>NW_027120745.1:1362714-2725429 GCF_030686945.1 Centruroides vittatus
TATATGCTGATTTTAAATTGTACTTACAAACTGATCAAACAGCTTTTCCTTCATGTACCTCAGACCTATTCATTTGCTATTGCAATTTTCATAAAACCAAAAAAAAAAAAAAAAAAACACAAACACATACATGTTTAGTTCTCTATAATTCATTTTCTGTAAATTCAATCCGTATTATATTACCATTAGACATTCCTATTTGAATTTGTATCTTGAAAGCTGTTAAACTCTCAATAATTATCTCCTATTTATATAATGATGTCACTTCAAAACACTTACAGTTAAGATATGTGATGCCATTATAATAAACTATAAACTCCTTGTTCTTTTCATCATCATAAAGTAAATTTTGATGACTAAAAATAATTATATATATGTACTGTACAGTACATGTAATTTAAAACAATTGCCCTAGCTTGATTTGGCAACATTTCATTTTGCTTACATAACCACAGCATTATTTTATGCCATTTTGTTAATGAAACTGAAATGATTCATTACCATTTTGCTTCATTTTTAAACTCTACAGTGCAAAGGTTCATTTTATGTTAAAGTGACATTTGTATAAAATTTAAAATGTCATTTAATAATTTTTGAGTTAAAACACAACAATAAAATAAATTTCCACAATATTTTCTAAACAGTACTTGGATGAACAAAATAGAATTTCAGTGTTCTATTGGATGGTCTGACTGTTACAATCCATCAAGTCTTTACCATATAAAGAAGCACATCTTTTGAACAAGTTAGTTACCAAGAGACACAACTTCTTTTATCGATTGCTTCATTTGTATTTTAATTATCGAATGAAATTATTAATATAATGATAACTATTAAAATAAACTCAAAAAAATCAAATAAAAAATAATTTTAATGTTTTAGATTTAAGCTTAGTTCATACAGAAAGTGAATCACTAGTGAAAAGCAGAAAAAGAAATTAATAGTGTATAACACAGTGGCTACAAATAATATACTTTCTAAGTATATTCTTTTCATTATTAGAATTAATTTTGAATTTTTTCTTTCAACAAATAAACAGATGAAGTAAACATTAAAAAAATTTGTCATCATCTGCTGCCCTTTTGTTTTGATTACATTTTCTATAGTTCACATGACTGGTCCTTTCATTGTTCCATGTTTTGCAAAATAAGTGAAAATCAAATTCACAATGAATATTTAATTATATATTAATAATAAATATTTAATAAAAAAATTAAATTATTATTTTTCATTCTGCTTTCACTAATCTATATACATAATCGAGACGAGTTGATAATAATAATAATAATAATAATAATAATAATAATCAGTGCAGAGCCCAAACGGTTAAGAGTTGAAAGTTGAAATTTGGTACATAGTTAGGTTACATCACAAGAACGCACACTATGAAGGAATTTTTCGAAATTCTTCCCCACGGGGAGAGGGACAGGATTAAGGCTTAACAGTTCCATCAACAATGAAAGTGTTACGTATCAATAAAAGTGTTAAGAGAAAGCAACGTGCAAGACGCAGATGGAGAAGAAACGGGCACTGGAGAAAAAAAAAGAAATAGAGTAATATGTTAGAGCATATTCGATTTTCAAATTTAAACAGATTAGTTTGGTTTTTCTCGACTTTTCTTCTTTAGAACATTCGATGAAAATCGAACGATATAATCAGAACACGACGTGAAAATCGAACAATATTAGAACATTCGATTTTCAAATTTGATCTTTCTTTAGCAATACTTAGTTTGTTGATGAAATTACTCTCTTTCTTTTGTGACAATAATGTAATAATCTTAATCTTTACTATTGTGGCCGTGCGCCTTATTTTGTATATTTTTGTATATATTACTCTTAGTATTTAGTCCATTTTCTTCCTCTTCGTTAGTTCTTTTGTCCATCTTTTTCTAGAAACTTCTGTCTTCCCTAACCCTTCCCTGTTCAAATGGGGGTGACCTAATTAGAATACAAAGAAGAGGTGGTAGCCTGGGGGCTAAGTGGAGGAGGAGAGGTCATTTTTTTGACTGAGACGTCGAAGGGACAGGACGTATTGTGAAGACCTCCAGGTTGTTCTAGCATCAACTGGAGGACAAAGGACGGTAAGCCTAAGCCAACGTTCGTGAGAAATCTGAAGTATATTCTGATATAGGAACTTCGAAAAACTTTATTGGGAGGATTGGAGAGACGTCCAAAATCAACAACACTGAAAATTATCAATCTAGTATTCGCAACCATCACCCCAAGATCGTCGACACTTTGGGTACCCATTCTTTTCTATCATACTTCCAACTATCCTATTGTCTATCTTTTCTTCCCTATCTTTTTTAGTCATATAAGTAGTTTTAAGTAACTAGTCTTAGTCCTTATATTTTGTAACGTGCTGAATATTCTTTTGTCGCGAGGTCGCATAACGATCCTATCCGAGCATCTGCCGGAATTATATGTGGAAAGGGTTATTATTGTAAAAACGAGGAGTGTCGGAAGTGTAAAGGAATCCTGCAAAGTAAATAAACACGGGTGACGAGAACATAATTTTGTGTTATATTCCATTGTGAATCACTCACCACGTGCATATCCTACACTATCATTACTTTTGCTCAAGCAACACTGGGCCTACCTGCTAGTGAATATATATAACTAAGCTTAGAGTTCTCCACAGCAAATAATTGCAAGTGATTGACTTATTATAGAAGATTTATTATAGAAGATTTATTATTTCAAATTTATTATAGAAGATTTATTATTTCAAATTTATTATAGAAGATAATTTTAATGTGGATATCCTATTTTATTTTTTCTGAGTTTATTTTAGCATTTATTATTATTATATAAGTAAAACAAATGAAGCGAGATAAAAAAATTTTGCCATTCAATAGGTACTTTTATCTTCCACATATGAAGTTTCAAATATTGCTCTCAGTATTCCATTTTTTCATTTAATTTATTTTATAATTATAACTACAATGAAGTAAAATTTTAAAAAATACATTTTAACATTTCAGATGGTACAGTCTAATCACACTATACATTACACACTTTTCCAGCACCAGTTTAATCAAAACAAACATTTTCTACCCCATTCAGAGGTCTGCCTCAGGTTAAAAACATATTAAAATACAAAAAATTAAGTTCTAATGATAGAACTAAAACTGCTAATTTTAAATTTATAAAATTCAAAACACAAGTGATTTATGTATTTAAAAGTTCTACAAACAAATAATTTATGTATTTTTAAAATAAAAACATGAAAATAAATTTTAAAAAAGGGCCTACACACACTGCTCTAGTATTATGGACACAATTAAGGAGATAGGGCAGATTAAAAAAATTAGTGAAAGCTCATAGCTACAGCAAAAACCTGATTGCTAGGTTAGCTGAAAACATGGCGGACAACAGTAATGTATCGCAACTTAATAAGGATACACAGTGTTCCGAGGTTTTACATTAGAAATATATAGCTGTGGACTACAACCTGATGACAACTTCCACACATAAAACATTAACAAAGCATATGAATGCCAGAATAGCTTATAGACATAATCCAACTATATTTAGGCTTCTAGCTAATGGTAAAGATTCTTAGCCCCTGGGTATATACTATCCAAGTATGGGATGATAGATTTGGTGAAAAGTTAACATACATAGGCACCACTGAAAGATCATTAACTCCAAAGGCTCAGAGACCATAAATACAATGTTCGTACAAATAGCCCAATTTGAAGCGAGCTGCAATGTCAGCATGTTGGATCAGGCTAAATAATTAAAAAAGGTATTTGACATCAAGTTATGATCAAATTAGCTTTTGAAATATTCCAAATATCTAGAAAAGGTAAATGCATTAATTTCAAGGTGAAAGAAACCTTATCCAAAGCATGGTAATCTCTAGTTGATAATCTGACAAGGCAAGAGAATGACATAGGCTTGATTTAAAAATCTTTTGTTAATAACATGTGTAATTGTTTTATTTTAATTTATTTTATTTTCTTATTTATTTTAATGTTTTCATTTTAAAAATATATAAATTATTTGTTTGTAGAACTTTTAAATATGTAAATTGTTTGTTTTTCAAATTTGTAAATTTAAAAATAGCATACGGTTACAATTTTCATGTTAAACTAAGGATATTTTCTTCATATATTTGAAGTTTAGACTATTCACAAAAAAAAGGTTGGATTGGTGGATTAAAGGATTAAAGATAGACTCAAAAATATTATATATTTTTTGTGAATAGTCTAAACTTCAAATATATTAAAAATAACAGTTTTAGTTCTATCATTAGAAAGCAGTTCTTAGTATTTTAATACATTTTTAATCTGAGGCAGACCTCTAAATGGGGTCAAAAACTAGTATTTTATTTGCAGATCTTAGAAGTAGAGCAAAAACATTTGTTTTTTCTGAAAAATTAGATAGGTGAATATCAAGGTAGGAAGTTTTTACATTATAGTATAGCCTAATTTTTGAAATTCAGAACATTTTTATTATACATAAAATTTATCATTCTTTAAGTGAGGGTGAATAGTAAAAACATTTTAGGGATACTACATTTAATATATTATCTTTTATTAATTACCACTGTCATTACAACAACTAATCAATGGTAGTCCTTTATTCAGTTAATAAAGTTATAGTAAGTATATTTATAACTTTATTCAAAATCAGTAATAAAAAATTAAAATTAGAAGAAAAATATTCAAAATAAGAATGCACCTATTGTCAATATTAGCAACTATTGATTAACTATTTTAACAGGTAATTTGGAATAATTGACCAATATCAGCAACATCATCATTAAATGTAAGTTAAACATTTCATTTATATTTAACTTAGCATAATATCACTAAAAAATTAAAATATCAGATATCAGACAAAACTCATAAATGTACCAATTAAATTAATATAATAAGAGAATAATAAATAGAAGATCCAAAAATGTGTTTAAAACAAAAGACCAATACTCATTCCAGCATGAACATTCAGAAGTGCATTATGAAAAGAACACCAATTATTGCACAAACTAAAGATTGCATTTACATGAGAGAGTAAATAACGAAACAAAATCTAAAAAAAAAAAACCACTACATGTGATATATTACTCCATGATATGGAAACCCCAGTATTCCATTTAAACAAAATTCTTATTTTTAGAGATTAGAGCAAAAACATATTAACACAAAGTTAAAAATTAAAAAAAAAAATTATTTAAAAAAAGAAAGCAAAAGCTCTTAGTTCATTAATTTTTGAGGATATTTAGTCTCATCATCAAAATCCCAAAATATCTGAAATTATCAGAACTTTCAAAATGAATCTCAATGATGGTTTTTATTTTTATGGGTTTTCTTAAGGACAGTTTTCTTAAGGAGTTTCATTTAATCAAAAAGAAATCAAACCGAATAGATGTATTTAATAACAAATAAAAAACCTTTAAATATCCAGTAATGTTTATTTATGCCTAATACTTTTGACTCTGTTCAACAATATTCTTCAAGTTCAATCTTCAGAACAAAAAATTACTGTTCTTTGTTCTGGAGATTGAAACTGTTTTTGATTTATTTTTTACAGATGCTTTTATTAACTTTTTAATGCTTTTAGAAACTTCTTTAATAAAATAATATATAAATATTATAAGTTGTTTGTTATTCTTAGTTTCTATTATTACCCACTATTTTTGACTGCTTGAAAAAAGTGTTATTTTCTAATTGTTAACTTAGACCTGGCCTGGCCAACCCAAATTGTTTCGCGGGCCACTTTGATCACGCATAACATTACGATGGGCTATAATTTAGGCAAACATGCTTTTAAAAAAGTAAAACAAATACAAAATGAATAAGAGTTTATTGTTATACCAAGAGTTCACACTCGCACTTGCGCATTATAACAATGACACATGCAAATTTCCATTTATTTAATTGTTTTGGTATACACATAACGGGAAACAAAAGTTTTAATAGATATATAATGTCGCTTAGCGGGCCACGCAATTTAACATGACGGGCCGCATGCGGCCCGCAAGTTGGCCAGACCTGACTTAGACCTTAAAAATAATATAGAATTTTTGAAAAAGTATATTTTAAAATAGGATAAAAAAAAAAAGTTATAAATTATGTGATTGCTATCAGTAAAGGAAATTTAGTTTTTTGGGTGCAAAAAGTTTGAATGAATAATTGAAAAGTATTTAAAAAAGCATATATAATTCTAATGTTCTTGACATTAGAAAAAGTCTTCTTCAGGACAAATGATTTTGTAAACAAAATAAAAAAAAACAAACTTTTTATACCCAAACTGAATTCCCTTCACTGTAACTCTAATGTGATGTATGCCTTTGATATAAGATAAATTGTAAAACAACTATTACATTTAATTGTAAATATTTAATAGTTTGATTTCTAAAATCACCAAGTGATATAATAGATCACATGAAATACAGTACAGTGGAACCTCGCTTAATGAGCATAATTCATTCCAGAGTCTTACTCGTAATGTGAAACACTTGTTAAGCAAAACAATTTTTCCCATAGAAATCAATGTAAAATACAATAATGCATTCCATGCTGAAAAAATTCTAAAATGTTTTATGTATAACATTTATTCAAAAAAAAAAAAAAATGTACAATATACACTGTTAAGGAGCGTGAATCATCATCATCATCTTTTCTTCTAGTGCAGAATGAACCATCCTGGAATGAAAATTAGATTTGCAGGAACAAAAATAAATCACAACTAATATGTTTGATAAACACTCCAAATGATATGCCAAATTCTTGGGTTATGTAAATGCTATAATTAAATATTAGAAATTAATTAATTTGACTAGAGGTAGGCAATTATGTTTCCATCTCGTATTAAATTTAATAATTATAAATAGTTAATTTTTAATTCAGACATTTCTAAAATTTAATTTGGACTCTGTCATTAAATTTAATGACCCAAGAATTTGGCATATCATTTGGCATGTTTATTATATAACAGACTATGGTTGTTGATGTTTATAAGTAATATGTGTGAACACAAGTTTGGAAAAATGTGTGATTGCAAGCGACACTAAGATGCTAGCAGAAGGAGTGCTAAACACACACTAATGGAGCATGCTGCATGTGCACAATTAGGGACTTCTCCTCTCCTCATCACTCATTATGTGAAATATTGCTTGTTAAGTGAGGCAAATTTTTACTATTTGTTTTGCTCGTTATGCAAAATACTCGTTGTGAGAGGTGCTCGTTAAGCGAGGTTCCACTGTAAAATCTGCAAAAGCAAAACTCAACAGATCAATTTGTTTTTCCAAGTCTTACAGATTTTCTTCCATTGAAAGGCTAATCTAACAACTTTTCTATTACCTATACAAATGCTCTGAAAATGTTGCTTTATGCTTTTATGAGACTGGGTGAGAAAATAACTTTTAATACTATTTACACATTTATCATTTGTTAGGAACGTCAGCATATATTTAAAAAATTTTACATATAAATAAGTTGGCAAAGTCCAATTTTTAATAAAACAATCTAATTTTGATGGGTCTGGACAAAAAAACAAAAGTACAGTATAATAATTCTCTGCACTCAAAGCTAAAACTACTTAAAATCAGTAACATAAAAAACCTTTCATAAGATACAAGTCATTTGCACATTTGTAAATGACTTGATAAGATACAATCTTATCATCAATTGTCATTCGCACATCTTGGTTAAACTCAAAAGATAATTAACAATGTTGATATCTTTAAACTTCCTTAGCAATGACGTCACTAGTAAGAAAAAACCTTTATAAACAGTAACGTCATTTAAATATCTGCTAACCGACATTCCAACCAACCTTATTGTACCTGAAGAAGGCCATTCAAAATGGCCGAAAACGTTTGTACTTACTGATTAAACTGCTAGAAACAAAGTGTGAAAGGATTTTTGTGTTACTGATTGTACAGTATAATGGAATAAACTGATCTTAATTTAGAAAATAAATCTAACCTCGCACTAGGCTAAGTCATTCACTTAGCCATACAATAGCCTGATAATTGGCACTTCATTTAGTTTAACTCTGCCATTCCAAAAGTGTGGGTCATGACCCCCTGGAGAGTCATGAGAGATTTTACACAATAAAAGAAAAAAGCCATAGTAACATAACATACATTTATTTTGTATTCATAACAAAACACACAAAATTAAATCATTTTCAAGTCCAAGGCAATTTCTCACTTTCGTTTCGATGGCAGCCATCAATATAAAACTTTCTTGCAGAGATACCAGGTTGCAAATGGTATCATAATTGCAGAAACAGGGAATATAAATAAGAAAAAAAAAGGCATAGTAGTAGAAGGGTTGCAAACAAAAATATTATCCAAAAGGGGATTGCAGCTTCAAAAAGTTTGGGAGCCCTTGGTTTAACTAATAAATCAGGTTTATAGATGATGATGATGATGATATATAAACTCCCATTCAGGATTTTAGAACAATTATCACATCTTAGAAAATAAACTTTCAATAATAACAAGCATAATGCATACACTTCAGACTAAGCATAAATGTTGTTAGCATCCAAGTGTCTCCCTTCTCTCCCTTCATCATTCTCGTAAAAACTAAATTCAGTTAATTCTATTTTATTTATTGTTAGTATATCTTTCCTCTTTCTTTTCTACATTCACTTGTTATAATTTGCAGCAACCTTTAAGCTTATTTTTTATTTTATTATATTGCTGAAATAAGCTTATTTTCTTATTAATTTCATTGTAATGCAAAAATACAAAACACACAAGTTTCAGGCATTTGCATCTATACTTCCCTATATTTGGGTTTCAATAGCACAATTTCTTTCATTATGTCTGCATCTTACAGGTTCTTGTGGGGTTCGGGGCTGTTAAGATTTATATTACACACGTTTTGGGTAGGGTCCTGCCACCAGGTGTGTTTTACCAGACACACTGCTGATTGAGACAAAATAAATTATTAAGGCACGAGGGTAAGAGTCACTCCGAAGTCCAGGAATGAGCCTCTCAGGAGGAAGAATGCAGAGTCAGATATAATCAATTAAAGGGAATTTATTAGCAAACAAAATGAAAGTTCGGAACAAAGTTATCAAATCCGATTTTTGGAAATTTGCCTATCTTTATACAACGAGGGGGTACCTATGGGGGTATTCGAACTACGCGACTCACAACATATCAGGTAAACAAGATGTCTTCTCTCGTCTGTTCAGACAGTCAGTCAGTCTCTTGGTCCTGTTTTACTCTCTTTCTCTGTCTTTCTGTGTGTCTTTCTCTTTCTGTCTCTCTGGTTCTCCTCTGTCCTGGTTGTCTGACCGCCTCTGGTCTACTCTCTCTTTCTCTGGTTCGTCTTGTCTCTCTGTCTTGTCTGCCGTCGCATTGTCTGCCGTACCGCACTAGTCTGGACTAGACTAGCTTGCTTTAGACTGAATTCCACTAGACTAGACGCACTCGACTAGCTACACTGGCTGACTGCACTCTCTCTTCTGTTGTCCTGAGTGTATTATTTGATCGAGCTGAAGCTCTCTTTTTAAATACTTCCAGCATGAGAAGGTTCATCATCTGGTGATGATTTATTGGTGGTGTTGTCATCAGGTAATGATTGTTTTATTTTGTTTTTTGGTAATGACATCAAACTTTAGTAACCATCAAGTTGATGTGACTCATCTTTGTTTTGTGACAGTTCTCATCATTACTCATTGATTGCTTTGACTAAGTTCTTCGTTTAATGTGTAAACATTGTAGAAGTCCGAGCCTCGTCACGACACTCGGTGCCATGAGAAAAAGGGGGGTACGATGTTTCCCATTTTTATGTTTTTAATCCTTTATAAATTAGTTTAATTACTTAACTGCTTCTTCCTCTTTTCCTTTGGCATGTTGTGAGATTTCTGATAGTTGAATAATAAATCGTTTTATTCTAATTTGTTTCTTTAAATTATTTTAAGTTGATGTTAAAATATCCAATGAGATCCCTAGATCGGTAAAATAGGCAAATTTCCTCTTACAACTTCGGTTGCTGTTTAAGATACAGTTAAAGTTCTAAGAAAATTCATGCAAATACATAATTAGCAAAAAAAAAGTTAAAATAAGGTGATTAAGCAAAAATTATTACAAATGTTGTAAATAACAGTTCACAAATGCTTACATCGAGGTATTTTTGGAGGGGGGGAATGGTGGTCTTCACATTCTGGTTCTGGCTTTCAAAAACTATTTATCAGATTAATTTAATCATTTACTGAAAAATATTTCCAATGACCCATGGTTTATCCTTCCCATGGACTCCAAACCAACCACATCACCATCAGTTTGTCCAATCCCCATCAACAATCACCATTGATCTGCTCAATACACTTCTTTGCTGTAATGGAACAAGTTTAATAGTAAAAAAAAACAGTGTACTATATAACTCCACCAGTATATTTAATAAATCATGATGTTTTCAACCTAACACCATAGGCCTTCCTCAGTGAAGTACACCATTTAAAATAAAACGAACATAAGCATATCGAATTCAACAGAAATAATTTTAAATTAAAAGGTGTTCTAAAGAGAACCCTCACAGAAAAAATTAAGATTAACAGTTAATAATTACAAATTAAAAAATAAAAACAAAGATTAATATAAATGGAAATAATTATTAAAGGACCAAGTCCAGGTTACATTTCATACAAGGACTTCCATGCCGTTGGTAAGGTGTCAGCATCCCTATGATTGATACAAAATAGTTTTTGATTGGCTTTAAAAATTTCCAACATTTCTGAGAATCTTAATAATATTAGGTTCTTATAAATGTTACAAAATAGTTTTTGGTTAGCTTTAAAAATTTCTATCAATCACAGTTAATGATAAAATACAAAATGTAATCTGGGTTTGGACTTCTAATAATTATTTTTGTTTACATTAATCTTTATTTTTAATTTTTTATTTGTAATTATTAACTGTTAATTTTAATTTTTTCTGTGAGAGTGTTCTCTTTAGAACACCTTTTAATTTTAAATTCTTTCTGTTGAATTCGATATGCTCACATTCATTTTATTTTAAATGGAATGCTTCACTGAGGAAGGCCTATGGTGTTAGGTCAAAAACATCATGATTTATTAAATATACTAGTAAAGTTATAAGGTAAACTGTTTCTTTTATTTCTCCAGTTAGATCGTACTTATTTAAGTTTAATAGTAAAATCCATCTCATCATTTCTGACTTCTTTTGACTGGTCTTTCCTCATCACCTCCAATCTTTCTATATTTAAAATGATCAATACTGCACGATCTATCACATTTTTCAAACCAGTATTGAAAATTTTTGAAATTTAAAAAAATAAACCTGATTGAACAAAAATGGTATACTGCAGATCTTCATAAGCTCGGAAATGCTGCCAAGAAACAATGACAAAGATGGAAACTCAGCAGCAATCCCAAAATTACACTAATCCTATATATGTGTAATATATAGGATTATTCTAAAACAATATTATATAAATTGTGAACTTCTATACAAAAACTGCTTTCAGAATATAATGATTTGATCACAATCCCAAAATTATTTTGGAATTTTATTCCCAATTTCTTGAAAAGTAACCATCACCATAAAAGAACAATAAAAAATGACCAAATCTAAATCTTTCACAATTTTAAATATAGATTCACTCACATAGCTCATCCCAACTCATACATCCAATTAGTGCCAAAATTTTCCAATTCTCACCTGCTTAATAACAATAGGCTATCTTTTACTTCTCAGGAATATGTTTTGTTAATGAAAAAAATCTCCTCTAAATTCCTTAGCCCAGTCGCATCCCATTAGTGTTTTTTAAGAAAATAAAACCAAGAGTCGCTGCTATTTTTATGCATATTTTTCCTGTTATGCTTAGATTTATTCTTCCTCAATGGTATTTTATATTGCAGCTCATTCCCAAGAAAGAACACAATGCCTTTCACCCTATCTGTATACCCTCAACAATGCTGAAACTGTTTGAAATCTGTACATAACATATTTAACTTCCAATCACTAGTAAAACTGTCTCCAGTAAATGCTGCAGTTTCTGTATCACTCTACTTTCACTAAGATACTTGACACACAGCATGCTATAATAATTAATTTAATAAATAAACTTCGCAAGTACATTGTTTACCTTGATTTCACACAAGCCTTTGATTCTGTTACTGTCCATAAATTACTGACCATGTATAACAATGGCATTGATCCGAATCCTACAATAACTTCCTGTTCAAAAAGTACCCCCTTTCAAGAACATACAAAATTAGAATCACAAACTACTTTTCTTTCTTTCTGGACTTTTCACTCTTTCTGGACATCCAACAGAGACCTATTTTCAGTAATATCTTCTTCATTGATCATATTAATGATATTCTCACTAAGTCTATCTCTTTAACAATAGCCTATGACGACAACTGACAACAAGATGATAAATGACAATCTGTTTACATTATAACAAGATTTAAATGTTTTAGTAAATAATGCCGAGATTGAGATTTTGTAGGTTAACATTAATAAACTGTATTTATGTACAAGGGTTAAAATTTTAATAGTGGTAACTCTGAAATTACAATCTGTACAAAAAACATACATGTTTCAGATTTTTACTATCCTTCAATATAGTTACCAGAAGTGTGTAAGACCTGTTGCCAGCGATATGGAAGTTACAGGATGTTATTGGTAGAGCCTGTATGGTTGATTGCCTGAATAGAGCAGTCTACTGCCTGAAGAATATCTGAAATGGTTCTGAACTACCTTCCGTGCAGTGATTCCTTCATTTTAGGGATCAAGTCAAATTCAAAGTCACAGGGACTTAAGCCTGGATAACATAGTGAGAAGTCTGGAGAGATGGTACAGAACTTCCTGACCACAATGTGATCACACATTGCACAACATGAACTTGATCATTATCATTCATAATGATGGATGGGTCCTGCAGAAAGTGTTTCTGCTTGTCTCTCAAAGCTGGCTACAGATTGTGTTCCAAAAATGTAGAGTAATATTGCACATTTACAGTCTGGTCTGGGAGTATGGCATTCACTTGTTCTTCACTTGCACAGGAACAACCTGGACGAATATTATGTTTCTCATTTTCACATCTCTTGCTGACAGCTTTTACCCATCTTGTTATTGTTCTATATGTTAATTCAGATTTCCCACAAACCTCTAAGAGCCCTTGGCAACAATGTCATGTAGTATGACCTCTGGCACCTTCACTATTTATCCAACTTTGCTGCTCCATTTTGAGAACATCATGACTAAACCAGGTGATAGCAACATGCCTTGCTCTTCTTGTCACTGCACAAATGCATGGAGTTGGATGGTAAAGTTCATTTGTTCTAAGCTAAGGTAGATATGTAACCAAAATCTGATGTAGGCAACATTAGCTGACTGCATTCCATTGGGTTTCTATAGCATTGTTAAAACTATTACATTTCCAACCCACATATTTTGCCCTAATTAGAACCAACTCCAATTTTGTTTTCATAATTAATAATCACAATCTGATTGTCCATTAAAGATTTTGTATCATCTTTGACAATAAACTAACATTCAAGTACATTATACAGGGTTCCTACTCAAATTTCTGTTTTAATTTTCATGACTTTCCATGACTTCCCTGACCAACTTTGTACAAATTCCCTGACCCTCAAGTCCCTTACAGTATGGAACATTGACAAAATAAAACAGCATTTGACTTCCTATGCAAATATGTTTTGCTTCTCCAACGTTACAATTAGTTATTTTTTCTAATTAACAGTTGTATATTTTTTATAATTGCCAAATTATTAGAATTAAAAATAAAATGTTTTATTAAAATTTTGTTATTAATCTACAACAGTGATTCTCAAACTTTTTCGATCCACCGCCCCCTTTGTTCCATAAAGTAATACCCAACACCCCCATGTGAGAAAGGATTGGAAATATTCTTAGGAAAACTTTTCTATGAATCTCACACTTTGTGCCCTTACCGTACATTGTTCTCGACATCTGGAAACCATTAAATGCAATGTTTCCTCTTATCTGTTTGACAGAGGAAAGGGAACTTTTACCTTTGATCACCATTCAGTACCCTGCCTCCAGCACCCCCCTAGATTTACTCACCGTCCACAAGAGGGCGTTATCGCCCACTTTGAGAAACGCTGATCTACAACCATAAATCTACAATGCTTTGAAAAAAAGAAAAAAAACAATCATTTTTTTATTATTCATTAACAAATTCTATATAATTCATGTACAAAAGTATATATTTATTAAATTTATCTCTTAATAAATTTCCTGAACTTTATAAAATATTAATAAACTGAAAAAAAAATCAGAAATTGTTTTGTTACACAATCAAAATTATTAAAATGAAAAATGATAAATAATACCATTTAAATTATTTATCATTTTGTGTACTTTGTAAATTTTTGGAAAAATTTTATGTAACTGTGTGTTTAGGAAACTTGGGAGGAAAAATTTTGAGTCCTGAACATATTCTGCATCCTTTTTCATAAGTTATATTGCACCACATTACTTCTTGCTGCCTATAGCTGGCCACAATTAGTCAAACATATTGTCAGCAAAAATTCAAAAAAGCAGCCAAGGAAGCAAATTTCCTGACTTTTCCTGATTTTTTGACAATTTTTAACAAATTCCCTGACATTCCATAACTCTTTCTGAACACTAATGAAAATCCCTGATTTTCCATGACTTTCCAGGTGTGTAGGAACCCTGCATATAGATAAAATTATTAAGGGATTGGCTGTGTGCAAAGCAATATTGTGGAGAAACTGTCAACCATCTCTCCTAAACTTTCTTCCATCTTTTCATCATTAATTTTCAGTCAGTTATCAATTATTGTCAACTAATTTGATACTCAGCATCAAACTCCCTCATTAATAAAAATAATTTTTGAGACATCCAACATCTATACTCTTTTAAATAGGCTCATTTACCCATTCTGCTGAGATTGCATACACTCACTTAGATCTCTCTAGTATACATAACCAGATCATTTATTTTGACAGAATTTTAATTTATAAACTTTTCAATGGTCTTATCGCTCCTAATTTTATTAGTCTGTGTACTTTTAACATTAATACTTGCAATTTTTCATGCTTTTATTCATCCTAGTATCAGCTCAATACATCACAAAGGACTTTTCTAGAATGTCGAAGTCCATTACAAAGAAAAAAACTAGACTCCAACCAAATGCCGAATTCTATCGGGCTAGATATGGCTAAATACTAAATAAATTATGCAACCAATTTGGCACTAGAGGGAAACATTAGGTGCCATCTCTTATTAAATTTAATAATTATAATATTGAATTAATTAATTTAAATAATTTAGAACCACTAGAAGAAAAAAAAAATCGACCTGGAGTGGGACGCAAACCTACAACTCCTGCTTACAGTGCAGATGCGCAGATGTATGTATTGATATTTTAGTTTATTGTTTACTTTTTATAATTTTTTTATCATGTTACTGTTTTTTTATTTCAGTTTTCTTGTGTTATTGCAGAGGTGGCTTTTTTGCTCTTTGGGCATCACCTATGATCCGTTTCGTAATTAAAAATAAAGAATATTTGAACTTTGCACCTCTGAAAAGCTTCTGTCTTATTTGGGTTCCAGCTTGTGCAGGTTTTACTGTAAAACAGGTTGATTCATTTATCAGTTTGAATCAGTAAATATACATCTGATCAAGAGTGTAACAATAGTTTTATATTGTTAATAATTTATGATCACTAGTCAGTAACATATGGTGAAAAAATAATTATTCATTCAATAAATAAACAAACAAAATAATAAATAAAAGTGGACATATAAAAACAAAAAAGATTAAATCCTTTCATAATTTTTTAAATTATTTTCAAGAAATTGATATATTACAAAGGAATTCATTAGTTACCTTATTTGCATACAAAATGAAACAATACGATGCATTCAAATGCATGCTATTGTTTTGTTATGTACTGTACAGTACATTATCATTTCCTGTGCTTTTTTCATCATGTCTCTTATATCTATATGGTCTCTGGTCAGTAGGATTATGCAATACCTTTTCACCAATGCTCTTCTGTTCACAGTAAAATGTCCAACATCTTTGTTATCAGTTTATTTTCATCTGTCACACTTGTTTCCTCATGCTTATTTAGTTAGCACATTAATAACAATATTCTTTCAAAATTACCTTTATGGATGAAATAGATATTCTGAGCAAATTTATTAGTATTAGTACTTATTAGTTTTAGTATTTATAAGTACTAAAAGTATGAATCAATTATTATTATTATGTTGGGTTAAGTGAGATATACTCGGTTAACACCGGTGGCTGTGTACTATGCCAGACCAAAGTCAAGGCATAGTATCCAAAACAGAAATTAAAGAAGTGTATCAGTGTGTGTGTCTGTATTCAGGAATTTTCTCACAATATGACATGTATTCAATATAGTGGCCTTCTGTAGTGTGATGTATGTGTTTCTATTCAATTGTAATGTGCCCAGGCTTTTGTGTAGTGTGTGTGGTATGATGCCTGTAGAAGAGAGAACAACAGGTACAATAAGCACCCTATCCATCCTCCACAGATGAATTATTTCCTGGGCGAGTTCTGTGTACTTGCTAATTTTTTCAGTGCATGCATTTTGTATATTGTGAGTGTTTGGAATGGATATGTCTATAATGTATGTGATTTTATTGTGTTTGTCAATGAGTGTGATGTCTGGTCTGTTGTGGTAAATTGTTTTATCTGTGATTATGGCTCTGTCATTGTTCATTTTGTGCGTGTTGTTTTCTAATACTGTCTGAGGGATGTATTTGTAGTATGGTTCGTGGATGTCTAATAATTTGTGTTTCTTTGCAAGCTCTTCATGTATTATAGTTGCTACTTGATTATGTCTGTGTAAATAATCTGTCTGTGCCAAGAGCTTGCAACCGGAAGTGTTGTGTAGTTTATGACATGATGTGACATTTTCTGCACGTGTCATTTGTTAGTGTTGTATCTTTGAGTATGTGTTTTCTGTAGTTTTTAGTATTTATGACCTGATCCTGTATGGCAATCATGAATCCTTTTGTCTCCCCAAAGAGGCATCCCTGAGCTAACCAGATGTTTGACGCAGTTTTGTCAACAAAATCCTGGGCCAGATCATAAGGATGCCTGCCATGGAGTGCCTTTTGCGCCCACAAGTGCTTAACAGTGTCTATGCTTTTTATATGTTGTGTCATGTTCAATTTAATGGTGTGTTATTTGAGTCTGCTAGAGTTACTGCTTTATGTAACTGTGGTGTTTCTTGTTTTTTGTAGAAAAACTCTCGCCGTGACTATTTGTTTGTAGTGAAGGTTAACTATGTCAATCAGGCCACGTCTGCCATCTTTACGTGGAAGGGTTAATCTTTCTGTGGCAGATTTAGGATGATGTTGTTTATGCTTAGTAAGTGTTGTTCTTGTTTTCCTTTGGAGTTGCTCAAGATCTGTGTGAGTCCAATGTATAACTCCAAAAGAATATGTGAGTACTGGGATGACGTATGTGTTTATTGCTTTAACTGTGTGTTTTGCATTTAATTGTGTTCTGAGAATAGCATTTAACCTACTTTGGTATTCTTTAATTAATCTTTGCTTTATTTGTGTATGTTCTGTTAGTTTGGCCTGTTGGAATCCTAAATACTTGTAGAACTCGCCCTCTTCCATGGATTCAATAATGTCTCCATTTCCAAGCGCAAAATCTTTCTTCAGGATTCCTTTTTCTATGTGAAGTGTTTTGCATTTATTTAGGCCAAACTCCATTTATATGTCCTTGATGTATTAATATGTGAATTGTAGGAGTTGATGAAGTTGTTTTTGTGTGGATGCATAAAGTTTTATGTCATCCGTGTACATGAGATGTGATAGTGTATACTGTGTTGTTTTTTCATGCCTGATATTGTAGTCATATTGTGTGTTGTTTAACATGTTGGATAATGGGTTCAAGGCTAGGCAGAACCAGAGAAGACTGAAGGAATCTCCTTGAAAAATTCCTCGCCTAATAAAAATTTGGTTTGTATGGAAGTGTTATGAACCCTAAGATGTAGTGTTGTTCTCCAGTGCTGCATAGTGTTTTGGAAGAATGCAATGAGTGATGGATGTATTTTGTACATGTGTAGAATATGTAGTAGCCAACTGTGTGGAATACTGTCGAATGCTTTTCTGTAGTCTATATATGCCATGTGTATGTTGTTTGTGTGCTTGTTGTAGAATGACTGAATCTATGAGTAACTGTTTTTGAATCCCCTGTGATTTCTACGACAACCTTTTTGTTGTTGTGTAAGAATGTTGTTTGTGATACAGGATGTCAATAATTTGTAGTGTGTTGGAAGAAATGTAATTGGTCTGTATTATGTGGGGTCTGTGGTATTGTTGTTTTTAGGTTTCATGTAGGTGATGCCCTGGGTAAGAAATTTTGGCATGTCTTGTGGATTGATGATGTGTGTTAGGTGTTTAGCTAGTTCCTGGTGCAGTGATGAAAACTATTTGTACCAGAAATTGTGAATGTTGTCTACACCAGGTGTCTTCCAGTTGTGTGTTCTGTTAACAATGTATTAGACATTGTGTATGTTTATTTCAACATGGCGTACTTGGTATGTTGTGCAAGTTTCTGTTCTCCTCCATGATCCAGCTTGCATGAGCATTTTGTGTGACAGTACTGGACCAAAGAGAAGACCAATGTGTTGTGAGTTGTTGTTCTGTTGGTGTGCCATTGTGCTGTGTATCAGTGTTTGCTTTGTTATTAATTTGTCTGTAAAATAGTTTTTCATTGTTTGTAAATAATTTATTTTGTTGTTTTCGTAGTGTACATGTTTTGTATCGTTTGAGTCTATGCGCTTTGGCTGCGAGTTTTTGTTTTAGTGTATCAATGTATTTTGTAATGTGTGTTGTGATGTTGATGTTTTGTGTGTGTTTTTTTTTCTTGAAAATGTTTGAGTTATTTCTTTAATTTGTGTGTTATGTTGTTTCTAGTGTATTGTCAGCCTGCTTACTCTGTCTAATGTCATTTATTTGTGTTTATATTCTTCTATGCCATGCAGGCTTGTGATAGAACTGTGTTTTATGTGTATCTGTCTGCAATTGTATTTTCAGTCCATGGTGTGTCACTACTGTGACTGCCCCAGCATAAACTAATGTATGAATGTCTGAGAGTGTAGAAATTGAATGAATGTAGTGTGGTAGTAAGTGAGTGTTTACATAATTTAGTGTTTTTCCTTACTTCCTTCAACGTGTTGATTTTTGGTATTCGTGGTCTTTGTGTGGGATCTGTGCCTGTATATTTAGTGAGTGTTTCCTGAAATATAAGTGAGAGCGTATTAACTAAATCCATGTCTATGTTATCAGTGATGGATGAGGAAGTGTCTGTAGTATCATTAGTGGTAATTGTTGTGTGTGTGTCATTATCAATGCTTGTTGCTGGATTATCCTGACAGGTTACATGATCTTCATTAATGTTAAATGTTTCTGTCTGTTGATGTATTTGATCAGCAACCTGTTGTTTGATAAGTTCAAGTGTTGTTTGTGAGATAAGGTTGTCGTGTATAATTGTTCTTTTTTGATCAACAACCCTTTGTTCGGTGACAGTGAGATGAGGATACTGTTGTGTGAATCTATGGTGTAGTTGTTGTCTGTATGCTGTCATGTTTGTTTCGAGTTTTGTGATCGTGTAGTAAGTACGGATGATAAACTCGTTCATTTCTACCGTCCATTTCATCCGTTGGCGTGGTTTTCCAGCCTTTGTGGTCTGCGGATGCATTGCCACAGAAACACCAAGGCTGGGTTGGTTCCTCACATCTGTTGAGGGCATTGCAGTAGCCATGCTTGGGCCGGTGCTGCTTTCGCCACCGGTAACCAAGGGAGACTGTGGCCTATTTTTCGAACGTGAGCCTCTGCCTAACCCACGAACGCGGACCTTGTTAACCCGGGCGACGTCCGAGCCGGTATCACATTTAGATCTGGTTACTACCATGATACGTATCTCCACAGAATGTGGGTGTGTGGTCACTCTTAGCTTCATTTCTCCCCATAGACCTTACTGGCATGGGTGTCCCTACCAGGAGCTTGTGCTCCAGCCTGCATTGCCCTATGGATCAGTAAAATTACTGGGCTCTCCCACCACGACCAGGTGGTGACCATGGGAGAGTTATTATTATTATTATTATTAATTTTCAAAATATGTTCAAAGTATAAATAAAAATACCAAAATTACATTTTCATGTAATTCAAAAATGAACATAATTATAAAATATATTCAAAATTTTTGAATCATTTATATATAATCTCAAATTATCTCAATCATTAAAAAAATCTCAAATCAAATAATTTAACCGATTGAAATGGAAGTTCAATATTTTCAAATATAAATTCTTAAAAAATATACAAATATCTTCACAAGTTTGAATAATTAACCAACAGGTTCGAAACATTTGTAAAAATAAAAGAATTTTAAGCTCAGCAAAATTAGGTGTTGGTGAAACTGAAGTAACCAACATAGCTTTCAAAAACAATTAATGTTACTTTAAATAGGCCTACAGCTATAATTTCCTTTTTAAAAAATACTGTGTCTGAATAATATACTGTTTAATAAATATTCAAATCATGACATATGATTTTTATCATTAAAAGCAACAACAACAACACAACCATACAATATCATAAATAAAATAAAATACACGGCTTACTGGAATCGATAACTAAAATGACCAACACCTTTAAATCTTCCGGTATAAATTTAATTGCTTAATAACGTTTTCGACCGAGTTGATCAGCCTTCTTCAGAAGAAGGCTGATTTAAGTGTTGGTCGTTTTATTCATACAATACCATCACTGAAAGACTAAATAGAGAAATAAAGAAGTAATCAATAAAAACTAATCTACAAATCTTGAAATTACATAAAATAATTTATCTTGAGATTTGATTAAACTTTCTTATATTCAAGCATTTTTATTTATGTTTAGATTTTCTATGTCTTTGTTAATATATTTTTTAATCTAAAAAACATATTTATATATAAAGGTTTGTTATATGAAATATTAAATTTTATTCATAAAACTTCTTAAAATTAATTATAAATAAAAAATTAATTACATAATAACAGTAATATTGAATTATGTAATACTTTATAAATATGTAATTTTACTGTAATATTCGGTAAAACATTAATAATCACTTAGTCCAACACTAATTACTTTCCTTTTTAATAAAGCTTTTTTAAATACAAAAGTATTTGAAACATAATGTTTAGAAGTCATGGAAATAATATTTTAACTATTAAAATTTTTGACAATAGGCCTATCTGAATTTAGGAAAGATTATTTTTAAAAGCAAAAGTATTTGAGCTACCATATGATGTAGAAAAACCAAATGACAACTATCTATATATTTTTTCTGAAAAAAACTGATAACTTTCTAGTCTTGTTTATAACTTATTATCTTGAATATTTGAATAACTTATTTATAACTAAGTTATTCAAATATATATAAGAATGAATATAATTTGCTAGACTATTAGAAAGGCATAATGTTGGAAATATTATATCATCACTTATTTAACAGTTAAAATAATATATTTTATTCTTACATTCTATAATTTCAGTTTCAAGTTCCTTTTGATCCATAGCTATAATCATCATAAATGTGAAAGAAAACCTATTTTAGGTTCTTTAGAGTATGTTTTCTGAATATTGAGTTATGTTTTATTATTATTCTAATCAGAAACAAAACAGGAAAAATTCACCAGAATAAAAAAAAAATATATTTAATGTAACATTTGTTTAAATGAGATATAATTAAAAATTATTGCAATTATTAATCTGTTGATTATTAATTCTATGTATATAATATACCAAAATCTCATTAAATATTTTAAAATTATTTATTAACTTTATGAGAAAAAATTTTATAATTTTTGAAGATCTAAACTATACTCAAACTTTTCTTTAATTTAGCATGAACATCAAAAACTTTCTCAACAGATTTATCAAGAAAATCATAAAGCACATACAATAAAAAAAATACCGTATTTTACGGACTACAAGACGCTATGGACTATAAGACGCACCTTAATTTTTAAACAATTTTTTTAAAAAATACCTATAAGACGCTACGGACTATAAGACGCACCTGAATTTTGGAAGCAATTTTTCGAAGAAAAAGTGCGTCTTATAGTCCGTAAAATATGGTATATGATTAATCTTTCATTTTAATTAAAATTTTTTTAAAGTTTCTAACTGAGCAGCTGCACTAGAAGGTAATGAAACCTTCTTTATACTATTTTTATAATATTTTTGAAAATATTTAAATTTCTTACAGTAAATTCTATTAAAAAGCATTTTTTAAGTGTTTTAATGTATTTATTTTGTTTGACAATTAAATAAACAAAAATTTTATTTGTGTAATTTAATAAATGTTAAATAACTGATCAAACAGTTCAATTAATATCTCAATAAATTTAATTTCTCATATACCCATTTTAAAAGTATCAATACTGTCACAATCATTAAATAAAGATCTTTTAAAATAAAACTAATGTACTTCAATGTATGATAAATATCAATTACTGAGGTATTTAAATAAATAAATTCTAAGTAGAACAATTTCAAAACAACATAAGCACAGTTAATGTATTTAAATATGTACAGATATGCAAATATTTCAATTCTAATAATAAGTTCAAAAATTATTTTCAGATAATTTTGTTATTTCACAATTATTTATGAATTCCTTCATATTATTTTTTATAAAATTTACTCCTTATATACTAAGCTCTATGTTATTTTAGACAAATCAAACAGACATATGCAGTGTTTTAATACACAAGTACCTAAAAAATTTTAAAAAATTGCAGTAACGTTTAATAACGAGCGATATAGAAACTTAAGGAAATAAACGGTGATAATTACACAATACAAAGCTTTATTGATATTCCAATTTTGGTATGACATTATTATGTAGTATTAATGTTAATTACATTTTATAAGGAATAAGATAAAGAAAACTGTTGAATTTTTTAAGATGTATTTTTTAAAATGTTTTGACGTGCTTTATTTATATAAGGATGAACAATATTGTGAAAATTAATAAATATAAAATGCCATTTATTTACAGAACATACATTTTACTAAATTCTCAAATTATATTAGTAATAAAAGATTGTTTACCTTGACAAATGTAAAGATCGAATATCTACCATACATTAACGTATTTTTTAATAAAAACAAATAATGTTTTAAGTAATTTATATCGTTGCCAAACTTTTTTTTACTTATTCGTTGTAATAAATTATTATACTTGAATACTCTTCATATAGGTCAGATCAATGAAATTTATTTAATAATTGTTAATTCTGATACTAAAATTGATGCTAGGAATAGAAATATCATATAATAAGTTAAATTATATACATTAAAAAGACGTTTAATAGTAATAATAATGAAGAATTTTCATTGCTTTTTCGACATAACCCGGAAATAAATTGAAAACAGTCCACGTAATCACGAATGGAAAACAGTTGTTACGATTATCAATGTTATCATTACTTACGTTCCTGTTTTAGATTCGTCTAATATCGATCGAAATAAATCGTGTAAATTTTTCAATGCTCGAATAAGTATTTTTCGAAGGATATAAACTTTATATCGATATTATACCCGCGCTAATGACGTCTTCTATCAGACAACAATACGAATTAGACGAGAAATAAACACCTGCACTGACCTCTAGTATACTTTTTGTTCTAATCATAAAAATTTTAATTATTATAAATAATTTTGATTATTGATAAATGTTTATTTTAACGACAAAAAATATCACTATAAATTTTTTAATATTTTTAAAAATAAACAAATAATTATATTGTATGGTCTTGTCGAGTTCATAAATTTGAACATTTTCTCTGCAAGTAAACAATAGTGGAAAATGACGAGTTACCTACGTCGACCAATCCGATCTTTTTTAATTAATCCACGCTGATATTTTTAACCACAACAATATCTATATATGGAAGCTATTCTAGTGCTGAATTCGATATTAACACATATACTTTGTATTTCTTTAACTTTTCAAAAAACAAAAATGCTTTAAGAAATAAAATTAGTTAAAATTAATTTTTTAATAATTTGTGTTATCGAAAATAAATTATTTTCATGTAATAATCTTAATAATTTTATTCTGATTCTTTCTTTATTCGTACTATATATGATCTATAAGTTTTTAATTAATCTTAATAATAATGACTCTACCAAAAGAGAAATATCCAAATTGAAAAATCATAAGTACACATATAAATATAGACGCAAAAATATATACACTATACACTTATTACATAGGATTTTTCGTGAAATATTAATACGCTGTGGACTGTAAGATCACTCTCAATTATTATTTTAGGCCAGATGGCCGCGCAGTCAAGGTGGCAACCAACCGCTCTGGAAGACCCGGAATCGCATCTGGACGGGTCGAATAATCCCCGGGAATTTTTTCAGGGGTGTCCGACCGGATATGTCGACTCACGTCCGTTATCACCCGGCTGCCTCATTGTGGGCCTGGCCGAACCCATAATGGGCTTGCTAAAAAACTCCTTCTTGGTGCCCACAGGGCAGAAAGAATTTTTAAAAAAAACTCAATTATTACTGAACATAATTATTACCCTTTATGGACAAGTCTGGTGGATGAGCAATGGAAGAATATTTCGATGAAACAACCCATAGCGAATCGCAGTTCGGAGACTATTCAAGAACTTTTCAACATACTGAACAGCCGCGTGGTTAATTAAGTATGAGGTTCATTCAAATGAAACCCGCTATCACAGCGCGGATTATGTGTAGCGAATCATTTTCCACTTGAAATGTAGGTGGAAACACTGTAGGCTCATGCTGCAGTGTCATGTGACGCTGCTGTCACGTGAACCTACAAATAAGCTGCGTTCGTTTAGCACGTCAGGCAGGATACTCCCTCCAACTTTCAAGCATGGGTGCGTCAACAATTGAGCTGATGGAAGTTTACCCAGGGGCGAATCCTGATCAAAATTTTTGGGCATGCTGAAAGTTATAATAAGAATAATATGCCTATTTCTAGCACTAAACAATACGCAGAAACGTTATTTGGTGTGAATAAAAAAGTATGGACTATTATAAAGCCCACTATATCTATATATGAAATTTATGAAATATATTATAATGAAAAAGTATTAAAAATTTATGATAATAATTCAAGTTTTGTGAGTCCTTGACACTGAGGGCCTAGGGCTTTAGCCCTATTAGTCTCTATGTAGATCGCTCTTGTACACAATACGTGTATGCTGACTGGGTACCGCAAGCTTTCGATACAATCTGGCCGTGTTCAATGCTTCAAATGATGTCATGCGCGCGCACTTGTTTGTTTGCTGCGGAAAACCTCCACACCAGCAAGCGATCGAGTTCCCGCAAGCATCGCACTGATTTAAAACGTCTAGCCGCTAGCTGCCAATAGAAAATGAAACACAAATGATAAACAGTTTACGTTAGAAAAAATTATTATTGGCATATTTGTTCTCATATAGAAAATGTATTTACAGTCAAAACTTTTTTTTAAGAATGCGGCGCATGCCAAGCAAGAGTTTACCACCTGAGGAACCACCATAAATGCTGCTCGGTACATGAAAACTTTAAAATATCTGCGAATTTCTAACAAATCCAATCTGCCAATGGTCTGCTTTAACGAGGTGTCGTTGTCTTTCATGATAACGCCCGCCCTCACACCTCGTGCATCGTGCAGGAATCCCATATGAAATTCAAGTCTAGCATCCTGCATCCTGCATACAGTTCTGACTTGTCTCCATGCTAGTTCCACATTTTTGAGAAACTTAAGAAGTACCTGAAAGGGCGTGAGTTTCAATCGGACGCTGTGGTGAAAGACGAAATTCAGGAATGGTGCAGACATCAACTCACTGAGTTCTGAGCAAGGAATCGAACGTCTGGTGTCACAGTGGGACAAGTGCCTTACTCATCAGAGGGATTCCTTTTAATGTAATGTACTGTACCTACTAAATAAAGTCATTAGTCGGGTTTCATTTGATTGACCTTATAAATATCTCATCATGCAACTATTCCACATGCTATATTGCATGCGTATTCCACGAAGGAATACGCATGCAACGCGTGAAATAATTTTTTTAAGCTATCCGTGATTTACAGGATCACTCTGTATTAAAATGACGTATTATAAAAAGAATTAAAATTCTTATAAATTTCTCATACTTTTTATGTCATTTATTGAAATATTATACATAGTTGTACATATACAATAAAATACAAATTTGAGGAATTCAGTTTATTATACACATTTTGAAAACGACGAGACCGCCTATTCTGGTCTATAGCTTTCTAGTCCACAATGGGAATGGAATTCAGAACGTAAATGTGCAAGTTCACATGACCAACTGTAATGAATACTATAGATATTTACAACATATAATTCTGCACCATATCCATGTGAAATCGCCGATCTGCGCGTAAAAACAGGAATTCCGTGCCGTTTCGATTCGTATGTGGGAGCGTTAGGTACAGAGACAACTCTCCAGTTAAATAAATTTAATACCGTTTTATTGTAAAAAAGATGCTTACAACTATTACAAAGTCTTCCGTCCACGGGTGTTGGGCACGACGTGAGCACCATCCAGCGATGTGTGACACGAAAGACTCAGGAACATGCCAAAGAGGGATCTGCGAATATGCGGAAGAGGGAGTGGATCACACTGGCCACGACAGACCGGCCACGATGAGAGGAATCAAGCCTTCTGGTCTTCTTTCTTTCTGTGAAGAACAACGGTCCTGCAGGTACAAATCTCCAATGTCCTTTCGGAGGTTGACGGTTGGATGGTAATCTGCAGCGAGAGAGAGATGACAGATTTCGGGTCCCAGATAGACCATTTCGATTGATTGTTTTTATTCATCTCCGTTTTCGAATTGGTCGTTACTTGTTACTAACTTGTAAGTGTAACGAGATCGAAACCTAGATCGCGGGATGAGTCAAAATCCTCTATCAATTCGATCCCAATCGAAGATGGTTGATCTTAGGACTTGCATTATTCTATTGTTAAATTATAAGTACTCTTTTTTTTTTGTATATTCATTTTAAACATGTCTTTTTATGGACATGAAATTTCTACCTTATAACATTAATAATTTTTTTTTTCTTAAAATTATTTTACGTAAGTTTTTTTCATTTTTGTGTGGTTCTGGTCCACTTCCGGAACCTCACATCATCCAGACAATAATTTTACATCATTATATTAAAAACAAATTACAACTTATGAGATCGAATAAAATAATCCTGATAATGAAGAAATTTATGAAGTTTATCAAATAGAATAAAGACAATTAATTCTTTTGAAGAAAAGTTATAATTTCTTATTTTTAATAACCTTTACTAGAAATTCGATCAACATTATCCAGACTTAGTTTATACCAAGTGCTCAAACCATTTCTCAAGCATCAATGTCCTTATACACACGCTACCATGCTAAATTTCATGTCTTAGTCTTCAATCCATTCCGAGATATTAAAACAAATATCCCGTAATTCCTACCCCAACACACACACAAAGGGTAAAATTTCACACTTTCCAATACTTTCCCTTGTTATGTAAACATAACAGCCGGGGAAAGTAAAAGGTGGTCAAAATCAAATACACTCCTTAAATTTGAAATCGCAACACCACGAAGGAATACGCATGCAGCGCGTAGTTATATGCAAATGTTTAAAAGAACAAACGAAGATATACAACAGAGACTTGTTTATTCAGTAATGAATATGCCCAACGGGCAGCTATACAGACCGCTATACTATCAATGAGGCGATTAATGGTCACACATTAATAGTATGCTTTGCCGTATAGCGAGGCATACTATTCTTGCCAAGCTAGGTCCACTGCAGCGTGCATGTTGTCTATGGTATGTAGCGGTGGTCCCCAGTGCACCTCACATTGCTCAGGTGTTCGATGGGAAAGAGATACGGTAAGGCTGTCGGTCATGGAAGGATGCGAGTTCCGTTTAGGCTGGTGAGAGTTCGCCGTGCGATTTGCGTTCGGGCATTTTCTTGCTGAAACACCGTCATTTCTCTACAGATAGAAGCAGGTTTCATCCTTAAACAATATCCGATGCCATTCAGTGGTCCAGTTTCGATGACAATGCCACCAAGCCAGGCGTATAGCCCTGTGTCGAGCGGTTAATCGCATTTCCGTTGCTGGTTGTCATGCGTGCAGCTCGACTTTATGCAACCTGTTGTGAATGGTTTGGGTGACACAAATGCACCCATCCACAGAGGAATCTGTCGGTCTCTGCGCTCTATCGTAGCCGGTGCGATGCATCTGCGAACATCCCTCTTCGGCATGTTCGCAGATGTTCCTGCGTCCATCCTGTCACACATCGCTGGATAATACGTCGTGCCCAACACCCGTGGCGACTACGCGCATCGACAAACCGACGTCACGCAGCTCCAGGATATGGATTCGTTCCCCAGCCGTTAAGATTATTAGATTATAGCCGATCTTACTCTTTTTTCACCGGGTGCAAAAATTGGGTGTGAATTATCCTTTATGCTTCTTAGTGGCGTATCTAAGATTTTAAGAATATGGATGGTTCTCAAGATAGATTCGATAAACCAAGCCATCTACTCTCAGTCATTTTATGGAGAACGTTAGTTAATTAGAATTACTTTAGTTACCTAATCTTACGTAATAGAAGTCATGCGAAATGCATTATATTTATTTTTGTTTTAAAGTAACAAAATCAAAATTGATTGCTTCGGAACCAAGAGAGTCAGGATCGTCGAGAACTTGCATGGGGCCTAAGCATTGATATAAAGCGGCACCCTTTTATCTTTTACTGCGCCACTTTAACCATTGTTTTTTGCACAGATGAAATACCTAGAATGTTTCTTTATTAATAAAAAGCATTCTTAAAAATTTTATTTTTTGTTAGTAAATATAACGTTAATTTTATAGGGTAGGAACCACTGAATTTTCTCCGGGCCTGGGATAAATCCTGTTTCCCCTGTCGACGGTCCTGGAGGAGAAGCTGCAGCGACACTGTTGATTCCATTAGAACAGTGATTCTCAACCACTGTGCCGCGGCACTTTAGTGTGCCGCAAGATTTTTGAAGTGTACCGCCACTGCGAATACCCACAGATAAAAGACGTCAGACAAGTAGTTCAATCGATTCTACCTTCTTGGAAATTGTAACCGGTGTTACCGGTAACTGCCGGTACTTAATAAGGCGTTTAGAAAAATGTTACCTAAATAACCAGCTGCGTTTAAAAGTCACTGTTATGACATCACCGGTTGTCCTGCGGTACTTACCGAAGTAACCGTGTGTGCTGCCAAATTTTTAAATTATTAAAAGTGTACCGTGACAGAAGGAAGGTTGAGAGCATTAGAAAAATGAGTAGAATTTCTTCTTTTTTTTTCTAAAGGCAAATTTCTGGTTTGTTTTTTAACGTTGTTTTTTTTTTTTTTTTTAGTATTATCTAAGCGGGGAGAACGCAGACGACATTTATAATTGGATTTCTAATTCTTCAAAAATAATCAATTACTTTAATTTTATTTCTTACATTTAAAATTAAAAGTATAAAAGCGTATCGATCAATAAAATGACGCTTTTTTAGAATAATTCTTTTTCTATTATTATGTTAACCGAGGCTACTATTTGGCTTATAGAATAATTTGGATAATGTGAACCATACGGTAACGCCCCCTTCTTCCAGTGATAATGGAGGTGGTTTCGTCTACTAGTAAAACTTCTATCAAAGTTCTTGTTTAGTGTTTTGTAAATTATTGAAAGTTTATCTTTTAACCGACGTCTTTAATGCAAGGGTAAGAATAAATGTTATTTTATAAAAGATAAATGAAATCACTTAAATATTCTCCTTTGAAACTTGTTGATATGAAAATTTAACTTTCAAAATAAACACTGAAGTATTGTTTTTTTGATACTTCATTCTTTTAAATTTAAACAGCTTTTTAAATATTAGAAACACATCGTCAGTTAATCAGGTATGAGAAACGGTAATTTCGTCTTTGCTTTCAAAAAGTTGATGTATGGAGGAATTGCAAAACAAAAAAAGTCTGACAGAGAGAGTTTAAGAAAACTTTTCCAACATTCTCATACTTCAAAGTGTGGATATATGCGAAATGTTAAACGAGAGGCGTAAACGAAAATATGTACATTTAATACATTAATTTTAGATAAAATAGATTGTTATCTACTTCACAGATAATTTTTTAACACTAAAAAATTGGATAGGCTCAATAAATTTTGACACGAAAGAATTGAAACTATTAAGATCAAAACTTTTATTTATTTATTAAATTTCAAACTGCCTTCAATATTAAACGAAGTAATGTGAAATTTTTCCCTGTTCAGTATATAATTCATGATTATTTAAGCAGTTTATTTTTATTTTTAAACTTTTATTTATTACACACACAATTTTATTAAATTTTTTTTACGTTCTTTATCTCAATCTATGTATATTCATATGTAAACAATAATTTAAAATTTAAGTTAAAAATAAATTATAGTATGTATTTTTAAACAATTTTATATTAAGAATTTGATTTCTTATAAAATGTTTCATAACTAGAGATTGTAACTAAAGTTGTGTATGAAAGAGATATAAATGAAACAATCTTGACATATTTTTTTAAATCGATTCGAAGTTATTGCTTGGCATTAATTAATTGGGTTATTAGATTGGTTATATATATTATTTTTTTGGTTACACAAACACTAGAAATTCATAGAAAATATAACATGCACATTAAAGGGACAACAGCATTGAATTTTGCCCTAGTGGCTGAATTTTGAAGGACGTTTTTTCTCAGATTGAAACGGCATGCTCGGGGACAGTATGTGCTGTATGGTGGAAGCCTGTTTTTCCACCTTGAATGGTACTGGGCTCAATCTGGATGACCCAAATTCCAAATAATTGAGCAATTTACTAATGACATAAATAACACAGTTTATGTATTTTTAATTTCTTCTCCATTATAATAATCACTTTCTTTTAGATATTGTTTTCATGGTATTGTTTTACTTCACAGAAGATTGAAGGTGAACAGCAAAACAAAAGAAGTTGTGAATATTGACTGAATGAAAATTTGTGTGGTTACAAACAATTTTATTAACATGTTGATGGCAGTTAACATGCTAATAAGTTTATTGTTTGTAAGCACAGCATTTTATTCAACATGAAAGTATCAATGTTTTATAATTGCAAATCTTAAGTAGTAGGAAAGATTAAACAAGATATTAAGTAAACTCCAAACACACTCACATACTGCATAACAATGAACATAACTATGAATCAGCATGTGATATGCTGATTCATAGAAAACAAGTCTATTCTTGTGAGCTGCAATGTTACACTCGGGAAAGAATGTATGGTACTTCGGCATTCAGACTGTCGAATGGCCGAGCTTTCTTTGATTTTTTTGTGTGTATAGGTCTTCTTTATATCTGTCTTCAAACTTCTGAGATAGGAATTGCTTTATAATCTGGATTAACAGATTCCACTGTATATCAAACTTGGTTGAGATTTGCTCAATAGTTCTTTCTGCAGAGAGTTCTGAACACCTATGCTTTATTTATGTTCATCCTGTATAACTATAAAACATTTCATTATTTGCTTTTTTATACTTGCCTTTTATTCACCATCTACATGACTTAATTGGTTGAGATTAATAAAAATAAATAAAGGGATGGGAATTTGATATATACTATCCCATCTTATGTCCAAGTTCATATATACAGGTGACCGATATAGTGTTAAAAGTCAATATTTTTGAAACTATGTAATGAAGTTATTAAAAATTTTTCTGTATTTCATGTCTCAAAGGAATTTTTTGAATTATAATAATATAATTTATTATAAAGTTAATTTCCTGTCTAGAGGGTGTGGTGGGGTGGAATTGCTTTTATTTTTTCAAATAGATGATGTCAGTACTGAAAACAAATTGGAATTGATACAATAAATTTCAATTTCTTTAGTAACTATAATATCTATCTATATATATATTACGGGCAGTATTTTTGAAATTTATGGATAAATGAAAGAGTTTCTTAACAAAGGTATGAAAATTTTCAGCAACTTGTAGAATGATTTTATAAAAATGTATTGGATAAAAGCTCCTTATTTTTAAAGTTAAACATGAATAGGTAACTTTTGCTCTATGATTCCTTTTGAAATTTTAACGTAAGACCATTCTATCTCACTCCAAAGGGCAAGGAACTTTAATTTTACCATAAGTTAAAATACCATGTGAGACGCAATCAATTTTTTTGTATTACTTTATGTAGTTTGAGATATTAACTTGTAATACTTTATGGGTCATTCTGTATTTAGGAGGAGCAAATTTAATTTATAATTTAAAATTTATGTCTGAATAATGACTCATGCATAGAAGCTTTGTCTGTCATGTGATACTTAGCATTGTTTACAACTTAAACTTGTTACTTAAATATAAATTTGAATTTCAGTAAAAGTAAGTCATGAGCAAGAAACTCATCCTTGTGTGGAACAAATGCATTATTATAATTTTCTTATAAGGAAAGGAGTAAAACTTTTAGAATTTTGCTACAGAATTAGGAAACAGTTTGGTGAAGGGATTTTGGCAGAAATGAATATATTAAAATGGAGTAAGGCTTTTAAAGATGGAAGAAACAAGATTGAGAATGAACTGCGATTCCCATGTTTCAACAACAGTAGCGACTGTTGATTACATTGACAAGATTATTCATGATGATCACTGGATTATTGTAAGAAATACCATCTCAATTTTGCCACCATACCCAAGCACACTTCTTGGACATTTACATCACTATACAGGGATCTTTCATCAATACGCAAGTCTATCACAAACCAGCTACCGAACCTCTATATAAACCCGCATTCTCCTGCGATCCTCCGCAGTACAAGATGGCAGCCTTTAAGGCATTACTCAAAAGGGCACTCACCCATTCCTCCTCACAGGCTGCCTTCAATTCTGAAATGCGTTGCATCAAAAATATAGCTAAACAGCGCGGATATCACAACATTCCACACAAAAACAACTTCGAGGCTCTACGACTGCTATCCACCCACACCTCTCCTTCCAATGGTTCCCCACCTAAATATGTACCAATCACCTATAATCCGGCACTGAAGTTCATATACTACCAAATAGCAAAGAAAAAGGATATCCGCTTAGCTTTCAGGAGATGCCCAACTATTTTCAAGTGGCTTAGGAACGGAAAAGACGCTCTGGATAGAAACAGACTTCCGGGAATATACTCTGTACCCATCGCCAACCACAGAGATAACAGCGAAGCCGTCTACATCGGATTCACCAAACACAACATTCAAACGAGGATTAATGAGCACCATAACAAAAGCGGACATATTACACCAAAGCAAAAAGCAGACATATTACACCATAGACAAAATACTGTCCTAGCAGTCTATTCATCCGACCCAGAGATAGAGCCTCTTTTCACCTGTACCGGAATTATTCACTCCACGTTTCGACAAAATCACCTCAAATGGCTCGAAGCTGTATACATCTTACACAACACCCGCAGCAATACACACTGTATCAATTTTAAAAAGGAAGTCAACTTATCATCAGCTCGGGAAGCCCTTCTTAACAGATCCCTGAAGTAGCACTATACTCTCATCGCGCAAGTCTAATATGATGACATTGGCTACACGCGACAGCATTCCAGAATGCAGTTTTTTCTAAATCAACGGTCAACTTCGACGGGATGTTTAAATTTGTAGAACAGAATTCCGTTACGCCTGAGGAAGAACCCAACGAGGTTCGAAAACATTTGTGATTTAGAGAGAGAGAGAGAGAAGAAGCACACCAGTCAAAGGCACTTCAGTTGTTCAATTTAATTTAGTTTCACTCTGCTGTTTTTTCCTTTATACATGGCTACACTTTTTTTGGATATGAAGTGTTTTACATATGGATATCCTTACAGAATAACAGATAATAAGTGAAGACTATTATTCAAATCTCCTGGCAGGACTAGTGAAAAGAGCAATCTGAAATAATAATAACTCTACCATGGTCACCACCTGGTTGTGGTGGGAGAGCCCAGTAATTTTATTGATCCATAGGGCAATGCAGGCTAGAGCACAAGCTCCTTGTAGGGACACCCATGCCAACAAGGTCTAAGGTGAGAAATGAAGCTAAGAGTGACCACACCCACATTCTGTGGTGATATTTATTATGGTAGTAACCAGATCTAAGTGTGATACCAGCTCAGACGTTGCCTGGGTTAACGAGGTCTGCGTTCATGGTTAGGCAGAGGCTCACATTCGAAAAATAGGCCACAGTCTCCTTTGGTTACCAGTGGTGAAAGCAGTGTTGCCCCAAGCATGGGTACTGCAATGCCCTCGACAGAAATGAGGAACCAACGTAACCTTGGTGTTTCTGTGGATGCACCCACAGACCACAAAGGCTGGAAAACCATACCAATGGATGAAATGGACATCAATAATGAACAGGTTTATTATCTGCACTTACTATACCATCACAAAACTTGAAACAAACATGACAGCATACAGACAACAACTACACCATAGATTCACACAACAATATCCTCCCCTCTCTGTCACCAAACAAAGAGTTGTTGATCAAAAAAGAACAATTATATACAACCACTTTATCCCACAAACAATACCTGAACTTATCAAACAATAGGTTGCTGATCGAATACATCAACAGACAGAAACATTTAACATTTACGAAGGTCACATAACCTGTCAGGATAATTCATCAACAAACACTGATTATAGCACACAACTACCACTAATGATACTATAGACACTTCTGCATCCATCACTGATAGCATAGACATAGATTTAGTTAATATGCTCTCACTTATATTTTAGGAAACACTCACTAAATATACAGATACTGATTCCACACAATATGTCATATTGTTAGGAAATTCCTGAATACAGACACATGCACTGACACACTTATTTAATTTTTATCTTGTTTTAGTTACTACATCTAGACTCTGGTTCGGCATAGTACACAGCCACCAGTGTCAATCGAGTATAACAACCCACCATAATAATAATAAGTGCAGAGCCCAAACGGTTAGTAGTTGAAAGCTGAAATTTGGTACACAAATAAATAAACGCTTACTGGAATTGATAAAATAAAATAACACTTTTCTCGATCCAGCACCAAAAATTAATTAATCAGTCAAAAAACGTTTTTGACTGTTGGCAATGCTATTTATTTATGCTAATGTTTATACTATTGAATTTGTAGTTTTTGTTTATTTTTTGTTATTTTTATTGTAAATTGAATAGCGCTCAAGCTAATTACTGTTAACTCGTGCAACCGCGGTTTGAGATTTTTTTTTTATATTACGTAACTTTGAATTCTTTGTTCTTTTCGTTGAATGGATAACTGATGAAGACTGCTTAAGACAGTCAAAAACGTTTTTTGACTGATTAAATTTTTGGTGCTGGATCAAGAAAGGTGTTGTTTTATTTTATTTGGTACACAGTTAGGATATGCCATGAGAATGCACACTAAGAAGGGATTTTTTGAAATTCTCCCCACGAGGGAGAGCATTAAGGCTTATTTTGAAGAACTTGGCTACTATTGTACTATTTTAGATGCGGATTTTTGCGTTTTTGTGGGAAATCTATATGTATAATTGAGATGGGTTGATGATGATAATTATAATAAGCACAGAACCCAAGCAATTAGGAGTTGAAAGTTGAAATTTGGTACATGGTTAGGTTATGTCATGAGAATGCACACTAAGATATTTACAAAGATATTTTTTTGTATCTGTTCTATAAGACAACCCCCAAAACCCGGGGTCGTCTTATAGGACAGATACAAAAAAAAATTAGATTGAAGTTTATATAAATTAAAACCATTATAAAAAAACGGACAAACCATAATTATTTACTAATAGAGAATGGGGTATGTTCACAAAATAGAATAGCCCATAGGACGTTTTTGTGAATAGTCAAGGTCATTACCCAAATGCCCAAATCAGTTCAAATGTTTGCAACAATTGCAATGCAGTCCTGCCAGATGCAAGAAAATAAAATTTGTTCATTCAAAAAATTACGAATAGGACATAATTCCATATATGCTATACAGTATTATTATTCAGATGATGATCGCTGATCTAAACTAAATTTATAGGCTGTTGATAGTTTGGGGGTCGTCTTATAGGACAGATATATGTTAAAACTGTAAAACTTTGATGAAAATTTATACCTTGTCTTATCTGAAAGTCGTCTTATCTGTGGAAATATATGGTAAATATAAAGGTTATCTTATGTAAGGGTTTATCACACCAAATGACCAATCTAACACATTTTAGAAGTTCTTTAAATTGTGTATAATAGAGGAATAAAGAATTTTTAAAATGTGTTAGATTGGGCACTCTGTGTGATAAACTCTTACGTAAGAAAACCTTTGTAAATATAAATCAAATACTATAATTTAATATAGTAGAAGGGTTAGAAGTACAAAATAATCTAATAATCTTAATCTTTATTGTTATTTTTTGCCTGAGCAACACCGGGCTTATCTGCTAGTATTATTATATAAACATTCTACAGATTCCCTGGATTAAGAAATTACAGTTGCTTTCAGATTAAATATCTTGCATAATCAGATGACAGCTGATAAGATACCTGACTGAAATAGAGACATTACAGGTTTTGAGCCTCATTATGAGTCAACCTCTTACATTCATTTGTAAGTAAATAAATTAAAATTAATGTGAGATAGAATTTGTCTACTTCTAATATCAAATATATTTTATTAATTAGACAAGGTATTTTTTAAATTATATGAATAAATGAGGAAAAGATATTACGAGTACTGTAACATTACATAGCATCTTAAAGAAATATAAAAGTTGATGGAAATTAAGACTAAATTTCATGATTATTGTTAAACTTGTAAGCTATATTTTGCATGTGCTATTTACTATTTTTTGATATATTTCATGTTTGTTGAAAAGTAATTTAGTATCAACAATAAAAGAATAAAAATATCAAGAAACAATTGATATAATAGAAACAAATACAACATAAGAATATGAACAAATCTCAGTATAGCACAAATTCAATATTAGTATGCCTATAATCAACATAAATATGAACTATTTTTTGTAAATTCTGAATGTTTTATGAAATTGTTTGAAGAATCTAACATTGCCAAATGTGAACTAAATTGTAGCAGTTGAGAAATTAATAATGAACTTTATGAAACTTGTATAACTAATGAAAACGGAGAGTTCTGAAGATAGAACTTAACACGTTTAAAACAACTTTAATATAAAAAAAATTAATTATTTAAATGTCTACTAGCACTTATTATACCAGCGTTCAAGTCCTGCAAAATGAGGAAATGTATCCAGAGAAAAAAGGAAAAATCTTTATTGTTGACTGTACCTGTTCCTTTTTTCTCTGGACTTGGACACCAGTATAATAAGTCCTAGTAATACAATCTGTCCTAGCAGACATTTAAATAATAAAATTGTATAATAAGGACGCAAAGGCTATAGCTGTTTTCTAGCCCGATAATTCGGCAGTGGTTGGTGTCTTTAAGAATAAATACAAAAAATTAAATTTATTCTTTCATATAATCTCAAGTACTTTTTGAGCTTTTGAGCTCATCATTGGAGTCAAAACCTAATTAGACTGCTCTTAGATTCCAATTTGTTAAAACTTTGAGAATCCACCTAGAGATAAAATCTTAGGGAAATTGAGAAACAACTTAAAGGGTTAGAAGGAATAAGGAGGAGGAATAGATTAATGATGATGAGGAAAATGAGAGGAAATAGAAAAAGGAGCAAGAAAAAGAAATAGATGAAATCAGAGAAATAAATCAATAGTTAAAGAAGGAAAGGTTAGTTTTGATGAGGGGCAGACAAATTGAAAAAGGTGGTAATGGTTAAGAGAATTATATTAAAGGTTTGGAGGGTTGTGAAAGCAAATTGCGAAAAATTGAAAAATCCATGAAAAGTATGGATATAAGTTTGAAGAAAAGACCATTGCCTGGATCTCATAGACAGCAAATAGCCATAGCAGTTATGACACATTGTTTACCTACATAAAGATTCATAAAGATTGTGGAATTTTACACCAATAATTATAGAAGTGCAGTTTTCCTACACACAAATTAGAGAAGGCCTGAATTAAAATGATAGATTAACTACAAGAGACTAGTGACAGTTAAAAATAGTTGTGAATTGAGAGAATTACTAGAGCGTAGCATGAATGAGGATAATAATCACACTATCCTAGATCCAGAATTCTCATTAGAGTATAAGGATTTTGTTAGAGAATTATTGATACAGAAAGAAGACTTTAGAAATATTAGGTTTAAGGTGGTGTTGGACCCATTGCATATAATTTTGAGTCCTTTAAATTTGAAGGATGGTGTTATAAGCAAAAATAAGTACTTCTAGGCTCATCAGCAACAGGGATATTAGTGAAATCAGTGGTCAGAAAGGTACTAATTACTACAGAAAATCCTTGTTAATTGAACTTGTATAGTTTGAAATCCCATTAGTTCATAACTGTTTTTTGTCCTGGCTGGGGATATAGAGATTTACATGTTAAGGAATTTGGTCAGTTTGAAATATAGCTACTTCAAAATTGAAGTGGAAAGTCCGTCTGAACTGTGATATACGTATGTTAGCTTGTTAATTTAGATCAGTGATTCTCAAACTTTTTCGATCCACCTCCCCCTTTGTTCCATAAAGTTATTCCCAATGCCCCCCATGTGAGAAAGGATTGGAAATATTCTTAGGAAAACTTTTCTATGAATCTCACACTTTGTGCCCTTACCGTACATTGTTCTTGACATGTGAAAACCATTAAATGCAATGTTTCCTCTTATCCGTTTGACAGGGGAAATGGAACTTTTACCTTTGATCACCGTTCAGTACCTTTCCTCCAGCGCTCCCTAGATTTACTCACCGCCCACAAGGGGGTGTTATCGCCCACTTTGAGAAACGCTGATTTAAATTGAAGTTCCTCCATACTGTAAGAGAACAATAGACCAAGAACAACTCTAATCTGGTCAATGTGGCTTTGCTTTTACAGTATCACATTTTCAGGAGTCAGCTTACCCATGGATTACCCTTTTTTTCCCTCTTATCTCATAAAATATGGCTGAGTTTTGGAATTGCAAGATTGAACTATGAGTAGCAGATTGAGATATTTGTAGTCTTTAGGCTACTACATTTGGGCAACATACTACTTTTTGGACTACACTTTGAGGAATTCTGCTTTACTTTTTATAAAACCCTTCTGACAACTTGTGAGGTTGTCACTGGATATATGCTGTCTACTTTTGCATTTGTATCATTTTCATTAATATAATGAAAATAGCATTCTGTATATTTATCTGTATTCCATTTACTTAATAAATTACATCAGTTATATGGAATTTGGCATATTGTACAAAAAGACATAAATCTTGGATAAATTGAAATTCAATAATTCAAAGTTGCAATTACATTGTTCTTTGAATTTTGAATATAGTAATAATAATAGTAAAACAAGCTAAAACTTAAAATAACAATAAATTAGGATGAAATAAAAGAAATAAAATATAAAAAAGATAAATTAAAAATATAAAAAAAATTAGTAGAAAATATAAAAGAATAAAAGGTATGATAAAATTACATAAATATATATGAAATGATACATATTTTTTTCTAAAAATTTACTTATTATGAAATTTTAAATGTAAAAATTCTTTAATATTTTGTTTTCAATAGCACAATGGAAAATGAATGACAAGAAATACTGAGGTGACATGGCATGTTATATAAACAAGATATATTTTGAGTGTGATAGGATGGTACACAGAGTGATATTAGATGATATAATAATAATATACTACTAAAAAAATAAAAGTCAAAATGTTTACTTTGCATTCTGAGATAAAGATCTAGAAGTCCAAGTTGTAATCTAGCTAACTTTCCAGAATAAGTATATGAAAGGTTACTTAAGTTATTGATTAGAAAATAAACTATGTAGGGAATTGCTGACTTTTTTAATTAGATAGAGAGTACATAAAGACCTTATTAGAAGGAAATAATCAATTATAGTTTGAAAATTAGTAAAAGTATTTTAAAGAATATTTGTAATTAGTCCATGTCTATATTTACATTAATATATTTGTAAAAATTCTAAATTATGCATTATTGTGTTCTAAATTTGGGGTGTTTTTTAAATAATACAATATTTTGTTGTACATTATAATTTTCATAGCTTTCTTACATAATTTTCTGTTTTCCCATATTCTTCAAATATATTTTATTTCTCCTACATAATAGACAATTATAACCATTTCAACCAATATGGTTTTAAAAGTTTAAGAAACATAACAGAGTAAGCAAGTAGAGTGGAACCTCGCTTAACGAGCCTAATCCATTCCAGAATCTCACTCGTAATGCAAAACAATTTTTCCCATATAAATTAATGTAAAATACGTTAATGCACTCCATGCCAAATACTCAAATATTTTATGTATAATGTTTATTCAAAGAAAATTATACAATATACATTAAGGAGTGTGAATCATCATCTTTTCTTCCAGCACAGAATGAACCAAGCTGGAATGTGAATTCGATTCGCAGAAAACAAAAAAAATCGAAAAGATGTGTCATAAACAGCCAAACGATATGCCAAATTTTTGGGCTATGTAAAGGCTATGATTAAATATTAGAAATTAATTAATTTGACTAGAGGTAGGCAGTTATGCTTTCATCTCGTATTAAATTTAATAATTATAAATAAATAATTTTTAATTTAGTTGTTTCTAAAATTTAATTTGGAATTAGTCATTAAATTTAATACGAGATGGAAGCGTAACTGCCTACCTCTAGTCAAATTAATTAATTTCTAATATTTAATTATAGCCTTTACATAGCCCAAGAATTTGGCATATTTATTATATAATGGGCTATGATTGTTGATGTTTATATGTGATTATATATGTTATATGATAAATTAGTGATACTACAATTTAGTATGTCTTATCTATAAGGGGATGCAGAAAAAAAATGTGCAAAATTCTTGAACAATGTTCAAAAATTAACTGTTGGCGGTATCATTTACAACTAAATTTAATGAATGAAACACACAAGGTACAAAAAAAAAGCTCTAGAATTTATATTCTTTAAATTTATGATTTATGTATTTGTTGTCATAAAAATTTCTTTCCACTTCTTTCCCAAGACTACAAATATTCAAGTACAAAGTAACCAGTTTTGACTTATTTCTACTTAAGAAGTAGTTAAATAATTAAGAGATTCGGGACATAAATAAAACCCTGCTTGAGAGTCAAAATTTTACTTAAATTCGTAACTGAACTAATCTCTACTTGAGTACAGTAGGGACTGATTTATTCGTAATATTAGATGTAATAAAGACAGAAATTTTTCCAGTTGAATGAGTGTGACTGAAAAGTTGTGTAAGGAACTGAGTCTGAACGTTATTTTTATTTTATTATTATTTCCGTTTTATTATCTTTTGTTTGGGGTTTATGTTTATTTAGGATGAAGGTTCCTCACCACTCTCTTGTTAGTAATGAAAAATGAAGATAAAACAACTCACGGAGAAATAAGCGCCATAGGAAACATCTTGCGCACTTGCGCTGCCCGGCGGAAGTAACAGTTCGCAGAAAAAAAATGGAGGGGGGAGTCCCCACAATCACTAGTAGAGAAATACTTGATAAACCGTCTTAAACATCCCAGAAAATTATGATAAATATTTTGTAAACGGTTTATAAGCTTTGTCGGAAACTTAAAGCTGCCAGAAAAGAAAGTTAATGTTAGCAACTAAGTATGTAAATAAGAGGAGTAACCCAGCTCAAGTGTGACGTCACCTCACAGTATAAAACCCGTACGTTAACCGAAGAAGGAGAGGTGAGTTCCAAATCGAGGCGAATTCCAAATCGAGGCGACGTTGAGAGCGAAGTTAATTCGAAAGCGAAGTATTTTCTGATAGAAGTCCAGATTGATAGTTGGACAATCTAAGGTGTTAAAGAGGAGTTTGATTGACGATTTGACGATATCGAAAGGATTGAGGAAATAGTTTTCTTCGTATAGTGAGGTGACGGATAGACGTTTAATTAGTAAGAGATTTTGTTCATAGTTTCTAAGTATTTGATTGTCAAATTTCAAGGGAAATTAATATTAAGTTAAGCTAAATAGCTGAGTTTACTGTCGGGTTGACTTGTTGAATTTCGTTAATAAATTTTGTTTGAAGTATTGACATTTGTACGTAGTACGTTCTAGTTATTAATTAAATATATTTGAACTTTTGATTTGACTTGATATTTGTCGTTATTATTGCTAATCTTTCGGTGCACGCTTAAAAGCTCGGGCCTGGCAAACTAATCTCGAATCCGCGTAAAGTACCCGTTAGGTTAACGGAAGTTTTACCGACCGTAATTATAGTCGGTTTCCTAAGCTACTAAAAAAATAGTACTTTATAGTTGTAAATTTTGGAAATTTCCATGGACATCTAGTCATAAAATGAATTACAGTCGAATCTGCATAAGTCAACATCCCAAGGGAAGTGAAAATGTGTTGAGTTATCCGATATGACGACTAAAACAAAGTTGAAAAAAAACCACAATACTACAATTAGGAAAATACAGTTGTGCAATGTACCTCTCTGACCATCCATCACTGGTACTAAAGTTGGTTTCTACTCCAAGTACCCCAGCAATTTCCATTGCCTTTTGTTTCAGTATCTGTCCTGAAACAGGAAGATTCGATGAACGAATTTGCTTTAGTCAACGTACAAAGATGTCGTCGTACAAAGATCTCTAGTGTTTTTGAGACAGCTGCGATGAAAATCCAAGAAAACATTTCTTAATTTCCTCTTTTTTCTTCAGTATTCCCAGCTATGTTGTTTTTGGAAGGTTTTTTTGTTTTGCAAATTCGGCTTGCGAAGTTTTCTTACATTCAAATTCAGAAACAAGTTTGTATTTTTTCTTCAGCCAAAGTATTGTTAGCTTTCGGACACTCATTTCTCACAGAAATGTGAAACACGTGCTATATATATTTGACGTGAGAAAATGCAAAATCGGATTCTGCTGTGACAATGATATAGATTGTATATCTTCTCTTTGTTTATCTGTTATTATTTTATATATAAAAATACATAAAATGTTAAGGCATTTTTATTAATATATATAATATATATATATAAGTGAACTCCCTTCCTGAAAAAAATGAGTTCACACTGCACTATGTGGTGTGAACTCATTTTTTTCAGGAGGGGAGTTGACTTATTGGACATATAAACACGTGTGGGACAGCAAAAGTATGTTGATTTATCCAGTGGTGACGAGTTAAACGGTGTCAAGTAAACCAGAGTTTTTTAACATTAATGCCTATATAATTCGGCTGAGACCACAGAAAACTGACTACTTAACCAACGGTGTCGAGTTATACCTATGACAACTTATGTGGACTCGACTGTAGTTAGAAAACAAATGACAGACAATCTATTAAGTTTAATATATTTAGATTTTTACAGTTATGGTGAGAAATGTTTAAAGTACTGCTCTGCTCTTTACTGACACCGGGTATTATAACTATAACTTCAAAATGAATTTGTTACCGGTGTGAATCTTGCGGAAATCGTCTTACCAGTGTCTGACTAACGTTTTCGAACTTAAAACAGTTCTTCACCTGAAGAAGAACTGTTTTAAGTTTGAAAACGTTAGTCAGACACTGGTAAGACGATTTTCGCAAGATTCACACCGGTAACAGGTTCGTTTTGAAGTTATAGAAATGTTTAAAATTTACAACAACCCTGTTGCATTCTTTGAGGTATACTAGTGATGCGACGAAAGAGACTTTTGACGTTGACCAGTATCGGCACCCTCGGGATTTGGCAGCCTGCGTGCATACGCACACTACACACCTACCAGGACCATCTCTGATTCCATCCATTAGCTATTCGTAGGGAGCTATTTGACTAAGTGGATTGTTTTAAGATTTAAAAAGTAAAGAAGATTTTATGTTATTTTTATGTATGTTTCTTTACAAAGCTATATTTAATTATAGTTTTCTTTAAAAGTATATTTATACAATTGAAGAATATTTTGTATCAGTTATGTATATCCACTGCATATTTTATTTCACCAAGTAAGTTTTTATAATTTTATTTTTAATTTTAGCTCTTATATCATGGCTAGCAATTCAGAATATAGTTGTGATATTGAAAATTTATTTTAAAAAGTTTTGACTCAAGACCATATAATGAAAAAGAAAACATTATTAAAAGAGAGAAACCAATGCCTAAATTAAGTATAAATACTTCAACAAAAAATGTGTTGGACATTTTCACGATAGAATTCATGAAGACATAAAAGGGCTTTGTGGATGCATAAATATGCAAAAATTGTTTTGTTGGCCTGGCCTACTATTTTCAAATGAAAATAGCATGTGGAATAAGAATGGCTTTGATGATTTAAATAATTTGAATAAAGCTGTCAAAAGACATGAAAATCATAAATGTCACATCGATTCTTTTGTAAAATTGAATCAATTTGGAAATCAAAGCAGAATAGAATTTAACATTAGTAAACAGTATTAAAAAAAATATTGAAAATTATAACAAGATAGTTGTGGCTAATAGATACATCTAAATTAATAATGTTATATGTTTTTCCTCAAAGCAAGAATTGGCATTTAGAGGGCATAGAGAATCTATTGAATCTAATAACAGAGGTAATTATATTGAACTTGTTTATTTATTAAGTACATCAGATAATCTATTAAAAATACATTTAAAGAAGTCTGCGGTTTTTACTAGCTTATCGAATAAACGAATATGAATGGACCCTAGACCATCACTGACGCGCAATTAACTGATTGCCCCTGGAAGTCAGCTTCATACAGAAATGCAGCTTCCCTATCATCAAATGTCATGGCACGCCACTGATGAACAGAACATTTATTAATAAATGAACAGAGAAAATATAATCATAAAAAGTTTATTCAAAAGCAAAAGAATATTTTTATTGTTTGTGATAATTTTTAAAACAATCTTCTATGCAATGGCCTAGCTTCTCCGGACAGATTGGACAGAAATATTGCGTTTCTAAGCATTTTTTAGCTTTGGTACAAATTCGACATGGCTTTGTCAGATGCTGTTTTTTTCGGTAGGTGGGATACTCTGTAAGTAATGAAGCTCTTGCAATCTAATTTTTTTTAAAACTGGTTGAATCTTCTTCCCAATCAATGCCTCGATGAATGCTTCTCTAAACTTTATAAGTTTTATTTTAGAAGAAGTTGCTTTTTGAAACAGTTTGTGTTCATTGTGTGTATATATAATTTGATTATAAAAATAATTATAAAACAATGCACTCCAGAAAGACGTAAATGTGACGCGCTCGATTCTATATCTGATTTATTACTAACGAATTTAGACGCATATCTCTGACTCAGCTGTAGCGAAGCGACAGGTCAAATCAAGTCTGTGCACGAATTAACTCGTAGTTTGGCTTTAGCGAAGAGCTTTGTTACATAAGCCAACTACAAGATGATTTGTAAGATCTTTTTTTTTAAAAAAACATTCTATATGCTTTTTGATGATTACTATGTACTCTAATTTGAGTTTTTAATAATATAATATAATTAAATTAAGTTGGCATTTTACATCGGAATCCTGAAAAGTGCCGTGGCAGTCAACGTGTTAAAATTAATATATACTTACTTTGTTAAGTGTATTCAGTTTGAATTAGAGGCAAATACTATTATATATATCTGAATATTTTTTATTTTAAAATGTATACAACTTTAATTAGTTTGATTCATTTTAAATAATAAATGTAATGTAAATTATAATTTTTGAAAATAGGCTGTTTATATAATTTTTAATTAAATTTTGAAACTACAGATTTTATTTTTTTAAATAAAAGATAGCTTTCAAAATGTAGATATATTATCAAAGATATAATAATAATAAAATGTTTTAGCTGAAATATAGAAAAATTTGAATATGGTACAGTCTTGGTTATCATCTCATTGGTAATTCAGTGTTTTATCTGATAGTGCTTGCTGTGAAATAATGAAATGAGGAAGCATTGACAGATTTATAAAATACTGATAATACAATATTATAACATTAAGAGGAATGAAAAATATAATTATGAAAACAATAAATAAATGATTTATCACTATTAAAAATATTCTGTTTTTATTTTTGATAATATTTATTTTTAAGTATAATTTCAGAAGCAATTATAAGTATAAATTTATAATTACTTTGTATTTTACATTGTAGATATATTTAAATGAAAATTCATTATGAACAGTCTACTTTTTTAATAAAGTTCAATGTTATATAACATATTTACAATTTGTTACATAACTGTCTTTAATAATATAAAATATTGACAAACTTTTTGTAAAATTTGAGATAACTTTTTATAAAGCATACTAAGAATATACATATTAAAAATGTTTTTCTTTTACAGTCAAATATGACATATATAAAAGAAAACAAAGACCTTGCTCTGTATTTTGTTACAAAGCATTCATGGAAGGGAAGGTAATTATGATTAATATGCACATTTACTATTTTAGTTATAAGTTTAATCAAGTTATTAAATTTAATATACATTCTATGTTATGTAGGAATTAAATTTGCTTTATATTAGATAGATCAATAGTATTCAAAATAACATTACATACAATAGATGCATTTTCCAAAATGAATTTCTGAATTCAGACATAATGTTGAGATTTACAAAAAAGTTACCATAATAGTCAACATACATCTAAAAATTATCAAATTTACAAATGGAGATGCATAATGAAGTAACCAACAATCACCTAAAAGATCAGGCTAATTAAATGATTGATATAAAGTAATTTGTCATACAATACACATCGGGCTTGGAGATGCATATATAGTAACTTAGTGATCGAATAAGAAGCTGATTTATTTGCATTTTTTTTATATAATTCATATTGCTGTTTGTTACATTAAAATGAATTTAAAAATTTGTAGGTATAAAAGAATATTTTCTGTGGGAACACTTGGAATTACTACATATAATCCTAGCACAATGGAAATTACGAATCAGGTGAGTAGTTTAAACTATAATTTAAAAATATTTGTATGTTACAGATAGAGAAATATGTTTGTAATAGTAATTCTTCATAATTTTAAATGAAATAACTACATTTTTAATTTAAGGTTCCTAACTTCCATTTATTTAGAAGGATTGAAAAGTGTGTGTTGAATTCCTTATATGCATTTTTATAATATATTTTTTATTTAATATTTTTGGAGATGAACTATCTATACGGTAAACAGTGCACGTGAAAAATCAAAACTACCTAATATATATATAATGTAATTTTATTACAATGGTCTCATTGACTCATTAACTCACTTACATGACTCTTTTCAAACTGCACTTACAAAAAAATAACTACTCTTTACCAACCTTTAGTATGCAGTCTATTTTATTGGAGCTACAAAGAGGTCATTAAAAGAAAGAATAAAAGAGCACAAAAGGAACATACAGAATGAGCAACCAGTCACTGTTTTGCAATGTATGTCATAGCAGACCCAACAGAGGTTTCAGTGAAATGGGAAAGAGCAGAAATAATACATAAGGTTCAGGACAGGAGACATATTAAGTATGCAGAAGCCTGGCATATTCACAAGAGCAGTCTAGCAGGACAGGCTATAAACTTCAGAGAATCATATAAAGTCTCTGCAGCATGGAGAGTGGGTGCATTATGAACATAGCAGCAAAAGAAAAAAAAAGCACAGACAGATAAGATAGGCATTAGTTGGTGCCTATTATATCATCACTTGTTTATTTATCTATTTCTTTATTATTATTAATTTTTATTTTTATGTGTATAGTTAGTGTATGCATATATTTGTATGTTATCAGTCTATAGATTCTATTTATCTATTTTTGGACTTGTGCAATAGGTGTTGAGAAAACTTTTAAAGTTAAAAATGTTCCATAATCAATTTCATTTGTCATAAATCGAAAAATTGTTCGATCCTGATGAAGGTCAATTAATTGACTGAAAACGTTAGATTACTTTAATAAAATAGACTTCATGTTAAAAGTTAGTAAAGTGTAGTCACTGACATGAAGTGTATGATTAGAAACAGACTTCTTACAGAAAAATGAAATAGTAATTTCAAAAAAGTATATTGAGTAAAATTATCAAAAATACATGAAATCTCAAAACAACAAACAAACAAAAATTATGTACAGTACATACCAAGTCCAACCTTTGAGGACTTTATAAGACCTCAGTGCCACAGTGTCAAAACAGTGGATTTAAAGTGCTATCTGGCTATTTTATAAAGATACTTATCTTAAATTAACATTTTATTTTGTCCTGCCATTTATTATTATTTATTAAAATTTTTAAGTACTTAGTTATTTAATCAACATAGATAAATATTCTTTATATAAAAAATAATTAAAATTGTAACATAGATATGGAAAGTATGAAGTTTTACAAAACATTGGAATTTGATGATTAGATTTAAAATGTAATATTGAAGTGCAATGGATGCAATGAAATAATTATAGTTTCAATAAATATCTAGTTCTTTATTATTTTGTCAGTTTGTTTATGAAGCTGCTATTTGAGTGTGTTTAATTTGTTTATATTTATTTTACTTTAAATTATTTTTATTTTTTGTATTTAGATGATAAATAAAGGAATAACTGAAATTTGTTAAGGTAATGATGATGATAAAAGAACAAAAGCAATATATTAAAAAAAAAAACAAAAGTCATAAAGTATCAGACATGCTTATCATTTAGATGTATTTAAAAAAAGTTATCAACATGTTGTTAGATTTAATTTTCAGAGTGTAGAGTGTATATTTAGCCAATCATCTATTCTCAAAGATAGTTTTTGACTCAATGAATCTGGTGTTATTTGATTAATTTATATTTTACTTATAATGAAACTTGAACTATAGATAGGCACAATTGGTATCTTACAATTTACTTAAAAATCAATCTAGAGTAATTCTGGCAAAAAACTGGTTTTTTGTAACCAAATAAGCACCTTTTTTTTGTGGCACATTTGATTCCCAATTGATGATCAGTTTTATTCCATTTTCTGCAGTATTTGTGATTTAACTGTTTATTTCAACAACAGTTCTGAGCTTCACTTCTTTAAAGAAAATCACAGGGACCTTGTAAACAATATCCTTCATGTATCATCACAAAAAGAAATCAAATGACATAATATCAGATGAATATGGCAGACGTGGATTAGTCTATACTGCCAAGCAAATGCATGTCAAGAAATTTCCAAGAAATAAACAATTCTCTAAATGATCATTTGTGGTATATCTAACTGAAAAAAAAAGACTAATTGATTTTTGTGGACTTTCAAGAAAACAGGTGAGGTGTTTGATCTTTCCGTTCCTCTTTGATGTTCAATAAATACTACTAGTCTCTTGAAATTCCTTTAACCAACATTGATTATCATTTGAAGGTAGTTCTTTTCTGTACTGATTTCTGTAATCTTAGTTACTAATGTTTGTCAGGTAGCATAGAATTCTGGGAAGACAACAAAGTGTGGTAGACTGGGGTTAAAATTTCTATTTTTAAGAAGGGGGAGAGGAGTAAATTCTCTAATTATCAGGGCATCTCTCAGCATAGACTATTCTAGGGAGAATGAGCAAAGTACTTAAAAAGGAGATGCAGACCAGAGATAAGCCAGAAATTTTTGTGCGTTTTATTGTGATTTTTATCCACATACTGAGGGCCTGCATAGACTTAGTGTGGATGGGTAAGCTGCCATAAAAATGCAATAGCCCACAAACACTAGTAACACATTATTGTGCAAGGAGCTCCCATACCAATATGAATGTGCATGTCACATGCAAGTGATATTGTATATGCATGGTTACATATGACAATACTCAACAAATAAAAAAGGCTGAACATGAACAAGTATCAAATTTTATTTTGTTTTACCTCATGACTGTTCATATAGCATAGTATTTGAACATGATGCACTTGTTTTTCTGTTTGTGACATTCTATTTTTATTGCTGTAAGAAACCTAAAGTTTGTCACTTGTTACTACTCTGTGTGAGCAAAACATGTACTGTACATGGAGATACTCTGCGAAAGATAAATAAACTAGAAGTGCGGGACTGCAATGGCATTGTTGCCAGGAGGGATATAAACCCTACAAAAGCTAGCATCAGGGAGGTGAAGCTACAACTGGCAGTGACATGTATCAGGATAGGATTAGTACTGGAGGTTTTGTTTGTAAGATGAGCAATGTTTGTTGTGGAGATAGCTGATATTCCACTACCCATGTCTTGGACTGCTTGTGTACAAGTTCTTTTTGTGTATTAATACTACTGGAGTGTAAGTGGTTTTGAGTTAAATAAACCTAACTTGTGCTTTTGTTTAGACGTCCCCTCATGTCAATTCGAAGCTTTCAGCACCAGACACTATCTTTGTTTTACTCTGTTTTCCCGACATGACCACAGTCATCTCGCATTCAGTTCAGGTGTTAACTACTGACCAAGCCCTACTTACATTCATATGGCATCCTTCCCATTAGGGACCTCAGGCTACATAAAGAAGGGACGTTACAATGCTATGTTTACTTTTCAACTTGAGTGGGACAGCAGAGTGGGCTGACTGAGAGATGGAATGAGGGTTGAAAGAGCATTAGTGTGAGAGACACCACCCTGTACTGCACTGTGTCACTATCTTCCTGCAAAGATGTAGTCTAGGCTTCATTCCAGGATAGACAGTGTAATTTTTAATTTGGCTGAAACACAATGAATCAAATCTTTAAGAAATGATAGGAGTGTGCAAGAAGGTGATTGCTTGAGAAGACATGTGCTTGTGTTCCTTGAGATAAGTTGTGGAAAATGTTGCAGGAATACAAAATTAATGACTAGCTTTTTGGCAGCCATTAAATCTCTGTATTCGTGTTCAGAGATGCATGTTCATGTAAACAGTATTAAGTTAAAACTTTTTGAAGTGCATGTTGGACTTCACCAAAATTGTATTGTCAATTTTTTTGTTTGTTATATACTGGATTGATAGATTCAAGTGGGGTGAAGAGAGAGTTATTCTGAAAAACTGTAGAATAGATTGATTACTTTTGCTGTTGATCTGTTTGCTCAGTCAATCACAGAGTACTTTGAGATATGCTTGATGGGTTGCAGCTGTTTGCACTGATGTTGGGACGAAAATAAGTGTTGAAACTCTCAAGAGTTTGATATACTAAATGAAGTTACATTGAGGCAGATAGAAAAGTTAAATATTTAGGGATTGCATTCACAAGTGATGGAGAACAAGACAGAAATAGACACTCTGAAATAGACATTCGTTGAGGAATTGCCATATTCTGGGAACTAAATTGATTAATGATGCATATGTAGAAAGAGCTAAGAAGGAAGGCAAAGGACTTCTGCTCAGTCTGTATTCCAATCATGTCCATAGGACATGATTGTTGGATAATAATTGAAACAATGTGATCCAAATACAAGCAGCATAGATGAGATATCTCAAACCAGCTGCTAGTGTCAAAAGACTTGAGATTTGCAACATCCAGCACCTGAGAAAGTCTCATTATCAAGCCACTACTTCATGTTGATGTGGCACAATTACATTGGTTTAGAAATGTAAGTAGAATGCTATAGGAAAAACTTGTTAAGATACCCTGCTTTCCTATTCCAATGGACCCAGACCATTTGGAAGGCCAAGAACCAGATGGATGAATGGATCACATTTAGAGACTTATATGTCTTGGAATTCCAGCAGCTGGAATGGAAAACTACTGGAACTGCTGTTCTTGTGACAATCTTAGGATAGTGGAAATTGATGATGATGATTGTTTATATTTGTTACCAATTATTGATCTATTTAGGCTTAGGTTTCAATAAAAATATCATAGTTTATGTAAATTTTCAAAAATTTGAGAAAATTACTGTTAAATCTTTAAAAGTCTAGAATTATTGTCCTAGGATTTTGCATAAAGTAAATATAGGGATTATTTTTTTTCTATAACATTATTAAGCAATTTTAGTTTTTAAAATTTTTTTGTATGTCCAACCAATTGGGAAATACAGTAGAGAACCGAAAATCAGAATCAATTGGGGACTCGGGTTGTTCAGATTAGTGATTTGTTCCGATTACCGATTATGTACGAAAAAATATATTAACCTGTCCGATGTTCAAATTTTTTTCCGTTGCGTGTTGCTTCGTGTTGAATTTTCATCGATTTTAAGCCTAATGAAAATTTTTATAAAATAATAATTGAGGCTATCGTATCATTAAAAATTATTTCTGCATTTTGTACAAACAAAATAAATATATTGAAGAATATAAAAACATAAAAATTATACTTTAGAAGTAAATCTAATATCAAAAACGTTTGATTCAGCACGACACAGTCCGACTGAAAATCATTCCGATTACTGGCGATTCCGATTACCGGGGTTCCAATTAACGAGTCTCTACTGTATATATATTTTTTTATATAATTTAAATGAGATAGCATATTGGTAAGAAATACATAAAATCTAAGAATTTCATATGTCTTAGAGAGAATTTTAGCTAAATAATTCTGTATAATTAAATATAACATGTATTTATCTATTGATATTTGTTACTACTACTTTTAGCTAATATCAATAAGGTTACATTTTATATGCAAATAAAAGAAAATATATCTAATTTTTTAAAGGTTTATTATTAAACAACAATATAAATTTAGTTTTTACTTCATGATTTAATGTTTGAAATCTTACTAACTTAAAATGAAAATAATTGTTACATGATAATTAAAGCATTATTTTATATTTATAGTGGCCTTATAATGAATTTATTAGTATAGCACCTAATCTAAAAGGTCAAATAAGTAATGAATTTTTAATAACAATGAAAAAAGGAAAAAAGACAGATACTATGCGCTTTTCGTCTGATCACCGTCCAGATATTTTGACAGAGGCCTTGGTAAATATGACATTAAATATTAAAGTATTTGTTAATTTTTTAACTTAATAAAATTAATATTTCAGTTATAGTTTTATTAATTAATGTTGTACTCTTAAAATAGATTTTGCCTTAGCATATTCTATATACAAATATTTACTTCCAGTTTGTCAAAATACTTGAATATGAACTACATTTATATTTTACATAACATTTATAAGCTTATTTCATATAGATTAATCCTATTGCATCTATTTTACTGTTAAATTTTATTTAAAATAATCAGAAGCAAAAATATGTTTAATTTTGCTTTTGCTGTAGTGACACACTTTCCTACTATTCTTGTTGTTAACTTACTATGTCCAGTGTAAAATGCTTCAAGTAACTTCTAAAATTGACATTCTTTTATTGATTTTTGATTTTGTTATTACTGGAAATATTGTAAATCAAGTTTTAGTCATGAAGATTGATATTGTTTCTTTTGAATAAAATGGTGCTAAAGCAAAGAATAACTCTTACAGATTAGTTAGATGAAAAAGATTTTTTTGTTTTTATGTTCAAATAAATATCGTTTGTTTTGAAATGTAAAACTAACTTTGCACACAGAAATGAATATCTAACTATAAAGGAATTTACAGAAAAAAATGTTATATACTGAGAAATTTCATGAGTCTTACATTATTAAATTTGTGCTTCTTTATTTTACTTATCTAACAATTTTTTATAGCAATTATTTTGCTGGCTACAATAAATATTAAGAAAATATTTTAAACAAGCAAAATAAATATAATTAGTCTTAGATGTTATTCTGATCTTTTTAAATTTATTTATTCCACATTTGTTTTTGTTTAGAATATACCTATAACCCGATGATGGATGCTTAAGGCAATTGAAAACATTTATTTGCATTAAATTTACATTTTTTTACTAGAATTTTGGTGTTTGATGGATGTTTTTTATAAATGAAATAAATGTCCAAACATGCACTAGATTCTAAAAATTTGAATTTTATAAAGGGTTATAAAATAATAATGAATGTTTATTTAGTAAAAATTTTCTGATGAATTCAAAGATTTTGTTTTCTTTTTACAAAAATTGCAATTGTCATTCATTTATGTTTTGTTAATGATAGGATAGTGTAAAATGCTCAACATAAATATACACAAATATGCAAAATGCACATCATACTTCTAACCTGGGCATATTAAACTGGTGAAAATGATTAATAACACACCTAAAATGACAAACTATGCAAGTATCATTAAAAAAAAACAAATTTTTCTCTATTTTAATCATAAGTTGCTTCTTTTACAGCTACATAAATATAAACACAGAGTGGCCCACCAGTGGCCATGCGGAGTTTTCCAGGTTTTCTCCACATCTGTAATGCCCAAATGGGGGCCAGTTACCCTTAAAAAAGACCTCCTGGAAGGTATCTCCTAGTCAGATTGTCGAAGTGTTGCATTGCTGTAACTTAACTAAACAATAAACACCCTGAGTATTTTCAACATTAGGAAAAAAGTCATTAGTCATGAAACATTAGTATTAATAATTGATTAGGCATCTATTTTTATTTATTAATTAAAATATTCTGTTGGACATGCTTTGAACAAGATTTTGTAAGCTCTTCACATTTGCCTCTTTCCAAATCTGAAGAATTGTTTTCAGGTGTTCAACTGATGTAAAAGAGCAGTTATCTGCATATACTTTTCTCACACTTTCCTAGAAGTTTTCAATTGGCTTAAGGTCTGGGAATCATGCTGGCTAATCCAGAATTTCAATATTATTGTTCTGAAACACTGGTGTATACTTTGACTAGAATAGATGCTTGCATCATCTTGGTGAAAAGTAAAAGGGGTAATCTCTTTTCATTTCTTCAAGTGCTAATGAAACAAAACCCGAAGATAATTTTCTTGCATTGCTAAACAATCCCCAAAACATTGTATTATGTCCACCAACATTTTGCTTAGAAAAACACCAAGGCTCTTTTTTTAAATGCCTATATCTATTTAATTCATCTGCACTATCAAAGTTGAATTTGTTTTCAATACTTAAAATAATCTGCAGTTGTAAACAGAAATTAGTAATGGAGTGCTCTATAAATTTAGATATAAATTATAAGCTATTACTAAGGTCCAGATTTTTGGTTGCAGTTTTAGAATGGATTAGGTGCTTGTTTGAGTGCTTTTTTTCTCCATTTTGGGTGCCAGTTTGGGTGCTTTTAAATGCTGTATTATTAAGACAAAAACCAACAAGATGTATTATATTTACAAACCACATAATTGTTTATTGCAATTTAGACATAAAAATGAGCATTGTAATTTACAACAATAACCATTTCAATGTTCTTAAAAGTGAAGTTTTCTTGTTTGGAGGATAGAATGTCTTTATATAAGGAAAAAGATTTTTTTATGTCGACCGAGACTAAGGGGACATGTTTCAGTTTTACTCAGAATTCTAGTTCAGTGCAATCCAGAATGTTTTTCAAATAGGGAATTTTTGATAAACTAGATTTGAGTTTGTCCAGGGCAAAACCATCCAGTACATCAAGTGCTTGACTTACAACATTCCTCTGATCCTGCATTTCAATTCCATGTCTTTCCAGCTTGTTGATTTTATCCACTAATAACTTGTACGAATGCACGGAGTAGAGCTCTGTGGTAACTACTGGATCAGTGACCAGTTTCTCAACACTGTCGACGGCCGCAGAATCACCAGGAGGAAGTTCGTTGATAAATGCATTAATTTTCTTGAAGTTCTCGCAGTAGAATACCACACTGTTTATCCAAGACCCCCCAACAGATGACCAGATATTAGAGTTTGTTGAGTTCGAATTTTTAAGTTGGTACTGTACATTTTGAACAACGTTGGTTGTACATAGCACATGGTCAGTGGTGCAACAAGAATGTTCAGCACGTACTGTTTTGTGGAATCCGTTATTTCTTCCAGTATAAACACTACAGGATTGTCTCCAACAACATCCAGGTGCTCCTATAAATATATGCTCGAAATTCTTCCTTTTTTGTTTGCCTTCTCTATGCTTTTCCAAACTTACATGTCACCTGTTTTTGTTTTTTGGTGTTTCAAACATCAACCGAAATCACATAATCACAAATGGAACATCGAAGAACTTTTTTGTCTGTGCATATGCCTTCATCTTTAAACTTATTTGCTAAAATGTTCAGTTTAGGTGGGTCAATTTTGCCATTTTCTAATGTCACCGACACCGAACAAAGGAAATTGGAACTGTTGTGCTCACAAGTCAGGGTTAACCCTTAGCCTGCCGTTTGCCACGCCCCCTTATTTTGTAAAACGGCCAAGGTCAAAATAGGTGAATCAGGCAATATTATTTTAAAAATTCACTAAAAATTAAATTATTATTTTATTTATATGAAAAAAATTACATATATTTATCAATATAGTTAGTTTTAAATACGACATATTTCAATAAAGTTTGTTTGAAACATTTATGAGAAAAAAAAATATATATATATGATAACTGACATTCAGACTTGAAAATTTGTTACTATTTGTCAAAATTAACATTGCCTGCTTACTCCATTCTTATTGTCACTGAGCCAATACGACGTAGAATATTGTTCTGTACAATTTGATATAACATTTATGCATGTACGTTTATTCGTTGTGAAATTATCGCACATTATATCAAACATTTGTTTAAAATTTGAACTTTATTCTGCTTTCAACTAATATAATGAACTAATATACTTTATTCATTTTATATCAAACAAGATTATTTATTTTCGTAAAAAACATATGATTACCAGTAGCAATAGATGTAACATTTTCGGATATTTTAAATTTAAAAAATAATTAAAAATTAAAAAAAATATATAAAATATCAGAACTGAAGGTCATAACTTGAATATTTATGATGCATTAACATATTATAGCTGAATAAACTTATTATAGCATTAATGAACTTATTATAGTAATATTATTGCATAGATATGCTAAAAATAAAATAAAAAATAATCAGAAAATGAAAAATTAAGGAAAAACTATCGATAATTAAAAGTTTTTTTAATCGACAGAACACCACCTGGACAAAAATATGTAAAACAGACGATAAACAAGACGATACTATCAAGTGCTGACATCTGTTGTCGATAAATTTTATAAAAATCGATTTTTAACAGGGTAACGATGAATCGGTACCCTGGCCGTTTTGCGAAACAATTAGGGTAACGATAGATCGGTACCCTGGCCGGGAAAGGGTTAAGGTGACCTCAATACAGAATTTTCTAGATTGTTCTTTTCTTAGAAAAGAAAACACGTGTTGCAGATTTTCAGTGAATCTGTTTACATTCTTTTAACAATCCTAAGGCTTAGTTGTTTGGTCCAGAAAATTCCACTTTACCCCCTTTTCTCTCAACAAAAGAAGAGAGTAAGCTAATTATTATATTTTTTTCTCATCATACGTGGTCTGGTTTAACGAATTTGTTTTTTTCCCTCAAGTGAATGAATAAAAACCACCAAAAAAAGAGATAATTGTCAACATATTCTTTGAAAATGTAAAAAAGGGGAAGCTTGGTGCAAAATATATAGTTTGGGTGCTAGTCACTGTTTTGGGGGCATGTTTGCAATTTGGGTGCGTTCAGGTGCTAAACAATTTGGCAATGAGCGGGCCTACTGCACTAAAACCAACTTAGTTTGTCTTTTTACACGTGATGGCGAAATTTATACATTTTGACTTTTTTTAGAAACAACTAAAAAAATATTCTAGAACATTCAATGTGGGTATATAAATAGAATCAAATGGTATTTCATTATATATTTAATTTGAAATAGACATATCAGCAATGTCTGACAATATGAAATGTAGATGAGATCATGAACTTTCATTGTATTGTATCGCATTGTATTTTTGAAGTGATAGAGCACAGCATGCAAATGTGTTATTTCAAAAGTTTTGGTGGTGAGGCTTTTGGTGAGTACACAGTCAATAGACAGACTTTCTACAATTGAAGAAATTCAAGGATGGAGGTTTCTGGCTTCAAGATGAACTCTATTCAGGCAGTGATTTCATCATTGATGACATTCTTCTGCAACTGATAGATGATAATCCATGATTGATCTCCAGAGAATTAGCACAACTTGAATGTTTTTGAACATTTAAGTTTGAACATTTAATTTTATTTGTTCATTATATGCTGGAATTCACATTTAGGTATCATGCTGTCGGTTTAGTATATAGTTCCAGTTTAAGTGTGCCAGTTTTTTATGTCTAATTTGAATGTTCTCATAAACTCCAAAAATTGACAGTCTGATGCCATCAAGACAATGTGTCAGCACATAAAGCAAAAATAATGTTAGAGAAGGTGGCCAATCTGGGCTGGGAAAGTCTGCATCATTCAACTTACAGCCCAGACTTAGTGTCATCTGACTACTATCTGTTTTGCATCCTTCAGAACCATATTCCTAATACAGTTATGACAATGACAATATCCATGTGAGAACAATTCTTGAGACATTCTTCAAGGTCTCAAGCATTTTAGGCTCACAGGATTGAAAGTTTGTAGCAAAGTGGTAAGATGTGATTGATGTTGGTGATTACCTATCAGGCTGAAGTGTAATCATTGTTGAATTAATTGTCAATACAGTGTTTTTTCAAAAAATTAAATTTTACCTTTACAACCTGATGATTTTATACAATTTGAAAATAAAACAAAATGAGAAATTTCTTTTTGAAGAATCAAATCCTTTTTCAGAAATTTTGCATGAAGACCTTTGAAATGAAATAAAAGTAAAATTTCTGTTTTAAGAATCAAATCTTCCTTTAAAAATTATATTCTGTATATTTAAAAAGAAATTGTGAAAATACTCATTGCAAATTAAATTTGATTTCTTAAATATAAATGTAGTGTTTTGTCTTGTTAACTTTTTCTAAAGTCTTTTGTTTTAAGAAATTTCATAAAAAAAACCAGGTCTAAATTTATTTACAAATATAAATGTTTATTTTTTTAATTTTTGAAATTAACATAATAAAACTGATTTTTTTTGTATATTATTACTTAAGAAATTTCTTTTTTATATGGATTAAATTATATAAATTTTTTATTTTCACAGAAATTTAGACATCAATTTGCAGAACCTCCATCCACAATTCTTGTAAGTTCAGTTTTTTCCAAAGTAATAGTATTAGATACTTTACAATAGCTTATACATAAATGAATCCAATAATATTTAAATATATTTACATAAACCTGATATTTTTTTCATAAGAGAAATTGGATGTTATACATTGAAATATTATGTTGATTGATAAATTAGCATATCATACAATGTTGTTTTACTTTTATTATGAGACTCATTTTTAAAAGTGAGTAGTTTTGCAGTGGCATTTTTTTGTTTGAATGGATTGTTCAGTTTTGTTTTGTATAATTTTAAAATAAGAGCACCTAAAGAAAAAAAATGTGTATTAATAACTTGCATATTGTCAAAGAGAAGATTTTTTTGTAAATTGAAATTACAGCTTTTAAATTATTTATTTCAGTAAATTTCTGATGATTTAAGAACTTTCTAAGATTGTTATAATTCAAGTTTATAATTTTTATTTTAAATTTCTTTTAAATATAAATTAAAACATGTAGTTGAAATACTTGATTTTAGACTTGTTTGTATTTTTTCTAATATATTTAATCTTAATTGTTTTTTTAATAGAACAAATATGAAAAAAGATTTAAACAAGTTTCAATATCTAAACTATTAAAAATTTTTTTTTTTGTTAGTGTGTGATTAGTAAAAAAATGTGGTTGAGTTGCATAACTTTCCCAACTGTTATAAGATTTTATTTAAAAATAACTTATATTATTGATACAATTAATAAAATTGTGTGAGACCATCTGTTATGAGATTTTGTTATAAAAATATTTTTATATTTTTAATTATTACTGAATGACAAAAAGCATAATTCTGAGGGTAGTGATGAGTTTTATAAAAAAATTTTAAATGCTAATAATGAACATTTTCATTAAGTCCAACCTCTCTTGAAATATGGCACATCACATCACTCTATCTCCTCACTCCTTTGACCATTAACCATCAAAATTTATTAGCATCTATGTCCCTTATACACAAGTTACCATGCCAAATTTTGTTTCTTCATCATTACCCCATCCTGAGATACTAAATGAAATAGTATTAGACACTAATAGTAATAGTAATAATAGACACTAACACACACACACAATTATTTTATTTTTTTATTCTTTTTACTTTTTTCTATTCAGGAGGTCTCAAAAACGTAGAGATTTGCAAAAAAAACTCTGATGGTCAGAATTGACACAATTTCAATACTTTCCCTTGTTATGTATACATAACAGCTGGAAAAGTAAAAGTGTTAAGTAAAATTATTAGTAATTTGAATTTTTCAAAATTTAATTTGCATAAAAATAAATGCTGAAAGTTTGAACAACATTATAATAAACATTTTGAAATCAAGATAGCAGAAATATGAATTCAAATAAGTCATCATGAATAAGCCAAATGTAAAACATTCCAATAAAAATAGAGCAGGAATAAGTCTGATAATTATCTTCAATTTAATAATCTAAATTTTTTTTTGAGAATACAGATATCAATGTTACTATGGTCTCAATTTCATTTTTAGAGTTATAATGCATACAAGTATCATTGGTCAGATAACAGAATTCCAGTTGTTTTGGAGATTGGTCAAGCTGCTCTAGAACAAAAGGATTCAAAAACAGGAAAAGTGTTAGCATTTTATGATTATAAAGATATGGAAGGATTATATCCATTATCTGATATTCCTGGTGGATTTTCTATAATGCATGGGGGTTTTGGTAGACAGGTAATTTTATATTTTTATATAACAATACATTGCTAGTTTTAAATTTTATTGTTAAATATAAATATTTATTTTATTTCAGCATTTATTCATCACTGATAAGAGAGATGAATTACTAAAAAAAATTTCAGAATCCGCTTGGTGCTATGTTGGAATAAATATTAAAATTTTTAAAGAACAGATCTCATTTGAACAATATAGTGTCAAACGTTTGGGAAAATACAGGTATTTAGAAATATTTTGTTATATAATTTTTTTTATGCATGCATAAACACAGTTAAAATATTACTGTGATCTAAAAGTATTGAGAATAGTTTATTTAATCTGTGCATGTAAGAGGGTTGTTGTCATTTTTTTTAATCATTTGGTATGACTTGTTGACATCTAGCAGCAATCCAAATATCATCGCCTGTTTTCATTTACAAATAAACACTTGTTTTGTGTAAAGAATTTTTGTGCCCATCAATTTTTCAAAATGTGTAGTGTAATTGAGCAAAGAACGTGCATTCAACTTTGTCTTTGCAACAGAATTAAGGTCATGTGCTTTGTAGCACATAACCTTATTATATTATTCATAGTTAATTTAGCTATTGCAGAATTAATTTTTGTTTTCCAAAATAAATTGATACCGAAAGGATAGTCATCTGAGGATGCAAATAATATGAAATTTAGTATTACAAAGGAATTTGTAAATTAAACATAGATTTGTAATGTGCTGTGTGACCAAAACTAAGTCCAAAAAACAAAAAGAGAGGTGTTACACAAAATTAGTGTTTTTTCAAGTACCAGGCCTTAACAGGAAAGAGAATACAACAATTGAAAAATGACACTTCTGTAAGCAAAAATCCACAACAATATTTATTAAGTTGAATATACTTATATAACAAGGATTATAAACAAGAAGTTAGTAATGAATATACAGTAGAGCATCGTTTATCTGACCCCGATTAACTGACTTATCGGTTAATCGACCACGTTCTAGTCGGCAAATTCAAATGTCCGCTAGTGATGTGGCGCTACAATATTTGGTTATGTCTTGGCTACTTTAATATTATTTTTGTTAAATTTTTGCATGTTTTAGCTGGCAGCACTGGCTCGACCATGAAAGGGAGGCTAGTATTTAAACCAGGCCTAAAACACTATACTAATAATGTATTTTTTCATACTTTTCGGTTATCCGACCAACCCAGTCCCCAATTAAGTCGGATAATCGATGCTCTACTGTATATATATTAAATATTCAAAACAAGTCAGATCAATTATGTACAAGAAAAAAAAACAATCAATAAAAGAAATTCTCTTTTTCAACTCAGGACATACAATTAAATTGCCACCAATATCAAATAAAAAGAAAGGAATACATTTTTTATGAGTTAATTGTTTCACCGAAAGAATGGCAGAAAATTCAGTTCAAAAGAAGGTTGCTTTCAGGAGCTACACCACATGGTTGAATGGGTGTGTCATATTTTATCTGCTTATAAGTTAATTCTACACTACCTTATTTACATATTGAAGTGTTACTGGATCAGTCACTTATGTAAATAAATATTCATTGGTCTTAATTTTGAATTTAGTATATTTTGGGGGTTTCTTTGGTGTTTCCATCCTTAAAACATACAAGCATTTCTGAAAAGAGAATAACAACTAAAAATAATGCCCGAAACATAAAATAACAATTTGACTTCAACTCTTTACAGATTAAAAAATATTTTAACAGCCTCAGGTGAGTACTAAAGCATGGACCTTCTTAAAGATGATATTTTGGAGAAAGTTAAAAAAAAGTTTATTATTGTAACATTGTTTTTTAAATTTTCAATTCTGGAAATTGTTAAATCTTGTTTACTTTTTCTTTTAATTTCATACAAATGTAAGAATCATCAGAAATATGAAATGAAAATATTTAAAAAAAAAAATGAATTAACAAACTTTTATCTGTATCATATCTAACAAGTATTGATGAACAAATGATTCTCTTATTTGCTAATGGTGATGGATACATCTCTTAATGATGGTTTCAATGAATAAACATTCACTGATTAAGATAGATATGTATTTATGTAAATTTGAAACATAGTTGAAATATCTGTCTTGAGCTTACTATTCTGGGGTACCCAGGATCAAATTTTGGCAAGCAACATCAGAAACTTTTCATAAGTGATTTGTTCTAGATATGTCAGACCCTGTCTCTCACCACACCTGCTCTCTTTTCTGAGTATGGAAAAAAGCTCTCTTAGTTCCCAAAGAGTGGAAAGAGACAAAAAAATGAAAAAAGGGGCACTTTTATCATTTATTAAATTGTCTATTTTATTTACTCATCATAACTAAATTTTAATATATTAGAAAGTTCTTTTTGTCAAATATGAAATCATCAGTAAGTATGAGTTTGCTTTTAATATTGTGATATCAATATTAGAATGATTCTGATGTTAGAATGAGTTTTATAAGTAAATGTATATTTGTTTGTATATTTAATAAAATATAAATATTTTAGATATTTTTTTAACTTAATTACATTACATAAATATTTTTTCAGTTCAGATGAAGCAATAACTTCAATTTGTGATTTTGTTGTACATAAAATATCATCTCGCCAAAATGTAAGTACCTTACCAATATTTAGAAAGTTTTTAGAAATATATTTTTTGTATTACCCATTAGAAGTTCGCCTATTTTACAGTTTACTTTATATAAAATTTTTAAATAATTATAGAATGTGTTTCTATAAGAAATTAGTATAGTGATTAAACCTGACATATTGAAAAGCAAGTTTTTGTATATGTTGTTTTAAAAATATTTATACCAAGTAATAATATACATTTTATAATCTATATGCTTTGACAGTGTAATAACACAGATCTGTAACAGCCATGTTGTTGAAAGTTTTATCCTTTTCTAAGTAATTTTAACACATTTCAAAATAATACATTGTTCTGTTGTATATGTAATTTTCAAAAAACCCTATATTGTATTTTTCAATGTTTTTTCTTATCTGTTGAATCTGTTACTGAAGACAATCCATCTCAGTAATGAAAAAATTTGTATCAGTTTGATAGGGAGAGATTTGAATATTATAAGTGATAAATTGGAGAATAATCCTAGTTTTAAAGCACTTTTATTTTATTACATGTGTTTTAACTATTACTATTTTATAGGAACCAATTAAAAGGATATTAGGATTGACTGAAAGCTGTTTAGTGGAAAGAGATCCTTCCACTTACAGCATAATTACATTAAAGCCTTTATCAGAGGTATGTGCAGATTACTATTCTTAAATGGTTAATAAACTCAGATTTCTTTACAATTTGATAAAATTTTTGTTTTTTAAATGTAAAATATTTCATTTAATTGCAACTTACATAACTTAAATATATTTCTAAAAAACAAAGAATTTTAATTAAATAGTAATAATATAAAAACTAGATCAATTACTGCCGTATTGTGAGCAGCCAATAAGGCAGTAATTTAGCTTTAATTAGAATTAATGACAAAACAATTGCATTAATGCCTTTGTAAGATTATCACATTGATATCAAACTGAATTGATCAATTGGCATTTAGTGCAGTTTACATATTATTTAAAAATTGTCATTGAAGACAATATGATTTAGAAGATGCCAAGTATTTACAGTTATTCCTATTTATCTTCAAGCCCTGTACTTAAAAGAAATAATTTATCATTTAATTTTTCCTATATTATAATAAAAATATATTTTGTTTTTAAATAGTTGTGATGATATATTATTATACAGGATCTTTATAATTAAAGTTTCACTTTGAAATGGTCATTAAAGGAAAACTATTGGTCAAAATGTTATGAAACTTGGTAATAGTTTACAAGAAGTCATGGGATCATATTTTCCACAAAAAAAAAATAAATAGTTCAAAAACTCATCACCAGCAGGAAATGGCACTGTATGCAATATTGTTAAGCAAAATAAGACATGAAGACATTGGTTCAAAATGTTTTTAATCATTTCTAAAATATGTTACAAAACACGTTCAATGTGGTGTCCACCATTTTCTGAAAGCAAGTTAAATCTCATTACTGTATTCTCAACAGTAGCTCTTAGCATATCAGGAGGAATGTTATAGACATGTTGGTGTATCAAATTTTTCAATTCCACCAAATTGTTCATTTTCATTTTCAACAGATATCCTCTTGTCTTATTTCGTTTAGCAATATTGTTAAACGAAATAAGACAAGAGGACATCAGTTGCATACTGCATACAGTGCCATTCCCTGCTGGTAGTGAGTTTCTGAACTATTTTTTTTGGGGGGGGAATAAAATCCCATGACTTCCTGTAAACTATTTCCAAGTTTCATAACATTTTGTTCAGTAGTTTTCCTTTTATGGCCATTTCAAAGTGGAACTTTAATTATAAAGACACTATGTTGACTTAATATTTAAATTAGTTTAATTTTGATTGTGTTTCACAATCTATTAAATTTTTAATTTATCATCACCAGTAAGCATTGCAACAATTTCATAGTCTGGATACTTAATTATCAATTGTTACCAAAAATCACCTGAATTACAATTGATTACTTATATAATTTAGAATATGTAGAATTTGGTCTAGATTTTGGGAAACATGCATGGTAAAGACACAAACATGTATTGCACCAGGCTATATCTTACATCTGCTACATAATAACTAAATGCAATTACACTGTGGAATATAGGTAATATCTAGTAGTCTATTTGATGGTTTATTTACCATATACTCCCAACTTTCTCTTTGCATGGAGGCAAATCTGATATCAGATTTTATAAAAGGTAATGGACTAGCTTAAATTACAAAGTCATAGAACATTTCAAGATCAGAACTAAACATTTTTTGCCCAATTAAAATATTTAAATGGAAGAAGTCATTAAAAAATAAGTAGTGAAATTGCATGAGGTTTCTTTTTCCATGGCCTTGGAGTGCATAAGGCCAGGCTTTTCCATTGAGTATTTTAAAAGGACGACAATGTTTTGTACTAGTCTTGAACTATTGTATGACTTTGTAATTTAAACTATGCTGTTATCTTTCATAAGATTTAAGGTAGGATTTGCCCCATGTTAGGGGCAAATCCTATCTTGGGGTGTATGCATACAAACTAACAAATAGCTTACTATTGATTGCCTATACTCTAGTTCAATTGCATTTAGTTACATTGCACCAGGCATATCTGCTATGTAATATCTTTGTGTCTACTCTCTGTATGGAATAAGTTCTTGAAAACTATCCAAAATGGCAAATGTTTCAATGATAAACTGTGTGTGATTGAAAAGTGTTCCCTGTCCCTGAATTAAGAAAATTGCAATTAACTTACCTGCTGATTACATCAGAAAATTCATCGTATAGAATATCAGGTGGAAAAATGTTATTGTAAATCTCGTTTTATATTTCTAAATTTTATGTAAGGAATATAAAGTTTAGAAATATAGTGGAGTTTTATTGTCTACAGGAAAATAATAATTAGTAAATTCTCATTACTGTAATCAGAAATTGAGTTTGATAGAGGAAAATATACAAATTACAATAATCATACATGTTTTTATTCTTTATTAATATAAGTATTAAAATAACAAAATAATTTGAGGTTTCTGACTTTAAAATAAAATGTCTGTCTTTTTTATATAGTGCAGCCCTTTATCCTCTACCTATGCCAGTGTAAATTCTGGTTATTTTGATATTTCTGAAAATCATAACATTTTTGAGCAGATTTGAATATGCAAATCCTTTTTAACATAAAATTGAAGTTGGCTACATGCACAAATTTTAAGCAGAATTTGCTGTAGATGTGTACATATTAAATTTAGACAATTACATAATCTTTAACAGTAATTTCCTGCTACATCACTTAATTACTTACCATTGATAAATTCATCACCTAATCAGATATTTTTTTCAGATGTATCAAAATTTATTAATTTCTAGCAGATTGTACATTTCAAATTCAACAATATTACTTTCTCATGATAATTATCATTTAATTATTCATATAGCTTGAATTCTGATAAAATTTGGTAATTAGTATTAATTATAATTTACCACACATAGTCAGTATGTCAATTGCTGCATCATTTTTGGTTAATTGCATATAAGTCCTATTAAAAGCAAAAAACTTGAAATTTCATTTTTTCTACTCTGAAATATTTTAACTATCACTGTGGGTTGTTAATGATTGCTGTATGACATAATGTATAGTTTCTGATTGTGACACAATGAAAAGAGTATGTGAAGATAATAATTGAACATGAAGAAATGAAATGTACAGTACTCTAATGTCTATGGTCATATCTAAGTTTGTTGTTGTTCTAGAAATCACTTTGTCATGCCAAAGAGAAGCAAAACTTGTGATTTATATGATGAATGGAAATAAAATTTGTTTTTGTTGTGGTGAATGATAAATGCTGCTATTTGTCTTAATGTTTACCAACTAACATGCAATAAATAAACATAACTATGTTCTGAACTATAACTTTGTTAATAATTTTTTTTTATAAAACAATAAAAATTTGATAGTATTTGATTATTGATACTTTTAATTCATAAAAGTAGATCTCATTCCATTATAAGTTGACCAAACCTGATAGTATATATCATCTAAAAATAAATTTGCTGTTATATGCTATTTTCAATTCAATATGTTTTCTAAAAGATTGCAGAATCATATCAGGTAAAATATGTTAATTTTATCACACAAATAATTTTAATCTAAAATGAATTGAAAATAAATTATTAAATTATTAAAGTATTTTTACTGAATTAGAAGGTAGTAAGGAATTGGCATAAATGACAATAATTGTCATAATAAAGAAATTTTAATTAAAAAGATTTTATATTAATAATAAAATAACCATATGTAAATACCAATAATGTATTACATTCTTTATTATGTATATTAATAGTATATATATATATAACAGAAAGTATATATAAGGTTGTATCTCATAAATAGTTAGTTTTTTTTTTTTTTTTTCTTGCATTATGTTGTGAATATTTATAACTAACTATTTTGTGCTATTTTAGATCCTTGGTCGTATATTACAAGATGTTTTTCTTAATTGAAACTATTCTAATACTTAAATTTTGTTATTTTTCTTTAGAGCATTTTAATCCTTTCTATGAAATTTTTTTTCTTTTTAGAAAATTCAAGTTGTATTGCTGTCTTATGTGACTGTAAATATGCATTCTAATTTTTAGTGGATTTCATTCAGAACAACAGTTCTTGATCTTTTTTGAAATAGTATCTGAATACTGATATAGTAAAGCCTTTCCAGATGACCACCACTTTAAGCCAACTGTTTTCTTAGATGACCAGATTCTCTTAGAATTTTTATTTCATAAGATTCACTGTTTTTAATCCTCTTTAAGTCAACTATCCTTTCATCTGACTAATGACTAATCTTTGTATGAAATACTCAAATACTCTTTGAGGCAGCCAGTTCCATCATTCTAGATGGGATGTGAAACTGATTGCCTTTAAAGGATGGATCTAGTATGGTGAATGTTCTGTTTATTATTATTAAACTAAATAATATAGCAAAACCAATGACTTCAATTTTTCCATTAATAGGGAGTGCTAAAATGGTATTGATAACAAATTTGGGTAGAATTGGGCAGTTTTTGGAATCCATTTGGGATTCCAAAAACTGCCTAAAGAGGAATTTGTTTGGATTTTTTGACCAAATAAAGAGAGATGGAAGGCATCATCTTATCAAAAAAAAAGTTAAAACAGAGAAAGCAAATGCACATTTCACATTACTTTAAATAAAGCATTTGAGACTATGCATTACATTTCCATGTAAAATATACAGAATTATATGTGAAATATTAAGTTTTCTTTCAGTATAGTGTTAATTAATACATAACATAATACATAGTATTTTTAAAAATAAAAACAGATTTGAAGTACAAGATTAGTGTGTGAATTTTTTTATTTTGCTAATGCTAATTAACAGACATAAAATTGACATATACTAGTACACTTTGTGCAGTTTTGATAGTATAAAACAGTACTTATTCTTGAATAAAAGTCTCGAAAAAACTCGGCTGTTTTAACAATAATAGTGACTTACTTCAGTAAATATGATACTGACCATTTATGTCTGCTAGAGATGGTCCCTATTTGGTCCCTTTTTTTGCATGTAAGATCTCTTTCCCCTTTTTAGTTTTGTGACTGTTGTGAGCCCTAAAAATATGATAAGTTTTAATATATATTAGTGAATATGTTTTCTATTTAAAATATTTATCCTAATTTTCACTTTAAAATTTGAGTTATTTTTGACTTTAGTTTAAATAAAATTTATCTATAATGAATTTTCAAACTGAAGAAACTTTGGCTTTTTTTAAATTTAATCTTAAAAACAAAAACATTTTTGATAAGACCTTTTATTTATGTGTTGTAAATGTTTCAGGTGTTCTCTTTAGTCAGAAGTTCTGAAAACCCTCAAATGTTTAGCATAGAATACATTAAAGGGCAAATAAGATCATATACTTCAACTGACAGGTAAATATAAAAAATTAAATATTTTAGTTACTAATTAAAACTAACAAAATCTATTTAAATTTTAATTGAAAGGGATTCACTGTTAGCTTCCTTACTTGATGGTGTTAGAGCTTCGGGAAATAGAGATGTGCATGTAAAAATGGTATTTACTGATAGAGGTCAGAGATTGGGTCCATTCACTGTTCCAGTAGATGAAGAAGTTGAACTTTGTCATCTTAAATTTTTGCAAACATTTCCTGGTTAGTATAGTTGTTTTATAGTTTTTGTTTTTACTAAATATAAAACACAATTATATTTATATATGATAAATTAATATAATTATTTAGATTGTGTGTGTACATGTACCCATATTGCCATTTGTTTAAGCATAAAAAGATAGATATTTAAGATTATTTAAAGAATTCCAGACAATAATTGTCTCAATTGATATGGTGTTAAATATTTTGTCAAAAATTAGTATACATTTGAAAGAATTTTGGTTTAGAATGTAGTTGATGTAGCTGACAAAATCCATTCACATACTTTGTAAGAGTTAATAATTTGAATTGTATTGTATTTAAAATGTTTGATAAACTCAGTTCATTCTGGGCTGAGTTTATGAAATATATTTGAATTCATTTAAATTATTTCCATGTCATTACCAAATTTAGTTGTAACTTTTTAATTATCAGCATATCATTTAGTAAGAATATATGATTTTTATACATAATGAAGCATTAGCAATTTATTAATTAAGATCAGTGATTTAATGTTTTTAGTTCAGAAAATTTATCTTCAGGAAATGATGTTAAAGAATATACTTCATTCAATTTGAGAAATTTGAATCAAATAATATACAGTTATTAAACAAATATTACTATAGATTGTGTTTTTGATTGATTACAATGCAACCAGCAAGCCAACTTAAATTTTACAAGTAACTTGCATATAATAAAAATTTTCAGTACAAAAGACAATATAACATGTCAAATCTACATATTTTCAATATAAACATTAAATAAAAGTTGAAAAAAAATGAAAATATTTATTTATTCATTGAGTATCTTGTAAAAGCAACAGAATTTAAACAATTTTAAGGTTGTAGACCATACATGGGACAAAGCCAGAAGAACTTTGATCTTAAAAAGTCCATTGTACAATCTACAAGGAATTACTTCAGAAGTCTGATCTCTTTAAACTTCTAAAGGGAAGGTGAGCAATGTTACCAGAACTTGAAAATGTAAAACAAGCAGAAAGAATCAGATGAAAAGTTTTCCTGAGCAAAGATGTGCACATATTCAAATGAGATGGGGCAAAGTCACAAAAGTAGCAAATGATTGAGAAGTGTTTCAATTGATGAAAATGTTTATGAAAGTGATGAAAATCACTCAGTGCCATCCAAAAAGTGAATATGATTCTTCCCAAAAGCAAGAATTTTCAGGTTTACACAGAGGTTAGGGAACATGCTAGACAAACATGCTTTACCCTGCTTTAGATCAGGAGTACCTTCCACTGTTTTAAATGACTAGAAATAGTCTAGTTTTTAACAGCTATAGAAAAATATTGAAAGAAATATTAAGAGCCATTTAAGCCATTTTTGCTGCATACTGTATGCCTTGCTATCACTGGGCCATACCTGGAGCCATGTCTATTACTCTAAGGTGGTTTTCAGTGTTATGTTGGGCTTTCCTCATTTTCACTTTTTTGCTCAAGCTAAAGCAAAAAGCCGAACATAACACTGGGAACCACCTTAGAGTAATAGACATGGCTCCAGGTGTGGCCCAGTGATAGCAAGGCATACAGTATGCAGCAAACTTTGCAACTTTATCTGACTATCCTTGTGAAGCATTTTATATCACCAAATTAAAGTAGCATAGGCAATTTTGTGTCCAACTATAGTAAATGTCCAAAGTAGAATGTGAGCTGGTAGACTACAGGATTTATCAAGAATAGAAGATGCAGCTGAACTCATAAAAAAGCAAAAATTCATAAAAGGCTAGAGTCAAGCAATATCTCAAACTATTTGAAGAAGAAAACTACTTTTTATCACAGGAAAGCAGCCAATGTTTACCTGGAAAGTATTAAAGAAATGCAGTTTAGAATATGATGATAATGAGTAATGATAAATGCTAGAATATTAGTGACAACTGGTCAATTTTTTTTTTTTTTTTTAAATGCCATTAAATGCTGAAATTTTAATTTGTACAGTTGAATGGACTGGTTAAATCTTTTTAATTTTTTAATTTTAGGTCTTAGAGGAACAAAAGTCTTTCCTCTTTTTCTGTAAAAGAAATAGGAATATTACATTTTTTTTGTTATGTAAAGACACTAAGAATACTAAAGTGTGGTAATTTTTCAGTTGCTATGGTAGTATGTGAGAAGCATTTTATTAATTATTGTGAGAATGAGGGGGAATCCAGAATACATCTTATCTCACTAGGGATGGCTGTTATTAATCGTTGAAGATAAAAATACACAAATACTTCAATCTTTCTCAGATTATTGTCAAGATCTGATACCAGTTAGGAAAAAAATTATCTCATGTCCTAACCTGCAATTAGACTTTTCCAAATGGAAAAATATATATGAAAAATTTTCCAGAATTTTAGGACTGTCTAATTTGAAATGTGTGCTGACGATGGAGTTAGGCAAAAGTGAATAGAATGAGATGATAATAATTAAAGGGTATTTGTACAGAACTCAGGAATTGAAGTTTAAATTCAATAATAAATTTTCCAAGGTATACAAACAAAAAGTTTGAGTCCTTTTTTCTATTTTCTTCCTTTATTCCGGTCAGGAACCACTTTGCAGCTAGCGACATGAAGTCAAAAAAACTTCTAAAATAACGAACAAAATACCATTAGACGATTCACAACACAATTAAAAATGATCTTCGGCGCCGACCTGTTTCTGTAGGCTACGGCGCTTACAAAACATTAAAAACTGTTAATCTTCCACAATAGCACCCGTGTTATATAATCGCTTTTAGCTGCGGGCCCTCTGGCGGATTCGAGTAATCACACAAAAATTTACATATTTGTACAGAACTCAGGAATTGAAGTTTAAATTCAATAATAAATTTTCCAAGGTATACAAACAAAAAGTTTGAGTTACAAACAAAACAAAAAAGTTACAAACAAAACAAAACAAGTGAAACAAAAAATGATCTTCGACGCGACCGTTGCCTACAGAAACAGGTCGGCGCCGAAGATCATTTTTAATTGTGTTGTGAATCGTCTAATGGTATTTTGTTCGTTATTTTAGAAGTTTTTTTGACTTCATGTCGCTAGCTGCAAAGTGGTTCCTGACCGGAATAAAGGAAGAAAATAGAAAAAAGGACTCAAACTTTTTGTTTGTATACCTTGGAAAATTTATTAATGAAATTAAAGGGTATATTTATTTAGAAAGGCTTGACATTATATACAAAAGAATAAATTCTAAATATGTTTATTTTATATTAAAATAAACATATTAAACAAACAAACTTCTAAATACTGCTTTAAAAATCATTTATAAGTCTGAATGAAAATTCATTAACTAGTTCTTTTCATAGAGAGGAAGTTTGCATGAATTATATATTTCCTATAATATATATATAGGTGAGCTTGACACTGTATGACAATTATTTTTTTGGATAATGCATAAGTGTAAAATTTTTTTTATATCTTGTATCGCCTTGGAAGGAGAACGAATGAGTGTGTCAGAGAATCAGGAATGCAGATCTTATCTTAGTAGAAGTCAAGTTTACTGATTAGAGCTAGAGAGATATCCAGATAGAGAGCAAGAGAGCCTTGTTTGGAAGTGACTTATCACCTTTCATATGAAAATCTCTTCCAATCAGATTATTTGAAATAAGCTCTCCAAACTTCTGACGCATGATGGAAGTCACGTGGTTTTGTGGATAGTGTATGAGAAATCCCACACTAACAATTGCTTTTGGAGGAAGGGTATAATTTTCCTCCATCAAAACAAGAAGTTCCTGTTTCAACTTTATATAATTTTGTAAAACAGATAAAATTTCTATCAATTATATTTAATAAATATTCTAACAAAATTTATTAAAATTGATATCTTAGCTACAGATTCTCACATTTTTATTTATTACTTTATTAATGTGAAATAATGCATTAATATTTCATAACAAAGTATTTGAAAACTTAAGCAAAATGAAAAAATGCAGCAACATAGAAGAGAGAGAGAGAAGAGGAAGTAATAAAAACTAACACAATCAACTTTATTATTTTCATGTCAAGCGGTGTGCATTTCAGATGTCTATCAAAGTAGCTGAAAAATTCCTAGAAATAGTGTCTTTAAATCACAAAAAATAAAATATTTCCATTAAATTGCTGTTTTTTACAGGAAAAATAATTTTTTTTGTTATTTGATATTTTGATATTTAATGCCATTTTTTAAAATGACTGGTTGGTTGTAGCTAATATTCTAGTTCTTATCACTATCAGTTTGTTGTTTGAGCCCAGTGTTGTCTGAATCCCTGATTAACAATTCATGACCTCCCCTTGGTTAAAATCAGAGTCTGAAACTGCTAGAAACATTAAAAATATTGGAACAAAAGTTACTCCTTGAAGATCTATTAGGTCTTCTGAGAGTTTCTTGTATTGGATGAGAGCTGTGCAATATCTTCTACTCACTAGGGTACTTATCATAGATGAGTAACTTTCAAGTAGAAGACTTCAGAGAGTCAAACATTGAATAAGCATTACTTGAGCAGGACTGCTAAAAGTGTAAGATTCTTGCATGTTGGTGAACAAGGTTGATAATTAATTCAATGTCTAATTCAGCACCAAAGTGATGAGAAAAGCAACCCAGTCTGGAAGACTAGTACCGTGGATGATTGGTTAACGAACAAATCAGATAATGAACACTTTCGTGGAAGATTTTTATGTTTGGACAATGAACACACGTTTACATAACGAACACCTCACAGAAAAAACACAAGAAGAAGCAACTTAAAATAATGAATACCAATTGGTCTTCCCTTGTGTTCAGGCAACAATTTGAAACTTTCTGGAGTGCAGGAGACGACATTGACACTCAACCCAGTATATACTGATCGGATAGTATTTCTCTGAACTTTGAAACTCTCCTTTGTTATTTCAGCCTTTTGTTTTTCTGACAGAAACAATTCTTTTACAGTATTTGTGAGACTATCAGGTGAGCACTTGTTAAATTTTGCATCAGTTTTTATTTTTGAAAGGTGAGAGTATAATAGCAAAGGTAAAGAGTGGGCAGAAGACGTCTGATGTTGCTGGGCAGTATGGCTTGAACAGGTCTATGGTAGGCTGCAGTTCAATCTTATCTAAGAAAGATACAGTATAATCAAGAAGACTTAAGCAGCTGAAGGTGTAACAAAAATCACATCTGAGAAATAAAGAACATTGAAGAGCTCATAATGGAACCTGAACAGATCTGATGACAGAAGAATGCCAAGAACTCTTGAATGAAGAACACCAAGACACTCCGCGAGATATGCTTTCTTCTGAAAAAGAGGATTAATATTGATATCTGCTATTAAAGATCTTTCGAAGAAGTGGGAGGATGTCAGAACAACAGTCTTAGAATGGCATCCAAACCAGGATGAGGTTAATAGGCTTGGGGATCTCTACAATTACAATGCTATTAATTAATTCTGAAAAATCCTGAAGAAGAGAGAAAAGTAATCGACATTAAACAGATTCTTTAATTCCCACAAATGGAAAAAACATGACTAATAAAAATGCAAGACTGTATATGTGTTTTTATTATTACATATTAATAAACGTAGTAAGAAAGTATAAATTTTTTATTTTTTGGGGTCTCCAGAATGAATTAATCAAATTCCCAAAAAGCTATAGTAAATCGATAATCGGTTAACGAACAATTTTGATAGCGAACAAAGTCTTGGAATGGATTATGTTTGTTAACCAATCACCCACTGTACTCTTTAAATAGTACCTAATGAGTTCTCTTTAGATTGTGGAAAATCATAGTTTTTAAAAAAAATTAAGGATGTATATAATATGTCTGTGATAAGATAAAAAAGGTTTTTCCTCACACACACACAACTTTCAGTCTTTATTCTCCTACTGAAACCAGAAAAAGCCAGAATTATGTTTAAAATCTCTTCACACCTGGAAGAGACATAAGTAGATTTGTTACCTTAGTCAAAAATTACTATATCATTACAACCAAGAAATCCAGAAAAAAATTTTATTTGGGAGTTTTTTTACATTTGCAGACATTTATTGTATGCATTTGCATCACAATTGCATAGGAGAGAAGGATGACGAGTGGAAGAAAACTCCATTATGATCTGATCTCACCAAATGGAAAAGGGAGGTAATTTGTAAGGATGCTAGGCAGAGAAAACTAAATATTTGTTTTACATTATCTTCATTGGTCAGTATACATACAGCAACTAGATTGCTTGATCAGAGAACCAGTTAGAGATTCAGGGAAATACCTGAATTTGTTTGCTAGCAAAAAAAAGACATCATCAAGGTTCCTGTATTAAGGTGGGCTATTTCAATGTCCTCCATTACATAATGATGCAACATTGCATAAGTCACTTTGCAGTGTTAGAGATTGATTGGTAAGGTCTAAAAAGACTATTACCACACCTATTAACAACAGTAAAGCCCACATTAAAATACAACTATTAAGAACAAAGACAATTACAAAAAGTAAATAAAAATTATACAGAATAAAGAAGCTTTTGGTCAGTCTTTACCTTTGTTTACTGTTAATTTTATCAATATTAGTAACTCCAGGAATCAGCTTCTAAAAAAACATTTTAGTGCCTATATTCCAGCCAGAAATAGATACACTATACTTTCAAAAACTGGATTGATAGAGAAGATATGTTGGTGAGATTTGATATAAAGTTTCTTTTTAAAAAATTGGCTGACAAATTTATACATTAATAAAAAAAAAATATGTAGAAAGACCAAAATGTCTTCACTTTTGCCATGTCCAACACACCAGGAATGACAATCTTCCATTATAGAGGAAACCTTTCCATAGGAATATTGTATTTTTAATTGTTTTTTCAGCTTGTCACAGAATAACTTTTAGACTGTTTTGCATTTTTTTGCAGAGGTGTAGCCAGTGGCGTAGCGTAGTGGGGGCAGCCCGCCCCGGGCGGCACTTATAGGGGGCAGCAAAATTTCACAATAAATAATAATATCTTGTAAAAATACCTAGATAAGGGGGTGGCGAAATTTTCCTCCGCCCCGGGCGGCTGACACCCACGCTATGCCACTGGGTGTAGCCTCTAAAGAAAGGTTGCTTCTGCAGTGGAAGATTGTAGTTCCTGGTGATTGGACATGGCGAAAGTGAAGACATTTTGGTCTTTCTATCTATTTTTATTGATATAAAGTTATTTGCAAATGAAAAGTTTCAAGCACAATAGTACAGCTGAAAAAGTTTATCATGCTTCAGAAATGTCAAATCTTATTTTCTTAGAAATAAATCCTTGTGATAATTTCAAAGACACTGAAATTTGATACAGAAATCATTTTGTATCCTAATTTTTTTATTAGGATACGAGATGAACCTAAAACCTATTTTCTTGTACTTCGATTTAGAACAACTTTGGGATAATTGTGTGTGAGCATGCATACATGTACACAATGAAGTACAGGTCAAAGATCTTATTGAGATATAAAAGAAATGGAACAAAGATCTTGAAGATATTAAAATGTAAATATGGTGACTGACCATTATATGTTGAAAGAAAAGAGCAGAATAGATGGACAATAGAAAATCCAAAACAGTCTTTTGAAGACAAGGACATGATATTCTGCAAAAAATAGCAAAAAAATTGAATTTTGAAATGGTAATTCTGTATTTTCAATGCATTATTTTTTTAAACGTTCTGATATTTGGAAATAAGTATAAATTATGCTAAATCCATCCAACGAACAAAATGGTGATAAATACGTTGCACTAACCTTGTATAGCTTTGCAGATAATACATATCTGCAAAGCTATACAAGGTTAGTGCAACATATTAAATTATATAATGATATGTAAATTTTTTGCTTTTATTTGTTGCAAGGAAACCTGACAAAATTTTAAAAATAGGATAACATTTCTTAATTTTAACAAAAATATAAAAACTGATTCATAAATTCCCATTAGTAGATTTGTGTTAACTTACTTAAATAATAATAGTTTAACTAATGAAAAATGTTAAATTTATCTTACTGTTTATATGTGGTGATTGTTTTCTTGATACAATAAAATTGTATAAGTTCTAGTCATTTTTAATCAATATAGTATGTAAGTCATGATGATTAATACATTTATTGTAATATTTTAAATTATTTCAATATTAATTTTGCTTGCATACATCATTTGCTAATTTCAATTAATTTTTGTGTTTTGTTTAGTTAACTGGGATTTTACTGAAGCTGTATTCAGATTTAATAACAATATTGCATACAGTGGTCTTCTGCATATAAGTACTCAAGAGGTAAATTATATAACTTGTTTCAAATAGAAAAATTTAACAAATATTCTAATATATATATATATATATATATTTGTATAAAATTATACGTATCATATATTATATATTTACTAGTTTGCTTTAGAATTGAAATAATATCTAATTTTATCTAAAGAAATGTCTATGATTTTCATAATTTACAAATTAGTTTTATTTATATAAGTTTGAAAACTTTAAACTGTTTTACTTCTATTGGTTTAATTATTTGACAATTTGTCTTTCTTAATAATTTTTAAATGAATAAATTAAATAAAACATTTTAAAAAATTAAGAGTCAAATATTTTACTCATTTTATATTTATCAAGGAAATTAATTTCTTTCTTACATATTAAAATAAGATAATTCATAGATCGGCGTATGGTATTTGATTATTCCAAATATCAAATGTTATATTGTATATGGGTCTTGATTATTTAGTCATATTTTTAAAAATTGACACACATTTTAGTTTGTTTTCATTATTAACAGTTTATTAAATAATTTATTAACTGTACCAGTTAACGTAATGAAACAGGCTTTTCAGTTTTAATATCCAAATTAAAAATCTAACAGGTTATCTATAATAATAGATTGGAATTAATGTTTTGTCTTACGTGATATAAGAAGTTTATTTGTACTGGTTTGAATTACTGAGATATACAGCATTTAAAAAAATTCAAATAGACTTTTTATTGAAAAATTATTATGAAGAAATGTGTGTTTAATATTACTGGTTTATTTCTGAAACTGTCTACTGATGAGTAAATTGTATAACATTTCAAATATTTCTTGCACAAAAACAAGTTATATTTAGCAATAAATTTTGATCTTTTGAATAGAAAATCCAAGTAGCATTAAATGCACTGCTTGATAAAGAGGGAGAACAAGAAAGTGTTCCTCAGGAAGTGGTGGAAGCACAGTTTCAAGCTCTTCGACGATTGATTGCATCTAAAGTTGGTTTTGCTTCATTCACCCAACTTTTAAGGTAAAATCCCTTACTAAGTATATTTTGGGAAGTAGTAGTTATATTTAAATAGATTTAACAAAGTGAAGTTTATTAAATGTAACTGTCTAAATTCTTTGATTTTAGCACATCTAAAACAACTTTTTTAACGTTTTCTATTCTTAGTTCCTGCATGGCAAAGAAAATCAAAAGAAAAAAGAATCTTAAGAATTTTTAAATTATATAGTTAAAAGTTGCTTCAGAATGGTTAAACATTTGTGTTGTGAAAGAACATCAAATTAATAAATAACAAAATAGTTTTTTTTTTTACTTAATCTAAATATATTATTTAGAATTTTTATTTTTGAAATGTTTCAGAACCTTTTAAACTTTTAGCCATATATCCACATGTAAGGTGCATAATGTGTATGATCTATGTAATGTATCATACATTTGTATTATTAACTGCTACTTTTCATGTATGATACACATAAGATAGCAGTAGATTTTATTTTTTAATAATCAATATTGATGATTGTTATTTGATAAATTAGGTTTCGTGAAAGACTAGGAATGAAAGTTGTGAAAGCCTTACAGAGAAATAATGATGGTGTTACTCATGCTGCTATAGATATGTTATGTGCTTTGATGCAGGTAATCTGAAACTTATTTTAAAGAGTCACAAGCTTGTTTCATTAGTACTTGATCAGAAACTACTTTCATATGCTCTTGTATGAAGTAACTTTTTAAGTTTTGTAAAAAGTGAATTTAGGGAATATTTTAACATTAATTATGAATATCTGCTAATTTTCAACTGTTTAATATTTTTATTTTATGTATAGTAATTATAAAAAATTAGACGTAAAAAATACTTGTTTTCATGTGTGTATGTATAAATAATTTTATATGGACAAATAATAATTCCATACATAGGAAAATAGCGTGATAAAATATTAAGAGATGATTATATTCTAATAAAAACAATTAGAGCTATATATGTTTTAAAAACAAACATAAGATACATTAATATATTTTCTAAATAAAGAATAATTATCTTTGGTTATGGTTAAGGAAATAGGAGGAGGAAACTGAGCTTGGTGAAATAATACTACTACTTTCATTTTCACATAATTATTATTTACATTTACAGCTAAATTGAGAATGATAAGGTTTAATTTATAGAAAAAAACATGCATTACATGACTCCTTTTTAACTGCAGAGGAAAAATAGATATAATCAGTTTTGTTTTCTTCCAGAAGAGTTGAAAGTTACTTAAATACTGTTGATATTACTTTGTTTTTATCTTCATAATTTTCATTAATATAACAAAACAGAAATTAAACAATACAATATTCTCTTAAAGTACTTAAATAAGCTTAAATTTTTATAAATTCTAGAAGACAGAATTAAGACATTTTTCTGGAAAAAAAACAAATTTGACTTGCTTTTATTAAATTATTTATATATTTTAAATTATCATTTTTAAATTTCTGTTGTATATTATAGCTATAATGATATTAAGAATAAAAAGTTTCTTTTAGGCATTAGTATTATTATTGAAGATACATTTTTGTTTGGAGTTAGAAAACATTCGTTTTTATAAATTTTCTTGACTTCCAAGAAGTTAAGTTGGAATCAGATTATTTTCAAGTTCATAAATATAATTTTACATTAAAGATTTTGATGTAAAACATATATCAAACTAAAGAATTAGTTTTGCTTTTTATTTTTACAAATTCATATGCTCTTTGTATGCAGGTTATGAACAAAAAGAATTATTATTAAAGTATTAAATATAAAAAATAATATTTAGTGTCAAATATCTGCTAGCAAATTTGTGTGTGTTTTTAGTACTCCAGATAAAAATTATAGTTTTGAATTTACTGCATTGTCAGGAATCTTAATATAATTAGTTTGATATTTATTTATTTGAAATTTAATATTAATTCTTTTATCGCATAATAAGAATACAAAATTATTAATAAGTTATAAAAAGGTTTTAGTAATGTATTATTTCTTTCAGTTGTTTTCATAAATCACAGAATATTACATCAATAATCTAAACATAATAAGTAATTACATAGTAATGTAATAGCAAATGCATGCATTATTAATTTTTTAAAGTCATAAATGTATATAAGGAAAACACACAATTTTGCATATTTTGTAATCAATGTGTGTACACCATTGGTAATTTTATTTTTGAATAATAATGAATAAATTTTATTAAGGCATCTGGAAAATAAGATCTAATGCTGCTTAAAATTATTATATTTTAATATTTAATCATTTATTTTTACTTAGTATAAAAAAACTAAATTCAAATACTTTCTTTCAATAGCCAATGCATGATGATTATGATTTGAGACAAGAACAGTTAAACAAATCTTCATTACTCTCTACAACAAAGTTTTTGGAAAACCTTTTAGAAATGTTCACCACCCATGTTGTAAGTTAGTTTTGTTATTTAAATGCAAATTATTTTAACTGTAGTTAAGTTTTTATTTCATGTAGAATAGAGGAACTGGAGCTTTAGTAGTTGCAGCAATGTTGGATTTCTTGACATTTGCTCTCTGTGCTCCTTATAGTGAAACAACAGATGGCTCTCAGTTTGATTCACTTTTACAAATGGTTGCAGAACATGGACGATCACTTTTTAGTTTGTTTCAGGTTGGATCTATTTAATTTATTTGATAATTTAATATATAAAAAATTTTATGATTAATTTAAAAGTATTTTAAATATGCATATAGCATCCATCTATGGCCATAATCAAAGGAGCAGGTTTAGTGATGAAAGCAATTATTGAGGTATGAAACAGTTAATAAATTTTTCTATAATATAAATATTTAATTGCATTTCTTTTTGTATCCAGCATGAAGTATATATCTGTAAATTGCATTGTAAAAGAAACTTTGTACAAATATTGTTGAGCATAAACTCAATAATTTACTTCGATAATCATAAATATATTTTCTGTGATATTTGATGTTAAAATTAATATTCTATGTATTTGCCATTATATAATTTTTTAATAATTTAGTTAACTTAAATTTGATGAACAGTTAATTTCAATTGCAAATTAAAAATATTGCTTTTTTTGTTCAAATTATTCTTTGTTAATCATATTTCTGGAAAATAGCATAATTTCAATAAATGAAAATTAAAAGAAAATACCAACATTCAATGAATAATCTTAAGAATATCTGGATTCCTTATTGTATCTTTTATTCAAAAGTTAATTCCAAGATCTCAACTAGCAGTCAATTTGCTAAAATTTATTACAACAGTTTTAAGGCTTCTCTTACAGATTCATCAACATGCTTCCATTTTCAGATTTTTGTTCTCTAGACATCAATATTTCTTACTCCATTTAACTGTTAATTCTTTGTCTAGAAGCTATAACTAATTGATATTAATTTTTCCTTCTTGATGATAGTTTTGTTTTATAATTTTTTTCATCAATTTGGATGGCTTATGTTCAGAAATATTATGCTGGTTTTAAATTTTAGACCTATTACTTCATGTGATAGTAATTTTTCAAAGTTTATTTTGTTGTTATTACAATTCCAGATGACTTGAATTTAATCTATTAACCAAAAATAAATAAGACAAACTTAGTAGTAGAGTCAATAAGCTGAGTTTTCAAAAGTCAAAGTCAAAAGCTTTTTGTGAATGATTTCTACAAGGTTCTGATTTGAAGTAAAACTATGAATACAGGAGTGATGAAAAAGTTAGGAAACGTAAAGCAGAAATCAAGAAAAAGAATTCACATCAAATTAGAGGTCCTGATAAAGGAATAATAATAATAATAATGCAGGATAAGACAGAATTACTAAAACAGCTGGAAAGCAGAGAAAACATAAGTGACAGTGTTAGTGATTTACAAGAGAAGTCTTGAAATTGTTAGTGCGTATTAATGATTTGAATTGCTTTTTAAGATCTAGGAAATTGTTATTAAACAATAATTAGAAACCTAACTCATAGTATTAATCAAATAGTAATTTCTGTCATTCCAATTTATGTTAATATTCATTTGAAAGTATTTTATTTCATTTTTGTGTAATTTTTCTTTGCAGCGAGTGTTAGCCTTTCCTTACAGAATTGTGTTCATTCTCAAAACATGTTCGATCAATTGCCATTTTTTGTTAATTGTTATGAGGAATCAAAAAATACAATAAAAAATGGGGTCCATGACTTCATTTTCAAGATATAAGGTTGTAGTATGCATGTAGGTATTGCTTTGCAAAGTTGTGCAAAACGGTACCTCACTATTGCACAACTTTGTCATGCAATATTCCACAGTCATTAGCATGCCTTCAACGGGTTCATAGAACTGAGTTTGTTCTCAAAATTTAATGGTCTGATTTTGATAAAACTTTGCCATTTTCTATTAGTTGCAATGAGGAATCCAAAAATGTAATCAGGGTTCATTTAAATGTAAAAAAGAGGGATTCACAACTTTGTTTTCAGTATACAAAAGGATTAAAGCGACGATGCTTGTGCTGTCTGATTTGACTGAGCATGCCTAACGGGATTTAAACCTAGAGGTCAAAAATAAAAGTAGCAATGTGTGCTTCTAACAGAAAATAGGTTCAAAAAATGAACAAAACAAAAGGACAAAGCAATCACCATTGATTGCTTTGTTCTTGGATCACCTCTTAGTGTCTGCAAGTGCAAGGATCATTTCTCAGTACCCAGCCAATGCAAGATTTTTCTCTCTCATGGGCAGCAGATACTGTACAAGGATAGCCTCTTTTGAGGGGGCAAGTGCAAAGTTCACTTATTTGTATCCATCAGGTATAAGGATTGCCTCTTCTGTGCCTAACCATGGCAGGGATTGTTTTTCTTTCCAGCTCTGTCTCAATTCTATCACACTATGACAAAGTTGCACAATGTCCTAGTTTAAATTTATTTATTTACTTTTTTGATATTAAGGTAATTTCTGCCTTTGAGTTAATTAGTTCCTCATTGGAATGAGGTAATACTATTTTTCATAGTTTTACATATTCTTTTATACATTTAAACCATTTTATTGTTTAAAATTATTTTTTAAATAATAAAACTTTAAACTATTATAAATATATAAACTGTTACACAAATCTTAAATTTCTGCAAATAATTAAAATAATTATTTATATATATATGAAAGATCTAAACTAAGAGATTTCCTAGGTTTTTCTAAAACTTTTGTAATTAAATTTCATCGAAAATAAAAATCAAGCTATATAAACACACTGTTTTTTCCCACAATTATATAACTTTGTCAGGCAATGTTGTTTTTTTTCATATGATTTATTATATTAATTTAAAAATTTCTATAATTATCACATCATAAAGTCAGCATTTAATTATTGTTTATGTTAATATTTTAGGAAGGAGACAGTGAAATATCTGCTAAAATGCAAGATTTGTCTCTAGCTGAAGGGGCTTTACCACGCCATATTCATATTGCCTTGTTCATACAGAGTTCTGATAGTCGGATGCTAGCTATGCAACAACTTTCTCGGCATTTAGTTGCATTATGGGTTACTGGACACCCTATTGCAATGGGATTATTAAAGAGAGTAATTGTAAGTAAATATTACAGTTCTTTTTAAAACTATGTGTTATTTAAAACATTGGCAGTTTTTAATTCTCTTAACAAAATTTTAACTGGGAAACTAATGAAAAACTTATTTTGGTGTCTGAATTTTTATCTAAATTGAGATGCATAAAATCAAAAATTATGAAAGATTCTGAAGTAATGAAGTTTTGGTTTAATTTGAATTTTCTGCTAAACTTTATTCTCTGGTAAAGTATGTTGATCTCAACATTTTGCTCATTATCAATATTAATTCAAATACATTTGTGTGTTTTGGACTTGGCACTTATTGCTTATATAACTTGTTTTTATGAATTAAAATATATTATAATTTAATTTTTTATTCTTATGAAAGAATTACTGAAACTGAGATTTTGTAAAATATACAGTATTTTGCAAATGTGATTTATTTATATTTTTACAAAATTGGATTTAAACTAAATTTTAGATCTTTTTTCTTGCAATATTTTATGCATTTATAAAACAGTATAAAAGTAGAACAATAAAAAAATTTTGTTCTCTTCAATTTCCATAACAAAAATGTACTTGAAACTTAACTTAATAATAACCCACTAGAAAATAGAAAAATACAAGAAGCAGCCTCTGTGATGCATCTACATGTATACAGCAATTTTACCAAAGTTACGTGGCATGTAGCCTAAATGTCATTGAGCAGATCTCGCATACACTTTCTCAAAAAAAAAAAGGAAAGAAAACATGCAAACATGCAAAGTGTTGTAGTGAGACATGAATATTTTTTCTTGAAACTTAGTTTACTATTGATTTCAGTATGTTTTAATTACTATGGAACAGTACAGTTATCCCTTATACAATATGGCATTTCTACACTATTGTTTCACTCTAACTGTTTGAGAATTTGGGCAATCCTCAATACAAAATTTCACAATTTTTAAGTTTAAACTCAGTTATTTGATGATAATTTTCTTTATTCAAGACACACATGTTGTTTCCTATAAGCTCATGGATTTTAGATGGCCAAATGGTTAAGCAGTTAAAGATGGCAGCCAACCACTCTGGGGAGCTGGAATCAAATCTGGTCAGATTGAAAAATTCCTGGGAATTTTTCGGGGTGGTCCATCCAGATATGTTGGGTCCCATCCCTCACCACTCACCTTCCCTTTGTGGGCTTGGCTGAATCCATAACGGGCTTGCTAAAAGAAGCTTACAGGGCAAAAAGAATTAAAAAAAAAAAAAAAAACAACTCATGGATTTTTAGAATATGAAATTTTCAATTTGTTTTTTGCCTTTTGCCAGGTTTACTTTAATGCAAACTGATATTACAATTGTTTTCTTCCTTGTCCTAGCTTTTCTATCAATCAAGTGTTGTTGTCATTGCTTTCAGACATTAGCTTTTAAGACTATCACTGTATTCTGTTCTTATAGATTAATCTTTGTATTCAGTAAAGTTTATTTAAACATTTTCAGGTAAGTGTTGTTAAACTTTTTCTTTAATTAACCAAAGGTAAGTAATCATTTGTAAAAATGATAAATGAAATACAATCATACTTCAGTACTTGAACTGTTCCCAACTTGAACAATTCACTATTTGAACACACATTCTGAAAAAAATTGCTCGGTGCTGGGCTGAACAAACATGACCAGCTAGAACAAATTTTTGTTTACAAATGACAAAAACATGCTATTAAAAACTTTTTAATGATAAAAATAAAAGAATGAAGATGTTGCTAATATTTCTGATCAAGATCAACAAAAAAACTCAGGTGATGATGATCTTTGTAAAAAGAAAATGCCCTGGTTTAACTAAAATTAATATTAATGTGTAATACAATACATTTAATTGTGATTGATAGTTAATTATTGATTGCTTTAATAAACATATTTCTCATAGTAATGAAAAAGAATATAATGTACTTTTAACTTTTGGAAACTTACCGTATGTTTTGCCCTAGTCATTTGTTTCGTATATCACAGATTCATATAAAATGGCATTTTTTTTGGAATGTAACTACCATGTATACTACTATGAGGGATACCTGTATTCTGTTCTATTTCTTCACAGTGTGGTATCTATAGTTTGATATTTTTTAAAGCATAATGAACAGTATGAACTAAATCATGCATAAAAATTTCTGAGAATCATTTGAATGAGACCACATTATCTAAATTTTAATTTAGATTCCTCAGAACAAAGGCATACATCTAAACTGCCTTTAATATCTGGCTATCATTTATGCAGGTTATGATAAATTTTCTTCTTATTTGCTCACCTGTGACTATGTTGAAAAATAAGTTGTTCATCCTTGTATGTTGTAGATTTTAGAATTGTTTTTGTTTATGATTTTTTTTTGTTTCTAATAATCACTGAAATAACATGTTTTATTTTGCATGACATTATTATTTGTAGTACTAATTCTAAATTACTTGTAATTGCTTTGATTTTTTTTAAGTATATTGGTTCAAATAAACCTCACTTTCTTTCTTTAATCTTAAACTTTTTCTGAGTATTTTTAATTAGCTTCTTAATTTTATTTTTTATAATAGCATATGAATAAATTATTTAAAATAGTTATTTAGATATTAAATTCAGCTCCTTTTCCATTTCACTCTGAAGTAAAGAACATTACTTGTCCTTACTAATTATAAAGTTGAATTGGGCATAACAAATAGTTAGATGACATACATTTAAAAAATATATTCAATTTATTGATTTTTGTGAAACCGTGTTGTATTATTCTTCGAAGTATCAAACACAAATTCGTGTTAATAACAACCACTTGGCTTTTTTCCACCTTTATTTAGTTGATACGGTACACGTTTCGGGCCTTATGCCCCTCATTAGTCAACTAAAATAATATAAAATAATGTATACAGCGTTTTTACCGACAAGTTATATAAACATTTAAACGTATATAACATATCAGTTCTTCCCCCAGTATGGCACTTGTACACGGTAAGTTTGGACATTACAAACTCGAGAATAAAAGTTATAAAATTCTTGTACATCTATTTTGAGTTAAAAAGTACAACTATTTAATATAACAATAAATTTAAATTAACTATGAATAAAACTGGGACAAGTTCTTACTTTGTTGTTCTCTTGTACTTCTTAGTAGAGATGGTTAATACACAGTACATTTTCAAAGGTCGTTTGAGCACTTTTGGCTCGTTTATGTTGAAACAGAATCCAGAAAATTTCTTTAAAGACAAATTTGTAGACAAACTTTGGGTATAAGTTTTAGTCTGAACTTTCCCGTGTTGAACGTTGTTTAGGTTGTGTGACATTTAAAATTTGCATAACTACATGTAGGGGGTTGAAACAAAGTAAGCCCCCTAGTGGTATTTTTGGTAAAATATTAAGATTTATTGTATTTTTAACTAAATATTAAAATAAATATAAATATATTATAAATTTTAATATTTAGTTAAAAATACAATAAATCTTAATATTTTACCAAAAATACCACTAGGGGGCTTACTTTGTTTCAACCCCCTACATGTAGTTATGCAAATTTTAAATGTCACACAACCTAAACAACGTTCAAACGGGAAAGTTCAGACTAAAACTTATACCCAAAGTTTGTCTACAAATTTGTCTTTAAAGAAATTTTCTGGATTCTGTTTCAACATAAACGAGCCAAAAGTGCTCAAACGACCTTTGAAAATGTACTGTGTATTAACCATCTCTACTAAGAAGTACAAGAGAACAACAAAGTAAGAACTTGTCCCAGTTTTATTCATAGTTAATTTAAATTTATTGTTATATTAAATAGTTGTACTTTTTAACTCAAAATAGATGTACAAGAATTTTATAACTTTTATTCTCGAGTTTGTAATGTCCAAACTTACCGTGTACAAGTGCCATACTGGGGGAAGAACTGATATGTTATATACGTTTAAATGTTTATATAACTTGTCGGTAAAAACGCTGTATACATTATTTTATATTATTTTAGTTGACTAATGAGGGGCATAAGGCCCGAAACGTGTACCGTATCAACTAAATAAAGGTGGAAAAAAGCCAAGTGGTTGTTATTAACACGAATTTGTGTTTGATACTTCGATATTCAATTTACTTCTAAACTTCTCCACATGCAAATACAAAGAACTTTTTTACATTTCTTAACAGAAGAGTAATAGTAATAATAATAATAATAACAACAACAACTCTCCCAGGGTCACCACCTGGTCGTGGTGGGAGAGCCCAGTAATTTTACTGATCCATAGGGCAATGCAGGCTGGAGCACAAGCTCCTGGTAGGGACACCCATGCCAGTAAGGTCTATGGGGAGAAATGAAGCTAAGAGTGACCACACACCCACATTCTATGGAGATATGTATCATGGTAGTAACCAGATCTAAATGTGATACCGGCTCGGACGTCGCCCGGGTTAACAAGGTCCGCGTTCGTGGGTTAGGCAGAGGCTCACGTTCGAAAAATAGGCCACAGTCTCCCTTGGTTACTGGTGGCGAAAGCAGCACCGGCCCAAGCATGGCTACTGCAATGCCCTCAACAGATGTGAGGAACCAACCCAGCCTTGGTGTTTCTGTGGCAATGCATCCGCAGACCACAAAGGCTGGAAAACCACGCCAACGGATGAAATGGACGGTAGAAATGAACGAGTTTATCATCCATAATTATTACACCATCACAAAACTTGAAACAAACATGACAGCATACAGACAACAACTATACCATAGATTCACACAACAATATCCTCACCTCACTGTCACTGAACAAAGGGTTGTTGATCAAAAAAGAACAATTATACACAACAACCTTATCTCACAAACAACACTTGAACTTATCAAACAACAGGTTGCTGATCAAATACATCAACAGACAGAAACATCTAACATTAATGAAGATCATGTAACCTGTCAGGATAATCCAGCAACAAGCATTGATAATAACACACACACAACAATTACCACTAATGATACTACGGACACTTCCTCATCCATCACTGATAACATAGACTTGGATTTAGTTAATACGCTCTCACTTATATTTCAGGAAACACTCACTAAATATACAGGTACAGATCCCACACAACGACCACGAATACCAAAAATCAACACGTCAATTAGAATTGAATAGAAACACCTACATCACTCTACAGAAGGCCACTATATTGAATACATGTCATATTGTGAGAAAATTCCTGAATACAGACACACACACTGATACACTTCTTTAATTTCTGTTTTGGTTACTATGCCTTGACTTTGGTCCGGCATAGTACACAGCCACCGGTGTTAACCGAGTATATCTCACTTAACCCAACATAATAATAATAATACTTTAAAATATAATTAAAATTTAGAAATTTTCAAAACCAAGACTAGCCATAATACATGCTGAATATTAGAAACACCTTAAAATCTTCAACAGCATTAGCCTATCGTTAGAAGCTGCTGAGGTTTAAAAATGTTGCAGAGGACATTTGGGCAAGTTTTGCTTTTGAGGATTTTTTTAATTTTAAATAATTTTTGTCAAAGTTGTAGACGTTTTAAAATATTAGTTTACTTACACTAAAATCAATTCTTTTACATAATGTTTGAATTTCCTGAATTTGAACTGCAAAAGCTGAGATAGAAATCTTGAAATTATTATTAAAAATAATCATCATATTATGGATCTAAGTTAAGAAATTAATTTTTAGAGAAGACATCAATTGCTAAATGCCAATTGAAATTGTCAGTTGAAATGGAAACATTAACGATATATATCCAAGCATGGAAGAACATTTCTAAATTATGTATAACCAAATGTATAATACTCTCAGGAACAGAGAAGTTCTGAAAAGAAACAAAAATATCTGAAAGTTTTACATTTGTTTTTCTATTGTTTTGTTATAGTGTTAAGTATAGAATGTCTTAAAAATGGAGTTCTGGAGTAAGTCCTAAAAGTGAAAGCTATAAAGATGATATATATATATATATATTTCCAAAAATGACAAGAGAAAGAAAGAAAACAAAAGTATAAAAAAAAATCAGAGAGACTTCAGATATGTTGGTAATAGGAATTTTGTCATTGTCACAAAGATTTTAGTTAAAATTAATTTGGACTCTTTTTTTTTTTTTTTTTTTTAATAGTTGAGATTAAAGTGTAATTCAAGTGATAGGAAATTTGACATCACACACAGTATCTGCTCATGCTTTATGAAAAAATTAGTTGATGCATTTCTTTTATATAACTCAGTTTAAATTTCAAAAGGCAACCTTATAATCTTAAGATGAGTTAAAATCTAGGGAAAAATGATCAATATCTATATATATTCTAATGCAGGTACAAGGCTAATTATAAATAGGTAATATTTATCTAGATGTCCTAAAGAGATTGTGATTGTGATGCTGTTTGTATATCTTCTACAATATTAGCACAATAGTTTTTGATATTAGTGGTTGAACACTTATTGCATATTCCTTAGTTTGTAGAAAATAACTCATTATATATATTTGCAGATTAGACAACACACATTCTCATACATACAAAAATTAAGAATGTCAAACAGTATTTTTTTTATCATAAAAATAAAATTTGACTAGTTTTAGATTAAATCCAATCTTTGTAAAATTTGAACAGTTTTAATACATTTATAATACATTATTTTGAAAGTGACCATGATATAGCTTGATGATATACTGATTTATAGTCAAGCATTAGAATCCCATAACGAGATACTGAAAAAAGTTCTAGAAAAAGCTCATCAAATCAGTTTAAAGTTTAATAAAGATAAGTGTCATTTTCTAATGAAAGAAGTCAAGTATTTAGGTCACATTTTTAGCCAAAATGGAATGTGTCCTGATCCAGCTAAAGTTAGTGCAATAAGTCACCTACCAGCACCTAAGGATATAACAGAACTTAAACATTTTTTGGGAATGGTAAATTATTTGGGATCTTAAATTGATAACTTAGCTGATAAAACATCAGCTAAGTTATCAATGTAAGATCCCAAATAATTTACCATGGCAAAAAGTAGAGTTATCCCTTATACAATATGGCATTTCTACACTATTGTTTCACTCTAACACTGTTTGAGAATTTGGGCAATCCTCAATACAAAATTTCACAATTTTTAAGTTTAAACTCAGTTATTTGATGATAATTTTCTTTATTCAAGTAAGGGCAACCTATCATGGCAAAAAGTAGACATGGACTTTTTTATTATAATAATAATAGTTATTTGCTAGTCATCAACCTATGTCTATTGTTAAAAAAAGAATATAGTGTTTCATTGGTCAGAGAAACAGCAGTCAGAGTTTCAGTTATTAAAGGAGGTAATAAGCAATGCCCTAGTCTTAACTTATTTCCATCCCAACCAGCCTTTAACATTGTCTGTGGATAGTTGAAAGGTGGCAGTTGGTGCAGTCAAACTACAAAACGAGACCCATAACCTATTCATCAAAGTCATTGACAGAGTGTCAGTCACATTACACACAAATAGAAAAAAGAGCTGTATGCAATTCAGTATGGTTGTAATCGGTTATGTGAATATATTTACGATCATAGCATCATTGTGGAAACTGATCATAAACCTTCGAGACATTATTTAAGAAATCATTGTCTGAAGTGCCAGTGCATCTGCAATGTATGATGCTGAATCTGCAACAATATGATCTGAGTGTTACATATAAACCAGGAAAATTTCTGTTCATAGCAGATACTTTAAGTAGGGCTCCAGTAGAGCCACCCGATGAAGAGGATTCTCTAGAGGAGGATCTCCGTATACATGCACTTATTGATGGCTAATCTTGCAGTGTCCCCTGAACGTCTAGAAGAGATTAAACTAGCGTCCCTGATGGATGCAGATGTTCAAATCATTATAAAATATTGTCTTACTGAGTGGCCTACATCAAGAAACAAGCTTGACTTTAATATACATCAAGAACTCCATTGTTTAAAGGTCATCTACTTGTAATTCCTTTAAGTCTTCGTTCCAAAATATTAGACATTATTCATGAAGGTCGTTTAGGCATCGAAAAATGCCAAAGATAAGCAAGAAGTGTTGTGTATTGCCAAACTTAAATGTCGATATAAAAAAACAAAGTAGAACAGTGTCATGCCTGCATTAAATTTAGAAGAGCAAACAATGCAGAGCCTCTTATTCCACATGAGCATGTCTACCTACCATGGCAAAAAGTAGACATAGACTTTTTTATTATAATAATATTAGTTATTTGCTAGTCATAGACTATTTTTCTAAATATTTTGAATTAGTCTCAGTCAGTTCCAATAATGTTAAACTGGTCATAACAAATCTAAAAGCAATCTTTTTGCATCATGGAATTCCTGTAGTCATTGTTTCTGATAATGGTCCACCCTTCAATTCAGAAGAATTTAGGTTATTCCTAAAGTGTTGGGACATAACTCACGGAACATCAAGTCCACACTATCCCAGAGCAATGCTCTTGTTGAAAGAGCTGTTGGCACTATTAAACATTTTTTTAATAAATTTTGTGAAAATAATTTAGATCCATACATTGCAATGCTCCAATATAGAAATACACCCTTGCATTGTGGATATTCTCCAGCACAACTTCTGATATCTAGAGCACTGAGAATGAAACTCCCTGTCAGCGAAACTGTGTTGAGGCCAAGAGTCATAGTTATACAACACTACAACAAAATCTGTGCAGAAGTGAGTAAAGCAAAAACCTATTATGACCAGCACACTAAAGTGTTATCACCTTTAAAGGAAGGTGATGAAGTATACTATAAAAAAGAGTCCAAAAGAACCATGGTCACCTGCATCTGTTGTCAAAGTTGGTCCAATGACCAGAACATATGTCATTACAAGATATGTCCCCAAAATTTTTAAACATACTATACACTGTTAATGTTTGTATTTTTCAAAGAAAAAGGGGCATGTTACGATATGTACTAGTGGCGACACTAGCGGCAAACGAAAGTTGTCAATTGTCTGTCATAGAGCACACCACATGTGTCTCCTCTTTAGTTGTAATAAATAATACATTAAGTTTTGCTAGTCATCTCAATAGTGCTGTATTACAACATTATTATGCCATAATTATTAGTGGTTCAACTGGTAACTCCGTTTAGCAATAAATGATATTGAATCAGACATTTCAGCCATCGTCAAATTTTAAGCAATGCTGATTTCATCATCAGCACATGCTACCAAAAAGGAATTGGCCTCCTAAATATATTTTATTGCTATCTTTGATAAAGTAAATAAGCAGGGGAGGTGTGCTACAGTTGTAGCAATTGATGTGCAAGAGAGGAGATAGCACCAGGCAGAAGGAAGGGGGAGTCCTTGTCCTTGCTGTTTGTGAATGTATTAGTAACAGAGTGGTCATAAATTTTACACCTCTCCATGATGCTAGCATGAGAGGAATGACAGATGGTTTGGATGATTTTGTTTGCTTTCCAATTTACCTTTATGCTGGGAAATTATGCATAGGAAAACAAAATGGTAATATCTTTTAATGTCATCTTTACGCTCAATGAGCCTCTGATTGAAGGATCAGGAGGCATTAATAAATAAATTGTTGTTTTTTTTATTCCATTCTAGAATATATGATTAAATTATTAATTTTGAGATTGCTTTCTAATATATCACTATTTAAATTTTTCATTAGCCTACTGGATTGCTAAGTTACCTTGATTCTTCAGAACAAGTACCTGAAGTCAGTATTGATAGAATTAATATTCGAGATAATCTGAGGTTAGCTCAGGTGAGTCTATTAAAAAATATATTGTTTTTTTTCCTAAATTATTTTAAAATAATAAATGAATTACTTTCTTCAGGATCATGCATTAAGAAACATGAAAAAAGCTCCTCCATCATGGCAAGTTATTGAAAAGCATGTAGAATTAGTTTTACAACATTGGAGGTCCAGAATTGGTTTACAAAAAAAGGAGGTACATTGTTTATTTTGTTGTAATTTATCTATGGATTAACAATTTATGAATCTTTTGTTTTATTTTTTTTATACAGGATAAAATACAAAAGCCAATAGTTCTCAGAAAGCGAAGAGAAAGAATAAAATGTGAAGCAAATTGGCAAATGTTTTATTATCAGTTTAATCAAGATCATTCTAAACCTGACTTAATCTGGAATTATAGAGTGAGTATTAAAAAGATTGTTTATTTGATATTTTAGTAATTGTCTAAATAAAAATTAATGAGTAAATATTAATATTTATTGAAAAAGTTTCCTTAAAATAAATATATCATATTTTGCTTTGTATAATATACACCCATGTTTTGGTTCAAACTCTCAGGAAAAAAATCATCTAATTTTTTAATTCAAATTTTTATTTGTTTATATTTAGGTACTTCTTTTATAATACAAAGAAAAAAAAATTAGAAACATTTATATAGATATAGAATTATTACTATCCATGTATAATATGTCCTTATTTTTTCCTCAAATAATTTTTTTTCTTTTTGTGTAAAATTTTAGCATATCAAAAAATCTTAAATCAGTCATATATTTTACAAATGTCTGATGTGTGATTTTTCTCCTTGTGAAATACATTTGTTTTTTCCAGAACTGTGTCAAAAATTGTCTAATAAAATGACAATTGTAGTTATTGGCTATATATATAATGATGATCATTAGTGTAAGACAAACTACCGGCTATGTTCATTTTATCTGTTACCCAATATTAAATGATCAATGTAGTTAGTTACATTAATTTTTTTCTTCTCTAGTTATTACTATGAACAAATTGTCAGTTTTAATAATTTAAATCAAATTTATCTTAAGATTTGTTGGAATAAGCATTGTAATGATACAAGATGGTGGTGGTTGTGATAAAACACAGATGAAGAATTACATTGTCAGTCTTGTTAACATAGTTTTCACAGATAAATGTCAAGCATTCTTGCTAAAATGGTTAAAAATGCCCATCTCGGAGATGATATTTCTGGTTCTGTTAAAATCTTTCATCTCAGTTCGTGAAAAGTTTTTTCCCTTTTCTTTAATAATCTTTACCAATTTACAGCTGCATTGTAGTATCAGTATATTATTTAAGTTAAAATTTAGATGATCTGGTTTGGTATTAATATCATTTTTCAGAAATAATTCATTTTTACGTATTCTAATATTCTAAATACAATGTAATAGCTTAATAAAGTACACTAAACCCCTGCTAACCTGGACTTCACATAACTCCAACAAGTGTTTTTTGAAAATTTACAGTAATTTAAAATTTTTTGATGATAGAAAAATTACAATTAGTGAGTGTTTTTGATATCCAGAAGTCTGAAATACAATGCATTATGTTACTGTGTGTAGTAAGTTAATAGTAAAGACTATATATTGTACTGTCAAGAAATTTTTTGAATGCACTTCTTGTAATAATAAATTCAGCAGTATAATTTATTAAAGCTTGGTAAAATTTCTAATCATAATAAATTACTGTATTTGTATATCCACTTTTTTATTTTTCCCATCTTCATAGAAAATATTCTGTTAACTCAGAATTTTATGAAATTAGACAACCTTCACCACCTATTAATTGAAGTTAGCAGGATTTACTGTTCCTCTTTTCAATTATTTGATGATTTTTAATTTTTTGAAGCATTTTTAAATGTATTTATTTTTTAATGAATAGAAAGGATATTTTCTTGAAGACTTTAACAAGAAAAAAGTTAGTTACGTTGATTTAATATTTAATTGCAAATTACTTATATTTTTAAAATGACACATTATTTAGTACATAATGTGAAATAATTTTCACTATATTAAATTAAAATAGTTTTGGATTCTAAATCCAGAAAAATTAAATCGTTTTTTTATCCTTTAGCAACATTTTTCCCCCAGTCCATTTTATTGCTGTTTCATTACCACAACAATTGAAATTGAAGTGCTTCATTAAAAGAAAAAATTCAGTAAAATGCCATTAAATAATACTTTTTGTTAACCAAAATATCTAAACTATTGGATTATTAGCAAGCTGTAACAGTGCTTTTATTACTTGGATGATTAAACTAATCTGTTGTACGTATTCAATAGCAATGTTAATGCCTGTTGATAATCTGGAAGTTCAGATTGTTTGTTGAGTGTACAGAGTCTCTTTCGCTATTAGACATTTGTTTTTCAGACAACACACACTTTCATAAATAACACTTTGCTATCCCTAATTTGCTTTTTGCATGCCCAATTCATTTTCATGTCTTTTTTCAGTTAACAAACAAAAATTTCAAGGTTTTGTATTGTAGCACTTCTGGTTTCAATAACATCAATTATTTGTGAAAATTAATTTTTATTTCCTGTTTTCTGGTAATCTGTTGTTTTAATGTTTTAAATATTTTGTTTGTTCCATAATCACTAAAAAAAAAGTAGAGCTTTCTTGCCTGTTTAGATTTTTAAACTCATTCGTTATGAAGTTAAGAATTTTCCCAACCAGGAATAAGAATAAAATTATGTAGACTTCTTGAGGAGAATGTCAATTAATGTTGAAAGTTTCTTTATTCTAGTGTGTGGTTTCTTTTAAGTTTATACAATTATAGTACTTGCCAAATCTTGAATTTGGAAGCAGCAAAATGATTAGTTAAGTGTAAATTAATAGAATAACAATGATTTTTTTTATGTTAAAGTATTATTAATCTAAATGAAATGTTGTGTACATAATATACTGATTAAATTTATTTTTATGGTAAAAGTAATCTAAAGTTAAGATAAAATAATTAGACTATGCAATTAATCTCTACTAAATATGAATAAACATGTGATTGTTTGTTGCAGAAATATGTAATTTATATATTTTTATCTGAATATGCATTTTAATAATAAAAAGACAAACAAAATCTAACAAAATATACATTTTATCATTTTTTAACATACATCATGTCTTAGTTAAAAGATACATTGGTTAGAGCAACAGTAAATTTGAATAGTTGCATTTTCTGTCAAGTAGTTTGTCTATGTTTACTAATTAAATATTCTTTGTTTCATCTATATATTTGTGTAAATACTTGACATGTTTTTGAAAACAGTGTGTAAAACATATTTGTTTTTAATAATGTATTTAAATTTAGACAAGAGAAGAACTGAAAGATGCATTAGAAAATGAAATTAGGGCTTTTAATATGGATAGAGACCTAAGCAGAAATACTGTTATTTCTTGGAATCATACAGAATTTGAAATTCATTATCCATCTTTAGTAGAAGAAATCAAAATAGGAGATTATTATTTGCGTTTACTATTAGAAGAAGATGAAAGTGATAGTGCTGGAAATTCACGAATTAAACGATCGTGAGTTTAATTATTTCTTTATTATTATGTTTAATTGTTTAATGCTTTCAATTAGTTTTCTTAAATAGTCAATTATTTGGGTGAGAAGAATCTTTGTATCGACGATAAAAGCAATTGTAATTTTTTCAAGTTTTTGATTGCTTGATTATAATGCCTGTTCGATTATATAATAGCATTATATAATTTTATTTCAGAAGACCTTTAATAGTAATTATAAACCTTTTTTTGAAATTTAAGAGTAAAATGTTTGCTAAAGAGAGAAAATATATTGAATTGTTGAAACAATTCTTTAATCGCTTTTTCTTTTATCATTACATCATATATTTTAACATATTTAAAATTATTTTTCAGTTATGAATTCTTCAATGATCTTTATCATCGATTTCTTTTAACTACAAAAGTTGCAATGAGAGCGATGTGTCTGCAGGCAATGGCAATCGTCTACGGACGGCATCATGAGGATATAGGCCCATTTAATGATACACGATATATAGTAGGAATGCTGGAAAGAGTTAAGTTTCTTGGTTTTATAGAAATATAAATTTGATTTTGTACACTGTATCTAGTAGAGAAATGGTCTTTACTTTAATTCATTGAGATGAAATAATACAATAGTCTTTGGATATTAGGGACTAAAAAATGAATTTTAGGCATCTAAAAAGACACTAAAAACATAAATATTACCAGAAATAGGCATTTAAATTGAAATGGAAAAAACATGAACTAAAAAATATATTTAAACAATTTTTCAGAAGATAAATGATAACAATATGGTAAATGATAAAAAACACAACAATTAACTAAAACCTTCATTTTGCATTGATATTAGTGTTGTTGCATTAATTAAAATTTTTATTTAATAAATTACACGAATTACTATATATATTTTTTTTTCCAAAACAGCTTATTTAGCTTTGATGATATAATTTGTATTTGCAACAAATTACTAAAATTTTTTCAAGATTGCATATTTGCAGCTTATATCTTTTTGGTTTGAAAATAATGTTGTAAGTTGCAAATTATTTCCACTTTTGCAGATCTCTACAGGAAGTTCTTAAACAGATGCATACATTATTTATTGACAACTTACTAAAAGTATAAATTTAGAATATTTTCATAAGGAGTCGTAAAATTTAAATAACTTTATTTTTGTTGGAAAAAACTTTTGAATTTGATCAATTTTTGAAGTGCATTTTTAATTTTTAGTTTTTAAAAGGATTTTCACAACAATTAAAAAAAAAATATTCATTTAGTTTAAAATGGATTTTTAATAATTCAGATTATATTTAATATCAAGAATTTTTAACTTATTAATTTATTATTTAATATATTTTACAAGACTACTACTTATTAAATATGGCTGTAAAATTTCAAATAATTTCTTTTGATTATAGCTAATAATAATAATAATAATGATTATCTTTGTTTCAGAGTTCTGATAAACTTGAGAGAGATAGATTAATTGTTTTCATCAGCAAATTAATTTTAAATAGGGTATGTACACGATATTTAAATAACATAAAGTATTTAATAATTTATTTGCTTGATAAAAACTAAGAAATTATTGAAAATATTTCTATATACAATTTTTAATAAATATTTAAGCTTGTTATATAAGTAAAGTTTAATTATTTGATTAGTTATTCAATAAGCTTTTAATAATTTATTTAAACTAACATTTAGTATCATCCCATTGATTTACTTTCTACTTGATATCAGTTTTTGTTGTTTTTGTTCTAAAATTCATTTTAAACTATGTAGTTATATATAAACTTTTTAATGATTTATTAAAAGTATTTCACTTAATGTAATTATGAACAATTTTATCAGTTGGCTAATGTTATTCAAACATACAAGTTAAAGTGTGTTGTTAAAATTTGATTGTGTTCAGTTATTGTTGTCTTTCAATAACCAGACTTTTTCAAGATCTCTTATACTATCAGCCTCAACATGTAGGTATTTTAGTTATCAGTTAATCATGGATCATTTAATTAGTTAGATATTAATCATTTTACTTGTTATCTGTTCTCAATACAACAATTTTAAATTGCTGGTATTAAGCTAGTTGCTGTTAAAGTTGATAGCAGACAAACAATACTGGATAAAATGTATTATCTTCAATAATAATAATTAACAAATCCTCAATTTGTATTTTTTTTTAACTTTTTTTTTTTTTTTTTTTTATTACTCTATGAAACCAAAATTTCTTTTAATTATAGTCATATTTACTTAATGTTAATCAATTTAAATGAGTTACAATATTATTACAAAAGTGAAGTCTACTGTGTGTGTGTCTGTGTTTTTCAATAACATTTAATAGAAAACTTTTTTTATCTTCATTAAATGATTTAATTATTGATAAATGAATTAATACTAATATTTTTAGAGAAATGTTAAGGATTTTATGGATGCAGGAGGCATTAAAGCTTTAGTGGATTTGCTTACATTAGCACATCTGCATACAAGTAGAGCTACAGTACCTACACAAGTAAATAACTTTTTGAAATAATAGAATATAATTAAATAATTCAAATTTTACAAAATAAATTAATGAATTTTAGAGTAATGTAATAGAAGCATCTCCAGAAATGATGAAAGAAACTGAAAAAGAATGGTATTATGGAAATGCAGAAAAAGAACGCTATGGACCTTACAGTTTTGGTGAGGTTAGTCCCTTTTTTTATACATTTGACTGTGAATATATCAAATTTTTCAACACTAATATATCAAATGACTTAATTTGTAATCTTATATAAGTAATACAAAATTTACCTTAGATATTAGAAATCATTAGACAGTATGAAAATAGATAATAAATATTTACATCATTATTGAGTATAACTTTATTATCCATGTTTCTTGTGTTAAATTTATGCAAAAGTAACTAACCAATTGCAGTCATTTTTGATTTTAAACATAAACACCTTTCTAATGTATACATTATGAATTAAGGAGTTCAGATAAAATTAAAACTGTTTTGTAAATCTTCATATTTCCTTGTTGATTTTAAAATTAGTTAGCCAATATGGAAAATGTTTAAGAAATCCACAAGTGAATTGTAGAGAATAGAAACAGAAAATAGCACATATCACACACAGTTCTACCAAATACTATTTTTTGTATCTCATAGACTACTGCAACTAAATGAATTCAAACAAAACTTTATAATCTGAATATTTAGTATTTTTAAATTTGGAGTATAAAAATAGAAATTAAGCAATATAAGTTTCATATGTTGTACTTCTATTAAATAATCAAATAGTAAAGATGGATTAACTGTTGAGCTAGAACTAATTAATTATACAAATATTATATAATTTGGATTAAGGTTATGTCACTCTCTTGTATTAAATTTAATTATTAATTTGAAACTAAAGATTGGATGGAAATCCAATTAGTGTAATTGACAGTAGATTTGCATGATAAACAAGTTATGATCTTGAATTTCAAACCAGATTGATCTTTTCTTCCAGAACAGTTTAAATTATGAATTAATTAATTTATTTATATCTAACTATTAAATTTAAGATACTTTTGGCATAAACACCTATTTTTAGTCCAAGTTACATATCTGTGTAACTAGTTATTTTGATTAATTAACAGTCGAAAACAAATCCAAAAGGTTTGAATTAGAATTACCACACAACATTCTTAATTAAGTACCCACCATACATATCATTACCACAATTACTAAACATGTGGAAGCACCAGTCACTATGACTACATATCTGATTACAAATTATACACACCAAAGAATTGCTTTTTGACTTAGCACAGTTAACCGCAACCTCACTATCTGTTTTTTCGCCACTATAGAGAATCTATCCTCCCTTAGATAACCTGCCATGCCAAAATCAGGTTTAACCATATGATAACGTAACAACTCAGAATTATTCAACACATTCCTCATCTTCTGTAATTCCAATTCTATACATCTCAATATTATGGACAGTATTTGTTCTTTCCATCTATCAGTTTGTTTCTCAATAACCATATCACTGAATCCCAGTCACTCCAGCCAGTTAAAATTCAGCCACCATGAATTACTCTCTGCTTTCAACCACATTCTTTTCCTACTGATTCTGGGTAACCTATCCCTACATAATTCCAATATTCTTACATAATACTTTAGAACTGCTTTTATAAAAAAGATTTTCAACGGTACCCATCCAGTTTCCCATAAAACAGCAACAATTGATGTGTGAAATCTGAGGCCCAACATCTTGAAAAATACCCTATGAATTAGCTCAAAGAGGCTGACATTAGCCAAACCCCAGACCTGAGCATCACAAGACACAACAAATTTAACTGTTGAGTCAAATAACCTGAGATGTGGAGAACTCGGTCATTTACAATCATCAAACCTTTTGCTTGACATAATTCCACTAACTTCAGGCCAATCTTGTTAATACATTTGTCTTCTGAACTCCAGTAAACACTATAATCCAACACTACGTCCCCAGTCCATTTCATTCAAAATTCCAATTCTGCCATTGAAATCACCCATTAAATATCTTTGTTTTGAAAAGAATCAATGTCTCGAGTAACTTATAACATTTAATGTAAATGTCTATTCTAATATAAACAAAAATAAACTTATTGTTTTTCCAATGTACTTCAAATAACCAATCTTCAAAGGGTTGAACCACCACATCTTTCAGTTCTTTGTCAATCATCAATACCACCCTGCCTCTTTTTCACTCTTTATCAAATATACTAGTAGCATTAATCTTATAAGGATTGCATGTGTTACTTACATCTGTCGGTGGCTTTCTTGAATCCAATTCACCTAACCAGGTTTCCATACAACATGATATATGAAATTTTTTCACAATATTCCAATACTCCATTTCATATACCTGCTTCCATCCATTTATGTTCCAATTAAGAACTTTTAGTGTATCATGCTTTTACACTTCAAAAAGGGTCACTAACACAATCATCCTCATCTTTATTCCTGCCAACCATGTGAGAGTTTTCACTTACCACCAATTTATCGCCTTTGAAATATGCAATTTTTCCCTCTTTTCTGGCCTGTCTTAAATTCTCCAACTGTTCTTTTCTCTTCTCCCTACATTCAACAGAAAGATCCTCCCTTATGCACACCATCTTCCTCCAATCAGACACATCCCGTTTAGTACAATTACTCTTCTAATTTTTCAGTATTTCTCTTTTCGCTTCCAAAGAAATGCAGGTAACCAAACCGTTGTATTATTTCTGGTATTTTTTGTGAGTCTAACACAGTCAAGAAGGACACTCGATAAATCAGTGACTTCACTAATTAGCTTTGATACTGTATCTAATAGATTTTTCCTTTCATTCATCACCACATTAAATAACATCAAATTTCTTTTCCTTAAATTATTTTCAAGTGTATTGACTCTTTTGGATAGACCAGTAATAATCTGCCTATTGTTACAGTCAATTCCACAGTCATGGACAGACTCTAATTTATTAATTCTCTCTGTCAATATATTAATCTTATCATTCATTTCCACAAAATTGCCTGTTACTAAACACAATTCCGTCTTTATTTTTAATTCTATAGCATCATTCATTTCACTCAGCTCTTATCTCTTCTAAAAATAATTCTTGATCCAAATTCTTTCTACAGCCACTCACTTTAACAGCACTTCCAGTGGAGTTGGATAACAAACAGTGGTGTTCTTGATAACATAACGCTCTTCTTAAAAGTGACTTCTTTTTCTTTGGCACTATCCTGACTTACATACTCTTTTGATTTCACAAACTTATCCATAATAAAGACCAATTTCCAAAACTTAGCCACAACAAGTGCAACTCCACAACAAAACACGCCAACAGCCGCAGCGACAGCAGAGCCCCTTGTAGACAATATTTTGTAATAGTATATATTTTTACTGAGTTTTAAAACTAAACTTTGTCAAAACGTTAATTCAAAATTCTTTATAACTCTTGTAAAGAAAATTTCAATGCTTTTTGTTTCTTACCATGTTGTAAACATTTTAATTTTAAAAAAATATATGTGGTTTGATTAACAAATTAATAAAAACAATGATGATAATCTGTTATGTTTAACCTATTCCTATCATTAAAATAGTCTTCAAAAACTTTTCTAAGTTTGAAAATATATGGAAATATTCAGTTAAATAATTTTTAATGTTTTTCTTTTAACACCTAACTGAATATAGAAGTACACAATTGTATACATTTAAATTATCAATTTCTATGCAGTAGAGTCCTGCAAAATCAACTTAATGTGAACCAAGAAGGTGACAAGTTACAAAAATGATGAGTTTTGTGGCATAGCAATGATTCTAGTCTAAATAATGGAATTTTCATAAAGGTATTATATGTGCAAATTCACATATACCAAATTGTAACTATTTCTATTTGTAGTTAAATTTTAATTATGAACAGAAACTATTGGCTATTCAGTGGCTTCTTATGCGTTAGTGATATTTGCATCATGGCATTTGGCAACGAATCTTAGAAAAAGTATTATATTCTTTGTTAACATGCAGAAATGACACTATTGTAAAGTGTCATTAGTGAAGAATGAGAACTCATTGTGAACTCACTAAAATAATCCTGGTGTTATATTATATAGATAGAAATTAAATTATGTTTTTTTTTTTTTTAATACCACAATGAATTTTATGGAATATCATGTTATCAAGAGTCATGTTTCTGAGACTCTATTAATACACTTAACACAGAATTATTATATTTTTATTTATAAGGACTAATACATAGATTTTATCATATAAATTTTTTTTATCTCTTGGATATTGCTAATTTTTATTACTTTAAGAATATATTAGAAAAATTAAGTATTAATTAGGTTTACTTTACAAAATAAAAATAGATTAAAGATTTATGGAAAGATGGTGCACTTACTATGAAGACAAGATGTTGGGCCCAAGGCATGGATGGGTGGCGTCCCCTTCATAATATTCCACAATTGAAATGGTGTTTAATGGCAACAGGAACTGCATTAATGAATGAAAGTGAATTAGCTAATCATATTCTCAAAATGTTAATCAGTATTTGTGAATATTTCCCTAGCCGGTAAGATAAATTACTCTGTAATTTAAAAGATCCTTATCTTGCATATAAATCTATTATAGTAAATATAATAAAGTTATTTATATAATCATTAAATTTATCTCAAGATAATGACATTGACTGTAGTACCAAATTAGATAATATTTTAATTGAATTGTAGCATTAAAATGGTCATAAAATTCAGACTGATTGATATTGATGAATTTTGTTGTTTTATATTTATATATATGGTAACTCCAAAATTTGACTAACAAATAAAATGTTTTTAATAGAGTAAAAATATTTACTGTGTTGTAAATGTTGTTTTACTCGTTAAAGTAGTTTTAATTAATTTGTAAGTCAGTTTGACATTAAGATGAAAAAAATTATATAAATCATTTTCTAGAGATATGGATGGTGCTATTGTAAGACCTTTACCAAGAGTTAAACGTTTATTATCTGATGCAACATGTCTTCCACATATAGTACAGGTAATGCTATATACTTATATATATTAAATTATTAATTGAAAATTCAAAGTTGTATAAATATTAATATATTTATTATATATTTAACATTTTGTAGCTTCTGTTGACTTTTGATCCTATTTTAGTTGAAAAAGTGGCAGTCTTGTTACATTTGATAATGCAGGATAATCCTAGTATGCCTCGTTTATATCTTACGGGATTTTTTTATTTTATATTAATGTATACTGGATCAAATGTTTTATCGATTGGAAAACTTTTAAAAATGACTCATGCCTGTCAGTCATTTCGGTCAGAAGAGGTTAGTCGTACTTTTTATTTATTATAGTTATTACAAAACAATTCATAATTTTTCTCAATATAATTGGTAACTGTAAAATTATTTTTATGTACAGACACAATCTTCAAGTATAATGCTTCAAAGTGTTCTTGGACAACTTTTACCTGAAGCAATGGTTTGTTACTTAGAAAATCATGGACCAGATAAATTTGCTCAAATATTTTTGGGTGAATTTGATACTCCAGAAGCAATTTGGAATAATGAAATGAGGTCTATTAATTACATATATTTTATAGAAACATAACCAAACAATTCCCTTAAATAATCGGGCTATAACTCTGCTAATTTAATAATTAATATTAATTAATTTGTATTAATCATTAAATTAGAAGAGTTATACCCCGATTATTTAAGGGCTATTGTTTGGTGATGTTTCTAAATACATATCGGGTTTTGCAATGTTTGATATACATATATCTTGTTTTACAATGATAAAAACTTATTTTTAACTTTATATCTTAATGTTTTTAGGAGAATGATGATAGAGAAAATTGCAACACACATTGCTGAATTCACACCACGATTAAAATCAAACACTAGAGCCCTATATCAGTATTGCCCTATACCAATAATACAATATCCACAACTTGAAAATGAACTCTTCTGTAATATTTATTATCTTCGGCATCTCTGTGATACAAATCGATTTCCTAATTGGCCTATTTTGGATCCTGTAAGTGTCAAGAGATTTATTACAATTTTTGTGTGATAAATTTTTATAAATATTTTGTTAATCTCATTTTTTATTATTGTCATTATTATTTAGATCAAATTATTAAAAGATGTCTTAGATGCATGGAAACAAGAAGTAGAAAAGAAACCCCCATCACTCTCAATAGATGATGCCTATGAAACATTAGGTTTAGAACGTGGTCAAATGTAAATATACATATATATTCGATTAAATTATTAATACATTACAATACTGTAAATAAAATTATTTTACATATTTAACATTTTAATATTTGTTTTTTAGTTATGAAGAAAGTGTAATAAGAAAATCTTACTTTAGACTTGCTCAAAAATATCATCCAGATAAAAATCCAGACGGAAGGGTAAATCAACTGTTTTGTTTATTGGAAAAGAAAGCACTATGAAATAAATTTAATTTTTGTTAACTTTCAGGAAATCTTTGAAAAAGTAAACAAAGCATATGAATTTCTATGTAGCAAATCTTCCAAACAGTGTGAAGGTCCTGATCCACAAAACATTGTCCTAATTTTAAAAACTCAAACAATACTTTTTAGTCAATATCAAGAAGGTAAATTAAATTAAAAATTTCTAGTTTTAATGTTTTCTTATTTGATATATTTATCTTCCTTGAAATATTTACAGAACTTCATCCCTATAAGTATGCTGGATATCCAATGTTGATTAAAACAATTCAGATGGAAACTGGAGATGAACAGCTATTTTCTAAATTGACACCATTATTAGCTGCTGCTGCAGAAACTGCATACCACACAGTAAATTGTTCAGCTTTGAATGCCGAAGAACTTAGACGAGAAGGAGGATTAGAAGTATTTATTTATCAATATAGGTTATTTTAAAATTAAATTAGTTTACAGTGATTTTTATTTTACAGGTATTAAAAGAAGCATTTTCCAGATGTGTTGGAGTTCTTAGTCATTCATCAAAAATGGACGATTTTCCAGTTCAAGTGTGTGTTCATATTGCACATTGTTTTACAGTAGCAGCTCAGTTCTTAGCTTGTAGAGAAAGAATGATAGAAATGCCTGAGATGATAAAAGATATATGTCGTATTCTTTATTTTAAAGTAAGAGTTATCATATAGAATAATATTTTGTTTTATTGATTTAAAAAAAAATTATTATTTGTTTTATTAGCAAGTTCCTAAACTTTGTGCTGTGATTGTTGAATGTATCAGTTCACTTGCAGTTGATGAAATACTTCAGATGCATCTATTTCAAGCAGGTGTTTTATACCATCTTTTGCAATTTTTCTTCAATTATGATTATACATTAGAAGAAGGAGGAGTTGAAAGAAACGAGGAAACTAATCAGCAAGTTAATAAAATTTTAAAATTAATTTTTGGACTAAATTTAAAAGGAAAATTAATATATGTTTTTTCTTTTAATCAAGGAAATTGCTAATCAGTTAGCAAGACTGAGTGTTGTAGCATGCAGTCGGTTGGATGGTTATGCTGGAAAAGGTCTAACACCTGAAAATTTTCCTATTCATAGAGCATTGAATGCAATGCTAACTCCGTATCTTGCTAAGCAATTAAGTTCACTTCCAGCTTCTGAGGTTTGAATTTAATAATGATAATTTCTGGATAGATATATACTTACCTAACTTTCTAAAAGGCAATGGTATTGAGAGGCCAGGGATTACAGGCTGTTACTGTTAATAAAGCTTAGTTCACACTGAGTGTAATTTGCTGGTGAAAGCGAATAACATGTCAGACATGACATCATTTTCGGCGAATTTTATTATTTCACGAATTTCTTTGAAGTTCAGAACTGTTGAGCTTTTTCATTAGTGAAAAAATTTTACCACTAATCATCTTCCCATTCATTGTCATGAGGTTTTTGTTGTTTTCAAGATGGCTACAGAAACTTTCTCACGCAATAGAGTAAATGTTGTAATTACGTATTTTTAATATTCTTCTCACCCAGTATCATTTTCTTTTTGGTGTATCTTTTTTTCTCAATAAATAAACAAATGTGGTTAACAACAGAATATCTGAAGTGGCCATTTTGTTTTTCAAGATGATATTTTCTCTCGCAAGTGATTGGCTCCTTAAAATGCACAATCACTTTTTGCCTTTGGTTGTATAAGTCAATTTCACTAAGCAAATAAAACTCACTTTTTGCTTTTCTCATTTGCTTTTGCTATTCACTCAGTGTGAACTAAGTTTAACAATTTTCAATATGGTAATACATACAAACCTGATCATGTAGTTTAAAACAAAACTGTTTTTTCCTTAATTTCAAACACTTATTAGTTTTACATAGATTCTTCTATGTAAAACTAATAAGTATCTCCTATAATAAGAATATCCTATTTAATTGTAATTCCCAAATTTTGTTATTAATATAGTTGAAAATAATCAGATTTATGTTGCATAAACATACAGCATATATTAAGGTCTTATATCTGATATCTAGAGTTAGTAAAATAGCTGTTATATCAAATTTGAACTTAAAATATATAAAATCTGTGTGTCGCAAATTTTTTAAAATAGTATAATGAAAGTATTTGTCTAATTGCTTTTTTAGAAATTGTTATTTATATACACAGAATTTTATCAGAGATGATGATAATTACTTAATTCCATCAGATATTTTAAGTTAACTATTTAAAAGTTTTTAAAAGTTAGAATAATATGTTTTTAATTTAATAAAAATTTGCTTCTTATCTTTCTTTTAAATTTTAATGGTTATTAAGCTTCTGTATTGGCTTCTAATATGAAGACTTATCATATCTTTTTGGGAAATATTTTTGCTTAGACTTTTTTAAAATAAAATTTAAAAAAATGAAAAATGAAGGTGTAATAAAAATAATAAAAGAACCTGTAACCCAAAAAGCATCTACATTAAACTGAAAAAGGACATAACTGTCCAAAATGAATATTCAATAAATTAGAACAGCCATAAAAAAACGTCCCTTGATGTCTTATCATACCTTTTTGAGAAATGTTTTGACTAAGTCCTCAGATTAGAAGTGGCTATATAAGCTTAATAATCATTAAAATAATAAATTTTTTTATTTATGCTGCTTTAAAATTGAAACTTTGATACTTAAACCTGTAAAAAAAAAATTACAAATATTAACAATTTCAATTCTTAGGTTTTAAAGCTCTTAAATAGTAATACAGAAAATCCATATTTGATTTGGGATAATGCTACAAGAGCAGAATTAATGGAATATTTGAAAAATGAACAAAGAAGCAAAATCAGATCAGTAAGTATTTCTTATATTAATTACTGTATTTGTTTTTAAATATTATTTAATAAAAATTTTCTGTTTGTGGTTTAGGGTGAATGTGATCCTTCTTTTGGAGCCGATTTTGTTTTTACCGTACATTCCTCTGAGTTAATTATTGGAGAAATATTTGTTAGGATATACAATGAACAGTCAACTTACCCTCTACAAGTAAGTGTGGATATTTAATAAAACTTAATTATTTCAATAAAAATATAATTTACATTTTATATTGATAGGATCCAAATCGCTTCACTTTGGATTTATTAGATTATCTTGGGTCACAAGCACAATACCTTCATTCACTTATGGCTTTAACAGCAGCAAAAGTAGGTGTAAATAAAAATGTTGAAAGATTAAGAAATGTTGAAATGGCATTAGAAGCATTAAAAAATGTCATACGTAATAATCCAGGTATTGAATATATATAAAAGACTATAAATTTAGAGTCTAATTTTTAAATATTAAGATTTTATTTCTTTATTTAGGTGTGGAAGTCCAGTGTATTGGTCATTTCAAATTGCTGTTTAGCCTTCTTCGTTTAGATGGTTGTTCTAAAGTTCAAGCTCATGCAATTGATGTAATTTTTAGAATTTGTTTTTATTTTTATTATTATTACTAATTTAAAATTGAAATAATAACTATTTGACATTTAGGTAATTGCGGGAGTCACTGGTAATCAAGAGTGTGTAAATGATATTGCTGCATCAGAAGTCTTAGTTTATCTTCTCCTTATTTTGCACTCTTTTGCTAATTCAGCTAGTATGTATTCTGTGATTTAATTGACTTTTTAAAATATATATATAACTTTTAAACTTTCAATAATGAAAATCGATACAAAAAATTTTGTCACAGGTCAAATAACTGTATTGGAAACAATGTTACCTCTCATGTCAAATAATAGATTAGTTAAAGAATCAATGTACAAAGGTAAATTGTGATTTATAAATACTGTAATTTTTATCTGGGAAATTTAAAAAAAATTTTTTATAGGTGCTGTGATATATTTGTTAAATTTATTCTGCAATTCACCAAATCCTAATGTTCGAGAACATACTGCTGAGTTGTTAGCAAAAATGACAACAGATAAATTAATAGGTCCAAAAATTAGAATAATTTTAGGAAAATTTCTTCCCCAGTTATTTTTAGATGCCATGAAAGATTCTTCTCAAGCTGCTGTACATATGTTTGAAGGTATAATAAGTAAAAAATAAAAATGATGATTTATTGATTCGGTTCTGAAAATATTTTAAAATACATAGGCACACAGGAAAATCCAGAATTAATTTGGAATGAAGAAACAAGGGAAAGAGTGTGCAATATTGTGAAAAGAATGGCTGATGAGTAAGCTATTAACTTTAACTTAAGTTTTCTACTTATCTATTATATACTTAAAGAATACTCTATTGCAGACATTACAGAATGCAAAAAGATAATCCATCAGCAACTTGGAAGGTTGTTGTTTTTCTTTCTATGTATTAAGCAGATTTTATATGTGGATTATAACAGGCATTTTATCTTATACAGCTGCCAGATGATTTTTCTTTAGAATTACCAAAAGAGCAAGGGGAGATTATACTAGCTGGAGTTTATTTAAGATTATTTATTCAAAATCCAGGTTGGGTCTTGAGAAGACCAAAAGAATTTCTGATAGAACTATTGAACAAAGCACATGAATTAATGTCTAAAACAGGTCTTAATGTAAGTAACATTCTTTGTACATTTTCAGAAAAAAAAATTGAAATTAAAATAAAATCTAATTTAATTTTTTACATTAAGCTGTTTCTAAATAACAGCTTTCATATAATTTTGTACTTGTTTAAGATTTTATTATATTTTATTGTTTTCATGTTATGTAAAATAAATTCATTAAATTCCACAATAAAAAATGTTAAATTTCTCATATGATAAAGTATTTTAATTACAAAAATTTTATATCCTTGTAGAGTAAAATTGAAATATAGTTCATTAAAAATTAACTATATAAAAGATCTAGCAATGAATTACATAACTTTCTTGGCAAAAAGTATTCAAGAAACACTAACCCCCGTATTCACCAACACGAGTTAGAGTTAGAGTTAAAAGATAACCAATGAGCGTTCACGTACTAAAAGTAAAGCAAACGGTGATTGGTTAACTCAAGATTTAACTCTAACTCATGTTGGTGAATACCGGGGTAAGAGACACTAGCACAAAGTTAAAATTGTGTATGGTGCCATCTGTTATGAGATTCTATAAAAAAATAACTTTGCCTTTTTATAATAATTAATAATATCTCTAACTTGAAAAGTGAAGACTTGAGTTTTTTAAAAATTTGTAAATACCAATAACAATTAAAATTTTAAGTCCAATCCCATTTTGGTAGTTTATGGAAAGTTCTTAAACAGGAATCTGATAAAATTACTACGTGATGTCAGAAAGGTGTATTCCCCATGGATAGTTTGATGATATATGATTGCCAATGCTGGGAATATCACATTGAGCAAATGAAATACATATGATTCTGTAATTCACCAGCTTAAAAGTATTCAGTTCAGTGAACACCCTGTATAATACATCTCACATCATATAAGCATTTTTAGGTCACACTTTAGAATAGGAAAGGATTAGAATATTAAATATGATTCCTCATAGAGAAGTTTAACACATTAATACTGTTTCAATTTTTGAAAATCATTGTGCTTGAAAGAAGAGAAGGAAGGACCATACATTTTGAAAGAGGCCTTCCTAGATCTTTGGTTTTATTTGCCTTTGTAGGGATGGCTTTTGACTATAGCAAAGTGTAGTGATGATATGCAGCAGAGGGAAAAAAGTTGTTCTACTGCTATGCAAAATAGATAAGATGATTAACTAATTAAAATATTTTAAGTTGTATTATTTAGAAAATCTTGGTTACAAAATTTATTGAAATTTTTTATGATATATACAGTAGAGCGTCGGTAATTGGAACGTCGGTAATTGAAATGGCCGGAAATTGGAACGATTTTCAGTCGGACTGTGTCGTGCCGAATCGAACGTTTTTGATACTAAATTTACTTCTAAAGTATAATTTTCATGTTTTTTATATTCTTCAATATATTTATTTTGTTTGTACAAAATAAAGAAATAATTTTTAACGATACGATAGCCTCGATTATTATTATAAAAATTTTCGTTAGGCTTAAAATCGACGAAAATTCAACACGAAGCGACACGCAACGGAGAAAAATTCAACACGAAGCGATACGCAACGGAGAAAAATTTGAACATCGGACAGGTTAATATATTTTTTCGTACAAAGTCGGAAATTGGAACAACCCCAGTCCCCAATTGACGCCAATTTTCGACGCTCTACTGTATTTCAGATTTATGAATGATTAGAAAAAAATAAAGTTCAGTTCATGAAATCATGTCTGTCTGAAATCTACTGAATTGGGATTTGTTAAATTAAGGAAATATTGCATTAATTTCCTGAAATATACAGATACATTATCATTTATAAATATTTTGATATTCCAAAATAAATTGTTAGAAGAGTTTGATACTATACATTAGTCAGATTTTTCTAATAATTGAAAAATGTAATATCCAGGTAGTAATCAAGTAAAATTTAGTGAATTATTTTGCATTAATAAATTTATTATAGTTGTTGTTAATTTATTAATAGTTACATAATTTTATATGTAATAATTTTGAACTGAATAAGAAATTTTGACATTTTATATACAATAGTGTACATGCATATCACTTAAAATTTCAGAATTGATTGCTGAACAGTTCTTTGAGTATTTTCATCTAATTTAATAGGATTGCAATGATAAATTTATTATTAAAATTTTTAAATTTGAAAACTTATACCATATATTTTTATAGCTTTTACTCAATTATTGTTTATCAAAATTGCATTCCATTTATTTTATAAATTTTTAGAATACAATTTGGATTAATAATGAAGAGAATAAAATTCTTGGGGTGCAATTTGAAAAAATTGCAACCTATAAATTCTCACCGTTGTCTGCCTGTCCTTCCTTAATCTCAAGGACGGCGTAAGATGAAAGTCGAGACCAGATACAGAAAGCTTAGGGGCAGGAGACTTTAATTAACTGTGTACAAACTTCCGGTTATAACCAGAAGTCACGTTACTTCAATTAAAAAATTTTCCCCTAAACGGGGTTAGATAAATGACTGTCGTGACTATTGCTAACAGGAAAAGTGTGATGTACAGGGGCAAGACACTACTAAAATCGAGGCTTATATTTTAAATTAAATAAATTTAAATATGATTGTCACAATGCTGGACTGCAATTTTTAATGTCACAATAACTAATTGCTCATTCATATTACTTTTAATTCCATTTTGTTGATAATTTCGTGAATTTTTAAACGGATAATTATGTAATATATTTATAGGGAGAAATGTTAGAAACCATAATTCAAGCATTAGTAAGTTTTCTTCAAGCTCAACCTGCTTTACTCGATCACATTCCAGCTATGGGTCACATCCCTCGACTTATGAAAGTAATGGGAAATGGTCAGGAAGGCACAGCTAGATCCTGCATTCTTATACTCCATCAATTAGTGAACAATGAGGTATTACTTATAATTAAACATTTGAAAATTTCATAAATCTATAAAAGCTCTTGTAGTTAAAAAAAGTATCATTTAAACCAAATTAGGGATGTATAAAATCACTTGCACAAGTGGAATGTATACCTCCTCTAATTAAAGCTATGCAGCTTCGTCAGGATATGGTAGGAATTGCCTGTGAGGTACTCAATAAAATGTTTATGCAGAAAAATGAAGAATTAACACAACAGGTAACATATTTTAATTCATTTGTTTTAAATAATAAATGTGATTATCTAATTTAAAAATAATTACCAGGCTATAGAAGCAAAACTTGTTCCTTATTTATTACAATTGCTTGAAGGAAAATTAGAAGCTGTATCAAATCCATCTGCTACCAGAGCTCAAATTGTCCAAGCTTTAAAATCTTTAAGTGATTCTCTACATTATGGAGAACAGGTAGAATAAATTTTTTGCTTTTATAATTAATTTTTTATAAAATCAAAAGTAAAATTTTTATTAATCTATTATTAGATCAAAAACATGTTAGATCAGTCTAAAGTGTGGTCTGATTATCGTGAACAAAAGCACGATCTTTTCATTTCCTCCACAAATACTGCAGGATACTTGACTGGTGAGAATTATTTTTTTTATTCTCTTATTTCAGTTTAATTACTTATACATACTTTATACGAAATATTTTAGGAGGCACACCTAACGTTGCTGGTTATTTAACCCAAGATACAACTAGAATTATGCCATCTTCTCCACCACCTTTCAATGCTGATGGTTCAACAACTGATGGTTGAACAACTAGTGTTCCATAGTCATTCCGTTCCAAGTGTAAAATCAAATGGGTCACAGAAGACTTTGCACTACTACCAAGTCTAAGCCTTTGTGACGATCATTGCCATATAATATGTATAAATATTATGAACTTGGATTGATTGTGTTTTAGACAATCATCAAACAAACCTGCAGAAATTTTGTATCATCATAATATGAACAAAAAAATTTGCTATAAATGAAAATATTTCCCACAGAAAAGAGGAAAAACAAAAAGTAAATTTGAATACAAGATTTGCAATTTATTCATTGGATACAAAATCACATTCAATTACTGTTGCGCCCGAAAAAGTTTGTCAAGGACAAGCTTTCATTTCACATCTCATAATGGGAACAAAACCTAAAAGATTAAATAAAATTGTTAATGTCCTTTATTATCTGTTATCAAGTGATGAGTTTATGTTGTAATTTGTACAATACAATATACTAAATAAAAATATTTTGTTGCAACGTTTGTTTTGTAAATAAGTTTCTTTCTTTCATAAAAACATTTACTATATCTCTTATAATTTTATTGCGGAAAGTTTACTATATGTAATTTTTATTATATTAAAACTTTATAATAAACATTTTATAGTAAAGTTTTTATAATTTAGTTTATTATAGTTATAATACTATTAAAAAGGTAAGACACTAAAGTAAGAAAGGACCCCACATAAACCTTATGGAAAATGAATCCAGTGGATTTGGCTGAATATCTTGATATATTGTAGTTCTAGTAGTCCCAAAGTCAAAAATGGACAGTTTTTGAATTATTGAGCATCCAAAATGCAATAACAGCATAGTTTGCATGTTGAAACAACATGCAAACTATGCTTTTTCATTTTAAAATATAAAATAATGTTTGAAAACATTATTGACATTTGGCAATAGACTGATTACAGTTTGTATACATTCTCATCAGATTTGTGAAAAATTCCTCATGTCTTTGAACAGTGATATGTTTGTTAGCAGTTTCAACTCTATCTACTCAAGTCATTTGCTGTGGAAGAAATGCATCTCAAATGTAAGAATACAAATGATTTCTGAAAGTTATATCAGGACTATTTCAGAATTGTGGAAGTTAATAAGAAAGAATTCATAATTCTATCTTGATAGATGAGATTGTGGTTGTTCGGAAGGAAATATTTGTGGGTCCGCGAGTAACTGTTACAAATAACAACGCAGAGATAAAAATTCACACGGTGAATATTCTTTTTTTATTTCCTCCGAACGCGGTTCTTTTAATACACGGATCCCAACTCGACAGAATTTCACTTCTATATCTTTACAGGGGAGTGAGTCGTCTCCTATTATTTTTACAGATAGATTCCACATGTGCACGTAACAAAGAACAAACGTATAAACTTAACTAACTTAAAACTAAACTTACATCTAGCTAAAAATAATAAGGAAAAGAAAGGGATAGACTTAGGAAAGCAAGGGAACGATAGGAAAAAAAGTAGTAAGTACAGTACCTGGGTCCAAGTTGTCTGATCAATGTCCTTAACAATTCTCGTCCTCACAATCATGATCCTTTCTCTTTCTCTAATAAACAAGCAGTTCTATGTCTGGATTCTCTCTCTCTCTCTCTTACAAGGGGAGGGCACAACCTGGGAAATTCACTTTGGGATGAGACTTGGTATATAGGTAGTACTCCTTTAGGATGTTCAATCCTCAAAACAAGAAAGCACAATGGCCAGCCAATTTTAAGAAAAAGGCCTTTAAAAATTAGAGCTCAGCTTATGTACTAATAAGTTTTGCTAGGTCAGCAGCTGCCGAGCAGCTCAGTCGACATCGTTCTTCGCTACCGCCAAGTCGTTCAGGGTTCAAATCTCGGTCTCGATTAGTTTTTTTTTTTTTTTTTCTTTCTAAAAATTTTTTAAAATAAGTATTTTGAATATATATAAATATTAAAATTTTATTATAATAAATAATTTCATTTAAAAAAATGTTTAACACATATTACATGTCATTTTAATTATAATAATACAAAATAATTAATAATAATAGTTATAAATAATTAGTTATGGAACAACAGTTTCATTTATTATTCTATTGTATCAAATTTTTCAAAGGTTACTACTATTATTAATTCTCACCACTTAAAAATAAAAAGTATAAAACATGTCTTTTATATTCATCCTTTACTTCCATTTTAACAAAAGTAAACAACTAAAATGTTTCCAATTCCAACAGCATTATATAAATGAGATCCAATTTAACACTTCAGTGTGAAAAGTATCACATTAGACTGACATTTTCAACAGCAAAACAAGATTTTTCTCAAGGTCATAAAAATGCCCATGGACTTATGGACTGACCTGATATTTAGAGTGTCAGTTTACTTTTGGATTTCGAAGAGATCATAGTGTTCCGTAATATATCGCACCATAATACAAATAGTATCTTCGTTCACAGACATTTTACTGTAAAATATTGAAACTATCAGTTTACCAACAGTTGGTGGTGGTGATTATTAATACAAAATATTTATAAAATTTTAATATTTATATATATTCAAAATACTTATTTTAAAAAATTTTTAGAAAGAAAAAAAAAATACTAATTGAGACCGAGATTTGAACTCTGAACGACTTGGCGGTAGCCAAGAACGATGTCGACTGAGCTGCTCGGCAGCTGCTGACCTAGCGAAACTTATTAATACATAAGCTGAGCTCGAATTTTTAAAGGCCTTTTTCTTAAAATTGGCTGGCCATTGCGCTTTCTTGTTTTGAGGATTGAACATCCTAAAGGAGTACTACCTATATACCAAGTCTCATCTCAAAGTGAATTTCCCAGGTCGTGCCCTCCCCTTGTTAGTGTCCTATGGATCCTCGTATCTCTTTCTCTCCCTGGTCTTCTCAGGTTCTTTGTCTCTTGACTGCAGTCTCCTCTCTTTCACCCTCTTTCGAGTCTGGAGTGCTGCATCCGACGTCTGTCTTCCTCGAGGTCCAACCCAAAAAGTGACTACTCTCCACTCTTACGCTGCTTTGGGCTCATACTTCCTTTGTCTATTTCCCCAAATTTGGGGAAGTCTTAATCTTCTCCCTCTGTTTAACTCATGATTGGAAAGGGTAATCCTTTCCCTCAAGCGGTGACAGTTTACGTATGAATTGCTTTGAGACAAAGGAAAGGAAGTAAGAAAGTAGAAACGAAGAAGAAAATATATATATAGAACTTACGAACTATTAAAAAAATAAAAAAAAACCCCAATATAGCTGACAGCCACAAGATATTAGACAATTTAAAGCATTTTTTACATTATTTTCATTTAGAAAGACCAAAAAAAAGATGTGCATTTACCAATATGAAGACCAAAACTTTGAAAGTACATATTAGTAGTAGTATATTTATTATTAATTGATTAATTCAAAGTGTTCAGAGTTTCTTTTCAATCATCAAGTCTCAGCATAGTGAGTCTTTTCCCAGAAGGCTATGCATACATTATATAACATTATTCAACTGTGCTATATCTACTGGCACAATTCAAACCTAAATGGTGTAATACTCAAATTTGTATGTATTGCATAATGATTTCCCTAGAAGAAAATCTAGTTAGCATGCTTGAGCATCAATAACATGCTGTACAAATTATGCTGTTTTTGCACCTTGTATGCTTGTAACTCAAAAACTGCCCAGTTTTTGACTTTGAGCCTATGGAGAATTTTGATTGAAACCAATAGAACTATAAAATATCAAAGAATTCATCCAAATCCACTGGGACCCATTTCCCATATAGTTTGTGCAGAACCTTTTAGAAAATTTCAAATCATTTTAATTATCCAAAATTTTGAATTTGTAGTTTCTAGTTTTTTTTAAGTGAACTTCCAATCTGCAACAGATTAAATACAGGTTTGAAGGAAAGACCACGAACTCTAACTTTTACACTGCCTGTCGTGGTACCATGGAAGTAATTAGCACCTACGGAAAAGTGACCCGGCAATTCATTTAACACGATTTTAGCGCCCTAGTGGAAAAATATGGAACTAAAGAAAACTAAGAGAGGGACAAAAAAGGTCCAATTACAAAATGAAAGATTATTGTTACTTAGTATAAAATGATACTGGTTCAACAATCACAGGAAAGAGCAGAAAACAATATTGCCAAACATTGGAAATTGGTTTTCCACTGATAATTATTGGCATGGATGTCTGCAGAGGGGGATAAATGGGGCAGTTGCCCCCAATGATGAGTAAAGTTCTACAATTTATAATCAGAAAAGTGATTGAGATATATAACCATACACCCTTGACTATAGGTTGCTTTGATGTAGTACTGTATTCTATAATCTACTTGTGAAAATACCTCAAAAAATTAAATTACTTTAATAAATTATTTATTAAGGTGATTTAATTTTTTGAGGTATTTTCACAATATTATATAAATTATTTATTATTTTTCTCTAAGGTATGTCCCCATTGGAAAATTTTCTGAGAGTACACTAAGAATCAACAGATTTAAGGAAAAGCATCGTTAATGTCTATGATTCTGTAACCCGCCAAGTGTTCGTAGTGTACACCATCACAAACAATACGCATCTTGATTTGTGACAGAACTTCATATAGAATAGTATGCAGCATTGCAGGGGGGGTAATTAGTTGCACCTATGTTGCATGAACATCTGTGTTGTTCAGTACATAAATGTTCACTACTATCATTTTGTTATTGGACATTTTTGCCTATCTCTCTTAGTTCCTGATTTTTGCCACTAAGGGTGCTAAAATCACATTCAATGAACTATGAATGGTCATTTTCCTATAGGTACCAATTACTTCTGTGTCATTATGACAGGTGGTTTAAAGTTATAGAGGTAGGTATAGAGAGTTTCCTTTGAACCCTGTGTATAGTGGCAATAAGAAAGCCTTTTTTTTTTTTATGCCAGTCATATATTCAACCAGGTCCACAAGAGGGACAGGTGACAGACCATTGTGAAAAATTCTTGACATAGCTTGCTCAGATTGATTCTAAGTTCCCCAGAGTGGTGGTGATGACTCTTAGCCCCAACCTAGTAACCTTTAATAAGTTTTTTAGATCTTGCAATTATATCTAAATTCATAATTTATCACTAATAATAGTGGGATAGCAACATTTAAACATAAGTATTATACAGTATTTCATTGATAAAAAATAAATTATTTATAGATAATGTCAATTATCATTTTCAAACATGACACTTGATATATTTGAAAAAATAGTGTTTACTTAATTTTAGTGTACACAATATAGCTTATACTATACTAATGGTATGAACTACTAATTTATAGTATATTCTAATTGTGACTAATTTAGTTTTGAATTTTTTAGACCTAGCAAGTTAACCTGTAGCCTAAGTTAATCAGAGAGAGTTTCTGTGGCAGAATTGGAGAGAGACAGTCTAAAACCACTGGAAACTACACAGCCTTTATTTAAATGTCAGCAGTTAACAGATATTGTGAAAAAATTCTAAGTTTTAAAAACTCTAGATTATCTCTGGCAGAAATTTAAAACAATCAAATTTCTTAGTAAACTGTAGTAAACAATTTTCTATAAGATAAAGATACTTATAGAACAAAGAAGTGAAATTGTTAATGCCCTCAAAAAGTCGTGGAGTTTTAGCTTTCCAAGACATTGTAAAATATCAGTAATTTTAAACAAAGTGCAGTTAAACTGCAAAGCCAAACTATATGAAATGTTTTGCCTGTTTAAACTTAAAAGATGTGAAAATGCAATATGAACCATCTTAATTAAAACACTTCAAGAGATGCACTTGGTGTTTGCAACAAAATGCATCAGCTCTGATTTTTAAATGGGATGATATGTTTTTGACAAGAAAAAGTTTAACATAATGGATCTTATGATTTCAAACATTATTGATATGATATTAATGGTATACTTCTCCAAGTTCTAATTTGGTGAAGGTCCAGGTTGGCTAGCCCAGTTGAGGGGTATAGACCACTGATGATTTTCTCTGGTTTAATGGATGAATCCCCATCACCTGTTGCTTTCACTTTTAAGTTTTCTGATGCAAAACCTAACATATATGTCATATATGCTTCAGCATTATGTAAATCTATCATCTCTACAGCTACATCATCAGTCATCATGCAAATATCAATCTATTTCATTGCCAACCATTATGTTAAAATAATAATAAATTATATTTGAATTTTATTTATTAAAGTGCACTGATCACCCTAGGAATTTGGCTACCTGTGTGCATGCACACACTGCAAGCCTACCAGAACCAGCCCTGATGATGATAGATTTTAAGAAACATTTCTCCTTGAAGTTAGCAGCTTTTCATTTGACACAAATAAGGCAAAAGCCTTATTTGCTTTTAGCCATCATTTAAAATGGTAAAATAAGGCTTTTCCCTTATTTACTTTTACCATTTTAAACAGCTGAAAATATGTGAGGCTCCGGAAGTGGACCGAGAACATGCACAGAAAAATTAAATTTTGTTTTCTTGTGTACAAGGAAAAAAATATAATTATTATATTTTGTAAAAATCAGCAAAAATCAAAGGGAGAGGAAAAATAGAAAATTTAATCCATAAAAGGACACCTTTGAAGAAAATTCTGAGAAAAATGTACTTCTCAAATTAAGACAAAAGAATAATGCAAGTCCTAAGATCGAACATCTTCGATAAGGATTGAATTGTCAGTCAGCGTTGACTCATCCCACGATCTGGGTTGTAATCTCGTTACATTTTGTAACGAGTGGCGACCAATTGGAAAGCGGAGGTGAGTCGGAATCGACCTATTGGAATGTTCAATCTGGGATTCGAAAGTGATAAAAATCGGTATTCCAGAGACATGGAGAGCTCCTTCTTCTGTCTTCCCGTCGTGCGACACCAGACAAAGAAAAGGAAAATTGCCTCTGCATTCCAACATCGATCAGGATTACACTTCAATTTCATGACGGACTTTCTCCTTCCAATGCCCTGGGGCCTTCATCTTTCTAAACAGAACCAGAAAAGATACCATAGGACATTCACTTTTTGAAAGAAGAAACTTGGAATATTGTTTGTCGACTGTGTAGCTGTAAGATATATTTTTTTGTCATAATAAACTGGGTAAATTGTTTGTAACTATAGAGTTTGTCTCCAAGCCAAACGTACCCACTCGTGCTTCGGAGCGACTCGGACATCCTTTCGATACGCGCGGTTTGGCGACCTCACAAATATTCATTTGCTATCCAAATGTGACAGAAAAATGATTCTCAAATGGACTTTCAAATAAGTGAGGATCGTTTCCGTCGGACTTTTGTTTTTCAATTAATTGTGGATAGTCATTTTCTAGATGGTGATTGAAATTTTATTAATGGAATAAGCTTTAAACTCATCAGAAAAGGGAGTGAAACTTATATGAATCATAATTGTGGCTTGTACATGTTTTAAAATATTTATACTCATTTGAAATTTAATGTTTTAATTATTTGTATTTTGATTTAAGAAATATAACAAAGTTCCAAAAGAAGATAATACTGTGAATCGTTTACAGTAGACTCTTACTAATCCAGCTATGCACAGAGAAAGTGCTGGATTACTGAGTATGTATAGGCCAAAAGCCTGCCAAAAGCCTGCCTAAAGGCAATGAATGGCATGACTTGTTGCACTTAGATACAGATTATTTTTGGAAGCAGGCAGGCAAATAATATGGAATGCTGAAATGCAATAACATACAGAAATGAAATCCAGCTAAAAAAGGAAAACAGGATGTGTGACATAAATAGCATTTTCAAGGAAATGGAAGTGCATAGGCTGCAGGGTATGACAGATTAGCGTGAGCCTACCTTAATGCTACCATTATTACAAATATCAAAGAATAAACTGAATTATAAAATCATTCTAATCTGGATCTCTGATTTTGATATCTAAATGCATTATGTGATGTGCTAAAATTCTAATTTGCAAGAAAATAATTTTTAACGGAAATTAAAATCTCAACATGTTTTTAAATGATTTATTACATTTTTGAAATTGATGGAAATCAGGCAAGTTCTTTATACAGTAATTGAAAGTAAGTTTAAATTTAAATATATCTAAAGTTAGAAAAAGAAAAGTACCAAGCTTAAACTTGTGGTACTAAATTAATTTTTGAGTATTTCCACTTCCTATGTTTTAAAGTATAGTATTTATCTGATATTTAGAGATTCAGAATTCTTTGTGTTGATAATTTTTCCAAATAGAAGATAATAGAATATATCTTAATTTACACGAATTTGTTATAAATCCATTATTATTATTAAAAATTAACAATTTATTTAAACAAGGTTTAAAGTATTATTTTCTACTTTTTATTTTTAATTTCCTTTATATCTGGACTTTAAGGCATTTAAAATCATTTGAATTAATGTTATATAGGATATAGATAAATATTTATTAATCTTTCAATAAATATTGAATAAGTTACAACTCTTTCCAAATAATAAGCATATTAATTATCTGGAAACTAATAAAATACTTGGTACACTAATACTATATAAACTTTGATGGCCAAGTGGTTAAAGTGGCATCCTAGTGCTCTGGGAGACAGGGATCAAATCAGGACAAATTGAAAAATCACAGGAATTTTCAGGAGGATGGTTTGTCTGGATATGTTGGGCCCTGTCCTTCACCACAAGCCACCAAATTACAGGCTTGGCTAGATGGGTTTGCTAAAAAGGCCTTCTTACATTGATAATTCAATTTATTTCTAATCAATTTCCCAGTAATCTAATTAACATTCCTTACGATATAGCCACATAACAAATTTTTCAATAATAAACATGTATGCTTATTATTAGTACAGTACATTAACATTAGTACAGCAGTGTGAACAATTAGTTGCTGTATGCTATGTTTATACTATGCTGTATGCTATGCTATGTTTATACAAAAGTGTAATTTGGAAATATGAAGGAAAATCAAACATTTATAACTACTGTACAGGTAAAGGTTTTTTTATTTATCCAAAAAAAGGAATTTGTTTCTTGTACAAATGTATAGTACACAATAAAAACAAGACCAGTCTAGTAATAAGACTAATTAAATCCTTAATTGAAAAAAAAAGGCATTAAAATACATCTTTGAATCAAGGACCATTAAAAAATTGAAATATAATGAACACAATTGAGTTTCTGAGGCGATTTACATCAAAGCTTAATTTCTTTGATTATATTTTCATCAACAACTAAGAAACTTTCTGCTAATATTACAAAAACTGTCGTTAAGCTCGGTACCAAGGTTCTGTAAATCTAATTTAAATATTTCACGGTCCCTTTAGTTTATGCAATAAACTCACGGAGGGTTAAATAGGATCTTACATTCATATGAAGTATTTTAGAAATTAGCAATTGCAGTTTTAACATTTATAACTAATATATTTACTACTTACAAACTGCCTTTTAATGTTTTACAAATGTATATGTGTTAATAAAACGTATGAATCATGTTAATTTAGCACTTATTGATAACCAAAATGATTAAAAAGTGCTTCTATTCATGTTCAAAGTAGTAAAATAATAGTGCTTAAACTTTTTAGCACCAAGGAAAATTAATGTTTTTAATTCATAACAAACAAATTTTGTTATGTTGTAACCTTTTTTTACACTGAATGCATTAAAAATATTATAATATTTTGCAGTGCAACTGAGGTCTCTTGGTTCCCTACAGAGCTATGGCCACTAGTTTCAGGAGCATTGCACTAAAAATATTGTATGTAATTGCTGTTCTCCAGTTCTATGTGAAATTGATAGAGTAGCAACTAGAAACTATCTGATCTACTGAACTATACATGTCTTAAATACAAAAGCATGCAACAGAAGCTTAGGGAAACAGAAAATTTAAGGTATTCAATTTTAATAATCCAAGTAGATAATATTTTTTTGTTGCAAATATCATGATATTTATTTTACCTGCAGTAGAATAAGCCAATCACTAGAGAAACAAAGAAATATATTCTAATATTTATTTATCATTACAAATAACATATTACAAGATATATACATTTAATAAATTTCCAATTACATCAAAATATTTCTCTTCTTGGTTTTTCTGTTTGGGCTTCCAAGTTTTGCAATTCTCTTAATCCCTAAAAATAAAATAAATCTATATTGTCATCACAGTTTGCAAAATAATAAAGATGATTATTATTACTCATATATCAATGATAATACCTCAAGTACTAATTTGATGTGTGCTTTGACTTTGGCAGAATTTTTTGACAATTCTTCGAGCTCCTTATTCAACTGTTTAACTTTTTTATTTATAAACCGTATAGCTTCGTCCAATGTATATTCCAAGTAAAAACCAAATCCAATGTGCAGAAATATTTTTTTGCAATCTGGAACTACCGCTTGGACGTAAAAATTGCATCCAATATCTATTTTAGTTTTTAAAGTTTCTGAAACTTCTTCTTCCTGGAGAAGAAAATTATCCTTTTTTTAAAATAATTTTAATTTTAAATGTGACATTTCTTTGATGATATATATTTTTCTATTATTAAAGTAAACCTATGAAATTAACTTGTGATTTGCTATTAATTATAATAAAGCACTTTTAATATAAGTTTGATAGTAAAAGCAATTAAAGAATTTCAAATAATCAATCTTGTTAATCACAGTATTGATTTTTTAAAATCAAATATATAAAATCCACAATTCTAAATGGATTTGTATGTATTTTCCCTTTTATGTAATCACAAATCAAATGTCATATATGATAATCTTACAGAATAATGGTTTTGCCGTTAAAGCAATGTTACATCAAAATTTGCTTCAATTTAGATTGAATTAAATAGTCTAATAAATAGGGTTGTAGTAAAATGGGGGGCTTATCATCACATCGGGCTGACTGGAATAATAGACTAGATTATACTAAAATAGCCTTTAATTAACCACAATCAAATTTCTAGTAGGAATGCATTTAGGGTACAAAGATCCCTTATCACACTACACACATTCATATAGTATAGTACTAAAATCCATCAAGACTATCACAAAATAAATCATAAACCAAGACTAAACATTTTCCATATACTGTAAATACATTGCACTGTTTACATAAAACCAAAATTACAAAGCATATAAATTTAATGATGACTCATGTTTTATTTGGGACTGGTAAATTTCTGTTTTTCCTTTCTTTTTCCAAATTTCGAGAGATAATTCCACTATTAAATTAAATTATTGTCAATTATATTATAAAATGAAAAGGACGAATTGAATCGATAAACTTACATTATTAAAAATTAGTTTTTCGTTAAACATTAGGACAAGGTATTAATCCAATCTTTTTGCACCCTTCTGTTATTAAATACTAAAATAAGACCTCGCACCCAATTTGTACGAATAACACAAAGCCAACTCCTCTAACAGCTTTATTACAATTTCCTTTACAAAACAAAGTGACTTTCACTCCAACATTTGTTTTGCCTTGTTCTCAAGTTCTGTAATACAATGTTGCTCCACCCCTACATTGTTATTCATTACATCATCTTCATGCACTTTCAAAATTTTTATATGTTCCTGTAATTTTCTTTTTATTTATTTTCTGTCAGTATAAATTTAACACCATCTTTTATAATTTCACATCCTTGTTATTACAATGTTGTGCCACTGATGACAAGATTAAATTATTTTTAATGGCATACATATGTTCTTTAATTTTCTTCCAGTTTTCCCAATATATCTTTTTCTGTGTAAACAACTTCGATCCAATGAATAAACTTCATTATCTTTCTCTAAATCATTAACAGTAAATATATAATAATAATGAACATAATCATTTTTGCTATGGTTCTTGTATGATTTGGTACTACAATAATATCTAAATTTTTCAAAAAACACCAAATACATATTTCATTTTAAGATAAGATATTTTAACTTCTGATTGTCTATTTAATATTACATTTTTTATTTTACTTGTTTCTAACCATTTTAGCAATGAGGTTCTAGGTTCTATTCAAACTAAATATCCTCCATTTTATTACAACCCTATTTATTTGGCTACCTAATTCAATCTAAATTGAAGTTTGTGGGCTAGAAGTGCTATTTAATATTAAAATTTGCTTCGTATTATTATTATGTAGCTTAAAATGATCAATTTACTCTTGCGTTGTGTTTTAATATGTATTTGAATATATATTTGACTATATTGTTATTGCTTACAGTAATAATTTACTTTAAATAAATTGAAAAACTTCAGAAAGGATATCATTTTCAAACCATTGAAGATAAAGGACCTGTGTGCCACATTTCAGGATGCTTTTCAATTATAGAAGAAATGTTAGGAGGGTTAGTTTGAAGGGAACAAAGTCTAATAGCTTAAACATAAGTAATAGTTTTTATAGCAGAAGTTTGATATTTTTTGAATGACCCTTGTATACGGGAGACTGTGTAAGTTATGTGAAATTACTACAATAATGAAATGAAATATATTTCCTTTGATTATTTTGAATGAGTATACTGTTGAGCTTCTCAGAAAAAGACGAAAAAATTTTTACTCTTTCTTTTGATTTTCTTTTTGGTTAATCTGTTTTTATTTTTATTTGTTTTATGGAGCTTAGTTTAATAGGCTCACGTTTGTTATAGCTTAGTATTATTATTCAAACATTGTAAAAATTGCTTTAATAGAATTACCAATAAGACTCGAGCCCTTTCAAATATTAGTTACTTGTCAACGGGAGCTACCCGTAATTCCTTTGTTCTATTTTATATAACAAAGTTGTTCTAAAATAGAACAAATTCTAAATTTCTGCTATTGTTACAATAAACTAAATAATAGGTAAAATTAACATAAAGTGCAAGTTTTTTTTGATAACTCCTGCTCCATTAAAGTAGTTTTTACTACTGTATATTTATTTCTTTTGGAGTATTAATCTTATATTATTCAAATACTACATTAACAAACAAAAGTTACCTGTAGTCTTTCAATGACAGTCTGTAATTGTAAATATTCTGCTAATCTGCCACACACTCGATCACGTTCTTTCAGAATCTTTCTTAAAATTTAAAAATACATTAAATTATCAATGTTCTATGATTAAAATAGCTTTAATAAAGACAATGGAACACAACTTACTTTAAATCTTCCTTTAAAACATCATTTATAAAATTTTCATATACAGTAACTTTGTTTTTATAATCCATTATTTTTCATATTATCTGAAAGAAAATGTAAGTTATATCGAAATGCAATTTTTTCAACGTGACGACACATAGTGAAAATAACATCGTAATAATTGACAAATACTATTTATACAACAAATATACTTCTATTTGAAAAATAACATACTTGCTTACCCTTCGTTCATTATAATCAACAACACAAAATTGAGTATACTTAACAAACAAGGCAAACAAAACCAATTTTCAGCACAAAAATTGAGAAAGAGAATGACCGCATATTAGCCCGAAGATGCCCGTTTAAGGGTTGTTTCATACTATGACCGACTGGTCCGACTCCAAGTCGAATTGCCATGGCAACAGCAGTTGGACAGATTTAAAAAGTTAAATATTTGTAGTTGGGTCAGAGCAGTCGGTGAGCTACAGTCAATGAGAGCTTCGAATCTACAATCAATCAGACTTTGGATATATGAAAACTATTGAATCAATCAAGCATAACTTTACATTATACATATTTCTAATTTATTTAAATTTTCCATTATACTTTATTTATTACATAACTGCTTAAATTTTATATGGGAACACGTATGATTTTAATTAATATATATATATGTGTATGTATATATTAAAAAACATTATTGACATAATGAGAAAAGATGGTATTATTTAGACTTTTTGTAAGAATTTATAAACGAAGTAAAATCATATCTGCAAATTTTAACCAGGTAGATTACAAAAATATTTTGAAAATTAGAAAAACTTAAAACGATTTCTAACACCCATTCCGATTGGTCCTTACGAGTCGGCCACAGACATATAATCATACTCAGTGTGAATGCTTCTACTACTAGTCGGTCCGATTATAGGATCGGTCAGGTCGGACCAGTTGGTCGAGTCAGTTATAGTGTGAAACAGCCCTAACACGGTCAAAAATGTTCACTTTCTCATAATTTTTGTGTTGGAAATGATTTTGTTCACCTCGTTTATCTTCATCCAATACTTATTTAATACAACTACACACACATCAAAAGCACCAACTGACACCTGTAATCCAGTTAAAATGAACCAATTAATTGTAAGAACAAACATTTTCAACTGTCTTTAATGTAATTTTCATAACTTGTCTTGGCTTAATTTATCAATATTATAGAAGGGTTGATGTTACCTATGGTTCCAAAATGGCGGCTCGTCTCTGATTCCAGCAAATAGAAGAAAGGAAACAGTGGGGACGCACGTTCTAACCTAACCTAACCTATTCTAATAATTTCGTTGGTAATAATTATAGTAATTCATTAGAATAGGTTAGGTTAGGTTAGAACGTGCGTCCCCACTGTTTCCTTTCTTCTATTTGCTGGAATCAGAGACGAGCCGCCATTTTGGAACCATAGGTAACGTCAACCTATAGAAGTTTAAAACCATTACGTCACGTGTCTCATATTCATTGTCTTTTAAGACAAGTCACTAGAAAACATCTTTTATCGACATTTCTCAAGAATATTTGGGGGCAGCGTGAAGAAACCGAGTTATACACGAAAACTCGTAGATCTACTTACTGAGCGGCCATCAGATTGTTTTCGTCTCGTGCGAATGAACACGACAGAGTAAGCATCACACCTGAGCCAGTATTAGTTCTAAATTAAGCCGCTGTGGCTAACAGCGCCATAGCCGTTATTCACACTTTCCGATATATTGTTTTAGTTGATTTGACTTTAATTTAAATGAATTGATTTTATTTTTAGTTTTGGTATAAAAGCCAAAATTTTAAATTTAATTAACTGGCTATCTAGTTACGTACATACGAATATCCAGTGAATCGATACTCCCATAATGCCTACGTTACCTTACCCTAACTGTTTAATTAGTATAGCTATTGTAAATATGTTTGTTTTAATTCTGATCAAAGACTGGCTTTTTCCATTAAAATACAATTAAAATTAACCATACTTTTTTTTTTTTTTTTTTTTAACTCTTTCCGCCCTGTGGGCACTAAGAGGGCCTCGTATAGCAAGCCCATTATGGGTTCGGCCAGGCCCACAATGGGGCGGCCGGGTGGTGACGGACGTGGACCGACATATCCGGACGGACTACCTCCCGAAAAATTCCTGGAAATTTTTTCGATCCGTCCGGATTCGATCCCGGGCCCCAGGACAGCAGGCTGCTAACCTTGACCACTCGGCCATCCGGCCACTAAATTAACTACACTACTAGCCTAGCGCTTATGTGGGACCCAGGGATAGAGTGGTATTCTTCGACCACAAATCAAACTTCCGGGTATTGGCGCTGTTTGCCGCAGCAGCATGATTTATAACTAATGCTTGCTCAGGGTCCAGTCGGCTCGGAGAACTATCTTTTGGCTGGAGAGACGGACCACTTCGGTCGAGGCTAAAGGAAGGAATTGTCGAGCTCTTCGAAACCGGAGCCGACAGCCTGAAATTTAGCAAGACGAAGTAGATTTTGAGATCCGAGCAAAGGAAAACCTGAGAGTGTAACTGACTTTGCCGTGGAAATCCGGTGTACACCGCCTTCTACTGAAGGAAAGTTTTTGTTGATTGGATGCTGTACATTTTTTGTATATTAAACCATTGTTTCCTGTTAACAAATGTTTTAAGTTCTTATTTACGACACAAACAAATAACAAAACTTTTACATCTCACAATATCATCCAGTGTGGTGAAGTCGATAAACAAAAAGTCCGACTCCGATTCCACAACATTCGTATCAACTAAAGAGAACCGTACCTGAAGAACCAGATTCGTTTTGTTTCATGACGTATGCTGCACGTCTTGAAACAAATCGAATCTGGTTCTTGCCATTCCTCTTAAAATTCATAATAAAATTTTATTATCGACTAAAATTTAAAAGTAATGAAAATATAACTTTTCTACATCAAGAAACGTTATAAAAAAAGACAGAAAAATCAATCAACTATGGCAAACAAAGTTACACCAAATGTTTGTAGTATGTTGTTTGTGTTTTGAGAATAACATTCACGATTGAAAATACGGCTATACACTACTATTAGATTCTGCAATATCACAATGTATAAGCAAAGATCAAAACAATTTATATCAATTCATTTATCACTCATGGTATCCAAAAATACTAAAGATACCTTCAATACAATCATATATGAACAAACCACTGGGAATAAATGTCAAAAGATTAATAATTCAGCTATGACTAAATAAGAGTTATATATTCATTTCCAGTGAATAGTGAAAGTTTACTAACCGGAAATCGCGTTATTTCAATTTAAAACTTTTCTCCTGAAAGCAGTTAATTTCCTAAAACGCGCCGTGAACAAAATGGTGTATACATTGAATATTAACCCCTCGGTTCTCGTCCCGGGAAGTGGAAATTCCAATTTTAAAGATTAAAGACTCTAAAGTGGAGCCGAAGGGACTCTGGTAATCACAACTTGCATGAATTAAATGGAATTTCAGACGTTCGCATCAATAATCGCATTGTGATAAATTTTTTCTGTTAATCTCTGGAAATTTAGTATGGTAAGAAATTATCTGTGCACAAATCTCGCTCGTATTTCAGTATTGCTAACTCTTACCTTATACCATTAAAGATCTTCGAGTTCATCGTATATTTTATCGTACTTGCAATATGACAGCTGGTGATTTTTTGGTTTTATTTTGTTTATCGAGGACACTAAGAGAGGACTGTTTTAATCATAGTCATCCTTGGTTTTACAAGATCTGCCACACATCAGGTAAGATCGCCCAGGGTTCTTCGACAGCCCGAATTCGATCTCATAGCGGTAGACTGAAGTCTTAACCGCTCAAACATCCGGCTGTCATCTTGTTATACTTGTCTTGAAAGTATAACAAGTAGTATAAACAGTTTCTTATTGTACTCCAGACACTTTCACATAAATTGTTTTTAGTTGGTCTGGAATGTAGTTGGAATTTAGTTGGTCATACCTCTCATATTACATATTATTTCGGCGAAAAATTAAAGAGGGTTGCATATTTTTCCCAGCAGAGAAAAATTTTTCCCTAACTGTTTATGTAACAGAAGGGGAATAATTAAAAATTTAGTTTATAAAATTCCCGGATTTCACAATTAGGTATACAATACAGTAGTTTATGGATACTCCCGACATTGAAGTAATGGCTTAAAAAACTTCTTTAAATATTTTCTGATAATTTATTCATACGACTAGCAATAGATTTATAAGAACAAATTTACACGCCACTAACATCACTAAAAAAGTCCATGTAGACAATCCTCGACCTCCTCTCTCCCTTAAACTATATACGTAATTAATGAACGTCCTTTTTTCTATATTTCAGATTATTTTCAATTAAGTTCTAAGAAAACAAACGTGTAGAATAAAGGATATTCTAATCGCAAGATATTAGTATTTTCGTATATTCTTCGCCTTCAATAGCTATTAAAAAATTACTTTTCTGATAACGACATTAACTCGATGGCAGGTAATTAACAAATAATTCATTTTTGGTCTAATTTTTTTCCATTATCGCGAAGAAACGTGGAATTTACACACATATTTAACGACAATATTTCCTTGGTCGCTGTCTCAAAAACTGAATGAAATTTAACGAATACGCCGAAGGCCGGATGGCCGCGTGGCTAAGATGGTAGCTTGCCGTTCTGGGTACCCGAAATCGATCTAGACGAGTCAAAACCCGAAGGAATATTTTTTCTAAATACTATAAACCAAATTTAAATTTATTAAAATTTTCCCGATATTAAAATAATAATTAAAAATAATAATTTTAAAATTCTAAACCTGTTGTGTTTGAGAGTTTTAATTTTATTTAATAAATTTTGTAGATGGCGTTTAATCGTTTCGATACCAACCAAGTACAAAATGCCGGACGGAGAGGCTAGGGAATCGGATGAGATTCTCTTAAACTAAAATATTTTATTTTAAAGTATTAAAATGGCAGACAAAAGTTTGGAATCCATCCAGTTAGAAAGGGATCAGTTGAAACAAGAATTAGAACGCTTACATTGCGAATTGGCTCAAACGAGTCATGAAAAAATCCAATCTGCCCAATATGGTTTAGTGCTTTTAGACGAAAAAGAAGCTCTTCAACAAAAATGCGAAGAACTAGAAGCACTTTACGATGCTACAAAGCACGAATCGGATTGCCTCCGAGAAGTAGGTCTTTTACATTTTTAATAACTGTTTCTTCTTATATATTTGGATGAAAAATTGCATAACTTCTTAAGCAACGTAATTTTTTTTTCTCAATGCTTTTCGTAGAGAAAAACATTAATTATATTGATTTTACAATATAAAATTATATGTTTACGTAATATGTGATGTTCATTTATCTAACTTTAGCCATTAACAAATAAATATTAAACATTCCATGTAAGGAATGCAGGTAAGTATAGAGCTTCCCACAAACAGGTTTGATGACTAAATGATAGTAACTCCCTCTGAAGTACTTCCATTTCATTTATGATATTTGTTAAAGTACGTCGTACGGTTTAAAATTCTCATGTGAATAATAAGAAAATTAATTTTCTTTTACAAATACGCTTTAACTACTATAAGAAAACTATATTTTTGTTGTCTAATGTTTCTCTTGGTGTCTCAAAATATATTGAATGGTTGTCTCTGTATAATAGTTGTAGGCTGCGTTTAAAAAAAAAAAAAATCAGATATTCTGTGTAGGATAGCCCCTGTTGCACGAAAGTTGTTTTCGTAATGTTTGTAAATATAATAAGTCTGGTATTTGGAATAATTTTGAGTGTTTTTGTATTTGTGAAGAATACCAAAGCATTAAAATAGAATTTAATACAAAATAATCAGTTTGTGTGTACTTTTATGTATGTTGCAAGTTAGAGCTAAAACATATGCAAGTTACAATTGTTTATTGTAACTCCTGTACTTAAAACTTTTTTCAAAGTCTAAAATCTTTTCTCATCTGCTGAAATAATGACAGAGGTTTTTTTCCTGAAAAATTGTTTTGAGTTTATTACCATTTTTTGAAATAATTAATAAATGGTGAAAAATGTTTTGTTTTTTGTTTGGATACATAGAAAGCCGAGTTGTGTCTGTCGGAAATAATTTTTTTTTTTTAGTTTAAAAAAAGTAATGTTCTTCTGGCACATGATAACTGACAGAAATTATTGTTTTCTTTTCTGCTCCACTTTGTGTCGGTTTGAAAACTTTCAAACATATCTGTGTAATATAAAAATTGTTCCAGTGTAATTATTGTGATGTAATATATTTGATGTTTATATTATAAGTAAGGCCAGGAACACACATGCGTAAAATTGTTTGGCAGAAAACTGAATCAGAAATCAGCTTTCAGTTCAGTTTCTGTTTTACTCTTTTATGCCAGAACACACACGCGTAAAAATTCTGGCCGAATAGGAAACACCACTACCACCAACAGTGCTAATTTTATTAATTTTTTCCTCTCATATAGGCTATCTATCCCTTTGTACCTTCCATTTTTTCTCCACTTCCTCTGCTATAATATAGAAAATTTAAATTAATAGACTTATATTCCGAATTCAAATAAAGAACGTGTGATCTAAATACTAGGCCTATATATCGATTTTACAAGACCTACCTGTTGTTTGAAATTTTGCACTTACAGCCATCCATAAACGTTGTTTAAATACAGTGTCTTTATGCATGACACTGATGTGGTCGAACGGATTCGATAAACCCCTGCATTTCATTTATTTTTTGTTTTTTCGAGACCGTCACAATTGTAGGGTTAACCCTCGTTGCCGCCATTGTTAGAATAAAAAGCACGTGTCTACTTTGACGTCACAGAAAAGACTTCTCTTTATTGGAGGAATTTTGGCGTAAGAATTTTACGGCGTAAAAAGTAGAGACATGCTCTACTCTATTTTCAGTTCTGTTTCAGCCAAAATTTCAGAAAAATTTTTGTTTTCTGTTTTATACTAGATTTTACGCTGAATTTTACGCATGTGTGTTCCTGGCCTAAGAGTGTAGATGCCTAACAAAATACAAAAATTCGGCACAAAATGTAAATACTTAATTTAAAACAAATGTTTTTGTAGTGTTAAACAACCATTTTTCAATTAAATGGAACATTTGAAAGTTGAAGGCAAAAATGGACTTTTTGGTTTTGTTTTTTATCTGTACTTGTTATCTAGTATCCTACAGTTGTAAAGTTAAGCAAAAGTATAGTTTAAAATTGGCAGAAAGTGTATTAAGATTGCAGAAAGCATAAAATATACTATACGTAGAATGCAATAGAAATATAAATATCATTTATTTTAATCGTGGATATCATTGTCGGTTGTTTAACGTTATCAGAATTAATGTATACAAAGCACGTAAGTTAATCATAATTATTGTTATAATAGCATTAATAACAATAATAATTATAATCAATTAATCTTCAAGTTATGCATTTTTTAAATTGTTTTAACATGTTCTTTTAATGTCAGAGCCAATAAAACCAGAAGTTTCACTAATTTAATTACCATATTTTTGTATGTATAATCTGCAGGTTATGTTTTAAAAAAAACAGTTTGATAAGGGACATGAATTATGCAATGGGACAAGTTATACATTGATTTTAAATTGCAATTATGAATTCACACTTATGAAGCAACAGCTGCTCCATAATCTGCAGAGTATATGATGGGTAGGTTATGTGGAAGTTTTATTTTTGTTCTAGCAATTTTCTATGGCGCATATGTTGTGGATTATATGAACAAAAATATTGGTACTCTGTTTAATATTGTCTGTCAGTTATCATCATTGGAATAGGCGAATTCCAAAGTGATTGCAATAATTGGATTTTGCTATATTTTACTGACGGATGAACCTTGTGTTGTTTTGGCAAATATAACAACAGCATAAATTAAGATTATTAGATTGTTTTGTACTTCTAACCCTTTTACTACATTATATTATAGTATTTGATTTATATTTACAAAGGTTATTTTACGTAAGAGTTTATCACACTGAGTGTCCAATCTAACACATTTTAAAAATTCTTTATTCCTCTACTGCAGCAATTCCCAACCCGGGGTACGTGATAGGTTGTTTAGGGGTACAGAAAAAAGTTAGTTATTATGGCAGAAAAAATAATATGTTATGTATCACGAATTAATAGTATTAAAAAATTATTAGGTAAAAAATGTTCCTTACAACAATCACAAACTTTATTTTACATTTCAAAATGCAAAAATAGAAATAAAAACTTATGCTGCCGATTATATAATGCAACAGATGAATAAATGTTGCACAGTTCGTCAATGATAGTGGGGATACCATTATATGTGATTAGTGATTATGCTACGGACTTTTGATGGTGGGGTGTGTTGTTATTGTTGTTATTATCTCTCAACAATATCCCCATGTGTTGTTTGAAAAAAGTATTTTTTTTTGTTTATAAAAAGTATTTTTTATTGTTAGCAAGGAAAGGGACATTGCTAGTTTCTCCAGATTTTCTCTACAAGTGGAAATGTTTTTCATTATTTATTCAGTATTTTTATTAATTTTTTATTGACAAGACTGTCTTGTTTATAAAATTGTACTGCCTGCTGTGTTACCAGCTTAGAGATATGAAGAAGTACAGTACATATCAGAAGTTGCAATTTGGCACAGAGTATTAGGTGCCCAATCATGCATGAATAAAAAAAAAACCAGACTTGTAGGTACTCAGGGGACCGAGAACCAAGTCAAAATAAAATTCAAAATGGCGACACTCTCTACAAACAGGCAGTGTGAGATTTGCGCATGCATCGCTCGTTGGGAAGTTGGAAATGCCACGAGGGTACACTAATAAAAAAAGGTTGGGAACCGTTGCTCTACTGTACACAATTTAAGAACTTTTAAAATGTGTTAGATTGGTGTGATAAACCCTTACATAAGATAACCTTTAGGGTGCGACTATGCAGATGCGAGCGAGCGAGAATATGTGGCGAGAAGAGGCGATAAATATCAAAACCTGTCAGATATGTGCGAGAACCAGAAATTCGCTCTCGCCAACATTATTTCTCACTTCTCGCTTGTGCATGGTTTTCCTTTGCAAAAACTAAATCGCTCGCTCTAAATTCACATCTGCATAGTCGCACCCTTATAGTTATATAGTTGATCTTACTCATTTTCACTGGGTGCAAGAATTAGGTTCTCCCTCTTTGGAGGTTAATCAGAGAATTTTACTAAAAACCATAAAAATTATATAAGTAATATCAAGTTGTTATATAGAAAAAATCAATAAGAAGAACAATTTTTTAAAAACAGTATTACACCTAGTATTGTCAAAATTTTATAAAAAAAAAAAAAAAAAAAAAAAAAGAATGCTTAATATTTACTCAAAATAAGCACAGATATATGCTATATGCTTTCAACTGATACTAAGGAAATATATAGTCAAACCTGTTTTTATGCGGTCAATAGGGACCGCATAAAAAAAGTCTCACATAGAAAATAACTCAAAACCGTACAAAATAGAATTTATTGACAACAGATGTCAGCACTTGACTGCATCGTCTCGTCTATCGTCTGTTTTACATATTTTTGTCCAGGTGGTGTTTTGTTGACTTAAAAAATAAATTATTTCATTTTTCGCATATTCATGCAATAATATTACTATAATAAGTTCATTTATACTATAATAAGTTTATTTAGCTATAATAAGTCAACGTAGACATGACAAATCGCACGAGACTAGTCGCCAACTATACCGCACAAAAAAAATCGCATAAAAACTTGCACAAAAAAAGACTGCATAAAAACAGGTTTGACTGTGTATTAATGCTAAAAATATATAATACATAGGCCTACGTCAGGGGTTCTCAAAGTGGGTGATATTGCCCCCTTGTGGGCGGTGAGTAAATCTAGGGGGTCGCTGGAGGCAGGGTACTGAACGGTGACTAAAGGCAAAAGTTGGGGTCACTGATGGGTTAGGGGGCGTTGGGTATAACTTTATGGAACAAAGGGGGTGGTGGATCGAAAAAGTTTGAGAACCTCTGGCCTACGTGAAGATAATGTCAAGAAATAATAATGAAAATTAATTTTAAAAAGTACAATTACTGTGGTGTAAAATCTAAAAACAGTTTTACATTGCATATTTTGTAAAAAAAATAAAATTGCATTTCTTCCATTTTATTTGTATGAATTGCCACTAACTATGTAAAGTTTAAAATTATATTTAAAATTTATTGAATAAGCAATTACATTTTATAATACTTAATATGTGATGTTTTTACTGTTTAAATAAAGTACTTTGAATTTAATGATTGATTTATTACTCTAACATATATCATAAATCTACTTTATACAGAGAATGTTTTCAAAAAATTATTTGTTTTTATAATTGCAAAAATTGGTGTTATAAGTTGTTTTATAAGTGCAATAAGTGAGTTTTTGGTACTTGATTCGTGATTTCTTGATATAGTTATAAAAAACTATATCAAGAAATGTAGATATTTTCTTCGTGTAAGGTTATATCAGTGGCATAGCTAGGGTTTATGCCACTTGAGAAGTCCTTAAGTTTACTACCCCATGAAAAAACATAATATACATCAAACATACAAAAAGTGGAAGACATATAGCCATAGGGGAAAATCTGTGAAAAAATTAGGATGCTATTATTAAGCGCAAGTAAGCATTTGATATATGATCAATAAGGCCATTGAAGAAACAGTCCTTACCATTGTTTGAAATTCTGACAATAAGTAGTGTTTTTGTGGAAAAAATAAAATCGCTTCTGATGTCTTCTATCCTTTTACTGTCCCAACAAAAAATTTGCTATTATTTTACCTTGCAGTATACTGAAAGTGTTATCCAGAACGAATCATCTTTTCTTAGCTATATTTTGGATTATACACATATGCCACTATAATTAGTTGTATAATTATTAAAATATTAGTAATAATTAAAACTTAGCTTCAGATATACTATTCATCTCAATTTTTCACATATAGTCTAATCTACACATACAAGAAAACTCACTACAGTTTTACAGCAATTATTAATCATGTTTATTAATAAAAAGTTTAATGATGATATTCATAGTAAATAAATCTGATTATAAATAGGTAATCTGCTGAAAGATTTTAATATGTAAAATATTGCAATATATTCCAGTAAAATATGAAAAAAGATTAAAATATGATTAAGAATTTCTAATAAAATAATTGTATTTTACAAAATTATCATTTAGAAATATCTTCTATTTACAAGTTAAACTTAGAGTAAATTTATTACATTTTGCTACAACAGCTTAATAGCCAAGGTGGTTAAGGTATCAGTCTATTGCTCTGGGGACCAAGGATTGAATCCAGGCAAAGAACCCCAAGAATTTTTCATGGGTAGTCAGTCCCAGATATGTTGGGCCTTGTTCTTCATCATCTGACCCATCCACATTGTGAGCCTAGCCAAATCCTCAATGGCGATAGAAGAAAATTTATTTTAGTGCCCAAAGGATAGAAAAAGTTAAAAATGAAAAAAATTTTTACATTTTGCCATTGTCATTCCTTAAGAATGATCTAATACATAAAAACCTGTCTAGGAATAATAGAAACCTGAATAAAATGAAAGCCTGCCTAAACTGAAAGAATTCTTTGGAATGGAGAAATTTTTTTATATTAAATCTTACTGTAAGCTAGAAATCTGTCCATTGTGGAAATGGAAGAGATTTTTGAATATAAAGAACATAACCTGGATGAAGCAGAAAATTAAGATTATATTTCTAGACAAATAAGTAAAATTTTCTTTAAAATAGTTATCTCAGAGCATAAACTATTTCAAGAATGATTTTAAACCTTGTTAGAGAAACAAAGATTACATGATAAATGGTCTTACAGACATAAGGTCTTCGCTAATATTAGTCTTTGTTACTGAATATTTTCAAGAATCAATTGAATTTCCGAAAATTGAGTTCTCTAGTACAAGCAACAAATGCAATTCATGAAAATAATGAGAATAAGATAATGCAGTACTGCTGGTTTGCCATGTATAGAGAACTTGCATGAACGTCATCTCATATGAACGAATTGTAATTGCTCTGCTTCCTGTGCCATATTTGTGTTGTGCTGTTCATGGAGGTGTATATAGTTTGGCTCGTGTCTGAATGTTTATCATGTTTAGAAGATGGCAAAACATGCATTTTATTTTCCCAGCTCTGTTATATATATCAGAGGGAAACTATGGGAACATTTTTACATTTTTGGACTTGGGACATTGAAACATCAAGAAATGCAAAAATAAAGAAAAAAAGATTTTATCTGTATCTATGGACGGATGTGTATGTGTATGAAGTGGGTATGATTTTATTCACTCAATTTGAAGCTGAATAATTTCCATGACTTTTGTTAAAAATTCTTGAAATTTTGCAGGGAGGTTTCTATATTAGGGGATTGATGTCATTAAATTTTGATAGTTAAAGGGGATCGTGGATCATATCCAGGAACAAATCTAGGTTTTTTGGGGTTTAGGGCTTATTGAAGTCCAATGGTGCCCCATTTTTGTTAGATTAAGAATCTTTAAATAGGGATTTAAAATTCATTTTTAAATCCCAATTTATATCTAATATAAAAACCATAAGAAATAAAGAAATATTTACATTAATTAATTACTGATCAATTATATTATTAATAAGTATTTTTTAGTATATTATAAGTGCACATTGCTAATGAAAAAGTATTAAAAATTTATGATGATAATTCAATTTTTTGGGCCCTTGACACTTGGGGGCCCAGGGTTTAAGCCCTATTAGTCCCTATGTTGATTTGACCCCTTGATCATATCTCCAAGAGGGTTGAACTTAATGACGATTTTACTTGTTAACATTTACAATTTTTTTATAAAATTTATCTCTACCCTCAAAATTAGGCCTTTTGCCATTTTATAACAACTAAAAATATAAAAAGTTTTTTATAACAAAATCTCATAAATAATGGTGCCACAGACAAATTTATTTATGTTTAATAGTATAAAATTTATTTTTTAATTAAGATCTCATAACAGCAGGGAAAGTTATGCAACTTGTTGCTGGGTTTTTTTTATTAGGTTATTTAACAACTCTTACTACTCTAGATGCCAACTGGTACAGAAGTAAAATTTTAATGTATAGTGGAATTGATCTATACAAAGATGACTTGAATTTGTTGTTAAGGATTGTAGTTTGTGGTCAAAGAGAGAATATGGTTACACTTTGTCTTAAAAACCAAATTTTTAACTTAAGCACACAAAAGCATAGAATTCACTTAAAGCTCAATTTTGCAGCAAGTGGCTGGGTTGATCCAAAGATTTTGGTGGATTCCCAACTAAAGATGGGAGTATTCGAATACTCCCATCTTTAGTTGGAATCATAAAAGAAATAATGGCAAAAAGTTCTAGGCATTTGAATACTTTGCATTTTCAATTCTTATGATCTAACACAACTGTGAACAAGAGAATGTAAGTACCAAAAATTATCATTTTGCCCTGCTATCAGAAATTCTAATTTGCTTTATTTGTTGTTTGCTTTATTCTAGTAATGCAGATACCAAGTTATTCTGTGATCTGTCTTTGGGGAATTTTAATACTCTAATTAATAGTTTACTTCACCCTCTGAGTATTCAAATACTCCCATCTTTAATTGGAATTATTTTGGATTAAGTTTTTTATTATAAAATTAACATAATTGTGTGACATTTATCTGAGGTGGTTTAAAGATAAAATAAAATGAAGAAATAATTTAACATTGTGTGACACCAGTTTCACTTTATACAGGGTGTTTTTTTTATACTAATGGTACTCAGAGACATCTATAGAGCAATCTAACAGCCGGACTGTCGCCAAATTTGGGAGAGTGACTAAGGACGACATGGGAAAGAGATTCCGCCGTTGTAGCAAAACAACTAAGAATCTGCATAAAATTCAGCTGCAATTAACAAACACACGAATGAATAATCAGACAGAGGTTTCAGTGTAATAACGAAAGTTTAATCAATCAGCAAATAACCTTCTCCCTTCTTCAATGTGATCACCGTCCTGCTGGACAACTCATTGCATCCCGAACACCGTGTTCTCTATGGCCGAACGTAACATGTCCGCAGGAATGTTTATCACAGTTTGAGAAATGTTGTCCTTCAAGGTCATCAAGTTTGGGACACTACCAAGATAGACCTTGGACTTTAAGTAACCCCACAGGAAAAAGTAACATGGGGTTAGATCTGGGGAGCGAGGCGGCTATGCAAGTGGAAAAAAGCGACCGACGACCCTTTCTTCAGTGACGTGCTGGTAGCTTTTTCGCTACAACAGTGCCAAATCCTCCCCTACCGGCAAATTTGGGTACTACTTTTTTCTTCACAGAATCTCTTTCCCATGTCATCCTTAGTCACTCTCCCAAATTTGGCGACAGTCCGGCTATTAGATTGCTCTATAGATGTCCCTGAGTACCGTCAGTTTAAAAAAAACACCCTGTATATAAATCTTTATCTTTAGTTATTGTGCTTAGTATTTTTATTTAAAAGAGTAAGAAAAGATTTTAATTTTAATGAGTAATTCACAATGTAATAATTGTAAAATTTGCTGTCACTTCTAATCTGTAACATTATTCATGTCTAATGTATTTATAATAATAATTTATTTTCTGCATATTGCTAACAATTTCAACTCATTTTATTTAAAAAAAAATTTTTTTATTAAACATGATGATGATTTTGAAATTACATCATTGTATTAAAATAAATTAATCTAGTTTTATAAAACTCAAGTAGCTTAACTTCAGTACTTGAAGATTAATCATAATCAAATAAATGGTATTGATTATGCAGTATTAAAATTTATTTTAATGCAATTTCATTCTTGGTCAATGACATTGACCAAATTAAAGTCTGGTTTAATGCCAGTATTTATAATCTGTTCTGCAAGTGTTTAAATTAATGGATATTTTATTAATTTTTTTTGTGAATATTCTATAAATATTTAAGGATTAATGATACAACTAGTTTTTCACTTATGGAGAAAAACTCAATAAATAAATTTCATAGAAAAATTTTTTTGTTCTAATGTAAGTATTAGAATTGTAGGAATTTGCTAACTAGACAGTGTGTATCTAGATATTTCATCAATATAAATTATGTTTTATATAAATGTTTGTTAATAGTGAGGTATTTTCTGTTATACTTATAAATTTATAAATAAAATATCATTGAACATTTTAGGTTGTGTTTGTGATAAGTCATTATACTTGTATTATATTTTGAAAATGAGGTTGTTTGGACAGTGCTCAGTTATTTCTGGCCGTTGTGTTGCCTTAAGAAAATCATATTTCCTAAATTTTATTTGATCTGCTAACATATGCTTCTTTAATAATAATAAATTGAAAAATTTCGATCTGAATATCAGCTTCTACTAATTTAATTACAGTATCTAATATGTTTGTATTTCTCATGCTATTTCAACCTAGTACAAAATTGAAATTTTGGTTATAATTCATTTTTGTTACTTGAAGCATTTTCATAAACATTAAAATTGTTAGAGCACCATCAGTAGTAACTGACAAGGTATTACTGAACAGAATTTTTTTTTTTTTCCTGTAATAAACTCTTTCAGGCATGGAAATATTAATTCTTTAGTATGTTTGCAAATTTTTAGAAAATAATAATTCTTGGCAAATTGTTTCTTTTATGAGTTGCATCTATGCTAAAAGTAAGGCTTCTTTTCTTGGCAAAGTTGACTCATCAAGCTGTATAGAAAATTGTGATTTTTTTAAATATTCATGAAATGAGTCTAACATCTTGAGCTATTGCATCAATTCTTCTTTGCTCTGTATTCTTACTTAAAGAAATTTTCTTGATAATATCAGATGCTGGCTTGTGTAACCTAGTGCATATTATCTCACTTATAGCCAGTAGAATTAGTTCTTCACTAATAGTATGTTTTTTCTGATTTTGTAATCAGGTAATGAAATGTGGTAAGAAGCATACACTCCATAGTCATCTTGTTTGGATGCTATTGAAAAGAGTTTTGTCAGCGTCAGTTGTTTCAAAAAGTTTCCTTTAAGTTCTAGAAAAGAAGATAAAACCTTAGATTTTTTATCAGCATGATCTTTTGTGAAATGATCTTGTAGTCTTCAAGGCTTCATAGCTTCATTTGATAAAATATTTTTGACAAATCGTATACATTGGCAATGTTTTGGGCGACTAAATAAAGCCATAGTTCAAATATTCAATACTGTATTGCTTACATTGCTTTTTTCTTAAATTCAACCATAGTATTATCTATAATAAAAAAAATAAAATTTATATAATTGAAAAAGTGCAATTTCTCTTTATGGAAACAAAACTTTTTGCAATAGTTGTGTTATTTGAATAGCACCCATGACATCAGATATACAGTGGTTTTTGCATAAGACAGCAAAAGACAAACTAAAATATTGGGTGGTTCAGAAAGTAATTTTATTTTTTACCACCAGAGGAATTGATTGTATTTTTAATTGCCAATTTCATTTTAAATCATATAGTCATTATATATTTTGACAGCTGACATTTCAAAGCTTATTTGTAAAAATTTTTTATTTGATTCTTTGCAATTGTGTTGTTTTGGTGTCCCATCAAATATGGAAAATCAAGCATTTTCAGCATATTTTGCTTTTTTATTACCAAAAGGTAATGCCAGGTAAGAATGCTGTTCAATCAAGAGAAAAATTGTAAGACGTGTATGGAGATGTGTCGACAGAACGACAATGCCAAAACTGGTTTGCGAAATTTTGTTCCGGCAAATTCGATATTGAAGATGTACCACATTCTGGAAGGCCAGTTGAAGCTGATGAAGACAAAATAAAGGTATTGATTGAAGCAAACTGCCAAATAACAACACGAGAACTTACTAAGAGATTAAATCTGTTGAATTCAACCGTTTCACAGAAAATCAAAATGTCATATTTGTAGTTACCATGCTTGATAAAATGATGTCCATTTTTTGTTAAATCTTATTGGCTTTATAATAAGCAAAGGACTATTCTGATTGGCTGTTATAACCTTATTTCATAACATAAGCTTATAATGGTGATTTTGCTTGTGCTTGTAATGTTATGACTGTCTCTAAGATTACAATGAAGCATTTTATAATGGGAAATGTCACATTTTTATAAAAATATATGCTTTAGTTGCCCTATTATATTAAATTTAACAATTACATTAACTTTTGAGTTATATCAGGTTTAATTCAAATTATATTTTTCTTTAAATAATTTAAAAAATATATATAATTTAAATATTTGAGAATTAAATAAGTTAATTTAATACAAGATGGAAGCTTAACTGTCCACTTTTAGACCAAATTGTGTATTGTAATTTTTAGTAACTTACGACAGTATATACATCACAGAAAATTGCAAGATATAAAATAAAACCTTCATGGTATATTGTTCTGATAAATGCAGAGCTCGTTCACTCGATCAGCAGGTTATAGGCCCAGGAGGAGCCTTCTGGAGAGGAGTAAAAAGAAAATTTCCAAGGAAGAAGTGTAATTGACAAAACTGCAGCACGGAGTGGCTGAAAGAAAGAATTTAACATTAGCACGATGCATGCTAATTCAGTCAGGACTCAAGGCCTCTTTCTGGGCCAAAGCGTCCACACTGCAAACTTTATCCCGAATCGCTGTCCTTCTAAAGCTTTAGACAATAACACACCCTGCATTTATCACAACATATATTACAAAGATACCTAAACTTACAGTCATCATTAACATAATGCTGTATTCCTTCTAATAACATGAAAGTATAAGCAATCTGCATCGTACAGAACTACAATTATTAAAATGAACATTAACAAACAATATATTCTGAAAAAGAAATTAATAAATACAGTAATTTGAGTTTAAATATCCTATTAGATATACAATATATATATTATTTAACCAATGTGTTCTACCAGCACTTACCTATAGAGTAGAAACATGGACATTAACAAGCAAAACAGTACAGAAGCTACTGACAACACAAAGAAATATGGAATGATGCAAACAGAACATTATGAGAAGAGACAGAAAGCAAATCACCCGGATAAGAAATCAAACAAAGGTACATGATATCATTGACAGGAGAAAACATTCAAGGCTAGACACATTACTAGAAAACAAGACAACAAATGGATTACAACTATCCTAGATTGGTACCCGTAAGGAATCAAATGCCCAAGACAGACCCCAGTTTGATGGAGCAACAAAGTAAGGAAAGTGGTTGACATAAATTGAAAAACCAAAGCATTGCACAGGAGAAAGTGGAAAAGATTATAGGAGACCTTCATCCAGCTGTGAATTGACAATGGATTATGATATATATAAATGAATGTAAATGAATATAACAATTATAATTGTTATATTCATTTACTTAAGTTATACTTTTAGAAATACATAAGAGTTAAATTTAGTTGTCTATAATACATGTAAAAATTTTTGCTTGGCTTCATTAACAGTTAGGATTAAATCACTATATAATTTGTGTGAAGTAAAACAATTATAAATTGTATACAGTTACTTTATTATTTTGTGATATCAAATTTTCTGTTTAAAATAATCATTTCTGTATCCTAACAGTGATAGATAAATTTTCTTAACTTTGAAGGTATTTGTGATAGATAACAGATTTGGTAATATTTTAGATCAATAATTTTGATATCTGATCAGAAAATTAGTTAAAAGGGGTTTTAATTTTATGAAATGTTATTTTGTTTCTTTAATTTTATTCTTTAATATAATTTTATGAAATAAGCTTATCTTTTTAATAATAATAATAGAAAACTAATAATTTTAATTTTGTTTATAAATTTAAACAAAATTAAAATAATTGGTTTTCTAATATTATGAAGCCTTGTTTTTAAAATTTTATTTGTAGGAATGAACAAGAGAAGTTGAAATATAACTAAATTTAGAAATTTTTATTAAATAAAAGTTTTTCATTGAATAAATTGAAAATAATTTTGTAATGAGAATCAATGTGTAAAATATATATGTAAAAATTTTGTTGTCAAAATTTTAATTTGCTAGACAATAGTCAATTGTTGCATTTTATTTAATCAATTTTACTTAGATTGAACAAAGATTGTGATGACATACTATTAGTTATTTCCTTATTTTTGACATAATGTACTTACGAAATTACGTTATAAAACTTATTGTTAAAATCAAGGACATAAGTGAAGACTTTAGATGTTTTATAGATTTAGATTGGATAGATTGCATTAATCTAAATCTTTATAACAACTTTTGATTTAAACTAGATGTTTTGAATATTTTGAAACGTACCAAGTTTATAACATTAGTTTTACAGATAAAAAAAATAAAAAATAATAAATTTATTATTAATTATAAGAAACACATGATAACTTTGATTGTGCATTCTAGAATATTTCAGATTTTTTGTAGGGAAAGTGATCATAAACAGTTTTGATGTAATGTAAAAGAAAATGTAGAATTATTTTGAACATTAAAAGTTTGTATTTGTGAGATGCTTTATAGTTTTTCGAGGTTCAATGACAACACATTTTAATAATGAACATAATTAGAAATTTTTGAAAAAATTAATTTCTTTTTAAAAGCAATTTTAGTATAATTTTTTTTCTGTGAAATAAAGGAATTATTAGTTTTTTAAAATAATCAAATACAATATTCATTGAATTTATGAAGTGATTGTATATAATTGATAATTTTACTGTATTATGAAATATGGCATATTACATTTATCTTTGTTATCCTAGGTCTATTCAATCCACTTATTTTAAATTATTTTGTTGTAATGAGTCAAAGAATCTCTCATGAACCTATCCATTATTGATAAATACATCTACTAAGAATATTTTTCTTATTAAAAGCAATTATTAAACTAAGAATAACCAATTACAAAAGTGTAGTTAGATGAATATACCAACACCTTTAAGTTTCCAGCACATGAAAATTAAATGATTCAACAATTTACATGCAAGGCCCAAGGACAACAAATTTGATATAATAATCTCCAACATCATATCTATCACAAGAATCTCATCAATGTGTATAAGGAGATAGCAAAGATTATAAATACAAGATTATGACACTGTAGATCCCTTCAATCTACAAGTTATTAAGGAACAACAAAAGTAAAATAGAAAATATAAGTGTTTCAGATGTATATAGAAAACTTAGATTTGGCAGTAACTTAGTATTTAGGAGCCATAAACCATTCATTGCATAGCAGATTAAAGGAGCATTGATAAATCATTAACAAGAAAAAGTTAATTATGCTTGGTCATTTATGCTTTTGTTTCCAGAGAGAGAAATTAGGCTGAAAGATGTGCAGCTAATAGAGTCTACAACTAACATAGCAGAGCTGAAAGGATTAGAATTACTAGGAATGTTTAAATCGACTGAAATGATGACTCTTTATCAGGGATGGAGAGTTGGAGTCAAATCTCATGGGAGTCGGAGTCAATTTTAAAAAAATAATGAATTGGGAGTTATGTATTTTTTTGCCAACTCTCCATCTCTGCTCTCTATAGCCTGGAAAATACATTTTGATATCTCATAATCATCCATTTGGACATTTACACTCAGGTTCTATCTTTATTATTATATTTTTATATACATATATACTAGGGTAGAGCTTATTTTCACAATTTGTAAATGTGAACCTCCTACCCTCTACTTCTGTTCCAATATACAGTATATAGAAAAACATTTGTGCAAAAATCTACTCCATTGATGAATATTTACTGGTAGCTCAATGTCACAAGTTTTATAGGTTCCAAATAGTTAGGATGAGCAAGCTTCAACCACTATGTATCCATTTTAGTACAACAGTTTGTAAAACTGTAGTTGGTCATCTCAATAAATAAACTATTAATTAAATTAATCACACATTAGTTACATGACATTCCCACAGAATTAATTCTGTCATGACTCGTGATCTTTATTTTGCTGACATCATCAAGTCTTGCTGCAAATGTTTTTCCCTGTTTCTGGTTGAGGCTGACTCAGTGACTCATACTGCTTACATCAGCACCTATGGGCTATTTGGCTTGTATGGACAAGTTCAGGCACATCACTGAAGGACTGCTGATATCATTAGATGTATAGACTATATAATCCAGAAGCTGCTCAAGCAAATCACATAATACATTTTTGTTCATTTCGACAAAGTTATTAAATCATAAATATGGTGGTGGCAGCAACTAGATCTAAAACTGAAGTGTACCTCCTTGGTTCAATAGTAACTGAATTAACTGGCAACAAGTTGCCATCCTTACGTCAGGCTCTTGGTTCGTTTTTACATCATCATCTTCAACTGAAACAAACTATCAGACAGTCATCAGCTTTTACAGTTAAAAAGCTGGCAATATTTTATGAAATGGCAAGGATCCAATGATGGATCCAAGAAACTGCATAACTAAACTAGAACAAACATTTGAAAAATGGCATTTGCTGAAGAAAAACAGGGGGTGACAATCTGTAACACAGCAAACAAATGAGGCTGAATTTGTTAGTAAACTAGATAAACTTTTTGACGTTTCTCATCTTAGAGCACTCAAAATGATAAAAATTCCAGAGGATCGTGAGTTCTTGTTAGATCAGCGTGAGAAAGGATGTAAAGGGTCAATGGTATGTATGGATGGAAAATTAGCTGCAAAGGAGAAATGATCAGCACAAAGATGGGAACAGATGCTTAACAGAAAATGTAGAATGGAAGACTTGAAGAGAAGTGGTGAAGAAATAGCAGAACTATTATCCTCAAGCAGCAGCACAGATACTGAAGATGATGATGCAAGCTGTAAAGGAGACAGAGTAACTAGTGAGGGAGCAGTTGGAGGCAGATTATACAGACAGCAAGAAAGAGAGACTCTCTGCCTCTACCAAAATAAACTGATAAAGTTACATTGAACATAGTACTGAAAATTTCAAATTTTGTGAATTGTGACATTTAAAAATTTTTTCGTTGCATTTTGGTTTGTAATCCATCAAGTTTTTTAATATTGTAAAGTCTACACGACTATTTAATTTGTCTGTAATTGTCCAAAAAAGTGAAACAAGTCTGGTTTACCAAAACAGATCTTGTATGTTTTCATTTATCATAAGTTCCTCCTTTTATAAACTTTGTGGTCATTGAGCTACCTCTAAATATTAATATATCAAATTCAAATTTTTTCTGTAGTAATTTGAGACCAGTTGGAATAGTTCTGGAGGGTAGGACCACAAAAATGTACGCGATTTATTTTTTTCCCTATTTTAAGCACCACCCTAATATATGCATAAACAGTGTGTATAAATGTATTTATATATATATATATATTGTTTGTATCATTATCAGCTCATTTAATTTAATCTGTTTTGTGTTGTTATTCTTATTTGAATTTTCTTCAATTATAAGGTTTTTCAATTAAGGCCAAACACATTTGTTTTATTACATTTTCATGTGCTGAAGGAGTCAACGTATTCATTTAGCAATTACTAACAAAATGCAAAATAAATTTTGCATGAGAAGTGATGTTTTAACAAGTTTAGGTATTTTATAAATTATTTTGAATTTCATTATTAAATGTGTTCTTATTCATAAAATTAAATTAAAATGAAAAATATATCTAAATTTACCATATTACAAGTGGATCTTTTATCTTATGAATTATTAAATAAAAATACTAATTATCAAAGCTAGTATTCTCGTCAATCATTTAAGTAAAAGGTTTAATGCTAAAATTTGAATTTATATTGTACAGAAAATTTTCAAACAAGTGTGCTAATTTTTGTCTTAGAACAAATCCAAATTTAAAACAAATGTATATTATTTCATTCAACTTTTATTTTATTTCAAAGTTATTCAATACTAGGAAATAAGTTATTCAACTTTTATTTCCTAGTATTGTATATAGTCAAATATTTTATTTTTACTCAGTCATGACCTAGAGTATATTCAATGCTGTCTCGAACATGTATTCACCAGAGCATAAAATTATTGCTTAGGAATTTATTACAATTTAAAACTGTTTTAAATAAAATCAAATTTTATATAATAATTATAAAATGTTTTCTGCTACACACTTCAATTGTGTAGACATATTTTATATTTATATATAGAATGTTTATTAAAATTAAAGACTGTTTTAATAACATTTCTAAAAGCTTCTACGGAATTGTATTATTTAATATATATCTTTACAGTTTTTGTTTTCTTACAATTTTGTCTTTTCCGGACCGAGAATGGAGCTGATGTACAGTACATTTGGTCTAAATGTGTGAAGGAAAATAATGAAATAGAACATAATTACATAGAGAATATATACTAAAAACTATAAAATATATTTAAAATTTGTGACATTTTTGCAAGAAATTTGAAATTAAATAAAGAAAAGTCACATGACATCATACGATGCAATGCTCGAATTTTAAAATATTATATTTTATCTTTATTGCTTAGTTACGGTAGCAAAGTGATACGCGTTCGAGATTCGGAACGTCGGTTCCATTTTTATTTTTTGAAAATACTATAGTTAAAGTATGTTAAAATGCGAATCTTTTCTTTTTAACGGGCTTTGATTATATATTATTTTGTTTCACTTTTTAATTTTCCAAAATAAAATAGAAATAAAAATTAAGATGCAAATTAAATAAGAAGCATTCTAGAGCAAGGACTTGTCTTGCAGATATACATGAACAGTTTGAGGATAATAATTATTTATGAATGCTATAGACAACTTCCATGTCACAAGTGTCTCCTTTATGCTTACTCGTTATTAATATTTTAGGATCTCATTTTTTAAAATTTTTTTTGTTTTGATGCCTCTCATTAAATTTGATGTCCAAAATTATATCTGAAACATTAAATATTTTATTAACTGTTGTTGTTTTAGTTCATGCTTATTTAATAGATCATAAAAATCTTCAAATAATAATTTTAATACCTGGTAATTATTGTTGTATAATAGTTGTCTGTCAGTAATTATAAATTAAATTAAATACATTAGATTGATTTATAATTGATAGTCTTTCAGTTTTTAATTTTTACTGTAATACCACATTATTTTTTAAAAATATCTTTTACACAATATATATATTTTTTATATTCAATGTGTGACTAATAATAATGCATATTTGTTTTTAAATTAACTGTAGTTTGATAATATTTAATGAATTAAGGGTATTAAAATCATTGTCGTAACTTTTCTATTTGCACTTTTTACAAACTGTAGTGAGCGCTAAGTTTTCACAAAATGGTTACATTATTTGAGTTATCAATATTCATTTATATTGAATGTAGAATGAATCTTGCTTTACTATTTAGTATAATTTATGCTAATTACAGTTGTTCATCTAGAAATTTTATAGAATGAACACAAGTTCTATTAGCAGAACATGATATTTAATTAATGTGTAGAGTTGTTGAAAAAAATGATTATCATTTAAAATCAAAACCTTGCAAAGTTTGAATTTTTAATGCTATCGCGTTGTTGTTCTCTTAATACGTCTTTTAAGGATATATGGTATATTGTTGTATAAGTATACTGTTATAATCAGGGTATTTGGAACAAATCACCATGTATATTTTGTAAGTTTTTTTGATGATAATTCATAATCCATTCCATTTGTTGGCTGCATTTGTAAACTTCTCATTTCTCATAACAATTATCTATTTTTTGGATGAAAATACAAAGAAACTTGTATCGGGTTCCCATGTGGTTTCAGAATTAGTTTGGAGTGCAATAGAAAATCTTGCTTTTTCTGTTACGACTCATCTTAATATTTTACTGCTATATATATTTGAATCATTTCAATTTAAAAAGCTTGTTTAAATAATTGAGTAATTTTAACTTTAGTCCAAATTATATTAAAAATAATAATAAAAAAGTTTCAAATTACATACACATACCATTTGTATATTTAATTAGTGCAATATTAAATCTGTCTTGATTGTTTGATTAGTAAAGAATTTAGACTAAGTTTGTTAGGACTTTCTCTAAATTGGAATAGATTAGAAGATAGATTATTACTAGTTAACTAGTGTAAAAAGAAAGGTTTATAATGTAAGTGCTTATCATATTAATTTAGACTTATGCAAACTTCTAAAATTCTGTTTGGAAGTTATAGGAGTGTTCATAGAAGAGAAACTGATAATTGTAAATGACTTTAATGCAGCTTTTGTATACTTACAACAATTTCTTTTTATGAACTTGAGACGTACTACTTGCACATGTGTAATATTTTTGTTAGTTTGCTAACTATTATGTAGTGTGTTACACACATGGATTGTAAGCATAACTTGAACAGGCAACTGAAAGCTAAGGTACATTAATATGAACTAAATTTTAAACAGTTAGCATCTCAACTACAAACTCATTAACCTTCTACCAGTCAGTAATGAAGGAGAAACATTGATGTGCATTTCGATAGAGAAAATAAGTTTATTGTAAACTAACTTTTTTTAAGTTTTTAGATACCTAAACATAACAGTGATGTGTGTTATTATAGAACAATGATAACTGTAGTATTTTAACCATCAATATATTGTCAGATCTGTGCCATAAGGTCATATGTCACTTTTCTTCTCTAACTGACAAGTGAAGTTACAGAAACAATAAAGATTTTCAATGAAAACATCCTACGAAGAGAAGTTACCATTGAAGAAATCAGATCAATATGACATAAATTGAATTTTTTTATATGGTCTCAAGTTTTCTTCTGGCTTTTCTATAAAATTGTTTAAAATTGAATATACAATCTTCTGACACTATATAATACCGTTCCAATAAACAATGCAACTCTTGCATATTTCTGATAGGCCATATATGGCACCTAATGTGACAAACCTTATTAAAAGCAGGGATGGCATGTCTTTATTTCTCATAATTGATGAAATATTCCTTTAGCATATTGATTATAAATTTTTAATTGTTTTGAATAATGATTTCTCTAAAACAAATGATATATATATATAGTTAAATATAGTTTTCAAATATATATAATAAATTATTTTTGTCCATTGTAGGCTTTAGCAAAATTTCAAACAAGCCAAAAAGTAAGTGCTACTACTGGAATTGAACAGGAAGAAAGTTTGCTTCAAGAAACTGCTAGTAAAGAAGCATCATTTACTTCTACACTTCAAGAATTGGAGAGAGAATTAAAATTGGTAAATTTGCTTTTTAAATTTGTACCAAATTTTTTATAACAATAATTTTTGTACTCTAATATGATAAAGAATAATCCATCTTATTCAATAACAATCTAAAGAAACTAAAAATATATTTAAGTATAAGCTATGACTAAACTATATAGTGTCTTTAGTTGATAAAATTCTTGTCAAAGTATAATATGAAGTTAAATTTTTTTAAAGCTGTTTTCTAGCTCAAACTAATACAGTGGAACCTCAGCTTAACGAGCATAATTCCATCCAGAGTCTTACTCGTAATGCGAAACAATTTTTCCCATAGAAATTAATGTAAAATACGATAATGCGTTTCATGCTGAAAAAATGCTCAAATGTTTTATGTATAACATTTATTCAAAAAAATTGTACAATATACACTGTTAAGGAGCATGACACATCATCGACTTTTCTTCTAGCGTGGAATGAACCATCCTGGAATGAGAATTCGATTTGCAGAAACAAAAATAAATCACAGCTAATATGTTTGATAAACACTCCAAATGATATGCCAAATTCTTGGGTTATGTAAAGGCTATAATTAAATATTAGAATTTAATTAATTTGACTAGAGGTAGGCAGTTATGTTTCCATCTCGTATTAAATTTAATAATTATAAATAGTTAATTCTTAATTCAGACATTTCTAAAATTTAATTTGGACTCTGTCATTAAATTTAATGACCCAAGAATTTGGCATATTGTTTGGCATGTTTATTATATAATGGGCTATAGTTGTTGATGTTTATAAGTAATATGTGTGATCACAGGCAACACTAAGATGCTAGCAGAATGAGTGCTAAACACAGACTGATGGAGCATGCCACATGTGCACAATTCGGGATTTCCCCTCCTCGTCACTCATTATGCGAAACATCGCTCGTTAAGCGAGGCAAATTTTTACAATTTGTTTTGCTTGTTATGTGAAATACTTGTTGTGTGAGGTGCTCATTAAGCAAAATTCCACTGTATTTATACTCAAAATACAAGTCAAATTCCATTACAGTGAACTCTGTAATAACAAACAGTTTTCTTGTATTTTGACAGACTGACATAATAAATTCATTTTAATGAAATTAATAAACTAGTTTAGTGAATATTACTTTCTATTGTGCTTAAATTATCTCAATTAAAGATAAATTTCATTGTTTTTTTTCTTTATTCATTGTAGATTATAAACATTATCAGAAAACAGTTAAACAAATGTTACTAATCATCAAAAGATTCATACAGTAATTCATTATTTTGAATTGTCATATTTTTAGTAGTAACATTAAAAATGAAGCTTCCAACTTTAATAAACTGTTAAAAGTATTCTCTGAGACATCAATAAATAATAAAGAGCAAATATGCAGACTGTCCAATGCCTCTAGAAATGAAATATTCTCATCTGTTGACTCATTTAAAATTTAGATCATGTTAATTAAAGGAGTAATTTCAAATGATCTTGCAATATCATTTTTCTTCTCAGAATCTATTTTTTCTGAGATATAAATTAATGTTATTTTTAATTTGTTTTTTTTTTTTATATCTTAATGGTAATGCAAACATTAATTAATGAACTTTGCAATAACTTATAAATGAATATGTAAGAAAAGAAATAGACTTCTGCTAATTATCACTGAGTTCAGTGTTAACACACAACTTTATTTTATCCACGCTGAACTCAGTGATAATTAGCAGAAGTTTATACAATTTTGGCATGAGTTTTCTTGTTTATCTCTTACTTTAAGAAAAGAAATTTTTAAGATAAATTGTTATACATTAAAATGTTGAATTCAAAGTGGTAAGAGTTAAAGGTTGCTATTAATTGAATTCCTCGGGGACGTCTAGTACCAACCCTCGGAATGTTTGAGGTAATCGAGTTTGAATATTTGAAAAAAATCCTGAAATTGTATGACTGTGTGTGTTAATATTTTTGCCTTCTGAACTTTGCCTGCAGATGTGATCCTTTCTGTTTTGAGCACGAGATTATAGCCACAATTTTTTTTGTTTACGTTATTTTATTTTTCTTGGTGTTATTCGTCAATGTTTTTACATCGATGACAGTGTCATCTTCCTTGATCTGGTAACAAAGCTTGGTATGCTTCAGGAACCCATATCATCAGGACATAATATCATTCACTTTATTTCTTGCAATAAGCAATGTTCTGGTGTACGTTTTCTCCAGCTGATATGGATGTGTGCCGATGCTAGGGTGCATCATTCATAATTGAATACCTCATAATGCCACGAATTGAGGGTCAAGACTATGTCCCCAAAGCTTCAATTACGTAAAATCTTAAATATTATTATGATCTGTTTGATTAATTATTTTGTATTGCTTTTTTTTTTTTTAATGTAATATAACAACTTATATTAAAAACAATTTATTTTTTATGAACAGAATTTAATGTGAATATTTTCCTATTTAAAAACTAATAATGCACTGATTAATGTTTACTGATTATCAAATGTCAAAAATACATATGAAAAAAATAACTATCGATCCTTTGATAGGTGGAATAAATGTTCACAAATATCAATTGTCTATTGCATTTGAAGGTATTTAACTATAAATCAAACTATATGAGTCTGTACGAAGCTTACACGAATGAAACAAATACCCACACTTCTTCCAATCAGGGAAATAAACAACGATTGCCATCCTGCTGCATTCTGTTCACTTGACTTGGAACAGACAGATTTATCCTGTCATCTATATGATTCACTGTTTATTACATCCATTATATTGGGTTACGTAAAATTGAGTTAAGCAGTATAGTTGTTTGATAAATAGTTCACGATTAAGGATGTGGTAAAAATATTGCTGTTGATTAAAGACACAATGGAGATTTCTGTAAGTTTAAAATAGATCTAATTGGGTTGTATACCATTTATTGGCCTTTGTCAAGTTTTTTAAACCTGAAAGTTGCTGATAAATGCATCTGTAAAACTGGTTGCATATAAATAATTTTTACCACAGACTCTTGTACACCTTTTAAACACAGCCGTTTATTGCTATCATTCAAACGTTTTCGGTTATTTTTAATAACCTTTCTCAAGAACCGTTACATTCGAATGCGGTCGTAAATTTAAACAAACGTCGCCAATCGTAAAGGAACTTTTAGAAATGGTTCTGAATGATAGCAATAAACGGCTGTGTTTAAAAGGTGTACAAGAGTCTGTGGTGTAAATTAACGCAGTCTTTGAAGAATATAAAATAATTTTTAATCCAACAATTTATTAACTAAACGCCCATGTTCAACATATAGGCAAGTTGTATACATTATTACAATTTTTCCATCCTATTTAAGAACATAAAATATTTGAAATCAAGTTTAAAATTAAGAAAATTATTTGTCGTATAAAATATTGTATTCTACTTTGTGTTTGAATGAATAAATTGATTTCTTAACCCTGAAGCAGAAACATGAATGGTCTTAATTTATTTGAATTGGATTTTATCATTTTGATAAAATTACGTGCATCCAATTAGTAGATTATATACAAATGATTTGACAAGTCAAAATATTTACTCACTCGTATTTTCTAAAATTTGTAACTGAATTTTAATCAATGATTTTGTTAACAATATTGACACACAAAAAAAAACAAACAAAAAACAAAACTAGAAATGTTATATTGATGATTAGAGATAAAAAACAAATTATTACTGGTGCATTCTTGGTTGTTTAATTACAATTTAATGATAAAATAATTAAGTTAAGTTTAATTTTCACAAAGCATTATTTTTATAAAATTTTAGGTCCGTCAAGAATTGGCTCGCGTAGAAGCAGAAAAGGAACGTATACAACAAGAAAATGCCGATTTGGCCAAACGATGCGAAATTTACGACTGGGAAAAGAAAAATTTAAAAACAGAATTAAAAGAATTGAAATTTCGTGAAGCAAGGTTGCTCGGCGATAACAATGAGCTGGAAGAAGAAAATATTTCTTTACAAAAACAAGTTTCCTCGCTTCGTTCGTCACAGGTATTAATAATTTGTTATAAAATTTTATCTGGTGGTCTAGTTAATCTATATTTTTCTTTTTTTTAATGTTTAGTAAACAACTATCTTTTAACAGATGCATAATACGTGATAAAGATTTTTATATAAGAAAGCTACAAAACAGGAAAAAATCTTTTAATACAATTCAACCTGATTAAATGAAGCTTCTCTTATTCCTCTTAATTATTTTTTAAAATGTGCTATTTATTCAAATTTTAACTTCAGATTATTGAAATTTAGTGAGATTTAATCTGGGATTCACTAGTTTGGGACACAGGTTCAGGATGGCAATTTAAATCTGATGGCCAATGGCCATTAGTTTGCATGACTGCCACTTGTGTGTGTTGTCAATGTTAAAAACACAAATTGTCCATAGCTTTGTAATGTGAAGGCTTAGAAAAGTTGATTTTGACTTCAAAATGAATCTGGCAGATTGTTTTCATATGGTCAAAAAATAAAAGTAGCCCCTGGTCAATTTGACACTAGTAGTATATTAAATTTTGTCTTTATGGTAAGTATCTCCATGTTTCTTATGCTCATTTTAAAACAAAAAGCATAACTACTATAAAAAAAATTTTTTATTTTAAAACAGTTAAGAAATATGTGGATACTGAATGATGCATGTAAGCACTTGTTGAATGGTATTCAAACTGCTGTTGGAAATATTATTTGTGATGTACGTACAGTGTACAGTTCACGATTATATATGTATGACATGACAACTTTCATGTCTTTAGTCACATCAACTATGCTCACACAACAAGTAAAATGTTCCATTATGTTAATGTCTATTAGTTATAACTGTTGGGCCGAAAACTAGTTTAGAGAATTATTGAATTCTTTTAAAATTTGAACATTAATTTTCAAAAATGGATCTCTATTCAAATGAGGATGGATTCAAATCCTTGAAAAAGATTCTATAATCATAAATTTGGATCTTCTTGCTGCTTTTTCATCATTTAAATTCCGAAAAGTGGCACTGCATTGGTAGGTTTCACCAAATTTGTTTGTTCTATCGGTGTCTACTGGGAACATTTTCCAAAGTTTGTCACACTCAAAAAACGATCTTGATCACTCCACCATTAACAGTATTCTCAGACTTATCAACTATAATAACTGATGTTCTGAAAAGAGTAGTAGTAGTCTAGATCCAGAACAAGTTTGAATGTTGGTGTTCGTGAATAAAAATCTCGATTAAATGTTTGAGTTTTTAAAATGCCCAAAAACACTTGCATCAAAAGTGTTTTTATCAATTATTGAAATTCCTTTTGGCTGTGAACTAGTTTGGTATTTTAAAACTACATAAATCTTCTGTAAATACACAGTTATAAGTACAATTTTTCTTTAACTAAAAATTCCAGATTTATTTAGAAAGAAATAAAAAAATTTAAAATGGCTACTTTAGTCACAACAATCTTACAATTGTATAATGACACTGTATTGTCCAGGGAACCAGACATCGGGAAAGGTATTCGGTTTAAAGTTCAAAATACGAGATCATTTGAACACTGCTCATTTTGATAAAACAGCACATGAACACAATTAAATGCCCTAATAATAAATAAAATACAAAAAATACTGTGAAATTAAATGACATTTATCGGTCTCGCACCGTCTACTTCGGCATCTTAAAACACGGCTGCCAGATCTGCCGCACGATAAGTTTCTTTTTCGTCACAATCTTCCCCCTAGAGTTTATTTCTTCCACGTGCTTCTCGGCTGCCACGATTAATAAGTAAAAGTTATATTGGATAAAAATAAGCAAAAGCTTTGTTCAAACAGCTGTCATTTTTACTTTAGCAATTAACAAATTTCACAATTTATATGTAAGATTAAAATAAGTTTGTATTCTTGTTTAGAAGCTTTACTTCATATTTTGTTTGAATAAAATCAAGTTGAATTGTCTCCATACACAATATCGGGTATATTATACTTTGTACGGCATTATATCGTTTCGTAATCAAACGATAAAAAAATTCGTAGTGTGTGTGGGAAAGATGCTCATAAACTTCAAACATGTCAAATGCAGTTTAAAAAGTTCCATTTGGGAAATTTTGAACTAAAGGACACAAAACATATGGGCTGCCCAAAAGGTATTGACAAAGAAAATTGCAGAAAGAAATTTTTAAAAATTGACAAATAACACAGTATAAACAGCAGCGAAAACATGGTGTAATGCAAGAGCGAGAGATGACTTGGGTGCAAACCAAATTGCACTTTAGTGGTTTAGTGCAGTACATTGGTCATACTGTAACTCAATTTAGAAAATTGTGATTTACTTGAAATCAAATATTTCACTTTATAAATAAATAAATATAATTCATCAAAAGTTCTGATCCAAAGACTGACAACTGTTGTTTAATATGCTCACCTCTATCTATGCTACTACCACCACATAAAATTTAACATTTCAATTTACAAATATGTTAACTATAGCAAAAGCCTTCCAATTTGCTGTGCACTTACTTTTAAAATAAGGCTTATTTAATAACACGATACCTGTTATTGTTCAAATAAAGCGATAAGGTCTCAATTTATTTATTTAGGTAGAATTCGAAGGCGCAAAACACGAAGTAAGACGTCTGCAAGACGTGATGGAATCTTTTAATTCGCAAGTGGAAGAGTTGACGTCGCTTAAAAAAATCGCAGAGAAGCAGCTGGAGGAAGCGCTGGAAGCGTTGCAGTCGGAAAGGGAACAGAAGTACGCACTGAAGAAAGAATTGGACCAGCGGTTGAATTCGGAGTCGATTTTCAATCTTAACAACTTGGCCTTTGCCGGATTTCATCTTGGAAGTAAGAATTATATTGGCGGCAGCGTCGATAGCTGTTTCGTAACTAGATCGATAACCGTCGGTAGTAGTCAAAATAGTTTTAAAAATATTTATATAAAATCGAAAGGCAAAAACCGTTGCTGCGTCTGTCTGTCTTTTATCCTCGAATTATTTGTTGCCATTTTGGTTGGAATATTTTCACCATAAAAATGCATACCGGGGAAAATTTTATTGAAATTCCAAACTGCATTGCTTTTAGTCCAAATGAATTTTTTACTGGTCGTTGATTCTGGTAATAGATAAAATTGTTCAAAGTAAAAAAAAGAAAATTTAAAATTTTTTTTAATACTTTGGGTCTGCTTTAGATTATAAAATTAACAAAATAATTAGCAAGTCACTTTTACTCAAGATCTTTTGGTTAAAAGTACTGCATCTTAACTTTTAGAAGTGGGTTTCATATAACTAGTTTTCTGGTTCTTGGTATTATTAAATCATTATTATTATATACCCCACGATCAAAAAGTATCGGGAATGGTTCGATAAAATGCACGATTTGAATTTATCAAAATTTGTTCCCTTCGAAGTAATCCCCTCCCACTGCAATGCACTTACGCCAATATTTTTTCTAATCCTCGAAACATGCTTTAAAATCGTGCTCGGCAAATTTTGTTTTATGGTATAGGTTGACCAAAAATGGTAATCGCCGAAGCATAATTTTATGGAGGAAACGAAAAAGTCACGAGGTATCGTATTTGTTTAATTTTTGCCAGAAATTCACGAACAATAAGAGCATCGTAAGCAGGTGCGAAATTCACGAGTTTTCTCACCTCAAATCGGGTTGTTTTTTTATGAATTGCTTTATGCAAACAGCATTCTTAGTTGACAGTTTGTCCAGTTAGAAAGAATTCGTAATGCACAATGCCACAACCTTGATTATTGACCGACTTTGATACGATCTTTTTGGTCCTGCTTCACCTTTCAAGCACCATTCACTTGATCATTGAGCTGTTTTGGTGTCAAAAGCATTTTAAGAATAATTCATCTTGCGAAAGCATCTCTCGAACACACTTTTTTTTTGGAAAACATTACACATTTTTGGAACTACTCGAGAAGTGGTGCACCGCAAGCCCAAATAATCTTTTAAAACTGTTTGACAAGATCCAACGGAACCGGAACGTTTTAAACAATGATTGCCGAGCACCAAATCTTTGACTCCGGTGACACGTTGTTCTCTGCCTTCCTCGAATACATTAGACATTTTGAAAAATTGCAGGTGTAAAAATCTTTTTCGTTTGTAAACATATGACAACAGCACTCACTTACGCACACACGTGCAGTTTATACGAGCCTATCCCGATACTTCTTGATTAGTCAGATTTGTTATTAATGTATTTTAAGACTAACAATTGGCAACAATTCTATACAAAAACATCGTCAGTTTCTGAAGTTTAAAAAACTATGGCGACATCAGTAAGATATTCTTATTTGATCAAAATGACAGTATTGTTTTTTTTTATACAATGATTTTTTGACATTTCTACAAAGATTTTTCCACAAATTGCTGCCATTTGATCATTGTATTCTAGAAAAGTATATTATACCAATGAGAAAAAATTAGTATGGCACACACATTGCAATACAAAGTATGAGGAGTATTTTACTTTTTATCAAATGGACAAATATGAACAACAGATGTAAATATACAACTAAATACCACCAATTGGCAGCTAACAAGCATTTTATCTTGTAAAGCCACAGTTTCTTTTATAAAATTGTGCGGATTACATTTTTACATATATATAAGTATAAAAAGTGATTTTTGTAAAAGATTTTTTTTGAACAATTTTAAAATTTTTTGTATATTAGTGTGCCAAATGTATTTTGTGCCATATTATTGTTCTAATGGTTTTTGAATCAAAGTAACATTTTGTTCACCACAGTTATAGGAGAGATGTAAAATTTAAAGTTTAATTAAAGCTTATTTTTGTTATTAATTTGTTTTGTCTTTCATAATGAGCTACCAAAAATCAACGTTAAAGTATAAAATTTTATTAATGTTTGTAAATTGCATGCTCTTAAAATAACGAAATACTACAGAAGAAAAAAAAAACATTCATATAATTTGTTGTGCACATTTACAAACATTGATTTATGGTGACTTACCATGCTATTTCCAACAGATATGGGCCAAGAAGACGGAAATAGAACAGAAGAGGAAGACGGAGAAGCAGGTACGCCAGTTCTAAAACAAATAGAAGCCGATTTTATAGTTGGTACCGACGAAAGTAAGGAAGCATTTATTGTAATAGTATATTCTATCCAAAATGGCATTACAAAATTATTATCGTGCAGAAGGTGTCGGCAACGTACAGTCTTCGACGGTCGGCGATCTGTTCAGCGAACTGCACGGATCGGAGATACACAAACTCGAAAAACAACTGGAACAGGTACGTTTCGCTTTGCGAAAGTTCGCGAATACGAAACTAAACGAGATTCGTATTTCGTAGGCCGAAAACGAGAAATCTCAACTCGCCTCGAGGTTACAAGAATCTCAACAGCTTTTGGAAAAAACGCAAAAAGATCTAAGCGATCAGCACAGCCGCGTGTCGCGTATGGCCGAACACATAAATGCCCTAATTGCGTTACACGGAAGGCTCGACGGCGAAGAAGGAAGAATAGAAGGACAGATGGAAGACGGGGAAAAGGTAAAAAAATAGTTTTTTTAATCTTCGAATTTTCGTTACTCTTATTTAAATTTTAACGACGTCGTCTAGGATTTGCCGGAATTGTCTCGACTAAGGCAACTTCTGCAGAAACACGAACAGCGATATCAACTAGCAGTTCAACAAGTGGAGAGACTTCAAGCAGACGTGAAAGGTCTGCAACAGCAAGGAACTTCTACCGATCAGAATGACGACGAATCCCTAGAGAAACTGCTAGATGAAATTGCAAATTTGAAAAACAAAGTATATATAAATGTTTTTACAATCTCAAATTTTACTCCTGCTATAAAATTTGAATTTTAGGTAAGAAATAACGAAAATCAAATTGCCAATCTTGAAAGTGACATGAATATCTTGGGAGAAATTACTGGAGAGACACAAACAAGCTTAAATCTTACTCAAGTATAAATTTTAGCACCAAGCAAAAATTAAATTTTTGATTCTTAAAATCGACTAAATCTGGTATATTTTTTTTAATTTTAGGAGGATTTGATATCGATTTCCGAAGAACTTGCTCAGATTTATCATCACGTTTGCATGGTAAACGGAGAAACTCCGAATCGCATAATGTTAGATCACGTTAAGGGGACGCAGCAATCTTCCGGTGAGATTATTATTATAATTATATACTTTACACAATAAAATTGAACTAAAAAATGTTTTTATTGACAGATGATGGAGTGAAAAATGACACATCTAACTGTGTAATATCCACATCAGAAAGATCAGTGACTTGTAACAGAATGGATGCTTTAAGAGAAAATATCAAAAGTGAGATCTGTTTGAAGATTTTGCAGTCGAACGGCAATACGGACATTCGCGTCGATCCGGGAATGTGCACCAGGTTATTGGAAACTTTGCACGATCAGATAAAACATCTGCGTCGTGCCGTCGAAACGACGATCGAAATGCAGCGTCAGAACGCTATCCATTCTAGCAACAGAGACGGTTCGTTTTCGTCGGAAGTGGAGGATTTGCAAGAACAAGTAATTAAACTTAAATCTATGTTGTCTACTAAACGAGAACAAATAGCCACGCTACGTACAGTATTAAAGGCAAATAAGCAGACTGCAGAAGTAGCCCTGACTAACTTAAAAAGTAAATACGAGAACGAGAAAACGATAGTCACCGAAACTATGATGAAACTACGAAACGAGCTGAAGGCTCTGAAAGAAGACGCAGCTACCTTTGCCTCCTTGAGGGCCATGTTTGCCGCTCGATGCGAAGAATACGTTACCCAGCTGGACGAACTCCAACGCCAACTCACGGCGGCAGAAGAAGAGAAAAAGACTCTCAATTCACTTTTACGTCTGGCAATACAACAAAAATTGGCACTTACCCAAAGATTAGAAGATCTGGAAATGGACAGAGAACGAACCCACATGAGACGTCACACGGGACGATCTAGGCCATCCTATCCACGGACGAGTGGAGGACATCATCATTTGCCTCCTGGGGCCAGTGCCTTTTCTTCTCATCAAAACTACGGTCACGGACAATACTATCAACGTAGAGACTACTAAATATTTTTTTTATATTGCCTTGCTTAACAAATCGTGGATTTAATTAATTTTGGTGTTTTTTTTTTAAGTATTTACAACAGTATAATTTATTACTTTTGGTAGAAGAGAATCCCAGAATAATTTGTTGTTGAAAGCTATTTTAAATCTTTTTATTGTCGTTTTTCAACAATGCTTATCAAATTGTATTGCAATTATAAGATTTGGCATTATCAGTAAAATGTACATACTTTACTATGTAATCAAACAATGTTGTTGTTGTCCACTGTTGTTTTTTATACAGAATAAATGTTAAAATCCTTTAATTCAAATTCCCTAACACATTCCTACAGTTTACATAGTTGTTTCTAGCAAATTTAACAAGTTTTGCTTTTTGCTTTTATTTCGGTCGGACATTATTTAAAGATGTTTGTCGTTCCTGCATCCACATTCCAAACGTGCCTAAATAAAGCATTCTTTTCTTTGTAAATTCAGAAAGTTTTACAGATCTATTTTTACAACTCCGAGTTTGTAACTTATTTCGAAGCTTATTGTGCGAAAGATAGCAAAGTATGCACTGTGTTTTGTGTGCCTTCAAATGAACGGTTACTGAAATTTTAACACATATCTTGTTATCTTTGAGAGTAGATTATTTGTAATAGAGTTCTATGCAATGCTGTTTAGACACTGCCCCCTTCTTTGTTGGAATGAACAGGTGGGAACAATTAACAGAAAGGGACCTGTAAGGAGTAGAAATAAAAGTGTGTGTAATTGTTGAACTGCTTGATTGTTTTCTTTGAATGTACCAAGGAAACACATATTATATGATGATATTTAAACTTTGAATTTTTATTATTATTTTTTTCTTTTTAATCATATATATATCAACTGACATTTATGTTCAGATTGATTTGTAAAAACTGCAAATCAATCTCGAGTCATAGTTAATACTTGAAAACTTACATAGCTCGATGAATGTTACTTCAATGCAAGTTTATTTCCAGTTATCAAAACACGGTCCAATGAAAACTTCCATTAAATTTATTAACTGACTGTGCCACTGTACACTATTTATTGTGAAACCTGCTACATCAAACTCATGCAATGCAGTTTTGGAAATGGTTACTGCATATCACACTTTCCAACAACAGTACACAAATCTCTTACCTAAACATTACTTTTTTCTTTCTGCAGAATTTCAGGATTTTTGTACAAAAAACAACTTCCTTTAGCTGATAAAACATGATAGGAAAATGCAGGATGGGAAGTTTTCTAGGAAATTCCCACAATTGCCACATGTAACATTACCCTGTATTGATTAACAGTGTTTGATATATGACAGGTTTCACACTTATTCTCACTAACATTTACTTGTTATATCATAAAAAGCATATTCTTGTATTAAAAATAAACATTAAAAATGAATATATATATATACCCCCGATGGTCGTTAGATTAAACTCTAAAACGACCACCCCCACGGTTGTCCGTATTCGAAGGAACGTCGGGAAGACAAATTATGCGATACAGGATAATGGGCAGCTAAACTTCCACAAAATCTGAGCTTGCGATACAAAAACACCGACTAATCGAGGTATCTACCAAAATAAAAGCACAAGAACAATTCTTCTGGTATTACTCATTCTTTTTAGCACCATAATTCTTACCAACAATTCCGATTTCGTATACAAGTCTAACAGATTAACAACTTTGCTTTCGAATCTTTGTGTACTGTTAATTGAAAATCTATATTGGCAGTGGCAAACACTTTCCATAGAAACACACACTTGACAACAGTCACCCGTCTGATTTTTTTTAATGTATAATTCCCCGTGACCTTATATATCTGGTCCAGTAAATGTGGCATGATGCATACATTAAAACATAAGTTACAACAACATCCACAATACAATTTGCAAATTTGCTGAAGTTATGAGAATGCTTTAGTATTAGAGAAGAACTATTTTAAACACAATGATCAAAATACAATGATAAAAGTATTAAACAATCCAACTACAGAAATGAAGCAATGATTCCATTGGTCATTAATGAGTGAATTATCCATCAAGATAAATTTGAAGTGAATTGTCTTTACTAGTACATGTTACACAGAACAGCCATTACAGCCCGTAGCAGAAATTACAATTCGTAGTGTGCAGTCTCCTACTGGTGCCCTTCCTGTCTTGCTTTACCTGAAACCTATTGAATTTTATTCTATTAAATTTCTTTTTTTATATGAATAAATAATTTATATTTAAAAAAATTATCATATTCATATCACCATCCTTACAACTACCACCAGAGATGTTCAAAAATCTTGCACTACTAACATTTTTATATTGGCAGATCTTAATTGACATTGTTATAAAAACCTTAATTATTTTATTAGATGTACGCACGAATTTAATTAAAGAACTTAGTGTAATAAGAGCAAAAATGATGCATTGTGAAAATTTCCATAAATCTTGTATTGAAACGAAAAATGCCCAAATAATTGAATTTAGTTAATGAAGAGTATGTTTTTTCTGTAATTTTTCATACAACAACAAATTAAATCACATTGTTTTTATTTTCAATTTAAATTTTGCAGTGATTATTGAAATGTATTAGAATAATTAAATGTTTTTTCCTATAGATAATTTAAATAAACATCAACCAATGCTCTTCTGAATATAATTTTTAAATGTTTCTGTCTAAAGATATTTTTATATTTGTCTATTTAGTTTCAGTAAAATGATTTTTATTTACCCTGCCAAGCCAAATTAAAAACACTTAATATTTTATTGTAATTGACAAAGGCTGCGATGTTCAAAGAAATATATATTTTTTTTTCCAGAGAGAATAAGCTTTAACAGACAATTTTGTTTTCTTTGCATTCGTACCATTAACTAAAGTCATAATTGCAAGCGACTAATTTTTAATCAATGGCAATATGATCAACATTGTTGGAAATCATATCTGCCATTACTCATTTTCCAATTAGCAGGGGAAAATCACAATTGAGATGAAAGAACTTAGTGTAATAAGAGCAAAAATGATGCATTGTGAAAATTTCCATAAATCTTGTATTGAAACGAAAAATGCCCAAATAATTGAATTTAGTTAATGAAGAGTATGTTTTTTCTGTAATTTTTCATACAACAACAAATTAAATCACATTGTTTTTATTTTCAATTTAAATTTTGCAGTGATTATTGAAATGTATTAGAATAATTAAATGTTTTTTCCTATAGATAATTTAAATAAACATCAACCAATGCTCTTCTGAATATAATTTTTAAATGTTTCTGTCTAAAGATATTTTTATATTTGTCTATTTAGTTTCAGTAAAATGATTTTTATTTACCCTGCCAAGCCAAATTAAAAACACTTAATATTTTATTGTAATTGACAAAGGCTGCGATGTTCAAAGAAATATATATTTTTTTTTCCAGAGAGAATAAGCTTTAACAGACAATTTTGTTTTCTTTGCATTCGTACCATTAACTAAAGTCATAATTGCAAGCGACTAATTTTTAATCAATGGCAATATGATCAACATTGTTGGAAATCATATCTGCCATTACTCATTTTCCAATTAGCAGGGGAAAATCACAATTGAGATGATTTGTTCTTTCTAGAATAGCACTTTACAGTATGTCATACAAACTATGAATCTATTTATGCTTTTAATAGAAAATATTAGACTAGAAAACTACTTGATTTTAATAATATTCACTGCCATAATTTGTTTAAAATTTCTCTCTTTATTGAAGGTTATAAATTATATTAAAAATTCGTAAGAACAAGGAATGTTTGTTAATATGAATGGAAGACATCTATTGAATTTCAAAATAAATAACCTAATTGTGGTTTAGCCCAAAATTTTCTTCATACTGCTGTTTAAAAATTTCAAACGAAACTAGGATTGTCTCTATATACATGAGAATATAAAATTAAATATATTATTGTGTGTGTGTGTGTGTATAGAGAGAGAGAATAAGGATCATCATAATAAAATAAAGAAAAAATTGATACCATTTAAATGAAGACTATTAATTTGAATTAGATTAACACTAGAAAATAATATCTGCATTAAATTCTGCAGACATTTTTCAACACCAAATGATTAGTTGATCATTTGGTGTTATAGTGTATAATGATTATATTTAAATGTGAGATGAAAATTTTATTTCAGTTAAGAATTTCTTGAAAGTTTGATTTAAAAACAAAAAATTTCTAATTAGGGTGGTCATTTCCAAAAAGGAAGACATTGCACACGTGACATAAGTTGCCAAAATTACACACACACTATATATATAATGAAGTATAACACTTCAAGCATGCAGTACATCTGATAATTAACTTTTAATTATTTCCTTATTTATAGCTCTGAGAACTGAGAAAAAATTAAAACCAATTAACATTACATGGACTAGATATCTGAAAAAGAGTGAAAAATTTATGCCTCCGTCAGCTTGAATACAATAAAAAATTTTCAAGTGTCTCTTTTTATCAGGTTGAGATATTTGGGGATTTAGGAGTGAATGATTTTTGCTTAATGTATTACCATCATTATCATAAAGTGAAAACCTGTTTCATTGCTAAAAAAATATCATCCTCGGTAACAACCTGACATAAATAACTTATAGAAATAAAATGTTTTTCCTGCGGATGGGTATCGAAGCAAGGTTTTGGGAAGATGTTGCTCTAAAACGATTGTTCACCAGCATGTTTCTTATATTAATTAATAGTATAATCTCATGAAAAATTCAATTAGTTATGTTTGTTTATTAATTTCATAAAAATAAAATTTTATTTTTTTAGCCATTGTATAGGCCTAATTATTTGATTTAACAGACTTCAAAAGTATGACCAATGGCCAGTTTGAGTTCCTCTGAATGAAGGATAGAACACTCAAAAGTCAGACTTCTGGCCTCTCTAGTTTCAATCATTAATATTGTAATCTATATAAAATACTTTTTACTATATGTTCTTATTTAAAATGAGAAATATACTGATACAGAGAATTAGAAAATAATGACTTTATTCCAAGAAATTACAGCAGATAAAAAATTCACATAATATGTTAAGTTAATTTAAACATGAAAACAATTCTAAAATAATAGTAGTGAAAGAATTTTGAACATTTTGTAGACAAATATCAAATAATCTATAATTACTGTTACATTATATTTAGTTTCAAATGTTTTGATAGAAAAGAGATTTGATATTGATAGTTTCTAAAAATTATTCAATAAATTTTAATCTCATATTATCCTTATTAAAAAATTATCAGAGCATTAGGCATTAAAAAAATTTCTTAAAAATGTTATTTTTCAAATCTTTACCTAGGTTACAGAATTGTACATTTTTTTGGTGGTGGTTTTATTTTCTTCTCTGGATTTTTTCTATTGATTTGCCTTACAAGATCATAGAAAATCTATTTAATAAATTTAAACATATTAAATCATGTGAATAAAAAGTAACAAGTAAACTATAACACAAAGTATAGAAATAAAATACCTACCTCACTCACGTTAATTTTGGCTTTAGCAGATGATTCGAGAAAGGCACAATTATTAAAAGAACGAGCCAGATTTGCACCTTGGTCTTTACCGACTACTCTCTCGTCTTCCAAATCACACTTGTTTCCTACTAGAATCATTGGCACCTAATTTGTATTAAAAAGAGGTAACTTCAAATATAATTAATTTTTTTAATCTAAATGAAAAATTGATCTAATTGCCTACATCATCAGTATCTTTCACTCTGAGTATCTGTTCTCTCAAATCTTGTAAATCATTGAAAGTGGATTGTGCTGTGATCGAATATACCAAAACAAATCCCTGTCCATTTTTCATGTATAAATCTCGCATTGCAGTAAATTGTTCCTAGAATTTACAAAACTTGTATTATGCGAATTCAAAAACTATAAAAATAACGAAAATGCCTTACTGTGCCTGCAGTATCCAATATTTCCAGCATGCATTGCTGTCCATCAACTTCAACTTGCTGAAAAGTAAAATCAAGCAGTTATGATTTTTCAATATTTTGCTATTCCTTACATTTACTAGTATCTTAACAAAAATCTTTTCGAAAATTACCTTACGATAACTATCTTCTATTGTTGGATCATATTTTTCCACAAATATTCCTTGGACAAACTGAACAGTCTATGGTAAATAATAATATATTATAACAACAAAACAATATCACATGCTATTCAATGAATTAAATTAATATAAACACAATTATACAAAATCAAGTTAAACTAATTCATTGGCAAATGAAATTGGACAACTTATTATTTGTAGATAAAAGCAGTTTTTACAAGAATGCTTTCAAATTTTAAAATTATATTTGTGTTTCTACAATATTTGAACAAGCAGATTACCAAATTATTGTTGCAATAATGCATTCTTCCCAAACAACAGCACTCATTAAAATTAAAATACAAATTCAATGTTTGAATGTGTTAATCTGAAGATAAATTGGGAATATCATCAAGGAAGTGCCATTTGAATTAAACTTTCCATTAAAAAATGATACAGAAGAAACTAAATAAAACAATCTTAATGCGAGTTTGCATAAGAGCATTATACATTGAATGTGTTTATTCAATGCAGGTGTATACAAAAACACTGAAAGGAGCTAGTATCAATATTTATTTTTTAAATTTAAGTACTTTAGTTTTACCAATTTACTTATGCTTATATTAAAGTTAAATTATTTTTACAGTTACTTATATTATTTACAGCTAAACATTAATTTATTATAAAAAAATAAAAAAAACAAGCTAAATTAATATATATATATAAAGAGAACATTAACAAGTGTGATATTTGAAGATAAATTTAATTAATATGCAATAAAATAATGCTTTACACTAATACTACAATTTCTACAGGTATTCCTCAAGAAACTATAATCACTCCCTTTGTTATTTAATCTCTCTGTAATGGCATATCTGAATTAATAAACAATTTTTTTGTTGAAACTGTCTTTGTTTTATATTTCTTTTCCAACTGAAAATGAAGGGCATTTGCATTTTGCAGTATGGATGTGCAGAGAGTGTATAGTCTCAGAATTGAAGTGAGATTATGAGAACCATACACACTCTGCACATCCATTTATTTGATTCTACATCTCGTTTACATTCGTCTGCAAATGTGTGTTTTAGGTGCTTCACTCTTCCTCAGTTCACTAAAATGCATACTGTTACATTACTGTACAAACATTATTAAAAGTTTTGACATAACTTTAAGTAACTATATTTCCCTTTTTTAAAAAATTAAAATATCATCTAAAATCCCAATTCATCTATTTCCTGTAAATCTTACACTATTAAATTATTTTGTCCTTTTTGTGTGCATTATAATATAACATTCCATGTACGGTGATACCTCAGTTTTCGTCGATAATCCGCCCGAAAACAATTGGCGAAATCCAAAATCTATGAAAACCGAGGTAATTATTTCCATACGAATCAATATAAATCCAATTAATTCATTCTAGACACTACAAAATACATACCAAAAACACATTTTATAGAGAATTAATATAGCTTTAAAGACTGGTCACTATAAATCAGTAAAACTTCTTACACATTTAGGTAGTAAACTTAACTTTGGTTTGGCTTAACACTTGAGATAGAGATAATTAACTTTAAATGGTTAGTTAGATCAGTGATTCTCAAAGTGGGGGGAGTCGCTGAAAAATTGATGCCAGATCAATGTTTTTTCAAATATTTTATAAATTTACTATGGATTCATGTTTAGAAATAATAGAAATAAAAAATATATAAATTAATTTTTACTATTGCACATATAAATAATAAAAACAATATAAATATTAAAATACGAGCCTAAATATAATATTTATAAATTTGTGCGCTATTGGGGAATCCCCCGAGTTCCACTCTCCGCCTAAACTATGATAGAACAGCATTGTCATTTGGAACGGTGTTCGCTAGCAGCGTTGCGTCTGTAGACAAGTCGAGTTAGAAATACAGTAGACCGTCTATTATCCGAAAACCGATCAACCGAAAGCGTTTCAGTAGGCTAATTCGAATTTCCGCTAGTGCTGTGGCACTGCAATATTTGGCTATGTCTTGGGATACTCAGATATTATTTTAGTTGATATGTGTTTTTAGCTGGCAGCACTGGCGCGATCATGAGAGGGTACTTAAGTATGCGCCAGTATTTGAACGAGACTTTTTTCCTATCGTGAGTGGTAAGTTTTGCTTGTTTTTCTGAGGACTGTGTTGTGCTGAATCGGAACGTTTTGAGACGAGATTAACTTCCGAAATATAATGTTTTTTGTTTTTATATTCTTCAATATATTTATTTTGTTTGTGAAAAATACAGTAAAGAAATAATTTTTAAAAAATTTCGTTAGTCTTAACATTGACAAAAATTCAACGCAAAGCGGCACGCAATGAAGAGAAATTTCAACATGGAATAGATTAATTAAACAAAAGAAATTAACTCCTCCCGAATTTAAATTAACCCCCTCCCTCCGGGTTGTTTTTCTACACATACTCATTCTTTGGGGGTCCTTCGAAATTTTTAAGTGCAAAAGGGGGGTCGCCGACCAAAAAGTTTGAGGAACACTGAGTTAGATTATAATTATAATATAATCTTTAAGTTAAATAATAGCAAAGGTAATTCTATTAATTAATTTATATTAATATATTATATTATAATAATGTAAGGACGGATAATCAGTGGCTAAGTGGCTATCAGTCTTACCAGTTTTCTTATATAGGCTCTACATATCAATCTGTAGTTATTTATAAGTAATTTAATTATTCATGTTAGTAAAGAAAGTAAGTAAGTAATTAGTAGTAGTCTAGTAGTTAGTTATTATTATCACAATCATGAATCACATACATTCATATCATCATATATCTAAGATACTGATAGTTAAATAGTTAATTAAATTAATGACTAACTAGGTAGTCTCAGTTTCTCACTAATTTTCACAATAAAGTTGCCTAGCCTAGCCCACTAACCACTTATAGAATAAAAGTTAAAAACTCTTAATAGAATTAGAGTAGAAGTTATAAAATATTAGTCTTGTCTTGAATAAAGTATTTTAAAGGACTAAATAAAATTAAATCAATCACTTCTGTTATTTTTTTTTTGACTTTTCTGGAAGTAGGATCTCAAGAAACAAATGGAATTGATGGTGTCTCCAAACCTACTTTTTAATGAACTGCATATATATCCCTCTGCGGAGAAGGCCCTTTCTGCCTCTATGCTAGTTGGTTTCGGGGTCATCAAATAATCATAAATCAAAGATAAGTTTTCACCTCTGACTTGCTCACTTTCATAAACAGCCATTTCCTTTTTTAATAACTTATAATCCTTCTTAGTACTAGTTTCTTTCCATTTCATGAAGTTTTCTTTCTCACGCTTTAGTTGGATCTCCAATTCTTGTTCCAATGTGAAATTCAGGGAATCCAGATTATCTGGATCATCATTTTCCACCTCCATAATATTCTCTGCCATTCTGCTGGTTCCACTACATATGTATTTACACGATTCAGCATATTTTTCATTTCCTGGCACATTACATTTTTTTTTCGGCATTGTGAAAGAATAATCGGGCTTTCTAAGTTTTTGGTCATACTTCTTCGAGTTCTGTATGTAAATCAGTATCCCTGTGATCTCGGTAAGACACCGTTCTCTGATTCTTTTACAAAGTGCCTTGGAAAGGTCGGCACTCGAGATTGTGTCCTGGCATTTTAGTTTGTCTAAGACAAATTTCAGGGTTGTGTCAGCAGTTATCAAACTCGACTCATCTACAGAGAGCTTCTATGGCCAGTTTAACCAGTTGAAGACTTGTGATCAACTCATTGATTAGTGACCACTTGTCAGCAGAGAATTTAATGTCTGAGCCAGGTCTATTAAGGCTTTATCGATGCAAACTTTTACACTGTAGAAACGTTCCAGAATGCTGAGGAGACTGTTCCACCTAGTGCGGCAGTCAAAAATCAAACTCAATTCTTTGCCCTTCACTTCTTTTACATATTTTTGCAAAAACATATCTCTGGTTGGTGATTTTTTAAAAGTCTTAACAACTTTTTGCACTTTTTTAAGAAGTTCACTGTATCACAGAAATCACTTCAAGTTCAGTCGTGTCGTGTTGGTTCAATGACTACTTCTAAGCCTTCATTGGTCTCTGTGTCTTCGTCATCATATTCGTCACTTTCGTCTATCTCTGTGTGTTCTACTTCTTTTTGATCTTTCTTTTTATACAGAACGTCTACCACAGCTAACTGGATTCCATGAGCAAGGCAAGAGTCTACCAACTTTTACCATAAAGATTGTACCATCAGTAGTGATACCAATGGTATCACTACTGATAGTACAAGCATTGGTAACCGATACCAATGGTATTACCCAATGGTTACAAAGTTTAAGCCAAATTTTTTCAAACGTTCTGACATTAATTCAATGCAATGTGCGGCAGTGCAGGATTCGTGAATTCTGATCAAACCAAGATTAAAATGAGTCTCTTTATGGTGCACATTGAGATTTATGTATCTGATTTTTTTTAGATGTCCACTCATCAAATCTTAACAAAAACCTTTGACCCTTTTCTTTAAAATTTGCAAATTTTTTTATTAAATCTGCTTCAATAGTTTTCGCATAATTGGTAATCATCAACCTTATGGTGTTGGGAGAAGTTGGCAATTGGAATTCTTTTTTTTTTTTTTTTTTTTTTTTGTTATCAAACGTCTTAAATCGGAAGATGTACAAAATGAACTCAGCGTAAAACCATCTTTGCACACCTTCCTTGTAACCATGGCTTCATTGAATTTTCTTTTACAAAATAGGCATCAATACTATTCTTAGCCTTTTTGTTCAGTATAATATCTACTTCCTGATCATTGACAATTTTTGATATAGTTGTTATTGCTGTGGGAACTACTATATCTGTATTGGTATTTTGCTGTTTGCAGAAGTAACATTGACACAGTGTATCTTTTGTAGATGGCCTTTTAAGCCTGTCGTTGAACAGTTACTAATCAGCAAAGTTTTTGAACATAATAAGCATTTTGCACTTTGACTATCATCCAATTTTTTAAAATAGTCTCACAAGTTTTTTCATCATTCTCACCACATTTCTCTTGCTGACTTGGCTTTGTAAGACACATTATTCAGTACGAATTTGAATTGTACAGTTATATTATTATTATGTAACTGTGAACTGACTGAACTGGCATGATATCTGAAAAAATAAATTAAGAACTTTTGATTCATAAATATGCATACTTAATAAATTTTATCGCCAAGCAGCTGAAGCAGCATTAAACTAGCCAAGTTTGATCGAAATCGTTAGAGAATTATTTACCAAAAACAGTTAGAGTTGTTTTTGTGGTAAATAATTCAATTTTCATTTAATTTGTATCATATGGCAGCGCCCTTTATTCTCTCTATAATACCATTACCAACCAGGACTGTTTAATTCTAATTTATGGTCGGTTGTGACATCACTGGATCACGTAATGGAACGAAGGTGGATCGTGGTCGCTAGGAGCGTATTCTGTTGTCAAATGTAGGCCTCAGGGTGGAGAGAGAAGTGGGCCATGATGTTGTTTTTTGATTCAACAAAAGCCGTAGTCATGATGTTGGTGGTTTTTGATCTGTCAGTGGCAACAATGGTGTTTATATTTTGATGGGTTTCCCACTCCTTAAAGGCATAGTACTAGCCAACCGTGAGCGATAGCAAGCATGTTGACATCAATATCTGTCGGACTGCCTGTTAAACACGCGATAGGCTTAATGGAGAGAGCAATGCGACTCCCGATCATCACGCCATCGCTAGAAAAAGCATGATAACTTTCTTATTTTTCGTCTCCAGTAAAATATCAATTGAGCTGAAATAAAAGATTTTCTATTAGCTAGTGACAGTCATCTCCCAGAAGGATGGGTTAGGTTTCTTGGACAAGCCACAAAAGTGGCGTGTAGTCTCGCAGCCGAAGCAGCAAGCAAAGCGAGCTGCGAAGCTACAGCTCCCCATAGGCTTAAACTGCAATCGTTTCGTCATGTGATTCATTGACGTCACAACTGACCATAAATTAGAATTATGCACCAGGACTAGGAGAGGAGTTACTTATTTTATTTAGTCAAAGACACTTTATTTAGCGAGAGCGGAAAGTCAATTGGCAATTAGATCAGCAGAGATAAAAGGGCAAGCGATGCAGTGTAGAGGAGGGGTGTAGCATGTGCCACACTGAACGGCAACATCGCTCTGGCTGCCGAGTGATAGCACACATAGCAAAGTGGCAATGCCAACAATGTAGACCAGGGGTGTTTGTGGGACCCCAAAAAATCCCCTGAAACTTTTACGGACTTACTACCGACATTTTGGAGTTTCGAGAAGGGGGGAGAAATGAAAAATTACAATTATGAAGTATTGAATGACCTAATTATAAAAGTTCAATGAATTACTTTTTTTGCAAAATTAATAACCATAAATTTTCAAACATATAAACTACTACATTTTATGTAAATATTTTAAATTACCTGAATTAATTCTTTAAAAAAAAATTATCTAATTTCTGCTGCTTTTTTTTATTTTCTGATGTTTGTGGGCTTGTCTTTCTTTTGTGGTGAACTTCATAATTGCAGGAAGGTTGACTTTTATTTTCCTCATTTACAGTTGAAGAAATTTCCTCGAGAACTGCACATGCAGAGGTAGAAGCAGTTTGCTTTTCTGCTAATGTAGAAGGTTTTTCAGAGACTTTTATAGGTGACTCATCTGAAATACATGTTTTTAAGTCCTCTTGATATGTTTTCCAACTTCTGTTCATATTCAGTAAGAGATCTTTGTGAATTGGATCAGTCATTGGATTTTTTGAGCCATATTTTTCACATGAGGTTTCTTTAGAAGCCATTAAATCATATTTAATAGTCTGCACTGCATCTAGGGAATCAATCTTAAGAGAGGTTCTATAGTCAGTGACAAGTGTATCCATTAAGTTGAATGCACTTTCCACTAATGGGCCATGGAAGCAGCTAAGGCAGGCTTTGACCAATTTAGCCAATGTAGGATACTTATAATCATTTGTGAAATCATCTTTTAAATTAAAAACTTTAGACCAATATTTATCAATTGTACACTTGACTTGATTTCCACTTTCATCAGATGTGTAGAGCATTTCTTTGGTGATATCAATATCACTCTGGTATAACCTTATTTCAGCTTCTACTTTTGACTTTTCATTATCACTAAAAATATGGGACATAAAAGATGATAATTTTTCAAAAGCTAATATTGTACTGGTTTTACCTCTTAGCTCTGGATCTAATGCTGTAAAACTAATTAGATATGAATTTTTAAGGGGTAATTTCTGTTTCATATGCTGTGCTGTATTAGTATAAGCTTTCATCAGAGAAATTTGGAATTCTTTTGCTATTGGATGATTTTTTGATAATTTCTTCAGGAGAGTGGAAGCTTCTGCACCAGTAAATATTACTTTGCTAGGTAGATGGAATTCTGGATTTGTGACATCAACCTTTAATAAATCATTATAAGATGTGCACTCTATATTTTCTGGCTTCATAAAAAAAGAGAAAAATTTTGCCATCAATTTATAAATACTGGAATGTATTAAATGAAGCATTGGTTTTTTTGTTTCAAATAATTTAATATATGTGTTGAACTCTGGTAATACTGCTGAATATAATGCCATATGCAATAAAGTTTTGTTTTGCATAACAAATAACCCATTTAGTATTCTTTTTTTCCGAGCTAAAGCATCCTTTGTGAGTTGTTGGGAATGCAAGCAAGAATACACCCCTTCAACAATTTTTTTCTGAGCTGCAGAAATATTTCTTTTATTGTATACAGTTTCAACATAAGAAAAATAATCCCCTTTATCAGTTTTATCCAAGTAGTGAAAATAAAATGCAATAAGAGCATCCCACAGATCTTTGATTCTTTCTAAAACACATAAAATGTACACCCACCTATGGTCTGGTCTCTTCAAGGGCTTAAGTTTTTTAATGGCAAGGGATTCACAGATTTTGAAAAAATTTTCTCTTTTACTGCAGCTTTTCATATCAAAATAGATGTCATCAAACAAATCTTCTAAGTATCTATCAAAACATGAAGCAAATTTTTTTGCACAGTTATTAGCTGTGTGACATGTGTCACCATCAATATCTAATAAGTGGGGTGCTTTGTTTGATCGTAGTCTGGTTTCAACACCCTTTTTTTTCCACGCATGGTGTTACATGAGTCCATTAATACACTAATTAAGTTTGCCCATGGAATATTATTATCTTCAATAGTATTAACAACTGCTTTAAAAACAGCTTCTGAATTGCAAGATTCCATCTTTAGAGATGCAAAATGATGAACTACAACTTCATTTTGATTGTTGTCATAAAACTGCACCAATATTGCCAGTATACTTTCTTGAGCATTGCTAGTACTTTCATCCAAATTTAGAGAAAATGGAGTCTCCTTTAAAGTTTTAATGATATTTTCCTTAATAGTTTTTGCGAGCCCATATTTCATCTTATAACATGCAGTAGTCCTGGACATTTCCAACGAGTTTAGTGCCGTCTGATCGCGGCTCAACTGTTTGCAGAGTTCAATTAAATTGGGAGCTACATTGAAAGAATGAGAATTCTCGGCGATAAACGAAGTTATTAATACCTCTTGGCGTGCTTTTCTTGTCACTATATCCAATGGCCGAGCATCAGTCTCCAGTAAGTCATCAGTATTTTTTGAATTAGCATAATTACTTAAAGTCATTGAATGTCTAATGCACTTTGAATATTTTATGTGCGTCACAGTTTTAGAATGATTTGTGAAAGCCTTGAATCCTTCCCCACCATACTTCAGCAGTGAGTTACAAAAAACACAATATGCTTGTCCAGCAACATTTATTTTCTTGCACCATGTGCCGATGGTATCCCCATTACCATCTCTCCGTTCAATCCAATTCCACCTAAATGCATTCCGGACACCTTCTTCTAATTGTATAATATCACTATTTATATCGAGAAATTTCATAGTGAAATTCTCTTGCGTACATAAATAAAAAAATATTTCAATAAACGAAACGAAAAATTTACACGTGCATCAATAAATGAAACGAAAATTTTACACAGCGGAGAAAAAAAAGTTGCGAAGCGATCAATGACAAATAGCTAATACGGCGAAAAATCCCCCTTCTCTACTTATTGGCGCCACGCCAGGAGAGATAAGACCTTTGAACCCAGAGTCACGTGATCGCACATCTGGTCGAACGAAGTCTCTCCCTTTTTTTTCTGCCGCGCCTACTTGCCGAAAAGAATCCAGAAGAGAATGTCCGAGAACCGGGGGAATGAGTCATAAAGGAGGATGCACGACCACACAAGCGGCAATCCGTTTACATTTCGGCGCATGCATTCAGTATTCAAGATGGCGAACGATATCGACACTCCGCTATCCACGTGTTTACAAATTTTGTTTTGTACCGTTTGTTTTATTTAGCTAGAAGATTTCGTCGAAGATTCGAATGAATATTTTGGATTAGAGGTATCGTATTGGCAAGAATCTTGCCGAGATATTTTGTTGGATCGATAAAGAACTGATGTACAAAATAGGCTTATTCTTCGATTAAGATCTCTCGATAAAGAATACTATTTCGAGTAAGATTCGGTTGTTTTGTTCTTTGAATTAAATAATATATGATTACTGTATCTGTGTAGAATTTGTGTTAAATTTATTATTCTTTCCTCTTTATTCTGATGTTAGTTATCTCGGTTAACCGCGTCGAACTTTCCGCCATTAAAACACCACGTGATAGTATTTTCTCACGTGACTGCCAGACGAAATGTTATTGGTTGATAGAAACGCGTCTTGGCGGCGGCCGCCGCAAAAGATAGAATTCGACCAACTTTCGCGGCATGAGAAAAGCGGCACGAAATAGACCTCCGCGGCGAGAAAAAGTGACGTCATTCTGCCGCTTTTCCTTGCCACGCCACATGTGTGCATCCGGCTTAACACGCAATAAGGAAAGAACAAAACAGAAGTTTTTTTTCCCTTTTCACGCATTATCACTTCCTTTCTTTCTCCAAAGGCAAAGTTTTCACCACACACACTGACCTTGCGTTTTCTGCTTTCAAAGCAAACAAAATTACCCAGATCAAAATAAATAATTCATTATTATTCCTACTTCCTTTTGAACGACGATCCCCGGAATTTCCGGGTATCGAAGTTCAAAATCCCCGGAATTCCGGGGTTTCCCCGGAGCACAAACACCCCTGGTAGACATTTGCACCATTATTTAGAAAGTTAATTGAGTATTTGCGGATCCACAGCGCTGGCCTGCTAGATCCAGGAATTGCAATCCCTAAGTGTGATGTAATTGTCATGTAATAGTAGTAGTATGCATTTATGATGGTCGTATCATGGGAAATAATGCCTTCTGGGTCTGTTTAAGGGTAACTGGCTCCTATTCAGACATTATAGACAGGGAGAAAACCTGGAAAACTTCATTTGGCCAGCCTGTCCTGGCAAAATGTGAACCCATGACCAAACTTTCAGTGTTCAGGAAATGGAATCGTTAGCCAATGGTGGGCCGTCATGGGGTAATGCTCACACAACGAGAAATAACACCACACTGAGCCAGAAATCACATGAGTTGCCCTTTGTTTTTGCAAAATTAGCAGCAAGGTCACTTGGGCACACTGATGAAATCCAAGGCAACAGATGAAAACAGACAAATTTTTCATGAAAAAAATCAACGATAACCGAGTTTCATGATGAAGTTTCAATTTTCCATAAATCCATTAATATACCATCTATTCCCAGTGCATTACCAACTCTCAACTTACTTAACACATATCTCAATTCTTGCTCTGATATATCAGAGTTCAGTATTTCATCCGACCAGATCAAACACTCATTAAAAACTGCTAAATCAATTCCGTAATCAATTCCGTATGGTTTTTCAGTCATAAAGAGAAAAGAAATAACTGAACCATTTAAGTAAGCTACCGTATATCTCGGCAGATAAGATGAGGTATAAATTTTCATCAAAGTTTTACAGTTTTAGCATATATCTGTCCTATAAGACGACCCCCAAACTATCAACGGCCTATAAATTTAGTTTAGATCAGCGATTATTATCTGGGTAATAATACTGTATAGCGTATACGGAATTATGTCCTATTTGTAATTTTTCAAATGAACAAATTTATTTTCTTGCATCTGGCAGCACTGCCTTGCGATTGTTGGAAAAACATTCTCACTGATTTGGCATTTGGATAATGACCTTGACTATTCACAAAAACATTGTATGGGCTATTCTATTTTGTGCACATACCCTACTCTCTACTAGTAAATAATTACGGTTTGTCTGTTTTTTTTTATAATGGTTTTAATTTATATAAATTTCAATCTAATTTTTTGTATCTGTCCTATAAGACAACCCCAGATTTTGGGGGCCTTTTTTTATGATTCAACTATCATCTTATCTGCCGAGATATATGGTAATATTTACCATAACCAAATTTCTACTTCCTTTACATAAATTCCAAAATAACCTATTATTTCTGTAAAAGTTCCTAAAATTATGTATCTTCTTATAAAACTTCTCCTTTGCTAAACAGTCTCTTTACTAAACTTCAGCACAGAACAAAGACACTCCTTTAAGCCACCAAACCATTTTTCTTAAACTCTAACCATGCTGTTTCTAGCTTTAATCATTAAATGACAATCCAAATCAAACCAGTCATATATTCCCACTGTTGTTTTAGTCCCGTGGTTCAACCCATATACTCTAGCAATCTCCATTATGACCTTACTCAGCTCCAGCAGGAATATATTAGAAGTCTGCTCCAGACAGTACTCCAAAGCAGCCAAAAACATCTCTACCAGGTCACTATGCCAAAAATTCCTCTCATAACTACTACTGGGTAGTACCCAAAGAATCTCTAGAAAAATCTTCCAGATAGAGAACCATTGGACAATGATATGACCAAAAACAATTCTTAATACTAAAAAATTTAATACAATTCCACACATACGTAGTAATTATTCCCAAATCAATTACTGCTGAAGACCCTTGATTAAACTCAAAAGTGTACTTCATCCCCTGCTTCGTCACCACACACTAACATTTAAAATAAGCAAATTATTATTCACACAACACTCAAGCACTTTCCAACCTCTAGCATTCATATTTACATCCTTCAAAACTCTGCTTCTTTTATCAGAACCAATATCAAAACTATCACATATACATGTCAGAACTTCATTATGAGCACCCGTTCATGCATTAAAGTGACCCAACATAATCCAATTCGACTCTTCCTCAACCTCAAACTTAGACAACACTTCAAAAATTTCTTGCCACTTTTGTTCCTGAATGTAAACAAAAAAAACATTAATTTTCCCAAGCAAGAATAAAATATTAACAAACACAATATAACTATCTTTATAAATAAATTTGAATTTTAATGAAGATCTAATACATAGCAATCAAGATCTCAAGAAAGATCTTGGTTGTTATGTATGGATACCTCACAGTAGATCACAGTAGGGATAAGCCAATGGCCCTCAGGAGAGATCTCCTGAGGGCCATTGACCTACCCTCTCAAAGCATCATCAACAATATAATGACAATGAGCAATTATTTACTGTGACGACATCACAATGCCAGGTTGCAAGTTTTAATCGTATTTTTAATTTATTTTACTTAAAATATATGCTCTCCACCTCAAATTATTAGCAGTGTCTTGCCCCTGTGCATCATACTTTTCCTTTAAAAATATAGTTGTGCTGGTCATCTAACTGCTTTCAAGGGAAAAGTTTCAAATTGAAATAACATGACTTCCAGCTTGCATTGAAAGTTTGTATATAGTTAATTGGGATCTCCTGCTCCTAAGGTTTCCATATCTGGTCTCGGATTTTATCTATGTAACTGTTCAAGATTAAGGAAAGACAGACAGCCAACAGTGGGAATTTATAGGTCTACAATTTTTTCAAATTGCAGCCCATTCACTTAATTCCTCCCAATTACTGCTCTTGATGAACCATGTTTCTGATAAGAAAAACACATCATACTTCAATGACTGCAGTTTGGCACAATCCACATCATAACAGAGGATGCAGAAGTCCACGATAGTTGCTATGAAACCAGAACAACCTTGGCTGATACTTCATCATATTTATACCAAACCCCATCAACTACCAATTTATCATAACATGAAATGCACATTTCTTGTGCCTTCTTCCCTTTTTCTCTTCCCAAATAACCTTAAGTTGTATCTAATGTCACTTTGAGAAACCATCATACACACACATTATGATTCTCAAATAAAACCTTTTTAAACCTTAATTTATTGCTAAAAGAACCAAACTTACAAATTACTGGTCTGGGTTTATCTCCAACTCTTTACCCAACCCTCTGTATACTTTTGTAAGTATACAGAGGGTTGTTGCATTTTGAATACTTTGAATTTACCCTTGTTGCATTTTGTAATGCAACGAGGGTAAATTCAAAGTATTAACCACAAAAAATTTCACTATGTCAAATATTTCCAAAGACATTTCCACTTTCCCTGAACAACAACATTATTCATCCTTCTCTGATTATCCATAACATCCAGTTCCCTTTCAAATGAACTCAATTCCATGTAAACTTTATCCATATCAAGAGAACTTCCAACCTTCAACTCAATCTTCCCTAACCTTGCATCAAAATCAACCAAGATCTCATTTACATTCTTAATCCACACTGTAAGGTGATCCAATCTTCTGATGAATTTGTCAACCTTAGGGTTGAGTTATAAACTCCGTAATGTAACCGTATCCGTACCGTATCCATAGCTGTAAGTGTATCCGTATAGTGTGGTTATAAACTCCGTATCATATCCGTATGTCCGTACCGTATTCCATAAGAAAAGTTTGGATCAATCAAACTTTTACGGTAGGGATACGGAGAATTGACTAACTGCGCATGCGCTAGGTCGCCGTCAGTCGATATACAATCGGAAGTTGTGCTGGAAGCAACCGACAAAACTTTCACAAGTTGGTTAAAACGTAACTTTTCTCCACCAATGCTGCTTCTGAATAATATAAAATTTTAAGATAAGAATTACTTTAGTCATAAAAAAAATAGAAAAATAATAAAATGAATAAATAATTATAGTGTTAGATCTGGCAGTAACTACCGATGATTTTGCACATGCTCACAATGGACTGCTTTGTAAATCATAGAACAGTTTGTTCCTTTACGAATACGGAAAACGCCTTACGTAGTTTATAACTATTGCCATAGATATCCAGTGTAGCAAACATTTACGAATACGGATACGGTTACGTTATGGAGTTTATAACTCGACCCTTACCATTTAACAAAACATGCAATCGCAATAAAAGCCAAACCCCTTCCACCATGTCAATATTTGACTCCTGCAGTAATTTCAAAATATCATCTTCACCAGAAGGTCACTCACACCTTAACCTAGTTTATGGTCTTTCCAGAACAGTTAGAGAAAAGGTCTTCTTCTGAGCCTGAGACATAACAACAAACTATACTTATGTAGAAAATGAAAAATAATCAGATTAGTCTCTTATTCACAAATCGAATAGTCTCCGAACTTTTAATTAAAATATTTCTTAATGACTACCTACAAACATATTTATAAATTAATTTTTAAAAATAAAACATGTAATATATTGACATTTACTTTATTCATCTTTCTCTGCCCATATCAATATTGCAAGACAACTAAAATCATTAGATGAAAACATAAATTTTCAGTAGCTTTCACATAAATTCAGCAGACTTGAATCGGTTGAAATGTAAATCCTTTAACAAAGACATCTGCAGAGGGGAGCAAAACTTGCCCTCATCTGGGATTGACTAAAAAAAATTATACAAATTATAATCACAAAAGTAATTGATTGTGTGAGTGAATGAAAAGTGACCTTAATACTCTCCCCACCATAACTATATTTTATACTCTAATTATGGAAAAAAAAAATCAAAAAATTTATTTATTTAATTATTTGTCTCCAAGCTTTGTCACCCGTAAAATTTTGATTTGATATAAATACCTCTGAACATAAATTGGGTCTTAAATATAGTCTCTGGGAGAGACTATATTTAAGACCCAAATTCAGCCATAAATAGCTGAGAAATGTATTTTTGTTGTTGCTGTTGTTATTATTATTATTATTATTATTAAGTAACAGATGTAAATATAAAAGTAAAATTATTTTCAAGAAACAACAATTACCGTATATTTCCGTGGATAAGAAGATAGTTGAATCATAAAAAAATGCCCCCAAAATCCGGGGTCATCTTATAGGACAGATACAAAAAAAATTAGATGGTTTTAATTTATATAAATTTCAATTATAAAAAAAAAATTGACAAACTGTAATTATTTACTAGTAGAGAGCAGGGCATGTCCACAAAATAGAATAACCCATACGACGTTTTTGTGAATAGTCAAGGTCATTACCGATGCCTGAATCAGTGCGAACGTTTGCAACAATAGCAAGGCAGAAAATAAAATTTGTTCATTCAAAAAATAATGAATAGGACATAACTCCATATACGCTATACAGTATTATTATTCAGATGATGATCGCCGATCTAAACTAAATTCATAGGCCATTGATAGTTTGTGGGTCGTCTCATAGGACAGATATATGCTAAAACTATAAAACTTTGCCGAAAATTTATACCTTGTCTTATCCGCGGAAATATACAGTACAATTGATACCAAATTTTGAAAAATTGTTTTTGATAAGAAAACCTTAATAGAATCTGAATTTTCATATTTTATTATTGTTATTTATATAAATAAGTGAATCTCCAACTTTATAAAGTATCATAAGCAGAACAGACTGTTAAATACATCAAACTCCATATTATCCACATATCATCAAGATATTTTATCTATCTTGTCCATGGACAGCTTAATGAATGGGAAATTGTACATTCATAAGCAAATACACCAACAACTGCCATAAATGTTTATGACATTTGTTGTATTTGCTTATGATATTGGGTTTCGATTGATGTATGTTTATAATTGTGCATTCATCATCAGTGTATAAGCAATAGACTTTCAAGCTTTCAAGCTCAACTGACATTCCAAGCAACATTCTAAAACATTCACGGGAATTGTCTTGAATTTACAAATGAAACTTTAGAAATTTGTTGAGAGACTACATGTGGAGGGTGGAAAAAATCATTTATACACTATAAATAGTTGAAAAAATATCCTATTAGTCCTAAAATCAAAATACAGTAATTTGGAAAAAATGTAAGAATTACACATAAAAACATAAAATTTTAATTTCTACAAAATATTTTTGAAAATAGAAGAAATCTACATTTATATTTATTTACTAAATACACATTTCAGCTTATAAAACTTGGGGTTCATACTTACATTATGTTATAACAGAGTTGAGCTGTGTATGTATATATAGGGTGCACCGCCAAAGTCTGGAAAAAATTCAATTTCAAATTCCCACCATTCTATACCACCAATAGATGTCGTGTTTGGCGTTCAAATAGCTTGACACATGTACTAAACCATCATAACCTCGAAACAGTCACAATGTTGAAACCAAGTGCGGAGTATAACCAAAGAGCCGCGATTATTTAAAGTATTCTCAGTGGGCGCTTAGCGACAAAAATCATTCAAGTTCTTCAAGTACCCGAGATCGACTGTATGATGTCGTCGCAAAGTACAATGAGTCGGAGAAGTCCAACGAAGGTTTTAAAACACCAGTGAGGAAAACTCACTCAAAGGAGTGTGCCCGAAATCATTCAACAGGCTCAATTCTGGCCTCCCAACAGCCCAGATTTGAATTCTTTGGACATCTATGTATGAAGCGTAGTTCAAAGGGTCACGAGCAAGTCCAGACATCCAAACGTCACATCATTGAGAGCCACTATTGAAGCAGCATTCACCGATATGGACCATGACACATTAAAGCACGCCTGTGCACACTTCAGACCAAGAATGGAGGCGGTCATTCAAGCAGGAGGGAGACATATTGAATAAATGTATTCTTTATGGCCTTACAAACAATGTGGTTAAAAAGAATTTGTAAACCTTTTCATTTTTTGCAATAAAAAATATGTTTGGAAAAAATGTGTAATTTTGTCCAGATTTTGGCACCGCATCCTGTATATAAAACCTCTGATTTTTATAGTTTAAAGAACTATTTTGGATTATTTGCGTTTTTTCACTTTCTATGCACACCATACACTAATTAGCATGGATAATTAGAGGTTTGGTATTTTTAATAATCTTAAATCTAAATTTTTTAAAATAATTACTTAACATCAAAATTTTAGTCAAATATTAAAGTTGTACCATGTACTACTTACCATTTTATTTATTTATTTTTGTACTGATGTTTTATGATTATAATAGCAAAAACTTTTCACATGAACATTTACATTATATATAGAACAGTTTGCATATTATTAAAAAGTCATTGGTAAATAATTTTACATTCTAATTCTATTTCCAGACATTTTAAAGTAAATTTCTCTGAAGATTATAACCCCTTTTTTCTCTAGCAATTATTTTTATTTTTGCAGGTTTTTTTAGGCGCATTAAATGTTCATCTTCAGGCATAAGGGTGTTTAATATGCCTGAAAATGTTTGTAAAAATAAAAATAATTGCTGGAAAATAAGATGTAATAATCTTTATTTGAATGCAAGCAGTTGGTACTCAAATTTCTCTAATTGCAAAATTTGAAATGATCATTGAACTATTGCATAAGTATAATTTCTATCATTTGTGATCCTTCCTCTTATATAAAGAATCATAAGCATTGCATTGAACTCTCCTAAATTTTTATTTATTGTTTTTAATGATTATTATAAAAACAGTAATAAACTATATAAACAGATATTGTAATTGAAACAATTTGTTATAATGTATTGACTTTACATCATATCCTTCTAACAGTTTCATATCAAATCTCATCTTCAAGACAAAGTATTCATTTTTTAATTTTTTATTGCCATAAAGATTAATTAGATTCTGTAATTAATCTAAATGTAAAAAGAGAACCATCACCAACTGAATGAGTTATCAAAATAACAATTTCACAACCTTTTCAATCAGCAAATATTTTAATGCAAACGAAGCTAACATTTTCTTCAGAAGGTTCCTCTTCTATTGCCCTAGATTTCTTTGCATTGCAAGAAGGGGTTGAGGTAAACTGGAATAATACAATGGTGGTTAGATCAATTAGGAAAGATCACACTTCTAAAATATTTGGAATGCTTAGGAATATGTTAGTTGACATATTCCTAAGCAAAGGTGCATCAATAAATTTTAGAGATGAGAGCATAAGAAATTTCCGAAATAAAAAAAAAAGTTAACTGTATTCTTGCATAGATTTATGTATTTTTAACAACTGCATTCATTCATTCATTCATTTTAACTTTGTTTGAATTTGTGTTCAAGAATGATGTTTCTTTTCCATTGATTATATATGTATTGTACATTAATCCAAAGATGGCTGTTTAACTCTTTGGGGTTAGGTGGTGAAAAACTGTCCCACCTTTTGCATAGCTTTTTTTATGCATGGTGGGATATATTCTAACCCATCTCAAAAAGTTGAAGTTACTCTTAGTCATACAGTTTAGTATTTTATTTAAAAGTGTGTCATTCAGTTGGCAAATGTTTTTTTTTCCATTTTTTTTATATTAAAAAAAATTCTGTGCAACCAGGGGAAAACTTCTGCGCCTCAAAGAGTTAAAATAATCAAAACTATTAGTTTGGTTTATATTAGTATTCACTGATTGAAATGGTGTGAGATAGTTGTTTTAATCTGAACATTTTTAGATTAAAGATAATTAAATCTATTTGTTTTATAATAATTTCAAAACAAAACTTTGAAAATAAAATTTGTTTTCAAATAATTTAATATGTCTACTGTTTTGACACTACCTATGCTTTTTATATATTATGATTTTGATATTTTTCAAAAATGTATTAAAATTTGAATTATACATACCAGTGCACTTTTTCCTACACCACCACTGCCAAGAACTACAATTTTATATTCTCGCATATTGAGAGATGATCTCTAATTTGCTATATTAAAAAAAATAATAAAAACTTTCAAATTTAAAATGAAAATATTTCATATAAGTTTATTTTATCAATAAATATTAGTGATGGGATGATTAATCAAAATTCAGAATCAGAAAAATTGGGACATTTTTTGGATATTGGAATTGAGCAAATCTCTTCATGATTTCCAATTCTCAAAATGATTTTTCCACATTTAACAAGAAAATTATTTGTTTCAGTCAAGGATCAAAAATTTTTAAAATTATGATATTGATAATTAAGTTTTAGTTTATTGGAAGCTTTCACAAAGCAGAGAGTATGCAACAACCCACACGAGATGACATCTATTGTGGTAAACTTTTCTTTCACGTAGTCAGAGTAATAAAAGATCGCACTCAGTCAGAACTAACTCCATTTTAGGGGAGATAACGTGACATTTGGGTTGCCACCTAGACTGTATTGGGTCGGCTTGACTGGCAGTTTCAAATCAAGGCCCGTGATCGACAAAAATATTTAAGTGTCAGCTAAACAGTTTAAAATATAAACAAAATTACATTTTAATTGAAAAAATACTAAATATTTAAAATGATTTTATATAATATGTTTATTTATAATGATAAAATGCTTGAACAACACCTTAAATACTTTTTTCAGCAACACTTTAATTTCTTTAAACAAACATTTTTGTCTTAGTTTGAATCTTCTTGTTAAACCTGATGCCTATGGAAAGGGGTCAAAAACATTTGTTTAAAGAAATTAAAGTGTTGCTGAAAAAATATTCAAGGTGTTCAAGCAAAATTAGTTTCAGTTTATATAGAAGTGTTCTATATAAACTGCAACAATTGCAATTATTTGTGTTAAATTTACTGCAGTTTTAAGTTTTAAAACTTGATTTTTCAAGACGAATCAGTCTAGGCATTTGTTTGATTCTTCTTTCCTCGAAAAAAGTTCATGCAATTGTACATTTAGGAAAACATGGCTCAAGTGAATGGAATTCAAAACTTAGTTAACTCATAATAATGATGATATTTGTTCAGTTCGTAGCATCATTTGCCAAACCTCATTTAGTGTTAAATATGATTATTGTGAGAAACATGAAAAATGAAGTGCATCTTCTCACTTACCTTCCCATACTTTGAAAGCTGCTTCATTGCATCAGCCAATGAAGCAGTTTCTATAGACAGCAGAGCTTAGATGACATGGGATAGTTTGAGTAAAAGGGAATTAGCTGTAATTTCTCTGGGAGTAATGTTGCAATATTACCTTTACATGAAATAAGATTACAAATTCATTTTGTAGTACACAATAAAAGCATACATATCCACATATAAATGGAGAGTTTTCATGTTTCTTTCTAAAGATTGATTCTGGATTTCCCAATTGTTTTCCCATTCTTAAGCTTGATGTTTGTTTACTAATGAATGTTCCATGCTCATAATGTAAATTGTTAATTTTTCTACACAAAATAAACTTTAGAAACTATTCAAAAGAATTGGAATCTGGAATTGTATCAGAGTTGGATTCAAAATTTGGAGAAATTTTTATCATCATCCCATCACTAATAAATACACTATTAAATTATTTACATGTAATTTAATTTTGCATTATATTCTGATATTTTTCTTTTTTCACTAATTAACAATATATATATTCAAATAAGAAAAATTATTTTACTTTATACAAAGGTTATACTGAAAATACTGTTTTAGAAATCTTCACCAAGCTGCTATGGTACACAGTAACAAGGATGAGTCTATGTTAATACATGAAGAGTACAGGATATTTAAATTTAATCTATTACTAATATATAAAGAGAAAATGTCTGTTTGTTAGAAGTAATCTCAGAATCTACCAAATCAATTTTTAAAATTCTTTTACTATTGGAAAGCTTATTCCTTCCAGATGAACATAGGCTATATACTATTTTCATATTAAAAAGGGAAAATGCACAAGAACAATGTTTTTAACATGAAATTTCTCTTGTATCATTCTTTCATCATTTGCCTGTTCCATTCAAGGGCAATCCCTTTTTCCACTCATTGGGCTTTTTCTTAAACTTATTATCCTACCTATAAAACTGAATAGGTAAATTTTTTTAAAAAAAGCCCAATGAGTGGAAAAAAAGATTGCCCTTGAATGGAACAGTGAAACTGTGGAAATCAAAACCAAAACTGAGGTTTTGATTTGCACATTTTAGGTAGTTGTGTATATGCTTTGTTTATGTCTTGATCATTTGTTTCTTATAATAATACTCTTATGTTATCAAATACAACTAAAAGGAACAAATTTACTTCCATTAGGTCAGGGATGGGGAACCTTTTCTCATTTGAAGGCAGCATGAGAGCTAACATTCTTCCAAGAAGGCCACATTTTAAACAAAAACCATATTTACTGCAAAATGCAAATAATGTAATACAGTAGAGCGTCGATAAGTGGAACGTCGGTAAGTGGAATGGCCGGAAAGTGGAACGATTTTCAGTCGGACTGTGTCGTGCTGAATCGAATGTTTTTGATACTAAATTTACTTCTAAAGTATAATTTTCATGTTTTTTATATTCTTTAATATATTTATTTTGTTTGTACAAAATGCAGAAATAATTTTTAACGATACGATAGCCTCGATGATTATTATAAAAATTTTCGTTAGGCTTAAAATCGACGAAAATTCAACACGAAGCGACACGCAACGGAGAAAAATTCAACAGGAAGCGATACGCAACGGAGAAAAATTTGAACATCGGATAGGTTAATGTATTTTTTCGTACAAAGTCGGAAACTGGAACAAATCATTAACTGGAAGGACCCCAGTCCCCAATTGGTTCCACTTATCGACGCTCTACTGTACTAATTTAGCTTTTATACAGAATTAACCTTTTCAAGTATCTTATACTGCCTTATGGCATAGTTATTGTGGCCAGATAACAGCTTTTACTGAGAATCATCTCTTAGCAGAATTGTTATATTGCCAAAATTAGTTCACATATATATATATATAACATTGATTAACATAATATGAAAACTTGTTTAAGAAGACCAGAGAAGGCCACACATTACACTCCAAAAGGTCACATCACATGCAGCCTTAAGGCCGCAGGTTCCACACCTCTGCTTTAGATGAAACTAAACTTTTGTACACAGACCTATAGCATTTTTGTGTTCATTTAGTATTAATCCTACCATTATTTAAAAATAAGAATGTCTTATGTTATGAGATATCTTATAAATTGAGTTCTTTCAGTTACTTTTCAGATGTACACATGTGCAAGTGAGCCTTATCAACAATAAAATGCTTACGTAAGTCACAATTGTCACAAAATACATTCGTATCAAGGGCAAGCAAATTACAGGTGTAAATAAATGTATATCCCCACATGGGACAACTGCTTAGTCAGTTGTTTTGGGAGTGGCACCCTCACAACCCAAGCCAAATTGTAGTGCTGTCTTGTTCTGTCTTCCATGTTTGTTCTGTTCGTTGGATTTTCTGTTTTGTCCTTTTCTGTTGCCAATCACTGTGGACTTCACCACCCATATTTTTGCCATATGTGGATACCTGTATGCCAGAAAGGGGGATTCTGGCAGTTGAGGAGCAATATAACATGCTGCTTCAGATAAATAGATGGCTCAAACCAGGCTCAGTTTGAGTCAATTGGCTAGTCATTAAGTCCTTTGGGACCTCAGTTCAGAGTTTAGTCCAGATAGATCAGCCTTCTGCTAGTTCTGTCTTAGAAGACTAATCTAAGACTAATTCTGAGGCTATATCTCCGAGGAAACCCTAGGGTGTCAGTAGATGTTTCTTGCGCACATTTCATGGCATTCCCTTGTTGAGCTCAGTAATAGGTGAGGTCACAGGAGTGAAATTTTTTTAAATTATGGAGTCATTAACAAAAACAACCATGTACTGATCTTTCTCAACCTGTGAAGCCACACTTTCTAATTTTACATTCAAATACTGAATGTATGTTGGGGGCTCTATCCAGTTTCCTAATCCAAAAGTTGAGTCTGCCATTGGCAACTCTCACAAAATTCAAAAGTTAAGACTTGGTAATTTTGTCAAAACTGTCTGATATGAAGAATTCCTGATGATGTTATGCAATATCCCAATTATCGTTTACCCTCAACTTTTCTTATGGAGTGATATCAATAAACAATCTCCTCTCCAAGCCTGAAGCTTTAATTCTTGATGGACTATCTGTTCAAGGTGTAGTGGCAGTCCATTGTATTCACATTCATCACAGATTGCCACAAAAAATGTCATCCTGACATTTAACATCCAAGTTACCTTCTTTTGTGATTGCTGGATACCTGCGATACGTAGTTCCTCCTTATATACAGGTACCCCTCGCTTTACGACCTATCTGCTTAACGATCACTCGCACTTATGACCAATCGAGTTTCGACCTGCAATTTGGAGAATCCCCTTTCTCAGCTTGAGTGTCGATCAGTGGCGAATGGTGACATGCACACTAAGCGTACTATAATAGGTTAATAGCGTACTATAATAGTTTTTTTATGAGTAAATTTGAAGTTTGTTGCATAATTTGTATAATTTTACAACGATCCTATATTCCCGGCGCAAGCTCCTCGCTTATCGACCAATTCGCTTAACAACGTAGTTGTTGAAATGGAACTTGGTTGTACAGTGAATCTGCTGTGCTGTTATCAATGCCAACAGTTTGGGCACTATAAAGTTTGAAATGTAATGTGTAATACAAGAAGAAAGAATTAAGGTGCAAAACTGATGGCATACCAATATTTATTGGAAAATGTAAAAGTTAATGTGGTTACACTGTCACATGGTGTTGACAATCCAGTACAGGTTCCACAATACTGGTATATTGATTGTGCTGGACTATGGTACATACTTGTATTCCAAGCAGTACATGGCATGCTCAACTGCAAAATGTAACACATCAGAAGTGATGCTCCACATATGTTGTGATATGCTAACTTTTAAAGCACTTAGGTTTGAGACACCTCACTATTTGATTACAATAGTAACTAGAATGATAGGCCACGTAACACCCTCTATTGACAATTTTTATCTTGTTCCATTCTTCTTTCCCCTTCTTAAATAGTAAATGTACTAATTTTAGTTTCAATTGGGTTATTTCTTCAAGCTACTGACAGCTCCAAATAGAGATACTTATTTTATAAACATCCAGTATATTATTTGCTGTCCTTAATCATAAATGTAATATTTATCTTACAGCAAGCAGACTGTAGTGTTAATGCATAAGAAGTTAACAATGATATTAATCATTTAACAATTTGAAAGCAATATTTTGCAAATGAATTCTACAATAATAAAATGCTTATATATTAGATTCTGTTAATTGTAATCAAAGAATGTTATTAGTCAATTAATGATATCAAAATTAGAAAGTCCCAAAACATGCAAGTTACAATTCATTATAAAATTTCCTTTACTGTAATCAGAATTAGATTATTGTCACCATCATCTTTAGGTAAGCAGGTCTTTTTATGCTTTCCTTTTGTGTTAGCAGCCTCAATATGTGGCTGATAAGTACTATTAAAAATTGCAAATTTAGGTTAAACATATATTTAAATATATAATAAATACTTTATATACTGGAAAGCTTTAGGTAAACAGACCTTAGAAAAACCTTTTGGTATTGGCTTTCACTTGTGTTGGTACTTTGATTAGTCAGGCTTTCCAGGCTATCAGATTTTGATCCTATTGGTATTTTGAACATCAGGATATTGATCAAATCCCCCATTTAACTAAATATTGGTTTATCTTACAAAAATAAAATAATATATGTTGACAATTATTGTTAAGAAATAAATCCTATTGCATATTCCAATTTATTTTTTGCACCATTAAACAATTGTAAAATTCTGCATAAATTCATCAAATTTTATCTATTCTTAAAGTTGTATGCTTTTCAATTAATATTAGATAGAAAAGTATCTTCGTATCATATTTTCATTAACTTCGACTTTCTTAAAATTTTTTGAAAAGAATTTTCTGAGAAGAAAAAGGATTTGTTTTTAATAAAAGGTTTTGAAATAGTATTTTTAATAATAAAGGGAAAAAAATCTTAATTTTGGTTGTAATGACAATAATTATGTCATTTTCAATATCTTTCTTTATTTACAATGTAATTAGACATTCTTTTTACAAAATAGAGATGATAGTCATATTTTAATTTAGATCTTGATATTATTAATTAGCGTTATATCTATAAAATCATTTTGCTGGCATAAAAACTAGTAGTAAATCAAAATCTTTCAAATACACAACTTTCAACTTTTTTCACTCATTATTACTCTCATGTTTTACTGAATCACTATTTGTTTTCAACTGTGATTATATATGCTGACAGAAGTTTTTAGTTAATTATCCATTGTCTATACAAGTTGTACTGAGAAATCTAAAAGATATCACTAACAAATGTATTTTATGTTTGAAGGTCTTGAATCAGTCATGCACACAATAAACACTGCAAAATAATATTTTTAAAATTTTTCTTTTTAATTACATATGAATAAAACATTCACTGAAATTATGATAATTTTATATATATATGTATATATAGTGATTTCATTGTTTGAATGGATGCTAAATTTTTTTACAAAGCATATCTTCATATAAAAGTATCATTCTTAAATTAATTTCATTCAACATTTAAAATGTTTCGTCTTTTATCATTTTTGGTCGATTTTGTAATTACAGTAGAGCATCAATTATCCGAATACCTATCAACCAAAACATCAGTTAACCAAAAGTGTTCCAGTTGGCAAATCCAAATTTCTGCTAGTGCCATGGTGCTGCAGCATCCTGCCCCTCCCTGCTGACATAAACTGTAGGTCTACTTTAATGTACTACTTTGTGACAATGTGCAAAGCACCCCCTATGCTTTGGCACCACGGGACCGAAGGGTCGACATTGCGTCAGCAAAGACTGCAATGACTAATTCGTCCGAACTGACACCACTGTGTCTTCAAGGTACACATGGAAACCTACTAAGTAGTCACTAATTTTGTTTGTTTTTTTTTTCGTGTAAGCAGTCACATTGTAGGCATTTGGATCTAATACAAGGGATGGCACAGATTGAGGAAGTGCACCAAACACAATTCTAACAACAACAAATTTTGTTTATGTAGTTGGGCGAGCAATTTTTGCCACTCTATCTGTAGTTTCAGCAACGTAAAGAAAGAGTTTTTCGCAAATTGCTCGCCCAACTACATTTCCTACTAAATTTTGTTTATTAAGCTAGTTCTACGAGAAGGTTATTATTTCACATTTAAACCTTAAAGCTTCTTTGCGAGATCTAAGTTGGAGAGAGAGAGCTTACATGACATTGTGTGTCGTTATAAATACCAGAGGCACTGTGTGTGGGTTTCAAGATGGCTGTGGAGTCATTGGAGAGGCTTGGAAATGTCTCTTTCCTTGGATGGTGGTTTGGAATGTCTCTTTTGCCTTGGATGGTGGTTAAAGTTTATTGGAGGAAATAATAATCCATATGTGCTTGAAGGTGTTCCAAGAGAAACACAGGATATTCTTGGAGAAATGGGTGACAACAATAAACCTTTTTGGCCGGGCACTAAGTGATACACTTGCGGACTCTCAACGACCTTCTGTTCCTTGAGTTCTCCTATTTATATTTCCAAGTCACGTTATCTTTTTTCACCAACAGTGAATTTTTAGTTTTAGTTCCCAGTGACACAGTCTGAGTTCCCTGGGAAAGGAAACGACTCCGAGGAGAGAAATGCACTCATCCTCTGGTAATAAAAATGGAAAAAGTTTTTTTTTTCTGAGATTTAAATAAATTTCCTTTTCAAGACGAAAAATGAATTTTCTTTCAAACATTTCGTCAAATCCGATCTCTCACAACTTTATGTGAGATATGTATTTGTAAGATATGTGATACAAAATATATACAATAAAGTTCAGTGTTTAATATATTTTTTCACAAATGATCAGATATCCAAACAACCCTAGTCCCAAATGTTTCAGATAATCGATGCTCTACTGTATACTACAGTTATTTAGTTTGTCTCTCATTTAAAATTAAACTATTAAAGTATAATTTTTCTTAATGTAAACAACATCTTCAAACAAATACTTAAAAATAAATGATTGTTTAAAGCTTAAAAGAGACAACAAAACCTTTAAACTCAAACTCCAGAACTCCAGCACTTTAAATGAAAAATTTCAAACATGCTAACATTTTCAACTGTACTTAACTGTCATCATTTAGTTATACAATGAAATTGGAACACTTTTTTAAACATTAGCATGATTAAATTTTTCATTTAAAGTGTTGGAGTTTAAAAGTTTTGTTGTATCTCTTAATGCTTTTCTGGTTAAAAGTTGTTACTGTTTAAAGCTTCACAATTACTTCCGTATATCAACTTTGTAATATAATTTTTTTTAATATGAAATCTCTTTTTAATACCCAAAATTTAAAACAATTGGAAACATTAATACTGATTTTGTTATGTTCTACAATTTGTTTACATACAATTATATTTTCCTTTCAGAATTTTGCATTTTCATCACTTTTTTGCTAAGAAATATAACATTCATCTTTTCTTAATTTTAACAAATTAAGTGTATGACAAAAATATTTTTTTTATCAAACAACAATATTGGAGAACTGTTAATCTATATACTTATAATTTCATTTATTTCTGTAAATAAATATGAAATCAACATACAAAAAGCTAACCAATTTTAGACTTCCTCCTTAGAAAATAAATACAAAATATACTTTTTTTATTTCATTTTATGATACTATAACAATAACGTCAAATTAGACAAGAATATAATATAAATTCTAGATAAAGGAATCTTTTTGTATTAATGAAATAATTTAATATTTTGAAAATAATGATTGAATAGTCTGTCAACTAAAAAACTACAAATGTTTTTATTTGGAAAAATAACCAATTGCATTTAAAGATAACTATTTCATTGATAATTTACAGCAACTTCCCTTGAGGAAATAGGAAAACTTGGAAAAAAATTTGTCAACTGCATTTGAAAGTTTCATTACATTATGTTAATTTAAAATTCTACAAAAATATCACATCAAAACTTATGTTAGCAATAAAATTGTTTATATCATAAATTTTTAAAATTAAACATACAATGCTAACTTCATTAAATTCCCTTCATACTATGTTCGGAAGAAAAATTAGTTTTTATAATTATCTTAAAAAGTTTATAAAACTTAGCACTATCTTTGTAAATAAATAAATCAACACTATTTCAGAAAGACATCTTTTTTATTAAATAAAAGAAATATTTTAAAAATAAATAACTATGAATTAAATAATATAATTCAATAACTTTTAGATTTTCTCTTTATGGCTCAGATATAATGTTTCATTTGTTTTCTTCAGAAATAATTTGAGACTAAATATACATTTTAATATTAATTATGTAATAAAATCTCATCTAATCCAAGTAAAAGATCTCTCTTCAGGCTAAGAAGTTTTTTCTTAGCCTGAAGAGAGAGATTGGCAGAGTTCCAATCCAAAATGCATTGTTTTCAATAAAAAAATAATTTTCTGTCATAGTCTCTGTTTTACATGGATTACATGAGACATGCAAAATTAATATTAAAATCTACATTTACTCTCAAGTTCTGAAATAAAATAATTAATTAAATAATATAGCTAAATAAAAAACAATAATAAAATTTAGAAATTTGCTATAAATTCAAGAAAAAATATAATCAGACAAATTTAGCTATTAATCCTCATAGAAAGAAGAGAAACTAAGGGAATTCATAAACCATATCCAAACATTGCCAATTTCGTATGTATCATGTGTATTAATGTTACAACACTATCTATCTCTAAACATAAAATTGCTCCAGAATTCCTACTAGGATATAACCATTTCATTCTATAATTAATATAGGTTTATTCCATAATAAGCTTCTTTCTATATCTAATGCCCATGTAAACAAGGAAGTGACCTTTACAAACCTCAGCATAATTTTTTCTAAGCTCTTAAAAATTAATATAATTGTAAAATCAATAATCTTTTTGTCTATTAATAAGTTTAATTAAATAAACCTGGCAAAAAATTTACATATCTATTTAAATCTTATCTGAACATAAGATCTGCATAACAGTGGGATTTCTCTTAACTATTATACCTATTGTTAAGTCCTTGATCAGAAAGGTCTCTCAGTATGTTGAGTATATTTTTCCTATAACTATGAATCATTTATTAGTTTTTTTTCTACATTGCTGGTATTAGTATATTGTCTATTAATATAAGCATTAATTGAGGTACTAGATTGAAAATGGTGCCTGAACAAAAACATTCATTTTTCAGAAATTAACAAATTTATTCTTCCAAAAAAAAAAAAACTATGCTACATGCATGCCTTCTGAGATAAATATATTTTATTATTTGCTACTACCACCAAGATATGCACCGGAGGCGGCTCCAGGTGGGCTTGCGCCCGGCACCTACAACGCACGCCTCCGTGACCCTCCTACTCGCCACAGCATAACTTCACATTGCCGCGGTGGCCGGGTATGGGATTTCGACGCTGGAGCACATTCCATTTTCAGGACTAGTTGCTTCGGCTTATTGTATAAAAAAAGCTGTTATATCCTTTCCTTTTTTGGATCGTGTTGACTTTACTTGCTTGAAACATGGATAAAGTTAGAATTAGCCAGTTAATCCTAAGTTTTACTACCTTATATAACTGGATGTCTCTACTAAATGTACCAAAAAACCACAAATCCAGCATTTTAAATTATATTTTAATTTAAAAGTGAACAATCTTAAACAACTATCTTCAGGTTTACATAATATATTTGATAAGAACATGCAATATTGAATGTAATATTTAAATTTTAATCAAACAGTATTTTAGTTTAAAATGCTGGATTTGTGGTTTTTGGTACATTTAGTTAATCATAGTTTTATCTAATTCATGCAACAACATACATACTGACTATAATAAATAATTAGGCAATGCAGGATAATTTAATTAAAAACTGGAATGGTCTTCTGCATTACATAATGAAACAACACAAAATTTGATTGTGTGATTATAGCTTGTGTCATTTCAATTAACAATGCCTGAAGACAGTTTAAGTTAATTTTATACTTCATTGGCACGATTAATTTTATAATCTTATTAAAAATTCTCCAAACAATTTTAGATAAACTTTTTGGAATTAAGACTGAAATATTCATTATTTGAGAACTTTCAACTTAGAACAGATTAACAGCAACAGATAAATATGATTTATATTATTACAATTTCTAATATTTAAATTTATAGAACATTTTTTTTTAATGATGGGAGAACACTGATACTATTATAACAATTTTTACAATGCAAAACTAATTTAATATTTCTAATTTTTACACAACCTAAACGTTGGCTTGAGATGCCTTATAGATTACAATTGCAAAATATAAATTGGGAAAGTTCTAAAACATTCCAAAGTCATTTATCATATTCATCATTTAATAAAATATGACTTAATCCTAGAATATGAGAGTTATTTAACATTACTGATGCAAGCAATGATTAAACTGTAAAACTGAATTTCTATTTATTATAAAAAAGCCTTTTTGTACAAATCCATTTATCATTTCATTTCGGGTATAAAATGATTACTTTCAGGTAGCCAACTGTTTAAATTTTTCATGAATGTTTTAGGACAGCTTCAACTTCACAAGTTGCTGTTCCATTTATCATAATATATGTATTATTGAAATGGATCTGGAAATGGTGATATACTTATAAGAAATTTATTTATTTTCCATAAAAAAAAATATGAATAATATATTAATATATTTTAATTTTTTGAAAAATAGTAAATTTTTCAATTGTTCTTACTTACATGCAACACACACACAGCAGAAATTCTAAATCATTTTACTATATTAAGTTTTCAATATAAACAGAACTATCAGTTTAGAAAAAAATAACAAAAGCTAATGACAGCTGAGCAAGATGAGATAAAAGAGAATCAGACAGTATGTTTACTACATGGAAAACAAACTTATCTATTTATAGATCTTGATTTAGAAAATAAAACTGTTTAATGTCTGGTATTTAAAAAAGTATTGAATTTTAAAATAAAAGGATAAAATGATAAGTCAGCCTCTGATTTAACATTTTCTATTTTTTTGTCATTTCATTGTAATAAAAAGAAAAACAAAATCAAAATTAAACTAAAGAAATGTGAAAAGAAAACATGAGACACAAGGAAACAGTTTGAAAGTTGTAAGATCTGGAAATCTCTGAGTAGAGATAGACCTAATATCAATGTAAATCAGGAAATTTTTGCCTGTGATTGGATAACAATTTTTTAAAATTAGAAGTCTGAAAAAACTAAACTTATCTACAAATTACAACAGAAAAATCTGTTCCTGAAAACAATTTGTAGTCCTCAGTGCACCTGAAGAAGGCCTTTTAAAACGGCCGAAAACGTTTGTGCTCATTAATTTGTTTGCTAGAAACAGTGTGTGTAAGGTTTTTTGTGTCTACGATGTCAAATTGACAGTCAAAGAAGTTTGAACTATTAGTTTATGGTGGTAAATATGCCAACAAGAAATGAATTTGAATTGTGCAAAATAAAACTAGCTTAGTATCAATTTAATATTTCATCACTCTTTGAAAGAACCAAATTCAAATGAAAAAATGTTGGCTCTTGGTTGGAGAAAAATCATAAATAGGTGTATTTACTTTAAGTTTCAAAATAGCTTACTGTTACAAATCTCCAATTTCTTTGAATCAGTTTTGATTGCTAGAACAAAGTATGAACCTGTTGTTCTAAATATGCCTCTGCTTATTAAAATAAACTCTTAAGAATATGAATATAATGTATATTAAAAATTCATATAATTTTTACATATAATGTGACAGATCTGTGAATTTGAAGACCTTGAGAACAAAAAAACAGTAACAATATGAAATCTTGTACAAAAATTCACCACCTTTATATTCACCCAGCTAATTCTTCCAAAGAAAAAAAAAGTTTTCACTACTTATAAGACCTGCTTCGGGTGAGAAATTTTTAAACAGACGGAAGTTCCAACATTTTGATGGTCTAATATGTCAAGTGCAGGAGACAGGTTGACAGGTAAATTTGAATTTAAAATTTTTTATAAAATCAATCAATAGGATGTGGCCAAATGTAAAAGTTTCTAAAACCATTTTTCATAATGATGTATCAAAGAGGGCCTGCCACACTTTAGAAATGCACTTCTCCTCAAAGTTTATACATTGACCTTGCTTCTCTGCTTTAAAAATCTCAACCACTTCTAGTACTTTGAGTTGGTTTGCTATTGTTCTAATTAATGTAGCATGTTGTAAATTGGCTTTAACTTCCTCCTCCATACACATACCAAGAGGGCAGTAGTCTGCCTCCCTCAACAGAACACGAAGTTCGTAGGCTTCGTGTTCTGTTGAGTGCTTTCTGAGTGATCTATGGGTTAAACCTATGCAGGTCAAGTCCTTCTGGAACCTTTCATCCCTTAGACATATCTTATATACTCACAATGCTCTGCTGTAGTCAACTGAATTCTTATCACTTCTAAGCAGTTTAAACAGATGGGGATTATATCTAAGATAATCTTATACCAACATACAAAGCAATTTGTTTATAAATATTATGCATGCAACAATCATAAGCCACAACTTTATGGTTAGAATTAAATTCTTGTAGTGCAGAATTATCCAGTGAAGCATCACTGGGTGCACTGTTAGTTGTGTTCTTTTAGTTTCTTGCCTGTGGGCTAATTTATAGATTAAGCATTTAAAATAGCCATGTATGGTAGAAATATTCACAACACGACTCACCTCCATTCTAATTTCCTCAAAGTAGTTTCACTTTTAAATTTTTCTAACTTATACAATAATTTTCTCAGTTCCCTTGAAAAACGCATTCAGCAGACTCAACAGTTCCAGAGCTGTTGAGTATTTTCCTACTAAATGCTCTCTACAGTAGTGATGCTTCAGAATATGTTTGGTGTTTTGACATCACATTTAATAGCATCTTTCATGCTACCTATCGCTAGCTGTAACTGACCAATGATGGCTGCTTCCTGTTCCAATGCATATGTCACTCATCGTTCAGCAAATGAAACTATATAACAGTTACTGATTGAGATGTCTTTGCTCAGTTACAACTGTTGACACTGATGAATGCAGCCAATGTGGTCTGACTGTATCCCATAAAAATATCAAAATTATGATGATTCAAAATATACTCAATGAAAAAAAAAAAAAGCACAAAGAAGGAGCTGCTGTTGGTATCAAATGAAACTGTGTGAATATTAAAGCAAACTGAGAAGCTCATTGGAGAAAACTGCACACTCCAAAGAAGGCTTTAGTACCCTGTTCAGCCACCTTTAGCCTGACTACAAGATGAGATACAGTCGGGCAGAGCATACAGATTTTACACTGGTGGAAAATAAAATCCCAACACCAATAAAGAGTTGTGCTAGATAAATGAAACTTGGTAGGCGTGTTTTCATATCTGAAAGATGACGTCTATTCAAATTTCACACTAGACGAAGAAGAGTGGTGAAAGCAGCGCCACTATAAACATGTAAATCATGTTTGCATGTAAACTTGTTGAGCATTATTTATTGGATTTGTTTGTTGGATTTGTTTGTTTGAGCATTATTTATACGGATTGAACATTGTGAGTTAAGGTTTGAGTCAAGAATCCCTTAAGGAGACAAAGAAGGCAGTATCAGCAGCTTACTGAGTTTGAACAAGGCCGTGTAATAGTGCTATGAGAAGGTGAATTTTCTTTCTGTGCTATTGCAGAAAGACTTGGCAGGAATGTATCCACTGTGCATGATTGTTGGCAGCTGTAGTCATGGGAAGGTGCTGTCTCAAGAAGACCTGGATCTGGCCGCACACAGGCCACTACTGAGAGGAAAGACCACTGTATTCGCTGCACGGCTGTGGCGCATCGTACTGCATCTGCAGCAGAAATTAGAGCTTCTGTTGGCACCAGAGTAACCGAGCAAACTGTAACAAATCAATTACTTGAGGGACAGCTCCAAGCCCTGTGGCATTCATTCCACTAACTCCAAATCACTGCCATCTGCAACTGCAGTGGTGTCGAGCAAGAGCTCATTGGAGGGCAAAGTGGAGATCTGTTGTGTTCTCAGATGAGAGCTGTTTCTATCTTGGTGCCAGTGATGGCCATATGTTGGTTAGAAGGATGCAAGATGAGCACTTGGAACCAGGCTGTCTGTGGCATAGACACACTAGACCTATACCAGGAGTTATGGTTTAAAGAGTGATTTCCTATGACAGCAGGAGCACTCTAGTTGTTATCCCCAGCACCTTGACAGCAAATTTTTATGTCAGACTGGTGACTGAACTGCCAGAGGAGTCTGAGTTGAAAAAAAGTGTGTCGACTCCAACATTTTAAATTTAATTTAGTTTTTTTATTTTTATTTAAATGAAGGAAAATTTATTTTATATTTAATAATTTTTTAAAATGTTTTTCTATTTTGTTATAATTCATTTATTTTAAATATAAAATGCAACAATTTAATTTATTAAATATGTATCAATACTTTTCCTTGTAGTATTTGTGTTTAGTAGTTAAATTATTTTGACCCAGCTGAATTTGAATATTTTTGATTCATTCCTTTATTATCCCCACTCTAAATAAGTACTCTATTTTTCTAAATGAGCCAGACTAATTGATCAAAATCTATATTTTTCTTTTCTGAACAAGGGGCTGCTGAAGTAGCTAGATCTTGCACACATTTTAGTTGGATTAACTTTTCTGGAAAGATGAAATTGAAGTGTGAAAGCTGTAGAATAAAGATATGTAGATGTAGAATTTTATCTCAACCCTCTTTTTCCTCTTATTAAATATTTGTTAAAAAGTAATTTTTTTAAACAACTCATACAACCTTTTAAACTGCAGCCGTTTTTATTACTATTCAAACATTTTCAGTCATCTTTAATGACTTTTTTCAAGAAGAAACAACTGAATGAGATGACTGAAAACATTTGAATAATAATAAAAATGGCTGCGGTTTAAAAGGTTGTATGAGTTGTTTATTTATATAATGCAGTCAACAAAGAGTGCAATTTTTTTATACAAATAAATATTAATGTAAGTTAAATATTAAAAATACTAACTATAAAAGTATTTGGGCAAATGCTTGGGGCTTCTTTTAGAGTTCAGAGTAGGGTAACTCCTATGAGTGCCTCTACCTCTTATAAAATGACTTTGTGTTTAATTTTGCTGGAGTCAAGAGTTGGCCTACTAAAATTACGAGGAGTTGAGTGTTTTTTTGCCAACTCCACAGCCCTGGTTGTTAGTGTCCCTCATATTACTACTAGGGGTGATTGAATATCATACTTGGCAGCTTCCCAGATCATCACACCAGCAGTTTGGACTCCACAGCAAAGGCACGATTGAAGTGCTTAGCACAAAGCCTCCATATTCAAACACAACTATCATTGGCTTTCAAATAGAACCTTGATTCATCACTAAAGATGATAAGGATCCAGTTCATAGCAGTCCAGGTTTTTTGTTCATGACACAACTACAAACAAAGACAACAGTGGCTGGACACAATGAGTCCTTTTGTTAAGTGCCTGGAAATGGTTCAGACAGACCGCTTTCTATGATTAAAGTGCCACCAATCTCTGGATGGTGCACAATGAAACTGTTCAATCTGCTTGTGCTTGTCAGTGGATCAAATTATTCTCTTTACTGGTAGTCTGGAGCCTGTTCACTGTGACTGCATGCCCTCACGTAATCACTACTACTAACACTTAACAGTTAAGTCAGGACAGCCTAGATGGAGGCAATTCTTCAAAATTTCTGTCTAGATTACAGATCTTTTTAGTCTTTATGAGTTGTTCTCCTGATCAGTATCTTTGTATCATTTTTGGCAATTTAGTTATTTGGCTGAGAGACCTATAAATGCTAAACAGAGATAACTCTGATAGTTTATTTTCCACCTTCTGTAAATGGTTGATCAGCTTTTGAGGGTTAATGTATTCAGGTGTTCAAGAACAATGTGTTCTAGGAATACATGTTTCATGAGGAGATCTTGGTCTTCTCTTTTTGGATAGAAGGTTTAGGTGGTGTTGACATTTCTGTATCCATAGGTAATTGAACAAAATATGCTCACTTTACTATCACCAGCCTACTCTGACCCCAAGATGAGGAATGGGGTTCACCGGAAGCTAATACAATGTTGGCTTCCTACTCAGGGCTTCAAAGCAAGTATAATCTGGTAAGAGTGTGATGTCAGGCAGAGGATGTCCTTCAGCTTCCAAAATCCAGGAGGTCCTCCCCCTAAACCACTATCTCAGGCTCACCCAACTGATAACACAGCATGCCAATACGGGAGCAGACAACCCTGATGATTAGGCTGAGTTAGGCTTGGCTACTTGTCTATAGGGAAGCAGGGGCCAAATTGATGTGTTAGGCATGATCCTTCATTTTGTTCATTCCTCAGAGCTGTGACATTAGCCTCCAGGATTTCCCTTAGCACTCAGCTAACATGCAGGTAGGCTCAAACTTGAGGTACCTAGCAGCTTACTGCAAGGCCAAACAGAGATTGGTGAGCTACCAAACAGTTAGCTAATCAAAGTCCAGGATGTGGATGGAAAACACTGAAAAAAAAAAACCATGTTATTGTCCAGCACTTATATCAGTATCAGGCATCTTGGGAAGTGACCAATGGCTCGAGCCATAGAGCCATAGTCACGTTATCTTTTTTCACCAATAGTGAATTTTTAGTTTTAGTTCCCAGTGACACATTCTGAGTTCCTGTGCTGTGCCATTGTGCTTTGATTGTGTGGTTTAGTATGTAGTTTTCTACAGAAAATTGTCTCACTGATAGTGACTTTATTGTATTGTCTTAGTCTTTGTGACTTGCTATAATATGTGCATATTGTGTTGTTTGTGCAATATATGTTTTAATTTTTAAAAATATTTTCCTAACCTTTCTCATTGAGTTTGGTGTTATATTGTTTTTAACATATAGTATCAGCCTGTCTAATTGTTGTCTAAAATATTATTTGTTTTTCTGGTTTTCTTTACCGGTCAGGCTTACGATTTGTCTGGATTTTAATTCTATCCATCTGTGTACTTTAAAGCTACAACATATGACTACACTGACTACATCAGAATAATCTAATAAATTATCTATGTATATATGTATGTATTTATGTATGCATGTTTCTTGTTGGCATTGTTTATGTATTTAGATAGTGCAAGGGTTTTACTAGTTGTTTTGATGTGTTTATGTTTTCATTGGTAAATTGATGCTGTGTATGACTGTTGTTGAGATACTGTCAATGAATGTCTTATCTTCTGTGTGATTGAGTGTTTGTACTTTGATGTATCTGTTCTGCAACTCATTGTTTAATATGTTTTAGTGTTTGTAAAATAAGCTTCTTGTGTGTAATTGTTCTTTTCTGGTCAACAATCCTCAGCTCTAACAGTGTAATATGGGTATTTTTGTGTAGTATTTTCATGTAGTGTCTGTATGCTGTCCTATCTGTTTCCAATTTTGTGATAATGTTGTAGTACACATGATATATTTGTTCATTTCTTAAGTCAGCATCACCTGTTGGTATAGTTTGTCAGCCTTGGCAATCAGTGGCCGAAATTCCACGCCAGCCACTGATTGCCAAGGCTGGCAAACCACTCAAACAGGTGATTGAAAGCTAGTATGTGCTATTCATTGTATATGAACAGCATATACCAACACAGCTGGAGTGTGCTGTTTATTGTATATGAGTGAAATGGTAAATGTGTTATGACTAACGTGACCAGACGTCCCGTTTTGAACGGGACTGTCCCTTTTTAGAGTTACGAGTCCCGGTGTCCCCGAAATGAACTCTGGGACGCAAAATTGTCCCGTTTTCTGAAACCGCGCGAAAATTTGAGTAGTCGAGCCGGCCGGACGGCCGTCGCGCCGGCGGCCGGACGCGATCGGTGTGCGAGAGCAAACCGCGTCGTCGGTTGACGCGACGATAGCCGAGAGTGGCGAAGACGTCATCGCTCGCGCTTTGTTGACTAATTGTTTGGCAGATTTTTCGTTCGCCCACTTCTCGATATTTGTTTTGTTGTTGTTTGATGCTCGTGTACCTAGTAAATAACTTAAACTTCTTTTGTTTTGGAATCATAAGTTAAAATGCCGAAACGCAAGTGTACGTTCAATGTTAACTTACAAGCAAAATATCCGTTTATCAAGCAAATAAATACTCCCTCAGATGTCAGATGTGAAAAGTGTCGTACAGAATTTAGCGTTTCCCATGGTGGTGCCAGTGATATTGAACAGCATTTAAAGTCTGAAAAACATAAAAATGCCGATCGTACCGCCGCTTCGAGTTCTTCGATGTTAACCTTTTTCAAGAAATCGGACGCACCAACTTTAAAGGATTTGGATATCGCCGCGGCAGAAGGCGTCTGGGCTTATCACACGATACAAGAAAACCACAGTTTTCGCTCTAATGATTGTGCGTCGAAATTAATTCAATCATGTTTTGATCCCAAATTTACATGCGCGCGTACGAAATCAGAAGCTATTGTAGTAAATGTTTTGACGCCTACAGCAATGAAAGAATTAAAAGATGATCTTGATAAGTCCAATTGTATTACAATACTAAACGACACTTCAAACCACGGTAACAAGAAAATATACCCTATTCTAGTGCGCTTTTTTCAACCTTACGTAGGTGTGCAAGTAAAAATTTTAGATCTCCAAGACCAACCGGGTGAGACTTCTGACATCATTGTCGATTATTTAAACCAAGTGTTGACAGATAATAATTTGACAGCAAAAGTCGTGGCATTTTGCGGAGACAATGCCAACGTCAATTTCGGAGGTGCGGCTAGGCGAGGAACTAACAATGTGTTAACGAAATTGCAATCATCACTGAAAAAGCCATTGATAGGTATTGGATGTGGAGCCCATGTAATTCACAATGCAATAAAATCTGCTGCAGACAGGCTACCCTTAGATTACGAAAGCATTATTGTGAAGATATATTCATTTTTTTATGTTTACACAATTCGAGTTGAAGCTCTAAAGGAGTTTTGCGCCGAAACTGAAACGGAATATCAACAAATGCTCGGCTATAGCAAAACTAGATGGCTTGCTCTTATGCCTGCCTTGGAAAGGGTTTTAAAAATGTATCGGCCATTAAAAAACTACTTTTTGAGTATTGAAAAATGTCCCCTGTTGCTAAAAAACTTTTTTGAAGATCCCACATCCGAATTGTGGCTTTATTTTTTACACGCTCTGTCAGCAAGTTTTCATCAAGCTGTATTGAAACTGGAAGGTCAGACTGTATCGGCAATTGAAGCTGCAAAAGAAATCAATCAACTAAAAGACAATTTGACTCAGAAACAGACCAATCAGTTTCTTCCATTTATGGTCCGTCAATTAATAGTGAAATCGAAAGATAATGTTACTGACATAGATGAAGAGTTTGTGAAAAGGGCGGCTACAGAATTTTATCAAACAAGCCGTGAATATCTGGAGCAGTGGACTTGCTTTTTTACCAAAGAAATGGAGATATTTTATTGGGCAGATTTAAAAAAGGTCCCCGCATGGGAAGACGTTCAAAAATCTCTGGATGTATTAATTGAAAAGGAATATATTGACTGTAATAAAGATGCAGAAGTTTTTGACGAATTTTCGTTAATTTGTAACTACATTACATCGCAGAAAGTAACCGAATGGAATAATCTAAATGTTTCCACGGAAACTCGTTGGGTGGAAGTATTCAAACACTTTCAAGCCAACAATCTTCAGCATGAAAACTTTTCTATTTTAATTGAATATATTTTATGTTTGCCTGCTACAAATGCTCCAGTAGAAAGAGTATTTTCTATGATGAACAAATTGTGGCCATCTGAGAAGACTCAGTTACAAATTTCAGTTCTAAAGGCAATGTTGATAATTAAGGTAAATATAAAAAAAACGCGCCAAGAGTTTCATTCTTACTTAAAATCATCACCAGCTATATTAAAGCAAATTTGTTTCTCTGATAAATATAAATATAACTAAACGTTTCGGGTATATATATTTTTTAATTCGTAACTTTTAAGCTAACTGACTTTTCTGAATAAATAACTTTAAAAAAGTGTTTTTTTATTGACTACCTGTTAATTAACCTAAATAAACCAATGTCCCGTTTTGAGTCAAAAAATAAATGGTCACGTTAGTTATGACGTATCCATACTTGAGCCAGTTTTGCATTTTCCACTAAGGCAACTTTTTTAACGTGAATCACTGACTAACCCATGAACTCACGACCTTGTCTGAACCCTAGACACTGTCCAAGCCATTATTATGCTGAAAATGTCACAATCATCTTTTCCTTCACTGAAGTGCATATATTTAAATATCTAAAGTTGGATATTTGTAAATCAGCTATCCACTCTTGATAAGATACTATTTAGGGTGTCTTTTGATTTATTTCTTTTCATAGACCTTAGTGGTTTGGATAGAATATTTGAGTAAATATTTTTAACATTACTGATATAGTAGAAAAGTAAATAATAGTGACTTCATTCTGCTTAGTATTATTCAGAAAAGAAACAGTTTGCCATTCATTATTCTTTACTTGATGGTAGATGCAAATAATTAAAATAAAAATAGAATAAATTATTTTAATAATAATTAGAAAAGTAAATCAATTTACTATCTCATTTTATTATTTCTGCTACTTCCATTCATAACTTCCACTGAAATATTCTGTCTTCATATTTTGACAATTTTTGAGAAAAAGGATGCTCATAGGGTCTTTGTCTTCTAATTTCTTACTTACTAACAGTGATTTTGAAGTTAATTTTTCTCTTTCAATGTAGTTGAGATTATACTTCAGTCATTTATCACTGTAATTATGTAATATGCCCAATCAGTTTTGATATAAGCAAGAATGGTTTACCTGAACAAATTCTTATTGCATCACAAACATTGCTGAAAGTTGATATGTTTTCAATAATGATAGTGGCAAATTAATAGAGGATATCAATTTTCAATATTCATATATATAATTTGCAAGAAGAAACTGTTTTAATGTGTGGATTGACATGCAGAAAACTAGAAAGAACTAAGGTGAAGCATATGTACACATGAAATGGTTTCCTGAAAATCATGACAACAGATGAGTTGTTTAGTGTATAAAAATTTTTCGCAAATTTTTAATGATGCTCTTAATAAGTTTAGACAAAAGAAAAGTTGTAGAAAATCTGATAATTGTGATGTAAAATCAACAGAAACCTGCTGCAACGCATAACTGAAATCCACTTTCAAACTGATTTTAAAACAGATAACCAATGGATTATTTTGAAGTATAATAGTACAGTAGAGCGTAGTTTATCTGAAAGCCGGTTAACCGAAACGTCGGTTATCCGAAAACTTTCCAGTCGAACTGTGACATGCCGAATCGAACATTTTTGATACTAGATTAACTTCTAAAGTATAATTTTTTTGTTTTTATATTTTTCAATATATTTATTTTGTACAAAATAAAGAAATAATTTTTAACAATACAATAGCCTCAATTATTATTATAAAAATTTTCGTTAGGCTTAAAATCGACAAAAATTCAACACAAAGCGACACGCAACGGAGAAAAATTTCAACATCGAATAGGTTAATATATTTTTTTGTACATAAATCGGTTATCTGAAAAAATCAGTTATCCGAACAACCCCAGTCCCCAATTGATTCAAATAAATGATGATCTACTGTATTTTTTTTTTTCTTTAAATCACAGTTTTCGTCATTGGAAAATACTTCCTGTGAAATTTTTTGTCAAAGTCTCACAATGTGATTTAAATAAGTATTTATCTTGGAAAACAGACTTTTCATTATTGACTTGAGTTTGTTGTTTTTCCCCAAGAACATACAGTCATTGAGAAAAATATCATTGAGAGGAAAACTATTACTTGCAGTTTCTGAAATACATAAACACACACATTTGTAAATAACTAGAAACATCTTCAACAGCTGTATCTGATAGACATAAAATGCATTCCAAAATATAGCTGAAGAAGTTAAGGACCAGACTATTTTTGTTTTATTTGAAATCAATTAATAATTAAAACATTTTACAACTTAATTACAAAATAAATAAATTATACTGATGTCACAACTACACTGCACTTTAACAAAACACTATATGAAACAGTTCATTACATTGTATTGCAACATCTCCAAATATTACATTTTTATAAATGACAACTATAAAATGCTTTAGTTTTAACAAAAATTGTCTACAAGTTGAAAATATAGCTACTAAAATTTCAAAACATTATTCAAATAATTAAATATTTGCTTTAAACTCAATACTTCCTATAGTCAATAATTAATAAATTACACAAAGCTTGCAATATTACATAATTTTGTTAAAATTTATTATTAAAAGTTTGAAATTCAATATTTGAAAAAGTGCTACTACTGATTACTAAATTGTTTTAATTTTAATAACTTGTTAAACAAATAATAAAAGATATAAGCAAGCATCTATACACTGTATTATTATTATTTTAACAGTAGAAGAGGAAATGAATTTTTTTAATTCCTTGAAAAGGAAGTAATGGATAGTTCTGTTAAACACTGAAGTTATAAACAAAAAATTAACATGTCATTTTTATAATTAAAAGCAAATCTGTAATGAAATAGAGGAAGTGTTCCAATAAATTTTGACTGTTTTATTTATAACAACTTTGTTAATAAATTGTTTTTTTATATATTTTATAATTTCAAAATAAAAATATAAAACTAAAGTAAAAGCTGCAATGAGTTAGACTTTTGCCCTCTAATTACACAATATACAACTAATAATCAATAAACCTTTCCGATACATATTTAAAAAAAAAAAAAACAATTTAAACATCTAAAAACCTTTAAAAAATTAGAATTATATCATTATTTCTCCAAATATTAATGGTAACTTTCAGCAGTAACACACACGTAAAAGATTCAAACCCTCAAGCTAGATTATTATAAAAAATTAATATTGGAAATGGTAACTCAAATACACAACTTGTTTTACTAACTGCTCAATAACAGTTATTAAATGTAAAATAAAGATTTTATATATAGCTAGTAAGAATTAGAAATGTAAATTCATTGATTATCATATTCCATACACACGTTGAAATTATATCCAAAATATTTTATAATGAATTTCAAACATAAATGGACAAGCACAAAAGTTGACAAAAAAAAAAAAAAACTCAAATAATTGAAATAAAAATAATTATAGCAGCCATTTGAATTTGTTATTAAATAATAGAAACCCATTTATCTTAAATGTCAAATTCTTCAGATTGTTAAAGTATTTAATGTAAGTTTAGCATGCAACCAAATAAAAATCTAGTGATAGTTTAATATACTTGACTTACTATAATCAGATACTTGATATTTTTAAATGTTGCATGTTTTAACAAGTTTTTTTTTATTATTAAAATTAGGATTATTCTTTATTAATTAATATAAAATTTTCTTTCAACCTTTTCCTTATACAATGCTAACAAGAAAAAATTAGATATTTTGTATTTCTAAAAATAATTTTAGCATTTTTCAAATGTCAGAAACTAAACATTGAAAATTAATTGAAAACCATAATTAAATCTCATAGTCAACATTTTTTCAATCACATTTTAAGGTATCTCAAACTTTCAAAATTTTGATCAACTAAGATACAAATTTTCAAAACATTTGGTTGATAATGAGAAGATTATTATTATAATAGTCAATAAAAAAAAAGTAATATTACAATTCAAAAACTGGTTTACAAGATTTGTACAAAAACTCTCTGAAACAAGCCTTTACCAGCAGTATTCTTTATTTTTCAAATGTTTTGTCTGTTTATGCACCTATCAGAATACAATGAATTTGTTTTATCCTGATGATGGCTGCATGAATAACCAAAAATGTTAGCAAAATAACTGTTGCAGGAAAAGGCTTATTTTGGAGATTATTTTGTACAAAAAAAAACTATTAATTTTATCATATTTCTTATATTTTGAATGTTAAAAAATTTATTAAATTTTTTTTTACATTTATTATTTGAATGTAATCAAGAAACAAGATTCCAAAGAATAGAATTATTAAATTTTATTACATTATGGATGAATCATGTTATAAACTAATGATTGAATCATTTGAACTCAAATTACAAATTAAATTTCAAATTTCAGGATATATCTATTATAAATTAATAATTATAGTTATGAAATTTTTAGTCTATAAATCAGTTAAACAGCTACTTTTAAATATTTCTTCTAAAAGCAACATTCAAATTATCAATGATTATTTATCAAATTAATTGTGAAATTACAAAATTTCAAAAAATGTAAGAATTTTAAAAAAGATTTATAATTGAAATTATTGAATTATTCTTTTTTTTTTGTTGTTGTTGTTGCTGTTTATTAATACTGAATAACTTCAAATACTGAAAACTTTTTAAGTATGACATTCTATACTTTCTGAAAAATATATTTTCATCTTTACAATTTATTAATAATTAGAAACCAAAAATGAATTTAAAGATAATTTAAAGCATTATATTACGAGTTAAAACAAAATTTCTATTCCTAATGATTTTTGCATTGATTTATGCTAACTAATTATCAAAATATACAAGAAATTATAAAACTAGGCAATTATTTGGGTGGGATTTTACCTCTTATCATGCACGCTCAACTTAAAATACAACTTTCACATCTCCAAAATTGAATTCTGATAACTCAATGTAAAAGTTTTAATTTTTTATTTCTCTAAAGAAAGCAGGAATCTTTATATACAAATACATTTATGTTGTGAAATTAATTCAAATTTCAAAAATTACAAAGATTGTGAAATGCTAAAACAAATTTAATAAGCTATATTACACACTACAATTTGATTTATAATTTTAATAAAAAGAAAATTTTAAAGATAATTTACAGAATTATTATTGGGAGTTAAAATTGTCACTGCTGATTTTCACATACAATATATTTTCACATTTTAAATGTGGAGAAAAAAATTACTACTTGAACTAATTTGAAATACTAAAAATCAAAATTTTATTTTGTAATGATTTTTAAAGTGTAATATTTCATTTTATATTATTATTAAATATTTATTTATATTAAATAAAATGGAATGTAGACAGACAAAGAACTTTTAATCTTTTTCTGACATTCTTTTGGGACAAGCAATCTTCAGAAATAGCTGTTATTTAATAAGACTTTTTGAGTTATATCAACTAAACAAGAAATATAGAATAATAAAATTAGTTAAGACATTCAACTTGTCAATTGAAGATATAATAATAAATATTTTACAAGTAACAAAAATAATCATATGTGATTTTTTCCAACCATAATTTCATTCTTATTTACCAATTTAAACTGTAATGCAAAACATATAGGAATTTGAATGAGATAAAGTATGATGACGCTGTTATGATAATTTAACACTAAAAAATGTTTTAAAATATTAAATAATGTACAAAACATTTAATAGTGGTAAATTAATCATTTTTCTTTACTCAAATAAGGTTATGATTATGCTACTGGCCTGTAAAGACTTATTAGGAAACTTCCCCCACCTACACCGAATTCATAAGTATATATCATCTAAACAAAAATGAACAAATTATAGAATATAATTAGCTTGGAAATGCGAAAATAAGCACATGAATTAACTACTTAATAAACGCATACTTCCTTAAGTTATTACACAGATGCGAGTTATTATTAAGTAAATAATTTAAAAATTACTTCATTAACCTAATACACGGTCATATAATCTAATCTTACTCAAAAAATTCGATAGATGTTAAATAAACGAATTTATTAACTAAAAAATTTATGAAACGAAACATTGGCACATACAGATGGGAACTAGAAATCCCATAAAACATTGCGCGACGATGATGACTTTTAATATCCTCTTTTTAAATATAATCAAAACAAATGAAAAACAACAAGCTGAAGTATTTTAGACTATCTCTATCTTACCTATTCGAAGAAAATTATTAAAGATCTTACAAGTCGAGTGTGTTTGATAAATCAGGAAAAAAGGGCGATGTCTTCTGTTAGATCCACCCTAAACTGTTTCAGGTCTCCTGAAGGGAGTGACGTCACATCGATTCTCAAATGGCGACGCATAACATCGATAGGGATGTCGAAATAAAAATTAATAATAATAATTAATCGAGCTTATTTTATTTTAAAATAATATCAAATATTATATTATAACGAAAAATTACAATAAATAAATATAGCTAAGCTATTTTTATAAAAAAATATGATATTTTATTTTTGAAATTCTACAGTTAAGTGTCGAGATAATAATTCGTTATTTATTTGGCATTAAGATCGTCCATCAATTTATTCGTATTTATAATTTTATTAAAAATTTTATAAATCGTAAATAAGAGTATTGAAAACATTCATATTCATACATTCATAAACGATTTGAGTAGACTGCCGCGGTCAAGTTGGCAACCTGCCACCGCTCGACCCATCTGGGTCCGGGATCGAATCCGGACGTGTCGAAAAAGGTTCAGGAATTTTTCAGATGGTTGTCCGTCTAGATATGTGGGGCCCCGTCCCTCAACATCCGGCCGCTCCATTGTGGGCATGGTCGAATTCATAATGAGCTTGCTAAGAGGCCCTCTTAGTACCCACAGGGCAGAGTTAAAAATATATATGAGTACGAAGCAGCGTGTAAATCTGGCAATCTAATGGGGAAAATTAAAATATAAAGTATTATTGTTTGTTTTTTGGGTAGTTTTTTGCTACTAAAATACAAATGTAAATGTACGGTACAAGTTATTTAACACATTTAAAGAAAATTAAAATAATTTACGGTACATAAATATGAATCTGCAAAACTCGTAATTTTTATAACTAAATATAACTAATACTAACAAATATTTACATATAGTTTTATGCTTAATCCTAATAAAATCTGAAAAATAAAAACAGACAATAGTATGCAAGCAAAAACGAAAAAAGAAGAATCGCAAGTGTAAAACAGAATACAAAAACATTTAATCAGAATCACTAATGACACTACACTCATCTAATGAGTCGATAGAATTCTCTCTTCCTTATTCTGATAAATTTTTCTCATTTTATAATAAATTTAATATTTCGGAATTCATTTCTTTATGTTTACAAGTATTTATATGAGATACAAACTGGTTATAAATGAATCTGAGGTGATGAGAAGTCTGTCAGGCAAGTCCAAATTTGTATCTCTTTTTGATGTTTTCCTCGTAAATACTTCCCTGAACTGTCTATTACGTTCGTTTCTTGCCACTTGGGCTTCTTCCGAGTATTGCCAATTGGGAGAATGCAAGCTTCAATACTGTCCTTTTGGTGAAATAAAATTGTATGAAGGCTCCCGGACATTGGATATCGTGAAGGGTGTTGGAGGTCTCCCTTGTGTAGGCTTCGTTCATTTAATTTCTTCCTTTTTCCATAATTTAATTTCTGTGGCCGTACTCGGTTCTCGGTAAGTTGACTGCAGGTGTCACATTTTTTGGTTTTTAGACTTAGCATCGAAAGGCTTTGTTGGCCGGTCAGGTCCAATTGTGAAAATATTCAGTCTCGGCGTACTCGATTGAGCTCTAAACATATCGTCAGAAAATGCAATATTTTCAACAAGCCAAGACGAATAAGTATCGAAGAAACGTTGTCAATGCACCGCTACTTTTCCCCATTCTGCTATTAATCTTTTGGCCAATATTCCTAGTTTTCCGCTTTATGCAGTTTAAAAGAATTTCAAAATTCGCGCTCTCTTCTCTTCCTTGAAGGACATATGTAATCGTAGCTTCAAACATTGAATTCTTTGGACTTTTGTCCCATATTTGGAAGAGGGCTCTCGAAAATTGAGGATGTCATTCTGTTAAAAATGAAAAATTAATTTAATACGCACATTTGCGCAAAACTTCTTTTATAATGTAAATACCCAAAGTACTAGCTTAATAACCATTAGTCACAAAGTTGGAATACTGAACAAAAACCTTAAGTAAGTAAACTTCAGAAAGAACCTTTAGGTAAAAAAAAATTACTCACCGTTTCAAAAAAACTCATCACATCCGAAAGCCCCTTTAATCTGTATAAATTACAATTCGAAAATACAATAATCTCTGAATGTTGTTAGGGACGCACACAGATCGATGTTTTTTTAAGAGGACCTCTTTTAGCAAGCCCATTATGGGTTCGGCCAGGCCCACAATGGGTCGGCTGGGTGGTGACGGACGGGCCCGACATATCCGGACGGACCACCCTCGAAAAATTCTTGGGGATTTGTGGCAATTTTTTGGGTCACGTGACCCGGCTTTTTTGCCCGCGAACCCGCATGACGTAGGCGCATCTTTCGAGGGCTATATCTCGCGAACGCGCACATATACAGGTATGGTTCCTTTGACTTTTTTGCTCCCCAGGGGGGTCGACAATTTTCCCCCTCCCCCGTGTCATTCGGACCTAGAATCTTGCCAATGTTTCCTCTTATCCGTTTGACAGAGGAAAGAAAACTTTTACCTTTGATTACCGTTCAGTACCCTGCCTCCAGCGCCCCCTAGATTTACTCACCGCCCACAAGGGGGCGTTATCGCCCACTTTGAGAAACGCTGTACTAGACCTACCTGTTATTTGAAATTTAGCAGCTATGGCCGTCCATACACTTTGTTTAAATACAATGTCTTTATACGTGACACTTTTTTTGTCATAAACACAGTGATATGGTCGAACGGATTCGACAAACTCCTCTATTTCATTTATTTTTCGTTTTTTCGAGACCATAATTGTAGAGCTAACCGCCATTATAAGAATAAAAACTACGTGCTTACTTTGACGTTACAAAGAGACTTTTCTTTATTGGAGGAATTTTGGCGTAAGAATTTTACGCGCGTAAAAAGTAGCGACATGCTCCTTGGACATGCTCTACTCACTTTTCAGCCAAAATGTCAGGAAATTTTTTACGCTTTCTGTTTTATCTTATGTCGAATTTTACGCGTTCCTTGCCTGTGTGTGTTCTGGCATAAAAGCGTAAAACAGAAACTGAACTGAAAGCTGATTTCTGATTGAGTTTTCTGCCACACAATTTTACGCATGTGTGTTCCTGTCCTTAGTGTTGCCACCAGGCCGATTTTCACTCGGACAAACCGGTTTTTAAATTCGTGGTCCGGATTAATTATTGATTTTTTCGATTTTCGTAGAAATTGTGAAATTATGACGAAAGAAAATAAATTTATAAAAATATTTGCGACTATTTTATTTTAACGATTAAAGACTAACTTCACACCCACCCAAACTTATCTCTAGGCTACGTAACAGAAAATGTACTTTAAAATTCTAACATGCAAGTACGGTATCTCTGGCATACATTACGTTTGTTCCAACACAAGTCCATAACTGCTTTAAAACTGGCATGCGCATTGTTCAGTTCTTGGTTGTAAAACGACGTATTTATATTATATATTGCAAACAAGAGTTTAGTGAGAGCCGAAATGTAGGTTTTTGAAAATGCAAGGGAGCCGCAGTTATGTACTGTCGTGGCGGATAGTATGGTAAGGCTGGGAAGGATAAGGTGAGCGATTTTATTATATAATATAAATATAATATAAAAGAAATATTGAGTGTTTTAGTAAACATATTTTCACAAAATTGTGGAAATAAAATTGAAAAAATAAAAATAAAAAGCACAAATTAACACTTTCAGTAAGAGCCGCATATAACTCAAAAAGAGCCGCATTTGCCCATGTCTGATATATTGTATCAACAGTGGCGTGCCGTCATTGGAAGCGGTGGAAGCGCCGCTTCCCTTGTATTTTCTAAAATATAAATTCATATTGGGCGATTATTTTCATATTTTAACGTACTTTTAATTAATTAAAATTATATAATGCGGTTATAATAAAATATTAATTATCTTATTACAAATTTCTATACCACATGTGAAAAAAAACGATAAGATTGCTATTGTATTTTCGAATATCTCTTTTTTTTTAGCTCTTTCCGCCCTGTGAGCACTAAGAGGGCCTCTTTTAGTAGGCCCATTATGGGTTCGGCCAGGCCCACAATGGGGCGACCGGGTGGTGAGGGACGGGGCCCGACATATCCGAACGGACCCCCGAATAATCCCTGGGGATTATTCGACCCGTTCGGATTCGATCCCGGGTCCCCCAGAGCGGTAGGCTGCCACCTTGACCGCTCGGCCATCCGGCCTGTATATTCGAATATCAGTGGCGGAATGGAAACGCTGTATTCCCAATTGAAGCGTGAATCGCAATATTTTTATTCGTGTCCGGACTATATTGACAAGTAACTCTTAGACATAAAAAGTATTATAATTAATGACGATCCGAACAAAGACGTACTAAAAGAATTATATGATTTAATATCATTAATTTCTACAGTACCATCTACCAGTGAGTCTGTTGAGGGCAGTTTTTCAACCACGAAGCAAATTCATACATTGGCCAAGAACACTCGGTCGGAGGAAAGGTGATCGTCGCTAGCGTTGCTTTCGATAGAAAAAAAGCTTTTAAAAACGTTGATGGAATCAACGACCAGCGACTTTTATGATAAAGTAATTAATGACTTTGCGGAAAAATCGCCGAATAGAGTTGGTTTATAAAATTAAAAAAAGTTTTTCTATCATTGTTTGTATCATATTAATTTGTATTGTGTATGTATTTGTATTTTAGAACTAAAATAAATCAATTGTTTATTTTTGTCATTTCCAGTATTTGTTTAAAACTTATGGAAATGTCATGTACCGGACAGGTCTGACCCGTCACGAAAGACGCGAAAAAACGGTTAGAGAAAAAATTTATTAGTTTAAAAAACATAGGAAAAAGTCGTTTGTAGTCGGACACCCATTGTTTATATCAAAGTACGAGGCAGAAACCGTAAATCGCGGAAGGAAGTCGTCCTATGATCGGTGGAAGATCGAATTAATCTTAGATTTTGCCTTTTCTCGCGCTCCAGGTAAGAGTCTCGTTACGTTTAGTAACGAGGGACCAACCACTCGGGAAGCGTGATTGAGGGAGAACGACCAATCAAAATGGATGAAAGAACGGAGATTGATATAATCCCGACAATCGAGGAAACCTGGCACTCGGTTAACGTTCCGAATAACCAAAACGCCGTGTGTCAACGCGCAGAAAAAAAAAATAATTTCTCGTCTATTGTGCCAACCTGTAACTTGTGCCACTTTGGATTTAGACAGTGTCCCCGACTCCAACGGACGAAGCCTCCCCGTGCCTTACAGACTTGTCAACGCCACTGTCCCGGGACCACCTTCGACCGACGAACCACATCGACGCCCAGGACGTCCGAACGGCTGATTGTCCTAAAGCAAACTATTTTGTACTTAGTGTATGTTTATTTTATCTTAAAATAAACGGTTTTTGTCAGATACTTGTCGTCTTTGTCTCTAGAGCCACTGCCCACGTACGAATGGACCGTAGACCATTACTGACGCGCAATTAACTGATTGCCCCTGGAAGTCTGCTTCTTACAGAAATACAGCTTCCCTATCATCAAATGTCACGGCACGCCACTGGTATCAAATACAATGTACTTTTGTAACTTAATATTATTGATGTTGTTATGTGTTATTAATTATTATTCTTACTTTTATGTATTATTTTTGCAATTAATATCGACATCGGACTGTTATTATTCTTGGATATGCCACATCTGATTATTGTATTACTTTGATATATATTATATAATATATTATGTACATGTTTAACTTCTAATAATAATAAAAAATATTTATTTTCTACTCAAAAAAAAACATTTTTATTTCTAAGTATAACATCCTAATTTTAAAATGTCCGGTCAGCAATTTTGAAAAGGTGGCAACAGAGACGTGATAAATATCTCTGGTTTCTTGCTGGAAGAAACCTTTCCTTATAACTTTTTGTATTTTTAATTATCGAATGACAAAAAGCTTAATTTTGAGCGTAGTGATAATTTTATTTAAAAAAATTGTAAATGTTAGTAACGAATAACATTTTCATTAAGTCCGACCTCTCTCGAGATATGACACGTGACACCCACCCCTGTAACCTTTAACCATCAAAATTTAATAGCATCAATGCTCCTTATATACAAGCTATCATGTCAAATTTGATTTCTTATAGACGCCAACACACACGGAATGTTTTTTCCACTTTTTTAATTAACTTTTTTGTGTCTTGAGGTCTCAAAACATGGAGATTTCTAAAAAGAAAAAAAATCCTCTGAGGGTCAAATTTGACACGATTTCAATGCTTTCCCTTGTTATGTATACAACACCGGGAAAGTGAAATTAAGAATGTTCAGAAATGCATTTAAGTTATCGTTAAAGAATATTTTGTATTGTTTAAATAAATGGTTAAAGAAAGAAATATGTTATTTACTTTAAAAGAAAAAAAAATACTAAGTAGGGTCATTTTGACATGCACCATCTTAGTTAACCCTTAACACTTTTCCTTTCCTTTGCACACTTTTACACGAGTTCCAGCTCGTTGCATTTACACAACAAATGGCACGCCCCTTGACTAAAAAAATGGTGGACATGCGTTCAATTTTCCTTAGACATGGCGTCGCTACAGCCATTCTATGTAGTATATTCTAGCTCGTCACTTATAGTTCATCCGACATTATTATTATTTTTTTTCGCGTACCCTGGTTGGAAATCGCTGATTTAATATATGATTAATTTTTTAAAATACAAACAAGGGATTCTATATATACAGCTTATAATTTAATTATATTAATAAAGGACATTGTTATATGTAAATATTTAAAAATTTTTTTACATATAGTTTCAGTTTGTTTCCTTTTCATAAATCAAATGTTTTCTCGTTTTATGAATACTTTTTTGTTGAACAAAATTTGGTCCGAGACTTTGTTATTGTTTCTATTTGCTTACCTTTTAAACAAAATTATATTAAATTTCTTTGCTGGGAAATTCCTACTTGATTATTTTATCTTATTTGTATTTTATTCTTATTTATTCAGTGTCGGTGGATTAAAACCAACTTTTGAAAGAGATGAAGAAGCAAAAAAAAGTTGGAAACCCAATCTAAACAATGCTATTTTTAATGATTCATGAAAGCAAATTGTTTTTAGATTTTAACATATTAAAATCATGGTAAGTTATAGTATGCAGAAAATGTAATGCTCTATTAAATCTGACATCAGATTTTCTATGCCTTAATTCAAAAACAATTAGTTTGTGATGGAAATGTTTTGAATTCTAAATTTTTACTTAAATTCAGCAATTTTAATTCAATGCAATATATCATTATATTGTCTACAGTTTTAATTCTATAAACATTTAATTTAAAAAGTTCTATTTTTGAATTGCAAATACAAACATATTGACATTTATTCAGTAATATATATATAAAGTCTGAAAAGTTTTAGAACTGAATTCAAGAGACAATCTCCTGATGGCACATACATACAGCTTCTGGAAGCATCTGTAAAATCCAATTTATGCAACCTTTAACTCAGTTTACATTCTTTTACCTCCGTAATGAACCAAAATGGTGTCATTTAAAGAGAGGGATTTGATTTTGGATAACAGAAATAATCAGAAAAATCAAATCTGGTGAATTATGTAGAAGATGAAGAATTGTAATGTCTTTCAGTCCAAGAAACTGCTCATCAATGGCTGTATTGTATCAGACACACTATCATGCAGTAGGAACCAGTCATTCAATCTAGTTATGTCTAACCTGTGTGCCAAATTCTCTTCAACAATCTTTACAATCCATCACTACTCCTTTATAAAATTCCAAGTTCATTGTTTATCCCTGTACAATTTTATGTGCACAACTCCCTATCAATCGAGAAAACAATCATTATTTTGAATCAAGACTTTTAGAACCGAGGTTTGTAGTTTTGGCAAATTTTTTATCGACCCAAGCAGATGATTAAAGGGGTTGCGACCAAAGTTTCTATCTCTAAAATGTGAACATCAAACATTGAGCGCTGCCATCCTGTAAGCCTATAAGTTTGACAATGGCATTTGAAACGTCGAGCACGATTCCAATGATGTTCCAAATGCCATTGTCAAACTTCTGGGCTTACAGGATGGTGGCGCTCAACATTCGACGTTCACATTTTAGAGATAAAATCTTCGGCCTTAACCTCTCTACAGTCTTTGGGTTGTAAGCAAAGCATCAAGATCCATCTTCATTTATGATTTTTTAAAAAAAGTTGCAGTCTCTGTCAATCAAATCTTGACATGTTTCAACTGATTCTTCTTCCGTTCCTTGGTAAAAAAAAATTGTCTGCACTTTCTGAAGGCAAGTTTTCTTCACGTTTTTGACAACAGTCAAAGATCTTTACTGAGATTAATTTTGTCTGTTATCTGTAGAGTCTGGTAAAAATTCTGCAATAAAAGGATTTCAAACAGGCTCCACTTTAGAATTCATTCAAGACCTTACAGCGCAACTAGTGTCATCTTCAACACAGTTGTCCTTTACAGAACTAGCTACACCAGTAAAAAATGTTTGATCTCATTATTGCTTTATCTCTACTTGCTGTGTGCACTATTTCAACAGTAATTGATGTTTTATACAAACTGATGAAATGTCAACACAAGGAAGTTCAAACCTGATATTAAATACTTTACACAAAAGGTTGATAGAAGACACTTGTGGTATCATTAAAAAATGTCCTAAACTTTTCAGATAAATACAGTAAGACCCCGCTTAATGCGGGGGATGATTTCCTAGACAACAAAGCGCTAAACGAAACAGCGTTAAACGAGGTAATCTTAACATAGAGTAAACAGGGATAGAGGAATATGTGACCAAAAATAAACAAATTTTATTTTAATTTTAAGTTATTTTTGTATTAATTTGTATAATAATATAATGTTAAATAACACATTAACATGCACACAGAAATAGAAAGTTCATTTTTTGTGATGAAGGTCCTGACTTTTCCGAAATTCTTGTTTTTTTTTTTTTTCAATAAAGTCATGAAGTTTCATTTGTCGCTTTTTTCTTTCCTTAAGCAAATGTTGGTAGCAGAAGATCGCATCCAAAACATCTCGTTTTGCTTTTGCACTCCTTTCAAAATCTTGATCATTTGCTACAATTTGATCAATGGTTTTGATTATCGTTACCAAACTTTTACTAAGAAAATCTGTAGAGAAATTTTTTGGGTTCTTCGTTTTCAGAATCTCTATTTTCCAGTTCTACATTCTGCACGAATTCCTTGTTCTGTCAGTTCTTGAAGGTCGACGTTGGTAAGACTCTCATCAGAAACCCGCGGTAACTCCTCAATATCCTGCTCATCTACATCTTCGTTAGGTCCTGCTATCCTGCTGTATCATTAGGTTGACTTTGGTCAACCTAACGATACAGCAGGACTAGGCTACATAGGCTCTTCTTGTTGAGAATCTTGGATACCTTCAGTCATAATTTCTTCCACACTTCGTTCGTGCATTTATCAGTTAATTCTTGGCAAGCGAAGCCGATATTGCCTATTACATCCATGATGTTATATTTTTTTACAAAACTGCACCAAACAAACATAGATTTAAAGAAAGTGCACCTTTTTCTGATTGGTTCGTGTTCATAAATAATCGTATTATATACAAATCAATGAAATGCCACGATAATTTAAATCGGCGTAAATTTTGAGCTTTTTTTAGGCTTCAAGCAGACCGTGTTATATTAAATCAGCATTAACCAGGGTCTTACTGTATGTATATATCTGTACATTGCAGTTATGCTGGTTACCACAGCAACTTTAATACAGATGGATAAGCAAGCCAATGACAGAACATTTCATTGGTTTGCTTATCCAGTTGTATTAAAGCATCTTTACCAAACAATGCACTCAATATTTATTAGTTGCCATCAAGAAAGTCAATGCAGGTTATAGGATAAATAAATAAATAATAATGGTCATTTTTATGGAAACATTGTTGTTCAATGATGGTGTATTTTATTGGAACAAATTGCTTATATGTTATCTAAAGATTTTGGATATTGATGAATGTTTAATGGTATAAATGTTTTTGATTCCTAGACACCATTAAAGTTCTAAGTATATGCGTGTTTAGTAAGTGGGCATTTTAATTGAAAAAGTGAAAATCATAGATATTCTTTATAAAATTGAAACTATATAATAATAATATTACCACTTACATTAAAAAATAAATTATCATAACTATATTTACATGGCTATATTTGCTATCAACATTTTCTCCTTTTTTTTCCAAATGCAATTATGAAATTATTACTTGAAAGCAGTTTTACATTAAGAACTTATAATTATATTGAAGTAATTACAAATTAGCCAATGTTTCTCATACTAATTATCATCATTTTTAGCACACTCCGCTACGGTAGTGAAGTGCTTATGTTAGGACTTTTGTATGTTGTGTTCCATTTAATCCATTCATTGCACATGTACAAATGGCAACTGAACATTTTCATTTCTGGTCACTGTAAGCTATAGTAAAAAATTCTTCTGAACTACTACTTGATTCTAAGAATTTATAAAATTTATTTTAAACAAAATTAATATTTGATCAGCTTATGTGGAGTGTGCTATCAGATTGGCTTGACCAAGCTTGTTCAACTTGAAAAATATTTATAGTTCATTTCAATCTGCAAATACATACAGGCTTATGAAAATCATCAGACACATGAAGAGAAAGAATAATAACTTTCAATTTATAGATAAAGTATTGTAAGAACAAGAAAAAAAACCATATTTATTTGTTAAGGATTTCAATTTAGAAAAAAAAGTAGAGAAACAAACTTTTGCTAAAGTCATTGGATAGATACTAATTATTATAAATTAAAAATTAGTTATACACAGCAATAAATTTTTCAGTTCAATTCTGTTACTAATTTGTTTCCAAATCTTTTTATCTAATCCATTCCATAAACATTTGTTTACATTTAGATCAGGAGACTACTTGTCTCAGTATTTTGGGCAATTGTACAGCAACCACATTGAACTTTGACTTGTGACATTATCCTGATAAAATTGGAAAGTATTTAAGGTAACTAAGTTTTTCTGCATAAGTCTTTAGCTTTGTTTTAAAATATTTAAATATCCTTCTCCATTCATATTTCCATCAATAAATACAAGTCTTCCAACTCCAGAGGTTACCATACAGGCTCACACCATAACACTTCCTCCTCCATGTTTTATTATTGGCACAAGGTTCCTTATCCAGTTCAGTTTGACCATCAGAACCAAAAGCGAGGTTGAGGCCGAAGTTTTCAACGCAAAAACGTGTACGTCGGACGTTCGGCACTGCTTTCCCGTAAGCCTAGAAGTTTGGCAATGGCGTTTGGAAGTCAGTGGAATCATGCTCGACATTCCAAACGCCATTGTCAAACTTCTAGGCTTACAGGAAAGCGTGCCGAACGTCCAACGTACACGTTTTCGCGTTGAAAACTTCGGCCTCAACCTCGCTAATGATGTTAAATTTGCTTTTGTCTTCATATATTACATATTTCCAGTACTCAAACTTTATCCATCATGTTTTTTGAAAACTGGTAGCAAGCTTTTGTTTCTTTCATTAATATAAAATTTTCTCCTGGCCACTCTACTATTATGTCCATTTTCCTTCCTGTTTCTGGATGAACAAGAACTCATATAATTTTCCAACTCTGCTACAAGATTTGGTGCACTTATTTTAGGATTATACTGCACATTTATCTTGTAGTGTTAACATGCAGGACACCCAGATTCTTCATTTACTCACAAATCTGTGTTTATATCTTTTTATATCATGTACTGTACTTTTGATTACTTTTTACAATACCTCTAATATCTCTGACAGAATGAACTTCCAGTGGTCTATCACTAATTATCTAATATCTAATGCAGTTTCCCCACAAACTTCTATTTTTGCAAAATGCAAGCAGAATGTGAGAAAAAAATTCACTTTCATTATAACTGTTACAGACAGACTTATATGAGTAAATCCATAAAAATCACAAATAATAATGCTATCTTTAAGCTCTCCAATGATTTGGTGATGTGGATTTTACAGGATGATAAATAATTTCTACTTTTATTGACAACATAATTAGAAAATTGACTCAATGTACTGTACATCGTTCATCTTATGCTTGTTGTTAGTGACATCGTATTGGCATGTTGCAACTTACTTTCAATTGGACTCTGTTAATGTCCTACAGATTTCATGTATTGATTGCATAATGAAATAAAAGGTAGTAATGTTATTTAATTTGGTAATTGGAGTCAGTTTTAACAAATATCTTTACATAAATAAAGTTTCAAATACATGAACTAATTAATTTATTTATTTGATGATAAAAGCATCACAAAATTTCACAATAATCAATGTAGTTTAATTGAAAAGAAATAAACAGTACTCTAATGAAAATCTGGGCATCTCTAAGTTATCCACAAATGGCATTTTTGCATGAGAGAGAAATAGTAGAAATCATTCTCTTTTTTTCTCCAATCATAAAAAAGGTACAATATTTTCTCTGTGCTTTTCATTTAGGATTTTGTGTCTCCAGCTTCATATTACTGTTGGAAAGACAAGTTTGTTGCAAATTGTTTTCTTTCAAGTGCGCTGGGATGATTGTCATTCTCATTTTCTGTGGCAGAATAATCAGTTCTACAAATGAGAGCAAAATATCAGTTCTTGGTAGAGGCTTTTTGTCATGGTTGGCTGATTTATGATAGAAATTAAGCAAATAAATTACATAAACATTTACAGAATCAATATTTAGCATATTGTAGAAAAAGCACAGAGACCAGCATTTTGTTTTTTCTCAGAAAATTTGACACTAGTTACTAACAAGATATCAAACTTACATGTTCTCATGCACTGGAATTCAGAACAAACAGATTCCTTGTTCTTTAGAAATGCACAATGAAGCAATTTTGACAAGGTCTTGTCAACAACTGATTACACAGAACACTTGGTGCAGGCCCTTCAATTCCTAAAGTAGGAAATTCACAAACACATCAAACGGTTTGTGTTTAAGGGTTAATTTAATTACAATAAAGGAAATAACAAGAAAATTTTGTTTAATCAGAAAAGTGCCAGATAACTTTTGTGAATCCATTGTATCATTGTATTTACTACTCAAATCTAGAAAAAAAAAACTTATTTCATAAATTACATAAAAGTTAAAAAGTAATTTTTGTTTGTAAATATATTCTTTATATTATTATTAGCTGTATCACAGAATTTATGATTAATAAACTTGAATAAATACTTGTACAAGATGAACTAATGTATTCAAAACAAATTTGTACCAGTAAGTATTGACAAGGAAAGAACTTAAAACAATTCTCTCATAATGAATCAGCAGCATTTTAAATAAAGCATATTACAGTGCAATAATTAATATGTTGAATTAATGTCTTCTTCTCACAAAAAAAAAATATGATATTCCAATATAAAAAAATTGTAGTAGATGATATATATACAGGGTGTATCAGTACAGCGGTTACAAACTTTTAGAAGGGAGAGATCGCGTACACCAGCCAAAGATGTCCCAACATTTTTGAGGTACAAAGAATAATAAACATGTTTTCTCACCCTGTTCGTGTCCTTCCTTTCTTGCGTTTTGTGTCACTACCATGCCAGGAAAGCGTTTCCGACCAGGCATTGCTGTGTGATTTCCCATCATCTAGATGTACTCTATCTCTCCTGAAAGTTTGTAACTGGTGTACTGATACACCCTGTATATAAAAAACATGGATAAAATTTACATTAAAAATTTGTTGATTCACACAGAGTCAAAAATGTACTGTACATACACCTTCAATTTTCAAGAATTAAATCATGGCAAATTTATTTATGAGAAGAGAAATAATTACCTTATGAAAATTATCATTTACACTTAAAGAAACATCTCATGTTCAAATACTTTATAAAATTATAAGTTAAAGATTTAAAAAAAACTTTTCTGGTGTTTTTAACAGGAAAACTTACAAGTCAAAACTCCCTGTACACTTGAATTGACAAACTTTGTCATCATAAAACTCAACAATATTTTATCCATTTTGACCATTTATGACTGCTTTTAGTCTTCTTAACATAGAATGAACTAGTTTTTTCTATATCTAACTGCAATAGAATTCCACATCTTTCTCAGTATTTTCTGAAGTGAGCCTTTGCTTGTAACAGTTTCATTTCTCAATTTATTCTTTATTATCCTCATAAATGATCAATTGAATCTAAATATGGTGATTGTGGTGATAGATGTAATTGTTTTGGTGTTTTGGAAATTGCTTCACAATCTGAACTGTATTTTTTTGAATCATCATCTTGCTGAAAGACCCAGGAGTTTTGCAGACCTAACTTAATTACACTTTTGTTTAAATAGCCAAAATGATCCATTTTAGAGTCTACAAAAGCAAGTTCTACACCTGAAGCTGGCATACATTCCCAAACCATTTAGGATCCTCCACCATACTTTACAGCAAACAATAGTTTCTTCAGTTGAAGTTCAGAATTTGTAGTTCTCTTAACTTTTGAATGTTTTTGAGATGTGAATACCTCAAATTTACAATCATTAGTAAATAATAATTTTCTCAATATTCTAAAGAACATCTTTGAATCTTTTTAAAATTAACAAATGTTTGTGACAATTTCTTTTACACATTGTTGGCTTTTTTCTTAATACTTTATCTACCATGAAACCCATGGGAATTGTATTCTCCTGATGATAATTGCACTTACTGGTGATCCTTTCACATCAGGTATTTCACAAGTAGGTTTAACAGCAATAATGTCCGGATTCCGTTTAATATCTCAAACTACAGCACGAACATCTGTATTTAATAGCTTCCTGGATCGTGCCAAACATTAACATATTCTGTAAAAAATATCTTTTCACAACACCTTGAACTGTTGTTGGACTTTTCTTGACAATTTTTACAATTTTTCTTAGTAACTTATCTTCATTTTTTAACTGTATAATCAGTTTGTTTCCTCAGAAGTTTCTTTACGACCAGTACTCACGACAATAATAGTGAGGTTGCGGCCAAAGTTTGTCTCTAAAACGCCAACGTCGAGCACTGCTTACAAGATAGCGACGCTCCGTTCACATTTTAGAGACGAAAACTTCGGCCACAACCTCACTAATGAGGGTTATAACTCACGTTAACTGCAAGGTTGTATTTTATCACGAAAAGATCACTCTGAACAACAACACAATTTCCAAACTAAATCGGCAAGCAAGTACACATTGTCCGGTCACTTTTGACGGTAAAATGGATTTTAAGAAAACAGATTTATACAATTACTTAAATTATGACTTGGAATTTTAATTCTAACATGTCAGATTTTTCGGATATTAACTTGTAAGAAACAAAATGCCGAGAGCGCCAAAAATTAAAAATATAATGTATTAAAAAATATATATATTAACTTAATTGCATTGGAAAATAAACTAATAAATTACACTATTTGCGAATCAGAAGTCGAATTTATTGAAATCCATCTTAGTGTATTAACAGTATAAAAGCAAGGCCATTGTTTTAGGATGCCATCCTCGCGCCAACACAGATAATCATTAAACTTCCTTTTACAGGAATATAAACATCATTAATAGAATAACAAAATAATACGTATATAAAAAAGCAACTTTCCTGTCACGACTTGTTCGGTAAATGTCGGATCAGTACTTATTTCTCATCCTTAGGAGCAATCGACTCTCAGCTACAGAAGCGAATGTCGAGCTCACTTCGGATATCCATTCTTTCTTACATCACTTCCGACATTCGACCGAGTTCAAATTTCATTGCAGAAATGCTCTGAACTCCTCGTCTCTCATCATTTCGGAAAAAAAAATCCGATCAAATAAGATCACAGCGTAGTAATCACTCCATGAAGAACAAAAGAGTAAAGAACAACTAAAAACGACAACTTTCCGTTCTAACGAACTCATTTTATAGCCAAAAACAAGCCCATTTGATTGGATTTTTATGTAAATTATATAAAATAATTTGCATTTAGTCGATCGAGAATTTAAATCTTAAATAAAATTTAAAATTAGAATTTATTAAAATAAAAAATATTTTATATCAGTGGTTCCTGGAATTTTTCAGCCCAGAGATTTTCAAAAATTAAATTACACTAAAACCTTTATTTGTAACAAGTTCAAAAAATGTGATACATCTAGCAATTGTTTTAATGTAAAAATCATGGGAGATATTACGCCTCTTTTTCTTTTCAACAATTCCTTCCGCATCTGGTTCAGTATTTCTTACTTCTAACCTTAAAGGTATTTGACATTCCGTACAGCAAAACCAGAATCGATAGATATATTAGGCTCAAAGAACGAAAACGCTCATTCAGCGAAAAAAAAAAAAAAAAACACCAAAACGCGTTGTGGTCTCCCTAAATCATCCACAACGCGATATTCGTGTTGTGGCACTTGTAAAAGCAGCCATAACACGTTCTGAACGTTAGCTGATGTAACCACGATAGAGGGTGATACGACGCATAGTGATTTGCAAGTTTAAAATATGGGTTCTAGCCTCGAGAAACATTTTTGGATGACACATGTTATAGGAATTCTATATTAGGGACCGCTTTGACCATGGGCACAATAAAGCCCTAGATATACCTATGGCTTTAGGACGTCAATCCATATGGGATAGAAAGGAAATATTGTACACAGTTTTATCAACCTTGTTACGTTTATTCTTTCCAAGTCAAGAATTTTAAAAGAATACAAAATGTAAATGAAGTAGTAGAGACACGTGGCATCCCGAGCAAACGCAATTAAAATTCGCAATTATTCACCCACTTGACGGCCGGGTGGCCGAACGGTCAAGGTGCCAGCCTACCGCTCTGGGTGACCTGGGATCGAAAAATCCCCAGGAATTTTTCGGGGGTTGGTCCATTCGGACATATCGGACCCCATCCCTCACCACCCGGCCGCTCCATTATGCGCCTGTCCGAACCCATAATGGACTTGCTAAAAGGCCGCCTTAGTGCCCACAGGGCGGAAAAAGTTAAAAACAACCTATTTATCCACTTTCACAAACAAGATTAAATATGCCAAGTTTTCCTGCAATATTAGCGAAGTTGAGGCTGAAGTTTTAAACGCGAAGACGTGTACGTCGGACGTTCGGCGCCGCTTTTATGTAAGCCTAGAAGTTTGGCAATGCTCTTTGGAATGTCGAGCACGATTCCACTGACTTTACGTATACGTTTTCACATTGAGAACTTCGGCCTCAACCCCTTCTTTTTTTTTTTTTTTTAACTCTTTCCGCCCTGTGGGCACTAAGAGGGCCTCTTTTAGTAAGCCCATTATGAGTTCGGCCAGGCCCACAATGGGGCGACCGGGTGGTGAGGGACGGGGCCCGACATATACGAACGGACCACCCCCCGAAAAATTCCTGGGGATTATTCGACCCGTTCGGATTCGATCCCGGGTCCCCCAGAGCGGAAGGCTGCCACCTTGACCGCTCGGCCATCCGGCCGTCGGCCTCAACCTCTCTATTAACTGCAGCAAGATCTGCGTTCGAAAATGACCAAATTTCGTGTGGAGTCAGAATTCTGCATAGCTGGAGGAATGGCTTTAACACTAGGAGCACGTTACCGAAAATAAGAGTTTCATTTGCTTTTACGATGCTACAGTCTTTACAAAGCAGCAGTATTAGCAGTTTAGCAACAATTTTGGCACTTATTTCTCGTTAAATAAGATCCATTGACAAACGCTCGGGCACGTGTCTTACTATATTTTAAATAGAAATTAACATATACAAGTTTTATTAAAATCAGTCACCCATGGTCTCTTCTTGTCAAATAATTTTCAATTTTGTTTTCCAAATTGAGTATGAGAGAAACGTGAATGGAAAACACGTTTTCCATTCATTACTAGGCATGTAGTAATTAGGTGCGAGATGAGTTTTGAAAGATATCCTATAGAAAATTTAATTTCGAATAACAAATATATTTGTAAAATATCCTACCAAGTTTAGCAGTTTTCTTGACTTTCGGTAAAAAAAAAAACGAAGTGTTTTCTCAGAAAAAGTTAGCAGCAATGTCTCATAAATCATTTTATTAAAAGTAATTTGATGAAATATGTTTATATAAATTTGCCATATTTATTACTGTAATGTTAATTGAAAGATTCAAGAATTCGGTATCAAGATAATATGAGAGTACCCATACTGTATACACAGCATGGGTACACGTTGACGTCATTATATAACAAGACAAATACCCTCAGAAATAAAAAACGATTTACACGAAAGAAAAAGTTTACCAAGTGAAGTAATATACCAGTTAAGTATTCACCAAGTTCCCTCAAACGACCATTATTGAATTACATTAAACTGCTTCCATTATTAAGACATCAATTTGAAAGTGAAATTTCACTTTACATTTATTTCAGAACAAACGTAAAATGAAATAATCAAAATTTTGTTAATGGTGGTTTCCAATTATTAAAAACAAGAGGGCTACAATTGGTTTGCAGTCTAGAATCTCAAATCGTCTTGAATCTTCAGTTCTCAACTAGTAAGTCTAATGAATAACTTAAAGGCCAATTATGCAAGTATAAAAATAAAATGGTTAAATATATAAAAACAGTTAACTCTAACAGGATCAGAGTAGTTTTGAATTTAAATATCGCTCACATCGGAAGAAAATTTTTCTTCGTGTTTGAATAGAATGAGTTGAAAACAGCTAAATTTTTAGCTGGAAATGTCATAGGTCTTATTACATAACCGGTAGATGGCACAAATGACGAATAATATTGAGTATAACTCAAATTACTTCAGCATTTTTTGCGTTGTGTGACGTTTCTTCCGGATGAACGATATTTTGTATGAATACATTTCAGTATAAGATTGTTGCAAATTTCGTTATTTCTACATTTAAACCAAAAATACTGCTAACATCAATTGAAGACTATCTTTTCTATTTAAACAAAACAATGCAAACGAGTAATTAATGTACTTTCGGTTTAAAATTTTAGTTATTGATATACAAAAACTTCCAATACTTTAAGGCAGTGGTATTCAATCTATGGGTCGCGACCCCATTTGGGGTCGCACTGTTAAAATGTTTGAATATCATTGCTTTAAAGAATAAAGTTTGAAAAGGAATGTTTGAAAGCATTTCAAATTTTGGTACAATGTACAGTATATTATGGATTCTAACAACTTCAATCTTGTTGTCATTTATTAAATTTAAAAAATTATGGAATAATTTTTAAAATCCTTTTATCAGCATGTGTCTGTTGTAGAAAAACTTGTTAATAAAAGTGTGTTAAGTAATTATAAATTACACAAAAGAAGTTTCCAATTCCCATTTCACAAATATAAGCTTTGCACATTTTCTTTCCAAATAACTTATATCAGTGTAATCCGGTAAGTTCCATGTTTTAGTTAGTGATTAATGACATTGCTTTCCTAAATAAAAATTAGCATGTCTAAATGTGTTAATCCATTGACTACTAAAGCCTTATGCAAATGTTATGGTGCATTTTTTAATCAAATTAGAAAACTTCAAAAGTAGTTTGCCTTTACTTTGGAAATACTTTTTATCTGCAACAATTTCGCTAAACCACAATTCTCTTCGATGCCCTTTAAGTGACAGAGGCAGAGTGACTGGTAGGATGGAAGCTAGTAAGTTAAGAAGTTACCAGATTAATAAATGTGTTTGAAAAATGTAATTTCAGTGCTATGGCAAAAGTTTCTGTAAGCAGAAATATTTACCAAATGGATATTCAAACGTTGATCATAGTGTGTAATTGGTGATCAGTCCCAAATTTGAAGTGCAACAACACACAATAGTTCAATTCTTCATTTTGCCCTGGTAACCAGACCAATATTAAGATTGACTACGGCAAGAATACTTTTTTGTATGCCAAAAACTAATTTGCATTCCACTTACCTATGCCCATAAAATCTTTATTAGAATGGAGTAGATAGTAATTATATATCCAAGCATTGAAGCTTTTTTTCCACAGATGAGTCAAAGATTTTCACAGCAGTTCTCGGCATATTACATGTGGAGAAATCGGCATCCTAAATCGCCGTCTAATGGACGACGACAGTTTCGAGTGAAGTGGTGACGTGAATAAGCACCACGACCGATCTTTTATCTTGGTACATGTTGATAGAGAAACTGATAGGGTAGAATTATTGAAAACAGATCTAGAAATCCATTGACAACTTTTGAGGTGCTACTAGTTGAGTTTATTTTCATTGGCAATAATGCACATCTCTATACCTTCAAATGGAAAGTGAGAGAGAAAACATATTGGTCAACCAGGTTTCAAAATCTTAATTTCCATTAAGTATACATGGAATGCTTTAGGACTGAAACTTTCAAATCTCTTCCAAGAATTTGTGGGCTAAAAACTGCTCTGCTAAAGGATGGGAGCTTCTCTCTACAGAGTGCTTGAACCAGCCTTGTTGAAGGTATGAAGGATTATTATGAGGTTTATAGTAATTTGAGGTGACAATATATCTTCCAGCATAGACAAATACCAACATCTTAAAATACATTTACAAGCTTTTAACAGTTTACTTTCATCACAATAGACATTTGTTACTTTACAGCTTTGAGTTATATCAAAACCTTTGCCCAAGAAGTGATTAAATTGTGTGTAAGTTTTTATTTAAATTTGTTTCTCCCCTTAATTTAACATACTACAGTAGTACAGTATATTTTAGTTTTAGTGTATGCAGTCTACTCTTAACGTGCTTTCACTTGTTTCTGTCAAATGTGATTTCCAAAAGAATTTAAATTTTTGATTATTCTCTTGTAATATCAAACATTATAAAACTTAAATCCTTTAAACTAACTGAATTCCTAACTACAATAAAGTTAGTTAAAATGCTATAAAAATATTAAACTACCACCAGCATTAACAAAAACTGTGGTGTCAAGCAATTTTGAATAGACTTAACACCATTGTGTACCAAATCCATTTTACTGATTTAACTACAGATGATAAGCCATTTTTACTAAATCACTGAAACACTATTTTTTTTTTATATTTAAGGCTTAATCAGTTTTCTGAAGGAGTGAGATTTTCGAGAGACCACATTACTTGATATTTACTAAATCATTTTTTACTAATCACTTGAAAAAAAATCATACAAATCACTCTTATAAACAGTTATATTACTAATTATTTTGATAATGTAAAAGGTAAAAAAAATAAATTTAATAAAATTTAAGGAAAAAAATCTCAGAGTTTTAATATTTTGAGATGCACTTTAATCTACTAAATTATGAATAATAAATTTTTGAGTTTACAAAATACTGTATAATGCTTTTATTTCAATGTGTAACAATTCAGTTGTAAAAGTTTGCAAATTCTAGAGATAACCAAACTAAAAAAATTCTCCTTTTAATTCTGAATCTAAAGAAAGAAATCAGTTTTAATATGCTGTGAATCACTTATCCTGTGTAATACTGCAACTTCTACTATATATTGTATTGTAATTTACTGTGTTTTGTTATATATTATACATAAAAGAAAAGATCACACCAAAATGTAAGCAGTCATACAATTTAATTATGTTGTTCCGTTGTGGCAATTTTAAGGTAAAAGCCACATTCAAATGTCCATTTCTCAAAGTTGCAATAAAATAATAAGCATTCTTACTAGAAACACATTCTGTTAGGAATGTTAATTTCAGCCAACAGACTTTGAAAATCAATACAATACATTTCCCATGATTTCACGGCATCTAAATGGTTGCTAGTTGCTGTGATGCAGTGCGGAGCTTTATATCACTACATTTAACTGTTTTACACAGGCTTAATATGATGTAGCGTATGTCGACCTTTTAAGATTACATTAACCATTGCAAAAATCAGATGGGTTATTGTAACATTTATAGGGTCACATATTACTATTTTTACACGTTAACTGTTGAAACAAATGCAGTGTGAAAAGACAAGATTTTACAGCCTAGGACAATATTCCCTATTGGACAATTTGCTCCCTTCTCATTCGAGATATGTATACATACACCAATTTTTCAAAAGACAATTAAAAATAAAAAATAAAACATATAAAGCTGATTTCTGGAAACTCTCCTGAAACTTCATCATCACAGCAGTTTAAAGAGAACTGTATAGAAAGGATATCTCTAATGACAAAATGGGACGTGAAAGAGCTATTTGAAATTTCTAATCTTGTTCGTCTCCCAAGTTATGCTTGACTTTAGAGAAATCAAAATCTTCTCCAGTACCTCTATGGAAGATATCCAATACATCAAGACAGGTAGTCTCAAAATGAGTAGTGGCATCGTAAGATTCAGAGATAAATATCTAAAATTAAATTTTAAGAATTAATATTTAAAAATTTCATTACCTTTTTTTAATATAATAATTAACCCTTTTGCTACAATTATGAATTACTGCTCTCTTTCAAATCTATGCAATGCTATTTGAACTGAAATTGAATTTTGCAGGGAGGAAAATTCACATGTTCAAAACAAAACCATAAAAATGTTAATCCAGAATTTATCATTTAGGATTATGAATTTGGTATAAACAGCACATTAAAATATTTATAATCTTATTATTACGAAAGAAAGAATATTTTAATTCTTCATTATATTTCAAAGTATCAAAAAGCCTAAATAAAACATTTAAAATGATTATTTTTCATTTCTAGTATTTTTAAAAATCAACCCATTATGCAATTTTATCATCTAAGTCTAATTTCTAGACAATGTGCCCAGTCACAAATTCATTCCAGAAACATTCAACTTCTTTCATTATAATTTGGTTTTCTAGATAACCAGACACGAATACCATTAAACATGTTTGGGATATTGTAGAAATAATGCTTGTCTGTAATCATTTCACAAGATGTCACACAGTGCCATAAATACATTTTGGAGCTTTTTATCACCCTCATCACCATAGCTGAAAACCATTCCATTTTTAAAATAGAAAATTCTTTGCAAGTAACAGAAGTGCAAAAAGTTTCTTTCTCCATTTTAGAAAAAAAATGGATAAAGTAATATTCTTTGAACATAAAGAAATAAAAGCAAAAATTGAGCCTTTATTTGACTGGGCAAAGAATATTTAAAAGAACATTTGAATCATTGCTATCATTAATGGCGTTTTCGACTAGTCATTAAATATGGACTACAGAAATATTGTCCATTAACTGAATTTCAATAACCATTTCATTTACATTGTTACACAAAATTACATAAAAAGCCAATAGTCTGTTCAAGCTCTTTTTTTTGGAAAAAAGAGAGCCTTAGAAATAAAAACTTTTCAAAAAAATTTATGAAATACAGTAGAGAGTCGTTAATCTGAACCCCGGTAATCGGAATCGCCGGTAATCTAAACGATTTTCAGTCGGACTGTGTCGTGCTGAATAGAACGTTTTTGATACTAGATTTACTCCTAAAGTATAATTTTCATGTTTTTATATTCTTCAATATATTTATTTTGTTTGTACAAAATGAAGAAATAATTTTTAACGATACGATAGCCTCGATTATTATTGTAAAAATTTTCGTTAGGTTTAAAATAGATGAAAATTCAACATGAAGCAACACGCAAGGGAAAAAAATTTGAACATCGGACAGGTTAATATATTTTTTCGTACATAATTGGTAATCCGAACAAATCACTAATCTGAACAACCCCAGTCCCCAATTGATTCCGATTAACGACTCTACTGTAGTTATCAAAATTTAGTAATTTTTCCTATCTGTTAAGCAGTTTTATGACATATTAAAGTTTAATGTTTTTCATTTGAAGATTCTTCAAAATGACTAATTTCCTTATTGCATTAAAACCTAATAAAAATGAAAGAATTAAGAAATGGACAGTAGATCAAAAAAATCTTAAGAAAATGAATGAAAATTTCTTTCAGCTAAAAGAAAATTATTTTTGTGAGTTAGAAAATATCAATTTTATGTTGCCTGATCTAAAAATATTTACCTGTTTTAAACTTGCTAATTGACTGCAATATATATATATATATATACACACACACACACACAGTATTTCAATTAAGTCTCAGCCAGCTAATTCTATACTAATTACAATAAAAAAAAATCTATAGATTGTAAATTTGCTAATATAAAAAAAAAAATTTGCAGAAAGTAGCAAAAGAGTTAAAAATTACATATTTATTATTTGTAATCAGTTATAAATTAGTTATCTTTTTATTTGACTCTTATTCTAATGACTTCTAGAAGTCAAGACATGATACAGTACTTAATACTAAAATAATTCCAAATCTATAAAATATAGAAATTTTAAATTAGTTTTAGTATATTAAAAAGATTAAGCCAATGTTAAACTTCAAAAAAGTGATTTAATTAGAAAATATCATATTTGGAACATACCTGACTTTCTCTGCCATCATCTTTTGGTCTATAAACATCACTCACCCATATAAATCTATTAAAAAATTAATATAAGTAAATGAAAGCAATAACAAAATTAGTAATGATGATTCAATAATAATCAGCATAAGTTATTTTATTGTTATGAATGAGTTGCATTGAGAAATCAATTTTTCTCTCTGAATATAACAAGATCTTAAAAATATTATTTGCTGAGAAACTAGGCTTGTGCTGCTTATATCGGAATCATCAAAATAATTATGTAAATTTTAAAAATTAGGTTACTTTTGTCTGATTGGTCCCAATACTTCAAGTCCACGCTTAATCTCATTCTCCGGATTATTGGTTTCCACTGTAGTACTAACCATAGCTACAAACCAACCTTTAGCTGCAACTTGATGAGTGTAAGATACTAATGAAACATAGATATCTGAAAAAAATAAAAATAAATGCAAGTTTTGTTATGTACATACAAATTTGATGATACCTAAATAACTAACAACAATTTAAACTATTACAATTTTAAACATGGTTGGAAAATTTGTATTAAATGTGCACAGCTTTTAAGACTGAGTATGTAGTTTTAGAATGCACAATTTGTTATGCTAGAACAAGAACATTGTATCTGCAATTTTGGACAAAATTAAGTTGTTAATGCTATGTGAATGTGACCTTGGATCTGCATGCTATATTATTCATGGCATTGTAATTTTATAAACTATACCAGAAAAAAGAATTTAGTTCCATCTGAAAAATGCATGTACCCATCACAATAAAAGGGTTCTGTCTGTAATAAACAATAACATGTGTACAATTCCATGAAGGCTTTCCATGCACACATGCATGGAGAGCATGCCTCAGTTTCACATGGTGATGACATTGAATAATAGGTGTACAGACATGTAAATTTTTAGCAATAAAGGAATGTCCAAAATGTGTCACCTTTGTGATCAGACAGAACTTACTTTCCAAATGGCTCATTTACATAGTGCATAAATATTTAAGTTATGCAAGTATGCACATACATATTTATATACCGTATTTACTTGCATATAAGACAATCTCACATAAAGGACAAGGTTTGACTTTAAAGATCAAAATAAGAAAAATTAATTTATTAATACAATTTTAATTTTATTTTGTTTAATCACAAATAAAATATCAAACGAATGTAAATGCACACATTGTCCCGCAAAAAATATGACATTATAAACTTTAAGGAAAAATCTCGTAAAATCGACAACATAATTTGTTTATGTAAAGCTTTTTTTTTTGCCAAGTCTTAACAGTCTAATCCACTCTCCGTTGATTACACTTATGAGTTTCTCCAAATTCTGATTTCCGAATAATAATAATCTGTTTCATGTGGGAATGGATTAAAACTTATATTGGGCTCCCATGTGATTTTGAATTCAATTCAAAAGTTTTGCTTTTCCTATTGCTATTCATCTTTACTCTGACAATACACAAGAATGATTCAAACAACTCAGATAAAATACTTATGTTATTAAACACAAGAGGGTGAGCACCTGTAATAAATGTGAATACACAGTTCACAAAAATTATTTTTAAAATGCGAAGTATCCTTCTCTTGCATGTATATGACGACCTAGGTTTTTAAAGCAGTGAAAAATGAATAAAAACCTTGTCTTATATACAAATAAATACAGTATTAGAATGTTGCTGAATAAATACTAAAAATACTTATAGAAACAAACTTTACCTGATTTTCGGCCTACTTGTTTCTGTGGAATGATGATTTGACAAGATAATGCATCCTTAGTATTTGGAATAGGATGATTCATCAAACAAATACAACGAACAACCTGCATTTATAATAAAATTTTTTTATCAAATAGTTTAAGACAGACTTCATATTTAATTAGCATTTAAAAATTTTTTGTATATATTTTGCAAACAACTTTTCAAGCATTTTTTTTTTTTTTTGAAGAAAAAAAAAATTGCTTTATGTTAACTCTCAAACTAATTTAAGATATAATTTAATTTTTATATAGATTAGTCATTCAAATAAAAACAGCAATATCCTTAAATTCAAATCTTAAGACTATCTTACATAAAACTGCTCATTTCATTTCTCCAACTATTATATTTGGTTACTTGAAGATGAGCCCAGCTTTGCTCAGGCAAAAAATATAACAGCGAAGATTAAGATTGTTAGATTATTTCTTACTTCTAACCATTCTATTATATCATAGTATTTGATTTATATAGCTATAAAGGTTATCTTACTTAAGGATTTATCATACCAAGTACCCAATCTAACACATTTTAAAAATTCTTTAAATTGTGTACAGCAGAGAGTAAAGAATTTTTAAAATGTGTTAGATTGGGCACTTGGTGTGATAAACCCTTACTTGAGATAGTATTTGATTTATATTAACAAAGGCCATGATATAATAAATATTAAAACAAAAACCATATAAAAAATTTGGTTATTTCAGCCTACAATTGTCATATTTATTGTGATACTTGGATGGTACAAAATGGCACAATTTCATTGGTCAAGTACACACCAATTAAAAATATATCTTAAATATTTTAAGATATATTTTTTCCTAATGTTAACTTTAAGAAACTGTACCATTGACAGCAAATATATCAAATGGTAATCTGTCAAGAAATCAAATTTTGTGAAAAATGAACCGAATATTTAAACTCGGCACTCTGGAAAACCACCTAAAACATTTTGTTTGCAAGTAACCTCGTATTATGTAAAACTCGCCCCTATTTTTGTATTTGTGGGTATCTTACAAGCAAAAATGTATAAACAAACAAAAAATGTAACTTACAAACAATAAAATAAAAGAGTATAAACAAATTGTAAAGAAATAAACTGTACTAATGTAACAACCCTAAATTATATATTTTATTAGTGCTCTGTAAGAAAAAGATTCCACAAGAAAATAACCAAAAACGTAAATGAATAAGATGTGCAGTACAGTGTGACGTCACCCCAAAAAGGATAAAAGTCCTGGGGAAGCTGGCATCAAAGAGATGGAACTGTAGATAGCAAGGAACGATGCCGCCTTGTGGGTCACAAATGTATTGGACGACTGACCTTCTTAGTGACAAGCCGAAACAAATTGGAGCATAGGACCTTTTTAAACCTAGCAAGTAGTCAGTTTGACTACACAAGGAGTGGAGATAGTTGGGACATTGCCTTAGAGAATGCTTTTGTGTAGTTTGTTTATCTTCGCTACTACCAAAAGTTAGTTGAGGAATGAATAAACTTAATTTTCCTTTTGTTTTGACGATCAGGCCCATCAATTTTGAGTCCTCAGCATTTAACAATTCATCTGTTCTTCTGCAACAAATGTAACTGTTTCGCATTGGTTCTCGTACCAAGTTCAAGGACAAACTATTGACTGACCCTTTACTTTTGTTTGTGTAGCATCTGTACCACTACGACATTTCTGGAACTAGAAAAGATGTTACACTAAACCATGAAGTTCATACCATGTTCAAGACATAGGTCAACTAGCAGATGCTTAACTGAAACTTGCTCGTATCTCAAAAAACTCTTATGCCAGTAAACTTTTATCTCAAGTCATTACAGTATACTCATACAGAAAAAAGAAAGGAACTATATAAGAATTTCATAGGATGGTCTTTTTCTATACTCGTTAACACCACCTTAATTTTACTGCCCTTGTGCAAAACAGACTAATCATTTATAACTTACAAAATATAAAAAATAACACACTAATTCTCCTAAGAGACAAAATAATAGTAATACAATAAATATTAAAGATGGAACAGTTATCAAGTTAGCTGGTTACAGATTAATTAAGATTTTATAATTTGTCTAATTAGTGATTACTCATACAATAAAAAAAATACTTCACAATGATTAAAAGTCTTAAAAAAAAAACAAATTTAATTTTATAATATGGCCTTCTTTTAGTTTTAATTGGTAGATACCAAGAAAAATTATTATAAATATATTAACACAGTAGAGTCCCAGAAAGTCAACTCTCAATAACTCGTGATTTTGTAAAATTCGTGTCATTCAAAAATAAATAAGAGGAGCTACTATTGTAATTAACTTAAAACCAATGCAAGTATGCACATTAACAACTGCATTCATTGACGAAATAAGATTCTTAAATTAAAAACACTTGGATACATTATATAAAATAGTTATTTAACATCATAAAAAAAATTTACAGACATTTTTCTGTTTGGCAAAAAAGATGTCATGATATTTTAATCTCTTGTTTTATAAACTTTCAACATGAGAAATAATAGTAACACCACCACTAATGATAGAGTAGAATAGATTTACACACAAAACAAATTGGGAAAATTTGAACTTACATATTGTGTAGCTCCATGCCCAGCCCTTATCGATCAGCTAACATTGTTCCTAAGACATGAAACTTCCAAAGACTTTCAAGCTAAATACTCAATTTTGAGTGTTTAGCTTGTAAGTCTTTGGAAGTTTCATTTCTCCTTGGAATGGCAGTAGCTGAATGGATAAGACTAGGAACTGGAACTACACAATATGGATTCAAACCTTCCCAATTTTTTTCTTCTTTGTGGTTAACAATTATTTTATTATTAAATAAAAGAGTTGTTTGTGTTTAGGACTATGTTCATCAAGGTTCATTTGAATTGGAGATCCAAATGTCTGAACCTCTGCTTGTTAGATAATCAAAAATTATCCTATCTATTTGTCCAAGTTTCTTCCATTCTATGTAAAATGAAACATCATAAATTAATGTGAATTATATTACTTTCTTGGCTATTCTATACTGTTATCATTGCACCTATTTGCTCAAAATGGCTACTTTTAGTAGTCATGTTTTTCCATTATTAATTGACTGATTTATTTACAATAACTTCCAGACACATTTTTTGACTGCAACATGTTACCAAAGTAATATGGAATAACTGGCAATGTAATAATAATCTATTTGTTTAAAAATGAAAAAATAAGATGACATTGAAAGTGAATCAATCAGATGAGATATTTGGCTATTAATGAGACTGAAGCTTATTTCTTAAAAAAAAAATTAACTATTTCAGACTGAAAACAGACAAAGCTAACAGTTTAACAAAACTGGATCCATGATTATCCTGAATTATGGATTAGTTTTAATAATCACTTTTTAGACTTAATTTTTAATTTAAAAAGTAACAAAATTATGTTTTTCTAATGGAATGATTATTTACGATTAAGTAAAATATTACAGAATGAATCATTAAATGACTAATTGGGAGGAACCAAATAATATGATTAATGATTAGCAAACCAATTAGTACATCTCTAATGAAGACAAAATGAGAATTGTAACACTATTTTTTTATTGACAATCTCAAAATTATGGTTTTTCCCTTACTTCACATATCAAACATTTACATATATTGGATTGTGCATCTAAATCCAATCCCATCTCTCCAGCAAGATTTAACCTATTCCCTGGTATTCTCCTGACCTATCTCATTTCTGCATTGGGATGTTTTTGAAACTAGATGTTGCTAGTTGGCATAATAGCAACAAATTGAACCTTTCAAGAAATTAAAGGATAATTAAATTATGTGGCATAATTTTTATATTAAAACTTCCAAAATATAATTTTTTTGTTTTTACATTTATTAATGTCTACTTCGATTGTGCAAAATAAAAAGTAAGGCTAGACAATACAATAGCCATAATTATTTTTTCTAAAACATGGAATTTTCGTTAGGTTTAACATCGACAAAAATTCAACCTGGAGCAACATGAAACGGAAAAAAATTTCAACTTGGGATAGGTTAAAATTAAATACTCATTAAAGAATAATCATCAGATAGTCTTTAGAAAATTATTAAACTTATTGCTGTACCTAATTCTATTGAAGATAAAAGTCACTTTTGTGGCATGTTAATGAAAAAATCCATTCTATCATTTGTTTTTATCACTAGTTACAGTAATTCTAGGAAAACAGTGCTGTCAGTATGCATGTTGACAGATCATAGCATTTCTAGAAATTAGTTCTTCTAAAAGCAAGAACTCACCACAAATACTTTATTAAAGTTCCCAGTCATTCAATGTGGCCTAATCAAGAAACTACTCATTTAGCACTTTTTATATTTTGAAAGTACTGAAGTAATCATTACTAAAATTTTGGAATTTAATAATGACTGGTTTGAAATATACTTTTAAACATAAAAACAAGTTGCTTTTTTCCAGAAACAAATGTTTATTTATTAAAACATTTTTAACTTACTTTAAACTCAGTTAATTTTAGACTTTAATTTTAATAATAAAGCATTCTACTAAACTTTGCTGCTCACACATCTTTAAATTAACATTAAATTTTGTTACCTGCCATTGTTGTCTATAAATAGCTCTTTTCACACACATTCAACTAAAATAACTTTAATGAAATGTTAAAAAGTATTACTATTTTGTTCATTTGAAATATTTTTAAAATGTTTAAAAACTTAAATTTTACAGTTATTGGTATATATTTTATAATTTAATTATTATATTTGAGTTTGATCACTATATTTTTGTACTTTTAATACTTTTAAAAATTATATTCAATTTTATTGGCTTATAACTGTCAGTCTTAGTTCCAAACTGTGTATAATGACTGAATGACCTGAAATAGGGTAAAATATTTCTTTTAATGAATTTTGTTTTCTGTAATAAGAAAAAATTTCACATTTTGAAAAACAGCCACGTTTTTTCTGAATTTATTAACATTTTAAAACTCCTTTCTGTTCTGAAAAATTGCAATTTACTTTTAATTTAAAAAAAAATTAAAATTTACTACAATTTTTTGCTTTAGCTACTTACTTGTCCTACTTTTTCTGAACGCTCAGGAACATAGGATGGGTCACAATATACTTGTTTGCATTTTGCAATCTCTTTTCCAGAACGTACACCAACTACTTTACCATCCTCCAGGACAATTTCATCAATAGGTTTATCCAACATGTACGTACCACCATAAATAGCACTCAATCTAAAAAGTTACAGTAAATTGCATTTACATTAAAAACTTTTCATTATTAAGTATTTAAAAGATGTAATCAAAAAGGTAATCAATTCAAGTATTTTATCTTTTATACAAAAAAAAAAAACACACTTTAAAAAAACTACAACATGCCTTTACCATCAGTTTTAAAACTTCTACTATTTCTATTTAAACATATTTAACAGTTAATAATGTGGAATATTTGTAATTTATACATTTAAGTATTTTGCAAAATATCACTATTTCTAGAGCTAAGGAGAAATTCTTTTATTGAAATAAAAATTTTACTGGAACAAATTAAAATTTCAGTTAATGTTACCTATGGTTCCAAGATGGTGGCTCGTCTGATTCCAGCAAATAGAAGAAGGGAAACAGTGGGGACGCACGTTCTAACCTAACCTAACCTATTCTAATAAATTACCATAATTATTACTAACAAAATTATTAGAATAGGTTAGGTTAGAATGTGCGCCCCCACTGTTTCCTTGCTGGAATCAGACGAGCCGCCATCTTGGAACCATAGGTAACATTAACCAAAATTTCTTTATGTAAAGATTCTGAAAAAGTTTATCAAGAATTTCTTAGGAGAGAAAATTTTTTAAAAAGTTCTATATTTGAGCAATCAAAACCAAAAAAAAAATAAATCAAATCCACTCTAAAAAACATTTAAAATACTGAAACATGTTGGCAAGATACAGAACTTTAATGATTTTGCATTACATTGATTAACTTTTAATATTTGAAAAAAATCATAGTAATACAATTATAGATAGAGTTAAGGAATTTAAACAGACTGTTGTAAGCCAAAGTCAACAACAGTATGACTAAATAATTTAAAGGAGCCAGAAAAATCTTTAGTATAATGAACTTAAACTAAAAATATTTTCCTGGCTCTTGTAAATTACTTGGGCATACTGTTGTTGACTTCCGCGGTTATTCTAAAATTTGTCCCGAAGACTTAAAACACTTTATTTTGTCTACAAAAATTGTCTACATTAATTTTTCCCATTTGCATAAAAACAACACAAATGAGAATGAACAAGAAACAATTCAAAATGCTACAGTTAAGAGGGGAGAGAATAGTAATAAGAGATTATATTAATATAACAAATGTATAATCTGTTTTAACTACAAAAAGAAATCAATATGAAATTATTACTATGTCAACTGATACTACATAGTTGAATTCTGAAATCAAATTTTTTATATCAAATCAATCAAATTATGCAGTATTAAAATAATTTTTTACAGTCATTTCAAAGAAATTTGTGAGCTTCTGCAAATTCTATAAAATATGATGGAATAAATTTGTAAAAAATACACATAAAAAAAAAAAGGATATTTTCCAATATATTAAGAGAAAATAAGATGAAATTCAATGACAGTGCCAATATGAACACAAGTGTTTCTACAAAGGCCTCACCCAAATAGAACAATGTTATAAAGAAAAGGATGTCACAAATAAAACAAATGTTACAAAATTTCTCTTATTTGATATGATTGTATAACTAGTGTATTAAAATAAAATTTTAATTTTAAAATAAGAAAGTTGCTTTTCAGTTGTATTCATTAAAAACTGCATTGCATTGATTTATTATATGGTTGTAAAAGTATTAAAAAACCAATGAATATTCATTGTTCAAATAAAATAAATTAAGTTATTAAAACAAATCTGATGAATTTTGGATTATTAACATTACTTTTATTACAAGGATTAGATATAAATTTCTCAAGAAAGTGCAAACATTTACAGATTATGTGAAATAGGCATGTACTAAGTGCTGCCTGAAGATGTTTAGTCAAAAACTATAAAAAGCAAAACTAAATTAAAGTGGGCATTAGTATATTTAAATAAAAATGTATTCTATGGTAACATTGGTAATACTTGTATGCTAAGTTTTCATTTTGAAGATAAAATAATTCTGAAAAAAATTATTTCATGATTGTAAAGTTTCAGCAGAAAGTCCAGTACTATCAAATTAAAAATTGATCTGTTAATTATACTGTATAACCATTTTTACATAAAAACTTCAGATTAATAGATTGATAAACATGCATTTGACAAAGGACAAATTTATAGCTGCAAGTTGCAATTTAAAATCAAAAATTTCTATTTATGAGTAAAAAAAACCAACTAAAATTCAGTGTCGTCATTATAATTTTTCACATCATAAATTTTTGCTATGTGGTTTTGTTGTATCTTCAGAGGGTCTCACCTTGGCATGCAAAATTGTTTCTGAAGTCCTCCTAGTCATAATAAAGCCAACTTTGCTACATGACTGTGGTTCCTGAGGTATGAGAAGGACAGCTATAATAAATTCTTTGAAGTTTTTAGTAATTTTTGTACTTTAAATTCAAAAGTAATTTATCATCCAAGCTTTTAATATCAAAAATATTGCAGATTTTGCCACATCATTAAAAACAAAAATTTACAGATTCCTTATTTGAATTATAATCAAATTATAATGAAAAAGCAATCATCAAAATGTAACCATAAAATAAATTTTATTTGGAATTGAAACTTCCAAGCATATCTTAAAAGTAATTTGAGGATAAAACAAGAATTATCCCAAGCAGAACAATATTTCATTCAGAGCATAACAGTACATAATCTTTCACATAGATTATTATAAACCATTACATTTACAAAATTGTAAATCATAGTAATAGAATGTGGACAAATGATTACCACCATCTTGACCAAATTTATTCTTTAGTATTTCTGTTCTAAATTACAAGTAGTGAAAACAATTTAATCACAATCCCTTATTCTATTCCTATATCTATTAATAAAATACTGGCAACAAACCATAAAAAAATAATAAAACGACAGATCAAAGAATAATACTAAATCCAAAAAGACAGCAATTTGAAATAAATATAAAACCTTAACCTGTTAATGTTATAATGTAACTTCTTTTTAAAGTAATGTAATTATAAAGGCTTTACAAATGTAAAAAAATTAAGGTTTTCAAAACTATGATCAATTTGATGCATATCTTACCGTGCAAATCCTTGTGGCAGTTCTCCCAAACCATAAAGTGGATACAAATATGGGCTTTTTCCATATCGTGCCAGAGAGTCACTGTACAGCTTAATTTTTAAAATTGTCTCAACACAAGGTCTATTTAAATACCTAAAAATAATTTGAACAAGAGCATAAAATTAATATTAAATATTAAGTTTGATAATTTTAGTTAAAACCAATATTTATTCAAAATAATATTTAAAAAAACTTCAGTAATTCTATTATTGCAGAATTATTAAAAATGATATGTTCAGAAAATATTTTCTGCAAAAAACACTAATTATGATGTGAAGTTTAAGTTTTGTATACTTTTTTAAAATGTAGTTATTTCTATGTTCTGTATCTTTGTCTTAATGAAAAAGTTGTTGCTGCTTCGCTTGTTTAAAATTCAATGTTAAATTCCCTGCTATGGAGTGCATCTTTAAAATGAACCACAAGATATTAACTTTTAGTAGCATGAGCCTATATATATAATCTTGGCACTGGATATAAGATTACATTGAAGATGTAATAACACATACACACACAAGAAATCTGATCTGGAATTTAAACTGCATGCACAGGGGGGGGAGAAATGGCACTTTGCACTTGCTGCAAAGTGCCATCTGTAGTATGCCCAAGTAATCTCACACTATGAAAACATCTCATGCATTACTCATGTTTTTGGTGGGGTTTATTGGCTTTATTTTTAAAGTATTTGGAGATACATACACCCTCTATATTGGGTGATCAGAAAATAATGCACCATAAGTGTGTCTGATGAAGAATGCAGCCCAGCAAGCACAACATGCAATGTTCTGATGATTGCTGTGTTGTTATATAGAATAAACAAAAATATAACAAATTACAGAAATAGCAATCTTTGTACCACATACGGACAATATTAATTAACACCTATCAAGCTGTTTTAAATTAGAAAGTTTCTTATTCAAATAATTATGACCATACTAATAATTTTGAGTCAGTTTAAAGTTATCCTTTTTCAACATTCCAACCAGATACAGATGATTAACATTGGAATGATAGAAAAAAATAGACTTTAAACTGACCCAAATTTATTTATAGTCATAATTATTTGAATAAGCAAATTAATCCTTGAGACTTTATTATTCATGAAGAAAGTTCCTGTTGTTAATATCATAAGTTGTGTAATCTAAAATTTCATTCCTCCATGAAAAAAATTAACAAGTTTTTTTTAATCCAAAAAATTGTCAAAAAGACATCAAATTGTACAAAAAGTCACACTTGAGCAACTTTTCTGATGTTCTTGAGATAGTTGCCATTGCTCTTGCACTTTAAGTTCTTCTGCAGAGAATTAAAGTGAGAGGAATCAGTTTACCTCAGTATCTAGAGGAAGTAACAACAAAGATAGGGGTGTTCTGTGAGGCTTATTCTTCTCTACAGAACAGAATTTTTCAAACCATCTCTGTAGTATCTTCATTAACAATACCATCACTAAACACATAGTTGATATTTCAGACAAACTGCACTGTAATCCAGTTTGAACTTGCAAAAAAAAATCTTTGCACCTTGACTAATCTTATCCTACAAAACTCCTGTAAAAATTAGTTTACCATTATTTTTTAAAATTTTTGGACAAGTTCATATACACTGTCACAAGTTAACATGAAAAAACTTAACTGATCAGCTGAGAGTTGAAAACTTATGAAATATCTAATCATTAGCAAATTGATTATCATATTTCACATGTTTTATATTAAATGACCAAATACTTAATTCTTATTTCTATTTCATTTGTTTTGATGACAACAAACTCAAAAGTAGAAATCAAATGTGTTTTCCTACTGAATAGTTTAAAAACTCTTGAATTTCAACAATCTTACTTACTCATCATCTCGATACAAAGCTAAGGCATGACCAGTAAAGTCAGCTGTATCCTTATCCAATCCAAACTTCTCATACATTTGAGCAGTAGTAGTTTTATTGGGGTCAATATCCTTCCATGTTTTTGGATCTTCCATGCTAAATTCTTGTATAAAAATCAAGAAGTTCCTGAAACGTCTTTTTTCAAACATACCCATGAGATCTAGAAAGAAAAATGTTATAAATTAGTTTTCAAATTTATTTATTTCACAAATAACATAAATTATTAAATAATTACTAAAAATTTAAAGGATTAATGAACAAAAACAAAGTAAAGTGATACACTCAAACCTGTTTTTGTGCGGTCTTTTTTTGTGCGATTTTTTTATGTGCGCAATGTGTTTTGTGCAGTATATCAATTTGATTGAAATTCATATACCGCGCACACACAAAAAAAAAAAAAAAATCACACAAAACAAATCACACAAATAAAAAATTGCACCAAAAAAAGACCGCACAAAAACAGGTTTGAGTGTACTATAAAAAAAATGCACAAATGACAATAAGAAAGTGAGGTATTTAGGTTTTAAATTACATGAAATTTTGACAATGTATTTGCATAATCCAACACTACTAAGAAAGAAAAAAATATTAATAGGTAATCTAAATAATAATTAATTCTGAACTTTCATAATTTTTCGTATTAAATGATTGATAACAACAACTAGTTACTCAACTCCCAATAAGTAAATGTAAAATGATAGGAAAGATGGCTAAATATATAGTATTATTAGAACAGATTCGTAAACACCTTGTATCATAGGTTATGATAAATTTCATTATAAGTTGCCAGGTATAATATGTGAATGCATTCTCTCATAACTTACAATGTGCTTAAGTACTGTATTTACAAAATTTGTTATCTATTTGACTATTTGTACGTCCCAGTTTCCTTGTCACAATTGCAAGAATAAAACTTTTTGCTTAACACTACATTGCACACCACAGTATACTTTCACCTTTGAAATGGTGCATTGATAAGATACCTGCAAGCAAGAAAAATAATATAAAAAATGAAAAAGAAAATTTGAAATTATTTCCATTGGCAGTTTATTGTAATTGTAATATATATTACAATTACAATATATGTGTGTGTATATGTGTGTATTGTGTGTGTGTGTGTGTGTGTGTGTGTGTGTGTGTGTGTATATACACACATACAGTCGACTCCACATAAGTTGACACCCCCAAGGGAAAGTGGAAATGTGTCGAGTTATCCGATGTGGCGACTAAAGCGAAGTTGGAAAAAAACCTCAAAACTACAATTAATAAAATACAGTAGTGCGTTATACAGTAGTATAGGCTTACAATACATTGTGTCCTCCATTTACAATTACTGTGTAGATGAAAAACTGAAAAATTCGTTTAGTGTTATTTGTTTTGAGCACTTAACTGTCTCAACTTTCTTTTTCAACAATCACGAATGCCTTTAAAACATCATGTTCGCAATTGTCAATTGTTGGCAAGTAACGTCTAAGGATTCTTAATGCCTCTAGCGTGAGAAAATGCAAAATTGGATTCTGGTGTGATGTTGATGTAGATTGTATATTTTCTTTTTGTTTATCTGTTATTATTTTATACATAATACATAAAATGTTATACATATTAATAAAAATGCCTTATATATATTAATAAATCAATTATTAATAAATAAATTGACTCCCCTCCTGAAAAAAATCAGTTTGCACCACACGTGCAGAGTGAATTCATTTTGTCAGGAGGGGTGACGACTTATCGGAGTGTGGGACAGCAAAAGTATTTCGACTTATCCAGTGGTGACAAGTTAAATGGTGTCAAGTAATCCGGAGTTTTTTAACATTAATGCCTATGTAAGTCGGCCGGGACCACAGAAAACTGACTACTTAACCGATGGTGTCGAGTTATCCGGGTGTCGACTTATGTGGACTTGACTGGGTGTATATATACACACACACACACACCTTTAAAATGGAATATTTGAACTGAAATGACCTAACCTGCATTACATGCTGGAATTGACTAATCAAACACACTGCATGAATTAGTTTAATAATATTTATCCAGTTTTGATATCATTTTCATTAAATTACAGTCTCTCAGTTATTCAATCTCTTAGCTCAAGGTGAATGTTGAATAAGCAAACAGTCATATGATGCACCATTTACATATGCTGCATGCACATTTTACCCATACCCTCTGCTGTTTTGTTAGTGCATCATGTACATTTGATGCTTGATAAATGCTAAAGCTGTTTTTCCCATACCAGCTGAAAGCACCCAAAACATCAGACTGCTGCCTCCTTATTGATGCTTTGTAAACAGCTGTTCATCTTTGCAGAGATCATGCCAATAGTATGCCCATCCATCAGGTCCATCAAGATTAAACTTTTCTTATCACTCCAAATAATTTTCTTTTGTTTCAGACCAAGACATGTTCTGGGCTAACCAGCAGCTTCAGGTGCAGTTTTTCTTGTAATTTTATACCAGATGAGGGTAACATGCCACAATTCAGCCAATCACTGATATAGAGATATTAGTAGTCTTGACGTGTAATAGATTGTAAAGATGTGAAATTTTTTTCTTTCACCTCATACACAATCATCCATTTTGTTGATGTAACTTTGCTAGGCCTGCTGGCTGGCTTCTTTATATAGTTTTCTCCTAACCAACAAAATTTATCAACTACTATATGAGACTTGTTTAATTGTACAGTACAGTATGTTCTGCAGAATAGCATTTTTCCATAAAAGAAAAAAAAAATTGTCCTTTTTTTTATCAGCTAAAAGATTTTCCATTAGCCATTCCCTATTCTGTAAAGAAATTATAGAAATGGTTGTTCATTTGCAAATTCCTAACCTCGGGTACTGTACACTACATATACATACATACATACAAGAAAGACATTACATGAAGTGTTTAGTTGGCAGAAAAGAGGGTAAAGGAAAGGGAGAGGGGAAGGAGGAGGGAGAGGAGATAGAGAGTAGAGAAAGGTAGGATCCCTCTGAATGGCATGCATGGCTACACTACATACACAGGTATTTAATAATTTAGTATAAAAACAGTAAAATACATTGATATTTGCATGTCTCAAACCCAAAACATTAATTTTTTTTAAAAACTATTAAACCTATGACACTATCTTATAATTATGCTTCATTATCATTGTCCTAATGTGATACTGTTACATAAAACAGTACATTATTGTACTAACATAGCGTAAAAATTTGAAAAAAGGGGGTTGCTTTATGCTTAATTGGATGCACCTTATATACGTCATATATGGCTTAAAAATGAGATTGTATTGTTAAATATAAAATAATTGCTAACAATAAGCTCAAACTACTTTCAAGATCTCCTTATGGGTTGTCTGTCTTCAGGTGTTGACTGGTAAGCATCGTGCAGCTTGTACTTACAGGATTTACAATGCAATTCATAAAGAGCAGCATTACCAGATAATAGAACTTTTAGAGCTTAGTTTCCAGTACTCAAAAACTAAGTACAACAGATATATGTACTTTCAAGAAGCATTGCAATTTGTGATCAATTCAAAAGATTAATGTTATGATGAATAAATTCACAAACTGACATAATGAAAGATCAAAAGCATCTTCATAATGCTAGCTTCTAAATATAACCCAATATTAACTTATAATTAATAACTAAAAAATGAATTAATAGTTAAAAAATAATGTAACTAGTAAAAAGCTATTTAATTTTTTCCCTTAAATTTCTTGTTTATTAAAAGTAGATAATTTATCTTAGTAGATAAAATATAATGAATAGACAATAAAACAATGGAAAGTAGATAATAAACATGTCTTATGTGGTCCATGAACATTTTAAAATTGACAAATGAAAAAAAAAAAAAAAAAAAAAAAAATATTTCAAAATTTCCCTTTATGACTTGGGAAACCATGTCTATCACAATTTCTCTCTTCTGTTAATCAGGTCAAAAATTGTATGAAAATAATTTTCTGCAACTGACTTAAGAGAATTTTGAGTTTTGCTTAAAATCCAATAGATCTACAAACATTCCAGCCAATCTGAAAACAGCAAGAGAGTAAAGTTTTCTGGAAACATGACTTATAATAAATGTATTTTGTAGTAAAAATTACTCTATTCAAAAACTATCCAACAACAAGATAAGAAAAGATAATAATAGCTGATTATGTCTACTACTATAAGGCTCAAATCAGTAAAAGATAAAATATATTATTAACGTATAATATTAAAAGTCAGTATTTTAAAAAGTGATCAAGTGCAGTATTTTTTGGATATTCACTTTTACATATAATTCAACTCATTGCTTGCATAAAAAATAAGATCATTCTTCTTCAATGAATTCATTTGTTTGCATGGAATTATTTTTTGATGATTGCCATTCTGTCTTATCAATTTTAACCAAATCATCTACTTATCATTTAACCAATGAGGAAAAATGATAAGGAAACCTCCAATGCTTTGTGAAATGAAAGAAAAACAAGAACAGTGCATATATCCATCAGAACTAGTTTTTGAATCAAATTCACCGACAATTGTGAAAGACTTCACTCATCACTAACAATTTACAAAAAAATCTTGTAATATATGAACAATTTAGAGTTTTAATTAGTGTTCAATATAATTTTCAGAGCTTTTGAAATTAATTAAATAACTAATCTTATTTTTTTGCAGCACTAAATTAATAAAATTGTGAAACATCTACTTAACTACAAAACAACCATTAACCATGCAGTAAATATTTATTATTCTAGTGTTTTTGTCTTCTTAATCAACCTCCAAGAGAGTTGAATTTTACAACTTAAAAAGAACAAAGCTGCCACTTATTCTATAATGATTTACAACGTTCCATTTTTGAAATAAGGCAAATTTTAAAAAGGCGTGTGTCTGACTTTCATATGTTAAATGGAATATTGCAATAAGTGATAAAAACAAAACTGTTTCAATGTCACATGGCTGAGGTGATTGACATTTTGAGGTAGTCATGTAAATGAGTGATGTCTAAGTGAGATCACATGGCACATATTGTAAGCATCTGCTGGTCAACATGCTGCTCTGCAATGAAAATAAGCTTAGGCAATTGCATCTCTATGTACATTAAGTAGTCCTACAATTTCTTGTTTATAGTACTTTTTATATGATTTGCCTCTAAAATATCCTATGTATTTTGAAAACATCTATTAAATATGTCTCTTCAAAAAAAAGAAAAAGCATAATAGTCTGATTGTAAAGTGTTTTTTAATTTTTGATTGGAAATCATAACAGAAAGTCTATTTTCTCAGTATTACCTTATTCAGTTCACAATATGCTCATATATAATATATGAAATAAATAAGCTATGAAATAAATTTTTCTTCTATCACAATGTTATAAACACCAACCTCATTAAACTGTCAAATTCACGATCGAACAAACTGTGGCATCTTAATGAGGTTTGACTGTTAAGAATTTTAAACACTGATCGAACTATTGAAAAACCTCTTATTTATTAAATAGCTAAAATTAATGAAATTTATGAAATATACATACTAAGTAAAATACCCATGAGATTTGATACTAAAGCTTCTTTTTCATCTGCAGGAACTTTAAAAATTTTTCCACCTTTATAAACATAACTTCCTTCAACAGATTTAAATTCCAGGTAACGAGTTACACCAGTGTGAATGAGCAATTTAACTAACTGACCTAATTAAATAGACAAACAAAAATTTAGTATTTCTTATTCAAATTTTACATGTATTTAATACCTATCTAAATTTTAATTATTATTCTAGTCTTACCATTAGCCATGAGAAACTTTGGAATAAGGTCAATATTCCAATCTCTTGAGCGTCCATATTCATCCAACTGTGCTGATGGCAAATTGAATTTTGCAAATAATTCTTCAAGTGGAGTAATAGAAGCACTTTCACCTCCATAATACTTGTTTCTATCAATGTGTAAAACTTTTTTCCCACTTACTGATAGTAGTCCACTAAGGATGCATTCCTTAAAAAATATTTTTAATTAACATAAAAATATTTATAGTAATTAAAAATATTTATAGTAAATGTAAAAATATAAAACTTATTAAATATAGAAATATCCAAATTATTATATTATTCAAACTGATTCCAACAGCTTAAATTTAGTAAATGGATCAAAATAATAAAGAATATTAGAGAAATTTTATTTCAAATTAAATGAAAGTTAACTATGGTTGCTAAAATTAGGATAAAAACTTCAAAAAAATCATAACTAAATAGAGATTCTAATGACATTATTTCCTAACAGCTACAAAATATTCTGAAAATAGAAACTTTTTGGCTCAGCTGATAATAGTTCAATTCATTTTTATAGAACTGCTATTCCAATAATTTATTAATATTTCATTATATAATATTAGATTAACAAAGTAAAAATGTCACTGTTTCCATAAAAATATCAAGTTGAATAAAACTGTTAAAAAATTTTTGAAACTCAAAAATTTTTTAAAAAATTATTAAATTGTATTAACAGTTGATTTACTTGAACAATTTATGTTCATCTAAACATACTTATTTTAAGACAATTTTCACATGACTGGCTTTAAACTATTTCAGAGTCATACTCCATTACTTTCTAGAACAAATGACTAAGTATATAGCTATTTAGAGAAATTTTCAGCTATAAAAACTTCAGTTCTCAAAACAGAAGAACATCTTAAATGATGAACAATAACATCCTATTATTACAAAATTATTATTTACAAATATGAATATTTTAAATAGAAATTTGTTACTATTCCTATATTATATTTCAAAATGAAAAAGATGTTAAAATTTTGCATTAAAGGAATTTTAAGCTTCAGTTAAGTATTACATTAAACATTACACACAGTTAGAATCAAATGTATGTTAACACTTGAAAATAAATCAATTAAATTTATTATACAGCACATGCAAAGTACAATGTAATCACTGAAAAGTTTAATACAACAACTGTCTTCAGCCTGCAAAAGTCAATTACTTGTACAATAAAAAAACAGTATGTTGAATTCAAACATTAGAGGAAGAAAAGCAAAAGTAAACAATAAAAAGTTCACTCCTGTTATTTGTAAACAATTTTTTTTACTATTTTGTAGTCAAATATTTGACCTTAAATTCTTTCCCTTGTAATGTCCTTGCCAGGATGACTGCAAGTGTTATCTGAAAAGATACAAGCCCATATTTTTACTCCTTACTTGTAATGGTTGTTTCACAAATTGTGTGTGTAATACTTCCCCACAACTGCTCTAAGGGATTCAAATCAGGCAACAACAGATAGATGTATTGCTGAGGGGGTCCTTAACCATTGTTGGACTAGACATGCAGTGGGTTTTAGATCATTGTCTCACTGGAAGATTTATGGCTCAGGTCATATTCAGTTCCAGTTTTGTCACACTTTTCATAGATTAGCTTTTGATATTCAAATATCAAAGTTATCACTATAATCTTTTAAATTACATTTAGAAAGGTTTAGTGTTTTTATTTCAGTCATTGTATTCAAATATCTGTACTTATCCATTCTGATGTCAATAAATGCTGGTTAAAGTATACCTAGGAAACCCCAATGGCCGCGCTTCCGGCAGGTGATGTTTGAAAATCGGCGTAGGTTGCGCAATTTTTAAATAACGCTATCGTATGCAAATTTATTGTTTTTCGTGACGGCTCGACTGCTGCGTGTGGTTTATTTGACCAGTTAAACATTTTTGACGAAAAAGTGCTAATTTCTGCTATTTTTTAATAGTAAATAAGTAAGTTTCTATTCCGTCTACTTTTCGTGGTAATATGTGCAGCAAATTTAATAATTTTATCATATTCGTATTTGTTGTCAGAAGTTTTTTCTTTTTTTTTTTTTTTTTGGCGAGAAAATTGATGCTGCAGACATTAATTCTGAAAATTTTTGGATTAATTGTACCTCCGGTCGATTCTTTCGATTAATGTACTCTGGTTTCGATGATTTGGCAATAGATAAGAAAATACCTAGTGATGTGAAATTTGCAATTTTCTTGAATTTGCAAGATGTAGAAGATTTATGCGACAAATATGGGAAACGTCATAAATTTCGTAGATCCTAAAACAGGAGCAAACACTCAGAAAATCGAAAGATTGTGGGGGTTTTAAAAAACAGGAAACATCTTCCAGTATTACAGAGGAATACGAAAAAATTGTCAGAATCCTATCTGTATTCTTTTATGTATAAGAAATCTCACAAATGGCACTTGAAATCTGCAGGTGAATGTTTTTAAATTTTTATAAAACATTTGAGCTTTATTTATCCCGGGTCTGGAATCGAGCCGAAATGGAAAGAACCGGAGTCTGTTCCAGATGCTCTACAAAGCGACGAGTGTAAGAAGGTAAAAAAAAATAAGGCACATTCGTGTGGCGAAACTAAAAAACATGTAAAAATATCAATAAAAAGAGAAACATCAGCGATAGGGATCGCAAATCAAGGAAAAGCGAGAAAAAACGGAAAGGAAATATATGACAGAGCGTCAAACACGTGAGTAAAAGTTTGTTTTATTTCATAGCTAGCTGAACTTGCAAAATAATCTTAAAACATTTATTTTTTACTAATTTAATATTTATTTTTTCAATAAATTCTAAATACTAACTAATTTGCATAAGTTTTTGAACATAGTACGCGTAAACAAAATGGCGACCGGAAGCGTGGCCATTGGGGTTCCCTAGGTAAACTTTAACCTAAATGCTGCTTCTCACTTTCTGCCATACCTACAAAACTATCTCCAAGTTTTAAGACAAATCGAATTTTTTCTCCTCACATTTTACACTTTGATCTAAACAATTTAAACTTGCTCTTGTCTGTGAGAAAAGAACTCTTCCAAAACTACAAGGCAATACCAAAAATCTCCACAAATTACCAATTGCTTAATTCAATTTTTTTTACTTAATAATGGCTTCTCAGGAGGACAATTATCAATGTTTCAAGAGAGGAAGCCCTTAGCATTCAGTGTTTTCCAAATTCTGCTAGCATTTAGATGACTCACTTCTAAATTTGCAGGCAACTAGGTTAGTTCTTTCTTAATGAAAGTTGTAAATAAGCAACTCTGACAAGCGTTACACCCTGTTTGGACAAGTTTGGATATTCTGAACAAAAACTTTATGCTCCTATTTATATTTGTCTATAAATATTCTTTACTGCTACATCAGGTACTTTTTACAACTTCTCACCATGATTTTCCTTCTCTTAAGTGTACCAAGAATCTGCAAACATCCTCCAATATTTTCTGATTTTTCCACTCACATTTCACATGCCTAAATGCTTTTATAAATTCTTATAAAGAAATGACCTAAAACAAAGTAATTCAAATTCACAAAATTCAACTAACAACTTCAACATAATGATCAGTGTTAACTCACTTTTAACCCATTCTGAGATAAATATTTTATTGTGTTGTGCAAATATCACAACTTTTCTAAAGCATTCACAATTCATACACCTTTTTAAATTCCTTAGGATATTCTATTTTGTTTATTCGCAATTCATTTTGTCTATAGGACATTAAAATTAAGCAAGGTTTTCCTAATTTTTTAGGTGTTAACATACTTTTGATTTGCTGACTATATGTAATTATGAAAATAAAAATCACTAATTATTAGTGATGGGACGATTAATCAGAATAAAAAAAATATCGGGCATTTTCTGGTAATCGGAATCGAGCAAATCTAGTCATTATTTCTGACTCTTAAAAACAATTCTTCCACATTAAGTAATAAAATTAATTATCTGTTTCAGTCAAAGACTAAAAATTTTTTAAAAATTAAACTAATACTTAATTGTTAATATTGTAAGTTATTGAAAACTTTCATGTCGACAAAGACTATGCGACATGCCATATGCGAAGTGATGTCTGTCACAGTAGACTTTTCTTGCATGCAGTCAAAGCTATGAAAGATTGCACTTGGTAGTTAGTAATTGTCCCTATTTTAGTTATGGGGGGATAGGGTAACAGAGTTGCCATGCGGTTGGTACTGGGTCGACTCGACTGGCAATTTCAAATTAAGGCTCGCAATTGAAGAAAATATTTAAGTGTTGGCAAAACAGTTTAAAATATAAACAAATTTTTTTATATTACTTTTTCAATTAAAATATAAATTATTAGTAATAATAATAATTAGCACGTAAACTTATATTGATAAAATGTTTGAACACTTTAAATGCTTTTTTCAGCAACACTTTATTTAAATTAATATTTGACCCCTTTTCATAGGTCTGTATCAAGTTTAACAAGAAGATTCAAACTAACTTTTTGTTATGATTCACAGATGATGCTGTAGTATGTCAAAATTTCAAATGTGATTTGTGTGATTCTAAGTAAAAATAATTCTTTCCACTAAGCTTACTACCATTTTGAGTTTTAAAAATTGATTTTTTAAGATTTGTCAGTCTAGGCACTTGTTTCGTCGTTTCTCCCCAAAAAAGTTCATATAATTGTATGTACATTGGCTCAAGTGAATGAATTCAAAACTTGGTTAACTTATGATATTTTTTGGCTTGTAACATTTGCCAGATCTTATTTAATGTTAAATACAATGGAATTAAAGCATTTATGAGACATGCGGATTGTGAGAAGCATTAAAAAAGAAGTGTATCTTTCCCATTTGCCTTCTCCTGATCATCGTATTGGCCAACGAAGCTGTTTCCAAAGATGGTGGCCTAAAATGACATGATGGACAGTTCTTTGAGTAATACAAAGTTAGCTGTAATTTCTTTGCAGACCATATTGTAATAACAACTATTTGAAATAAAATTACAAAATTTATTTTATAGTACACAGTAAAAGCATGCATAGCCACATATAAATAGAGAATTTTCAGGTTTATTTCAAAAAGTTGATTCTAGATTTTTTATTCTTAAGCTTGATATTTATTAAATGTATATACCATGATCATGAAATAAATCATTCATTTTTTTAAAGTACAATAAACTTTAGAAAATTTTATTGAGAGAACTAATGTTTTCGGCCTACTCAATAGGCCATCCTCAGGCTTAACTTTCGAAAACGGAACATTGGCGTTCCATTAAAAGAATACATTTGTTTAAAAATTCAAAGCATCAGTAACGGAAAAAATAGAAAGTATTCAAAAGAATTGAGTTTTCAGCAGAATTAGAATCGAGAGAAATTTTGGCATCGTCCCATTACTACTAAAAGGATTTTTTCAAGAATGTTACATTACTTCACTTTGTCAGCAAAAAAAAAAAAAAAATCAATAAGACAGCCAAGAAGGCAAATTCCCTGACTTTCTAAACACTAATGAAAATCTGACTTTCTAGGTGCATAGGAACCCTGTATTAACTAACAGATTAATGCAACAATAGATAATTGCTTCATATCTAATACTGCTTAATTTGTATGTGTTGGTGTAATAACTCACTGCTGTTGATTGATACACCAACAATGATGAAATGACAAGTGCTCAAAATCTTAAATGATGATAATCCTTACATTACCATTAATATTCAGAGTATTTGGCAGTTACAAAGTTTAATACCATGTTAGACAAAATTAAAAAACTGAAGTCTAATAAAAGCCTACTCAGACTATTCAAAGAATTTTGTAAGGCTATGGATTCTGGAAAGGTTCATTGTTCTGTATGAATGCTCTGCTATATTTTTTGTAAAGATCATAAAGACTCAGTTTATGAAGCTCAATGAAGCCAAGACGTTAAATTTGTCCAAAATATCTGCAAAATATTTTTATATTTAAATATATAATGTTACAGGATAGACAAGACTAATGGATTGCAAATTAAGATTTTTGGTTTTATCAACAAACTGAAGGCCCAGCTCTCAAGGAAGACAATTTATATATCTCAGTAAATATGAGTTATCAGTCCTATACTATATATTAATTTCTAATATATAATATAATAATATACTATAATTTCTGAATAACCTCCATGCTGAACAACAGATTTACTGAACTAAAGCATTTGAACTTCCATTCTTGGAATGCCCAGTTATCTCTAATTGCAAAAATAAGTGTCTGGAAATTGTGGATTCTGATCAAATCAATAAAATAATGGATATGAAAAAACAATGACTATGAAAGTAAGTAACTGATCCATGTCTTGGGGAAAAATGTGTGGTTTAACTCCTCATTGCCAGAACAACAAAGAAACAAGAGTCCATGAAAATGCTTTTGTCTTTCTCAACAACATACTTAGTTAAATATGTTTTTTAGTTCTATTGCTGATGTATTGACAAAACCAAATGACATCTCAACAATTGATTGTGGTAATCTGAGCAAAACTATAATGTTCCTTAGCAGTCTTGTTTAGTTGCATTGCACATAAGTCAAAGTGCTCATTCAGTTATCCAAGTCAGCTGAAAGTTTGTATAATCAATTATAATATTGGAATAAAGTTTTTTTTTTTTAACCAGGAAAAACCACCACCAATTTTCCATTTAAATTTACTGATGAAAGTAACAGTAAGGTTGCGACCAAAGTTTTCAACACGAAAACACAAAAGTCAGATGTTCAGCACTGCCTTCCTGTAAGCCTAGAAGTTTGACAATGGTATTTGAAATGTCAGTAGAATCATGCTTGACATTCCAAACACCATTGTCAAACTTCTAGGCTTACAGGAAGGCAGTGCTGAACATCAGACATTCACATTGAAAATTTTGGCTGCAACCTTGCTAATATTTTTTTTGTTATTTCATTTCTCACTTTATGACAAACCTTTTTACATCTGTTTTATTTTAGTAATTGCAGTTAAAAGATTAAATATTTTCTGGATGATAGTTTAATACTTTAGGCAACTTGAGTTGAAAAGGATTGGAATATGACAGAGCCACTAGACCAAATTCTCAATTTTAAAAATGCTCTTAGAACTTTTTGAGAAAAATCTTGACAACTTCTCTTTAATTTAAATACAGTGAAATTCCATTAACCCAGCATCCGGCAAACCCAATAAGACATGTTGAGCTCCTCAATGGATGCTATTGGTCACTGGAAAGTTAAAATTTGTATGTAAAAATGCTCAAAACAAAGTTCTTGGAAAGGAGTGTGGATTCTTTTAAAGATAACAAATGCTGAGATGAAATGATGCTGTGCTAGGTAAAACCAGTCAGTTCATGCATAAGACTTTTCAAAAGACATTAAATTTGACGTAAAAAGCAGAAATAAATATTTGTTTTTCATATCAAACCTAATTAGCACACTTGAAATTGTAATTATCACAGAAACAGCTACGGTACATTATTGTTCATGTACAGTACTTTGATAATTAGAGTAAAACTTTTACTGTACGATAAGGTGGCATATTCAATTGTACCCAGCACCCTGTTGGTCCCAATGATGGTGGGTTAACAGAATGTCACTGTAGATACTATACATGGATTTAACTTATTTAAAACCAAGTTAAGCACACCTGCCAGCCAAGTTTTTGTTTAACTTAAGCCTAATATACTGCATCAAGGGGGAAAATGTTATTTTACAAATAAAAACAGATATTTTAGTTCAAATGGTATGTGATCCAATTAGTCTAACAGTTGCTTGAAAAAATTTAAATTTATAATTTATTTATATATATATAAATTAAAAATTTCCTGAAAAGACAATTTTAAAAGCAATTAATTGAATAATCTGCCTAAAACAATTCTAGGATGCTTATAAATATGAAAAATGATAGATTACATATAGCATATATGATCTGTACAAATACATATATACACTTGCATTAATTTTTACACAATATTGCTTTAAAAAATTTATATTCTATTAAATTACAAATCATTACATAGATTATTTGTTTTAGTGTAAAAATACATTCAAGATATTATTAGTTTAAAAATATTAAAGTAAATTTGATTATATATTAAAGGTTATGAGACAGTAGTAATAAACTACTAAAAAGTATAAAAACATTTTGCTTTAAAAGATTACCATTGTAATTAAATATTAAGATATTACTGATTAATTCAGTTCTCCTTCAAATAGTTGTATCATCACTAATTTCAATGAAAATCCAAAAATTTTACTGATTTCATGAAATAACCTATCTTACTTCCAAAGGAAACAGTGTATTTATGTATACATATCTGCACATACAAACATTTAGAGAATAAACAGTAATAAATGAACCTGAATAGAATAAGATTTAAACCCTTATTTTCTTGATGTAAAAAAAGTCATCTTAAAATTGCTTATATATTACCATAAAAACAGGACAAATAAGAATTCTATTTGGTATTTTGTGTGCTGTTAACAAAGAATTCATTCACACAGTGTTATATTTTTACTTTATACACTTAGGTCTAAGCTTTCTACAGTGTACAATTCTCTCTCTACTGTCAAACCTATTATATACAAGGTGAATAAGAAGACCCTCGGACCCTTCTCATTCTAAAAGCAGAGAAAATATATTGTTAACATTATTATGTAGGAAATGATGCATGGAGAATCAAATGGAATCTTTTACACCAATGGGTAACCTTGACTTTGAAAACTATTTCCAAGGTCATTTATAATGTAACTTAAATATCAGGAGTAATGTAAAAGTACCAACAACAAAGAACACCACTTAAATAGTCTATTTGAATCTAGAAAATGGTTTCAAACACATTTGGGACTGCATAATCTGCAACTTCATATTTGTGGAGTAATTAGTGTTTAAAATGACTTTAAAAGAAATTTTTAAAGATTCCAAAAAGATTCTATCTTATATTCTCCACACATGATTTTGTATGTAGTTATATTAACAATATATATCTTCAATACAATTGGTTAAACTTGTAAAAAAAAAAACAGGATAAGAGCTCAAACATTAAATAAAAATTGATACATTGCTGATTTCACAATGTGCAATGGACTTACTCACCCAGTATTTTTTAATGCCTGTCCAGCAGAGTCAACAGGGACATTTTGTTTCATATTCACCTTAGTTGAGGGTTAAATCTAATTGTGGTTTTTAAAAAATATTTGAACTATATTACCTAACTACATCATGATAAAAATATTACTGCATTTTGAGGTTTGACTTTTGAACATTTTCAGTCGTTTATTTAAAAATGACTGAAAACATTCTAAAATTAAAAATCACTGCATGCATTTTAAGGTTTATCGTAATATGATTATTTGAGCTACGTTACTTAAAAATTGAATTATAATTTTGTATATAAATGTAATTGTTATTTCCATATTTCAGAAAATATTTTTTTAAATATGAAAACATGTGTATACAGGTACATAAGAAAACATGCCAATATGAAAAGAAAATTTTTCTTCTACTTAAAGATCATTTGTTGAAGGTATGTCTTTCCTTCGACCTGTAGTGAGTTTAACACAGCAACTTCATGCTTCAAGAATTCATATTCATCTGGGACATCAGGAAATACACTGTATGCATGCATGCAGATGACATCTTATTAGATTGTCTCTGGAAAGTTCCAACAAACTGTTCTACTATTTGCAGTGTCTTTCCAATAAACACTTTGTCAATGCCATTCTGAAACTTTACTTTCACCAATCTCCTTTGAGTGGCCCAACTTCTCTCTCAATTTTCTTTGTTTCACTCCTTTCTTGTAGTCTGGCTTTGATCAAAAAAGAAATGACTGAGTCTCCTCCATCTGATCCCAACTTAAATCCTAACCTGAGGAAACAGTTCTTTTCCCGTCTCTGTTCTAGATTGTCATTTCCATAGTACATTTCCCTTAGGAATTGCATGAAGCACTGGTATCTGATTTCCCTGATCTTCTGGAGTTGACTAAGTCAAAGCCAGACATCTTTCAAGGACACACTATTCAATGGAAATAATCATGAGGACCTGACTACTATGAAAGTGATATTCTGTAATGTATATTTTGTTTTCTGATACTTATCACACATGGCTAATATTCTCTTATTGGTTTCAAGCTACTGTTAGGAACATAAAAGTAAAAAACTTAGCAGCTTTAGGTATAATGCTAATATTAATTTGCAAGCAATTAGGAGAGAATATTAGCATTCAAATGTCAGATGCAAAGAGACAGAACGATAAGCAGGGTTAGACAACACACCAACCCCAACAATCTCCATTGTATATGGATGAAAACATTTAAAGAAGTTTTGACTTTGTTGGCTTTTTGGTGTGTTTCTTAACTCTGCTTATTAGCATTAAACTTTGTGAATTTCAGTTTCTGCTTCAAGATAATGCTTTTTAGCTAATGATGCACTTTTTAAAGAGCTATCATCTTTTGAAACCATTAATGTTGTATTTATGTAATGAATTGAGATAAGCTAGAGCTGAAGTGTTATAAGAAAAATGCTCTACTGCATATTCACCAAAGCAACCAGTTTACAACCTGCTTGATTCAACACACTTTTGAACTTATACAAAAATGGCACAAACAGCTGAATCAGATGTTACCCATGTTCATACAATCTTTAACAATTCCATCTAGTGCAACTCAGAATGAAATTCTTTTCACCAAGGAAATGGAGAGATCTCTCCATTTAAAACAAAAAAAAACCCACTAATTCAAACATTAGTAAATTTTGTTCCTATTCACAATATATGAGAACACTAATAAAAAAACACACACAGTAATTATAAAAACACTATGTACTCATAACAACTAATAAAAATTCCTCAAGTAATAAGAAACATTGGATCATTGCCAGCAACTTACTGAATTAGTAATTAATCAGATTTTTTTTAACCTAACAATAATTTTAACTTATAAAAAAAAATAACATTTCTGAAATAAATTACAAAACTTGTAACTTTGTTAACAAGATAATTTACCTTGTTATAAAAATCATACAATTCTTATAACAGCATAGGACATGTTAAAATATAACTTCAGCTTTAGGCAAAAATATAGATACTGATAATGTAATTAAAATTAACTTGCATTACATTAATTATAATATAGTAAATTATACTATTATATAGGGATCACGGGATCACGGCTGTTTATAATTACCCGGGAAATATCACGGGAATTTAATTTTAACACGGAAATCCCGCTAATTTTTTTTGTAAAAGTTCACATTTTTCTCTAATTTTGTGTTAAGATTGAAGAAATTTTACAAATAGAAAGTATAATTAACTCATAAACTGTCAGAATGCCGGAATGCATTTATATTTAATTTAAGCCTGTGTTACTGATGGTGCAGCTGTAATGGTGAAATTTGGAAGGTTAATTGAATGTGAGCATCAGTTATGTTATGCACACGGAATTCATTTAGCGGTATGTGATGTTTTGTACCAAAAGTCAACCACTTCAGTAGCAGTCCCTCTTTCTGAAGAAATTCAAACTGAAGATGAAGAGCGCAATGATGATATTGAGAAAGATGAAGAAGACTTTAGTTATAGTATTGATTTTGAAAGTGTTTTGTGTGAGCGTTTGGCTGAAGATCCTTTCGATATAGATATTTCATTTGAATTACATGACACACTAGGTAATGAAATAGTCTGTTCTCAAATCATTAATAAGGTTAGAAAAATAGCAAAATTTTTTCGCAAATCACCTTTAAAGAATAACATCTTACAAAAATACGTTGAACAGGAACATGGGAAAAATTTGCACTTATTTCTGGATTCCAAAACCCGATGGAATAGCCTTTTAGCCATGTTAGAGCGATTTATTAAAATAAGATCATCCATATCGAAAGCAATCATTGACTGTAATAAAGATACGGACAATTTTGATCTTGACAAACAAGAAGTTACTGTAATTCGTGACATCGTGGCATCACTGCAGCCATTAAAAGCTGGAGCAGAAAAGCTTGGCAACAGAGGATCGACTTTACTTTCATCGGAAGGTATTTTTTCTTTTATTATAAATGAGTTAAATCAACTAAACACACCTTTTTCAAGAAGACTAAAAGAGTCGTTTATTCGACGCATAGCAGAGAGAAGAAATGTAAAACTGACTGGCCTCATACAATATCTCAATAGTGGAAAGAATTATGGAAAAGTTTCAACTTTCCCAAGTGAAAAAAGTTTGCCAGCCTTACCAACCAAGACTATGTTAATTTTATCAGCAAAACAGATGTTAGATCGTCTTTTTGAAGTATCTACTGATTCTACTTCCGGTGATACAGATCAACTACCAGATGTCGCAAGCTCATCTGCAATGACTTTAGCTGAAAAGCTTGATGCTGCTATCAAAGAAGCTGAGATAGACAGATCAAGAAAAGTGGACAACAAAAGCAGTACTGAAACGCGTCTCGAGAACGAAATAGAAATCTTTGAGGCTACAGGTGAAAAAACACACATCATCTGTCTTCTGTTAAATGCGTTAAAAACGATTCCACCCACATCGATTGAATCAGAAAGGGCATTCTCGGCAGCAGGACTTTTTATTACCAAATTAAGAACCAGATTGAGTGATCGGAGTATCGACCATCTTTGTTTCTTAAAATCTCATTATAAAAATTTACAGTAATATTTGTATTATGTTTTATTTAAATAAAAAATATCATTTTCTAAGTTAGAAGTTTGATCAAAGTTCAGTTTTTTTCTTTAAATTTTTAACTCAATTCGTAGGCAATTTTTGTTATAAGCAGTTTCGAACAAACTTTAACAAATTTTTTTTTATTTGTGAATTTTCTACGTAATTCAAAGGTATTTTTAATACATATTTTACACATCATTATTAATACGATTTTGGAGGTTGTAGAACACTTAAATTACTTTAAAAAATGAAAAATAATGATATCATTCGATTTCAAGATATTTTTTATATTTTAAAAATAATTTATTATATCCCGGGATTTCCCGGGATCCCGGGAAACAGTTCACTTTTATCCCGGAATCCCGGGACAAGCAAAAGACCGGGAAATAAGAAACCCTAATTATAATATAGTAAATTATACTATTATATATGATACTATATGTAAATAATATGAAAGAAATATCACAATGTTAACTGGTTTAAAACAACATCTACTCTGATAATTACCTAATTACTTTGTATTTAATATTTAACACAATAAATACACAAAGATGTTGATGTTTATTTAAATTCTTTTCATAAACATTAAGTAAGGCAGCATTTTTCAATCTGGAAAAAACAAAGTATCTAATAGTAGCTATCAAATGTAATTTAATTTTTCAATTTAAAAAGTTTGATGTGAAAAATTTCAATGCTAGTTTAATGCTAATTTCAATTTCCCCCCTTTTTATTTTATTCTTATATAGTTATGTACAGGAAATCCTCGTTAGTTTGAAATTTAAGGGACAAGATAATTGCAACTTTGAATTATTGAGTTTTGAATTATCCAAGACTTACATATTTCTGTACAATAGCCAAATGCCATGTAATTGATGTAATTTATTAAGCAAACAGAATATAGCGATACATACAGACTACTATTTTCATTATATTTTTATTATTATTTATTACTTAAACAAATAGCACACGCAGTTAAAACCTCATAGGTTGCCAGATAGGCTTTTTATAAAAACTAAAGCAGAATTCCTCAAAATGTAGCCCAAATAATCTTTAACCCTCTCCTCTCTTCAGATGTCCAACTGTTGGATGACTCAACCCCCCCTTAAAGTATTATCACTTTATGAATGATAGATACTGTACGTAGAAATGAACATATAATAAATTCTGAAATAAATATAATAAAATGCATTAACTGTATAAAATTTAATGAAATAAATGGACATCCACTGATGCTCAATCACTCCAGTTCCTCCTTGTCTCAATTCCCTCCCTTCCAGTGTGGATATCATTTGTGGACAGTCCCTAAGGTGATACCCTGTCTTACTGTAAAATCAATGCCATATTGACCAGATTAGAGTTGTTCTTGGTGTACTGTTTTCTTACAGTATGGAAGCACTTCAATCTAAATGAGTTAACATACACAGATATCACAGTTAAGATAGAATCTTCACTTTGAATTTCAAAATAACCAAATTCCTTAACATGTAAATCTATCACCCGCCAGGACAAAAGTACAGTTACAAGCTAACAAAATTTCAAACTGAGTTCAAATTAACAAAGATTCCCTGTATTTGGCTAGTAGTTTAGGACTTATCACACCATGTCTTTTTAGGAATCTTAACTTTTTTTAAATTCAATTCCAACCTTATTATTTTGATACAGTTTACATGGTATAAAATGCACTTCAAGTGAATAAAATAAAATGTATTCTATTGTTACTGATACATTTTAAGAAATGTTAAAAAGTAGACAAACTTCAATTTATGGAAAAATTAAAAAACTAGCAACACACTACTTATTTACAAGATTATATTTTACAAGAAGAAAAATTTTGTTTAATAGAGAAATCTTTTACATTGTTTTAAATGTATTACACCAACTGAAGGAGGAGGGAACCTGAAGTGTACAAATTGGAGTTGGAATTGAATAAAAAAAAATCCAAGTCAAGATTCTTGAAAAACATGGTGATAAGTCCTAAACTAATAGCCAAATACACAGTTATATAAGAATTTTTAAAAAAAATAAGCTATAATCATAAATATAATTTTGCTTTTTATGGAATTTCAGGAATGTATAAAAATATAAAAGTCTAAATTGAGTTATTTTACATTAATCTTTTTGAATAAACTAACTTTACATCTACAGTTACTCAAGTATATCACTACCTTCAATATATATTATTATTATTATTAATATATTCTGGCATTATTCTGTATATAAGAACTTTAAAATTTAAATTAATAATTAGAAGAAGTGATTAAATGATTATTTTTAAAGCAAAAAACTCTTTTCGGAAAAAATAAAATTTACGAATATTGATTTATTTAATCCAATTCCTATGAAACTACTAGAATTGGACTCGCAGTGCATTAAAACTTTGTTTTTGGAAAGGAACACAAATAGAATCTTTATAGATATAAATTTAATTATTTCCTTTTGTTTTTATAAAACATTTTTTATTAAAGATGCAGAAATTTTTTTTGTTCATTTTGTACCCAAATACTTTAGCTAAAACTATTAGCAAACTATGAAAGATTTAACTAAATACTTTGGATTAAATACAACTTCTTCCACCAGAATTCTTAAACTATTAGAACTAAGTACTTAAGAGAAACTTATTTTTTGATTTTTGGGTTTTTTATAAGTTACAATGAAACAGTTCAAAAGATAAAGCTAAAACTTAGACATGCTTTCAGGTTTGGTGTCATTTTGTGTTTACATTAATGAAAATATAGAGTTAAATGTTAAAACTTTTCTGATTTTAAAAGGAAAAAAACAAGGGTCAATAGCTAAAGAAAAATGAGCTCAATGAAGCATTTGTAAAAATGATGGCATAGTCCTTTCCCTATTGATAAAATTTGATTGAATAATTGTTGTCACTTGAAGCACTACTTTGTATTTAATTGTACATAGAAACTCAGGATTATTTTGACAAAATTTCATTAATGAAAATTTAGACTATACAAAACAAAGTTTGAGTCCTTTTGCCTATTAATAGCCTTTTATTCCAGTCCAGGAACCACAAAACAGCCAACGACTTGAAGCAAAACTTCTAAAAATAACCGACGAACACAATTAAAACTTACAAATTAAAAATGATCTTGACATCAACCCTTTTTTGTAGGCTACGACATCTACAATCATTAAAAATCATTAAAATTCTTCACCACAGCATTCATGCTATATAATCGCATTTAAGCTGAGAGTCCTCTGGTGGATTTCGGGCAGCCTAGAATTATTTACAATACACAAAACAAGGCTACATACAAAAAACTTAAATTTATTATGTACATGAGATATTGCGCAATTGTACAAGTCTAACATAGAAGCAAGAACACGAGCGTCTAGAGCGAGATCCGAATCCAAAGTGAGGTCAAAGGGTTAGGTTGCCAGTTTGTTAAGTTCAGGAGTCCTCCTGGTGGCAACTTTTGGATTTAGGACCAAAGCTGTCGCCACATCACTCCAAATAAATTTCACATTATTAAAAAAAAATTCTGATAAAATTTAAATTGATTATTTTATATATACTTATTCAAAGTAGAATTTCTTGTCAAAAACAATTCTACTGTATCCTAATATTTCCAGACTGAAGCAATGGTATAATGAACAAAATTTTGTTTTCCTTAGTGTTTTGTGATCTTTTAACAGTGCACAAGTAAAAGAAATGAGTGCTATATATGAAATATTGGTAACTAATGAGAACTCAACACTGAAATCCATGAAATGACTATGCACCATCTGACAAGTCATATGAAGAAAATGTAAAAACGTTTCAGGTCTTCTGCAAATGAGATGGAGTTTTGGGAAGAAAATAGTTTCCACTTTCCATTTTTACTTTTCTGCAATTGGGAACAAGGCTTAAGCATTAAGGTAGCTTTTGAGATTTAACTCAAAATTTACAACAGAAATAATAAAGCAAATAAAGGTAGTAGTAAAATAAATAATTCATGTTTTCTCAACTATTCAAATGAAAATAAAAACTTGAAATAGTTCATATAAACTGCAAAATTTGCTTTATTGCTTAAAAAATGTTAAAATAACAAATCAAAAGATCATTTTTCATATGATATTTGAATAGTAGAATGTTTTTCTTTTTAATATTTTAATAGCAAAAATTTAAAAATTTCTTTTTAACTAGGGAAAATTTTTAAACTTATTCTTTATATTAATAACTTTGAACAATATTAATTAGAATAAATGAAGATGTATCTGGCATTAAGAAGAAATGGATAAGGATAAAATCAAGTTGAATTGGTTGGTTTTGGAATTTATGGTGGAAGGGCCTAGGTAGACCAAACAGTATCTGATCTAGACAATTGAGTATTTATATACACTTTTGGGGTGTTTTAATCATCCATAAATTGGAGAAAAATCAGCATTAATTACAAACTTTACAAAAATTTTCATTAAGGGTGCTTAAATGAAGTTGAATTGCGCACACAGTCAAACCCTGTTATTACGTAGTCATTGTATGTGAAATCTGCATTAATGCAAAGTACATTTGTAATCCTTTAAATGAGGATCAGTATTTCAATATTAATGAGTTCGGTTAATGTAATACAAAGCTCATTGCAATCTCACGAATTCAATAATTACTTTATATTGTTAAATACAAATCACTCTGCTTCCAGTTTTCCTGAAGTCATATGAGCCAGAACGATACCATAAACCACATGACCTGGAAACAAATCTCTCAACTTTGATGTCATGATGCATTATGTTACACCATTGATACTCACTACAACTCAATAACACACACTTTTATAGTTGGCATTCTGTACTGTGACAATACTAATTAAAACTTAACATCCACACTGGAAATTAGAAGTTAGGACTGAAATTTTTGATTAAAAAAACTAGTTTTACAAAATTGTTATTTTAATTATTTTAATAATGAAACAACTGAATTACAATATTAAGATACTGTACTACAATACTAAAATACTACAAAATTTAAAAATAAATGTTATCTGCTCCTGCATTCAGTTTGATGGCTAAGTCAACCTGTTATATTCAGTTGGTTTGTTGTTCTACTAACTAACGTCAAAAAACAAGCATTTATTCTTTCTCCAAGCCACTGTAAATCAATAAAATGTATATTTAAAGCAACACAATTTTTAAATATAGCCAAAAAATTTTATCTATTCTTTCATTGTTTTTATATATGTTGCAATTTGATGGTATGACCATTGATTTTTGTTTTGTAAAGTTTGTATTAAGCAAAGTGCCCCTTTGTTTCTTCAACTCTGTATTAACAAGGTTTGACTGTATTTCATTAGAATCAGTTCACTAATTTTGAAATTAAAAATTTTTGTATTAATTTTACATAACTTGTAAAGAAATTAAAATTTGTGCTAAAATATTTTAAATTCATTGTTTGATTTAGTAACAATTTTAAACTTATGAACTTCATATATCATTAAATCAAACTGGATGTAAGATAATTAGATAAGGAAACACACCTTTTTGATTTCCAGCAGTGTTTCCTTATCTAATATGAAGTTTATATTGAGACTGAATTCAAATGTGCTCATTTTAAAGTTAAATGATAGAGTAAATTGAAATAATAAGAAAAGAATTACTTATAAAACAAAATTTTCACATTTTGAATTGAATTTCAACTAAATCTAATACTTATGATAGCACAAACTACGAACAAACAAATTAAATATTGATTTTACCAAAACAAGCATTAAAACATGAACAACATAAACCTAAAGAATTGGTAAGTTAATATGGATAAATATCTTAACATTTAGTGTTATTAGTTCAGACAATTTTTAGTGGCCATTATAAAAATACTATTTGCATTATAAATTTAACTTTTATTTTATGAAATATTTGGAATTTGTTAAGTTTGACTTATAATTTATTATCTTCATCAAATAACTAGATTCAATTTTAATTCTAGGTATTCCAAGAACTTTCTTTAATGCTATTTTCATAGAATCACATACAGTATTAGGCTCTATTTACACACAACAGTGACGTAAGCGTGCAGTGTCCGCTCAGTGCAGAGATTTTTTGCCGGTGGGAAATTTTTGACCTAGTTTTAAACCACCCTGTCCAGACTCGTCCATCATAGTGCTATGCAGTAGCAGTGGCATGACCGTACTATGAAAGTACATTTGATGGGAACAATATTTCCACTGAAGGTAAATTTTGTTTTCCAATGGATGACGAACATTTAATTGAAATCATGCATAACACCCTGCTCTATATGATTTATCTCATTCGAAATACATGGATATTGGGTACAAAATGAATATTTCTCTGTTTTGTTTAATAAAATATGAAATGCATGTTGGGACATTCAAAAATATTCAAAAAATATAGATTCATCATCTCAATTTTTCATAAACTGTATGAAACTCCCATTCTGTTGATATTTTTTGTCCATGCTTGATGTACCCACTTCCGGCACTTTCTTGATTGCATTTCTTTTTCTTCTTCATCCACACATTTACAATCTCCAGACTTAAGATGGCCAAAATTGGTAAAAGAAAATTAAGGTTTAAATAATTAGTTGCATTTGCTAACAGAATGATACAATAGATGTTAAATACTTGTATAATACTGTAATGGGTAAAAAAAATAGACAAAATACAAATAAATGTAAGAATTATTGTTAACTGCAACTTAGTTCATACCACAAGTATTCGAAATTTGAAAATTAAATTAGTTTTCTGCAAAGCTACCCAAGTCCATTTTTTAACTCATTTAACTTAAAATATATGCTGTCCACCTTCAAATTAGTAGTGTCTTGCCCATGTACTGTACATCATTCTTTTCATTTAGAAATTGAGTCATGTCAGTCATCTAATTTTTGAATTGAAATAATGTGACTTCTGGTTTGCATCAAATTCACATATAGTTAATCGGGGCCTCTTGCTCTTAAGCTTTCTATATCTGGTCTCAGCTTTCATCTATCTAACTCTGTTCTCAAGATTAAGGAAGAACAGACTGACGACAGTGGAAATTTATGTCTAATTTTTTCAAATTGCAGCCCAACAATTAAAAACAAATGTCATGTCATGAAGACTGATCCCAACATCTTGACCAAGAAACACTTAAATTATCCACACAATCTAACTTGGAAAAATCAAACACAATCTGCAGATCATGAACAGAAAATTATAGTATTTTGAAAACCTGAAATCAATAAATTTTCAATTTAACTATTAAATTTTATTTTAATAATATAAAATAGCATATGTTTATAATTTATAAAAACAAAATGCCATGAACATATAAAAAAATTTTGATTTCGTTTTTCTCCCCCATTGTTTCAGCCAGCAACAGTCCAAAAACAATCCTCATACATGGAAATGACCTTTTATTGGAGGCTATGCACCCATTTTGACATTTTGTTTTATAAATTGTAAATACTGTCGACCAAATTTTTTTAAACTTTCACTTAATTCTTTTTATGTTTGTTGTGTTATTCTAATTATTTTCTTCCTGCAAGACAACTGAAGTTAATTTTCCAAAACTTCAAATAATTTGTATTTTAACACCTAAACAAAGTTTCTTTAATCTTAGTAAAGTTTGGTATTTAAAGCCATCTCTTTATACAGAGAAATCACAAATTACATTCCAAAACTGGAATATTTTACATAAAACAAACACAAACACAAATTAACCCTGTCTTTAACAGACTTCAGATACAATACATATAATGCAGAATTAAATGAATAAATTAAAATCAAATATGTTGTCTGTTACAAATAGATGAAAACATTAGTAAAAGTATCATTCTGAGTTAATCTGTGCTGGTATTGAGTGTTTATCTTCATTTACAGGTATATTACCGTATTTTACGGACTATAAGACGCTAGGGACTATAAGACGCCCCTTAATTTTTAATCAATTTTAAAAAAAATACCTATAAGATGCTATGGACTAAAAGACGCACCTGAATTTTGGAGGCAATTTTTCGAAGAAAAAAGTGCGTCTTATAGTCCGTAAAATACGGTATACCTGAACATAACGAATAATTATTTCATATTCAAACCTAATGATTTCTTTTGAGTTTTCAAACTATATATATATATATATATACAGGGTGGGCCAGCGAAAACGAAACGGCAGAGTGTTCGTGTTCGTCCAAGCAAAGCGCTCGGACAGGTCGATTTTACTCTCGAGGGGACATCTTTTGCAATAAAGTTTTTGCGATTTTGAATACAACAGACGACAAAAAATTTTAAAAACTCATTTATTTTGTATTAACTAAAAAAGCATTTATTTCGAAAAAAATGATTGTTTAGTTAATATTCAGAATCGCAAAAACTTTATTGCAAAAGATGTCCCCTCGAGAGTAAAATCGACCTGTCCGAGCGCTTTGCTTGGACGAACACGAACACTCTGCCGTTTCGTTTTCGCTGGCCCACCCTGTATATCTTTATTCATCTTTAATGTGACTGACCAAGCCAGTTCTCAATTTGCCAGAAATGGTAAAGTTTGTGGTTAGAATTTATAGATAGCAATACGGAGTTATGAACATTCATTCAATTACAGTCTGTTTTTTTAATGAAACAAAATTGGATACATAACTGATCTGCTGTTGCTTATTGTGAGCCTGATATGATTGGTTTAATGTCACATTAAAGATAAATAAAGATATACAATGGGTGATCGGTTAATGAACATAATCCATTCCAAGACTTTGTTCGCTATCCGAATTGTTCATTAATTGATTATCAATTTACCATAGGTTTTTAAGGAAATTGGATTAATTTGTTCTAAAGACTCCAAAAAAATGAAAAATATAAATAAATGTAGTAAGAAAGTATATATGCGATAATAAAAATACATATACACAGTCTTGCATTTTTATTAGTCCTGTTTTTTCTGTTTGTGGGGGTTAAAGAATATGTCTAATGTCGATTGCTTTTCTCTCTTCAGGATTTTCCAGAAGTAATTAATAGCATTGTAATTGTAGAGATCCCCAAGCCTATTAACTTCAACTTGGTTTGGATGCCATTCTAAGATCATTGTTCTGACATCCTCCCACTTCTTCAAAAGATGTTTAAGAGCAGATATCGGCATTAATCTTCTTTTTCAGAAGAAAACATTTTGCAGAGTTTCTTGGTGTTCTTTATTCAAGAGTTCTTGGTATTCTTCTGTCATCAGATCAGTTTTCATTATAAGCTTTTCAATATTCTTTATTTCTCAGATGTGACTTTTGTTACTCCTTAATCTGAGTCGTCTTGGTTACACTGTATCTTTCTTAGATAAGACTGAACTGCGGCCTACTGTAGAACTGTTTGAGCCATACTGCCCAGCAATATCAGACATCTTCTATCCACTCTATATCTTTGCTATTATACTCTCACCTTTTGAAAATAAAAACCCATGCAAAACTTAAACGAGTGCCTGCCCAACATTCTTGTGAATACTATAAAAAAAATTGTTTGTCAGAAAAATAAAAAACTGAAATTACAAGGGAGAGTTTCAAAGTTCAGAGGAATACTATCCGATCAGTATATACTGGAGTGAGCATCAATATTGACATCTCCTGTGCTCGGAAAAGTTTTAGATTGTTGCCTGAAGACAAGGGAAGACCAATCAGTATTCATTATTTTACATTGCTTCTTCTTGTGTTTGTTCTGTGAGATGTTCATTGTCCAAACATAAATATTTTGTAAAGTGTTCATTATCCAGTGTCTGTGCATAAGAAGATAGCACATTTAACCCATACCTTAAGACAGTGCATAAGAAGATAGCCAACGAACTTAACGTACAGATAGCATACAGAAGATGCCCTATGATTTTCTGTATCCTACGGAATGAAAAAGACTAGATTGCACCAGACTCCCCAGTAACTATTCTATCCCAATCAGGGACATCAGATGGAACGAAGACTTGTTATACATTGGTTCAACCAAGCGTTCCTTAAACACCCGGCGGATATCCAGCACGAAAGATTCACAACAGCCCTTGCGATGTTTGCATCCGATCCCAAGGTCGAGGCGTGATTTGAAAAAGCTACAATCATCGTAAACACCCCCCACCAGGAACATCTCAGGTGGCTAGAAACTATAGCCATCTATAATGCTGGCCGGGTAGCCACGTGCATCAACCGGAAGGAAGAGTTGAGTCTATCTCTGGCCTGGCAATCCCTGTTAGATGCCAACCCATACCTACCTCCTCCAGTGCACGACCATGCATGTCAGGCAGGACCCACTTCAAAGGAATGACACCTGATCCCACTGAATAACATACACTCTGTCCAGGGAATTCCTTAACCAGTTGACCTGAAGAAGAGCAACATGCTTGTTTGAAAACGTTTGTCACCCACGATATACAATATATATGCATTACATGCTGGTTATAGGTTCCAGAGAGTGTAGAAACCAAATACTGTTTTATTTGGAGAACTCTCAAAATATTGATCAAAAAACCAAATGTTTATGCAGCTGTGCTCTATCAAGGTTCCACATTTAAATTTGTTACTAAAACAAACTTCAAACATCAAAACATTATACTTCAATTAAAAAATACCACATAAACCTTTCAGTTTCATATTGATAAGTAAGTAGAATGATTGAATGTAGATTACTTTCCAAATATTTTCACTTTCATTTGCCTATTATTACTTTGATATACAATATTTATCCTAAAAAAACAAATGTTTTTTCATCTTGCATCTGTTTCTTAGAGTGCACTTATTATTAAAAGGCAATTATTTCTATTCTTTGGTAATTAGGTACAAGTATTATGCAAGATCAACTATTAATGAAATAAATAAAGTAATTTTTTCATTCTTGTTTGAATAATGCCATATTCAACACCATTGACTTTAATAAGGCTGGCAAATATTCCTAATTTTTAGCAATATTTGCTAGATATAATCATTCACTTTTTAACAATTTAACATCTTGGTTTATTCGTCCAAAAACCCCTTTTATGTCCTTTGAATCTGATGCTAGACTATCTCAGTAATTCTTGAACTTGGGCAAGCAAGTAAAAAAAAAAAAAAAGAACACCCCACTTTTAAGTGGTTATAAAAGTGACCGTTCACTTTATTTTAACTAGAAGGTTTGATCCCGGGATCCCGATTTTTGGGGTCCCGGGATCTTGACCACTTTTTAGTCCCAAAATTTTTGGGATTAAGTTTTCCTGATTCTGAGATTTTCAGGACTGACATCATTTTAAAAAAGTTGCAAAATAGACTGCATGAAGCAAAACGTTCAGTGCCAGTTCTCTAACAGAATTGCTTGCCTGTCATTTTAATATAAAACTTCTTGTATTTTGAAATAAAATGATAGGGAAGCAGTTTTCACTGGGTTACCTGGTAATATACTTCATTTTTGTATTTTTGAATTTTCACGGGCACCAACCGATTTTCTGACGCAGTCAAGAGCACTTTTGGTTAGCTGTAGAGTTCTAACATAACCCTTCAAAAATTCTAATAAGTCATTCAATAGAGGAATATCATCACCCTTAAGTGAGCACTCCCACCAGCCTCTGGTTGTTGCATCCAATTTAAATTGAATAGTAAACATAAATAATATGCCCGAGAACTCATCTATATTAAAATTTAGAGCTTCTAAGGATCAAATACACTCTGTAGTCGATTAAACAAAATTGTAAAGCTTGTCAGGTGTGTTTATGTTATCTAGTATTGATGTACAGTCCACAGTTCTGTCACATGTGTGTGACAGAGCATATACAGGGTGGGCCAGCAAAAACGAAATGACAGAGTTATCGTGTTCGTCCAAGCAAATCGCTCGGACAGGTCGATTTTATTTTCAAGGGGGACATCTTTTGCCATAAAGTTTTTGCAATTCTGGATACAACAGACAACAAAAAATTTTAAATCTTTATTTTTTATTAACTAAACAAACATAATCGGGAAAAACATAACACAAACTATTAACAAACATAAAAAAATCTTTTAAGCTAGACCACATATGCAAGGAAAAAAAATTAATAATAGTTTTTTTTTAAACTCAACGGTTAATCGTCACAATTGTCGATATTGGTCAGATAACAACCCAAGCATATTTCATGAAGTTCATAGCCAAACTCCGCAAAGGCTAAATGTGTGGGCCGGAATCTTTGGAGATCGACTACTTGGCCCTATTTTCCTAGATGGCAATCAAACAGGAGAAAGTTATTTAGATTTACTTGAAAGTGTTGTACTGTACATTCATTACTTGTTGATATCGTCGAACATGACAACCGATACTTAGAAGACCTCCATACTTTCCAACAAGATGGAGACCCCCTCCATTATGCAAGACCAGTTACAGAGTTTTTGAGCACGGCTTTTTCTGGGCGGACGTAGAAGTCCTTTAGAATGGCCGGCTAGATCTCCAGATCTTAGTCCTCTTAATTTTTTTCTTTGGGGACATTTAAAAAGTAAGATCTATGCAACCAAACCAGGATCTCTCAAAGATTTGCGACAAAGAATTATAGACAAGTGTTGTCAAATAACACCCGAAATTTTCCGAAGTGTAAGAAACTGTTTTGAGTACAATTTGTATTATTGTATGGAGGCTAGTGGTGCTCAATTCGAACATTTATTGAATACTTGATAAAGTAACAAACACAAGAAAGAGTTATTTGAAATAAATGTTTGTTTAGTTAATACAAAATAAATGAGTTTAAAAATTTTTTGTTGTCTGTTGTATTCAGAATTGCAAAAACTTTATTTGAAAAGATGTCCCCCTTGAGAATAAAATCGACCTGTCCGAGCGATTTGCTTGGACGAACACGATAATTCTGCCGTTTCATTTTCGTTGGCCCACCCTGTATGCACCACAGTATATACATATACATATATATGTGCAACAAATTGAGAAGCAGACTTGGTGATAAGACACTGGATGTGTTGTTATTTCTCAGATCATATTTTCCCCAATTCAAATTAGAATGTTCCTACTAGATTAGTTTTCTTTATATTTAAGAAAAATGTGACTGATTATTATTATTTTTAAATACTTTTTGCTATGAAACTTACTTTACTACCTACTTACTAGGTTGTTACATGAAAGTCATCTATTTAGTCAATGTTAAGATACTTTTGTTAATTTTCAACATTTATTTGCATAGTTTGTTACATAAAGGTTTTTTCAATTTATATAAGTTTAAAGATATCTCACTGATGCTTGAAAAAAAAAAATAACTAACATGAAGACGGTGATTTTAACTCTGGTTAGTTTGACTAAGTCTGATTAGTTACAGCGATTAGATTAGTTAGGTGTATACCGTAAAATATGTTGATTTTTGTTTAAATTTTGATTTGTTGATTAAAGAGCTGATTTCTGTAAGATTTTCTTATTTTTTATTAAACCTCAATACTGAAATAATCCTGGGATCAACTAAGTATAATCCCAAAACCCCGGAATTAGAAATAAGAGCCAGGATCGAATTCCCTAATTTCAACATACAAGAGAGCTTATAAAATAAAACCATCCATACTTTTCCAGCAGAAGGTTTATTCAACAAAATAGTTTTTGAATCTTAAGTTAATAGGTTCCAATTCGGTCACTGGATTTTTGAGATAAGTGAGAACACAATAGAATGTACAGTTTTTCAGTTAACAATATGCCTTATCTTCCTCACACTATTACAAGGCATTAGGCCAAATACAATGTTATTCAAACGAAGTAAAATATAATAAATACATTGTTCTCAATTTACAACAGCTAAAACATATATGAAAAATAATTCGAAATTGAAAAAAGCTTCTGCAGAGTTCCCAGATTACTTTATAAAACTGAAATTAGAATGAAGTGAATTAAAAATAAAAAATCAGTTCATATGAAAATTACATTACTTCATCAGTACATTTTTTTTAATAAATAATAAATAAAATAGGTACCTGCAGGTACCCATAATGACAAACTCTTATACCTAAACAGCTTCAGTAATTTATTTTGCTTTGTATGCACTAGATCAGGGATGGGCAACCTGCGGCCCGCATTCATATATTTTGCGGCCCGCGACGCATAAAATGTGAATAAATATATCAATTTCCCAGCTTAAGGAAGTATGCAACAAAAATTCAAACGTTATTTTCTACAACTTATATATGGGAATAGTTTTTCCCACAAAGAATTTATTAAAAATTAAAACAAGAAACCAGCTAACAGACACATCGAAACTAATTTAAAACTAGCAGTGACGAATATTTAACCAAATATGTCCAATATATTACGTTTACATCAGTTCCAGAAGCTGAATTAAGTATACTTATGCTAGTTTATAATTATATATGAATAAATAATTCTGATTTACCAACATTTTATTTCTCTTTCTTTTGGTATGCAGCCCGCATCAGTTCAAAAGTCTTAAAATGCGGCCCTTACATAGAAAAAGGTTGCCCATCCCTGCACTAGATGATTACAACATACTGCATTTAGCATGCAATATAATACATGGTAAAGTTTTCAAAAATTGTGCAAAAGCCTATCACCATTAGTATATAGAAAGAATATGTTAAGTTGAACATATCCTATCTACATACTACTTAACTTTTTTTTAACTACTTAAAGTTTTACAAAATTTAAAAATCATATCTATTCACTAATCTGTTAACAAAGTTATAATTTGAGTTAACTGAAAGAAAACACTGTACACTGTAGTATTGTTAGTTATACAGATCTAATTACTGTAAGTAAATTAAGCCTTTGCATCAGGCTTAAGACAAAATAAAAGAAATTTATTTATTGAAGAGAACATTCATGATCAAACTTGATTGGTACTTTTGCCTATAATTTTTCACCACTGCTAAATTATACAATTATAGAGTTGAGACACAGTGAAAGATTTAAATAATTATATTAAATACTGATCAACAGTATACATCAGAACTAATTTTATGTAGTAAATGAAAATAGAGTGGAAAATTTATTTGCTCACCTTGATATTCAGAAAATCATAACTGACTATTTTATAGTAGAAATATTCAAATTCTTTTCTTTATATTTCTATTTTATAATTAATATCCAAAAAATCCAAGATTTGAATAATTATTTTTCTAGTAGTTTAAGACCATTTAAGATTATAAAAATAATTTCTAAATAATTACTGGATTACATCATGCTATTAGGATATATATCAAGGCAATTATTTTAATTATTCATAAGTAAAAGTAATTTGGCCTAAAGTAGTTTATTAAATTTATGAAGAGATGGCTCTTAATGCCTATCTCTGGGGCAAATATTTACACCTAATTGAAATCTTATTTATTAAATAGTAGCCTTATTACAGCTTGACCAACTAGAATCTCAAGTAGTAAAGAAATATTTGTACTCAAACCAACAGATAAAGGATATCCATGTGTGGATATACACACAGAAGTCAATTTGAGATTCTGTAACAATCATGCAGATGGTGAGATTCCTAGTTTGTAGATAATTAAAGTCTAAAATTTTGTTTATAACTATCTCAATATTAACCCAAGTTTCCAAAGTGAACGCTTCTATGAACTATTAAAAATATATATACAAACAAATGTATATGTGATAAGTTATTTTACAGTTAATCATTGGTTTTTTAAATGTAATAAAATTTTAAAATTTACATCTTCTAGAATGTGTTTTTAATTAATTTTGACTTTATTCAAATTCATTACGTTCTTACGAAAGCTGTCAAGTAGTTTAAATATATACAGCACAAAGATGACCTTTTAAATAAGGTTGAAAACATTTGCAATTAAGTTTTTTTCTGGAACATATGGAGTATTGTGCTGATTTGTTTAGTTTTCCAGTTTATAACATACAAGGGGCATCCAGAAAGTAAAAAAACATTTGTGCATAGGACTGTGTAGGTAAATTATTGCCATCAATTCAAGGTTTAATATGTTCTCTTATGTGTTATCTTAAGATGTGTAGAGTTTCAATAATGGCAGGCTTATTGTTAGTTTTGTCTAGGGTTAAACCAGTTTCTGTTTACATATACTTTTCAAGTCATCCATTCATCCCCAGAAATTCTCAATGGGCTTTATGTCGGGAGATCTTGTTGGCCATGGAAGAAAAATAGTTATTCCTTCTGTGGAAAAACTCGTTGAATGAGATGTATGGCAGAAAGCATTTTCCTGCTGGAAATGCGAGGTTTCACTGAGCCAAATAGAATTAATGAAGTGTACAGCATCATTTAATACATGAAGTTCATTTTGTTGTGTATGTATTGTACACTAGATCAGTTATTTCATAATGTTACAGCTTCCCAGATAATATCAAACCACCATTCAACCAACAGCTGAAGATAGTCTCAGGATCTTTACATGTCTCACCAATAATGCTTATAACAAATCAGGCCCATAAAGAATGAAATTTCATAGTATTTTCACACAAAAAAATGTCTTCATCTTTCTTGGACATTTGTTCTTTAGCCTAGTTTGTTGTAGAAATGAAGATTTTATTTCATGCATATTTCACATTCTTACTGTTCTAATAAATGCTCTTGATAATACAAATAAAATATTGTACAATGCCTCTACAATTCAATGTTACAGCCAAATGACAGATGCAATGAACTGACCTAGGAAGATATACCAATGGTCTGCACTTATAGTACTACTGTAATCATTGTCCTTTATAAAAACATTGTAAAACAGTTTTAGAACATCCAATTAAGATAGCAATCTGCCTTTCTAATTTGCTTTCTTTACTATGATGGTATATTTGTCATATTTCAGGCTCACACACTGAAGTGCTATAATTGTTTATAATAGATCTCTACATTTTTTTTCCAACCTATCACCTTATTCTGAAATGTGTGTAATCCAGAATAGTAAGTAATTTACATAAAAGTTCTTTCACCGTATCTGAATTGTCCTAAAAAGGGTTTTGCTGATGGCCTTATATTTACGAAACAATGCATTTGTTGTAATCACTAATTTCTGCTCTTATATTTTACTTTGCAGTATAAAATTTATTATATATCCCATTCTAGTCATATGAACAATTTTTAGTAGTGTATTTTTACCCAAAATAAGGATGGTTTTATAGTTTAAAATGATAAACCATGCTTATACCTAAAAAGAAAATGTTAAAAACTAGCCACAAATCTTATGTAAATCTCTTACTTTATATGTTCGAAATTGTAATTTGAAAATTTAACAATTAAAATTTGAAGCTTGTAGAAATCAAACTTTATTAAAAAGAAAATATTTAAAATGATAAAAATCTTTTATAAAAGATTAAAATTTTTTAAACCTAAGAGCCTACTAATTATCACATCACTTTATTCAGATAGGCTTGAAGTTGTAAAATAACATATTGCATAGTCACAAAGAATAACTAATAGGATAAAAAGGTCTTTTCTGTCATGTCTCTTCATCATAGTAAGTGAAAGGTGGTAATTCTTGTCCATTATGCAGATCTTTCTACTGAGGGAATTTGGAAGAAGCAAAATAAGCTATGCCAATGAAGATTTATTCAAAAGACTTCATGATTTTCTTAGCATCAGAAGACAGTAATAAAAAAAACATCTAAAGAAGAATTTTTTACATGATCTTTTGTAAATAAGAAATCATACAATCCTATTCATACATATTGTACATCTGAACTTTTGAACAGATGATTTTAATTGATTTCCTATCCAGTTTTGATTCTACATTTGTAGTGTCTTATTTTCTTGTGAACAGTCACACGACAATGATGCTTTAAATATATGAATAAACCAACACAATGATATGATTGTTTCCAAAGTTTCAAAATAGTCATGAATTTTTTTTTTGAGAACTATTGTGAATGGGCTTTTATATTATTCTTTAAAAAAATAATAATTTACCTAAGATATTTTCAATATTTTATATACAGCCACTAATATTTTTTAATCTAATTCTCTTAACTATGTATTGTGAATATGAATTACTCAAATTAGTCACTCAATATTCATACAATAAACAATTGCTTGACTAACATAAGACTGATTCGTTATCAAAACTGGTACTGATATTTATGTTTACTGTGTTTGACTCATCATCTTTTAACAATTGGCCAAACTGCAAAATTCTGGTCAATGGGTTAAAACAATATTTTCTCTATTAATTAATAACACACTAGAATGTTTTGAAAATAATTTTTATAAATATATTAACAGACTTTCTTAATAGCTTGCTTAAAGTTTTTATTCCCACTTTCTTAAATGAATTCTAAAGGAGAAATAGGACCTTTGAGAGCAAAATTAGTTGTTTTTTTAGCATTATTAAATTATTTGATAATCACCTTGATATAGTGCATTTAAATAAATTCAATAAAAAACAGCACACCTCTGAACCTTAAAAGTACAATTCCAGAATAGTTTATTGCAGATATAAGGCAATCTAAGCAAAATGACCAAACCAGGACACTAAAAGTTCTCAACATATTCAAATCATTGCATCAATTTCAAAGACAAACAACAATTATCTTAAGCCCGACAATCTTTAAACCGAAAGGAACAGTCGAATTAAAAAATTTAAATTCTCATTTATGTTTTTTCAAATAATCTTAAGAATGTTTGATTTTCTGCATTCCATTTGAGAATGCTTTAACCCAAAGATGATCTCCTAAATAGATCAAAAACATTTGTGTTTTATCTGCATTAAACTATTCTGGAATTGTACTTTTAAAATTCAGAGGTGTACTGTTTTTTTCCTCTAAATTCAAGTTTAAAGTTTATATTCTATAGTAAAATGTAAATTTTAAACCAATGTTCAGTACATAAAATCTTGCAGCAGACATAAATGTTACGTATCATTCGACTTTAGTTCCGACCTAAATTTTACATTCATTTTGGAGTAAAAGAATCTTCATAACTTGTAAATGGGGGGGGAAATGCTTATTGTACAATTTAACAAAATTTCTTCAAAATCTTTTTAAGAATTACAACCAACTTACTGTTATAAACTTATAACCATCCTTATTGATTTTTCAAGTTATATATTGCTATTTTAACAATACAGTAAATGAAGTCTAAATTTAAAAAAAAAAAAAGACTGCATTCAGAGTATTTTCCCAAACTCCTCCAGTATGAATACCGGTTGCCATATCAACTTACTGGATACATAATCTAATTAAATATACTATTAAAGTGTAATTTTCATAAGAAAACATATAATTTAAATATATAACAACAACATATGTCTCTCTTGGAAAGTATCCTTTACAAAAGTTTCTTTTTCCTCGTGCTAATGCTTCACTCGTATTGAAAATGATTATTTTTCTTTTATCATAAAATAATTTTTTTTGTGATAAATAAGTATAACTCTTATTAAATCAAGATAAACGTTAAAAACACACACAGAGATAAAATCACATAGATAAACGATTTATAATACCAAATATTCATCGTCTTTTATATAATTACTTAATTAACTACAAAAATTAAGTACATTTACATTTCATTATGAAATTTTACATGTTAACATCTTTGACAAGAAATCTTTTAAAATGGCGGATACAATCAAGTATTAGGTTAACCGTAACCAATTTTTACTAATTATTTATTTATAACACATATGTTTTCATAAATAACGTGTTCAATTCTGAGAAAGATGCTTAAGTATAAAGAAAATCGAATTTAATTTATGTAAAATATTATTTATAATGCAAATTTTAACCTAACATTTAGGCTTACCTTAAGACCAGTACCTAAAACAATAGCGTCGTATTCTTCGTCCATGATTTTATTAACGAAAAGATTTTAAAACTCGGATCCGAAATACAACTAATTTTTTCCGATTTTTATCAGTGAACCAGCCACACCGCCAGCGGATGAATGGCTGCTAAAGCCCGTACAAAATGCGACCAATCGCTTCTATCGGAGGTGATGGCACTTTAATTACCGCACTCGACACGAGAGGCGCCGTCAAAAATGGAACTAACGCTAATTCTTAAGTGGGTGTGGTTTTTCAATTAATCGATATATCTGATAATAATTTTATTACATTTATAAAGATATTTAAAATAAATGAAATAATTTTATTATCATTTATATATAATAATATGTTTAAAATTGTCCGTTTATTTTTATTATTTGTATTGTTTTTTTTTTAATACAATACTGCACAATGTTGCGTATAACCAATTCTTAGGAAAATCAATCAATGCGTATGATTTCTAAAAAGAGATATTAATTTTTTTCGTTAATATTAAACAATTACATTATTTTAAATTACTTCTTAATTTAATTCACGTGAAATTATAGGCTACTTATAATTTACTTTAAAAAAATTTTTAAATTTGAAGAATATGGAAAATAACTTTTTGAATAAGTAGTATTTTTCAACAATATATTTTAAAGTCATATTAATAATTAATTAAGTTCTAGAAATGTATATTTTATGCAAATAAGAATTAAAAAATTAAATTATTTAAAATTATATTTTTAAAAATTTTAAAACTATGATTTATTAAATTATATGATCTTCCACAATATGGACAATACAATCTTTTATGTCTTATAAAATGATAGCATATGAGTAATACGATGCTTATTCATTACTTTTCACGAAACAAATATCAAAAGTCCGAATATTGTCAAAAAAAGAAATCCGTTGGTATGACTGCGGAAGGAATTGTGTTTTCAATTTGTGAAAGCGCTTTCTGATAATTTGAATGTCGAGTGGACATTGTGCGTTGGCTTATTCAAATTAAACTCAAATTGAAATGAATTAATTGTTGAAAAACAGAGAGAAGTATTTTAAAATTAGTGTTTCGTATAGTAAAACATAGTACAGTAAGACCCCGCTTAACGCTGATTCAATATAACGCGGTCTGCTTGATGCCTAAAAAACGCTCAAAATTTACGCCGATTCAAATTAACCCAGTATTTCATTGATTCGTATATAATACAATTATTTTCAAACACGAACCAATCAGCAAAAGGTGGCAATTCGTCGTAGCGCTGTACTTCCCTTAAATCTGTGTTTGTTTTGTGCAATTTGGGAAAAGATATAACACCATGGATGCTATAAGAAATATCGACTTCGCTTGGCAAGAATTAACGGAGAAATGCATGAACGGAGTGTGGAAGAAGTTATGGCTGAAAATATCTAAGATTTCTCATCGAGAAGAGTCTATCGCTGATCGTTAGGTTGACAAAATTGTCAAGCAGGATATATGGGAGTTACTGCAGGTTTCTGGCGAGAGCCTTACCAACGACGACCTTCACGAACTGGCAGAACAAGAAATTTATGTAGAACTGAAAAATAGTGATTCTGAAAACGAAGAACCCAAAAAATTTCCATACAGTTTCATGTATGGAAATTTCATGTACAATTCATGTATCGATTTTAAAACCTGTTTGAATCAATAGAATTAACGTTTTATTATAGTATTTTATTACTATTAATAAAGTGCTACAGTAAATATTATCCAAAATTCACGAATATGTGTGTATCAGGTATTATCCGCGCCAAAAAGACATCAGCGTTTTTTTACTATGGAGTCTAACTTGTAAGCTGTGTTGTGGAGTCAGAGTCGGTCGACTCCGGCCCTGAATTTTACTGTTAGTAAAATGTAAAGTGCGAAAAATACTTTTTAATTAGTATCTAAAGATGTTTCTTAAAAAACGGACACTTCGATAAATTTAGATATAAAAATATATTCACCTATAAAGGCCATTTCACATCAAAATTTTATGCGTATCGCACGCGACGTGTTTTATACTTTCAGAAAAAAAGCTTTTACAATTTAAAAGAATATTTCCATATGGCCTAAAGAGTTGTATTCTCTATATAACGCAGGCCAGGCTAAGTATGCTTTTGTTATTACCCAATAAAAAAATTACGAAACATGGCGCGAAGTGCAGAGACAATAATAAAAAGTTTATGGTAAGGTTTCGAAGCGCCAAGCTTATCTTTATCAAAGAGAAACTCCGAAGTAAAAATTTGACTTTCATTTCAGGTGCCATAATTTTTATTCGGCACAATATTTTTATCCCGGATGTTTTTTCTACGGATATCAATTGTTTCTGACAAATTAACTTTCCACTAACTTTTTTTGGGGGTGCCTTGACTAACAAACAAACTTTTGTACAAACCAATTGTTATGCGGTTTTTCAAATAATCTTAAGAATGTTCCATTTTAGAATGCTTTAACCTGAAGAAGATCTATGTAGATCGAAAACGTTTGTGTTTTATGTGCATTAAACTTTTCTGGAATTTTACTTTTATGGTTCAATTGTGTGCGTTTTTATGATATAATATATTCCAAACATACAGTGTTTGAACTATATTTAGTCGTGCTGCATACGTAAAATATTAGAAGATAATTTAAATTAAACGAGTTAAAAGAACAATTTTGTAACTATATACTTCTTAAAAGTGAAATCTCAGACACCACGAAGGAATGCGCGTATCCATGTGCACATTGCAAGACCGTCAGAGGTGATAGAGATACGCAATAGATTTTTTTAAAACTCTTTCCGCCCTGTGGGCACTAAGAGGGCCTCTTTTAGAAGGCCTATTATGGGTTCGGCCAGGCCCACAATGGGGCGACCGGGTGGTGAGGGACAGGGCCCGACATATCCGAACAGACCACCCCCCCGAAAAATTCCTGGAGATTTCTCGACCCGTTCGGATTCGATCCCGGGTCCCCCAGAGCGGTAGGCTGCCACCTTGACCGCTCGGCCATCCGGCAGCAAATACGCAATAGATTAAAAGAACAAAGATATGCAACAAACACCTGTTATTCAGTAATGAATATGGCTCCCACAGGCAGCTACATAGGCGAGGAAAACACTACTATCAATAAGACGATTAATGGTTGTCTGAGATATTCCTTGCCAAGCTGCATCCACTGCGGCGTGCATATCGTCTACGGTATGTTACGGTAGTCCCCGGCAGGGCCAGATTTACATAAGGACATTTGGGGCCGGTGCCCAGGGCCCCCACAAAACTATGTTTAAACATAATTTTTTTTTCTTCCTATTACTGCCACAGCCTAGTGTGGCCTAATCATGAGAGCCACAGGCAAAGAAAACCAAACCCGGAAAAAAACCGATGAAACATCGGAAAATTTCGGGAAAAAAATTTTACATAGATATTTTTCGATTAAATTAAAATAATTAGTTTTACACAATAAAATATATGTATGTTTACAATAACCTTATTTTTAAATGAAATTTACAACTTCCTAGTTGAAATCTAGTTGAAAGTACTGTACATATTTTGTGTAAATTTTCTAAATCATGAAATTTGCCTAAAGGGGCTCTTAAAGGGGGGGCCCCACCGAATTTGTGCCCAGGGCCCTAGGATTGGTTAATCCGGTCCTGATCCCAGGGCCACTCACGTGGGACGAGGTCCCACAGATGTTCGATGGGCGAGAGATCCGGCGAGGCTGCTGGCCAGAGAAGGAATTCCGTTCTAATTAGTTAGAGTTTGCTATGCGACGTGCTGTCTGGCATTATATTGCTGAACACTGTGTCGGGTGCACCAGTGGCGAACCACATGTCCTACAATTCGTGTGACATACTGGTTCGCTGTCAGAATACCGGAAATGTGCACCAAGACTGCTGATCGAACATGATACTTCACCAATCCATGATGCCCGGTGAAAAAGTGCTGGCACGTAGCATTCCCTAGGATTCCGCTACATCCGTCCACAGCTGTCATTCTCCACAGACAGAAGCGGGATTCATTCTAAACAATACTCCATGCCATTCAATGGTCCAATTGCGATGACGATAACACCACACCAGGCATACAGCCCCGTGTCGAGCGATTAATGGCACACCGTTGCTGGTTGCCGTGCGTGCAGTTCAACTTTATGCGACCTGTTACAAATGGTTTTGGTGAATACAGATGCACCTCATGATGGCGACAAGTAGATTCATATTTCACATGTTGTGGCAAACGGAGCTGTGAGATGGGCTGTTCGCTCTGTTGTGCGCCGATGCGATTCACTTCCTCTTCAGCGTGTTCGCAGATGTTCCTGCGTCTATCGCGACATACATCGCTGGATGGTATTCACGTCCTGCCAGAAATTACACGATTAATTGGCGTTAATCAAACATTTGGCGAAATGGAATGAAGAAAACTATGTAGCTGACAGATGTTTCAAAATTTTTGACGGCCGGATGGCCGAACGGTCAAGGTGGCAGCCTACCGCTCTGGGGGACCCGGGATCGAATCCGAACGGGTCGAAAAATTCCCAGGAGTTTTCCGGGGGGTGGTCCGTTCGGATATGTCGAGCCCCGTCCCTCACCACCCGGTCGCCCCATTGTGGGCCTGGCCGAACCCATAATGGGCCTTCTAAAAGAGGCCCTCTTAGTGCCCACAGGGCGGAAAGAGTTTAAAAAAAAAGATGTTTCAAAATATTTAATGAAATAAACAGAAAGGATCTTGAATTCTAAAATTTTAATAGTTTGATAGAATTAGTTTTTTGTTTTCCAGGAACTTCTTTTTTTTTAACTCTTTCCGCCCTACGGGCACTAAGAGGGCCTCTTATAGCAAGCCCATTATGGGTTCGGCCAGGCCCACAATGGGGCGGCCGGGTGGTGTGGGACGGGGACCGACATATCCGGACGGCCCACCCCCCGAAAAATTCCTGGGGATTTCCGACCCGTCCGGATTCGATCCCGGGTCCCCCAAGGCGGCAGGCTGCTAACCTTGACCGCTCGGCCATCCGGCCGCTTTTCCAGGAACTTCAGTTTCTGTTGGAATATTTTTATTCGTGAATCTTCTGTGGTGAAAAAAAAAGTCGAGATTAAATATTGAAGCCATGAAAACTATGTTAACTGTAAAGCAAAATTAGTATTTACAATGGAACAAGTTTTATGATAAAATTTTGAGTAACTAGAACTTATTAATCAAAATAAGTAATCTGAAAAATATTCTTGGTTTTACTCTTGAAAATTTCCATCAATGCAACTATTAAATTTGATATCATATTGTAATAAAATTTTTCGTTATAAGTTTTTCGAAAATAGCTTTAACAAAATTTTTTTACGCCATTAAATCAGTATGAAAATGTACTAATTACCAATAACACTCATATTTCTTGACGGAATTTGAATGCGATGGCATTTCTTTATCAGTTGTGGGTCCCCTGTCCCGTTTTGACATCAAGAAATTATGGCCAGTCTATTTACAGTATATCCAAACTAAGTCAGTTCATAGTCTATACTATACATGTACGATCGAAGGTAGAACAATGGGAACTAAGTAACCTGGAAATTTAAGATTAATATAATACATATCAACAATTACATTCGCAGTGAAGACTACATTTTGCTATTCATAGATTTTAAAGAAAAACCGTTTTAGCGGAATATTCAGTCCGTTCATTATTTAATAAAGTTTTTGAAGAGGTGACGACGGGACCCCCGCAACAGTGGTCGCGGTAGCCTTAAATGTCACTGGCTAAACGTTATCTTACTATTCATCAGTTGCCAGAAATAATAAATTAAGAAATAAGAATGTGTGTCACACTGTCAATAAAATTTGAATCAGAGCACAACAAGTAATATAGTGAATCATCAGATTTCAGAAAAGATTTTAAATGACGAAAGTACAATTGTATGATATTCGACCGGAGATAAGTGCTGTATTTTTGTAATAGCTCTTTCCGAATAAGAAATTTAAGTTTTCGATCTTACATCAGATAAGTTTAATTTGAATACAAAGTTTACTACTTTGTTGAATGGTTTTAACTTAACTATTTTAATATTATAAAATAATAGAGTCAACTCCAGGAATTTTTCAAAGTGGTCTGACACGGATATATCGGGCCCCATCCGTCACTACCCTGCCGCCCCATTGTGGGCCTGGCCGATCCCATAATAGGCTTGATAAAAAAAAGTTCTGCATGGCGAAGAGTAAATACAATTTTTATTTTATTAATTAATAAGTAATGATAATGACATCATAGAGCATAAAAAATTGTCATAAAAATAAATTTTCTTTAGCAGACAAAAAAAATTTTTCAAAAAGCAACTATTTGCCCTTAGAGGGCGTTACTTGTTGTTTTCTCCATAATGTACGAAAGTCGACGTCGCGATTTAGAAGGAAATAATACTTGGACATTTTCAGATGATTTTATTAACAGAAGACGACGGGAAAGAGAAAAGATAGGAACAGCAGGAGCTAAAGAGGTATGGAACCGTTCCCCAGATCGACAAAGTGATTCAGACGAGAATGAGTTAGATGAAAGAAATGACGGTCGAAGATTCTTGAACCGAAATCACAATAAAGAAATCCGAAAATCTAAAAAGAAACGATCTAAACATAAGAAAGAGCATGCTAAATCTAAGCATAAGAAGCAAAGTAAGAAGAAATCTAAAATTAAAAAGGCCAAGAAGAAGAAGGTTACATCGAGTAGCGAAAACAGCACCAATAGTGAGGTCGAAGAGAAGGAATATGAACTGACATTAAATCAGAAAACTAGAGACTCCTCTGATTCGGATTCGGACGATTCTTATGTTGGACCTGTTCCCAAGACTCACGTTCACCTCTCTGCAAAGGATTACGGTAAAGCCTTACTTCCCGGAGAAGGTGCAGCCATGGCAGCCTACGTTGCAGAAGGAAAAAGAATTCCTAGACGAGGAGAAATTGGGCTAACTAGCGAACAGATAGAAGCCTTCGAAGCCGTAGGGTACGTTATGAGTGGTAGCCGTCATCGTCGCATGGAAGCCGTTCGACTGAGAAAGGAGAATCAGATATATAGTGCCGACGAAAAGAGAGCTTTAGCTATGTTCAATAAGGAAGAAAGACAGAAACGAGAAAATAAGATACTCTCTCAATTCAGAGAGATGATTAATGCCAAGCTTCATGATAAATGAACATTTTTAAGTTCAATGTAAATACTAAGAAAAAAAAATTGTACAAACTTTTGTAATCTCAAGTATGGAAACATAAATGTTTAATTGGTTGTAAAAATCTTTATGTATTACTATATTAAAAATATGCAAAACATATTTCAACAAAGACATTTTAATGAAGATTTCACATTTATTAACATAAAATGAGTTTTTACATAAAATATAACTACACAGTTTCAATTTGAAAATGCAACATTCAAAATTATATATCAATAACAATAATTCTACTTTTCTAATAAAACATTCCAAACTAAAATAATTTTGTAGTTACTAGTACTCTTTAATATATATATATATATACATACTAGTTTACAGTTTCAGAGAATATAACAATTTTGAATATGTTTATAAAAATTTAAGTATAGATGTTTCTAAACTGTAAATTACATTATAATTTCTAAAGTAGAGTGACCACAACATTTACAATCTAACTGGAGGCATATTTCAGAATCAGTGAAAACGGGGTCTAATACTGATTAATTTTAAAAAATGACCAAAGTTCAATTTATTTATCGATTACAAATTGGTGATATTATATTCACATGTTAATAAAATCTTACTGTTCGAAGATTTTAATATCCAATTGTATAATCACAAACAGGCAAAACCTGGAAGTCTGGTCACCCTACCTAAAGTATATTGTTAACAATAACATTCAGTTTGGATTGTGACAAAAATTTTTAAGATAATCTAGAATGAAATTAATTCTAGAACAAGAATAACAGATTATTTAATAATATAATTTACATTCTTTGTTAAGATGTATGCCAGTAATTATATTTCATTTCACTATGAACCATATATAAAAGCAGTTGTTCCACTCCTGAATGATAATGTCAAAGTACTGAAAAGAATATTGGAATTAATAGAAAAATGAGAAGCTAAAATGTTACAACAGATATATACATTTTATATCCAAATTAAAATATATGGTAGAAATGATAAGTTCATTTTTACCAAGTTATACATAATTATTTTGTAGTAATGATAATATTTCTCACAATTTAATCTCTTAATTTTCTATTTTTACATCATTGAGCATTTTATAGAATATTTATTAACAACAATTAGCTTATGATGATGGTTATGAATTATACAATATAGATTATGTACAATGTTTATGTATATGTAATGAATATGACATTAAAAATTTATAAGACTAATTAAATCAACATTCAATATATGACAATAATTTCGATAATAACTAGGTAATGATATTCATTAGCTGGATATAGTAAAAATCTAGAAATTAATATGATCATAAAACTTCTAACTTTTAAATATCTACATAACACTGTAGTATAGAAATTCATATAGTAGTTCAAGGAAAATTTTTAGAAAAATTTTTGTATTGTATAATAATAATAATAATGTGTTTTAGATCATTTTTTCTTTTTCAGTTGTAGTATGTGCACTAATTTTCTCTTATTATACAGTAATGTAAAGCGTTAAAAGACATAAACAACACCTTTTTAACAAGTGGATAGCACAGTGCTGGCAGTGTTTGCCAAACAACAGGATGTCACCGTATTCTGGGACCGGGCGGCAATTATTAGGGCAATGAAATCTATACAGGCGGCGAAACTTCTCGAAAAAATAGATATATACAAGGCGCATGTAAGCAAGGAATGCATCAATCACAGAGATGCGGAAGGATTATCCAACGCCTGGAAGTCCTTTTATATTGATACGGATGTATAGATGTTTCTTGTTTGGACGACACTATTATTTTTATTGTATTTATTTTATAATTATTTTTAAGTTTTGATTAACATGTAAGCGCATTTCTGTTATTCTGTGCAACTGCACTTTGAATTTATTTTTGTTTTTTGTAAATTTTCGAATACTTTGTTCTTAACTTTGGAATAACTGATGAAAACCGCTGAAATCGGTCGAAAACGTTTTTTAATGAATTAAACATTTGCTGGATTGTTAAAAAGGTGTTTATGTCTTTTAATGTTTGTTTAACTCCAGCAGGCATGTATTATTTAGTAATTTAAAGCATAAAATCAAATATTTTAAATGTCTTGAACAAACAAGTTACTAAAATAAAAATTCCAGAATTTAGTCTCTCTAAAATTTCAATTAAAAACTTTAGTAGCCTATACCTGGAATATACAAATACTTAATTTATGCAACTTAAATAAATTATACTCATGTTAGTAACTGAATTTACTTGAAAATATTTTAACGTAACTATAAGATCATTTTAAACTTCAACATTTCTTTAATTTTATTATACTCATATTTCAGCTTTGTATAATTAATATTAAATGAATATTTACTTTTACCATTTTTGATATATTATTAAAGAAACATGTAGATGAAAAGGAGCTTCTAACAAATTTCTAATAAATAAATGTCTCAAAATGAGAATTAAAAATCCATACAATTTTGGTTCACAAATGAAACTGTATGTAATTTTAAACTTTCTATACTTCAAATGCATTAATTTAAAAAAAACAAAAAGATAATTAAAAACTGTTAATTATCTGATCAATGAAGAATTTTTATATCTGAAAATGTTAATATAGATATTTATTTAACTCCAGTAATGTGGATTTTCAGTGTTTTCTACAATTTTTGAGTTTGTCTTGATTTTATTTGCAAAATATTTTAACAGTAATAGTACATAATAAATTTAGCTCTAAGCTAAATTTATTATGTACTATTATTACCACTTTCATTACTATTTTATTTTTTTTTGATTTACTACATCTCTTATTCAGAAAAATAGTATTTTAAAGAGAAAAATATATATTTCCCAACAAGTGATTTAAAGATATATAATATAATAATGGATTATAGCCTAATAGATAGAGAAAGACAAATTTAAAAATGAATAAAATAGAAAACATCTAAAATTAAACTTAAAATATTACTTGAAGAACAAATGTCAAATTCATAAAATTAAAACAAAAAAAGTGATGATAATTATATTGGATCAATAGGAAATATAAAGACAAGAAAAACAATTTTAAATAAACAATAACAACACTGAAAAGTTTATTAGACATAAATAAATATTTGTAATTCTAGTCAAAAATAAAACAACAAAAATGACTATGTAGTCATTTTTGTTGTTTTATTTTTGTCAACTGTACCCAAATTGTTGACTTTAAATTTAATGACCTATATAAGGTAATATTGGTTGCAGTAATTTACTTAATTATAATTAATATTACACACTCAATTATACTTGAGTTAATTTATTAAAAATCTTTGAACAAAGCAGGAATTTCCTATTTAAAAAACAAACAAGTTTTCTGAGTTAAAATCATCAATGTTCTAAAACCAGATGGATGGAACATGGATTACATCAATGGTTTTAACTAAGAAAACTTGTTTGTTTTTTAAATAGGAAATTCCTGCTTTGTTGAAAGATTTTTAATAAATTAACTCAAGTATAACTGAGAGTATAATATTAACTATATAAAGTAATCTTGATTAGGAACCAAAAATCTTTTTTATTTAAACATCTGTTTTATTCTTAATATTCATATAATTTTTAATGTAATCTCTAACTTTTAAATAATTGAGCTGCAATTTGAAAAAAGCGTAGGTGTATAAATTTCCACCGTTGTACTGTACATCTGTCTTTCCTTAATCTCGAGAACAGTGTTAGATAAATGAAATTCAAGACTAGATATGGAAAGCTTAGGGCAGGAGGCCTCGATTAACTATACACGAATTTCTGATGCAAACTGGAAGTCGTGTCATTTCAATTCAAAAATTTTCCCCCAAAAGGAGTTAATGACCGGCACGACTTCACTGCTAACGGAAAAGTATGATGTACAGGGACAAGACGCTATTAATTTGAGATCAAGAGCTATTTCAAATTAAATCAGTTGAAAATATAATTAAAAATTGCAGCCCAGCATTGTGACAATGTCAAAATAAATAATTGCTCGTTTCTATTAATAATTTCAACTGACATATAAACTATTACTCAAATTTAAAAATTTCTTTTAAATCATATAAATAATTGAGAATAATTATGTAATTTCTATATGAATGCTTAAAAGAATATTTGCATAACTAAAGTTAATAAATGAAACTATTGATATAAAGCAGAATTAACATACATAAGTTCAAATGCAATAAAATACAAGGAGATATGTTTTTTATTTTTAATATTTTACAGACAAAAGATGTGTTCTTTAAGGTCTCTGATTTTTATAGGCTTAAGTAATAATACAGGTTTTAAAAATTTTCATGGTAACAGAAACATGCAACATTGGACAGCTTATATGCCCTGCAGATGTTTTAATATCTTTTTAACAAATAAAACTAATTCTACATAAAAGTAAAAGATCAAAAGTCAAAACGTTATTTATAAATTAAGGATTGTTATATTTGACAAAAATTAACATTTAGATATCAAATAATTAATAGTAGTTTTATGAGATTCTTTGAAAATTAGAAATGAAATGAAATATATAATAAACCAATCACAAGTTAAAATATATTATTGTTTACATCTAATAATACAAAAAATTCCAAGTATGACATAACTAAAACAAAATAATTCAGTATTGAAATAAATTAATTTTTTTGTTGAATCTTTCTTGACATTAGTAACAAATATTTTAAATTTCATTCACTATAATTTAATTTTTTTCCTGGATCTAGGACCTAGAGAGAATAATAGATGTAACAGATTCTCATTCCAGGAGTGTTTCATTACAACATAAACTAAATAACTACATCATTTATCCCTGTTACCATATTATTGCCAATATTACAATGCAAATACTTCAGAAAGCCAAATCTTTAATCGAATAATAGTAAATGTTTTTGTCATGATCTAGGACAACCTCAGCTTACAATAACTGTAAGAATATTGTACAATATGAATTATTCATATAAAATGAATCTAAATATTGTTGTTCTTTAAAATTGATCTAAGTTCAAATGTCAAGTTTGTAAATATCAAAATATGCTTTTGCAAAATTTTTAAATAATGTTTGATTCGCTATTAAAAATAATGTTTATTATTTTTAATACATTAAGGGATACATCTTTTGTTTGTAAGTTCGGTATCAAAATTTATGATGATTTAACACTTAACCTGCTTTGAACGTAATATTATGTTCCACGAATTTTTTTTAAAACTATGGCAACCATGGTATTACATTTCTCAATAAATCAAGATATTCCTAGGTTTAAAATGTAACATTACATTTATACAGTGTGTTCATAAAGTCTGTGTGCAATTTAAGAAATTTGTAACTATTAGTATTTATGATAGAAAAAATTCTGTAAAAAGTATTAGAAAGCTTAATATGCCTAGTTTTAAGTAAAATTATTTAGCAATTCTTCAACACAGTAATTTAACAATTTTTTAAAACTTTAAAAATTCCTCTTTTTCAGAATTACATGTGACCCATGGCTTCAACTGAAGAAAAAGTAAACTGTGCCTTTCGGTTGGCTGAACTGAAATCTACTGTTGCTGTACGAAGAAAGTTTAAAACTAAATACAGTAAAGAACCATCTCAAAGGAACTCTACTGCCAAATGGATGAAAAAATTCAGAGACAGGCTCAATCCATGATAAGCCATGGTCTGGTAGGCCACGTGTCAGTGAAGGAAGTATAGCATCTGTAGAAGAATCTTTTATGGCAAGTCCAAGAAAGTCACTAAGATGAGCATCACTAGAGCTGAGGCTTTCAAAGTCCAGTGTTCATAAGATTCTACAGAAAAGACTTCACCAGACTTGACTCCATTAGTTTTTTTTTATGGGGACATGTGAAAACAGTATGCTTCAGTTTCACCAACACCTAATTTTACTGAGCTTAAAATTCTTTTATTTTTACAAACATTTTCAACCTATTTACTATAGGTCATCATCAGGTTTACTATAATAGTAAGAAGACTGAAAACTGAAGAAGACCGAAAAATATGGTCAAAAACGTTTGTATTACAATAAATATTTTACTGGTCACTTAAAGGTTGTTGTGAGTTTATTGTACATTATACCAGTACCTGTAAATGAGTGTGGTTAACCTTTATACAAGTTATAATAGTAAACCTGACGATGACCTATAGTCCAGATTCCTTTATTCTAAGAGCTATAGTCCTATATTCCATAATGTTCCAGAAATCAGAAACCATTTTCACTGTTTGCCTAGTTTTCATTAAATTTTTTCTGCTCAATGGAATATATTGTAAAATAGTAAAAATCAGCCAGCACACAGGAAAGGAAATGTATTCACGGAGCCAGCAGGTTAATTGTTAAATCTAAAAGTTATGATTTATGAAATTTTATTATAACAAGCTATGTTGTTATAATAACCATTTATTTGTCAATTACAAACGCTATTAGCATTGGCAGATTTAGAACTTGAGAGGCCGCAGGCACAATTCAATTTTGAGGCCCCTCTCTAAATATTTTCACGACCCCTACACCCTATAGTGTGCATTCTACATGCATGTTTTTTACTCTGGTAGGCACTATACTGGTGGTCCAAAAAAGTGAGACATAGGGAAATAACATTGAAAATTAACCAACATAAAATTACAATTGCCCAGCTGTATTTAAAAGGTTACCGATGTTCAGAACATATTATGAAAATTGAAACTTATTAACACAAAAATTATTAAGTTTCAATAAGTAAAAGTGTTGAAAACAAAAAAAAATCTAATAATCTATAGATATAAAAAATAATAATTAAATACAATAATTTTTTTTTAATTTTGAGGTCCCAGGCATGCACCTGTTTAAAAATCCGCCACTGACTATTAGCTAGAACGTTGTCTAACTGATGACCGATGGATCAAATCTTATGAGAGTCAACTATAAATTTATACATAAATATAAGAATAAAAAACAATTAATGTAAATTCCACTGTACTTATTTTCTCTTAAATGACTAAGTAAGTTATCATTAAACCACATTTATTTAATAAATAACTAAATATAAAAAAAATATTACATTATAAATGGAATGTATATTAATTATTAATTTGTTAAAAAATTTAATATTCAAGTTTATTACTATTTATTATTTACAGATATAAATAGTCTACCTGTTTTTATAAGTATAGATATTTTGGATAGCACACCTCTATTTCATGAACTTCTACTTCAATTTTTAATAAATAGTTAAAATGAGAGTTAAAATTATCAATGAATAAAATGAATTGTTATATAAACTGAATAAGTAGATTACAATCGTTAAATTTTAATTATATAATATTTATTTTTAGTGTTTAAGTAAGCTTGCCAACTCCCAGAGAACTGATTCCAGTTTTCCATTCTAGGAGCAAAAACTTTTGGGAGAATTGACATTTTTTACTCTCAGTAATATCAAAATACTGTCAGCTATTCTTTAGTCTGATTTATTATAACATATCCCAAAAGTTAATTGTCTTGTTGAGTAAATACAGGAGGATACCTATCAATTAATGTCAAAAATATATATAAAAATCAATCTTCACAATATAAATAATATCATAAAAATATATTTTATTTAAATCTAGAATATATAATGTACATATAAAAGAACAATCTTTTATTTAAACTATATATATGTATTATTTCTGTATTTTAAAATTAATAATTATACAGAGACACAGTGTAAAAACCTTTCACAGTGTTGTACAGAGAACCAATGAACATTTTCGGCCTCCACCAAGGCCGAACGGTGCCGGGAGGAGGGGTGAAACGCGACACGTAAGTTATTTATTTTATGGGCTACACCGTTCTGGCAGTCGTGTGGGGATAACTTTTACTTTTAGTTCTCAACCTGAAGGAGGCCGAAAACGTTTTTTGGTTCTCTTTACCACACTGTGAAAGGTTTTTAGACTGTGTCTCTGTGTTAAGCACTCCAGTGTTACTAGAAGTTGTTATTGCGTTAATAATTATAAATTTATCTAACAAATATGTTCTATTTCTAAAGATTGTTGAGTTATTTGTAAAGTTAATAAAAATAAATTCTACTGTAATCAAAAATAAATGAAAATTGAAATCAATATTATTACTACTATATATTGTTTTTTTATTAATTAGATATTTTCAATCTATATGACTTCAGTGTTTATCATCAGAATTTTATAACTTTAAATATTGATTATATATTTTTTAAACCTACAATTTCAGAAATGACACAATATTTTATTAATAAATCTCACGTTTTGGATAAAACATTTTATTATTTGCAATACATATTCTTCAGTTTTACTCATTTCAAATACTTTGAGTATTTCTATGAAAGAAATTAGAAGTTAATATAATTTATTATGTCAAATTTTTATTATTAAAATAATAATAGTACAGAAAGTTTTCAATTTTCAAATCACTATTCTCTAAATATGATATATAATAATTTCAAGAAAAAAATAAAAAAAAGCAATGTAATAATCCACAGGGCAAATGAGCCATCTACTGCATTTAATAACAAGAAACTTTTCTGAGTTTATTCGACTCTTTTCTTATTTTACCAAAATAATTTGATGAAATTTACTATTATTTATATTACTATAACATTTACAGTATGATGTAAATTTGATTTATGTTTTTTATTTAACAACATTTTCGAAAATAACTATATGTAAAATGTTATATGGAATGTTTGAAGTTATCAGTCATAATCACAATTAGTTAATGACTAATTTTTTCAAAATATTTATTTTAGTTATTCATATATTGTATTTATGTTTATTAATCATTAACCTTCAGCTTCCTTTTTGTTTAATTGTTTCATATAATGATAAAACTGAGAATAATACTTATTAATTTCTAATTTCTGAAAATTATACAAAATTTATGCTTGTCTCAAAAAAACAATGTTCCTGAAGAATAATATACTAACATTTACAGTAATTATTTAAAACTTGCATTAAAATAAACATATTATAAACCAGTGGTAGATACATGGAAGCAGCAGGGTCTTAAAGCCCTCCCCATTTACATAAAAAATTGAAAATTTATTTGTTCAAACATTTGTGATGGCAAATATGGTTTATCGGACCATCTGCAATACAATTGTCATACACGTGCTAATTAATAAGTATTTTTAATTTTTGAGTAATTCCTCATTTGGATATTTCTGGATCCAGTACTGTTATAAACTGCCAGATCTTATAATTCTTGACAATATTACAGTTTTATTTATCAAATATACAATTTTCAAAAATTAAAATAATTTCACCTTAATTTATTAATTATAATATAGTCATTCTGAAACTAAATTAATTAAAATCCTTAATTATCTCAATTTCCAAAAATTCTATAAAATAATGACTATATCTACAACTACATTACTTACATAGTGGTTTAATATACAACTTAATTTAAGAAATAATATTAACTAACTACTTTGGGAATAATTCTACCGTTTAAATTGAAAAGAATCAGAACGCTCACAATATAAATAAATTACATAAATTTTTGAAATAATCAAACAGTATATCCATTAATGAACAAAATCACACATAAATGTAAATTTCCATACATAAAATACTTGTTCACCTAAACAAACAACATGATTTGAAAGTATTTGATAAAACTGACATTACATCTTTACATAATATACTAAAAACTTTCAATATTACAGCATTCAGTATATCACAATTTTCTTTAAGCAATTACGCCAGAAATTTCAATTATCTGGCTATAATTCAAAATTTCTCTGGAAAAATTATAGATTAAACATAAAGAATATTAAAATCTAAAAAATAAAATGATATGTAAAAGGAAAGACAACATACATACTTAAGAGCATTATTGAGTACAAGTAAAAATTCCTTCTGGATACAAGTTGTTGCTTTTAAGTACATCATTATTCTTTTATTCTTAATTACAGTATATACATGGATCAATTTAATATTTAACATTTAAAAGAGTTTTTCATCAGGAATGTATAATAAGAGAACAATATAGAAAATCAGAACATAATACATAGTGCATTGGCACAAGTGAGAGAACATTGATATAGTCAAAATATTCTATATCTAAGCAATATTTTGATATTGGCACATTTTATCATTTGTAAAAGTGTATTAACTTTAGAAAAATATTTTTCGCTTTTATTTAAATTTTGTTGAAAAGTTTTGGCTTTAGTTATTAACAATTTGGCAACGTAGCCATCATATCAGTGACGTTGAAATGCGTTAAATCTGATCAACCTTTTTATATTTTATCATTGATGATTCTTTATAGAATATACTATATCGTGAACACTCTAGTCATAAAAATTTTCTGGTATTATTTTAATTTATAAATAAGAAGACAACAGATATTTTCAAATATCAGAATAGAATGCAGAACATTGTAAATAAAAATAACTAAATGTTTCAAATATTGTTTCGAGTACTATTTTTTAAACTTATAACAATATAACTATTTTTTCATTGAAAAGCTTGACATTTTTTCAACTCTAACTTAGAAATGTTTAAAACTAACTTTTTGGTTTCAAGAAGTCAAAATATTTGTTTGTAAACATCAGTATTATAATAACTGATATATTAAATGCTGATTTTGATAGCTTAAATGTCTATTAAATTGTGGATAAAATAGTATTCTATAATATTAATTTAAAAAGTAAATAATTTTTCTTTATAATTTTGTTATCTAATAATTAAATAACTTTTGAATTTATTTATAAATTAATTACAGATTAAATTTTCAGTTTATTTTGAACATTTTAATAAAAATTAAACAACAGGAACTAAATTATAATTTAATGTTAATATCTAATTCAACCATATGAAACACTATAAATACCAGAAATTTCTTAAGACAAGAGTCTTGATATTGTATAAATAAAGTCAAAACTTATTGTAATTATTTAGGAAAGAGACATAATTGTGAATATATATCATTAATTGTAAACATTTTTGAGAATTAATTTTAATTAATTTTCTCTGGGAATTCATATGATAACTTTTAAAACCTATAAATGATAGAAGAATTTATATTTACTTACATATTATATTTTAAAAATGATATTAAATAATTGTAAAAGAAAATCAGCTTCTAAGCAACAAAAATTATCTGTTGCATAAGTAAAGAATCAATATACTTAAGTTTAATCTTTTAAATTATAGAAATACAAGTACTTCTCACTTTACGACTGAGTTCTGTTCCGACGACTACGTCGTTAAGCGAATTGGTCGATAAGCGAGGAGCTTGCGCCGGGAATATAGGATCGTTGTAAAATTATACAAATTATGCAACAAACTTCAAATTTATTCATAAAAAGACTATTATAGTACGCTATTAGCCTATTATAGTATGCTTAGTGCACATGTCACCATTCGCCACTGACCGACACTCAAGCTGAGAAAGGGGATTCCCCGAATTGCAGGTCGAAACTCGACTGGTCGTTAAGCAGATAGGTCGTAAAGTGAGGAGTACCTGTATACTATGAACAACATTTTTTCTTTTTTTTTACAAGAATATAGAATATTTTGTCAGAGATAAATACTTCATTATTATTATAAATGTAGCTAGCTGATGTATTTTAAACATTCATGTCTGCATAACAATGTGAGAAAACAACAATGAGAAAACAATTTACTGTTTTATATTGTTTTTGCATTATATTAAAACTAACATATTTCATTCATTTATTAGTATTAATTTTATATTCAAAATTTTAAGAAATTTAAATATAATATTCTAAAAATATTCAAAAATTTAGATTTAAAAGTTCTAAATGTATATACATTATTAAATATAGTCAGATACAATTTTTAAATATATTTTGATCTGCTTACAGATACAGATTTAAATATATTCCAAAAATATAAATCTTACGTGGGAATTTAAAGTTTAAACCTGCATTTTAAGCAGTCAAAATAAAGCTTTAGAGTTTATAGGCCAAGCTTTAAATATTACAATTTTTCACGATTTATAATTTCCATTTATTTATTAAATAATGTTTATTTGTTAAACAATGCAATGTCAATACTCATATTTCTCAATTAAAATAATTTTAAAAATAAAATATTAAATACTAATCATGTTTGCAATTTATACCAATTGTACTTATGAATTATGATTTTCCATATTTAAGTAAATATGATAAACTGATGATGTTATAGTCAAAGTTGTTTAACATCTGTCCACTTTGTGGTAGTATGCATTTTTCAAACTGAAACATTCATAAAAAAAATAAATTTCTCATTTTAAAGACTGCTTTATCAGTTTCTATTTATATATTGACTTAATATGGAAGACCTTAATCTCTTTTTAACAATGTTTTATTTTTCCAGTTTTATTTAAAAACTGGAAAAAATAATTTAATTCGAACAGTTTATCTATTTGTCATTTTTTTTTATGACAAATATCATCATAATTTCAGTTCATAAAATCAAAATTTTTACAGGTCTAAAATAAGCAGTTTTTTTCTTGGAATTAAGTGTTAATTTTTGGCACAGTTTGTGTGAAAGACAAAGAATTATAGTAGTTTATACTATACAATATCATATAATATATTTTCCATTTTTTCTTCTTCTGTTTTTTGTTTTTATAAATGTGACTTGTTAGCAAATTTAGTATTTAAATTAATTTCATCCATATGTATCATTGTACTCTCTTCTGAATGCTCAGATTGTCTACTTATTATTCCCAATTCTAAATTGCTTTCTGTGGGATGCTTATACTTATGTTTTCTTTCTTTCCATAATTTCAACCAATACTGAAAACCTGAAACAATATTTTGAGACCTTATTAATATAAGTAAAACATTTTTTAAAAGAAACAAAGAGACATCACGATCAAAATTTGTCCATAAATGGACACGTATAGCAAAATATGGTAAGTTTATCAAAGCAAGATGAAGAAAATTGTATAAAAAGGTAAGATTTGGAGAAGACAAATGTATACCAAATTTTGACTGACTAAGCATATATAATGCTAATGTTGGAAGAAGGAAATTTACACAAGACAAAATTAAAATTGCATTTTCTAATGAATATGGAAGAATAAGTTTTGTTTCATTAACAAACAAGATGCTCAAAAATGTGACACTATCTAATATTTCAAAAGAAGTGCTGCCAATTAGATCATTAAAGTAATTGTAATGATGAGAATGTCTTTTTGCATTATTATGAATCACAACCAAAAGCATAAAAACAATTATGGAGAGTGCAATTACAACTTTCAACATTTGAGGACTGAATGTAACCGTTGAATCAAGAGTTTGTGCAATATTCATCTTAAACAATAAAATAATTTTTGTTGTTAATAGTAAGGCATAAAATAGCCAAACCATATAACAGAGTGGCAATATTCCAAATCTAGTTGATGGAGTGAGCATGGAATCTACAACATCTTCTGGATGTCCTTCCTGTTGTAATCTTGCCTACAATAAATAGATACATATATATATTTAATTATTCTGTTATAAATGGAAATAACATTACTAGAAAGATCTATATAGATGAAGAAAAGATAAATTTTAAATTATAGTAATAATTTATTGATTAATAAGCTAGGCTTTTTACAATGGGAAGTTAAGTAAATAAATAGATTATAGTGTTCTGATTGCACATTAAAAAGCAAATTTTTCTTACTGTACTAATAGAATAATTACAAATTATAATAAAATACTTTAAAATAATAATTATAATTCATTATGTCATATTGTTTTAATAAATTATTTTCAATTTATTTTAAAATAATTGCTTTCTGTTATGATGCTATTTAATAAAAAGATCTGAAATAATTCAATTTACCTTCCTCTTATAAAATTTATAGGAAATAATTCCAGAAGCCATGAATCCAATGAGAACTAAAAAGTCAGCCAAAAACCAGAAATACCAACCAGCAGTACCTTCATTATGTAGTATTAAACAAAAATTGATCATGCTTCCTTGTATAACTAGCACTAGTAACAAAAAAATTAAATTGATAATGTGAACAATTAAGTTTATGCTACAACCGCACTTCAGTGATGTTTGTGTCATTGTTATATTGTTCTTCATTAACCTATGTAATGGAAAAAGTAAAATTAACAAAAATAATTGTTGCATATACTAACAATAATTATTATTATAATATAAAATTTTTATATTTTAATTAATAGTCAAAAAATCTTTAAAAATCCCAGTTAATATTTCTTACAAAAACATTATTTAATTATATACATATTCTTTACTTTCTTTTTTAAGTTCTTTTTGAATATAAGAAAATTATGCTATGTTTAGCATTCAGTTATCACAAATGAATGGTGTAAATGATTCAAAAACTAAAAAGATTGTACTAAATGTTAAGATAGGGTTATTCTGATAGAAAATCCAATTATATGTACTTGGAAATGAAGCTTGAAGTCCGGTTTGATCTCATGACAAAGAATGCCTTAAGCCACTTTCTGTGAATAAATGAGTGCCTTGATAGTCTTTGGGTCACTTTGGGTGACTGTTTTGTTTTTAACCTTTTTGACCCAAGACTAAATAGGTAGTCAACTTAATTCCATTTCCAGTTCTACATATATAGATATCCCTCTATAACAGGGCTTCTTAAACTATGGGTCGCTTAGCGAAATCTTGGGGTCATGAGATTTTAATGCAAAATATTGAAAATAATTTGTGAGAGTTTGAAAATGGCATGCTTTGTGTCGTAGGTTTCGTAAGTTGCACTTTGTGTCACTTCTGGTGCAGCGAGACGATTCAGCAACACTGATTGTAGTGTGAACTAGTGTAGTGTTATTGCTTTTCAGTGTATTCAGTTGGTTGTCTCTGTTCCATTGTAACACAAGAGTGAACTGTGGTAGTACACCATTATTGTTTTTGCAAATTTGTATATATCTTCAATATATATGTATATTTTCATTGTATTTCATATGTATATTGCAAAATATTTATATATCTTTATTTTAAAGTTTTTTTTTTAATTTTTGGGTCGTGAAAAAAATCACAATCATAAATGGGGTCGTGAATAAAAAAAGTTTAAGAAGCCCTGCTCTATAACATAGTTTGAGAATTGGGGAAACCTCCTGTACATTGTTTAAGAATTGGAGACATCACCATACAAAATGTAATTTTTAAGTACATTAATTACAAAAGCTCAGATGATATTATTTTGCCAAAAAGAAACAATCCTCGGTTAATGGTTTTTAGTAGTGAAGGAAAAATAGAAATTGCAATACTTTTAATTGTGATTGTTAGTTAATTATTGATTGCTTTAACAAATATGTTTCTTTAATTGTAGAATTTCGTCAGATGGCAATTTTTTTGAGTTAATTAAAGACACAGTCTGTCCAAAAAATTGGTAGGGTAGATGTACCAGTTTTGGCCAGTGTATCACATGTTCTAAAATATAAAACTTTGACGACCGGACCGTCCTTTTTAGGCTGCTTGGTTGTCAAATCTAAAAACGTTCCTTTAAAAACACAAAAAATATCCAATTAGAATTATAAAATTAAATTGGAACTGGTTGATCTTACAGACATCTTCAAGTTCCTTCATCCCTTCCATTTTTAGAACATGTGATAAGAATAAATGGTGGATACCAATTTTTTGGACAGACTGTGTCTTTAATTAACTCAAATATGTTTGTGTTAATTATAAAAAAGAATAGTATACTTTCGCTAACTTTTGGAACCTAACCCTATGTTTTCTACTAGTCCTTTGTTTTGTGTAGCACAGATTCATATAACACTGCTCTTTTTCAAAACCTAACTACAGTGTTATATGGGAGATATCTGTATATATAATATATATATATATATATGAAAAAATTCTATCTTAAACATTTTTAATTATATGAAAAGTTAGTGTAAACTTTTTAACTACTAACTAAACTAAACTAATTAGTCAACAAATTATTCATTTTTTTTAAAATATTTTTGAACATTTACACCTTTATAATCAAAAATGTTGGCTATTTTAAAAACTATTCTATTTAGCTGTATTGTATAATTATTTATAATATTCAGTTTTTTAATTAGAATATCTGTGTATGTTCACATTTATTGTTTGTAAGTTACAATACACTTATAAAATTTTACTTATTGTAATCTGAATTAGGTTAAGACGATAGTTATCATAATCTTCAAGTATATAGTTATATTATGGTTATCATAATAGGCATTTTTAAGCTGCCTTTTCCTGCTATCAGTGTTTTAAACATTAAACATTTTAATCATTATTTGCTCACAGTACAGTAGTATAAGTTCTTGGTATTTCTTACTTAAATTATATGCTAGCTGTTGTTAAAAATGATTTTGCAAAATCAACAAGCAAATAAAACTGATTAAATTACTAATAATTAATAATAATAATTAGAATTAATAAATCGGTTAAAGTGTACCTAGGTAATCCCAATGGCGGAGCTTCCTATCGTTCGTGTTCCCGACAGACTCCTCCCGGAAGGGAGCTGCCGACAGGCCGCCCAGTGTTTAACAACACTAGTTATTGATTCACGGTAGTTCTTAAACAAAAGAAAAAAAAGGAAATGTCTACTAAAAATGTAGTTAACCTAACCAAAGCGCCGCCATTGGGGTTACCTAGGTACACTTTAACCAATAAATCTTTAAATTATACATATTTTGAATATTTTAACATGTTGTTTAAATATCAAAGCCAATAAAACCTAAGTTTCACTAATTGTAGTTTTATTTACTTAATGCAATTAGTTATTGTTATCAGTATAGGATTACAAAAAGTGGTTTCTACTGTATCTAGTTTGCATCAATTTTGCCTATAGACAGATTTATCCACAAAAGGATTAGTCAGCTTAAATGATATAGAAAGATTGCATGATCCAACTAGTCTGAATCGAATTTAAACTATTTTGCGGTGTAATTATATGGCTGAAAAATACAGAAAATGAATATATCGAAAATATAATTTTAGAAAAATTTGTTTAAAAAATATACCAAATAGAATAAACCATACAAAAGTAAATCGCACGACTTTCAGCAATGCAAATTTATAATCTTTAATCCAAATTACACTATTTGATTAACTAGATAGGTGGTTGTATCCACTTTATATTAGGATTAATTATTAGAAATTATTGTTGAATTGTTTAATAGTTTAGAAAACGTTAACAATTCAGATTATAAATAATCATTTTTATATTAACAAAACCTGGATATTTATAAGAAATATTAAGGATTAATGCATTTTCTATTTTTAAGTACAAGAATTTAAATTCATTTACTGTATATTTCCGCAGATACGACGATAGTCGAATTATAAAAAAAGGCCCCCAAAATTCGGGGTCGTCCTATAAAACAGGTACAAAAAAAATTCAACTGAAATTTATATAAATTAAAACCGTTATAAAAAAATGGACAAACCGTAATTATTTACTATTAGAGAGTAGAGCATGTTCACAAAATAGAATAGCCCGTACTACATTTTTGTGAATAGTCAAGGTCATTACCCGAATGCCCGAATCGGTGCAAACATTTGCAACAATAGCAAGGCAAAAATAAAATTTGTTCATTCGAAAAATTACAAATAGGACATAATTCTGTAAACGTTACACAGTATTATTATCCAGATGACGATCGCCGATCTAAACTAAATTCACAGGCCATTGATAGTTGGGGGTCGTCTCATAGGACAGATATATGCTAAAACTATAAAACTTTGACGAAAATTGATACCACGTCTTATATGAAGGTCGTCTTATCTGTTGAAATATACAGTATATGTTTTATATTATTCAATAAATAACATTTATATAAAATAATAATCATTAATGCATAATTTTGAATAAAAGTTTTAAAATAATTTTCCAATGTCCGAAACGATTCACCGAAAATATTTTTTCAAAATAAACTTCTAATACAGCATTCAATTGTTTTAATATTGTGATATATCACAATTAATAATAATTTACATTATACTGTATACAGTCAAACCTGTTTTTATGCGCTCCTTTTATGTGCGATTTTTATTTGTGCGATTTTCTGGAAAAAAAAAACATTTCCAAAGACAGTAAACAGAATTTGTTCAAAATCACCAGTCTAGAACCATAAATATTTAGAATGAAATATTTTATATAGAATTATTATAGAAAAACTACTATAAGCAAGCCAAAAAAAGTAATTAGGTTTGCAATGAAGTCATCACTTAGAATAAAATAGAAATCAAAGACTGATGTCACCATTAAGTTTCATGCAACAACTAGCAAATAATATAATAGACAATGCTTTTTAAAGCTCTTTATCTAACTAAACAGCATACATTGGATTAAATATAATCAACTTAAGTATGTGAATAATTATGAGTATAACATAAGTATGTGCCATATCTTATAATTTTTGTAGCAATTAATAAAGCATATTTCTTCATTGCATCCTTCACAATGACAATGTTGTACTGTACTTATTATTGAGATAAACAAAATCACGTTTTTCATATGTACAGTAATATACATCTAAATATTTTGCAGAAAAGACTTTAGACGTACTTACAATAAATTTTCAACAATACTCGACAAATTATAAATAATCTTTGCAACCTTTTTCTATTGTAATAAGCTATCACATAAATAAATATCTGTCCTGCATCTATCAGAAAGCAGTAAACTCTTTACAGCGCCCTCTTATGAATCGCTTTAGAATTACAAATGTATATGTATTGTTAATTAATTAATATTTACACTTAAATAATGCTTCAGTCGTAAACACTGATCAAATTTTAAATAAGATTTTTTTTAAATTATAATAACCGATAAATTGGTTGTTATAATGCATTTTTATAAACTTTTCAACCGTGATGAATGACTTTTCATCATTGAGTGGAGTTGGAAAAAATTCCGTTACGAAACTTTTCCTTGTATCTTTCATGCGCGTCCCGAGTTTAAATAAAACAATACAATCGCAGTTTGCGCAAATTTCGATTTTCGATAGTCTTTTATTAATATTAACGGACTGTGTATGAAACGATTATTAAAAACAATAAACGTTTATAAGTAATAATAATTGCTATGAATTGCAAATTAATGGTTAATGTAACTCTTGGTGCCAAGATGGCGGCTCGTCTCTGATTCCAGCAAGGAAACAGTGGGAGGCACGTTCTAACCTAACCTAACCCTATTCTAATAAATTACCATAATTATTAGCAACCAAATTATTAGAATAGGTTAGGTTAGGTTAGAACGTGCCTCCCCACTGTTTCCTTGCTGGAATCAGAGACGAGCCGCCATCTTGGCACCAAGGGTTACATTAATCAAATTAATAAATCCTTTCGAATAATTTTGTAGTCTGGATAAAATTTTTAATATTTTTTTTTTACCGCTTATATAGTCTACTTAATAATTTACGTCATATACCGGTACATAAGCGATGTACATAAACGTCACAGCTATATTGTATAGGGATATTTTTGCAGTTCATTAGAACATTCCGACGTTACACGTGGTTAATCATGCATTTTTATCATAAAGTAATGAGTTGGAATAATCAAAACTGTTTTCTGATTACGAAAACTAAAGTATGTTAGTCAAAAAAAAAAAAAAGAAAAGAATCTTCGACTGCCAAAAATTATTAGCGCAAATTTGATACATAAATACAAATATTTGAATGTTCTTTGTTATTAGATTTACATACAATAAATAAATTATCTTGTAATTTTTCAAATTAGTTAAAAGACATCATCAAAAAGTAAATACAGACTTAAGCAAATCCACATCTGAGTGGAAAACTTGTTGATAAGGAATTTATTTGACATGGTTATTAGTTTAAGTTACTATGCTACAAAGTACAATTGAAGAAAAATTTTTAAAAATTAGTACTATAAAAACAAAAAATATGTTTAATTTACTGTATGTTAATGATGCATATATACAGTCCATGCTGTTTCTTTTATAAATTGAATTTAGTTATAATAAACTATGGAATTTTATTATTTTAGCAATTGTAGTAATTATTTTAAGTTTTCCTTAAGTCTGAGTTTACACAAGTGGTGTATTATCCAAGTCACAAAAAGCTTGTAATTAAATTAATACTCTTTTTACTTTTTAAAATTATTTCAAGGTCATATTCACGGAAATAATTATTGATTTTGCAATTTATTAGCTACTATTCTTACTTATACATCTTTGTTATTTTTAAAAACGTAGATAAACAGCCTGTCAGAATCACTTCGGATTAAAAATTAGGATATAAAATTTTTATATAGTAGCACTTTTAAACACTTTTTTTATACCTTAGCAAATTTAATTATATATAAAACAATAATTTTTTCCATCATTTATTGTAAAACTGAAATGTATGATAGTTTTAAGAATAAAAATGTGTTATTCTGGTTACATTTTAATATGACTTGTCTCACATTGAAAGAACATAACAGAAAGAAATCATTTTGTAATACATGTTAGCATTTTAAACTCTCTTTTATGAATTACAGTACAGTATAAGAAAAGTAGAGTATTCACTAACAGGTTTGCCTCAGATAATGTGGATCCTTGGTTAATTGGAGTTCTACTGTAGTTGCACACGTTGCTTCAACTTGAATCACTTTCCATTATTTAATTACAAACATTTTATACTAGTAAATATATTAAAAAAGTTTTAAAAACACACACACACACACACACACACATATATATATGTGTGTGTGTGTGTGTTTTTATTCTGTACAACCAATTTTTATAGTAGTAAATGTTATAAAAGTTTTTTATATTATATCTAGTGGATTCACAACAAAAACAAATTATTCTTAGTACATCTTTAAGGAGACATGCTAAACATTGTAACAGCAAGTGATTATTTAAAAACAGTGAAACATTAGTCTAAATCAGGGATGGTCAAACCTTATCATCACAGGAGCCATATATTGCCTATCAAAAATATGAATGCCACATTCTCTATTGAAACTGCATTTTATATAAGTTATATATATATATAAATAACAAGTTATTGCTTGCAATTTGCCTGGAAAAAGTTTAAGACTAGAATCAAAAATTCATATTTTACAACATTCTGAAATACAATAGACATTGTAATCTAATTTGTATATATCCGTGTGTTTTTGACCTTCAGTAAAAATGGGATTTGGTAAAACATTAACAGATGAATTAAAAGGTAATATGTGTATACATTCAGAACTGTAAGAAATCTGAATGTGTCTGTCATTGCAAGCATACCAGGAAAATCAAAGACAGTAGTTCACAATTACTTAAAGGAACATAATAATTATGGCAAAGTTAAACATTGTGGTAGGCCAAAAAACTTTCTGCCAAAGATGGCAGGGTAATATTGTGAACAACTACATCCTCTGGTATATATTACCAACCTCATCTTTTATGATGTCGTGTACAAGATGGAAGATCCACGATGATGTGGGCAGATTTCACTCAACAATTAAAACCAGCTATTGCTTTAATTTCACCTCATTCAAGGGCAAATTATCTTCCATCATTAAGAGATGAAGCAATGGATGAACATTTTATTTTCCAACCAGATAATACTCCTATCAGTGGCGTAATGTGGGTGTCAGCCGCCCGGGGCGGAGGAAAATTTCGCCGCCCCCTTATTTAGGTATCTCAATTTAAAAGACTAAAATATACAGTAATTCTAAAGAACTCTTCGGCAAGAACATTCATCATTATTGTGTATTGTACAGGTTACAAATAAAAGTCATGTATATATGTTTTACAATATAATAATCACATTTATTATAAAAATTTTTACACGTATGCCCCTTATCCATACTGTAATCTAATTTGCAGGTGTTATTAGGCTATACAATATTGAACACTATTCTTTATATGATAGAAGTCATTCTCGCTAAATATTAGTCATAAACAACCCAAGCACAAAATAAAATACATGAATCCCTACAAGTCAGTACAGACGTGTTGCCAGTCGCTACAATGAGCAAGATGTCATTATTATACATTCATTTAAAGAAAGGGGATTCCCCAGTTTTGTCACAGAATAAGTAATTAAAAATTCCGTGCTCATTTCAATCGGTCCGAATCGTAGGTGCGACAAAAATATGAAATAAAATGGTTCAAATTTTTACAAGATCTTATTATTATTTATTGTGAAATTTTGCCACCCTTAAAAGTGCCGCCGGCCCCTGCCGCCCCCACTACGCTACGCCACCGACTCCTATTAACAATACTGTTTGAATAATGACATGGTTGTCTGACAGCATCATCGTTTTGCCATGGCAATTGTTTAGCCCAGATATAAACCTAATATAAAACTTTTGGAGTGATTTGGTAAGAGTGATTTATGCCAATAGAAAATAATTTAATAATATTTCTATTCTTAAAAAGGCGATGTGACTGCTTGGGATAAAATTGGCCCGAAAAGCTAACAACGCTTGCTAACTCCATAATCGATCAATGTTATTTAATACTTAGTTTGTTTACCATACACCTAAACATTATTTTTTCCACTATGTTTTATTTTTGTTGTGCTTTTCTGATCTTTGTCTCAAACTTTTTTCCAGGCAAATTGCAAGCAATAATTTGTATTTGAATTTCTTAAATATGAAAATAACTTTTTACTTCATATTTGGTTTATGGTTGTTTTAATACTTAAACAATAATATATTTACAGGAGATCAGCTAATTTTAATCAAAAGTTTGAAAACATAGGTGGTCTCAAACATTTTCCAGAGCTGTATATATAACTTATATAGGAGCTGCAGTAAGTGTACAAGAGACAGTTTGGCTACCATGGTTCTAAACCATAACAAATTGAAATAATTTATCACTTTAAAGTTTCAAAATTAACATTAGTATCATATGTATAGATGTATATTACTGTTATTTTTAAAATGTAATTTTAACTTAAATTTATTATATTCATGAAATTAAACTGCTCAACAATTCTTAAAAGTATTCTATATTTATTGCAACATAGAAAAAATAAAAAGTTTTACATATTGTAAAAAATTTATCTACATTACATATTTTTAGAAGTAAATATATAATTTAATTATAAACAACAAAAATTGATGATGTACTATGATATTAGCCTCAAACCACCATCTAGTCGAATCACTTCTCCATTAATCATTGGATTTTCAACAATATACTGTACTAAATGAGCAAATTCTTCAGGTAATCCAGGGCGATTTGGAAAACAAATAGTTTCTGATAAAAATGATATAATTTTCTCAGGTAAATTCAAAAGTGGTGTTCTAAATAAACCTGAAAAATTAAATAAATATAATTAAAGAAATTAAATAGATAATATTAATTATATGTTTAATCTACTTAAAGCATACAAAAGTAATACTGCACATTAAGTTAAATAAACTTGCCAAAATTATCAGACTACTTTTGGGCTATGTTATAATAATTAATTATTAATTAATTCAACTAGACATAGTAGTTAAGCCAGGTCTGTTGCGTAAGTGGAGGGCCATTGTACCCCTATTATGTCGTATGTCAAATTTATGTTCCTTTATCCTGATCCCCATTGAATGTTTGGTGGAGCCAACATACTATCCAATCTTTTGTCTCTGATAGGGACGCTATAAATGCGTGGTAGTCTGTCGGAGTTAGGATGGTCTTTTCCATTATGCAGTATGTTGAAAATGGATGGGCATCTCCTGTAGGCAATATTGACCCAACGATTCTTGGCAATTGTGGTATACAATGATTTTAAATGGGGGTTAAAAGTGAGGGGAATCCTCTCCTTATCTTCTTCCTGTTTATCTTTTGGTATTTCCAACAAACTGGTGGATGCTTCTTGTGTATGTCTGTGGCATTCACATAATCTTTGTATAAGATTGTTGTAACCATGGGCCATGGCTATCTCTTCTATACTTCTTACTTCCTGTGCTAGCACTTGTGGAGTAGGAGAATGTGTAAATGCTCTCCTAACCAAGACCCTATTTTGTGTGGAAAAGGATCACATGACTCAGTTGGAATATAAGTGGACATAGCACTTGGTTTACGATAAACAGTCGTGCCTATGTCTGACCCTTCAATTGTGATATCTATGTCCAAGAAGTGGACCATGGTGGGGCTGTGTTGTTCCACCTCAATGATCTTTTGCACTCCAGTTAATTGGTTATTGTGAGTCGCTGCCTTCTTATATATTCATCCCGGTGTGGTTCAGTTAACTACTGATATTATTTATATGTATCATTATGAATAAAAAATGAATTTTAGAATATATCCAGTCAATAATAGATATTTCAGTCATTTTTACTGTGTTCACATATCTTAATATCAGATTATTCCCAAAAGAATAATGTAGAAATCATTAACTTGTATTAGTTTTCATATGGCGTTTAAAAAATACTATTATTAAAAGTAATTACTTTGAATCTGTAAAATTGTTACCTGGAGCTACTGTACAGCAGCGAATACCTTGAGTAGAGAGATCACGAGCTATTGGTAAAGTCATTGCATTAATTGCACCACTACTTGCTGAATATGCTGACTGCCCAATCTCTCCATCAAATGCACAAATTGATGATGTATTAATGATCAATCCTCTCTGCCCATTTGTATCTGGCATGTTTTTTCCCATCATTCCAGCTGCTAAGCGTAATATATTAAATGTACCAATAACATTAACCTGAAAATATAAATTAAATATTAGATTTTTTCGAATTAGATCAAAATTATATAGTTTTTTTGTCAAACAAAATAAAATATAAAGTGCTGTATTAATATATGCAGAAAAATATAATTCCAAATAAAGTAATATACAGCAACATCATAGTTTGCTCTCACTGTAAATGTTACTACAGGGTGACAATAATTAACTATTATTGTGACATATTGAGTGTAAAATTGTAAACATAATATTTATCGTCCAAGTAGAAACTAAAATTCTGATAGTGAATTATAAATAAAACTTTTTGTACAGTACTTATAACAATGTTGATGATATGAATAATAAATCATTTGACTGTTTCATTTTCTCATTGGTAAAATTTAAAATAAGAAGTTGTAAGAAAAAAATGTAAGAGATATATCATTAATTGCATTTAATGTTATGTTATAATTTGTTATTTTATATAATTTTTTGTTGTAAAAATATTTTTTTTTTGTTAGAAACAAGGGAACACTGAGAGTAAACAGCTATTGAATACTGTAATTGTGTCTTAGTGTAATCATTAGAAGATGGGCAAATATCACTTTTCTTAAATTTAAATATTAACTGAATCTCAAATAACCTGAATACATAGTGAAGTTAATCACTATATACTTTACACGTATAAAATACTTAACTTAAAATCATCATGACACTTTTTCAGTCATGAAAAAATAAAATAGAAATGGCAGCACTGGAAATCAAAGAATCATCACAAAATTTCTAAATAAGATAAGATAAGAGAACAAATCAAGCAGGGACCTGAGCAAAGTGAGGACAGTTGAATGAAGGAATCAGGGGTTGAGCAGTTTATCCACAAATTCTATTATTATTCACAAAATTATGAATTCGTGAATAATAAATCTATAAATTTTTGAACAAGTGGATGAAACCTCTTATTAGGCTTATTACTTACTTAATTATATAATAAATATTAAATAAATTATTAACTTGTTTTATTTCAATATATTAATAAACTGATAAAGTGAAATGAAAAAGAATAAAAGAAAAACAATTTACTAAGCTCTAAGGAATAAAACTTAAAATTTTAATTTTTGCATACAGTGTCTTCTTTTTACAAAACAAACTTCATTCGTGACTACCAATACATATAAAGTCTAATCCAGCAACTTCAACCTTTAAATTTCCGGTACAAACGACGGGAACAGGGAAATAGCGCTAAGGAAGGGCACCAAGTTAGCGTACACGAGAACACCATCTATCTATTCGCTTCTCAGAAACGCTAAGGACAAACCGAGCATTTTAAGGGCACCGGGCGTTTATAGTATCCCGTTAAGAGACCACAGATTCCAAAGGGACCTAGTATATATTGGTTCTACCAAGAGATCCCTCCAATAAAGGGTTTCTGAACATAAGAATGACGTTGCCAAAAAAAGGCACACCACCGCCCTGTCGACGTATGCCACGGACCCCGATGTAAAAGCAGACTTCGATAACGCCACCCTCATTAAGAAGTCGTTCAAAACGGACCACATTAGGGCATTGGAGACCCTGGAGATTTACAGAGCTACCAAATCGGGGAAATGCATTAATTACAAAGACAGCAACGTTTTATCGTACGCGTGGCGATACATCTCGGAGGTCAATCCACGATGGTAGACATGGTTTTATTTCCTGCATTGATATTTTGCGACGTTACGTTAGTAGGCTCAGGTCTATTATATCAATCTTATGTTTTGCATCGTCATCGCACGCTGGAGATTTCGATTTTTTGAACTTCAAAAGAGTTCTATTCTCATGACATTCCATTAACGAACCTGAAGAAGATCTCGATGGAGATTCGAAAACGTTAGTTTTTTCTGTTAATTTTCATTGTTTGTACCGGAAATTTAAAGGTTGAAGTTGCTGGATTAGACTTCTTTTTACAGTATCTTAACTATAATAGATTAATCAATGATTATTTTCATTGTCATCTAATGCAGAATTTTACTTAAAAGAAGTCTTTGAACATGTTTGGAATATAGTCTGCTTCTTTTCTTGTTGGAAATTCAATTAGAGGCGATATGCCATGATGTTAGAGGTAATCATATTGTATTTTTGTGGAATAATCAGCACGTTGGTTTATCCGGAGAGACCACGAAATTGGATATTTTGTACGGTAAAACCCAGCATGCCGGTTTAAGTGAGATTATAGATCCCTCTCTAGAAGGTGCATTAAAAAAAATGAACACGTTTTTATTCTAAAACTGTGAAACTGTCAGCATTACATCAAAAATTACGATTATATGTTTAATTTCTTCACTTTGTCTTCTTTCTAATGACTTAAAATATAATTGGAATTCCAAAAGTGCTTTTATTATGTGTATTTTATTGTTATTTGATTCAAAAACACAAAAACAAACATATTAATTTAAGAAACTCACTATAAATTATCTCAACTTACACCCATTAACATTGGCTTTGTGTGAAATTTAGGAGGAAGGTGTTATTTTTAAGGTCTGGATAGATGGCCAGTGTTGCCCACTACTACTAATGTCAATTAATTGTTTTATTGTCTTCTAAACAAAAACTCTCTTCCTGATTTTAAGTCAATCAATTTACAATGTTGTTATTATTTTATTTTACTTAGAAGAATGTTTTCTTTAATGTTTAATTAGCAACTAATTTTGTTAGATCTGATTAATTTTATATTTTAGTTGCAGTTTAACTGGCATGCTGGTAACCATGGAGTTTCCAGCGTGCTGGTCTCCCCTGTTTATATGTGGCATGCTGATCATTCTGCAAAAATACGGTAGTATTCAAATTTATTTTTTTTTATCAATGCTATGTTTGAGATCTGAAATCTCAAATACTTTCTAGTATCTGAGTATTTGCAATTAGTATTTTCTCATCTCCAATAATTATAATTATATTTTAAAATGCATTTATATATATATGCTTACCAGATGCCCCGCTTTGACCTGGACTGTCTGGTTTGATGATGTAGTCCCTGCGTTTCGGCCAGTTTGTCATTTTGTCCCAGTTATTTGGTAAAATTTTAAAAGTGTTAAGTATACAAGAAGTAAAAATAATGCAGCCTTGGATAAAATGGCAATTTGGCAACTAAATAATCCTCTCTGTTACACTCATTGTTGCCAATCTAAATATTTTGTATCTAGATTTAAGTACTTTTAATGTTGTCTAGATGTTTCCCTCCAAAATTTATAGCATATGACCTAATGAATTTAGATGTTTTATTTTCTCATCCACATATTTTTTCACAGAATTTATAATAGCATGTAGCCTATGAGATCCAGATATTTTTATTTCATTTTTTAGATATTTGTTTCAATTAGAGTTGGCAACACTGAAACTTACTGGCCATGTCATTGTTGTGCATGTCCTATCTAGTTGAGTTCAAATTGTGATTATTTTGTACTGTGAGAATATGGGCGAGGGGAATAGAGATACTATACTCCTCTAATTGTTGGATTGGCAGGACCCGCTCACTAAATTGGTGGATGGCATTTTAGGAAGGCTATAACTTGAGTGGGGAGAGTTGCGGGTAAGTTCTGGTCGTAGCACTTTCGATGTCCGTATAAGTTGAATGAACAGACAGGTAAATTAACAAATAACAAGAATTTAATGGATATACATATAAGAAGTACACAAAGATACAATCTAAAAACTAGGTACACCTCTAAATACCGAGAGAGAGTTTACAATGATATATAATAATAATACCTCTGATTAACATTTGATTCAAATTCCTAATGAGATGGAGACATAGGTGGTTTTTGGAGACTGAGGATGAGGAGCAGGAGCAGAACTATGCTCTCATTATGGCATCCATACTTCCATTTAGCAGTGTTTGTTCCTCAGTCGACTGCCCTGAGTTTACATTTTTACCCCTTTTTATGCCAAATTCCCCTCCAATCGGGTTCTAGGATTTATAACATCTGACGGGATATTCATCCTGACTCTCACTGACAAATGCTTGTCGGAGATGTATGATATCTCACTAAAGGAAGTTTTACTTCCCTTTCCCACGAGCAGTGACAAAATGAAGTAATTTTTTTGCTAAAATATTTAGTTTTACTAACTGATTAATAGAAATAGATAAATAAAAAACTCACACCAAAATTGTATAGTCTCTTGATGATTAGCACTGAGTTTAACGTTAACACAATTTTTCTTATCTCACAAGTACTTTCGACAAGTATAAGTTCGTCGCCCTCAGGCAAAAAAAAAAAAAAGAAAAAAAAAACAAATTTGAAGAAATAGAACGTGCAGAGTGTTCCAAGTAGAAAACGGAAAAATTTTTCTTGGCAAGTTTTAAATTTAATGCTTGGTAATTCCGTTGGTAACGTGCAACAAGCTTTTTCAGGAGTTTGAAAAATCTTAAATCCACATCGACTGGCAGCACGTGTTGAGGAGCAATTATGCTAATTGTGCAACTCTCAAGTGCTTTGGTTGCCGAAGTCGCACAATTGCCAAGAAAAATGTTTCCGTTTTCTACTTGGAACACTCTGCACGTTCTATTTCTTCAAATTTGTTCTTTTTTGCCTGAGGACGACAAACTTATAATCATCAAAAGTACTTGTGAGATAAGAAAAATTGTGCTAATGCTGAACTCAGTGCTAATTATCAAGAGACTGACTGATTAAATAAAAATTATTTCCTGTCTCTAGAATCTCACAGTACTGTACATTAAATTAATTTAATCTCCAAAATGCCAAAAAAGAAACTGTGTTTACTGATGAATTAAAAAAGGATTATCTGTTTTTGAAAATAGTTTGTGATCATATTGACAAAGTGAAATATGAACCATGCTTTTCAGAATTTTCAGTAACTCATGGTGGACATTTGGGCATTAAAAATCACTTGAAATGTGCGGAACATAAGACAAGCCTAGCAGCAATAGGAACTTTTTCAAATATATTGTCATATTTTAAAGTGACAAAGAATTTTTAAAGAAAGTTCACACTAATGATAAATATTAATAACTTCATAATAATAAGGTAAGTTCAGTTGAGTTATTAAAAATTGCTTTTAACTCATTGTTGTTTTTTGAACAACTTTTTATATAGCCTTTTCAATCATAGGTACTTATCCTAATAGGCTTTATTTTCTGTTGTAAGTATTTTCTGAAAATTGTCCTGGTTTGAGAAAAAAATATTATTGTAAGACTATATACACACAAACACAAACACACATCTTTTCATTATTAACTAATGAATAAGGTAGAAGTAAATGTGAAATCATATATATTATTTCTGTAATATATTCATAAAATATTTATTATTATTTACCCAAATTCCTGAATAATTAGCGAGGTTGCAGCCGACATTTTTAACACGAAAACATGTACGTTGGACACTCAGCGCCTCCTTCCTGTAAGTCTAGAAGTTTGACAATGGCATTTGGAACGTCAGTGGAATCATGCTCGATGTTCCAAACACCATTGTCAAACTTCTAGGCTTACAGGATTGTGGCGCTGAATGTCTGACGTACATGTTTTTGCGTTGAAAATGTCGGCCACAACCTCGCTATTTTTTCTAGGAATTTAATATTTATGAAAATGTTAAAAATGAAAAATTTTGAAATACACTTCAATCATGTTTGTTCATTTCCTACTTGCATAATTATTCATGTGTACTGTACTTATTTATTTATTTTACACATTAATATTTTAGATCAGTAACACAAAAAACCTTTCACACTTTGTTTCTAGCAATTAAATCACTAAGTACAAACATTTTCGGCCGTTTTGAACGGCCTTCTTCAGGTACAATAAGGTCGGTTGGAACATCGGTTAACAGATATTTATGTGACGTCAGTGTTTATGAAGGTTTCTTCTTACAAGTGACGTCATTGCTAAGAAAGTTTAAACGATATTGACATTGTAAATAATCTTTTGAGTTTAACCAAGATGTGCAAATGACTGTTGATGATATGATAATTGTTAAAAGTAGAAATAAAAAACGAGATAAATTTAGAAACTGCACGAAAGAATGTAACAGGCTCGATGAGGGTGGATTGGCCTATTTAATTTAGGGGGTTATTGAGGAGTGATTGCCACGCGGGGGAGAGCGAGTCTGCATCTCTGCTGTTAATACAGTTTTCTTTGAGGGATTTCGTAAAGATTTCTATTGTTTCAATTGTTCTAAGCTTGTTATAATCAAGCATAGGTATAATAAGGTTATTATACCTATGCTTGATTATAACCGACCTTATTGTACCTGAAGAAGACCATTCAAAACGGCCAAAAATGTCTGTACTTAGTGATTTAATTGCTAGAAACAAAGTGTGAAAGGTTTTTTGTGTTACTGATTATAAGTAGTTCTAGCTTTGAGTGCAGAGAATATTTTAGAACTGTAGAACAACTAAAACATTCTAGAAAGTTCCAGAAAATATTTTAAATTCTCTTGTTCTCTGAATATAAAAGTTTCAAATAAGCTTTGAAGTTTTTTGAAAAAAATTATACACATAAAAACACATCAATAAGATAATGCTTAGCAAAAATGACCTCTGGCATCATCATAAAGTAACCTTTATTATTATATACTTAATCATTTATAGCAATTAACATAGATCTATTGTACAGTACAAATCTATACTTAAAATAAGAATACTTACATTTAGTGTCTCGTGAAAATCTTCCAATTTATGTGGAACATTGGTATTGAAATTATATACTTGATAAGCTCGAGCTATTCCAGCACAATTAACAGTAAGATCTAGCCTTTTAAATCTGTCTTTAATCATTTGATACATGTTTTGAACTTCATCCTCTGAAGTTATCTATTTTATTCAAAATAATGATAAATTCATATTAATAAAACTCTGAACAGCATATCATGATATTCCATATACATCTCAAAATAAATAAATAAAACTTGTAATAAATTTACTTTATATATTTAAAATACTGTATCATCACAATTATTATATATACTATTTTTTATCTGAAATTTAAAAACTAATAATTATAACAGAATATTTAAAATGTGAAATGTGACTCCTGGCATGTGAAAAACATCGATCATGTCACTTTCTATTGAGACGTCTCAAAAATTTATATCTAGAGAATGTGCAGACCATCAATTCCCTTCCATGATGTTTTCCATGATGCAAAAATCATTGACAATCATTGACGTTGAGGACAAATATCTTGAACATATTATATAGCTTGTCATTCAGTTATGCTAAAACCATGGTGCAAGAATACAGGTGATACAACATCCTGTTGTTTGATTGTCAAAAACTTGACAGGAATATGGTTGTACTTCAGATGTTTGCCACCAGGTGTTGTCTTATCGGAAAGTCCATTTTGTATCATTGTTTATCATTTTCTATTGCCTCATTCAACAGTGTTTTAAATTCTTAGAAAATCGTGTCTTTTAAATAATGTGTGCATAATTGCAAAGGCAATTATTATCCAAAGAAAAAAAATTGTAAATGTAATTAAGACACCAAAAGATTTGGAACTGTTTAAAAATGGAAACGAGTAATACTGTGTGCAGATCAAGAACTGACTGAACGCTACAATGTTTGTAAAAAGCATTTTGCTCTGCATCAAATTCTTCATTTGTGGAGAGTATTGTATATAAAGATGGAAAGGAAATCACCAACATTCCTTATAAAACTCCTTGATAAACTAAGAATGCAGTGCCAATTCATTTCTGAAATTCCCATCATACCTTTCTAAATCCAGCAAAGCACTTTGAAAAAGTCTTTTAATTATAAACTATATTATAAGAACTATAATATATATATTTTGATTTTTCAGGACAAGTTCATTTATAGTTAAATTGTTAAATATTAAATTATTTATACTTACATCAGTAGAAGAGAATACACAGTTGTTACCCAAATCTTTTGCAATGCTTTCTCCATTTGATGTTGGTAAATCACAGATGATTACTTTAGCTCCTTTATTTATTAAATTTTTTACAGTAGCCTGTCCTAAACCTGAAGCTCCTCCAGCAACAACAGCTACAAGATCCTTAAAAAAATCAATTTCAATTTTAAACATAGTAATTAAAAACTAACAAATCAAATTTTATTTTGACATATTATATATACTGATATTTAAGTCTACCTCAAGATTTTCAGTTCAAAACTCTGGTTTAAACCTATACCCAGACATGCAGTAGGATATCAGTAGGATGGAACTAAGATGTGAATATGGTATATGATAGCCTACAGTAAAACTGTATAATAAGAACACAACACTTTCATCAGAATATTGACTATTATACCTTTCAATATACAGTATACAGGGTGTTTCAAAACTATATGTCAGAAATGTAAAGGCAGATAGAGGGGACTTAAATAAGCAGATTTCGTAAATGAATGTGGGTGCGGAAATGCAGCGTTGAAGTGCTAGCACGTAAGGCAGTATTAACAACAGGTAAGTGAAAAGACAAGCAAAGACAAAGGAAAGCAATGATTTATTTATCAAGAAGTTTACAATAGCTGCTTGAAAGAGCGACCACCAACAGCAATACAACATTCACAGCAGCAGTGCATGGATTGGCGTACATTAGTAAAAATGTCAGGCATGTCACACACATTTCCAACAGCAACAGACAATCATGCAACCACATCTTCAGATGTTAAGGGACTATCATACACCATGCTCTTAATGTGACCCCAAAAGAAAAAATCCAAGCACGTCAAATCTGGGGTGAAATTGGATAGGACGGGGTGGACCTGTTTCCTTGGCCACCACAGTCAAGGAACAGGTCCACCCCGTCCTATTCAATGCTGTCTGTAGACAGCGTCCTGGTGATTCCTGACGATCCTGCTGAAGTGAGCAGCCGTTCCATTTCCTTGCGCAGCCCCGTACATGAAATGCATGTCGGCAAGCTCCATATTGGTGTCATGATGCATGTTTCTAAAAATCCGTGTGGGGAATGACAATTCAAGCCAGTAAAGCGCTTTCATCCACCGAACTCAACAGCACCCTCACGCTGCATTTCCACACCCATATTTATTTATGAAATCTACTTATTCAGGTTCCCTCTACCTGCCTTTACATTTCTGACATATAGTTTTGAAACACCCTGTATATGTTTTGCAAGTCTGGAAATATTGCTCATTTCTTGAAATAGGCTAATTTTGAATTGTCAATTTCACATTACCATTTTATATTTTCTAATAAGATGCCAACATTTGTTTGGGTCTTTGGATTATGGCTTAGAAAATGTTAGTGTCTTATTTAGACAATAGTGTTTCCTATTCACTACCAATTGCAAAAGTGTGGCATAGATTTATTTTTGTATTATCTTTTCACCTGAAGATTACTTAAAAATATTTTATCCTTGCTAATGAAGTTCATTACATATATGTTACATTAAATATTACATTACAGCTTAAACATACATAATAAAAAAAGTACTCACAGCAACAATTTCAAAATTAGAAACTCCAAAGATAACAATAAATGAAAACAAAACAAAATGAAAGCTCTCTGAAATATCAAGTTCATGAATTTATCACAGTACTGCAATAATGATACTTAAAATAATTGTCAATTTTGTGAATATATATATATATATATACAGGTACTCCTAACTTTACGACAGAGTTCCGTTCCGACGACTACATCGTTAAGCGAATTGGTCGATAAGTGAGGAGCTTGCACCAGGAATATAGGATCGTTGTAAAATTATACAAATTATGCAACAACCTTCAAATTTATTCATAAAAAGACTATTATAGTATGCTATTAGCCTATTATAGTACTATAAGGCAATTATAGTATGCGCAAGTCTATTATAGTACGCTTAGTGCGCATGTCACCATTCGCCACTGACCGACACTCAAGCTGAGAAAGAGGATTCCCCGAATTGCAGGTCAAAACTTGATTGATCGTAAGTGCGAGTGGTTGTTAAGCAGATAGGTCGTAAAGTGAGGAGAACCTGTATATATATATATATTATGTACTATGTAAAGCTTATATAAAAAAGGATAAAGACAACAGGATCTATGCATGATGCCTTCAACTGCAAAAACCTTCAGTAATTTATCAAGATAGATCTCCATTATATATCAAATCTATTGATGAACATATCTGAACCAAAATCAACAACATCAATAAGATATCACTAGTTTACATAGCATAGTACCATAATAGTATTGATACACTTGATTTATGATAGTATAACACTATGGTATGTCTTTGCTTATGCATTCCATTTACATCAGTATGACTGGCACATCAAATAATAAAAATTTGCATTTTATACCACTATATGACTTTATTCCTAGTTTTGGAAAAAATGTGTAAACAAAAAATGTATACTAAAGTCAAAAATTAAACTGGAAAAGATAACTTGGAATAAAATTAACAACCATTTACATAAATTTTCTAGAACGAAGAGTTTGTGTAACAAACATTTTTGGTTTATTTTATAAATCTGTTTCAGGTTTCAAATTACACAATTTGAAATATCCAAATTGCAATGTTTCAAATATTCAATGATGTTATAAAATTCTTTTTAAACTATTGCAATTATGTATACATACATATATATTTGAACAAGTTAATGAAAAATGCATAGGCATGTGAATTCCTACAGTTCATTTTCTTTGTATTTTTATTTTAATTTATTTTTCGTTTTATTTTTATTATTCATATACTCGGTTTTTCATTAATATATACTTGTTCAGATATATATTTATATATACATAATTGCAATACTTTAAAAAGAATTTTATAAATAATGTCACTGAATATTTGAAACATTCCAATTTTGTGAATTTCAATTTGTGTAATTTGAAACCTGAAGCAAGTTTTAGCTGAAAATGTTCGTTACACAAACTCTGTACTGGAAAATTTATGTATGGTGTTAATTTTATTACAAAAAGTGTATATATGGTAAGTGATCAATAATGGAAGCAAAAGTAAGAAAAATTATGAATTTATATTCTTTAAATTTAATATTTACATCTCAATAAAAATCAATAATGTAATGTTTCTTGTATTGCATAAAATTATTAATAATAATAAAAATTAAATTTCAAATTTAACATCAATTGTTTCCTCTTTTTCCAGGAATATTGATTTTCATTGTCTGAACTTACATATAAACTGAATTTTATAATTTTCACAATTAAGAAAACTATTGTTCTAAATTGCAGAGGTGACTTACTACTTACTATGCTGAAACAAATAATAAATGGTAGTGTACTTGCTTTATCTATTGGATTACCGTATTTTACGGACTATAAGACGCTACAGACTATAAGACGCACTTTAATTTTTAAGCAATTTTTTAAAAAAATACCTATAAGACGCTACGGACTATAAGACACACCTGAATTTTGGAGGAAATTTTTTGAAGAAAAAAGTGCGTCTTATAGTCCGTAAAGTACGGTATCTATTGTATCTAACTTTTCTAATATAGTTGATCACACATAATGAGAGTGATTGTGGTAAACTCAGTTAATATGAGCTTTTCACTGTTCCCTTCAATTTGATGTGTTTCTCATCAAGATTGAGCACATCACAAACTCTAGTAACCAATCAGAGTAAAATAGCCTTTAACATCAAAAGAATTTTTCATTTCACATAACAGTCTACTTCCAAAATTGAAATGTTCCATTTAAAGCTTGTTCTATTTTTGAAGGACTACAATAACCTTAAGGGCGCGACTATGCAGACGCGAGCGAGCAAATTTTCCGAGCAAGCGAGAATATGTGGCGAGAAGAAGCGAGAAACGATAAATATCAAAACCTGTCAGATATGTGAGAGAACCAGAAATTCGCTCTCGCCAGCGATATTTCTTGCTTCTCACTTGTGCATGTTTTCGTTTGCGAGAACTATATCGCTCACAACCTCTCGCTTGCTACTAAATTTGCGCCTGCATAGTTGCACCCTAAGACAATAGAAAGCATTTATTTTTATGTACAATACATTCTTATGTACTGTTCATTTTTTGCTGGATTTTTGGGTATGTAATGATAGCATAATGAAATTAATTTACAGTTTTCTGTTGAAATATCTGCTTTGCATTATCTTCTTACATTTTATGATACATTATGGCTGTTTTCAGATGGCCATCCATCTCATTATAATTCTTGTATTTTAAAGGTTTTCTCACAAGTATTACAAGTAGGCTTTATTGGTAAACATATGTGACAGGGAGTTGTGACTCTTACACTGCATAGTGTAAAGACTTCCACATGGACAAATTTTACTGGGCATTTCAAACAACCAAGGCCATTAAGTGACCTTGACAAATTACCATTTGGCTGTGATATAAGCTGGCTTGTGCAGAATACACGATGTGATCTTTCCTCTTTTGTTTCCTCTTGGTTAATTAGATGTGATCTTTTTTTGTTTTATTCAGTCCTGGCAAAATCTAGATCAGATTCATGACAAATTCATAATTCAATTTGTAAATTCAAAGGATATATGTCAGACTTTTCTTTATTCTCTATTCATAAATATCATTAGAATGCCTAACAACTGTGCAAGGCTGTCTGTTAAACATGCAATAGGATAAAATGTGTTCACTGAATGAGAGGTTTCCCAGCGAGCCAGAATTGTAGACCTCCTATACGAACAAAAAAGTCAAAGGAACCATACCTGTACATGCAAACCTTTGTGAAATATTCACTTTCAAAGGTAAGTTTTCACTGTGTACCAGTTCTACTCCTTATGGGGCATGCATAGTTTAAATCTCGTCATTTACAGCACTAGTGTCAGCTTGATGTATATTTAACTTCTGGTAGTGAGTAAACAGTGGAAACTGAATGAGAAGTTTTAATCTACTTATAAAAACATAGACTTAAAGTATGTAACAGTTGCTGAATTATGAAAGAAATTAAACAAATTAAAGGAAAAGACAGCAGGGGCAAAAGAAAAACTTTTAGAAAGGTACACAAACTTAAAATAATAAGTATAAACTGATGCTTTTACAGTTGTTGGTTTTCACTCTTGATCTTGTAACAGAATTATGAGGACAATTTAGTTTTAATTACTCAACTTCAATTTGTAATATACATTTAAATTTTAAATACTTAATAATAAACACAAAACAATGTTAAAAATTATTTTTATTAATGTTTGATGATAATTAAAATAATTTTAAACTGTTTTTGAAATTAACTGCATTGTTAAATGTAACATAATTATAATGACACCATATTTTTGGTAAAATTCATATCCAATTATACGAGCGCTAAGGTGGCTTTTCTTTTTCGCTAGACTTATTATACCATCAGTAAAAAGGAGGACAAGCTTTAGAAAAACTTTTTATTTCTTTGAGTATGCTTTTATAGAACCTAATATAAAATTTGACTTAGAACCCAAAATTAACTTCCAGTTACCTTTCCTAGACATCCTTGTCACTAGATTTAATAACAAAACCAATTTAAAAAATACAAAAAACCATGCACCGTTGACAGTATCAAACATTACACTTCTGAGAAACCCACTTACATCAAGAAAAACATTGACAAAATCTTACAATGCACCACTAATAAAGCTGATAGAACTGATGAGATACAAGAAGTAATAAAAATATTTTTAATGAACAGTTAAAGCAAAAGCACTCAACAAATGGATCAATATCAAAGATACTAATAAACACAAACATAAAAACAATACCACCACTCAAAAATATTTTAAAATTCCATAAAAACAAACTTTATTTGAAAGAATCAAATCTATATCACACAATTATGGTATAACCTTAGCACCAGAAAAATTTCCTTGTTTGAATTATAAGGTAAATCCACATCATAATAATAATAATATATGGGACCAGAAAAAACGTAATTTACAAACTCAGTTGCAACTGCACTATTCCCAAATCTTATATAGGTGAAACTGGTAGAAATCTGAAGACCCGGTTTAAAGAACACATCCGCGATTAAATATAATAATTGTAACTCAGCTGTTGCTGTTCGTTGTAACAATGAAGGTTGCCAAATCATAAAGGAAACTGTAAAAATTGTCAAAAAAAAATTACATATGCAAAAAAGCAGATGGTATGAACATCTTGAGATACTTGAAAACAAAGACAGTGTGATGAATAATATTGTTCAAAAGCTACATGAAACTTGGTAGCCATACTTGACCAAGAGAAGTCGAGAAAGGGGTGGCGGTAGTGGTTAAATAATGTGTTAAAGTACGGCAGCTTCTCATTAACCCTGTGCATCGTTTCCAAACAGTACCCAGCAAGGTGCTCATATGCCTCACTTCCACTTCCTCCTTCACTCTTCTACATTTCCAACCCTCAAAAACCCCATTTTGACCCTCCCTTTCCTTAACCCTTAGCCTACTGTTTGCCACACCCCCTTGTTTACGTTTATTTTGTAAATCGGCTAAAGGCAAAATAGGTGAATCAGGCAACATTACTTTAAAAATTTACCAAAAATTAAATTATTATTTTATTTATGTGAAAAAATGAAATATATTTATCTATATATTTAGTTTTAAATATGACATTTTTCAATAAATTTTATGAAAGAAATTTATGAGAAAAAAAATAATTATATATCATAACTGACATTCAAACTTGAAAATTTGTTACTTTTTGTCAAAATTAACATTGTTCGGTTACTTCATTTTGATTGGCACCGAGGATGTAGAGCAGGGATGGGCAACCTTTTTCTACGTAAGGGCCGCATTTCAAAACTTTTGAACTGACGCGGGCCGCACACAAGAGAAAAGAGGGGGGAACTGTCGGTAAATCACAATTCTTTATTCATATATGATTATAAATTAGCATAGGTATACTTAATATAGCTTCTGGCACCGATCTAAACATAATATATCGGAAATATTTGGTTAAATATCAGTCACTGCTAGTTTTAAATTAGTTTCGATGTATCTGTTAGTCGGTTCCTTGTTTTAATTTTTACTAAATCCATTGCGAAAAAACTTTTCACAAATATAAGTTGTAGAAAATAACGTTTGAATTTTTGTCGAATATCTCATTAAGCTGGGAAATTGATATATTTATTCACGTTTTATGCCACGTGGGCCGCAAAAAATATTACTGCGGGCCGCGGGTTGCCCATCCCTGATGTAGAGTAGTTTTGTACAATTCTGTATAACTTTTGTGTGTGTACGTTTTTTTTGTTTTCAAATTATCACACATTAAATTAAAATAAAAGTTTTCATTTCAAGCAAATTTTTGATATAAACTAGTATACTTTATTCTCTTGAAAATTAGGAAAAATTAAAATATTTCTGATAAAAATAAAATTATTATAAAACATTCATATAATATACATTGATTTTTACATCAAAACATAAAAAAAATAAGGAAAAAAATGCATCTGTAATGCTGCCAGGAGGAAATCTGTAAAAGAGTATTTTTTTATTGCATTTGCTGCAAGATGATACTGCATAAAATATAATGTAAAATGTTTGATCAGAATTACATCACATACCTATCCTATCAACAATAATGCTTTGGGTAACATTCAGGATGTAACCCCTTTTGACAACAAGTGCAGATGGTTTATGATCTTCTCTTCAGTCCCATGCTTGTGCAGACACAACACCTTGACTCCTTTTTTTTGGGTAACTTCCTTAGTTCCCTTGGTCCTCGAGGATCTTCAGGAAGCTTTTTGGTTGCCATCCATCCCCCCTCCAAGCTCTCTATTATAGATATGTTGTAGGCGTACCTAGATTTTATTTTAGCTGGGCCTCCAAAATTCACTTTGTATAACATATACAAGTTCAATACCATCCTGGCTATGATATTGAACCCAACTTTTTTCCAGTACTTCACGGTCTTTCTCTCATCCAAGTACGCATATAACATCATGTCCGATGTATCGACTCCACCCATAAATTTATTATATTCTAATATTATTTGTGGCTTTGACTTAACCACTCCACACCTAACAATTTCTTCATCACATGCCCTCGCATGGCTGGATAGTAGCAAGACTGGATTTTTTTTGTGAAGATTTTTCCCGAGAGCCACAGGCTAACAATGGGCCAGATCTATAATACGATGTTTGGCCGACAGAAAACTTAGATTTCAGTGGGGCAGGAAAATGTTTTCTATTTCTACGAACTGTGCCAGTGATGTAGGCACCCAGTGAATATAAATATCGAACGAGAGGAACCAACATGAAGAAATCGTCTACAAAAAGATGATAGCCTTTATTGAGGTACAACCTCGTCTCAAGCAGTTTTTTTACGATGCTGTACCCTAGACCAAATTTAGAATTGTTGTCCTTTTCCTGCTGAGTCCTGGCCCCTCTATAAGTGAAAAAACTCAAACAGTACTGAGGGACTGAGTCACACAGCATCCAAAATTTTATGCCCCACTGATAATGATGTTTTTTTGGAAGGTACTGCATGAGAGAAGTTCTATTTTTGGTACCAACTAGGCTTTCATCCACACAAATTTGCTGGTGTGGCGTGTAGTGATGTCGGAACACTCTGTTTGTGTGATCGACCAGAGGTTGAAATTTTGCACAAGGATCATATCCTTGTTCCCCTGGGCTGGATAACTTGGAGTTATCGACGAGATGGAAAAAATGCAACAAGTGATAAAAGCGGGTTCTTGAAAACGTTTTCCCAAACCATGGAGTGGCTTGGGAGGAAGAAGTGGACCAGTAAGATTCTATGGTATGCTTTTTGATTAATCCCATATTCAATATACAAGCTATAAACCCCTTTATTTCTACAACCGAAATTTTGGACCAGTTCTTTAGGGCGGGCGGTACATTATTCCCCATGCCATTGATGACTTGTTGCGCATAACGGTTTGATTCCATTATGATTAGATTGAGCAAAATCATTGTGAAAAAAAGATTGAAAAAAGGAAGTGAAAAGTTTGCTCTGGAGATAGAACCTCCTGATAGTCTTCATCATCATCATCAGTTGTTGATTGCGTAATTTGATTAGAGCAGCTTGGAGAGGTCAAATCGTCATCAGAGTTGTTATCAGACCCTTCGTACATACTAACATCAGGGTCAGAGTCAGACTGATATCATATCAGAGAAATTTTCGATATAATCCAAAAGGTCAGAGTCATCTAACTTTTGAATCTTTGATGTCAATGCCATTATAAAAATATGTTGGTGAAAATTGATAAATCTAATTAAAAAAAATAAACTATATGTAACGACATGTTACAATATAAAACTAAAACTATAATAAATAAAATTACGATAGATGAATCAAAAAACATGAGATAAAACAATTACAAATAACTGATTAAAAATTTAATTCGATATAAGATCAAAATTTATATTAAAAATTATGAAAACTATATTGTATATATATCTTAGAAAGTAAATTAGTTTATTTTATATAGAAAACTAAATAGAAAAATAAAAGAAAGATTGAATAAAATGAACAAAGAAACAATATGGAACTTACCTGCAACACACACAACAGTAGACGTTGAGCAAAACAGCAAAAGTGAATTTCAAAAATTTGAAACAAAGGTTATGTAGGTCAACAAAACACCACCTGGACACAAATATGTGTAACATAGGGTAAACAAGACGTTCCCGTCAAGTGCTGACATCTGTTGCCGATAAATTTTATAAATATCAGTTTTTATTAAGCTGTATTCCGGCCAATCGTTTACGAATTGGGGGTGAGACAGATCAGTACCCTGGCCGGGAAACGGTTAAGACCATCCCACCCACTATCTCCCCCACCTCAAGATGATGCCTTTCTGATGAATCCTGTTAACTCTCCCACTTACAATTTGTGAACCATCCCATCATGTAAAACTCTACTGTAAATTAAAACAATCTTCTTATGTCCCTTTTATTTTAACGGTGCACTACCTCCACTTCATCATACCGGTTGTTCCAAAGTGTTTTTTCTAGTGTTCTTACCATAAGGAAGATCATGGTTTCCCAAATTTTATAATCTTAACTCAGCACTGTATCATGTATACTGGGGTTTTTCCAATTCCAACACTATGTACCATGCCATCATGTTTGCAGTAAGTTCAAAACTTTTTACATCTATGTTGTTTGTTTCTCCCTTTTGTGAATCATTTCCAATTTAATCATTATTTTAGCTTATACCTGTTAATCAATAATTGCCATCCATATTTTATCTAATGTCATACCTCCTGCATTTCTCATAATCCATGTAAGTTTCCTAATGATCTTTTACAATTTTGTAACATTACAATAAATTTATGCTAACTTGTATACATTATGCTAACCTGTATGTAATTTTCCCTATATCGTTCTAACACAAGAGTTGAAAAGGGACATAATTGTCCAAAATGCATACTCAAAGAAATAAAAAGTTTTTCTAAAGCTTGTCCTCCTTTTTGTTGATGGTATAATAAGTCTAGCGAAAAAGAAAAGCCACCTTAGTGCTCGTATAATTGAACACAAGACTAGACCAGAAGCGTATCGCATAAAACAAAATTCACATCATTTAAATACTTAGTTGGACCATCTTTCATTTGAATAACATCAAACACTCTATCATACATAGTTTGAATCAATTTTTGCAATTGTTTCACTTCAATATTTTATCAAGCATCCCTAATTAGTAATTTTAACTGGTTTACTTGAGAATAATGCTTGTCTTAACCAATGTACTTTCTCACCACACCGGGATGTGTAAAAACAATACCCACAACCAATAACCAATAACCGATGTAAAAACTCCAAAAAAAGCAAACGTTTTCGATGCCCCTCCTGGGCTCTTCATCAGGCTTAATTAGCTTCTTCCATTGGAACTGGATTCTTTAATTCAAAGGTTTTTTAAAATTTGGAATGTGCCATGCTTCCAAAAAATATGTGGAGTGTCTTAACCAACACTCCACATATAGTTGTGCATAGCAGCAACAATACAACACCATGCACAACTACATGTGGATTTGAATTTATAAATTGAACAATAACCTGCTGGTTGTTGTTCAATTTATAATCATCAATCAATATAAAAATTTAAGGGATCAACCTAATGTTAGTAGTACTATTCAACATGTACACACCTGAATTGCTGGTACAGTACATGACACTGAGTGGTACAAAATAAGAAGTTTAAACAACATAAAATTTAATTTTTAAACAATCTCATATATTATTATTCTCTCATAATAATTATAATTAATATTCAATAAAATAAGATATACATAGATTTTTTTAACTTCTTTTGTTATAATATATATGACAATTGGTAAAATGGCAGATGTAAATGACATTGTTGGGACCTTAATAGCTGTAAAGTATGCCCATAGGAGCAAAAAAGTAAAAAAAAACCATACCTAAACATCAAGATATAACCCCTGAAATCAGTCTACTTCCAGGGTGCAATTGGGAGTTGTGCCACATGCTCTGCTAACACTATCATGTTTAATTATTCAGTCCAGATGACTATGCTGACTTTGAGTAACCCACTAAACTGTTCGTAGAGTATTCAATGTTATATAGGGGTGTGGGAATTTGCTGCCATGCATGTAGAGTGTTGGTCAAGACAAGCAATAGCAAACCTTGACTGATGCAGAGCATGAAAAATAGGCAGTAGTACTGGTATACAGTGAAAACCGACCTTTAAAGGTGACAATCTCACAAAGGGTTGTATGTACAGGTATAGTTCCCTTGATTTTTTTTTGTTTATACAGGAGGTCTATAATTCTGAGGTGGGTGGAAAATTCCTCATTCGAAGGTCACATCTTATCCTATTGCATGTTTAACAGACAGCCCAGAATAATGGTTAGGCATTCTAACAATATTTATGAATACAGAATAAAGAAAAGTCTGATGCAATCTTTCACAAAACATTTGCATCCAAATGGGGAACCACAACAGCAGCAGTTTCAGTCACTATCTTGCTTATAAACATCATGTTTGAAAGCAAGTTATGTTTAGGCATGGTGACCAGTGCCTTTAACAATAGTAGTAAATGCATTAACTTCTAATGATTAAAAACAATTTTTACCTTGAACAAGTACTACTGCCTATTCTCCATGTTGGTCATTGCAAGCGATGGCAAACCTCGACCAACACGAGGGCCAGCCTGAAAAAAAGCAGGATCCGGGCAAAGTTGCCGTGCGGGGTCTTTAATAAGAAAAAAAAAAACAGTTTGGAACAACAAAATAATATTTTAATGGTAAACATACCATCCATTAAATAGATTAGTGAATAATAAAATGATCAAATTTAAATTTTGCAAGAGCTGGATCATGAAGGATCATGGGACCTCCTGTGATTGCACCAGTCACACTGCCCTCTGGTCGGGCTGGCCCTGACCAGCATGTACTCCACATTTAGTTGTTTGTGGGAACAACACATAACTACACAACACGCGATCAGGCATGACTCCCAATCGCGCCATGGTAGTAGGCCGATTTCGGTCAATGTTACTCTTGGTGCCAAGATGGCGGCTTGTCTGATTCCAGCAAGGAAACAGTGGGACACACGTTCTAACCTAACCTAACCTATTCTAATAAATTACCATAATTATTAGCAACCAAATTATTAAAATAGGTTAGGTTAGGTTGGAACGTGCGTCCCACTGTTTCCTTGCTGGAATCAGAGACGAGCCGCCATCTTGGCACCAAGGGTAACATTAACCCTGATTTCAAGGAGCTATCTATCTCACGCATGCAGAGATATGGTTATTTTGACTTTAATGTTCCTAAGAGCATGCTCTACAGCTCTGGTAATTTAAGGTCATTCACATCTTACCCTAACAAGTTTTCAAGTTTACTCATTTTGAATGAAAATTTAGGAAAAATTATCATATATACCTTCCACGGTCTAAAACAAGCCATCACACGTGACAAAATACAGCATGCTCGATATTTTCGTTTTAGTGTTGCCAGATATTTACGATCATATTTTATAATTAGCATTTAGTTATTTTATTCACATTTCTATATTTTTATAATTAACAAATTCGAACACGAATAAATAAATTCGATTAAAATTGGTACTAAATAAGTTTTTTTTTCCGGCGATATTTTAACGATAAATTTACACCTCGTGACTAAACGTGTTTATCATTCTCACATGATTAAGACGTCGATTTCGAAGAAAGATGGAAAAGCAATTGGAGAAATGTGTTGATGAGATGTAAGCATGATATATATATATCTATATATAATTTTTAAAATTTAATATCAAGTAATGACAGCATTTAAAACGAAAAATAAGCAAAATAAAATGTAAATGTTTCACAAGTCGAAGAGTTAATGGTATCGACAAGTATATTTAAATTATCAGCCGTGTTAGTGTATTTAAAAACAAAAACATTAGTAGAATAGGCTCTATTCCAGCTTTGAATAATATAGGTTTATTTAAATACTTTTATATTCATTATCAGTTAAAACAATTGAAGTCAGTTTAACTGAGTTTCATAACTGATTGTAGTAATGTACACCAGTATTATTTTACTCTTATTGCATGTATTTATTGTAGTTTATCATTTTTCAAAATGTGGTGTAAAAAGACATCCATAAATTCATAAAATAAAAATTTATTTATATGACACATTTTCTTTCAAAGTGCTATAAATGCATTTGTTTTCATTAACTGATAACTGTCAATTCTGATTAACCCGACGCTCCTCGTGGTCGGATTTGTCGTGCGGTTACTCGAGGCGAGTCTTGCACTTGCCCTATGTATTTCCGTATTCTTAATGATTTGTCTTGAGAAATTTTAGTAAGATTGGGAAGTTTTGTTATGGATAATACACACTTTAATGTTGCTTTTACTTCACTTTAGTTTGAATAGGCCTACATTAAAAGTAATTTTGGTATAGAGACAGAAAACTGATATCTAATCAGGTCGATCGGATTGATAAAAACAGAAATACGATATCTGAAATTATTGTTAAATTCAATTATAATTTTTATTGACGTTCTTAATCTGTTTATTCTGAATTTTTGAAGTTGCATTGTTTGCAGATTGTTATGCTGTATCTGCAGATTGGTGTAGTAGGCTACGTGTTACACTTTTGCATGTTGTCTTCCTATTTTTTTTGGGGGGGCAATATGCACACTTTTCTTTTGATACTGATGTTTCCTGGTTTCTGGCAACATCTGTTTCTTTCTCAACATACACTTCCAGGATTTTCATATAAAGATTCTCACTCTCGTTGTTTGTGAGGAAGGAGTCTACATTTTCTTCTTCAGACTCCTCATCAAGCCATTTCAGAAACATTTCATCATGTATTTTGATAGTATGTATATACAATATCACTTCACAGTTAGAGTCATACCACTTGGAATGAAAAAAAAAGATACAGGATTACTTGTAGGTGAGCATCACACTAACTTGTCCAACACAACTGAAACAAAGGCATCACTGAAAGCGTTAGCAATTACTATTACTTCCAATTCCAGTATCTTGTTGAAGGTGATACTTTGGTAGAAAGGTAGATGAGAGTTTGGCCACAAAACTTCTGAGAAGCTTGAGTTACTAGCATTTAAAACAAAAGGTAAGCGCAGCATTCACCCTAAAGTAACGGCAGGTTAACTGCAAAGAACTTTCAATCTGTTTGTTATCCTCTTAATCTATTTGTTGAATATTTAATAAAAAAAGAATAATGTACTATTTCAATGAACCCATTTATGTCATATCTATTTGCTTTTCTATTCAATTTATGATTATAAAATATTCAGCTCATTATATTTTTAATAATGTAAATTAGATTTGAGAGCAAGGTTTAGTTTTTATCTTTAAACTTATTAAACTTATAGGTCATTGGACACAAGGAGGGGAAAAGGTACTTATTCAGAAAACTGACATCATCTTAAGCTTGTAAAATGTGTGTTTTACTTCAATAATTTAAGTATTGCATAATTAATTTTATTTATTATTAACTTTTTTAGAAATAAAGTATGCAACACAGGATGATATGCAAAAATTTGCCTTAAAGCAATAATCTGTCTAGATAATCTATTTTATTTCAATTTGAAATATGTTACAAATTTTAGACTGAATTACAACCTATAAACATACAATGTGTGTTAAGGCTAAGTTTTATTCAAGAGGTCCCAAATATTCATGTTAAAAATACAGTATGTATAGAAAAAAGTCGAGAGAAGGATCTTACTATCAGTTTGTACTGACTGACTAACTGTTGTATGTTCAATACATGCAGGTGGTGCCTTTACTAGTTGATATTTAGAGGTATCCTGAATAAGTACCAAAAAAAAAAAAAGGATTATACAGTAGTACCTTTCATGAAATATTCTTTTATAGAGTTTTCCTTACAATTTTCAGTTAGACAAAACAAAAAATAGTCCTTTCAAAAATTTTTCATAACATTCCAGTTAATTGGGACTGCTGTTTGTTTGGGACATATATTGAAAGATGAGAACAAGAGAGACAATATGAGGCAAATTTACTTTTTCTCATTTGTGATATCCCACTGCTTTATCAGGACAGCATAGCAGCAAAGAGAAGTGTATGTTAATGAACTGATGTTAAAAACCAAATCAGAAGAGTTAGCTATAAAAATGGGTCACAAATTTCAAAGCTACAGATAGATGGTTATTGTGATGGAAAACCAGACATGAAATAAAATTTTAGAGGGCACACATGAAATAAACAGTGCTGACATAATGAGCACTGAAGATTGGAAATCAAGTAAGTTACCTGAATTGCTGCAGAAATTTAGTCCTGATCAAATCTACAATGTAGATGAAACAAGGCTGATTTACTTCTGTTCCCCAAGATATAAAGTATAGTCAGATCCAAAAAAGCAATGGATTACATTATGTAATGTACTGCTGTAATGTCAGGAAATGATAAAAAGAAGTTATTAATCATTAGAAAGCATGCTTGATGCTTTAAAGGTGTTAGAATGGTCTGTTTACCATTTGAATATTATGCCAATGAGAATGCATGGATGACAATATTTTTCTGAAATGGCTTATGAGTTGGGATGCAGAATTGCATCCCAATATTCCCCTTGTTTTGTTTACGTAAACAGACAAATATTTTTGTATAGTGGTTTATGTAGTGCAGGGATGGGCAACCTTTTTCTATGTAAGGGCCACATTTGAAACTTCTGAATTAACGCGGGCCGCACATAAGAAAAAAATAAAAAATACGGGTAAATCACAAATATTTATTCATAAATTAACATAGGTATACTGTACTTAATGTGACTGCTGGAATTGATGCGAATGTAATATATCAGATATATTTGGCTGAATATTTGTCATTGCTAATTTTAAATTATTTTTTAGATGAGAGTCTGTTAGCCGATTTCTTGTTTTACTTTTCACTAAATTCATTGCAGAAAAAAACTGTTCGCATACGTAAGTTGTACAAAATAAGGACAGAATTTTTGCCGCATACTTTCTTAAGTTAGGAAATTGATTTTCTTTGATAAAAGTTTTATAAAAATCTACCAAATTTTTTTCTTTAAAAGTATCTTTCAAATCTAAATTACTTTTCAAGTCTATTAACTCCAATTGAAGTTCATTTGGTACGTTTTCTATGTTTACTGAAAAAGGTGCCGTAATTATTCGTATTTCGTTTTCTCGGCTAAGAAATTTTTCGAATCTATTTTTAAATTCTTGTTCTAGTTCTTCGACTTTCTCTGCATATTTAAAATAATTTTTAGGTTCGGTGCGTTCTAATAAAGTGGGGAAAAAGTGACAATTTTTGTTACGCAATTGCGTGCTCCATAATTTGAGCTTGGATATAAATGCTTTTATAAAGGTTATAAATTCAGATATGATAAGATTTTTTCCTTGCATTTTTATATTTAATTCTGACAAATGCATTGTAATATCGACAAAAAACGCAAGATCTGTCAGCCATTCGCAGTCTGAAAGTTCTTTAACAGGTTTTCCTTTCATTTCCATAAATAATTTTATTTCTGGTAAGAGATTGTAAAATCTTTGTAAAACTGAAGATTTGCTTAACCATCTGACGTCAGTAAAATAAACAACGTCATTATTTTCAGCATCAATATCAGACAAAAATTCTTTAAATTGACGATGGTTCAATGCACGACCTCTCAGAAAGTTCACTGTGGATACTACTATATCCATAACATGTTCCATATTAATTTTCTTAGCGCATAAATTCTCCACGTGCAAAACACAATGGCAAATAAATAAATCATTTGGATTTTCGTTTTGTGCTAATTTATTCGAGAGAATACCAATTAAACCGCGTCGCTCTCCTCTGAAAGACTGGGCGCCATCAGTTGTAATTCCACTCAGTTTTAATAGTGAGAGTTCATTTTTATCTAAGGTTTTTTCTAAAGCCCCGTACATAATTTCTCCTGTAGTATTTCCTTTTAGCCCAACTAAATCTAAAAATTCTTCAGTAATGTTTAATTCTGAATCAACGCCTCGAATGAAAATTGCAAGTTGAACCGTATCTGTTATGTCGGTGGATTCATCCAAACAAATGGAAAAATATTCAAAGGCTTTTACTCGTTTTTTTAATGATTCGTCAACATTATCTGCCATTTCATCGATTCTTCTCGCAACTGTTCGTCGAGATAAACTAATATTAGAAAAAATCTTCTTCTGATCAGGACATATAATTTCAACTGCTTTTTCAATACATTGCTTTATAAACATTCCATCAGAATAACAATGAAGAGTTTTTGCCAATAGATTACAAATTTCATAACTGGCTTTTGTAACGGATTCAGATTCATTATTTGTTTTCATTAAGAATGCTTGCTGGGAGGTTACGGCTTTCATCAGTTTTTCCACTTTCTGTTTTCTTAAGTCTCCAGTAAACTGGTCGTATTTATTGGAATGTTTAGTGGTGTAATGCCTTTTAACGTTATATTCCTTAAAAACTGCAATACTTTCCGAACAAATTAAACAAACAAGATTTTTTTCATAATGAATGAAAAAGTAATCATATTTCCACGACTCATTATAAATTCGATTTTCATCTTCAATTTTTCTTTTCTTTCTTGTTGACATCTATAAATTGAGGATAAATAAAATGAATAAAATACTGCACTAATAAATATAGTAAAAGCTCGATGTAACAAACTACTATGGAATTGAAGATATTGGTTCATCACAATGAAAGTCCATTTTATCGCGATAACTCATTACTACGGACTCGTCCGTTATATCGAACAGTATATTATTATATAGTAGAATCACGTTAGAACGGGATCTTGATTAAATTGATTTTCAACTTTAGACTAATTACCACCTGTATCAAAATTGTCTACATAAAAAAAAATATTGTTAGATTAAAGCAAAAAACGAAGAGTAAAAACGGCTACTACTGCTGTACTTTTCTTAATTTAAAATGTTACCCTATTACGCAGCCTAAATTATATCAGACAAAGTAAAAGACTTTTTAGTTTTAGTAGAACTGTCATATTTAAGAAAAGTCTGTTATTTTTCTCTCTCTATCGAAATGTCTGAAGTTGTCTATTTATTCCCAGACATTTCTTTACCAACTTCATCTTGATATTTTCCATCTTAAATCTAACGAAATATATCTATTTTTTGTATTAAATCTAAAGCTTATCGTCTTCTTTTATGATCCATATCTTCGCTTTACAAACAATTGAAATCCACGACGCATCACTCATGGCGAAATGAAACCAAAACTAAACAATGCTGGGCTGCAATTTTTAATCACATTTTTAATTAATCTAATTTTTAAGGTATATGTTCTCCGCCTCAAATTAGTAGTGCCAGTCATTTATCTAACTCCTTTCGGGGGAAATTTTTGAATTGAAATAACGTGACTTCGGTTTTGAACCGGAAGTTCGTAAATAGTTAATTGGGGCCTCCTGCCCCTAGTTTAAGGAAAGACAGACAGACGACAGTGGGAATTTATAGATTTGCAAATTTTTCAAGTTGCAGTCCAAAAACAAGTCGATCAGAAAACAAAACCAAAACTGCATGTAAGGTGAAAATCTACACCGAAAAAATAATTAAAATAAACTTTATATTAATTTTGCGTTTACTTTTGTCAAATAAAATGAATAAAACTACGACTATGGGGAAATAACTAGTCACTTCTCGACTTACGACGGGATTCGGTTCCGCAACTTCGGACGAGGTGATCGTAACTCGAGAAGTGACTGTAAAACAATGACTTGACTAAATGAAACGGCGACTAAAAAGTCCGTAAGAACCATGGTCTGCGAGGACTAAAAAATAATCCGAAGTAGCAGGAGTCCGTTACAAGGAATGAGTTTTTTTTTTTTTTTTAATAATTTTCTTTTACTTTTGGCCAGACCGACATCAGCAACCGTTTGTTATATCGAGCTTTTATTGTACAAAACCACGTGCGAACCTCAAGGACAGTTTTAGCATTGAAAATAATGCAAAGTTGAAACGTTTTCATATGTGGGTTTTGTATTTTATTACTGTCCAGTTCTAAGTCTAAATTGTTCTTAAAATATTAATAATTCTATAGTTCAAACATTTTTAATTTCAATTTTGGAAATTAATAGTAACATTTATTATTAAACAGAAATTCTAACTTGGATATTTAAAATTCGAAATTCCACATTAAAAATTCTATTTTCGTAAAATTTCAAATATTTAACATACCTTTTTCTATAATTCGGACAAACCACAGTAGATTAATAGTAAAAATGTAGAAAATACCAAAAAATTAAATGCAACGATACAAAGCGTTGGTAAAACTTTACAGCTCAATATGAAGTATCGTGTGAAGTCGGGTTAAATTACCAGATACCTTGCAATTAGAGTTGGCCCTCGGATTGGTTTATTTTTGCGTCTTTAAGGGGCAATAGAATTGTTTACGAATGCATATTACTCCCTCGAGCTTCATTTAGTCTTGAAAAAGGGTCAAGCGCGTATGGATAGTCAACAAAAGTACACGTGCATTTGTAAACAATTGTAGCACCCCTTAAAAACGCAAAAATGAATCAACCCAAGGGCCGTCTCTAGCTGTGTCGAATATATATACGAAGCGGGTTCTTGGTATTTAGTACGATTACAGACGAGTAGATGTTAGTATTTAAAATTTTTATTTTATAGACCGTTATATTGTTTTGTAATATTTTGTGCGACGCGGGCCGCACAATATACTAACGCGGGCCGCATGCGGCCCGGGGGCCGCAGGTTGCCCATCCCTGATGTAGTGTATAACTAGATTACAGATGAGTTGCTGGTTTTCCTGTGTAATAAGGGCCCCAGCTCGAGCATCCAAATGCCAAATTTTGCTTTGTTCTGATTGCCGTGAAAAATGTTTCGGGTCTTTTTTCTTGTGATTTTGGGGCCCTTATGGGCCTATCACTTTCCAGAGGCCCAGTGCAGACCGCACCTACCGCATTTCCCTAGCTACGCCACTGATTGTTGCTATAATTTCTGGTGTTGATGCACTTTTTGGAAGTCCTTTACATGGATTGTCTTCAAGACTTGTACGACCATGTTTAAATTCAGCAACCCATCTTTCTATTGTTGTAATTGAAGGTGAAGAGTCCTTATACTCTTTTAACAATCATTCACGAATCTGTTTGGTGCTACATCTTTCAAAAATAAGAATTTTATCACTGCACAATATTTAATTTTTTCCATTGTAAAAAAATACAGTGACACATCAACTTTGAACAGCTATAAATATACGAATGAGTTGACAGATCTACATGAAACTTCGCACATGTTCATTAAAAAGTAGTACCATTTTTAGAGAAATAAAGCGATAAACCTAATAGTGCCATCTCTTATTGAACGACAAAACTTATTGAACAACCTAGTATAGAGCTAGTGGAACTGCGTTGAGCACCACCTGTACGCAGGCAAAAGAAACTTTTTCAGGAAAACACGAGCTTCTTTGGGTTAGACACGTACTGAGACGCGGTGCTTGTTTTCTGCCTGTGATAATGAAAAACAGCTTTCTGCCAACAAAATTTCAAAAAATAACTGTTGTGTGGTCGGTTGTAGTGTTACCTATATTACTGAGCCACCAAGTACAAAGTTTTATTCCTTCCCACATGAATAATAGGCCTACCCTGAGACGAAAAAGAAATGGCTGACTGCAATTTAATTTCTGAGGTTAATTACATAATGATGTGTTGCATTCTAACCAATCTCCAATCTCCTGTTAACCCTAGTTGGCTCTATTTTAAATTTAGTTCTCTAATGTAAAGTTTAGTAATTTTCTTTTTTTATGTTATTTTGTTAATCTGACAGATATTAATTGGCATATGATGTGATATTTGAATTTACGAGATCTGTGGAAGAAAGGAGTAAGAAGCAAAATTAGTATTTTGAGGAAATGAGGATAAGAATTTCCCTATTAATACAATACTATTAGCTATTGCTATGGTCCTTATTGAAATTCCTCTATATATATGGTTAGTTACAAATATCATTATTTACCATGAAATAGATATATAGTTTACTTCTTCCACACCACCCTTTAAATTGTAAAAAATTAAGAGTATAATAAATAGAAGAATATTAATACTGCTCAGTTCCAATGATCTACAAACACTTCTAGAGTTACGACCATTCGCACTTCTGACAAAAAATTTCATTAAAAAATTTTAAAAATGTATCAATTTTTTATAGGTTTTGTGGAATATATATCATATATATATATATATCTTGCATGCTTTTGGCGATTGATTGTGTCATCTTTAGTTTTGTTGTGTAGTTAGTTACCCTTCACGTGTGCTTGTGTAAGATGGCTAACTGTTTTATTGAAGTACAGTCACTTCTTGACTTACGACCCTTTCGACTTACATCCGAATTTGCGGAACCAAACCCTGTCGTAAGTCGAGAAGTGACTGTATTGACTAATGCAGGCATTACTTTCACCTTAAACTGCAGAATGTATGTATATATTATATATTATTAAACATATACTTATAAATAATATATAAATTTAGAATTTATCAAATGTCTATTTATTGAAATATAAATAGTTTTACATGTAACATACAAAATTCATACAGGATAAATTCATATGTTGCAAGAATGATATTATTCCTCAACAACAATCAAATGAACAAAATGATGAAACAAAACTAATGAACATGAAGTACTGAACTTTAAAATTATCACATTGAAAAATCACTGGTAAGATCGTTATCATCAGAATCTTCCTCACTAGAATGTTTTTGTATGGTTGAAGCAGATGATGGTTTCCAAGTATAACATTTTATCATTGTTGCTTTTAAGAACTTGATTTTGTAGTTTAATTTTTATTAAATTTAATTGCAAAAAAAATACGTTCAACTGCTGCACTTGAATGAGGAAGCAATAAAAACATCTATTTACTGCCAAAGTAAAGTAGAAAAATATAGAAATATAGAATTAAAATGAATGTTATGAAAGGTACTAAATTGAAAGGAAAGATATTAGGATTTCATAAATAGTACTAGGAAAATGGTGTTGGGTATCTTGGTACTGGAACAAGTAAAAAGATATTAGATTAGTACAAAAGCACTAGGTGAAACAACACTGGTGCTGCCTTTGTAGCCCCAATTCTGTTACCCGGCGTCACCGCTAGAGGCGCCTCAATCTAGTTTCGCCATTCCTTCCACTAGCTCTATATATGTATCTATTAATTTAGGTTAGTTTTAGCCTTTTTCTTTGTTCCTTTGTTCTAACTTCTTCTAGAACCTTTCTTTCCAACCCTTTTTCCCTCATGGGTTGGATTACCAATTCAGAGAAACTGGAAGAACAAAAGAAGAGATAAGACCCTGGAGTGGGTGAAAGAATTGGATAGGACATTCTTGGTTAAGCTCTTGAGAACAGACATGAGAAGGTAGTGCTCCCGGTCCGAGTAGGACGACTGGAGACTGCGAGGAGTCGAGAGATTTATAAAGAATAATTCCTGATGGTAACTGTGAGAGAAGATACTAAATTAGTACCGGACAAAAATCTACAAAGAAGGGCAACGACTAAAGTCTCAGGGAAAAAGTCAAAGTGGTGTCCCACCCAGGTTTGTGAAGGCAAGAAAAACCCTGGGTATTTCAATCTTCCTCTTATTCTATCAATCTTGCCTACTACCCTTCTTATTCCTTAGTTATAAGTAGTATAAGTATTAGTTGTAAGTTTCAGCCCGCGTATAGTTGTCACGCTAATATATGTTGTTTATTTGTTAAATCAGTACTTAGCACCTTTGTGCAAAGAAAGTATTTATGGAGTTGGGATCCTAAAGAACCTGTTCATAAGCAAAAATAAAATACTTTGTTTTGGGAAGTCTTTGAGTACTTATTGTACTATTTCACTTGCTGGTCTACGTACTGGTTGTTACGAACATCACATATGGACAGTATTCTCCCATCTCTAATAACAAGAGCTGATAAAGTGTAATTGGTATTGTCATCAAATTTGTTTAATATGATAAATCATAAAGAAAAAACAAATCTTGATTGATACTGATTATAATTTTATTCTTTATTTAAAAATTATAATTTATTTTTAGATTTTAAATTAATTCAAGGATCAAATTTATCAATAGATAAATTTAAGCCACTGTTATAAATCTTCATAACAGTATTTTATTTACCAAAAAAAATGGAACATAGTAAATGTTATCGCTATATTACATTAAATTTTGTTTACATATTTGAATCTTATGTTTCTTATATAAAATGGAGTATATTCAGATATTTTATGGAATAATGAACTATATTTGTACTTAAAAGTTAATTGAAGCTGTTCTGATTTAAGAATGAAAACGTTTCTAATAAAAATTTATTTTGGTATTCTAAAATAAGTCATTCCAGAATGTTTAATTCACCAGTCAATTGTTTTTTTTTTTATGTAAAAATTTTTTAGTTTTGTCAACTTATCTCTTGATAATGGATTTGAGAGTCTGAAAATACTTGGAAACTGATTTTATTTTGTAAGTTGTTTAATAAAATTGGTACTTGTGAATCTTTATCCCAGATGGTGGCACCACCCTGGCGACCAACATCTCAACTAGTACTTGTATCCCCTCAAAACAAATTGACTCGGCCGGCTAACCTACCAACACATGTGTTATCGATTTTGTTATTTCAACACTGTTAATTAAAACTTTACAATAATAAGAAAAAGTTAGCAAACAATTAAATTAGTTTATATTATCGTTTATTTTAAAGTATATTACATGTTTACCATTTACATTATTACATATTACTGGCATATAGTTTGCGGCTGCCATATTTCCGCGATTGCTTTTAATATGTTTTCAAAAGCATTTTCTTGTCCCAAGGACTTCTTCCACATAAACTCTGCAAGATAAGACTCCAGATGATGGCGAGCCATGCCTCGTTGTTTTTTGTTGCGCCACTTAGCAGAACCCCACAGTCTTTCGATGTTTTGAGTGTTAGCACTCGTTGTTGGATCGACGAAATTATATTTATGATTCACGGTAAAATGACTGTAACCTGTTCTTTTTAATTCATCCGTCCTGTAGGCTCGCCATCAGTCGGAATAAATTGTTGATCCCTGTTCAATGTGCTCCACGATTTTTGTCATTAGTGTTGTTGCTTTTCTATTTGGAACTGGAACAAGAAAGCAGTCACCAGTTTCTCAGCATATTCTGCCGAATATCTACTGTTGTGGAAGAACCCTTTCAGCGTTGCTTTTTTGCCTTGTGAAAAGCATTTTGTCGATTTCCACGATTTTCCCGGGACCTCCATTTGCCTATTCAGTTGTTTCAACAAATGTAGAAAACACACCTCCCTCAAAAAACTATTCCAGTCTATAGTTGTTTTATTGCAAATATTTAGATTTAGATATTTAGACACCACTTTATAGACTCAACTTCCTCCGTCCAATGGTAAATAAATTGTATCGCCATTAAAATGGTATCCGTGATCCGCTAAACCAATTATTGGAACGGATGCTTATCATTACATCACAGCTACTAATGGTGCATCTTCAAATGCCTTTAGACATACTATATTTAGCTTCATTTTGTTGCCATCGGTGCTTGATAAATCGTATAATGTAGACATTTTTCTTTCTCACAAAGGTTTAGAAAACCCGTGTCTGTTGGTAGGTCAGCCGGCCGAGTCAATTTGTTTCGAGGGGATACAGGTACTAGTTGAGATGTCGGTCGCCAGGTCGGTGCCACCATCTGTGATAAAGATTTGCAAGTACCGTAAAATTATTAAAATAGTGCAGATATAATTAAGTAAAGGTTTTTTCTTCCAATAGTAAGACTACTGATCTTTATCATGCCTTTCTTAATTATCTGTGATGAACAGAGACAATGATGAAAGTGAATTGTTCACTTTATTCACCTATTAACTATGAATTTCAGATTGGTAATTATTTTTCAATTGCTCTTCAGGCTCACGGCTTCATTTTTGTCCATTATTTCATAAAATTAATTATAAATTCTGTTTAGGATAATTATATTAAATGCATTTTTAAAATGTTAATTATTGTATTAGGATTTAATATTTTATACTGTAGAAAAAATACTGTATATATCAAGTATTTATATACTTAATTTTTTAATGTAGATGTGCCATGCCAAGTGTAAATGGTATCTTGTGTGCAGATAACCAAGGCTTATGTATGGCATGTAAGTATATTTTTAAATTAAATTTAAAGTTAAAGTTTTAGTTTTATTATAAAAAATTTTATTTTAAACTGATGTATGCAAAATAAAAATTTAAACATAAAATAAACATAAAAAACAACAAAACATGTTTCTTATTATTACATAAAACAAAACAACATATGAAAATTAACATGTATCAAATTTAAGTACCTTTAGTACAATATAACTTAAACTGTACAAAAGTATTTTGTATTGAAAGTTGTTGAGCAAAGCTCTTCATAAGTCAGAAAGTGTTTTGTCTGCAATCAAAGTTCAAAGCAACTGTATGACCATTAAACATGATTTCTCACAGATCTGTATAACTCTGAAAGGTTGATGTCATGACAAAGCTGGAATTGTGAAATTTGACCTACAGGCTGAGATATTCCAGGTCATATTGTACTGTACTATGTAAAGTCTGTGGATTGTCACTTGTACGTTTAAAGCAACTGCATGATAATTAAACAAGAAAATGGATAAAATAAAGCAGCTTGTTTCAAATTCTTATTTATCTAGTATTTGTAAGTTGAGGTCTCATGGTACCTAGAATATATTTTATATTACTTTACACTTACAGGATATCATAAACATAAAATATAGCTTATTTCCTACCTTATAAACAAAAAGCTATACTTTAGGATTAATTTTTGAAGATTAATTGTAGATACTTGATTACCATATTTATATCATGTTAATAGTTTTGTAATTGAGGAGTTCTTTGGAATAATAATGTATTTATTGTACTTAGATACTTATTTCAGTTAAGTATTTTATTATGCATATTGAGTAAGATTTTATGGATATCTGCTTGTGATTCTTCGCTATAATAAGTACTTTACTCAAGCAAATTTAGTATATACCCTCTACTTGCTTTCATGACAAACCTCATGAAAAAGAACAGTTGTTTTGGAGAATTCCTCAAAACATCAAAATTTAACTTGCGTATCTTTTTCCATAGAACTCATTTACAGTTCAACTTCTGCATAACAAATTGTCCACAGAAAACTTGGAAGGTACTTTATATAGAAAAATTCATTAACTGTAAAATGAACCTTTGAAAATGACTGAAAATATGTGTTTTTTACCTAAAATACATGAAAATATGTCTTTACATAATTTTTAACATTCCATATAAAATTTGTTGAAAAGAGAAATTTATTTTATAACCTTTGTAGTTTGAAAGTTCAACTGTATATTGTTGATTTAAAGAGTTTGTAATTTGATAAAACATTGCATTATCTCATTGTTATGTTATATAACCTATTATCAATCAAATGCTGTTTTCAAAACATTTTTTGATTATTTGATCTTTTATCACAATTAAATATCGTTCAAATTGTGGGTATAGAACCATAAGTGACTAACTGTGAAACCATAATTTTCAGAAAATGTGATTTGAAAATTAGACCTACCAAAATTTGCTATTTTATGTAATTTTTTGGGAATTTTACTTATGGTTCTAAATAGAACATGTTGAATGTAATAGGAAAAAATTTTACGACTAAATGTTTCAGATAAAAAATTAATGGCTTTATTAAATAGTCAATTAACATGAAAATTAGAAAAATTAGAGTTAAAAAACAGAAAATGTAGCTACTTTAGTTCATTTGTTTACAAGTGCACTTCAATGAATAAGCTTGAATGAGTAAACAACCAATTATTTACAACAATGTCTCTCCATAGACTAACAATAGAAAAAATTTTTTGTGCCAAAATTTTTAATTATTACATTGGACCAAGAAAATTAATAGTTGGAATAGAATCATGTAACTAAATGGAAGCCAATTTCACTAAAAAGTTTTTAATTGAATAATTATTTCAAACCACGTCAAGCCATAAACTTCCTGTGATTGTCAACACTGCCCACGGCTAAAGTAAGTAGACTTCTTGTGTCAACAAGGAGGGTTGTAAAATGGTCTGGCCCCCTGGTCAGTAAACGTAATCCTAACCTGGCCCTTCTTCAGGTTGTACATCCCTGTAAAAGATGCAAAGCTGCTTCTGCAAGTGTTGAAATGGTTGGTTCAAAAATAAGAAGTTCAAAGTTATTGTTTCTTCACTTTTTATAGAAATTATCAGAATGTATCAGAATTATCAGAATGATCAACACATCAATAAGAATTCTTTCCCAAAGAAAGTATCTCTAAACAGTCAATAATAATTTTGGCACGAGTGCTTATGAAACAATTTAGTTACAAGTTAGCCATGAGTTCATTACTAGGGTAATTTAAGGAATTAATATATAAGAACTAGAATGTCACATTTATCATTATTAATAAAACAATAACCATATTTACAAAAACTACTATTGTGATTTTGATTATTTGAATACTTTATTTATTTATTTATTTTTTTTTTTGCAAATATAATTTAAAATAAATTACACTTCAAATCAACTTGAATATATAATAGCAAGATTGAGGCCGAAGTTTTAAACATGAAAACGTGTACGTCGGACGTTCAGCACCACTTTCCTGTAAGAAGTTTGACAATGGCGTTTGGAAAGTCAGTGGAATCATGCTCCAAACGCCATTGTCAAACTTCTAAGCTTACAGGAAAGCGGCGCTGAATGTTTGGCATACACGTTTTCGTGTTTAAAACTTCGGCCTCAACCTCGCTAATAACTACACTTAACTGTTGTGGCGTTACCAATATCAACTTTTAGCGTATGAGAACGTTCTCTAGTACTTTCAGTAGCATAAAGTTACCGTCAAAATGCGAATATCAAATTTTAAGTTTTCAAACAATATTTGAAATTAAATATAGCATGTGGATGGAATATAAAATGAATTTGAATTAAAATGATGTTCTAAAAATATAAATGGTAATAACGAGTGGTGTAATTTCCCAAGATTACAAAGCATACAATAGCAAAAGCAAACCTGTTTATGCAAAAAAGGAATTAAAACTGTAGATTGAATTGTTTGAATAATGTTACCATAATTGTGGGATTTTAAGGGTTGGGGTGTTGCAGGGTGTTATAGCTGTTATATAGAGGCTCTCCCAAATAAATAATTCTTTCTGATTATTGTACCATTTGAGTAATTTTGTTTGGGCCCAGAGTGGCTTATAATTTGGTCAAGCACTTTTTTGCTAATTCTGTTGATGGTCTACTGTTTCCGACGTCTTTCTGATGTTCTAAGATGCGAGAATTTAACATTCTGGCCGTGGCCCCTATGTAGCTAGTTTCTAGCAACCGTTTATATTTTTAGAACATCGTTTTAATTCAAAAATTCATTTTATATTCCATCCACATGCTATATTTAATTTAAAATATTGTTCAAAAAATTAATCAGGATAGTATTTGCCATTGTTAGCAAATACCCAGGTCTTTGAATGCTTGCTTGAAGAAAGATGGCTATTAGAAAGTGAAATCGTCCATCACTTTTTTGAAGCATACAGTCCAGGCAGCATTTGACCATCAAGATAATTTTGCAAAAATAGATAAAAATCCAATCAGGGAAGGTCAGAAAATATGATGGATAATCACCATCAAGCCCAGTACTGTAGGTGGCAGATTGTCTTATTGTTGTGGTTTGGCATTATATTGATAAAACAAAACGCCTTTCTGATTGGCCAATATGGGTAAATAACATATAGTGATGATAAATGATACCTTGGAAATCCTGGAATGGGCAAAGTAGCACCTTTTTTTTTCTCTAAATTCTCTAGACTTGTTAGGAGGTTGTGTATTTTGGACATCACATAGGCATCTTGGGTACTTAGTTTGTTATAGTAAATCTACTTTTTGTAAATGGTCTTAAGGCAATCAAAAAAGCTATGGTACCAATTCAGCAGTGATGAGCATTTGGGAATGTAGTCATTCTTATTCTGCTTGGTCAAGATGTACTGTACCCAATAGAAAGTGGGACTCAAATTCACAAGCTTCTACTTGTGAATTTGAGTCCCAGATGCTTCCGAGCACCAAACAAAGCTCAGTTCAGAAGCTAACTCCTGCAAGATCTGGGCATTCTTGGTAATCAGCTTACCAGATGATCATTTTATCATTTGATCTTCTGTGGTTATTTAGAGCAGGGGTGGCCAACTTTTGTGTACATAAAATCTACTTTTTATCTTAAAAATATGTCGCAGTTGACTTGTTGTCATAGGCATAGTCTAAGTGGGGAGGGAAAGGTGTGAAATACGTACTATGTTTATACACTGTGTTTCAGTACGAGGTGCACTCCTGTGGGCTAGGGGTAGATAAGCAAAATATATGTTTAAAACTATTTTTTTATTTTTTAAATCACTTATTAAGTTTTTGAAATATAGGCTCATAATGAAAATAAATTTCCAGACCCAACTTTTGATATTTGCAGCTACAAGTTCATTTTGTACAGGCGGTACCTAAAAAATTCGATTTTTCGACTCTTTTACAAGATATATTTTTAGTAACTTAAAATATAATTTTATTTTTTTATCAATTGCAATGCATAAGTTGTGGTATTATTTGTTCGTAAATATGAAAAAGTTGTTATAAAAATGCACAGTATGACTGATAATTTGATTATAAGATTTCACTTTTGCGATTTTTTTTTTGGTCAGGAAAATTTATCATTTTTAGACTTATTTTTTCTAATCTATCAATAGCTTGTGGGAGTGCACCTCATACTGGAACACCCTGTATATCTACCTATGTAAAAAACAACATAATTATTTAACAGGCCAATAAACTCACGTCCAGGGAAATTAAAACAACATGAGTACTTATTAACAATATTTATTAATTCAAATTAGCTATAGATAAAGACAGATTTAGAATTTATTTTATTACGTTAATATTAATGGAAGGATCGAGTTTGCATGTCTCTAAGCAAGGAATCATAATTAGATGTATATCCTGACAAAGATGGTAATAATGAGTCTTCAGTATGGTAATCGGTCAGGACAGAACATTGTTTAGTATGAAAATGCCGATTCACAGGTATGTAGATCCAAAATAAGAATAAACATATTTGCTACATTTGGTGATACTGGGATATTTTTCTTGGTTGACGTACGACAGTACCAAACATTCAAGCTAAATGGCTGTGTTTTTCTAGGAGTTGCATAATAACTGCATGCATACTGTTGCATTCGGTTACAAGTGTAACACACTAAGTCAAGACATCGCAAGTGATCGACCAAAATGGCTTCGCGATCGACTTGTTGACCACCTCTGGTCCAGAGCACATCTTGTCTTTGGTGTTGTAGTCTCCATATCTGACAGTGTGCTCATATGGTCCTTCACCACCACAAACTTTTGCACATTTTTGATGGTCTGTTTCACAGATGATCTTCACTGTTGATCTTTTTGTTGACTTTTTCTGACATTTTTCAAACTTATAACTTAGAACATAAAACTGAACTGTACTAAGTTTCTGTTCTCTCCACGTTTTGTAACATGTCTTTTGGAAGTTTTTTTTGAGCTACCATCTGAAAATTTTTAAAAGTTATTATCCTAATATTATCTACAGGCATTTTTGAAAACATTTATTATTATTATTATTTTTTTTTGCAGCAATGACTTTTTGATTGACCTGATATTTCTTTAGTTTATTTATGCTGGCAGTTTTGAATGAAATGTTAAAAAGCCAAAATAGTTTATTCTTATTCTGGTGTTTTATGGAAATGTGGCATTTGGAAAGCCTAGAAATCTAGAAAAATTTGGAAAAATCAGACATTTCTAAAAGATTTAATAATGATTTGCTAAAGCGAATAACTTTTAACTAAAACTCATATATTATGTGGATAATTTAAAGTGAAAAAAATATTGATTTTTATAGTTTCAACTTTGAGTTAAATGTTTAATTGAGGTAGGGCATTAGCAAAGCCTTTTCTATATGGCTTGCAGAATTGCATTTATTTTTAAAATTTAATTGATCAATTTTAATTAAACTTTCTTCTTCACAATTGATGGAAATGGTAATCAAAAATATAATTAAAAAATGGGGGTCCATGACTTCATTTTTGAGGTACAAGGTCATAGCACAAGTGCATGTGACATTGCAACATTGCACAATGTCCCAAGGTTGCTTTGTGGCTTATAGCATTCAAATCATTCTCAAAATTTTATGAGCTGATTTTGATAAAACTTTGCCATTTTTCATTAATTGCAATGAGGAATCTAAAGATACAATAAAAATGGGAGTCTATGACTTTATTACTTTGAACCTACTAAATCTCAAAAACAATTGATCACTAACTTGATCGATCAACTTATTCTTTAAAATTTATATTCTTTTATCTTTGACATTTGGTAAAGAAAATGTATTCAAATTAAAACAACAAAAGGGAATAAGCGCACAAACTTTTTAAATGCATGTATTACATATTCTGAAAATTTGATTTTTTTAAAGCCAGTAAAGTGTGAATTTATCTTATTTAAATAGAAAAAATTTCTCTTAAAAGCCATAAAATTATAATGTGTAATAAAAAGATAAAATTGAATTAATGAAAAAAGTGTGTTTGAATTAATTAACTTAATTTATGCTTCATTTTTTTTTATAGATAAAGGAATAGCAGCACCAAAATCTGCTGGTGTTTTCACGTTTTTAACAAAATTAGCAAGTTCATTAGAACCTAATAATAAACCACCCGTAATTCAGTTAGATGGAAAAAAGACGTAAGATATTGTTTTGTAATTACTGGTATATGCTTGATTTTACAAAATATAATTATCTAAGAGAGTTTTTAAGTATAATTTATTAGTCTATTAATTGAAGTAATTTTTAATAGTTCTATTGAATTAATTATTTTAATCAATCAACAAAAATTATAAATTTTTAATATTAAATTAGTAAAAATTATCTTCATAATGTTTTAGTCAGTTTTGTTTAAAATATATAAGAATAAAAGTTTTAAGAAAAGATAATGACGAAGATATAGAAATTTAATGTGAAGAAATAGATTATTGGTCATCAAACTTGAGATTTATGGAAATGAAGTGCAAAAATCAATAAATTAAAAGTGAAATTTTTTCAAACAAAACATTATTCTGCAGAAAATTTGTCAAGAAAGTATATTCATGATATAGTATTTTACGAATATTGCTGAAATAGATTAACCGAAATAATAATTGTCATAAAGGCTGTTTAATTTTTTAAGACTGACACTAATAAAACATAGAATAGATGCATAATTGAAGTCTTGTATATTGTTTGTACTATTAAACAAATATATAACATTTAGATTAAAATAAGAGCACTTCAACTCCTTGAAGAAAACCTATTATTAAATACTTTATCATTAGTCTGAAGGGAGAGAATCTGATTTCCACTCTTTTATTTTTAAAGTAAAAATTCAATGAAATAAACTCTACTTTTTACATTGTTTTCATTTTTATTGCTTAAAGCAAAAATAATAATAGATTTAAAAGATACTTAATTTTTGCTCTGCAAACAAGATAATTATATTACTTGCAGATTCAAAATTTAAACAATTTCATTAAATGCTAAAGAATGCCACTTCATCATCTACTATCATTTAGTTTGAAGTCATATATTTCTCTTTGTGTGTTGATTTGATTAAATTATATATACAGGGTGTTAAAAAAACTCATCCACCGTATAGTGTGTATGTACTTAGAAATGATTGAGTTTTCAATCTAAGTGCACACCATACTGAGTAATTTCCACCAAATGTTGAATGCATTATTTTTATCATCCTATATATGAATGTTCAGACTCACTAGCACTTGATATTATTTTATGTATTTCTTTTATTTTTAATGCATTTTATGTATATATATATAACTTCAATTTTACTTAAGTATCGTCAGAAAAATGTCAATTTTCAAGGATAAGATTCTGTGTTTGAAAGTGCATAATACTCTTAAATAAGAGAAACAAATTTCAAATACAGATGAATGAGGTCTTTTGATTGCTGATTAAGTAAATGCACAACTTATTTGTGCATTTACTTAATTATTTTAATGCTGGTAACATTAAGAAGAAATTAGTCATTATTCAAGTTATTCTTTAATCAAGTAACAAATTTTTAGGAATTGTATTTATTAGCCAAAAAACAAAAAATAAACTTTGAATGCATAATTATATATTATTTATATGAGAAACTTACTTTTTTGAATTTTATTTCAGGCAAATTCTGATAAAAAATACAGAAAATATTACAATGGCAATTTATAAATCATCACAATGAATATGTTGTTCTTTTGTGATATATTTTTCATTGAAAATATTGTAAAAATTTTATACCTGTATAAATATTGCTGCCAATGTTCACTTTTTGTTTAACTGTGCACTATAAATAAAACAGTTTGTAAATCCTAGAATGTTATTTATTTTTATTCATACAACTTATTCATAATCTGATGCTAAGTTTTGATCATTTTCTTTACATAATGAAAAATTATTGCCTTAAAAAGGCTTTGTACAAATACTTCAATATAATACAAACATATACAAGCAATGGACACGGTCATCATTTGATAACAGGACCATTTCTTACCAATTTAAAATATGGATACATGATAATAGTGTTTTGGTCTTTTTACTCTTATCATTTTCTTATTCTTGCGTTATATACTTCATTAATGACGTATATAACACAAGATTATTTCGACGATAAATGTTTCCATATTAAAAATTGATCAAATGAAATAATCATTGACTAGGCAGCTTTTGCTTTTGAAAAAAAAAATATGACTGTACAACAAAAAAATTAAGAGCTTATGGCTGTCAGCTTGCATTTTCTGCTCTTGATGCTTTTTCTAAAGCAGTAATCCATCTAGAAAAAATTTTCGAAAGAATTAGATTTTATCAAAAAAATCTTAAATAATTTTATACTTACTTTTGTAGTTGGATATTGTTAGCTGCTTGAAAATAATAAACTTTTTTCTTATGGAATAATTTAAAAACATTCTCTCGACCATCCACATTGTCACCCTTCTCGGGTATAGAGACTGTATAACCAGGAACTGGCATGGATGTTAAAGCACGATCATCCTGAAATGATTATTAATTAAATTAAAAATATAGGACGTAGTATATAAGTTGCAAAATATGTATTAAAACTAACTTCGTGAGACCGAAAAGAATATAATACAAAATCATCGTGTAAAGAAAACCATCGTGGAATCCATGTTCGACTGCGTGCTTTTAGTTGCAGATAGCCACTGATTACCGATGGATCAGAAGGATGAACCTAAAAATTTTTTGAAAACTTCACATTTGAGCAATTATATCAAGCTATACCAAGCATGTAGGAATTAGTTACTTCTAAGACTCCTTTCTGATGGATATGATTTTCCACTTCTTCGTGGAGATCAAGCTTTTCATCCAATTGTTTTGAGATGATCTCGTGACACTGACCACAAACTCGTCCCTGCTTGTTATCGTCGTACGACAACGGAACCTTCTGAGGAAGACACTTCATACAAGCAAGCTATAAATAAAGTTTTTTTAAGATTTTGCAAGCAGCATTCAAATATTAATAGATAGACAAACTGGATACTTACAATGCCACAGGCTCGACAATGATGCTTTCTTTTGAATGCAAAAGTGCTAAAGGCAGTGCCACAACACATACAATGACCAATGCCATCAGATTTGGCATACGTTGGTGCCCGTTTTCCAAGTTCTAGACTATCTGGAGACTAAAAATTTTTAATTGTAGCAGTTTAATACTTTAAATGGATTTATATCTTTTCATAATATGGTATGAACAGTGGTTTTCATACTAACCCTTAAATCATATTTTCCAACTCTCAAAGAACTTTTCTTAGTTGCTAAATCATTTACTGCTTTTGCTAATAGCTAATTAGATTTAAAAAATTACTTTATATTGTTAAAATGTTCAAGATTATTCTTTTTATAAGAGTTTTGTTTACCTGCATCCATTCTTGTTTCTCTTCAAGAGTTCTATAAATTGGAAATATTTTTTTTATTACAGAGTTTAATATATAGATAAAAATTATAAATATTTATTAATCAAAATAAAGAATTTTTACCAATAAATTTTATAGGTTTTACTAAGCTGAATTGTGCATTTGTCATATGTATTTTTCTAAATCTATTTTTCTTTGTTCATACAGAATTCTTGTCTATTATCATGCTTTTAATGATTGTAGCAAGTTTTGAAATGTTATTATACTAATTAAAAATATTTTTATATCAACTTTAATGTTGGATATTAACAATTAGGACAATATGACAATGTGTGTTATTAATAAATGTCTATTTTATGTGCACTTTGTTTCAATTAAATAAAATTTTTATACTTAAATCTTCATATTAATTAATTATTAAGTTATTAATACTAATGTTTGTTCGAATACAGTACTTGTAATACCGAATATAACTAGGATCTTTTTGGTTATTGATGTAAACTGTATTCTTTAAAAGATTTCGTATCTCAGCAAGAGAATATTTATTGATCAACTATAGCAAAAATTAATTTAGTTCTCAGAACTAGTAGATTATAACTCCAGGTTTAACATTTACCTACAAATCTTTTCTCCTTGCTATCCATTCAGCTTTTTCTTGCTTCCTTTATTCTCCAGTCACAAAGATTTTTGAGTTGTCATACTTTAAAAATGATATTTATTTTCTCTTTCCAGTAAATGCATATGTTACATTCTAAGTTTAAAAACTATATTTGAACTGTATTGAAGAGAACTAGTGCTTAATTTAGGAAAAATTATTTAGATCTGTTGTTTTTTAGCGATGATGACTTTTTTGCCAGATATAGTTTTAGCTGCTTTTTAAACCTAACAGTTTTGCAACTGTATGTGAAATATCAATAATCGGTTAATGGTATCTAATTAATTAGTGTCGGAAAAAATTTACAATTTATTTCTTAATAGACTTCAGTTTTTTTATGTTTGCTATAATATATCATTTAATTCTAATCAATGAAAATGTGAAAAAGCTAAAAAATAATCTAGCTACATAAAATGTGAAGTCATAAAACTAGAATGAAAATCTCAGGATAACAAAAATCAATTTGAATAACCTTCCCATTTCCAGACTTGTCTACTAAATCTCCAAATATTTATATATATATAACTTGATAATATATTTATATAAAATCATTTGATTATAGTGATAAGACTATATATATATATAATGAAGACATTGAAAAGCTTTACTTTTATTACTTTATATATTTCTCTACTGCTTTTTGCATATTGTATTTTGCTTTTACTTAAGGGTCTGTTATTAGAAGGTGTTTCTTGTCCATTGAACATTTTATTTAAATTATTATTTAATAACTAATACAGGTAATTATACTCATTTTAAATGCTCTGTTATGATCCTATGACAAAGTAATAAAATTGAGAAAATAGCTTCATTACATGCATTAAATTCTATTCATTTATAATAGAACATACTCAAGAATATTATTTAACTGTAATAAAGAGTACCAAACAGTTAAAAACTGAAGAAAGTCGTTACTATAAATTTAAGAAAAGTTTTCTTAAAAATATAAAAAATAATTTACACACAAAATTTAGAATATTTTAAGTTTAGATTAATTATTAAAATGATTTTTGAATAAATGCATCTAGTTTTCATAAAAGCCGTTACTTATAGTTTTATTATCCATTTAAGAACATTTTAAAAATAAATTTTAGCATTCTAATGCAAACAAGGGTAACTTGTCCATCCAAATAAATTAAATATATTTGTAAATTATGTTATAATTTGTAAAATACAGTATTTCTCTTTTTCATACAGTTTCATATAGAAAACTACATCAAAGCACATCTTTCTACTCTCATCATTTTTTTAATAACTAGTTTCAAACATAATACCTAAATTCCAAAGCTTAAACATTATTTTAAAATACTGCTACTTAAAACTGGTTAGATAGAATATAAAACAGCTAGAATATAGGTTTAGGTATTAATTATTTTAAAACTTACTGTGTATATAACTCTATGGAACGGCCAGTATTTCTTATATAAAATGTGTTTGCAGTTTCTAAATTATCTCCTTCGAGTACTGTTAGACCATCCACGTCCAGTCTTGCTCTGATGCGAAAAAGTGGTCCCGAAACAACTCTATTTGCAATCAGCCTCTGACTGCATAATAACAACATGTCATTGAACTGAAATGCAAAATTAGAGATAACTTATTGAGAATATTTCAGCAGAACTTTAATTCAAATTTGTTAGATATTATACCAAAAACAGATGTCTTTCTTGATGATCTCCACTTCGAGCGGAAATCTTTATAATTTTTCCTTCTTTCAATAATTCCCGACTGGGACTCACCAAATCTATAACACCGCCGATCATATCTTGAATTTCTAGAAGTTTTTTAAATTTATCCTGAAGAAGAAAGTTACTAAAGTTGGATATTTTTAAAAGTCATTGTTCAATTCATTCAAAATATACATACAATTTTTTTCATAGCTTCGTTTGCATGGTTTGCTGCTGTAGAAACAAGTTCTAAAGCCTCTAAACAATTTAAATTTTTTTAAAAATAAGAATTAGATTAGAATATATCTTCATTAAAATTAATTCATAAACTTACTCTCTGTATCTGGCCTGTCTATAGAATCTTCTGGTAATTTTTTTAAGTAATCTAGTAATTAAAAATAGTTTTTAGATTAATAATCCTAATTTTTTTGTTTCATATAATTTAAAAATGAAAATTACGGAGTCTTAATACGAACAAAAAAGTTATACGTTCAAATTACATTTAGAAAAAGCAATAATAATAACCTTTGAGCAAAAGTTGATATCGAGGAACTCTCTGAACCGGAGTCAACATGTGGTGATGTAATGTGAGATTTCCACATTCTTCCATTGTCTGTAATTGAATAAAATTATAATTTTAAAAGAGTTGTAAGTATTATATAATCAAAAGACGGGTTTAAATATTAGAATAGAAAAAAATACTTGCATGAATATCATCCATAATTTGAGCAAATAATGGTTGTTTATGGTACCATATGTTAATTAAGTTCATAGCGTTATCATAATTTTTTACATACTCTGTATACATTTTCAAAAACGGTGCAAAATTTTTCATTACGTCTCCTATCCGTTGTTCGGTTTCCCTAAATAAATAAATTATTTATTTCTTATTCGACTATATAAAAATATTACATTCTTACCATTTTTGCATCCTTTCTTCTAATTGTGGTAATAAAAAATCATGATGTAATTTATATATCGATTTTAAATTTGAAAACATCTGTGAAACTATTTCCTGGGAAAACATTGGATGAGCTCTATTTTCTTGGTCTACTCTGAAGGCAAATACTTGATCGAGAAGATGGAGAATATTAACGTAGGTTCTTTCCGTCGTTAGAATTTCCGTTGCTATTTTATGTAGAGTTTGTTGAACTTTATCAATTTTATTCTTTTTTGTTTCGTACTAAAAAGATATTAATGTCAAAATATTGACATATGTTCTAATTTATCATATAATCTTTTTTTTTTAATATGACAAAAAAAATTCTCTTAATATAAACAAAGTAATTACCTCCAAAGCTAACATGCAGCCAGAATCACTTCTTGCATCAACATCTTGCATACTACTTTCATCAAATTCGCTGGCTTCTCCAATTGTACTAATGGCATCTGATTCTTCTTCTTCATCTTCACTCTCAGAAATACTTTCATATCCTTGCTCATATGATTGTGTAACTTGTTCACTACTGAATCTACCAATCAAACAAAAATTTCTTAAATTTTGTTATTTCTAATATAAATTCCAATTCTTATTAATAAGTATTGTATTTTATAAATAATAAATAAATTTTGCTGCATGTTTGTAAACAATTTTATGTTTTTAAGTGGGAATAAAGACGTTTAAGCATTTTCATCTGATTAAAAGACAACTAAAAATCCTTGCCAAATAGTTTTCGCTAATTCACTATCACGACAGTAATATAGGCTATTAACTAAATGTAACTGCTACTATTTATTGAAGCCAGTGACCTCATAATATGCATACGGGTCAAACTAAACTTGCAATTTACATATTGTTTTGAAGTTTGGTAATTTCCATATAGCATAGCAGGTAGATAAATGATGATTACAGTTAAGGTCAACAAACTAATTTGCGATTTTAATCAAAATTCAAGTACTTATCCATTGTTTATATTCTCACATCCTTTACTAGGTTATATTCAAATAAGAATTTTAATATACTTGCATTAAAATGACTAATTCAATTCCACCATTGTAAATTATTCATTTTTTATTTTATTTGTTTTTGTTTAAATATTTAAACAGACAAATACTGTATTTTAGCAAGTATAAAATTTAAATATTTCATAAAAAAAATATTTTATTTTTGTGTACGAATAATTAAATTAGTAGCGCTTCATATCATAAAATCAAATTTAATTGTGTGTCAAAAATCAATACTTGATTTGCTCAAAATAATAACCCCCAATTTAAGTATTGATTTACAAATGTTTACATTATATTTTATCAATATCAAAAATTAGATATAAATACATAATATTGTAATATAAATATTGTATGGTTATGCAGTATCATCACAATGTGTCTGATGAGAATGTAATGCGTTGAAAATATACTAAATTAAATATATTTTGGCTTGATTTTAACTAGTTTTTTCAAGTAAAGACCTAATAGAACATCATAAAAACGGATAATTATATGCTTTGAACTTATCGAATTTAATTTCTCTCATAAAATCAATTTTTAGAGAATTATTGATATTTCATTCAGAATACTTCCTTTAGTGAAAGAAATACGAAAATCAATCAAACGAACCTATAATTAATATTTGAGTAATCAAATGTTCCCTTCAAATTAAATGTAAAACTCCTTTTAGTTAAATAAACTAAACTCTTAATTAGCCATTGGTTTTTACGACATGTGATGTAAAAGTCAGTTTTCTAAAATCATTCTTTGATGTTTTATAAGGATATGAAGATTATTGAATAAATTTTTGATTCTGACTTTGCAAATTAAAACACAAAGACAAACTAAAATATATATAGAGAGAAAAAAAAATGGAAAGAAAGATCTTGATTTATACAGATGGTCTTTGTCAGATAAATATTTCTTTCAAAAAAATTCTATTTATTCAATATCTAATTCTGTTTATATAAGTATAACACCAACAACTTTTTATTATTGTGTAGCTGTAATGTATTATTCTTATATAGTTCTAATGAATTAAAATAAAATTGTTGATGGAAATTACGTTACGGTACGACAAATCGTGTTTTACAAGTTCCGAACTGAATCTGAATTATTAAATATAAAAACTTCATTACTATTTAATAAATTCATATGTTATATATATCAGGATAATTAATAATACCGTAATTATACGTGATAAACAATGAATGAAAAATTATATTAATGTATTTGATCAATTCATTTTACGTAATTATCACTATTGATATTACAAGTAGGTTAGAATATTAGAGGTAATCGATAGGAACACCTGCATTATTAAAGTACTTAAATTTGTTATAAAAAAACGAGTATTTCTTTAATTTTTTCAAGAATTCGGTCTTGTAAATTAACATTCGTCAATCTTAATTTTCTACGATTAGAATGATTTAATGTATTATACAATAAAAATAAAAATTAGATTACTTTAAAATGCCTTTGAATATTTCCTAGTATTATATTTTATCAAATATAAGCGAGTTTAAAATAAACAAATGTATGTAGTTATGATAAACTGAATAAGAATATAGTAATTAAAGGATTAAAAATGCTTATTTTTAATCTTTAATATCAGACTGATGATAGCATATAATTTAGGATAAGAAAGCAATTGAAAAAAGACAATTTATAAAGTTCGAAAAATAGCTTCTTTTTAGATTTTATTTCAGATAACTTAAATACAAAAAGCTAAAATAAAAAAAGGGATTTATCTGGTAAATGAATGTTTAGAGAATATTAGTCATTTACACAATGTAATATTTTGAATGAACATTTATCTTTTATGGTGGCTATAATTAGCAAAATAATAATAAAAGCATTTCTGTGATCGAATAAAATTATTTGCATGTTTTCTCTTTAATGTGGTAGTAGTTTTACCATGTACTTTTCTGCATTTATAGCCAAAACATCAATTGATTTTCTTACTCTATTTCACTTTTACTACATAGAAAATAACCCTTTTTCGGCAAATTAAGAAAAGGCAGATTTAATTTGTCGTCAACTATAATGAAATTCATTATCTCAATCAATAACATTTTAAATTATTGTTTATACTAAAATATTTGAAATTATATCTTTAAAGTTATGGTATTATCCAGTTATAAAGTTTAATGTTAGTTTTTTATAAGATATTTAAATATTTTTAGAGTTTATATAAAAATTATACTTTAAATATTGATATTTCATAAAATGTTTAAATCTACAATCTTCAATTTTACTAAAAATATACTTTCGCAAACATTATAATCTAAAAATTTATCCAATTTTATCTAACGAAAGTATTTGACTAAAACATCTTAACCGTAAGACACGTAGTCAAGTGCTTTTGTTACATTTAATATAAATATTGTCAAGACAATATTCTAAGCACTGCTGTGAATTTAATATAAATATTTCTCAAATTCAACAGGAAAAGAACAGAATTAAAATCTGAATTATTTAAATAATGTTTTTGCAAAGTAAACCTAAATGTTTTCTAAAGATTAAATTAATTTTAGGTTAATGTTATCTATGGTTGCAAGATGGCGGCTCGTCCGATTCCAGCAAGGAAACAGTGGAGACGCACGTTCTAACCCAACCTAACCTATTCTAATAATTTTGTTGGTAATAATTATGGTAATTTATTAGAATAGGTTAGGTTAGAATGTGCGTCCCCACTGTTTCCCTTCTTCTGTTTGCCGGAATCAGAGACGAGCCACCATCTTGGAACCATAGGTAACGTTAACCTAATTTTATATATACATTTAAATATATGTCATAATATTTGTGAAAGTTATAATGTCCGAAATTGTAATATTAGAAGTTTAAAAAACATTTCTTAAATTACAAAGACACAAATATAATGTAAGTTTCTTACTTTTAACTTATTTATGGACTGAATAAAACTTATATAATACACTTTTAATAAACTTAATCTTATAATTGGAAAGAAAAATGCTTAAAATATTGGAATCGGTTCAAAAACAGCAAAAGTACATTTACTTGGCAAAGTCGTTGCAAATGCAATCATAGTTACTTTTAGAATAAACATATGTTTGAGTGAATAGATAATCAACTAGTTTTAATATCAGTTTATTGTTTCATTTATTGTTCTAATAATGATTATAATTAGAACTCTAGAAAGTAAACGTCATGCAAAATATATTAATAATTTAATTAAATTTAGAATTTTTTAAATAAATTACGCTAAGATTTGGATATTTGGCTAATTCTATAAAAAAACAAAAAATTGAATTACATAATTATACGACGACAAAGATTATGAAAGTAATAACGAAACAAGTTTACAGAGACTTTAACACATGTTAACCTTGAGCTTTCTATAGACCAGAATAAAAAGTAAATGTTCCTATCGGCGTCTAGAAATTTATTAGTACTAAATCACAACTTTAAAAATTTCTTCTTTATTTATTTTATAAATTTATCTATGCTGTTTAATAATAATTTTTTAAAAATTTTAATTGGGTGAAATGATCGTAATTGAAAAACTACAACCAATTATTTTTTTGCTTGTGTAAGAGTTTAATTAAATAAATAATTGAATTGTATTAAAAATGGCCAATGGTAATCTATGTAGTAAAATTATAATGAATTCAAAAAATGTCTTTGTCATTTTTTTGTATTCTTTGTTATAATCTTACTACTGTATTTAATTTTAATCTGTTTTTAAAATAACTATTAGCAAAGAAGCAGATTTTATGTAGATGATAATTCATACCTATATTTTTAGAATTCAAGTATATTGGCATCCAAAATTAAAGTCTGAACTATAATTTTCATATTTTATAAAAACTACTGAATAAAATATAACAATATTTGTATTACATATCCAAATTCACTCGAGAAACACATTGAAAAGCAAAAATTAACAAATAGCAAATTAAGTTGTCTACGTACACCTGGTCGATGTGACGAGCATTCCTTGTTCTCGGAGAATGCAAGAAATTTTCCATTGCATGCAAATATGCTCTATGCCTCACACACGAGCACACAACTCGATTTCACGGCTGCAGTTAAACGAGTCGGACGGTCATTCAAAAAGACCCGGCCAAGGTTGTCTAAGGAGCACAATGCCAAGCGAAGGCCATTATTTAGCTTTAATCACAAAGCATCATAGGCCATACATTGCTAAGAAACTATCCTCAGAGCTCTCTGTACCACCGGAATAAATGTATCGTGGCAAACCATATATTGTAGGCTTTATAATGCCGGCCTTTATGGCAAGAGATCTGTAATTTGTATACTTCTAAACCTCCTCTCGCAGTAGAGATCGTTTGAATCTTAGAAGACAGCATCATTTATGGAGTCAAGATGACTGGATCTGTGTTCTCTTTAAAGATTAGTCAAGATTCTGTTTACAGGCTGATTCTAGTCACCATTTAATTTGGGGAAACAAAGAACCCATTATTCTCCTTTTGAACACAAGAGAAGAGAACTCTTCGATCTAGTGGTTTATTGGAGTTATGATATTGCATTATGGTAAATGATTGTACAGCCCTCTATGATTCAAGAGGCAATATGAATGCTGTACACTACAGGGAGAGATCTTTCTGTTTCATGTCAGGCTTTCTGAGGAAGCCATAGACCTATAGACCCTCACTTTCTTGTAATGGACAATAATGTTCAATCTCTCAAGGCTTAGGTTGTTAATAAGCTCCTAGAAGGTGAAGATATTTGTAGGAGTCAATCAGGTGTCTGGACTTTAAGCCAATAGAGAATGCATGGGACTAACTGGTAAAGCATGTTGCAACTCATCACCCTCACTCAAAACTCTTTATAAATTAAGAATGGTCCTCATTTAGGAATGGGATTCCTTGAACTAACAGATTATAAATGATGTGGTTAAGGATATGTCTTGCTGTCACCAGTCATATATCAATAAGGCATTAACATATTCTGCATTAAATGATTTTATATTAAAATATCAAACCTCAAAGATATGATCCCGTATACGAAAACTGTATACAGTTTTTTGTCGTAATAAAATATGTATCATCTTTACGATTGTGCGTCTTTACATACGACATTTTCCACTCGAAATTTACTTATTCACGTAACTGGATCGATAACCGTAACAAAGTACTCAAAACCTCGACAATCCCTTGTAAATTCAACAAATATTGGTCAAAATAGTTTGTCAAATTTACATTAATTATTTACTTTGATTATCAAGGTTTTTGAGTATTTACATTAAATTGCCTAACAGGAAGTAGAAAATTAACTATCTTCAAAAATATCTTTTGGACACCAGCGTAAACATACCTTCAAACCGATAATTCAGTTATTCAATCGCTAACAGTTACGAAAGAAGGAATTTAACTCTTATTTTCAAATACACAAGAATTCTAAATAAAATCTTTATTAGTGCATGTCTGTTTGATCTCAAATTGAAAGAGATTTTCTAAAATTTGCTAGAGCAGCTACAAAATTTGCTGTAGTCTGCTAAACTAAAACACTTCTAGAGATAGATAAAAGTTAAACTTAAAGTAAAAATGATTACAAAGATTTCAAAACTTTTTGTATTTTTACATTAAACAAGTTGTGTTTCCTTTCAAATATGTTTAGCTACAGCTAAAACTTAAAATTAAACATAATGTTTCTTATCAATTTATTGTTGGCATTTAAATTTTAAAAGTACTATGAAACAGAATACATTTTATAGTAGTAATAATCTATTAAACAATTGTAAAATTTAAATACAATAAGATATTTTAAAGTGCACTTTAATTAAATTTCAAAACATTCAATAGTTGTATTGCCAGTAATTGCATTAATTTTTTCTTGCCAAATGGCAAGATTGCTTCATCAAAACTGATCAATATTGTTACAGAATAATGGGAAATTGATTTATTTTATGTTTCTGTTCTTTCACCCCCATGTAAAGGTTTTAATAGCACCTTACAGTATGTTCATAAGACATAATCATTTCTAAAAGGTAATTGCAAGAGAGAAAACTTCAAGACTTACCTGTAGGTGTTAGTCCTTCCACAATATTCAAAGACACTTCTAGAGGAAGTCATGTGATAAGCACCTTGCGATTTATTACTCCTAAATTGCACCTTCGTAGGGGAGGATAAATTAATATCGGGAGAATCGTTGTGATCCATTTTGGCACAACTGTCATCGAAGGTGTTGGTTTTGCAGCCTTTGACTGTCGGCATTCCGTGGTTAAAAATATTTTGCACGTTATGACTATACGAAGATTGGCGCGTGCTGAAACTTTGGGTACAGTTCAGCGTTCGTACTTCGTTCTGGCTCAGTTCCGACGTGTCGAAACTATTACCGGACTCCCTGCCACTCTTTCCCGGATAAAAGTACATGCTGGAGGGTCGAGGAAAATTTGTGAAAATGTGACCATTTTCTTCCAATAATTCGGCGAATCTCTCCTGGTTTTCGCGAACGAATTTGGTAAATAAATCGTCGTCGCCGGCCGAAAATCTATCTTGAGCTTCTTTCAGGAGTCGGGTAGCATCAATGGGACTGGAATCGCTGACGCCCCTCCTCCACTTCTGATTCTCTTGACGCATCTGCGAGAACCATTCTTGAGTCTCTTGCATTAACTTGGCGATTCTTTCTCGCCTTTCTTCTTCTAATTTGGCTTTTTTGTCATCCATACTTCTAGCATCTCTCTTCAAACTATTATTGAGCGAGAAGCCGACCAATTTGACATTTTTCTCGTTGTTAGGAGGAATTTCGGGAAGCCACGGAGATATCCTACCATTGACAGTTATCGTTAGAGGTACGAGTGTTTTTGTGGAAGCTGTCTGATCACAGTTCGTCGAGAACGACACCAGATGCACATTCTCGCTTTTCGTGGATGATAAAGCGTCCATTCTTCCGATAGCAGCATCGACGCGTTCTGATAGGAACCAAAGGCTGAGAAGATAATTCAAAGAATCTGTAACAAAACATCGCAACGTAAGACACAATATAATAAATAAACCGCACTACTAAAACACATAGAAATGAGCCGAAAATCAACGTTAAACGCGGAATAATCTTCGAGATTGCATACTTGTTTTATCCCGCGCTCTTAAATTCTAAAAATAAGCTTGTAGATTTAGTTACAAAAAGATTCAAGATTATTAGAAATAAATATGCAATTACTGATCATTAACCGGATCTAATTACGTTTTTGAAGAGGAAAAATCCCGAGGCGAAAAGAAAGAAAATTAAGATCAGCGTGTCAAGTTTTTAAATCTGCAACTGACAGAAATACCTAAAAAATTATTTATATAGGTTACCACAGTATTGATTTCCAGTTTAGGATACTTATCATTATCGGATCTTAATTACGTTTGCTGCAAATATTGAATTACGTTTGCTGCAAATATTGTAATAATATTCAAATACCGAAGGTTAACATAGTTTTGCGGGAAGTAATTATTAAAAATCTATTAGAGCAGTAAGAAAAAATAGCCATTTACATAGATTTTATTCGAGATCGAACGATAATTACCGTAATTTTCGAAAGAACTAGTACATCCAGTAATGTTACCAAGTGCATAAAAACACTAGGTGATATCCAGCAGTCTAATATTGAGTATAGAATATTAACTATTCAACGAGAATTAATTATTCCAAAAATTGTGTGTACGGTACATAGAATTATTAACGCCCTTATCGCGAAGCTCGATTAATTAATATAAACGGGCCGGTTGTTATTGGTTATACCAAAACCAAACGCTCGATATATAGGGCTAATGTTTATACTAGTAAAGCAGTTAACTTCTTTATTACTGCGCTACTGTAAAAAGTTACATTTTTCACACCGAAATTTGATATTATAAAAATATTTCCGATCTCAATCTTCAGACTTTCGCTTTCGCAGTCGCCATAAGCCGTATATTTTATTTAAACGAATTGAAAATATTTACGTAACCGATTACCGATAAGTTACATTTATTTTAAAAAGATTTCTACACTTTCTAATACGTGATTTAAAAGATAAATTCGAAAGTTCTGTTAGGTTATAAAACGGAAAAATTCGAAGATAAAACGCAAAGAATCTCTGAAAAACTGGGTCAAGTATCGGCGAATTTTTATCTATTATAACTGTTATCAACGTAACTGCCGCTTTAAAACTTTTAACGTTTAATATAGGTGCTGAAATATGTATCAAACGGGAAACAAATCTTCCAAGGACGTACCAAATGTTATTACTACGTAGAAAAGTAATCACATCCGATCGTCCTACGGGGATTTTTATCGGGATAAGTCGGACTCGCGTAATAATTCAATCACCGTTTCGTAAAACTAATCGAATTGGGTAAAATCGGGCCGACACTCAAACATAATTAAGGATGACATCACGAACGAGGTTCCACGACTGTCGCAGTCCCATTCGGGTTTCCTATATGGAAGCCCATCAAGTGTAAATGACGGCATCTCGTTTGCGTTTTAAAAAAAAAAAAGTTATAACAAAGCACGTGATTCGTACGCGGTGACAGAAAAACCAGCGTAAAAATAGAAACACACCGGTAAAGACAGATTAGACCGCGTTAAGTCGACTTACCTCGAGATGTAGTAAAATGGAAGACATTAGTAACCCTTTGACACATAAGACGACAAACGGACACCTACCATGAGACACAAGACGATAAATTTAGAACGCGACATGCGCATTGGCAGGAACCACATTGGGTCTTCCAAAACTTAATGAACCGCCTGGGCCGATGAGTTGGTGACACTCCGTTGACGTCACAAGTTCTTATAAACATTTTTAAGGATTATTACACGTACCACTCCAAGCGGTTATTCGATCAATTACGATAAATAACACGCCATAAACGGATAAATGGGATAATATCTGACGTCATCGATTTCATTCATAAAATTCGTCAGGCAGTTAATAGTTCTAAATTGATTTTATTTTTAATACGAGACATTTCTTTCTTTGTTTTATTTTCTATATTATCCACATACGCGAGCTTTTTTTAAAAGGAAAAAAACGACCGTTTAATCATTCATTTGTTAATGTCCTACGTAAGTAAATTCGTATGAGTCACCACGTGCTTCAATTTTATGACGAATAATTCGAAAATTCTCCATTATTCTTCTCCCCGCCTTTTTTTTTCGTTGATATAATCCTATTAAAAATTCAAGTGCACTCGTCTTGTTGCGAAGCGTACCTACGATTAATTATAAATGTTAACTTTCTGGCAAGAGAAGGGATGAAAAATTAATTTAAAATATGGCGTTCGACTACTAAATTGATTAATATTTACATTCTTTAAATATCTCAGATAGTTATCTGAAATTCTGTAACTATATAGAGGATATAAGAGGATAGAATTTACTAAACAAATTAGAACACTTGTTATCAAATCGGAGGATGTTTATATTAAAACGGCGCTTAATCTGTTACAAAATAAATATAGAAATCTCCAATTGTGTATGCGCTCTTAAGTGCTTTATTTGCAATAATGTACGCCGATGCGTAACGGCGGCGTTTTGGTCTATTTTAGTAAGCTAAAAACCTAGTTTTTAATGAAAATGGCGACTTTAATGTCGGTTTTTATTGTTTATTACATCCAAGTTACATCGAATTAAGTAGAGATAATTACGCATTTAGAAACTATCTGAAACAAATGGCGTTTTCCGAATAGAATTATCACGAAATGTTTTAAATTTTATACGCTGTGCTTAAATGTCCCGCCTAATTAGCCACCGTACAACGTTAACGAAACCTTACGAGTGATATTGTTTAATCAATATATTTCGTGTGTATTCTCGTATTTTGTATTTCTCTAAGAGATGTTAATTCGGACGAATTCTTCCAGTGATTTTCTCCCGTCGCGAATAACATCGTTAGCTCCTGTATGTAGACTTGACTGCAATTCCTGCCAGTGATGATTCTTCCAACCTCCCCCCCTCGATTTCTTGCAAATAATAATAATTTCTACGAAAGATGGATTCATTGATAATTCTTAAATGATACTAATTAATTTTTACATATAATTTTAAACGCATAAACAAGTAAGGTATTCAAAATTTGTAAAAAAAATAATCTATATTTAATTGCACATAATAGAGTATTATATATATGAATTACACATCAACGACTTACTTTCGTCACTCGTGCATCCTGTACCCTTATTGTGTATAAATTATATTAAAACAGATCGAGTCTTTCAAACAATGAAAATATTTCGTAATATAAAAAAACAAATTCATTTTTAATAACATAAGAGGATTAATTTCACTTCTATCCTTTTAAGGTCCGATGTGTTATATAAAGTTCTTTATATAAAATACGTTTATGGTAATATACCAATTGTCTATATTAAATTCAGTCAACGATATAGGTCTACTCTGTTGCAAAAATATATAAAGTACAGCTAGCGGGCAAATTTGTACGGTGATATTACCGCGATGCATATGGCGTCGGGAGATTCGCTCCTCCATTTGTCAAGCGAAGCGAAAGCGATAACGCGGTTTATGTAAATTTACAGTTAGGAAGGAAATTGTCATAGTATTTCCCGATCGCATTAGTTTGATAAAAATAATATTTCGGTATAATATAAAGAGAAAAGTGATTTTAAACACGGTCATGCTTTAAAGCCCGATTGCCTGTTGAATATCTGTAAAGCACGTAAAGACACAATTGTATATTTAAATTAATCACGTACAGTACAGTACAATTATTATCCGCACGGTATAGGCTTAAATTTCGGAATTTCTCTCGATTTAACTTTTTTTTTTTTTTGCTTTATAGCCCATTCCATCGAGTGTCGATATTTTATCGCTCGTCAACATTTCTTTTTTATGTAGTTTTCTGTTGACAGATTTAACGCCGCATACTTGGATAATAAAACTTGAAAACCACAAGAAACAACACAAGAAAATCTGTTATCGATAAATCTGTAGGCTACTCTATTACTCGCAACACGTCGTCTAGAATTCCTGTGCCATAACGGAAATTACAAGCATTGTTTCCACATCACAGAACTGTTACGTATAATCGAATGGCGAAAGAAATTTATTGCGTACTTTAAATATTTCAAACCTATCTAAAATACCCTGGTCATTTGGTAAGTTTTGATAGTTTCGCCACCTCGAGTTATATCTAAGTAATAAAAAAAATTGCAATGGTCTCCCGAGTAAGCGATACGCATCTATCAGTAAGGTTTTTGCACCGTTAAAGGTTATCATTTTTTAAAAAAAATTGATGGATAGCTTACTAAAGTGTCTATAAACTGGTTTCTCTAATGTTACAAATGTCGGAAATATGTAAAAATATCCGTCCTTCGCTAGCTTTCAAAATTTAGCCGAGAAGTACGAACCTCTACATTTGCTATATAGAAAAAAAAATAGCATTACATCTGCTCTGTAGTGTTGTTAATACGTATATATTAACACGTGTTTCTAATGGTCGACATAACACTCGACTGTCAACATCGCATTATTATACTTTTGTCCACTTTGGATGTTCTAAATGTAAGTAATTAAGTACAAGAAGCACGCATGAAATTGCATTACAAGTTTCACAGTTGAAAATTTTCCACGTGTTATTAAAACAGAAAGCAACGAGAAAGTATGGCAATATTTTAAAAATGTCCGGTAATCTGTGTTATGCGGGAAACTACGAATATCCGTTGTTATGTGGCTTAATTCATAGACACAAGAATTTTAATTATCCGATTTCTTTTGTGAAAACTATCGTAATAAAGATCAATTTAAAGCATTTTTCTTATAAATATGAAAAGAAAAAACAAATTATATTACTACCACTCAACCGAACACTATATGTATTCAGTCATTCATATAAAACAGAACATTGAGCTAAGTTATGATCAATTGCGGTGCAAATCCATAGGCGTAACTATGGACTAAATCGACTGAGATGTAAATGGAAATGTGGAATCACGTGATCTGGCAGAACGTGTTGCGAAAAATCCATTAATATTTATGCGTATAAAGCATTAAAAAGCAAAAATTATAATGTATGCGCAATCATTTTTTTAATCTCTTGCGACACAACGCATACAAGCCCGTAGGCGGTTATTTGTTCTACATTGATATTTCGTTACGTTCTGACTAGAAACCTAATACGGTTTTCATATTTAAGCTAAAAACCCGCATTTAAAACATTTGCATACAACGCTGTAAATATTTCGATAAAGAAACTTGCAGAAAATCATTCGCATTTCTTTTTCGCTAATAAATTAACCGACAAAATCGGTAGCGGGTAAAAAGGGCGTCACCCTACGTATCGGCTTTACCACACGTCTGACTTCGATCCATCCAAACCACACGCGTTCTAATATTAAAATTGAGCCAACAAACTTGTTAAAAATTAACATATTATGTAAAATTGGCATTTCGTCCGTATTATTTCCACTCGGGCGTATATTTACCTTTTTCAGATAAGAGTTATTTCGTCGCCACGGGCTTTAAACGTGATTTAAATATACGTGTTTTTAGTAGTCTTATAACTGGGATTACGCGTAAGAAAATAAGTACTCACCCCATTTTGGCAGATGTATTAAAATTTCCGAACGCGGTTGACGAACTTGAAGCTACTAACTTCCCTCCCGAACGGAACAAAGGACGATAAGAACTGAACAGTAGGGATCAATACCAGACAGCACCGACTAGGCTGCTTCTACACTAAATCCACCAATGCTATTGTTGTAACAACCTTGGCCTTCAGACGTGGCACAGCACATTTTCACTCTTCCTCTGCCGTGTGCTGATAAAAATGCGCCTACCGCGTGTCGACTTCTCGTTTTTTAGCGACATTTAACACACCCATCCTTCCTAGCTAGTCGTAGCCTAGAAAATGTTTCCAAATGCCTTTATCCCTCTCCCCACTCTCACCATTTTGTTGAGAATGTGCATTCTTGCTAGTTTTTTCATTGCATATTTGGGTCGACAACCTACTTTTAAATATATTTTTAGACAAGTTCGCTAAACTAATTCTTGTGGTTTAGTGTAAATAAATAAAACGTTGACCGTTTACGCGCTTAATATTGTTATCTAATCAATATTAGCAGTCGTGCTCTATCAGTCAGATTAATAAATGCTATCTACGCCGGTAACGTCGGAAGCATCTGCTAAATGTTAAATTTTTACTTAATGCTGTTATATAAATATTTAACTTGTAAATTTTTCGTTTTGCGCCTCTAAATCGAATTGAGTTTTAAAGGTAAATGTAACTTTCTGGCATAATAATTTGTTATGTAAAAGGGAAACTTTGTTGAGTTTAAAAGTTTGCCAATAAAAATAATAAACACAAAATTAAATAAATTATAAGCAAAAAAAAACAAAAGGTTTTTATTAAACTGTACAGATTTTCCACAGATTCTTTTTAAAAATTTTTGTTGCTCATCAAAAAATTGAATAATAGTCCAAGAATAATGTTAAAATCTTTAACAATTCTTTTAATTTTAAATTTTAGAATAATCATTTATACAACAACTTTATAGCAGCAAATATATCTGTCAATCTATATAATTCACAGTTGCACATATTTGCAATATACATATATATTTTTATATATAAAACTAAAAACAATATTGTTCATATTTTAGAAGTTATCACAAATTGCAGTTGGTCAAAATGCACTCGGGAGGATGCAAATGGCACGCCCGTCGTCGGAAACGGGGAGCGATTGCTTGTTCTGTTGCATTCCGAGGACGGCGACGGTTTGATCGAATAGGAACAATCTCTAAAAGCGGCCGCGCCTCGGAAGATCAGAGATATAATTTCCTCTGACGTCGTCTCCTCGGCTTACCTGTAATTTTAATAACCGTAATTTAGAACCGGTATTTCAAACGAATCAAATATATGAAATGTTCGACAAAACAAGTCATAAAGTATGTTAGTACTACAAACATACATTTTTTAAACACCAGAGAGGTAATGAAAATCATACATGCCGATATTTTAAAATGTATGTTTATGTACGTATATAAGATTTATAAATAAAAACATTATTATACGGTAGACCCCCGTAACACGGTAGATACGTTCCGTGTTGTACGAGTCGCTTAAATACGTGAGCCGATCGCAGCTCGTGTGCCGGGCTGCGATTGGCTCGTGTATTTAAGTGACTCGTACGACACGGATTCGTATAACGCGAAACGTGTCTACCGTGTTATAGGGGGGTCTACTGTACCATCTGATGAAAAGCTTTAAAATATTTCCAACAAATATAATTGCAAATCGTATATCATAGATGCAAAAAATATAAGATAATAGACACCTGCATGTAATGAATTTAGTGCAGTAGACCTGTACATTTATAAATAATATTAGAATCTATCTAAAATTTAATTAAATTGATAATTAATTTAACCTTTTTATTCGTGTTTTTTTACATTCAATTTAACAAATTATTATACTTTAATCGTGAATAAACATTTGTTTTTGAGTTTATGACATAAATGATTTGTTTTAATCAATGAAAATGTTTTACAATAAAGTATTTTGCAAAGTATTTTGACAATAAATACTTTACAAATAAACTGAAATGAGATATTTTTAAATATTTGAATTTATTTAAGATAAATAAATTACCGTATATACGCGTAAAATACTTAATCATTTGGTGCATTTTTATATATTTCCAATCTTGAGATTTCTTCTAGTAAAAAATGTAACGTTTGCCAGGATAGTGACCAACAGTTTTTGCACTGTTAGAAACTTATCATCCAAAAAATACGATGAATAGCTTACTAAAAAATCTATAAACTTGGTTCATTCAATATTACAAGTAGTGAAACGTTATAAAATTGAAGGATATCCTTCGCGGGCGTATAAAATTTAGCCAATGTTTATCGTGCTAGTTTATAATATAGAAAACTAATAAAATATGATTAGTTTGCCTTAGAAAAATTATAACCTAATCTTAAATAATATATATTTAATATGTTTATCTTGGTCAATAGAGCATTTGCATATCAAAATAATATAAATAAATATTTTCTTAAATCTTTAAGATGAATAAAACCGTCGAACACTGGTAGTTAGTTGCAGGTTTGTCCTCACCAGTGGAGTGTTTTTGGTTTTCTTCTTGTGTCTAACACCTAAATAGGGGCCAGTTTCCTAAAGAAAGTCTTCCTAAGAGTCGCTCCGTTTGTCGGATCACGAGCGTCACGTCTTAGTCCGTTAATTTAATCTGAATCTTAAATATTTAGATATTTTTAGACGAATACCGATTCGTCGTTACGTTATAATTTGTCAAATTCTCGTTACTTCGGAGGATCGAACGTATCGAGTTTGATAACCTTAAAATTGTCCGTGACTTTTATAATTCGAGACTAAAAATAAATGAGGTTTTGTGATTTTAAATAAAAAGTTAATAATAAAAATAGATTTATTTTAATATGTATTTTGTCTCAACAGTGTTTGATCTTTAGAATATTGCATAAATCTTGATGATGATCCATCAAGAGAAATTTATAAAAATAATCAATAAGAATATGGCATAAAACTAGAATGGCAATGAACTGACAACACTGCATGTATAATTCATCATAAAATAATAATAAATTGACACATCATATATCTTTAATTTAATCACGAAAGTAATATCTAAAATTAAAACTCTCTTCGATTTAAATATTTTTTATCAGTAATTCCCTGTTGATTAAATTGTTTTGTTTATTACATCAGTATTTACTTGCATTAAGAGTTTTTAGACTATTAATGTTGATTATATCATTTTTTAATGAACGATTACACTAAAATTATCATTTATATATGCATATATATATATATATATATAATGTATTACTTTTAGAATTTTTATAAACATAACTATAAATAAAAATTATTAAATTAAATAATTAAAATACTAAAATTTATCCTTAAAAAATCTTTTATAATATTTAAGTGTATCGATTTAACTTCATTAGTATAGTATATTTAAGATATAAATGCATAATAATGGAAATTTTATAAGACGCAATTCAGTTATGAATGAGTAATTATGAAAGTTTTGTATATAAAAAAACTCCTTTTATCATAATATACAGTATTAGTAATTAATCTAAACTGTAAGTATTAAAACTTGAATGACAGATAACCACTTGAATCTGGTCTTCGATATGCAGTAATACGTATTGTATCAAAGACCAGATTTGTATTGTCCACACTGAATAATGGAATAATTAAGCTTTTACATGTTTGAAACAATTACAAAATAAAAATTTGAAAGGATGTATATGTAATTACTGAGCTAAAATCAATTTCAATCATTGGAAATGGTTTATGATTGTTTTTAACTTTTTTTAAAATCATCATTGTATATTTTCTGTTGCTACTCTATCGTTAATGACTTCCAACTTAGATCTAATCAATGGATACATTCCAATAAGCATCAAACGGTGCATCGACGACCCATTGAAATGTGTTCCAATATTCACCGACGAGTTTGCCGGTGCAGCAACCATTGAATATTGAATTTGTCGGGTTGTGGATATGATGAGCTCTGATGAAATAATATGGCCACCTCTGTTATTATACTACTAACACCATTTTTACTGCTCATCTATATTAATCCAAAGTTATTTTGTCAAAATAAATCTGCAAATGCCAACGTAGCACTGTTTGCTTCTGCCGTTTTGTTTGCCAGATCTTCAGTAAAAGCTTATTAGACTGTTCACTGGTGCATTGGTTGTGCTGAAACTGATGCATACTGGAATGTATCCAATGATTTATTTCCTTCAATTAACATACAAAACAGAAACAAAATAAAATAATAAAAATGGATCATATTCAACAACCTGTATTTAAGGTAAAAATTTTGTTCATTTTATTCAAAATAATTAAGAATTTCTATTTTATTTAATCTTTCATTTGTTGTTAATGATTCATATTTTTTAAAGACTGTACTCTTTTTGTATATTACTATAGAATTACATCACACTTTGTATGCGCTTCTATTACAGAAATGCCTACAAAATACAATGTAACTTTGATATAAAGAAAAATGTATTATTATAGTATTTAAACCAAAAAGAGGTTTGCTAATCTCCTTTAAATACATAAATAATTATCCATCGTTTTTATTTATTATTCTAATTATTACTTAAATATATGTAATAACGTAATTTAAACAGGCTATTTTAATTTTTAGGATTTTACATCAAGCTGAAATATATATATATAAATACAATATTATGTTTATATCTTAATAAATTGATTTTACTTATTAGTATACATAATATTTGAATATTCTATAATAATTTCCCTCATTAATTATTATTATTATTGATATTGATATTAGGAGGTTTTATGATACATTGATACTCAGAACAAATGCCATCTCTCTATTTCCTGGATCTTAGATCCATACAAAATAAAAAGGGCTATTCTATTTTGTGCACACACCCTACTCTCTTCTAGTAAATATTACGGTTTGTCTGTCTTTTTATAATGGTTTTAATTTATATAAATTTCAATCTAATTTTTTTTATCTGTCCTATAAGACGACTCTGGATTTTCGGGGCCATTTTTTATGGTTCAACTATCGTCTTATCCGCCGAGATATACGGTAATTTAATTATTAGTGTTAGTAAAGTAGTGAGTAAGTAGTTAGTAGTAGTCTAGTAGTTAGTTATTATTATCACAATCATGAATCACATACATTCATATCATCACATATCTAAGATACTGATACTCATTAATTTAATTAACTATTTAACTAACTAGGTAGTCTCAGTTTCTCACTAATTTTCACAATAAAGTTGCCTAGCCTTGCCCACTAACCACTTATAGAATAAAAGTTAAAAACTCTTACTTAATAGAATTAGAGTAGAAGTTATAAAATATTAGTCTTGTCTTGAATAAAGTATTTCAAAGGATTAAATAAAATTAAATCAATCACTTCTGTTATTTTTTTGACTTTTCTGGAAGTAGGATCTCGAGAAACAAATAGTATTGATGGTGTTGTCTCCTAACCTACTTATTAATGAATTGCATATATATCCCGCTGCGGAGAAGGCCCTTTCTGCCTCTATGCTAGTTGGTTTCGGGGTCATCAAATAATCATAAATCGTTCTGTCACGTGATTCTTTGATGTCACAACCGACCGTAAATTAGAATTATGCACCAGGACTAGGAGAGAAGTTACTTATTTTATTTAGCGCTAAGACACTTTATTTAGCGAGAGCGGAAAGTCAACTGGCAATTAGATCAGCAGAGGTAAAAGGGCGGGCGGTGCGGTATAGAGAAGGGGTGTAGCACGTCCCACACTGAACGGCAACATCACTCTTGCTGCCGAGCGATAGCGCACGTAGCAAAGCAGCAATGTTGACAACATAGACTTTTGCACCATTATTTAGAAAGTTAATTGAGTATTTGCGGATCCGCAGCACTGGATCCAGCAATTGCAATCACTATTACCAGTACAACCAGGGTTGTTCTTTGTGAATGTGCTGCCCTCAGACCAGTTTTCTTATGATGCCTAATACAACAATTATTGCTGCCTCACACTGTCAGAATTTCACCTGTCAAAAGATCAGCCTAATCTCTGAAATAAACAAACATTTATAACTAAAAATAATCAATAAGAAAAAAAATTCATAAAAATTATCAATTTTTTCCTTTAAAATTTTAACATTTTGCTATCTTTTCAATTGCTGATCTAAAGCAATGCATGAGTTTCTTGAGTGCTAGAGATGGCCATGTGTAAACTTTAAAGACCAATCTTTTTTGTATGTATATGATCCAGCAATGAAAACTTGCAGAAAAGAAAATTTCAAACAGTCTGTATTCTAAAATTAAAACAATTTTTGAACACAAAACACAAGTATCAATATTTACATAAAAGAAATATTACTGAAATTTATAAAATTTTATTAAAATAAAGATCATTTCTGCTAATGATATACAGGGAAGGTGTGCAAAAGTAGGTATACAGTTGAGAATCTGAGAAATACAAATGTTTGGTGTTCATTATTATTATTTTTATTATCTTTTATTAGTTTGTATTCCTTATTTGTGATTTAATTTGTACATAAAAATGTTTTTCTTCCTATTTTCTCCCTGTATGTTTTTTTCCCATAACAACAACTGTATACCTACTTTTACACCCCCCATGTAACACTATAGTATGGCTTGCAATATTTTACGAAAACATTTTTTATTCCAGCTTGTTTAGGGCATTATCATTTCAAATTAAATTAAAAGCAATAAAATCAATTTAACTAAGATTTCAAATTAGAAATGAATTTGGCACTAGAGTGAGATGTATCTTTTAATAAAAATAAAGAGTGAACATTCATTTTATATTTACTCTTATATAGATAATTATTTGGCTATTAGTTTTGGACTTATCACACCATGCTCTTTAGGAAACTTGACTTGAGCTTTTCAGGCTGCAATTTAAAAAAATTGTAGACCTATAAATTCCCACTGTTGTCCATCCATCTGTCTTTCCTTAATCTTAGAACAGAGTTAGATAGATGAAAGAAAAGACCAGATATGGAAACCTTAGGGACAGAAAGCCCCCAATTAACTGTATAAGAACTTTTGATGCAAACCAGATGCTATTTCAATTCAAAAATTTTCCCCTGTAAGGTATTAGGTAGATGACTGGCAGGACTCTATTCTTGTTAAAGGAAAAGTATGATGTACAGGGGCAAGCCACTACTAATTTGAGGTGGAGAGCACATATTTTGAATTAAATACATTAAAAATTTCAGTCTGGCATTCGGACAACCTCACAATAAATAATTGCTCATTTCTCTTTATATTTTTTAATAAATTTCAACTCTAATATGTACACTTTGGGTTTTGTCCCCTCTTCAGTTGGCATTGTAATAGTTACTTTTACTTTTTAAGAAATACAGTGGTAAGTATTACAATTTATGTAAAAAATTTTTAATATATCTTTTAATAAATTTATAAATTTTTAATTTATAAACATAAATTTTTTACATAAATTGTTACCCAAAATGTACATATTGGAGTTGGAATTTATTTAAAAAAATATAAAGAGAAGAAAAGCCCAAGTCAAGTTTACTGAAAAATATGGTGTGATAAGTCCAAAACTAATAACAAAATAAGTAACTGTAAGAATAAAATATAAAGAAAAAGGGACAAGAAGCTATAATAATAAATATTCATTTTTATGTTACTAACACTCGTGGCTTAGAATAAATTAGAAACATAAAATTAAAATATTCTATTAATAATAGTTAAGTAACTTACATGTAATATCTAATTTTTTTTTTTGAATCTCACAAATCTGATATAATTTACTACATGAAATTTTGGATTAGTTTTATCATCACAATTAAATGTAACTGAAAATACTGTTTGTCTAGTAAATTTCATAAACATAAAAACTCAAAATGCTTTAACTAAAGTATAAAATTGAAAAATAAAAATATGTAAGAAGTATTTTCAAGACCTGTCAAATTATTTCTCTTTCAGAAACATCTATAAAATATTTTAAAATGAAGTTCATTCCTACAGAAGCAACCGTACAGATAAAAAGAACATTAGAAATTTTTGTTGTTATTATAAACTGTTATTACATTAGCATTAAAACAACTTGAGTCAAAGAAACTAAGTGCTTGAATGTTTATGTATGTATTTTTTTTCATCTTTTTGATCCTACCCCATTACTTATCACTTGTAATTTATTTATTTATTTATACTTTATTTTATACATAATTAGGAATTGCCGGACAGCAGACGATATCCATCCTTCATTTAACAAAAACCCCAATTTTTGATTAAAAATTAACAAATAATTTTATTTGATCAAATTATTTATCTAATTTGATCAAATAAAAATTTTTTTGTAATATATCACATTTAATTTGTATTACTAAAAAGAAAATTCCAACTGTAATACCAACAACCTTCCAAACTGATTTGCTCATAAGGGACTGTAATAAAGCAGTTAAAAGATTCAATTATTATGCCTTTGTGTTCTTTATCCTAACTTAAATTTATCTTTGTATACTAGTACATTTATGTGTTTATTTTAATTTTTAATTATAATTGTAACAAAAAAACATTTTAATTGTTAATTGTAGAAAGTGCTTTTTGAATGCCTGCCGAGGAGGGACAAACAAGTCCGAAACACAAGCTTAAAGTGTATGTGTTCGGGTGAACTAAATAAAAAGTATTATTTCTGATCTGTAAGACTAAATATCTGCATCCATAATTTTCCAATATAATAAGTCCTGTTAATTGATAAATGTACTAGTATACAAAGATAAATTTCAGTTAAAAGATTATTTAATTTGTAATTTTATGAACTTACATTTATAATGTGTATGCACTTTATCTTGAAAATGAATAAAATGCAAGAAAATTTTACAATTGTTAAGAATTTAGAGAATTAAACAAACTCTCTAAATCCTTAATTGTATAATTTGCTTGCATTTTATTCATAATGTACAAAAACAGCAATTCTTTATAAGCTTAATTTCCTGATCTTTATACACAGAGTATTCCATCAATAATCACTATCAGAATTATCCAAAAAAATTAGTTTATTATGATAATTAATGAATATGGCAGTAATTGAAATTAAAATTATACTCTACTCCTAAATTTGCATTTCTATAGAAGTAATTATACTTTAAACGAGTTACTTCTAATAATCTATATAGATCTGCCATTTTTAAACTCATATAAATATAAAACTGATAAAAATGTGTATTTTTTGAAAATCATAATTTATTGAATGTGTTATGTGCCATCCTGATAATTAACATGATTATGGTTATTTTACTATTTTCAAGATTTATTGTTATCACCAAATGATAATTTGTTTTCCATTTTTCTCTCATGGAGTCTATAGAAATGAGGTTTTTCTTTTTTTTTATTTTTTATTTTTGCAGAAAATTCCAGGAACTTTTGCATCAACCCAATATCAAAGCTAAAAATATATACAAAATCATAGTACTTTAATACAAATAATAGCAGAGAATTACTGAATATATTGATCCTAGGGTTTAAATAGTATTAGTTAAACATCAGTAAACATTTAATAAAAAAATTACAACAGCTTACAAAAACCTGGAGCAAAAATCTCATGATTTTCAGAATTTTATTAAATACTAGGAAAACAATTGTCGAGATTTACAGATTAAAAAAGAATTAAATTTCTTTAGATAAAAAATTTAAAGTTAACATATTTAGTAATCACATGATATTGCACTACATATACAAATGTAGAAAGAATAGCATAGTGAAGAATATGCATTATATAGGCTTTATTTTAAAGAGAACTGATCCTATATTATCATTTAAAGTCAAAAAGTAGGATAATTGGGACAATTTCTTAAAAAGCAGATTATTTCCTATATTTTTACTAAAAAATAGCAAAAATAGAAAAAGTAGAATGAATATAAGGCCTGTTATAGTGATGTTCACATATCTATGAAAATGTTCAAAATTTAAGTATTTCTTGCAAATATGTAACAAGATAATAAAAGAGGGCCAGTTTATGGTATTGCCAAGTATATGACTTGTGGTGTCATCAAACCCTTTGTACTACTACTAGCAATTAAACTTTTGTTTGATTACTTGATAGAAAATGAGTTAGTTGCTTTTTAATGTTTACAAAATTTTAAAATCTTTTATATATAAATATTTTAAATACAAATATAGGTGTAAAATCCGGAATTTATATAGATAAAATTTTTAACTATTTTCTCTCCTATTGCTTAACGAATTTGTGAGAAAAAATATTCCGATGGGAAAATATACAATCCTCCTCAAAAACATTGTCAACATTCTCTTGTCCCCAAACATCCTAAAGTTCGTCTTGCATGATAAGTTTACATTTAACAATTTCATCACTTTATTTTGGTCTCGGGAACACCTTTAACCTCCACGTCTGCTACAATAACCTTTATCTCCAATAACAATTAGTCACATGATGTAGATTCCCAGGACAAATCTATAAAAGTCCGTTCCTCCTCCCTCAGGAGTCTCTCATCAACCACCAGCCCAACGACATCCAGGAACTTTAAGGGGAGTCTACCGAAACGCCGCATCTCCAAGCCTCGTATTACTAACAACAGTCCGTGTCTCAGTTGCAATTTTTATAACTGTGTGAACATAAAAAGAAGGACGAATTTCAAACCTCAGTAGAATCATCAAAGAGGTATGATGACAATTATGTAAACTCTTTCTCGTCCCCTGAGTGTATTAGAAAGCTAGAGAACCAAGATGGGAAATTCTCGACGTTAGAGTTTGTAAGCATCAATTTTGTTATCCAATAAATCTTTGTTTCATTGTTAAATGGTGTCATTTACTCTTATACGACCTACGCCTTACCGACAACCCCTCTCTCCTCCTCCACTCGACCTGACAAAAAGAATCCCGCTCCCTCAGGATCAAAAAACGTAACTCAGCCATCCTCTGACAAGCGGGAGGGTCTCACCAAGCTGTTGCTGACCAAAAGAGGTACGACCTTGTCCTACCTCCGGGCGGCTACTCGCAAATAGGTGCGTATGAGTAAAATCCATTATTGATGTTAATATAAATAATTACTTATTTAATATTTAATAATTAAGATTATAAAAGAGAATTAAATAATGTATAATAGAAAATAAATATAGAATAATACTACATTTTATATTGATTTTGGTGATACAGTTAACAATTGCAGATAAATGACAGAAATACTTGAAACTTATTGAGTATAAAACAACATTATATCTATTTCTATTTCCATATCTACAAATTAAAAAATTTCAATTTCATAAATAACTGAAATAAATGAATAATAAATAATGTACAGAAATTTTTACTGAAAAGAAAATATTAACTCTTGATAATCTAATTCAAATATTGGTAATTTCCATGTCACAGTTATATAATTTACTTATGTTTAAATTATTTTCTAATTTAAAAAACTAACTTAATATAAACTTCTAGATTTCAGGGATTAAAGATTGTTTCCTTTCTCTAAATAACAATATATCCTGAATAAGAATTTTGAGAATGGTTAAACAAAATTAAGGAATACAGTCAGAAATGCAAATGAATGTTTTTTTTCTCTCTGAATCAATTACATTAAAATTTTTTAAATATTTGTTTAATTGTAAAAAATGTTTTGATGAAAAGTCAGTATTTTTTTTTAATATAAGAATGATTGATTTTATTAAACGACTTCAATTTTTTTAAATATATTCAAATTAAACATATAAAAAGTATTTCTAAATACAATATTCTAATTCAAGTCCAAATATATGTGTATTTTTTAAAAATTTACATGAGCTGCTTTACTAAAAATATTTAACAAAATGAATTTCTTTTTTAATACAGAAAAATTTTATCTGAATAGTATTTTTTATGTCATCTTTAATTTGTTTTTAGATTATGTAGTTTGACACCATCACCTCATGCACTAAAATCCCATGGAATTTTTACGCAACTTACGTCTGTTACATTTCTTTCCATACCACCCCTTTTCACACAAACAACGTCTCTTCTTGCATACACCATGTATGCATTTCTTCTTACAGCTTTCTGCAACCAATATGATGAAGTAATTATTCTGTTACGATGTGCGAGTCTTATTGGTTTTTTTTAAAATATAACATTTATATAACTGAAATACTATATTAAACAGAATAGAAAAAAATTAATGAAGTAGAAACCCATTACCTTTTTTAGTCAAATTCTGTTGATCACTGATTCGTTCACATTGTGATCCAGAAAATCCTTTTCTACATCGACAACGATTAACTCCAACACATCTACTGTCATTTAGACAAGGTATAAGGCATTTACCTATTTTTTGAAAGAATCACACAGAATTAACAACATATAAATATTAAAAAATAGAGATAAATTTATTCATTAAAAACTAAATTAGCTGGGATAATAATGGAGAGAATTGTGTCCAGATAATCTAAAAACAATAGAATTTCCATTCACAGTACTGTCTTCATTTATTTTACAACATAAAGTTTTAACTAATATGACTAAAGAAACAAAAACTCACAATAACTTCAGCACTTTATAACTCCAGCAAAAAAGTTCTTTACTACTAATATTTCTGATCATATTTATATTTATATTTTATCCAGTTTGTTGTTATAAACATGTTTCTACATGAAAGCAAAACTAATACTGAAACTAAACAGGGATGAGAATATTATTATTCTTCTACAAAATTAATTCATAATGATTGCATTTTCTTATCTGCATTACTAATTATAATACCAAAAAAAACCTATAAATTTTTTATGATCCAGAATACTAAGATCCTAGTAGATGTGTATACTCAATTGATCAAACTGCAATTAATGAAGATTCTACTGCAGTGGACCTTCATTATAGCTGCTCACTGTACCACGCACTCGGTTATAGTGCAGGCGATGTTCACGACGCGATAAGCTCAAACACATTTATACAGGTCCGTGTGGCATTAGTGAGCAGCGCATTTTATTGTTACTGCGTATTGAGTTCCTGCATGTATTTTGAATAGTGTTTAATTATTGTATGCATGATGAGTAAAAGAAAAGCTTGACATTATTGCTAAAGTAAAGAGGTGAACCGCGTTACACTGCGCCGCTCGGTATAACGCGGTTCACCTTATAACACAGATGTTGTTTCCCGCCCAACATGCGCGTTATATCGGGGTTCCACTGATAAATTATTTATCACAATTTTTATATATACTATATAAAGCTTATTTTGTAAATGTCTCTGAAAACATTTTATATTGAAACTTTTAATAATTAATTGACAGATGTATATAAGATAGTATAGTCAGGAAATGGAAACCTTTTTCTGAAAGTGGGTCAAAATTGAATCTGAAATTTAGTAACTCTAAATTGCAGGTCAAATAGGTAAGTTAGAGAAGATGCCATGTTGGACAAGATGCTGTCTTGAATGATTCATGAGGTTGGGATAGTAGTGGGGCACTATCAGTCACTATGGTGTAAGTTCCTATCATTACGAATGCAATGCTTCAGTGTTTTACAAAACAAACTGGCTTTTTCTCTTACTTTGCAAACTGTTTCCATTTATATTAAACTGATGAATGTTTATTTAACATATGATTCATAAATATTAATGTAACAACCTTAACTCTTTAAACATTAAATTGGCCAAAATTGCCTTAATCTGCTTGAGACAAAATCAGTCGAAGGAGAAGTTGTTTGATTGGTTTTGCTATACAAATTCTCTTCATAGATTCAGGAGTAAAAACAATTTCATCTCCAGGTACAAAGAAAGAAGAAATTTTCTAAGCTCAAAGAGCTAATATTATCAGTAATGAAATGATTTGAGTAGTTCTAGAAAATAGCATTAAGGGAAGTATAATTAGAGCTGAACAATTTCCTGGTAGTTATGATTGTTTTTGTTTATTATAACCATCATCTTGTCAGGGTAAGATTCCATGATTTTTTTGTTTGGTAAGATGTGTGTGAAAATTTTTTTTAAATATGCTGTCCAGTAAAGCCAAAATAAATTCTACTCAAAAAGAAGAAAAACCTAATACTTTCTAAACATTCAATATGTACCTTGAAACTGTCTCACAGGTCACTGGTTTGCCATCACTAATACAGTCTAGTTCAAACTGGATTATCATCGTAAATAGTAATTAAATATTTTTTTCTATTCTAGCAAATATTTAAATACATAAGTAATGTTTTTGTGAATTATCAAATAGAACAGAATGCAAGAAGCAAGAAATATACTTTGTACATATGCAATTAATCCTTAAGAAAGATGAAATTAGAATCAAAAGTATTCATAAAATGTACCTAATTCTCCTTTACATTCCAAATAATTCATTTGATGCAGAAATGTACAAATACTTGTTATTCAAAGGGGCAGACGATAAAGAAATGCATTTGTTAACAATGCTTGAGAAGAACAAAGAAGGATAAGAATAACAGTTGGAACAGCATGATTTCCAGATTAACACAGCAAATCATATGAACTATATATGCATATCTAGCAAAAAAAGAGCTCAGCATTTAAGGAAATATATTCTTTAAGTGCTGAATTCTTTTTAAATTTGTGGAATTTTAATTATGATTACTATTGATATTTTATATGAGTCTCTATTTAAGCCATAAATAATATATAAATTCAAATGGCAGAAAAATTAATGATAAATACAAAAATGCAAGATTTGAATAAAACAGACTTTTACTAATAAGTGCAAATGAATAGTAATAAAAAATTTTTAAGATTGACTTCAAGATATTCCAGGAATTTAAATAACTAATGATTTTATTTTAAAAAATTAGATATTAATCAATTAATTATAAAAAAAATCTTACTGTATTCACATCTAGCTCCATAATAACCTCTGCGACAAGAACAAGTATCTTTTTGAATGCATTTTCCTCCATTAAGGCATTTTTCACGGCAGATACCTGAAAAATTAGTTTATATTAAACTAATTTTAGATACAGATATAAAAAAATTAATTTACAAGTGTTACCTCCTTCACAATGAGGTCCTTGATATCCATCAGCACAAGAACAGATTCCAGGAGATATACATGTTCCTCCATTCATACATTGTGGATAACAAAGAGCTGTACAGGAAACATTTATGAAATTTATTTAACTGTACTTTATTTTATGAATGCTTCAATCAAAATGTTTCTTATACCTGTACGACAATATTTTCCCATGTAACCTTTTGGACATTCACAAATTTTATGCTGATTACATCTCCCACCATTGGCACACTTTTTATCACATTCTGGATCTGGACCTAAAATTTTTCAAATACACTTATGCATTTTCATGAAAAATATAATATTCAAGAAAATCAAATCTACATATAAATCAGTTTTATAAAACTGTGGAAAAATCCAAAATTCTAGTGACAGTAGAGATTTTATGTCATATTGTTAATTTTTGCTTTATTATATTTATGAAATTAAGAAAGATATTGATATGGCTGCAAAAAATTTTATTTGGATCATAATTTACAAAAATAAGGAATTTCTAGATGATAATGAATTATTTAGAAAATACTTTGACAGATATTGATGATAATATAAAGCAGCCAAAAAGACTAAATAATGTATCTAATATAAATATAATTTATAAATTGACTGATTGATTCATAATATTGAAAAATAACAATTCAATTTATATAAATATGACAATTCTTGTTTTAAAAAATTAATTTAAAATAGTTTCTCATTCAACATGTTAAAATTACCTACAATTATCTCATTCAATATAATTATTTTACTGTTCTATTTAATATATACTGTGCTTACTTAAGAAGATATATAGAGGAAATCATTTTAAAAATATAGTAGTATATGCCAAATAATTTATTCAAAATATTTTTAGGACTGCAATTTGAAAAAATTGTAGACCTATAAATTCTCACTGTTGTCCATATGTTTTTTCATAATCTCGAAAATGGTTAAAGTTAAACATGAAATCCAAGACCAGATATGGAAACCTTAGGGGAGAGGCCCGAATTAACTATATAAAAACTTCCAATGCAAACCAGAAGTAATGTTATTTCAATTCAAAAATTTTCCCCTGAAAGGACCAGCACAACTCTATTGTTGAAGGAAAGTTATGATGTACAGGGGCAAGCCACTACTAATTTGAGATGAGAGCATATATTTTAAATTAAATAAATTAAAAATTACAGCCCAGCATTGTGATGATGTCACAATAAATAACTGCTCATTGCAAGTTAAAATTATTTTAAAATATTTTGATAAAAAAACATAAAAACTTTTCTGTTGGATATCAAATTATTCATAATATAAAAAGAATTTAAATTTTATGTACTTGTTCCATATATTTATGATGGAATACTTTACAATAAATACAATTAATTTGTTAAAAACTTCACATAATTATTTTTCAGCAATCAATAATTATTTATTTTTTATGATAAAACTATTGATGTTTTAATTTAAAAAGATAACAAGAACTCTCTCCAATTAAACAAAATTTAATTTTCAGAATGTTTTATCTAAAAACATTCTGAAAATTATTGTGTGTTTACTGTATATTTAGAGTGTATATTTATACAGTACACACTCAATTATTTAGGTTAATCACTGATAATGGAGGCACTAATAATGTGGAAATACAGCTAATATGCAAGTCTGTTTTGATGAACGCTATCAACTTTTCTTTCATTTGGTTTTTAATTTCATATTAAATTTAACATAATAGTTTATATATTATGAATAAAATATGTTTTGAGAAAGATAATTAATTAATTAATTAATAAGCTTTAGATGTAATCAGAGTTGAATAAAATTTTTGAAGTAAAACAGAAAATTCATAAAAATTTATCAAACTAGTGCTTTGCAGTTCACTATCAATTTCTCGTACAGTAGACACTCTTATAACACGGTAGATATGTTCCATGTTATATAAATCCGTGTTGTACAAGTCACTTAAATACATGAGCCAATCACAGCCTGGCACTTGTGCAGTTTAGGGGCTACGGCTGTTTGAAAGGTTTTCTTCCATAAAATTAATCAATTCTAGACTAATTTGACTCTAACTTTTCCAAAACACATAATTTTTTTGGGAATAATCCATATAAACTATGCTATAAACAAAAAATTGTAGGATTACTTACCGAATGTGAACTGTTCGACAACACCATTGCTTAAGCTTGTTTTCGTCGTGGAGCGGCTTATTGAATGGCAGATGCGTGTTTCCTGATAAGTTATTTTTCTGTGAAAAATTCGCTGAACTTTGTGAATCATTAATAAATATATAATTTTTATGGCCGTTGAATAATAAATGTTTTTTAGTAGATCCAGTGCTCGTTTAAACTCAACGGTTTGTACAATATCCTCTATTAGTCCAGATTCGACCGATCCTTTCGCGACACGAGTCGGCGATGACGTTTTACCATGTTATATGAGTCTCTTTTAGCGTGTTATACGAACACGATTGCAATTTTTTTGCTGTGTTATACTAATCTGTGTTATATAAGCTGGTGTTATAGGGGGGTCTACTGTATAATTAACTGAGAATGATAGGTTGCCAGCTACATATTGTCTAAAACATCATTAATTTTGCAATATTAATGATTTATTGATAAGGAAATTATTCAAAATATTTTCTTCAAACAATTTTATAACTTATTTAACGAAAAATAAAAAAAGAATACAGTATACATATAAGTAAAGCCTTATTATTCAAGAATCAACTGCACTTACTATACTTACTGTATTAGGCCATTTAATTTATACCTTAATGTTCTGGAAATAGTTTTGACACTTATCATACAACTTTATATAGCAAGAGTTAACAACACAGATTTTTTTTATTCTAATGCTAATATTTGTATTCCTGATGTCAATTTTCATCAAGATGTAAGCATGCATGGATAATCCACAAACCAAATAGAGTATACTATATTTTTTATTGAAAGCTAAAATTTTTTAGCTTATATTATAAAATTTAGCTAAATGTAATGTATATGTATTTTGTTTGATTTCTGAAATTTAAGCTTAAGTTACTTTCTGAATCATCTTATATATTGTACATATTGATACTGTTATTTGTATTTGGATTTAGTATTGTTAATCTTTCAATTTTCTTGACATTTCATATTTTATATCCATGGAAATGGCAGAATTACTAAATAGAGTTAAAAATTAAAAAAAAATTTTTTAAATGTTTCAAAAAAATCAATTTTATCAATTGTGTTCTGTATTGTTATAAAGAAAACTAACAATAAAAATGCTTATCTGGTAAACATCAGATCCATTTAATTATCTTATAATTAAAATAAAATAAGAAAGACAAGGTTTGGACAATAAAGATATCTGTATAATAAGAACCAAATGGCTGAAATTGTAAATAATGAGTACATCATTGAACAAAGTAGAGATAAAACAAGATGTACGACAAGGATGTATTTTATCACCCACTCTTCAATGTATGTTTTCATGAAAGCATTGGAAACGCACCATAACAAAAAGCATTAAAATTAACGGAATTATAATAAACATACAATATGAGGATAATATGATATTTATGACAAACATTCTAGAAGACTTACAGGAGGTATTTAATTCAGTCTGTGAGACTGGTAGTGAGTTTGACATCAAAATAAATATTGAAAAAACAAAATATATGATAATCAGCAGATGAGTAAATAACAACATCCAGATACATACAAATATCTAGGAACAATAATAAAAGATTTAGAGCCAAATAAAGAAATTAAAACACAAATTGAAATGGCAAGGAAGACATTTACAAAAATGAAAGGTCTTCTTTGTGATAATGACCTTAGTTTAAAAATTAGACAAAAAATAGTAAAATGTTGTTTGGCTAGTTTTTTTTATAAGAGGTAGACCCCAACAATTAGAAATGTTTGTAATATGGATAAAACAATTAGAACCATTTGTAATATAGATTCACTGGAGGATGCTAAAAATCAGTTGGACCAACTGTATTACAGACTCTACTCTAGAAAGAAGACTCACAGAAGGAACTGTCAATCTATATAAAATCTCATAAACTTTGATCCACATCATACTTTGGACACATAATCAGAGGAAGTAAGTATGAATTATTACAGATCATCATAATGGGTAAAATTGATGGAAAAAAGCAACATGGAAGACCTAAGATGTCATGGATTGATAACTTATGTGAATGTATGGGATATAAAGACTAGTAGATGAAGAAAGGAGGCGAGCCCTCTAGTGAGATAATGCAATGTTAAGGAAATTGGACATAATACAAAAAAGAACGTAGACAAAATTTTAAAAAATCCTTATAACATTTAGAATTCAATATAACGCAGATAGGTCTTCTGCTGCTGATACATACATTTATATATGACTGATAACATAAAATTAAAGGACTATATAGGATTAGTAATTTATATAGTAACTGCAGTGTAGTTACAACTGCCTTGTAATGATATTAATATTACTGATTTAATCATCATTAAATAATTTTGTTACCATCTAGAATAGCATAAATCTTAATATTTGTATTGCTTTAATTCAATTGTGAATCTTGGATTTTCCTTACAAAAATATTTTCATTACAGTTTTTAATTTTAATCTATTTTCTTTTATATAATAATAGCTTTAATATATACATTTAAATTTTTAAATAACGTACTCAGAGAATACAATTAAAGTTTTTCATGAAACATCCAACAATCGTCTGAAGATTGGGCTAGAATTTGGCTAATTAAATGATCAATATAAAGTAATTTGTCGCTAGAGGTAGAGTGCACCACATGGCAAGCAGAGGTTGCAGGTTCAAGCTCGCCCCAAGTCAGTTCTTTTATTCCAGAAAGTTCTAAATTATTTAATAATTTATTAAATTTTATAATTACAGTGGTACCTTGGTATATGTCTGCTTTAGAATACGTCCTGTTTGGACGAAACAAATTTTGCTCGATATACGACTTTTGTTCGGTATATGACTTAATTATATGCACCATCTATGAACAAGTAGCACTATTGGTGTACTAGACCAGACTAGACATTCGCAGTGCCATGGTTTATAACTTTGTTAAATTTCTTCTGATTTTAATTTGTAAGTAAAATTTTCTTGTTTTTATTAATCATGAATTGCAAAAAGGCAAATGAAAAGCAACAGAAAACAAAAAAATGACTAGAATCACAATGGAACTGAAAAAAGAGATTGTTGAGAAATATGAAGGTGGCATGCGTGTTTGAGATTTAACTGTTGCATACCGTATTCCGAGAACGACGATATCGACAATCGTGAAAAATAAATACATTATTAAATCTGCTAACGTTGTGAAAGGGGTTAAATCAATTTCTAAACAGAGATCAAAGACATTAGATCATGTTGAGAAATTGCTTTCTGGAGAGTTTGATTTGATTTTAATTTAAATAATATAATACAATATACTGTAATAACTTTCAAAATCTATAATAAAATTTATTTTTTTATTAATGTGCTCAGTGTTTAAATTATTTTACAACCCCATTAATATACCATATCAAGACGAAATTTTTTTTACATGAGAACGGATTAATCATTTTTACGTTACTTCTTATGGGAAAGGTTGGTTTGATATACGTCCAATTCGGTATAAGTCCAAACATCAGGAACTGATTAAGGTCGTATACCAAGGTTCCACTGTATTAATTTAGTTAAGAGATGGTGCCTAACGTCTACCTCTAGTGACAAATTACTTTATATTAATCATTTAATTAGCCAAATTTTAGCCTGATCTTTCAGGGGATCATTGGATTTTCATTATATACTCATCAGGCTTTATGATATTTATTATTAAAGTTTTTTAAAGTATAATCATTATTTCTAACTATTTAAAATGCATTCTTAATCTTTTTTTTGCATTTTGGACTCCTTTGGCAGTCTAGTGAAGCTTGTGGACTGCTTCTTAGAATAATGTCTTTAAATGCATGAAATAAAATACATAGAATTACAAAAAAAGCCAATTACAGTAGCGCATCAATTATTCGAATCAATTGGGGACTGGGGTTGTTCAGAAAATCGATTTTTCGGATAACCAATTATGTACGAAAAAATACATTATTAATATAGTATATTAGTATATCCCAATAACAATATATTAATATATCCCATGTTGAAATTTTTCTCCATTGTGTGTTGCTTCATGTTGAATTTTCGTCAATGTTAAGCCCAACGAAAAATTTTATAATAATAATCGTGGCTATTGTATCATTAAAAATTATTTCCTTATTTTGTACAAACAAAATAAATATATTTGAAAAATATAAACACAAAAAGTTAATCTAGTATCATAAACATTCGATTCAGCATGACACACATCCCGACATAGTCCAAGTAGAACGCTTTCAGTTAACAGACGTTTCGGTTGATTGGTGTTCGGATAATCGATGCTCTACTGTATATTAAAATAGAGTTAGCAAAGTTTTAAACATTCTATGATATAGTAATATGTGCTTCTATATTAATGCATTTGTTGCCAAATAGTTTATGTGACTGTGTTTAGAATATCTTATGCATAAGCACCTAATGCTTAAAAACATAATTATGGAATACATCATAAGTGATGTGTAGAAAAGATCATCTGTAAATAAGTCCAAGAAGCATACCAAATTTAAATTTTTTAATTGTAAATCTTCAAATAAAATAAGAACGTAAAAGTTTAATGTAAAAAAACAATCAATCATTATAATGAACATATACAAACCATGATCTGCACATTGTTTTTGTAGTTTCAATCTTAGAGGTGTTCCAGGTAAAAAATTTCCAGATTCATTTTGAATACGTAACCCAATTCCAAAAGAAGCAACTCCACTTTGATTTCCTAAACATGGTAGAAATACTTGAAAAACTAAAAGATATGAAAAGTAGAATTTTAACATTTCGTATATCATTTAATAGTATTTGAACGTGTAATTAAAGTATATTCCAAACCTCTTGGTTTTCTTGGCACTTTTCCTCTTGTATCAATTGATATAACAGGATTACCTAATATATCTTTATTAAAAGATTGAAGTTGATCAAAATCATAAAAATATTGCTGAAAATAAGAATAACAATAATGTATTATTTCTATTGAAGTATACAAAAGCATGTATTCCATTAAAAGAATATATACAATACAAGTTCTTTTTTCAAACATTTCTATTTCTAGAAAAATGTTTATGTTTTTGTTACATATAAGAAATGAAATGGAAATTAGTTTTTGTACTGGTTGCATTAAAATTGTTTTCAAAATATGTTATAAGAGAATTTTTCACTCTAAACTAATGAAAAACACAAAATTAAATCTACTAAAATTAATTTTAAATACATATGTTTTCAATGTTAATTTTATTATAGTCCTAAAAACCATTGTTGGGACTTGCAAAACATTACTGGACCTGTAAATTTAATTACAGCGAAATGTATTATTTATAAATTAATGCTATAATTAATTAATTAAAAATAGAAATATTAATTAAAATTAATGTGTGTATAAATATCAAGATAAATAAATCTTAAAATAAATAAATTTTGAGTAATAGTTTAAAGTTTGTGCATTAACACACAAACTACTGCTGTAAATTGTCAGCCTATAATTTGGAATAATAAATCATAAATGAATTTGGCACTAGAGGAAGGTGTTAGGCACCATCTCATATTAAAATTAATAATTATAATATTTAATTAAATAATTTAGATTAAACTGGAAGAAAAGAATTGGCCCAAAGCAGGACTCGAACCCACAACTTTCTCTTACCGTGCAAATGCATTACCAGTTATGGTACCCAGACCTTCGCTCCGATCTCCTCCCTCTTCCAGTACATTTAATGTTAAGCTATAGCCATCATTGGCCATTATAATGCCGACAATGGCTATAGCTTATTTATAATTATTTATTCCAAATTATAGCCAGACAATTTATGGCAGTAGTTGGTATGTTATTGCTTTGCATCGGGCTATTAGGGTTGTTTATATGTTTGTACATTAAGATATTAAAGTTTCATTTCAGTGTAAATGTTACAATAATGATATATTTTGAAAATTTTTAAAATTTTTCAAAATTACTTATATATAATAAATAAATATGGCTGTAGAGATATAAATTATTTAAATTTCTACAAAAAATTATACTATTTAACATTTTGTAGAAATATTTAAAATTTATATTTAATCAGTAAATTGTATTTGAAAAAAGAATCAAAATGATATAATAAATGCATATAAAATCCGTAATTTCGATAAAACTCTCTTTCAAATTAATAAATATCATGAATAAATTTAATATAAAAACAAAATAAACAAACAGGCTATTTTTATATTAAGAAAATTCAAAAATCAATATCTTTAGCAAGATTAAAAAACAGCCTTTACAGAAAGTAAAAAGTATTTCATTTATTTATTTCATCTTTTCAAAATAATATTTAATACTTTAAAAATAAATGTCTTGTAACAATTTTTCAAACGTATAAAAAGTATGTTATCAAATACATATAGGAATAAGATTTATAATTTTGTGTGTAGAACTGTGTGTATGTATGTCATGAAGCACCTGAAATATTTTTAGGCAGATTATGTTAAAAAAATGATATATGCTTTATTCTAATGTTTCTCTAAAATAAAGTATTGCATAAGAATAAATTTATTCAACAATAACATTTAATAAGTTATTTATATTTATTCATTCATTACTTAATTGATTAGTCATTGTTTATTTTGACATTTGAGATGAAACATGGCCAATAAATAAAATAAGGTATTTTTAATTTGTTATTGAAATTTATAGTTATAGTTATGTAACAAAATATTGTGAAATAAATCCTAATCGCATATTTATTGAACAAAAATAAATCACCAAATATAAAATAAAGTAAAGGTAACATCAAATAATATTTAAGAAAACTATTAAGATAAACAACAAATTAGCAATGACAAAAAAAGAAAAAGAAAAGAAATAGAGAACTTCCTGTTATTAATACAATTTATAATTTATATTGTGAAAATAGCAATAAATCTGTAAACATGTAATTATATCCAAGCAATATGACTTAACATCTAAATCAGTCATGAGCAAAATATGGCTTGTGAGGTCCTAATATGTGATTCCTGACTTTGGCAATATAATTTTATTTTTCAGTTTTCTACTTTGTGTCATTATGTAGCCTTAATTAGGCTGATATTTGTGATGATGTACCACATTCAGACTATACTTGACTAGTGAAATAATGAGAATAAGTTTGCATATCATTAACATATATTATTTACAACCTAGTGCACTTGGTTATGGAACTGTGGAGTATGGTGATATTCAGCAGTTTTAAAACCTGCAGTTCTCTTAAGAAAAAATGAATGCAGTCTACAAAGTTCAGCCCACATTGAGAAAAAGATGATCATTAATCTAATTCTCAAATTGTCTGACATTCTTTTTTGCATATTTAGTATATCAGTATATCATTTTGAATGTTTCAAGTGGTGTCGTCGAATGTTTTTTATATACTCCAAAGCATTTTTCACTCCAGAGTCAACTTTATACATTCCAACTGAAAAAAAACTAGAGTGTCTCCTCCAATTTAAAATTATTGAAATCATGTTTACTTCTTTTGGTTAAAGGTTTGTTCATGACAATTTTTCTTCTTGAGAAGAAAACAATTCTGTTTCTTTGTTCTGAGGATTATCACAAGTAAATCTTTCAAAATTAAAAGGACGTATACTTGACCTAGATTGTTATTAAATCATAAGAACTATCAACATTGTGAAATAAAACTAAGAACACGAGTCTTGAACAACAGACATGGTGTGTTGTGCTTCTTTTTCATTCATTATTATTTACTCTGTTAAAAATTTACTTTAACACAGATTTTACTTTAAATATCATATAAACTTATTCAGTATTTTGTTTATTTATATTCCCAAATTTCAAATCTACATCTATAAATATTTTCCATGTGTTATTATGATCCCAAAATATATATAAAGGAAAAAGCAGTTATTAATTAAGTATATTAAACAACCTGAAACTCAATATATATATAAATACATAGCCAAACAATTGCCTTAAAGTATTGTTAAGTATTGTAATTAATCATTTGGCTGTGTTATCAATTTTTGTGATTAATGTGATAATGATATCTAATTATATTAAAAAAATCTAATTTCTGTTTAAGTAACTATCATGATGACAATTATGATAATAATCATTATGTAAATATTAGCAACAAACTACCAATTAGCAAAACATGAAAATTCATTATACTATAGTCAGCAACAAACAATAAAGTTTATGTACTTTATTGATTTCCATTGTTCTGTTCAGTGTAGTTTTGTTTATTTAATACAAATAACTAATTTTTTAAGTAAAGACAGCCAATAATGTAATAGTAAAAACAACCGTATCAATTCACAAGTACGAGTATATATTGATTAGTGTAGAGAACATTTAAAATAAAAGTGATTACGATAAAATGAAAACTAAATTTTCTCTAAGTGTTTATAATCATTTATTAAAAAAAATTAATAAATTCAACGACTGAAAATAAAGTACAGAAATTCGTTATAAAATGTCTGTAAAAAATTAATGTAAACATTAACATTTTTTACTCAGGAGTCAGTATTAAATACACAAGCAAAAATCGAGATCTGCAACAAGTGGTCGGATCATTACAATCGTTAAATATAACTATACAGTAGACCCCCCCTATAACACAGGTTCGCATAACACAGATTCGTATAACACAGCGAAAAAATTGTCATCGTGTTCATATAACATGCTAAAAGAGACTCGTATAACACGGTAAAATGTCATCGCCGACTCGTGTCATGACAGGAATGGTCAAATCTGCACTAATAGCAGATATTGTACAAATCGTTGAGTTTAAATGAGCACCAGACCTACTAAAAAACATTTATTACTCAATGGCATTAAAAATTATATTTTTATTAATGATGTCTCCAAAGTTAAGTTATTTTTCTGCGAAAAATTTGCCGATCAGGAAACATGCGCCCACCGTTCGACGAGCCACTCCGTGACAAAAACAAACGTAAGCAATGGCGTCGTCGAACGGTGCACACTCAGTAAGTAATCTTGCAATTTTTCGTTTATAGCAAAATTTATATGGAATATTCCCAAAAAATTATACGTGATTTGGAAATATTGAGTCAAATTAGTATAGAATCGATTAATTTTATGGAAGAAAACCTTTCAAACAGCCGTAGCCCTTAAACTGCACACGTGCCGGGCTGTGATTGGCTCACATATTTAAGTGACTCATACAACACGGATTCATATAACACAGAACGTATCTACCATGTTATAGGGGGGGTCTACTGTACCGTTTATTACATAAAGAAATTGATTGAAATCCAATTATCGGTGCATCGACACAAACTTACACAGCGATTATTATTACATATCAGGTAATAGATCATAATCATATGCATTTTTGGCTATTCATTACGGTTAATGTTACCTATGGTGGCAAACATGGTGGCTCATCTATGGAACAGTAGGGACGAGCTGCCATGTTCGCTACCATAAATAACATTAACCATTATTACAATAAAAAATCAAGTGTGAATGGTAAAATATCTCCAGTATAGCCATTATAAGTGAGTAAGGTTGGTCAGACTGCATTTACAGTTATATAATTAATTCGGTAATGTGTTATGTTATATGTAATTATGTGTAATATATTCTGAAATGTGTTGATATTTGTTTTGAATTTTTATAATTATATAATTCTTAAGACATTTAATATCGTTTCATAAATAATTACAAACCTTTCTTTCCCCAGATTTCCATGTAAAATTAACAAATCCAACTTCTGATGGAATAACAGGTAAATATTTTTCAAAATTAGGATCTAAAATGTAAGGGAGAACAACGCCACCGACGATTGCGTGAATTTCCATAGGAAAGCCTATTTAAAATAATAATAATAAATTTGTATTTAATTCCAAATTCACATCATCAACTAATAATAATTAATTAATCGTCTTGTGTATTATTAAAATGTCAAAATCTACATCTAATAACTACTTATTTTATATCTTAATTTTAATTATTTTTATTAGTAATAAATTCACTTCAAAAAATATTTATGGCGCCATCTGTCGTAATAAAATACCGCTACATAATTCAATTTTAAATATAGATATATTTCGTTGATCAATAATTTTTCATTTTTGTTTCGCTATTTATTAATTTAAATCTTTTTTTTAAATATATATATATATAATGAAATAAGAAATTCTGACGTAACAGATTTAGTTGCAAATTAATTTATTTTTAACGAATAGGAAAACTGTTTACAAAATTCGAAATAAAATAAAGACCGTGATTGGTTAAATTTACAGATTTTTTCTCGTTATAAGATAAAACAGGGGCAATAAATTAAATTTTAGATCGGCGTTCCGTGTCGCCGACGATATATAAACGTGTTATCAAAATAAATACACGGAAACGTATAAACAAATATAAGACATCTGTTTAATGAAAACTTAAATTTGGAAATGTTATCGTCGAGAGACGCGAAGAGAGCAAAACAGGGCCAAGTGTTAATGAAGTGTTAGTTATTTGACCGTAGAGGAATGTCGCTTAGTCAATTAACCTGACCAGATGTTATCTTTGATCTATGTACAAGGATCACGAATGCTCTTCGCCGATAATTTTTTTTCCCCCATTTAAAAATTACAAATTTTCAATTTACAACCTCCCCGTTTCTCACTAAGATTTCCCATTTATTCTTATTTCTTATCGATCAATACGTCTGTATATATTCTATTATTGAGCAGACTATTCTTATAGAATTTTTACGTGCAATGCTTTGTAATAAAATTAACTTCTACGCTTTTATATGATTTAATGGAATAAAACCATATAGTATATTAATATAATATTGTGAAATATTTTGTATTAGTATGGTTACACGCGTTTATCAAGCAGCAACTGCTTGTTTTGACAGCGAAACAAAATCAATATTTAGATTTTTCTCTAATAAACTTCCACATTTTTAACGAAGAAAATTCTATTATATGCAGGCTTTATTTGTAACAAGCTTATAAATAAAAAAAAAAAACTATTGTAAACAGGAGAATTGCATTGTACTTTATACGTTAGCCTAAGTACAGTACGTGTTTCTTCCGTCCTCCCTGCAAGAAGAAATCGTTATAAAGTTGATTAGAAAAACGTGCGGATAAATAAACAATGCGATATTTTTGGAATTTATTTATTAAAAATCTAATTTATATTCAATTATATTTGCTTGGATAATTTCGTTATAATTCTACGAATTTTATTAATTACAAATGTGTACTTTCTAGTTAAGTTTTAACAAGTAATATAGGCCTAAATTTTTAATGCGAAGCTAGCCGTAATGTAGATGCAAAGATAAGAGAAGAATTATAACTGCTATTTATTATATTAAAATTGCGACAATTTATCTCGAACCACCGCAGGGAAGCAAAATAGAACTTCTTAAAGCATGAATCCATTTGCTTACATCGATCGATATTAATTCAACCATACATCTTGCGGTAATTTACCGTTTTGATTCAAATAATCTATATAATAATATGATTTATTTATAATTCTACAAATTGTGAAATTCAATTACAGTTATTCACTAATATAATTAAACTATTTAATTTTCTAAGGTTAGTTTTATCATTATTTTTATACAAATAAGTTGCAATGCATATTATCTAAACTATTCATCAATTAAAGTATGCTGTTTACTTAAAAGAGTTATATCTTTTTCCTGGAGTTGTGTCATATTTATAGCCTTATTTATAATATATTAATACGACTTTTATATTTGATTTAGTACAAATATATATATAATTTCTTCCATTTAAGTTTCATTTACTTCGTGTGTATTTTTAATAGGATAATTTACGTCTTTAATCGTTTAATCTAATTTGCAACATTAATTTTCTATAAGTATTTCTGGGAAATGATTATTTTACAGGCTATAAAGTGTCATTTAGGTGTATAAAATTACAATTAATTATACTTTTAAAAATTTCTGAATATAATTACATGATTTAAAAACTCGTTTCAGAAAAGTAATTGCTTGTTAAGTTCATATTTTCTTTTAAAAAAATCAATTATTTCGAGCTGTTTTATTACATAATACCGTATCGGCTTTAGACATTTCACATTTGTAAGCAATGAGAATTCTTACAAAGTCAAAACGTAAGAGTAGTGATTAATATCCGTGAACAAACTGATTAAACAAAATAAGATTATCCATCACGTTAATCCCCATCTTTCGGGGAGAAAGCTTGTTTTAACAATAGCGATTTTCGAGCAAATTCTCCGGTCCACTCTAGAAATGAAAGTGGGATTTGTCTACAATAGAAACGCTTGAGGTTATGAGTCGGGGTTCCTGCCTGAGTAACTGTTGGAAGTCTGTCAACACAGTTGTCTGTCAGTGAGTCGAGAGGCCGTTAAAGGTCGTGATTAATTTGTTGAGTTGGCACAGTCATTACAAACCCGACTGGAAAGACGGGACAACCTGTCGAAATGGCAACACTTAATCAGTGTTTTCTGTATTGTGAAAGGCCCACGAAAGAAAGGAATGCGACTGAATAGAAACGTTAAGAGTTTTCTGCTTATTTTCGTGCACAAAGGAGACTCGACAACAATGAAACGGAAATTTTCACGTCATTCACATAAAACAGCGTTAATTAACTAAGTTTCGCTAACGAGAACAATCGGTAAAAGTGTGTAATAAATTATTTGTACCTCATCGTCACGTGGGCCGAAGAAATAATAATCGACGTGGAAGAAGAAAAAACTTAATTGAAAACTCGCTGTCTAGCCAAAACTGATACATTGACAAATGAAGCGGGTATGGTAAAGATGTTTAATTAATTTTAACACGCAAAACGCCTCTTATATTCATAGGTCGACCGACCATCAACAGTTGCTCGACAACTATAGCATAGACGTGAACAAAGCAGGTGTGAAGCTAAGAACTGCAAGTTGAGTAAAGCTTCGGGGCGAACATGACTAATGGAAAATTAGGTCTAGTTTGTAGACTGACTTAAAAGATGTATGTCTAGACTTGAGCTAAAAAAAAGTAAAGAAAAAAAAAATAGCTGTGTTAACTTTTACTGTTTAAATTGTATCTTTTTCTAAGTGTATACAAACAATTTAAAAACGAAAATAAAACGCATTATCAAAGCAAATTGAGCCAATGTTTATCTAATTATATGATTACGATAAACTTTTTTAAATGATTTTCTCATTATTACAGTATCGAATTTCTCTTTTCCTGGTAGAAAAATAAACGTAGATAATTTCCCCCCCCTCTGCTCCTATCTAAACAGTGAAATTAGTGCTTGGTTTCTTGGAAAAAACTAACCAGCAACTTTAACACTAATGGTTTTATTGTTAATAAAAATCGATCTGTTTCGAAAATAGGGAATTGGGAGAATTAAAAAAAAAGAAGAAGTATTTTAAATTGATTGTTAGGTTGGAGATACTCACCACTAAATTCTTTAACTTGTTTTTCGTCGATCCAAAGAGACATATCAGCGACTTGTTCTTTTCCTTCTCTCGCCGTACACAACACGACGATCGTAGAAGTAGTTAACATTAAAAAATACATGGTCCAAATTTGGACTACATACCTATTTAAATATTAAAAAAATGTCTTTTTTGTCAAGATACGACTTCATCTCGTGCTAAACTTTGACGTGCGGATGACATAACGTACCCATTGCGAGCTTCGTTCAGCGCATATACACACACCAACAAAAACTGTTCTGGGTACGTTGGTCACGTGACCGACTAGCAATAGCCACTTCGATCACGTGACGCTAACAAATACATCTGTTTGGCAGACGAAGCTGAGAGATTGGCTGCTACTTTTGTTCCGACGGCATTGGGATTTTTATATATTATGCAAATTTTTTCTTTATTGTCGAATGGTCCCGCTGGTATAATTAGGCAGTTAAATCTACTCGTTAATAGCGGGCAATGAATTTATGTTTACGACCTTTTCTTGAGATTCCTTCCATTTTTTTTTTTTCTTTTAGACGTAGAGCATTTCTTTTTCGATCCCGTTGATGTTAAATCAGTGGCATGTAAAATATTGAATGTTTGCATGCTAATTTTTTTTCTTTTTACTGTTGCGACGAGTTTTTTATGTGCGTGTTTTGCGTGATCGATTGCTATTTGTATCGATCTACAGAATGAAAAACGACTGCAGCAAAGAAAATAACGAATGACGATGGAGTCAAGACTGCAAACTACCAAAAATGCATCCAGATTTGCGTTTTTTTTTTGGAGAATAAAACGCTTTTATTTTAAATTTAAAAGTGAAATATTTTCGATTATAAACCAAACAAAAAATTAGTCAAACCTCTGAACAATGGTCACTGATCAAAACACTAAAAACTGCCATTGTTTGAAGGTTATTTTGTATGCAGTTTTGTTCAGAAAAAGTTCCTGAAAAAAAAAAAAATGGCTGCTGTTTAGAACCGTTGGGAGATAGTCCCTATTAGATGTTTTGACTGTATAATTATAAACTAATGTCTTTCTGTAAGTCAGATTAGTTCAGTAGAAAATGTGTTCGATCTCTATTTAAACTGCAATAATGCTTTTTAAGGAGATCGAATAATAACGATTGATTTAAATTGTAATTAAACAAATAAGTATTCACCAACAGAACAATAAACAAAAGAAGTAGTTGCACAATTGAAAAAGAAGGAATAATTCTTTAAATAAACAGGAAACGCTCATAAATTCCACACAAATCATCATAAATATGTCGACAGGGAATTACTTTCGTGCAAATCTTAGTCGTGTTTTAAACGCGTATAAATTCTTATGTTTGGAATTATTTACAACGTTAGGTCAGACATTAACACGAAAAGTTCATTTAAGTCTACTCTTCTTCTTACTTGATTTATTACTCTTTCGTCCTCTTTGGCTTAAGACGTGAATCAGGTACGAAGTGATACCGCTCCTGTTAAATGACGTCAGTTCACGTAGAATCAATTTCGACAGGTTAAATAATTAACTTTGATGAGGATTGTTCCTTTCTTTGCATACAAAACTTGTATTTCGAGGACGAATTTCGCCGTAAATTCGTCAAAGAACATTATTTACAATGCTGATTTTTTCTTCCTTTTTCCCCTCCTTATTTTATGTACAGTTTTTAAAATTATATATATATATATATATATATATATATATAATTCTTCGATACCAAAAGACTAAACTAAAAGAGAAAAGTAATCGACTAAAGGGTTTAACATTATCAAGTATTTGACAAAAGAGAAGAAAGCATTTCAAGAGAAAACAGTTTTTTATTTGTTTACACGGTGTACACACCACTTATTATGAGTGACAGAACATACTTCGTATAACGACTGATTCTGTTCTTACAACGGAAAATGTAAGATTTATTTTATTTTGTTATTGGCACAAGTAACCTGGTAGGAGAGGTAATGCCAGTGTACTAAATACTATCTTTCATCGCCACAATTACCATCTTTTACTACAATTAAACACAAATAAATCAAAAAGTAAAGACAATTCATTGTTATTAAAGTAAGGAAAAGAATTATGCAAAAATTTTGTATTGATACTATTTTTCAGTAAAAGCATCTTTGTTTTACATTATATACTTGTTTTACATTTATTATATAAGTTTACAAACTCCCTAATACGTGTGAAAATGAATTTTGTTCTTTGATAAGCCACTGATGCACGCATTTTTGGTATTTATGTAGCGAAATATGCCTAACGTTCTAGCAATAATAGTCTGTTTTTATTTTCTTAAATGGAATATTGACATAATAAGTAATGTTTACTATTGAAATTTGTGGACAATCTGAGTAAGTCAGAAATAGTAAAATAAGTGTAGTCGCTTATACCGTAGGTCTATTTATTTTACCACTTCTGAACTTCTCAATCCATTATTTTCAACTTTCTCTAAGAGGTTGCAAATAACTAAGGAGTAAATAATTTTATAATAGATAAAAATTAAAAATTGATTTAAATGGTAAGCGAATACAGCATTTAAATTAAGCTTACTGTTTATAAATCTATTGAATATGAAATATTTCACAATATTTGAACCATTGTTAGCCTATATAAATAGCCGGATAAATAAGACAACTTTTATCATAAGATTTATGTCGAAAATTCTAAATAAAATTAATTTTAAAATAAAAACACTAGAGATATTTTTTATATATAATATAATTTTCAATTTAAATGTATGTGTCTTGTTTAGTTATTTATCATTATTACTATGTTAAGGTCAAAGGTTACTTTAATTTTAGTTTAAAAGATTTCAAACAAATATTTTATAATTTGATTGCATTTTTACATATTTTACGCATTAGCAATAATCTACAAAAGGATAAAATGTTTTTCTCCTGCTCTCTTTTGGAGCAATTAAAAACTCCTCGTATTTTCTTTGTTTAAAGCTTCTTCCCTGTAGTACGATATTAACTCCCCTTTCAATATAACAGAGTGTTCTTTGTCAGGATTAATGTCCACAGATACTCATCAATTCCAGATAGAATATTCTTCAAAATGTAGATTTCTACAGATTAAAACAGACTTTACTTGTTCCTTCTGTTGTTTTTGAGTGAATTGTGCAATTAGATCTTCCTGTTCCTCGTTTGTAAGAGACTAAAAATGATCCTCCAGCAACTCGGAACTTCACGTTATCAAGTCCTAGATTTTAAGATAAATTTACTGTTGTGATAAAGAGCCAGACAGTATAATGTATGGAAAATGAACATATACAATGTATACCCAAATGCGGCTTTAACACGAATATGTGTCTAGTAATAGCGCAGTAATTCTTATCGGTAGTGGATATAGAATTTTGATCATGATCATGATTTTGATCGGCATTTAATTATATACGATAATCGTTAAATTAATAAACTTTATTCGATACTTGGTTGCCTCTTGTTCTTTCTTTTGTTCTTTGGGAATAAGCACAGAATTGCCGTGTACAACTTTTATTGTGTACAATGGTCCGTTATACACGATAAAGTGTATTTTATTCATCAAATAGTGTTCCTGTGTGATAAGTTCTACACAGCAATTTTGTTCTTATTTCAAAAGAGCCGAAAGACTGTTAGGCTATATAATAAAGTAGGGTTTTCCGAATTCGCGTGTTAAAAAATCGGAACTTTATTTGTTTTTACTTATGTAACTTACATACGTTTGCGTAATTGTGTATGAGAAGTTTAATTTCATAGAAAGGTTTTCTATATATATTATTGTTTATGTACTCGCCGTAGTTCTGAGACTGTAATAAACAAGTTTACTATCTAAACGGAAATAAACAAACAAACATTTTTGGAGAATGCACTTCATTTTTAGTTTAATTAAATAATAATAATGTTACAATAAATATTAAATCCACGTGATAAAATATTCTGACGCTAATACAGATATAATGTAGTTAAAGTTAGTCAAGTGGTATACGTGAAATTAACTCAAAAAAGACATCTTTATGCCACAGTTTTATTATTTATAAGTACAGTACATGATTGACTAAAACAGTTACAGCAACCATTGATAAGCATTATATTTTTATATATTAAAAATGCCAATTCTTGACACTAAAGTTAAAAAAGAAATTATGTGAAAAACAATAGATTAAATACCTTGTTTTTCTAAAAAAAGTTTGAAAATTGTACTGAATTGTCTCACTTGAGAGGGTTCGGTTCAGAAAAATTAAATAGGTTTATACTATTTCTAGAGTTAATAGCATGGTAGCACACAAGAGCAATATTTCATTCTGTACTTTAAACGATTATTACACGTTCATTCATCTACAAAAATTCCTCATAGTTAAGTGAAATCGAACTGTTAAATAGGGACTAGTGGTATATCAAAGTAGCATCGTAAAGGAGTATTGGTAATAGATTTATATATATATATATAAGAACTTTTGATACATAAGCGAAAGAAGGGGGTCAAAAAATGACCCCCTTCCCCCAGATTTTTACATTTTTGGACTCGGGAGACCTTGAAACGTCGAGAAATGCAAAAAAAAAATTCGGAGATTTTTCTGTATGTATGGATGTTAGTGTGTGGGGCACTATTTTGTTTACCTCTTTAAAGCTTAATAACTCCTGTGCTTTTCTTCGAAATTTTCTGAAATTTTGCAGGGAGGTTTGTGTATTAGGGAAATTAATGCTATTAAATTTTGGTGGTTAAAAGTCGAAGGGGTGGGGAGATAAAGGGGATCATGTGTCACATCTCCGCTAGGGTCGGACTTACAGTAATGACAATTTTGCTCGTTATTATCATTTACAATTTTTCTTTTTTATAAAACCCATCCATACCCTCAAAATTAAGCTTTTTGCTATTTTATAATAATTAAAAATATAAAAAGTTTTAATAATAAAATATCATAACAGATGGCGCCACACACATATTTTTAAATGTTGCCGGGAAAGTTAAGCAACTCATCGCTGGATATTTTTTGCTGTTGTTATTAGAATAAAACAGTAAACAACTCGAAAATTGCTTATGATTTTATCGACTTAACTCATAAACTTATTTAAGTTACAGTCTTTGGCTATTATTTAAACGAAGTATTGTAGAAAATAGAGAAAACTTTACAATAGTTGAAACGTTTCAAAATTTTGAGAAAATTGTAAAATCAAAAAACTGCAAAATGATAGTAAATAATTGAGAAATGAATAAGTAGATTTCAAAATTAGGCAAACTTTTATTGTAAACTCTTTCAAGTTTTGCAAAAAGAAATTAATTTATGTTTAAAAAGATATTAAATCTTTTAGATGTGTTTAAACATAAATAAAGCTCCGCAAATAATCAGTGCTATTCAGCTATATAATTTTGTTAACATCTGCAAATACACTTTATTTATTTGCAAGAATGACGCATTAAATCGCAACTCGTGTATTATTTTTTGTAATATTTCTGCTATTTAAATAAACTTCTTAGTTTCTGTAATAATTCGTTTATGATTTGTAACGTTATCGGAAATAACACAATCTTTCCGCAATTTTTTTGAAATTCCTCTTGTTATTCTGCGTTTTGTATGCTATTTAATAAATGTTTTTCAAAATTTTTTAAAGTTTACATTAGACTAAGTGCAAAATTTTATTTATTTCCTCACAATTCTTCGCTGAAGGCTGGGTACACACGACGGTACGCAAAGTACTGTACTTTTGCACAGACATTGCCTAGACAATATACTACCGTATAATGTACAGTATAGTACGTTCGTATGACAGTTGTACTGTCGATACGTGCTAACGGGATGTCTAAGAACGTCGCAAAATGCGACGTTCTTAGACATCCCGTTAGCACGTATCGACATATACAGTACTTTTAACGGATGTACTTTATACGCTGGTCTGTCCCCAGTCTAAACAGTGCAAGGTACTGTAATAAACTTATTAGCCTATTACTTATGCATAGAAGTATGGTCTTGCACGGAAAATCAACGCTATTGCACATAACATTGTATTTTCGTCGATAGATAATGAAACTTCCTATTGTTATAGACAAATTTTCACACTACCTTGAAAGCCAAAGCAAAGTTCTGAACCAGGTCGTCAGCTTTAAATACGTTAACCTTAATAAGAAATAAGAAATAGAAGGAAATCGATAACTTTCAATCTAGTGGAAATTTTATTACAAATGTATGAAGACGGCATTAAAGCATTAGAAATCTATCACATCAATTATAGACTTTTAACTACCAAAATTTAATAGCATTAATCTCTCTAATAAACAAACCTCCCTGCAAAATTTCAGAAATTTTCGAAGAAAAGCACAGGAATTATTAAGCTTTAAAGAGGTAAACATAATAGTGCCCCACACACTAACATCCATACATTCAGAAAAATCTCCGAATTTTTTTGCATTTCTCGACGTTTCAAGGTCTCCCGAGTCCAAAAATGTAAAAATCTAGGGAGGGGTCGTCACTATACTTTTCCTCTGTTTTATGTAACAGAGTCGGGAAAGTAAAAACGAGGTAAAAAAATAAGAAATTTGGAAAATTGTGTGGATCAATCATTGAACGAAATCATACAAGACCTTTCATGGTATAAAGAAGTTAAGTGAGCGTGGCCACGTATAGTTTTGAAATAGAGGGATATCATAAGGAAACGATTATAAAGAACTTTTACGAAATTGTTTAAGAATTCTGAATGGTAGAAAACTATATGCTCGAAATATAGAACAAATACAGTTTGCTATTTGCTAATGAAATTAGTATTGATCTATTTTCTCATAAACGATATGGCTACATACCTTAAAGAATGAATGCTATTATTACTCGTCCACGAATCTCAAGAAATAAGAATATCGGTTTAATGGCCATTTTTTATATAATTGCATTTCAGTTCATCGAGAGTTTTTTGAACTTACAACTATTTAAAAACTTTCTTCGGGTTAATATGCGTGTGGCAAAATGTAATAACGTGAATTACGTATTTTGTAATCGTGATTATGGATAATGTTCGTTTTCCTCATAGCGAAATAGCAATTTCTTCTACCGTATTCACCACAGTTAACACAAGACAAGATAAACACTTCTGCTGGGTTTATCGACCTCTTACTGCTCCGTCCTATTGACGATCTCATTATTTGCGTAGAATGTATAATTGTTTCCATGAATAATGAATTGAACTACAGTATTCAGCATTTTATGATCATATAATGGATGCCTGTTACTCTAATGTACTTCACTTATTCATACAGAATGTGCATCACTATGATTCCAATTATATTTGCTTATCAATATCAATATAAATTATGTAATTAAAAAATAAATTACATATATATGATTAAAACTATATTCTATTCGTTGCTACTATATCATTATAATTTATCACGTAATACGAATGAAAATCGGTTACATAAATCATTACGTAACCGATTTTCATTTCTTTCTTACATAGGTTTCTAGTGTTACGTACTATACAGTACATAAACGGCACAGTTCGCTATGCAATACTTCAGAAACAAATATGAATCATTTTGTTACTCAAGGTTTGATATGATAGCATTACGTAACGTTTTTGTAAACACCCCAGCCTCTTATAATAAATCGTAACAATTACCTGCATATCCACTCATCCATATCTATTCTAAGTAATTTATGGGCAGCTCCCTATATAGGCTAAGCGAAGGCATGCGGAAGTTATGTTAATGAAGATACCTAAAAATCTATTTTTTTCAAATTAAATATTTCCTACAAATTATTTTGAAAATTTTGCAAAATTTGGTTAATGTTACCTATGGTTCCAAAATGGCGGCTCGTCTCTGATTCCAGCAAATAGAAGAAGGGAAACAGTGGGAACGCACGTTCTAACCTAACCTAACCTATTCTAATAATTTTGTTGGTAATAATTATGGTAATTTATTAGAATAGGTTAGGTTAGAACGTGCGTCCCCACTGTTTTCTTTCTTCTGTTTCCTTGAATCAGAGACGAGCCGCCATTTTGGAACCATAGGTAACATCAACCCAAAATTTTTGCTCTAAGCTCTCAACGTCATAATGTGTAATGTATATAAACTCGTGTAACGAAATTAAAACTGTATAATTAAAATAAACGATTTCTGCCATTTATTATCTTTAATAACCAAAAAATATTTTATTAATTTGGACCTATCAGTCTTGAAAACTTGATAAGATAATACTCTCGGGATTTAATAAACGAACCATCATATTTCATCATGCCTGCTGCACTAATAAATTGTTGTATTTCTTAACATGGGTCTAGCACATTTTTAAGGCAAGATATGAGAATTATATACTTTTATAGATTGTTCTTGAGACTTGCTATTTTGAAATAATAATTATATCAAGAAATAGGTGTGATAATGCTCTGTCAAACTCACATCATTTGTTTGATATTACAGACATCAATTTATCGGAGCTGCCCGGAGTTGCTCGGTGAAATTTGATACTCTTACACCCTTGTTATTGTAGAAAACTTTAAAGACAGTTTACAATCAAAAGTAGTATTTATGAAATATTATAAAACAGAGCAATATATAATGCTTTTTAGTTTCCGGGTAAGGTGATACAATTTCGTCCAAACACTGCCTGTTCATTCCGAAGGGAATTTAAAGATAGCTGAAAATTTTCTCTGGAGATATTTGCTCAAGCTGGGCCAACATGCGAGATTACTGTACTTACTCGGCTGCTCATTCTCTGTAATGTAAAAGTACCAATTGATTCGAAAAGCGGGTTAGGTATTAGTTTGGAAATTTGGTTTTAGATTTGGTTTGATGAAGGCAACACAACACATGGGCGATCTGGCGAGGAAAAAAAAAAAATACTTTCCGGGTGGTCTTTTAAGGGAAACTGGCCCATATTTAGGTGTTACTGACGTGAAGAAAACCCGGAAAACTCCACGTGGCTAACTCGTCGGCGAGGCGCGAATGCACGACCAGTGTTCGGTGGTTTTATCCCCTCGGCCACTGGTGGGCCAGTTTGGAAATTTTATCTAGAAATTGCAATTAAAATGTTTAATATTAAAGTAAAATAATTAATCATGTATAATTATAATATAAAATAGCAATCGAAAATTCTCTAATACTACAGAATGCCACAATGTCATTGGTCAGATACATACTTCTGTTGTAGACGAAAAACCGATTTTTTTTCGAACGAAAAGCGTTCACCTTCTCTTGAAAGAGAAAATGATTTTTAGAAAGTTTAGTTGCATTTGCTCGTACTGTCTTTAAATACATAATGAACAGAAAAACGCTTTTATTTATAAAGCCTACTACCGGGCTGTGATGGGATGGGGATTGGTGAGGTTGGGTTGGGAAAGGGTAATAAAAACAATAGTCTTAGTAACTGAAGTGTACATTAATTGACCTGAGTATTTACAATAATGAAACTGCAAAACAGTTGTTCGGGTTAAAGTTAAGAGAAAGTAGGAGTTAGAAGTGTTTAGGGTAGGACCCCACAGTATTTTTTTCTAGGATGTCAAAGAATATACATGCCAAATTTAGTGTGGATATATTTAACGGTATAGAACCCTTTGTCTAATAAACATACATGATATCTGGAAAATATTGCATTTTGAATAATGAATATATCATAGAATCTTTAGAATTTATTTCAAAAAGAAACTAGAAAAAACTAGACAGATTCTGAAACAAATGTCTATTGCAGAATTTGTTAGACCCTTCTTGAAATGACAAATTTCAGCGACAACTTTTAAGAAGCACCACGTATTTAATTTTTATTTGATAATTTTAAGGATTAATTCAAAATTAATGATAATTTTTTATTGTTGTTCGTGATAGTCATTAACAACGTATAACAGGTTTAACGTTCGAACGATTATTCTCTATTATGATTTTGGATAGTTGCTATAATAATCACTATCAAAAGACGATAGAGAAATAGTTATCGTTCTAATTTCTCGAGGAGTGGATGAAGATTGATCCTTTTTTTTATCCGAATTTCTCTTTATTCCGTTATGAGCAATTTCCTACTGTAAATGAAACAGTTCCTAAAGATAGATTAGCCGGATGCGATTGAAAATACCTTGACTTAAATGACGGCCTTTCTCTAGGAATAAAAGAATCGTGTATGTCTCCCATTATTACCTTATCATATTGTGAATTGAACAACGAATTCGTGAACTCATTCAATCGATCGATTTAAATGCGTTACATAAAATAAGTGGACGAGTTTCTCTCTATTTAAATGTTGTTCGAGATTATATGATTGAATATTTGTTGAATAAAATAGGGGGAAATTGTACAAGTGAAAAAATTTTTGAGTTTCTTTAGCGGATAATAACATCGAGTCTTCACGAAAATTAATGTTTTCCTTGTACATTGATAAGTACAATAAATAAATATTACTTCATGCAAAGTTATGATAACTTATAATTGATTTCTTAGAGCAAAAACCTATTTTTGACCACAACAAAATTAAATTATCCTATATTTCAACGGTAAATTATTAATTATACGTTACTATTTTTAATTTCGTAGATACTATTAAATATTATTTTTTTATTATTGTAATCGTTTAACTTTGTAATCTTCCTTTTATTGATAAATAAAAGATTTATTATTATTCCACAAACATATGTAAGAAATTATTAAGAAATATTTGAATTATCCGAAACGTTCGTGAAAATGGTTATGTTTAGTGTGATGGGGTAATGCAATGCACACGTGAGCGCTCTACCTCTCTCTCGAGAGATTTCTACGGGAAATTGATTCTTATTTATGTGTAGACACGCGAAGACAACGCGGTAAATCCCACGTGGCTAACCCGGGTCAGGCACGAACTCAGGGACCAACTGTCGCTGTTTATCCATTCAGTCACTGGTGGCTTGGTTTATTTGATTATTGCAATGCTACATGTCGGTGACCTGTCGAGGGGAGATGCCTCCCGGAAGAGCTTTTATGAGAAAATGGTCCCTATTTCGGTGTTACATACGTGTAGAAAACCTGGAAAATTCCACGTGGCCAGCCCACTGACGAGACGCAAACCCACGACCACTATTTAGTTGTTTTATCCACTCAACTACTGGCGGGCTGCCAATAGTCTCACCAGCATGGGCCTCTTTGCTCTTCTCCTAACCAGGTCTTCCCATCTGCCCGTCCCAACGACCAACCAGATCCTACCCAAATACCCAAAATTAATTTGGAGGAGAATTTTTCATATTCTCTCCTCCAAACCATAGTGACAAGTCCTTGAAAAAATATAGAAATTTACTTTTAAAAAAAGGGCTCTCGGGGCTCCTGTAAGGGCTAGGCCCCGTTGTAAGTCAAAGGCCGACTGTGGACATCATAAAAATGTAATAAAAAGCACCTTCAGGGGAAATAATTCCATCGAGAAAAATATTATTTTCTTGAGATTAAAATGATTCACCGAAACAAATTTACCGACCTTCATAATCCAAGAAATTATACTATTATTTTTTTTTCGGTAAATGTAAATTCACGGAAAACGACACTTCAAAATTACCAAGAATCAGTCCCGAAAATTAAATATACCATTATGACATTCAAGTTTTTAGAAACGATTATGGATTAAATTCATTATAATACAATTTAAGTTTTTCAAACTTGATATCACAATTTATGTAAACTGTCAAGTCCTTACGGTTACGTCGATAATACCATTTCTTAATCATAAAAAAAAAAGAGAGAGAATTCGCTTTGTTTACGTGCAAACTTTAAAATGTATATACAGTTAATCGGGGCCTTCTGCCCCTAAGGTTTCCATATCTGTTTTTTTCTTTCGTTTATCTAACGATATTCTTGAGATTAAGGAAGGACAGACAGACAACGGACGATAGTGGGAATTTATAGATGTACAGTACAATGTTTTCAAATTGCAGGCCAATGTTTTATGAGAATTAATTGCTTTTAGAGATAAAGTAATGTTTGATTTAAGTTTTCTTTTCGGTATCGAAGGCTTTATATATTGATATTAAAGTAATTTTTATTTCTTAATTTTATAGTTGAAAAGCAGAAAAAGCGTATTGAGTTGGAAAAAACCAATAACTTCATGCAACCGATAAGGTCACTTCAATATACAATTTATTCAGCAGAAAATATTGTATCAAATACAAACCGATAATCTTGATTACAAGATGGAGCCCATTTTAACATAAAATACCAGCTAAACAATAATTTATGTATTATTTTCTTTAACTAATAACACCTTTATCTACAGTATTATACTATCCGGTATATGAATAGCTCACTATAATAAATTCTTTTTCCTAGAATTCTTTACGCAGTATATTTTTCTGGTGTAATATTAGTGAGTTATACAACGTTGTTATCGAACTTTTATATTGATTAAACTTTTAGCGGGTAAGGAATTAATAGGAAAATATATTTAGTCACTACGATGTATTTCATTAAATTCTAATTTTTAATTTTTATGTACTGTTATCATAATACTTACAATAGTGCCAGTATAAATGCACACAAAGCTTAATATCTAGAATAATACTGTAAATATACACTAAGCGTAATGTTAGAACTTTCGGATTTTATTAATGAATTACCAATTTTGATGGAAGCTTTGGAAGCTTCCATCAAAATGTTTATTGGGCTTCAATTTAAAAAAAATTATAGACCTATAAATTTCCACTGTCGCATGTCTGTCTGTCCTTCCTCAATCTCAATAATGAAGTTAGATAGATGAAAAACGAGACCAGATATAAAACCACAGAGGCAGAAGGTCTCGATTAATTATATACGAATTTCCGATATAAACCGAAAGTTATGTTATTTCAATTCAAAAATTCCCCCGAAAGGTGTTAGATAGATGACCGGCACGACTCTATTGTTAAAAGAAAAGTATGATGTACGGGGGCAAGCCGCTATTAATTTGAGATAGAAAGCATATATTTTAAATGAAATAAATTAAAAATATGATTAAAAATTGCCGCCCGGCATGGTGATGATGTCACAATAAATAATTGCTCGTTCTGATCGAATATTAATAATTAAATAGGTAAGTATTATAATTACGTTAACTTAAATTGTAATTATGTTAAATTACAATTCAACATAATCACAATAGAAGCAGAAAATACCGATTGATAAATGAATTTATTAAAATTTGTAGGAAGTAAACGTTCTGTATATTGTTTCATAAAAGATGTTTCTCTTTCTAATAATAATTAATTATTGCTTTAATTTCTAATAAATGTAAGACACATCAAACTTTTAAAGTATTCGATGCCATTGAAAAATCGACTGAACTCCACACACAATTGAAATTTTCGTTTAATTCAAAAATACGACTTCATTTTACGTAGTCTCGTTTTTAAAGCTGCATGAAATGAATTTATGCATTTTCGTGCTGCAAATGATTATACAGTAGACCCCGTATAACACGGTAGATAAATTCCGTGTTATATGAATCCGTGTTGTACGAGTCACTTAAATACATGAGCCAATCACAGCCCGTGTGCCGGGCTCATGTATTTAAGTGAATCGTACAACACGGATTCATATAACACGGAAATTATCTACCGTGTTATAGGGGGTCTACTGTATCATAAAGCTAGTTAAAGCATTTAAAAGATGATTTAAAAAGTAATAACTGGTCTATAACATTAAAGAAACAATGTACGAGTCCATTCCTTGAACTTGATTATAATAAGAGATTTTAGAGAAAAACACACAGTTCGTCTTCTTATCTGTGTTGCTTTCGAGGCGTGTAATATTTAAAAGTTTATTTTAACTACATTAATTAAGCGCATGATATTATGCAATAGAGATTAGTCTATAAGATATCTCTTCTGGTACTTTTGCAATTTAACATTTATTGCAAAATCTATTTATGATTTTCCATTTCTAAAATGAAGCGTATGAATTATTTTAATGTAAACTATTAGCTGATTAAAGACATTAGAAAAAAAAAAAAAATTAAAACTGAGTCACAAACTTTGAACAGAATATTCGTATAATTTAACAAATTAAATCTTAAAATTAATTTAAATATAATTCTGAATCATCAAGAGTTTCACAGTTAAGGAAGAACATTGTAATTAGAATGACTTAAATTATTGCAAGGGAGAACCACGTTAATTATTTCTACGATTAATTAAAAATTTAGTAGAATTTCTGTTGTACATTAATTTTAAAGTTTAACAAAATAGAACAGACAATCAAATTTATCCTCGATCGTGTCTAATTAATGTTTAGATATATCTCTGTTATTAATACATAAAATTCAAATTGTAAGAAATTTTATAAAGTATTTGAACGTTGTTATCTTAATTAAGTCAATATTAAAAATAAATATAATGAATAAGTTGTTAAAATTCGAAAATTTTACATAAGATCGTTTCAACATTATTCTAAATATAATTCTTTTCGGTTAATGTAACCCTTGGTGCCAAGATGGCGGCTCGTCTCTGATTCCAGCGAGGAAACAGTGGGATGCACGTTCTAACCTAATCTGACCTATTCTAATAATTTGGTTGCTAATAATTATGGTAATTTATTAGAATAGGTTAGGTTAGAACGTGAGTCCCACTGTCTCCTCGCTGGAATCAGAGACGAGCCGCCATCTTGGCACCAAGGGTTACATTAACATTATTTTCTAGATGTATGAATATTTAATATGTTCGTAGACAATTGAATTTCATTTAATTAATATGGCTGTATAGAAAGGTATAAATTTTCACACTACACGTGTGAAATTCGGATTAAAATATTTATTTTTTATACTGTTAATTCCTTTTAATAATTGATTTCTGTTGTTTTTATAATCAGATAATCTGCATTTATTTACGTTCTAGTTTTAAGAATAATTCTTGTAATTAAATTTTAAATATTTTAGAACGAGCAAGTATTAAATGGGATAGGAAAAAACACTTCTTGTTTTACTGAATATGTGTTTTATTGCATTAAAACTTTCGTAAACAGTTTCGTAACTTTTTTAAACGTAATAAATTTGCATAATTACTTCATTATTCTTCAAGTTTTTGATGCTTCGGATAAGACTAAAATATTCGCAGTCTACATATTTTAATATTTAATAATATTTGCAGAGTAACACAGTTTTTCTAGACAGCTTCTGGTCTATAATAAAACAGAAGAAACAGAAAATTAAGGAGAATACAACAGCGGAAATTATAAAATATCGATATTTTTCAGAATTTTATATTTTTCTATTATAAATTATAAAGATTTTTTTTATTAAAAAATAACGTTATTTTTCCAATTAAAAATTAACGAGCATTTTTTTAAATTATTAAACTTATTATTTATCGGAGAGAAATAATGACAAAAAACAAAATTATTTATTTGTTTTACTTATTAATTATATTTATTAAAGATTTCTAAGATAAATATTATCTCAACACATTGCTTTTTCTCGATTTTATTAAATAAACTTTAATAGAATATTTTAAAAAAAATCGAATTTTTTCCATTTAAAATATGTTTTTATTATATCGGAAACGATCTATTTAAAATAATATTATTCGTTTTAAATTAGATATTCTTTATTGTTAATTTTTATAGGAAATTTATTATTAAGAACGTAATGAGAATTGAGAATAATGATGATAGACTTCGTTACTAATGCACCACTTTAATGTTGCTGACCTCTATTAATTCCCTTTTTCCATTATGGGTGTTAAAGGATAAAGAAATTTATTTTTTACGCCGATAAAAAATAGCAATGTTATTAATCATAAATTAAACTAACCATGTGTTTCAGATAGATTTTTTTTTCTTTTTTCATTACAAATATTGAATTTTAATGCAGAGTAAGAAAAAAAAAGGGTGGATGTCGATTCGTGTTTAAAAATCCCATGTTAAATTCTAATTGGAATTTATATTTAATACTTAAAAATCAATAATGATATTTATAAACTTTAACTAATATTAAAGTTATTTCAGTTTACAGTCTGTGATAAAATATTTCTATTATTATTTTCACTTGTACTTAACATTATTATTAATATTTCTCAATTGGGATTTCTAATTTTTAATAACAACTATTTTGTAAATTCCTTTCACGTATATGGTTTAAAAAGTTTATAATTTGGCATGTTTAGTTTATAAAATATCTCTTTTTAATTTAATATTTGAAAATATAATCCAGTGTTCAGACATAATGCAATAGTTAACTGTATACAGCATTATTTAATACATTTACAACGTTGTTTTGTAGATTACTACACCACTCTCCAGTACTGAGATGAATTACTATAAAAGCATCAATTTTATTATATCTAAGGTTCTTAAAATCGATAAAATGCACTTAATTTTTCACTCGCTAGCAAAATTCAATTACTGTATTTTAACCTCTACAAAAACAACAGTAATTATATACACACGTGTTAAAAAAAAAAAAAAATGCAATTTTTCATAGTTTAGCCATCTATAATGTACAGTATAATGGAAAAACTAAAGTAATTCTGGAGAGATAAATATATCAGTTACTATATATAGAATTAGTGTGATTTTATACCATAAACAAGACCAATTAGCCATGAAAGTTTTTATTTGATGGCAACATCATATAACGTGTAGGCTACTACAGTTATAAATATCATTTTATAAACGTTTATTTATAACTTGTTCTCTCCGATGAAAAAAACAGAAATCATAAAAGAACACACGCAAGTAAAGATAGCGGCTATTATAATGACGTTTAATTTAATTTTTAAAGTAATTAGGTCATTTATATCAATAGAGCATCATTATTTAATTAATAACATCTGTGTTTCTAAAATGAATTCATCGAGATATACATCATTTATTTAGAAATAATACATAAAAACCATTCTATATTTAAATAGAAAAATGATTTGAGATGGAATAAAATTCGAATTTAGAATATTCGAAAATTGAAAAGAACAAAATGTATAATAGAAAACATAAAGGAAAATAAATTTTCTTTTGTTTATAACTTAGAAATAAAATGAAAAATAAATTAAAGTAGAAGAAAATTTGATTTTTCGATACTATAGTAATTGTTTTCTGGAAAATAACACACTAAAACAAATACTAATAATAATGATATAATAAGAAAAAACAATAAACATATAGTATGTAATGTAAATAATAATAGTTATAAGAATAATAGTTTATTTATTTTTTATTTTTTTAACTGTTCTTTTTAATTAAATAAAAATGTTATTGAAAAAAAGTATGAAAATAAATAAACAATACCCCTATTCTCTCGGGAAATATATATTTCCAGCGATTAAGAGAAAAAAAATATGAATAAAGAAGAATTTACAAATGTTTCGGGCGTGAATTTATTACGTCTAGAAGAAAAATAACAATTATAACAATACCGTATTATACGAAAGTTGTGTTTTATAAAATCTCCACAACAGATGGCGTTAGTTAAAATGACGTAAGGTGACATCACCCAGACGGCTGTTTTGCAGGCGAACGAGGACGAAAGTGGTTAGCCATTATGCCTTATAAATATATAAGTTTCGACGGTTAAAAAATTGTAGTAACATGTCCGGAATGTTAGGTTTCCATTCTAGGGAAGCCATCCGAGTTAAAGTTAAGGTAAGTATTATCGGTTACCGAAGCGAATCGGTTAGTATATCAATATAAGAAATCGATAACGTAAAGATGTCAGTTACTATTGTTGTAGATGTTGATTTTTAACTATTTATATGATTTTAAAGCATACAAATTTGTAATTGGTAGACGTATAAACCGTTTTCGGAATCGGTTCGACTTGCAAGCGTGTGTCTACGATCAGCTGGCTTGTGTGGCAGATGTCTGCAGTGCAGGTGATCGTCTTGTTTTGGATTTTCGTTAACTGATACTTTCCGCTTTTAAGGAATTGAAGATGTTTCCTGCCGAAATTACCCCTTTACGTTTCTATTATTAATGCTCATATCCTATAAACTTAATAAAGATATATCCGCGGTGTCGATCGTTGTGTTTTTATTGCTACTATCGCCATTTTCCGATGTTTTTTTTTACTTCCGAAAAAATGCTACGGCATTTTTTTTCTACAACTGCTTAAATATTCCGAAGAAGAAGAGGAGGGTTGAAAAAAAGAAGAAAACAAAAATAATCGAATGTAAAATTCATTTTTCCCAATCGAATTGTTTCTTTAAAATGTTATTAAATTAATTGATTTATTCGATAATTCTAGTGTTAAAAATGATAAATTTTGTAACAAGTGTTCCGGTGAAGTCACTGATGTATAATTTTTCTCCGGAAGTGACGCACTTTCGGAATGAATGGATGCTGTGAAGGTTATCTCCCGTCGTGTTAGACCGTAGAGATGCTAACTCGCTCGCTACCAGTCGGTAAATGTCACCCAATAGGTTATTGACCCAATGAATGCATTTTAGAATATTTTGCGAGTTTTTTTTTCTTTCTTTCTTTTTGAGTTCGTGTCGAATTAGATAAGATTTTAATGCGGAAAGATTGAAATCAATAGTGCGTATCGAAGTATTTATAAAATGAGCATTCACGTTTGTCTCGCAATCAATAAGATGAGTCATTCGGAACAAAGGAACCCTCTCCAGGCTATCTTGCCTGTTCGTTGACTCAAACGAAAAAAAGTATTAAAACATTTTTAATTTTACGTTTGAAAATATATTTTAAATGATATAATTGATTTAATTTTTATTTAAATTCTTAATTTTTCAGATAATTTTTTAAACAAATTCGCGAAAGATTAAACAATTTATCACCTTTCGATAACGATGAAATGATGAAAACGTTATCTGCTTTATTACTTTTATTTCGGTTTACAATAAAATTTCCGCAGGTGTTTCGTGTTTGTAGCAGTAGCTATTGTCATGGAATTTTGTACTTAATAAAATATATCGAGATCTTTTCCTTATTTTATTTTACGAGAAAGAAATGAAATCAAGTCATTAACCCCGAAGTAATTTAAGCTATTATTTGACTTTATTACGATATTATTTCGATAAAATCGAAACTCTATAGCCTTTTCCTCCCTCGATGCTAAATTGTATTATACCACGTGATATTTTTTTTTAGATCTGTATTTAGTTTTTATTGTATAGCTCCTTTCATTGGTGATTTAATTCATTGAAATACATTATTATGTACAGTATTTTAAAATAATTATAGCCTATACATATTTATTTTATTCTTTACTTATTGTACTCGTGTCTTCGATACGAAATAAATTCTAATGGTAATAATAAGAAGAAAATCAATAAAAACATTTCTAAATGAAACAGATAATACTAGTTCATTTATTTAATGATTGATAGTTGTATACTTGACTGATTGTCAGCGGGTTGGTTGATTCTTCTTTTTTCAAAGTTTGATTATATTTTCATAAGCTGCTCCTATGTCATTTTTTGATTATTTCTTATTCATTCTTTTCTACAATTATGAAATAGCGAATTATTATAAAATGATAAATTGCTCATTCTAATGATACTTTAACATATTTATTTTAACCAACTATACATAATTTTCTTCACAAGATACGAAAACATTTTAAATGTATAACTAATTAAATGTAAAATTTACTAATGGAGTGTTAATCGTGTAAATAAATATTAAAATAATTAATAAAAATCATCTTAAAATTTTTAATTTGAAATGAAAAAAGCCAAATTTTCACGTTTAAGAATTTAATAGAAACGAGATATTCTATTTAATAAATTGTTGTAATACAATAAAACACTGTAATATTTAAGAAAAATTAATTTTATAATTTTTTTTTTTAAATTATGATTTATAATTCTAAATATTTTATTACTGTAATTATGCAGTTTTTAAAGTCATCATTTTAGTAAAGTAAGCTTTACAAAAGAAATTAAATAATTTAAATTTAGCTTTTAAAGCTGTTTTATCTTAGGTTTTAAAATATTAACTAAGGCTACATATAACTAATAATAATATAAAAAATAACAAGGGGCTTTTAAATTATTCAAAACTTCATCTTGTTTTTACTTTTTCTTCTTTGAGTAAGTAATAAAAAATTTATGAACAGATAAACAACTATTTAGGACTTGTATCCTGGCCAAAAATTTTTAATTGAAGAAAATTGAAATAATCTAAAGAATTTTAATACAAATTTTGTGAAATAAAAAACGATAATGTAAATAATTTTTCTCTGTCAAAACAGAAATTATTGAAACTTTACATTTTCAATTCAATTTATTTCGATGCATTATCTTAAATGTATAATTTTTCGATAAAATTTTAATATACACAATTAAAAGTACACAATTAATTTTCATATTTTAATGTTATTTTCAGAAATGCGAAGGACTATTACCTCCGGAATATAGGAAATTCAGTGTAGACCCTCAGATAACTTCATTCGAAGTTTTACAGTCTCTTTTAGCTAGAGCGTTTGACATTAAAGGGTAGGCCTATAAAATGTTTCTTGATTAAGGACTAAATACTGAATACTTTTAATAATTTAAAATTATATATAAACTATATACCGAATAATAAAAATGATGTTTTACTAAAACAAAATATTTTTTCCCACTATCAGGGAATTTACTATTAGCTATTTAGCTAAAGATGAAGAAGGATATGACACGTATCTATCTCTTTTATCTGATTGGGATCTAGATGCTGCTTTTCTTGGTTCTTCGGATCCTTGTCTTCAGTTAAAAGTGGATCTCAAGCCTTTCGAAGAAGGTAATTTTGCCGAATTTTTCAATTAAAATAATTTTTATATATATTTATTTATTTTTCTTATTTAAAGGCTTAGAAGATTGGGATGTCATATCTCCGTTAGATATTCCAAGAGCCCAGGTAACAGGGCCTACTGCCGACAGGGCTGGATTAAGAGGAGCCATTCTTAATCATGTATATATTATTTATTGACAAATTTATGTAGTTTTAATAAAAGCTTAATATTTATAAATTTATTACAGATGGAAAAAACTTTTATCATGGTTCAGAGAGCATTGAATCTTGGCGATGCCGAAAACGAAGCTATTAAACCTCTTAAACCACCCGTGTCAGATATTGAATTTCACACTTACCTGGACGGTGATGGTCGTTTATTAAAACCGAAAGAACTTCGCTTATCAGTGTATAGAGGAGGAATCGAACCATCTCTTCGAAAAGTTGTTTGGAAACATCTTCTCAACGTTTATCCCATAGGGATGACTGGAAAAGACAGGATATCGTATATTAAACAAAAAAGTACGGAATATCAAAAGTTGAGAAGTGTATGGCAAGATATGGTCGGCGGTGGTAACGTCACAGAGGAAATACAGTATGTTACTAATATGGTCAGAAAAGATGTGCTGAGGACTGATCGAACTCATAAGTTCTATGCCGGATCGGACGATAATAAAAATGTAGTGTCTCTTTTTAATATCTTGACAACTTACGCACTTAATCATCCGAGCGTGTCATATTGCCAAGGTATGAGCGATCTAGCTTCGCCAATTTTAGTTACAATGAAGGACGAATCACATGCTTATGTTTGTTTTTGTGCATTAATGCAGCGTCTAAAATCGAATTTCTTCCTAGATGGGAAAGCCATGACGATAAAATTTCAACATTTAACTGAACTACTCGAACATTATGATCCGCAGTTTTTCGAATATTTAAAACAACAGGGTGCAGATGATCTGTTGTTTTGTTACAGGTGGTTATTACTCGAATTAAAACGCGAATTTGCATTTGAAGATGCGTTATATATGTTAGAAGTACTATGGAGCTCCATTCCGCCATCTCCTCCCGATAACGAATTGATGCTTTATGAAGAACAGTTCACGCCAAATACTGCTCGACCTCAAAGTCCTAGATTTCACAGTAGAGAAAATCCTTATACTAAAGTTCGTGCAATTAGAAAACAAAATTCAGCTTCTTCCATTCGCGGCTTGGTAAAAGCAACAGAAGAAAGTCCACAAGAAGTGCCATCACTGGCACCTCCTAAAGAAAGTGATGATTCTCAAGAATATTTACCTATGACAACTTCTATGACACGTGAATTAAGAATGGAACTAGAGAATTTAAACAGACATTTACCTGGTTCGTGTAGGCTTCTTCAGAGATCTTTAACTGTAGATTCAGAAGATTTAGATTCTCCTAGATCTCAAGAAGGGTATGACTTAACGAAGACGGATCATCCGGCTCGTTTTCAGCGTCAGGCAAGTATTGATCAGTCTATCGAAGAAGATTGTAAAAGTTGGACCAGTGACGAATTATCAAGCGGAGATCAAATTTGGAAAAGTAACAAAAGACAACCAAAATATTTAGAATGCACTCAACCTAATGGAAGCCTAGAAGAATCCGCTGATTCTGTGCATTGTTGCACTCCCGATGAACAGTGCGATTTAGAATTTGACGAACAAGGAAAGATTGTTACTACAGAAATAACTTGTAATGGAGAGATTTTAGAAAATGAAGAGTCGGGTTGTAGTTGCCATCTGAAATCGGTTATACCAATACGATTAGTGCATAGTCCCATTACAACGGATCAATACAACTGTAGGAGTGATAGTTCTGACTCTAGTTCAGAAAATAGTCAAACAAGGATCGAAGATCAGAAAGAGGTGTTTGCACCTAATTCTAATCATCAGAGTGAAGGTTACGAATCTGAAAGCTCAAAAGAAACTTCCATTCAAGATTTAGACAAAAATCAAAATGGATTCATTGATTCCGGTGTAGTTCAATCAGTTATGACTAATTCGTGTGAAGAAGCCCTCGATTTTAATACAAAAAGGCGCCCTTCAAGTCTTCGTCCTCCACAAGAACTGGGATGCGGTAACCCATTTATGCTGTTTTTATGTTTGACGCTACTTCTACAACATCGTGACGTAGTAGTTCGAAACTGTATGGACTATAACGAATTAGCAATGTATTTTGATAAAATGGTGAGAAAACATCACGTTCAAAGAGTTTTAAACCAAGCTCGGGCTATGTTTACCGAATATTTGCAATTCGGTTGGCAAGAAGATAGCTACGAATCGTCCACCGATCCTCAAGTCTAGATCGTCCATCTTCCATTCAAGTTACGAAATCTGTGATATGATCGTCAACAGCGATTGTTGGACTTTGTTTGAAAACATCATCCAATAAATCGGCTCGCATATTTTTGTAGCCAGTTAGTAATCTTTTATTGAAATCATTGTTCTATAAAATTTAGTTTGTCGTAAAATTCTTGTGGGCATTCATCATTTTGATGAACATTTTTCCGGCACGATTGGAACACGTGCAGCTATTGAATGAAATATAAAAATGTCATGTAAATTAAGTATGAAGAAATTCCTAGAAAGCACCTAATACGAAAGAAAACGGATGTTGTACAGTAATCCGAAACGATTTAGTAACTTGAAAAGGTCGGTTTTTAATTATGATAAATTATTTTAAAACAGTTGCTTTGGAATGAATTCCAATATCGAGTGCAGTTCATAGTAGAGTAATAGCTTATAAAGTCAAACTTTAACATATTCATTCTTCATTCTCTGTTGTACGCGATTTCATGTGTATCATTTACTTTATATATTAAAATAATCTTGTGTATTGTGTTGTGCGCGAAGTTAAACGATTTTTGTGAAAATAAATCCTGAAATCGTGAACGGTTTCTAAACAAAATGTGATGATTTAATCAGTGGTGTATTGCTAAAAACAAAAAAAGGACCGGAACGTTACTTACTAACCCACAAGTATACACAAGGAAAATCTTTTACGGTTGCATTTTCATTATTTATTTATTAAACTTAATTCTAATTTTGATTTGCATACTTTATTATTAAATGGATAATAAGTTGTCAATTTACTAAAACTATACCCGAAGTGGGTCGGCGATGTGTTCTTGTATTATAACTTTTTTGTCTGTTGGTTAATAACAGAACGATGATATCGATGCCGTGTCTACGTAATAGTTTGGATTTACGTTTCTAGCCGGGGACCGTGTTGTTTAACAAACGAAAAAGCTTGAAACATTTTCAAAAAATAAGGATATTTTCTTTGTCACAATCAAATTCATATTACTATAACTTGCATTTAGCCGAGTTATACGCTATAATTTTGAAGTACGCTACTAAATAAAACCCATTGGTACAACTCGTCCATCGTTGTCCAAAATGTTTTTTCACGCGTTCATATATTTTAATAAAGTTAAAACGCTTACAAAGAGATTTAATTGCATTTTCTTAAATTCTTGGCTCAGTATCAGCTGGCCATTCACTTGTTTCAGTAACGCGAAACTCCATAATATTCTAAGTAATTTCCTCGGCAAATAAAAAAATCTGTATCAAATCTACGATTCACGTTGCTAATAATACTGTTTAATTAAAGTTTCTTTGTTGTTGTTATCTGTTAATGTCACTAAATGAAATTTCATTTCTCTAACAGCACTTTTAGCTTTCAATAGTTTGTCTTTTATGGCAATCCTTTGAAAACTTAAGATAACGATCTTAAGTCTTTAAAGGATTGCCAAAAATCAATTGTTCCACGAATTAGTTTGTTTGCATAAACTATGTTATATACGTACACATACACTAGTAAGGATTACGATAGTAACGAAAGCTCAAAGACACGTCACGAATGAGTACCAAATTTAGTAGAAATTGTATGGATAGAAGTCTCTTGTGCAGTCTACTAAACATGACATTGTTTGCATGACCATAATGTTTTATAATTTTAACTCTTTCCGCTCTGTGAGCTCTGAGGTCCTTCCAATGAGTTCGGCTACGTCTGCCGACAGTCCGATGATAAAAGACTGGACCCAACGTATCCGGACGGATTAATCCCCGAAAAAGTCCTGTGGTTTTTCGACCCGTCTGAACCCATCACAAGAGCGGTAGGCTGCCAACTTAACAGCTCGGCCATCCGCTATCGGATTTAAAACAACGGACATAATTAACTCAGCGACAGAAATTATAATTTACTTCATAAATAATCACAATTTTCTTGTAATATAAGATAACATATAATCTAAGTTGCGTGTGAAATTGTTATTCTCATTAATAATTTATATACAGACTAATGTCTATTATTTTAGATGTTTTTTTTTAATTTTTTCGTCGTTTGGTACGACTTTTATGACGTGTAGCAACAATTCGTACGTCATGGTCTGTTTTCGTTTGCAAATAAAAGTTTGTTTTGTGTGTAAAGAATTTTTGCGCCGGCGATATTTCAAAATGTCGAGTGTAATTGAGCAAACAACGTGCATTAAATTTTGTTTTTGCAACGAAATTGTTGCTGCAAAAACGTTGGAAATGTCGCAAAAAGCTTTTGGTGACGATAGTCTATCAAAAAAACAGTTTTCGAGTGGTAAAAAATGTTCGAGAAAGGCAGAGAACACGTCGATATTTGGTGTTGTTTAACAATTAGGACATTATTGATCATGTTCCGGAATCATTTGTATCTTGTTAAGGAATTTTAAAACATCATTTGGGCTTGCGGCCATCGCTTCTCGAGTCGTATCGAAAATTTGAATTTTTTTCCAAAAACAACAATGTGCTCGAGCGGCGAACCAAATGCTTTCTAAAAGCGAATCGTTCCTGAAACGCATCATTACGGATGACGAAACACGGATCTACGCTTTTGACACCGAAACGGCTCGACAGTCGAGTGAATGGCGCTCGAAAGATGAATCCAGATCGAAGGGATCGTGTCAAAGTCGGTCAAAAAATCAATGTCGTGTTGACCGTTTTCTTCGATTGTCGTGATGTTGTGCGTCACGAATTCCTTCCGACTGGCCAAACTGTCAATAAAGAATATTATTTTAGCGTTTTGCGTCGTTTGCGTGAAACAATTCGTAGAAAACGACCTCATTTGTACCACGATAATGCACAACGTTCTTGTTGTTAGAGAATTTTTAGCCAAAAATTCAATAAATACGGTTTCGTAAGTTCCTTATTCATCTGATATGGCACACCGTGTGAGTTTTTCCTATTTCCTCGACTAAAATTTCCGCCTCTTGTCACTGTTTTGAGTCGGTTGATGCCTTAAAACAAAATGTGCTTCGAGTCCCGAAAGGGCTTCACGAAAACGACATTAAAGCATGTTTCGAGAGTTGGAAAAAAGTTGGTATAATTGCCTTGCAGTGAGACGAAATAAATTTGGATGAATAAACTCAGATCTTGCGTTTTATTGAACCATTCCGATACTTTTTGATCACGGGGTATTTACGAAACTTGCAATTTTGAGAAATTAAAAATCTTTGCATACCGGCGACCTTTAAACGATCTGAAATAAATATTTTACATTTAACTAGGGGCTTTGCATGATTGAAACTATCATTAGATAAAAACATACAAAGCTAATAATGTCCAAAAAATTCCGCAATTTGAAATATCCCTGCTTTCGCCGAAATAAGTTTTCAGTACAGTAGACTCCCCTATAACACGGTAGATACGTTCCGTGTTATATGAATCCGTGTTGTACGAGTCACTTAAATACATGAGCCAATCACAGCCCGGCACATGTGCAGTTTAGGGGCTACGGCTGTTTGAAAAGTTTTCTTTCATAAAATTAATCGATTCTAGACTGATTTGACTCAACATTTCCAAATCACGTGTAATTTTTTGAGAATAATCCATATAAACGGTGCTATAAACAAAAAATTGTAGAATTACTTACCGAGTGCGCACCGTTCGACGATGCCATCGCTTAAGCTTATTTTCGTCGCGGAGCGGCTCGTCGAACGGCTGGCGCGTGTTTCCTGATCGGCGAATTTTTTGTAGAAAAATAACTTAACTTTGGAAACATCATTAATAAAGATATAATTTTTATGGCCATTGAATAATAAATGTTTTTTAGTAGGTCCGGTGCTCGTTTAAGCTCAACGGTTTGTACAATATCCGCTATTGGTCCAGATTTGACCAATCCCATCGCGACACGAGTCGGCAATGACGTTTTACCGTGTTATACAAACACGATCGCATTTTTTTCGCCGTGTTATACGAATCCGTGTTATATGAGCCCGTGTTATAGGGGGTCTACTGTATATTATTTTAAAAATAATTTTTGTAGCCGAGTTTATCGTCGCCGAGTTATTGCGTACCGATTCTACAATACACCGAAAAAAGGAAAATTATAGAAAAGCTATATGAACAAAATTTGTCGTTCAAGGATTAATTTTAACCTATAAAATAAGCTAAATTATAATTATAATGCAACGAAAGGCAAGGTCTTCTCACGGTCATTGTCAACCAAACAAGTTGATTTGTAGACAAACAGGTTTCTTTTAAAAAGCAAAATAATATAGGTTCGTATTGGATATGTGAAATATGATATGCTGGTACTTGCTTTGCTAGCAGACTCGCAATGAAGATGTAAATTGAAAAAATGACTTCTGAACTGCAGGAATAAATAAATTATACAGTAATTTGCTTATGTGTACTGGAATGTCGGAATGGTAACTTCACTCAACGGCTATCTCAGGGTTTGACTTTGATCTATAGTGGATGGCTGTTGCATCTTCTGTAAGTAATATTTACACTATGGTCTGTAGGTAATGATACTAAAGATTCGTTTGCTAAAATAAAGTATTATAATCGTTCAAAAGAAATTTGTAGACTTTCGCAAATGTTTCTATAAGATGCGAAGGAACAGGTTTGTAGGAATGTAGAGGGTAGTTTAAAATCGCCTTCAAACTATTCCCAGGGGTTATTTCCCTTTAAATCGATTTTATCCTTTCTTCTGGTAATCTGAATGCAATTTTAAGTTACCATGGGATAGGATGAAGCTGGTGTAATCTGAAATTGCTACACCAGAACAAAATTTTAAAATAAAACCGAAACTGATCGAACTATAAAATAAGAAAGATGATAAATCTGAGACATTCTGGATACTAAATGTCTGAAAAAACTAAAGGCTACTAAGAGAAACTTTTTAAATCTTTTCGCCCTGTGATACTGAGGGCTTTTTAGCAAGCTCATTATGCTTCGATCGGGCCCACAATGGAGCGCCCGGGTAATGAGGACGTGGCCCGACATATCCGGACAAACCATTCTCCGAAAAATTTCTGGGGTTTTTCGATCCATCCAGATTCGATTCTGGATCTCCCAGAGCTGTGGGTTGCCACTCCAACCGCTCGGTCATCCGACCATTCTATCCCATTGTTGGAGAATTGTCGCACATTAAAAACTAAGCTTAATGTATCCAATATTAAAAAAAAGAGAAAATGTGGTTAATTCTCAAATACAATTTGTGTGAATTTGCTTAAGCTGAATGAAAAATCAGCGTAAATTATTCATATTAAAATGTAGTGTATCAGAGACTCTAATAATGCATCTAAAACGCGGCCGGATGGCCGAGCGGTCAAGGTGTCAGCCTACCGCTCTGGGAGACCCGGGGTCGAAAAATTCCCAGAAATTTTTCGGGAGGTGGTGCATCTGAATATGTCGGGTTCCGTCCCTCACCATCTAGGGCAGTGTTTTTCAACCGGGGTGCCGCGGCACTTTAGGGTGCCACGGCGCCACGATTGGGGTGTCGCAAAGTTTAGGACCTTTAGGCATTTTGATTGAAATTTACTTAAGTGTAGTTCAAGATAACTCATTGTGAGTATTTCGACAAAATTCAATGGACTTAAATTTTGATTTTGAACACGTAGAAACACTATTTTTGCATTAAAATGCTACTTCAAACTGTCAATTTTTAAAATTTCTTTTCCCGGGGAGGGAGTCTCCTCCCCGGACCCCACCCCAGCGTTGCGCATAATATTCGTTTTCGCAAAATCCATTCCCTCCCATTAAAGCTCCCCTTTTTCAGATTCTAGATTCGCCGCCGGTCAAGGGTGCCACGATTTTTTATTTTTCAATCAGGGGTGCCACTCAATGAAAAAGGTTGAAAAACACTAATCTAGGGCCTGGCCGAACTCATAATGGGCTTGCTAAAAAGAGGCCCTGTTAGTGTCCACAGGGCGGAAATAGAAAATTAATATTGAAATTAATAAAAAAAAATCAACATTGCATAATTTAAAAAATTAATTAATATAAATTTTGATACATAATTAATTTACATTATCATATACGCGAAGAACAAAACCCATAAAACAGAATTGCGAAATTCTAATTTTAATTATCGGTTTCCTACTGTTTCGATGTCTATGGTCATGCGTATTTTGGAATAAATTTCGTATACGATCGCGCACCTCGTTGTTTACTTTCATGTTTGTTGTTATGAATTTAAAAAAAATATCTTTTCAAACTGAATAATTCGAGTTTACCTATCATATGTGGTCATAAATCATCTCGGAAGCCTCTACCGATTTTAATTAAGTGTTACTATGAACTTCGGAATCTCACCTCCGTTCTATTAACAGCGAAATCCAAATAGTTGCGAACCCAAACACTTTGTATCGAAGATTTTAAAAAATCGCATCGAAAAGTCTCATAATGGATTCTAATTACGAAGTTGGTAGCGCTAAAAGAAGAAAAGATAAAGAAAATTCCAAAGAAACAGACAAGAAACGTGAGTAGTTATTACAATAAGTGGAAGCCAATGAGAGATATCTTTCGTCCTAACCATTACTTTCCATGCTCACTAATTAATAAGTAATATAAAACAAAGAGCGAGGGATTTAGAATACGTTCTATCTGTCGATGCGTAGGAGACAAAGCTTTATTTCGGTCACGTGATAAGCTATCAATAAAGAAATGATTATTTGGTTAATGTAACCCTTGGTGCCAAGATGGCGGCTCGTCTCTGATTTCAGCAAGGAAACAGTGGGACGCACGTTCTAACCTAGCCTAACCTATTCTAATAAATTACCATAATCATTAGCAACCAAATTATTAGAATAGGTTAGGTTAGGTTAGAACGTGCGTCCCACTGTTTCCTTGCTGGAATCAGAGACGAGCCGCCATTTTGGCACCAAGGGTTACATTAACCGATTATTTAAATGAGATATGACAACTTGCTCGTGTCATTTAAACTAATAACTACATTATAATGTGTTTATTAGTTCATTCGTTAGTTTTTATACTTAATTTTAATCCCGATTGTAATAGCAATAAAATCGCGTATATTCGGCACCGTATTAAAAACCGTGTAAATAAGATAACGTTTGTATTTGTTTCCGGCTGTAGCGGCGTACTGGGAAATGAAAAGGCCGACTTCGACGCCACGTCAGCCGGAACGGACGCCGACTCGGACTGCGCTCGCCGGTGGCGGCCTAAAAAATTATATTGGTGACGATGCTATACGTAAGTGGCATCGTCACCAATATAATTTACTGTTTTACCGTTCGACGACTGTAAAACCGGTAGAATACGAGACTTTATTTTCCTAGTGTTGAATGCGGGTTCTCCGCTTAGAGAATTAATGTTTGCTACTGCTCGAGTACTTGCCGAGCCTGTAATTTTAAAAGCTACCCGGATATGTGTAACCGGGCAGAAACTGCCTTTTGCTTTTGCTCTACGGAAAACCTAGACGCCGTCAATCGTACGATCTGTTGTCGTCCGATTTATGATCGAGATAGACTTATTCCGAAGTTAGAAATCTTTACCCTTGGTTTTGGATGGCCGTATCCGCTCAATAAGCTGTTTGGAAGCCACCACTTGATGCTTTTTACAATTATGTTTGAGAAATATGGAAGGAAAGATTGTTTGTAATTTCTAATTTCTAGTCTTACTATGTAATTTTCACTAAAAGTCGTACGCTTATTTTATGTTTACTTTGTGTTGTGTATTTTGGTTTATCTATTCTTAGTGTTATATTCCCATAAGAGTGGTGCACTTATTCTAATAAAAAAAAAAATAAAAATACTTAATTGTAGATCCAATTTGCAAATTTCTGCTACAAATGAATTAAAAGATTTAAATGTTAAAAATTTTGTGTATAGATGGCAAATTGCTTTGGAGTTATGAAGATTTATAATTGTAATAAAATTGATAATAAGATATATAGAATTTGAAAAATAGAACATTGGTTACACAGTGTCTGTCTGTAACTAAGATGGCAAATGTAACTTTATATAGGGTTTGGCAGATTCAACCATTAATATTTAATCTCTATGCTTTTCGGCATAGTTCATATGAAAATTGTCATGTATACTGTTTCCAAAAGAGGTTGGAATGAGTTTTATGTACTATTTTGTAATATAACATGAATATTTGTGTACCAAAATAGTAGAATATAAGCTGATTGGATTATTTTTTCTGTAAATGAAGTACATGCTGCTTTTTATAAAAGGGTCAATTTCAACTATTATTGAGTATTATGAACAAGAATCAGTTATAGTGTTGTCATACCTGCACTCATGGTTAGAATAGGCATTTAGAAACCACGCTGTATTGCCATATGCTTTGTAAAACTGATATGACACTTACTGACATTACAAAAACAGTTGGAATAGCAAGATCAAGTGTGACCAGTCTCACAATTAACATTAGAGGACTAACTGACATCTAAACAAAAGAAACGTTCACAAGATAGCCACCTCCATCTGTGAGCACACAGTTGAAAAGTATTGTTGAGCAAACCTGTTTTAAATCAAGTGGCAATCTTCACTATTTATGGTCTGACAATGAAATGGAACATTTTCATCTTGCACAACAACCTGGCACTATGTGTTAGCTTTGGACTTCTGTTCACATATAGTTAGAACACAGCCAAAGCTGAAATGCACCCAATGAATGTATCTATGAATTGGTGAAGGCAAAGGAAAATTGGACAGCCAACAACTGGAACAAAGTACTGTTCAGTGACAAATTGAAGTTTTGTATATCTTTTGATGACCAAGGTCACACGTTTGGCATTTCACTCTTTAAGTTTACTATCAGAATAAGCAATTGGCTAAATTTTCTATCAGTATGATGGTGTAGGAGCAGGTAGTGTTTTCTCAATACTGCCATTTATTGTGAGCTATTATTTCTTATTTCTGCAGTTGAAGATTTCTTGATAAGAGCTTCATTTTCCAACAGGATTTTAAGATGGTCTCAATGGTTTTGCATGAATAACATACCTGTGTTTGGATTGATTTGATAATTCTCCTGATGCTAATCCTATTGAAACATTGTGGAATGTAGCTGAAAAGGAACTAGCAAAACACAGGCTTGGCACAGTAAATGATCTGAAGTTACAACTAAAAAAAAATTTGGTCTAGCATCACTTCTGAAACATGCAGGTGATTCATTGATTCAATACTGCAATGCTTAAGGCCAAAGATGGTCTAAGTATTGACACATCAAAGTTCTTTCAGCTATACTAATACATATTGAAACCACATGTAATGTTTATCTTTGGTTTAATTCATTGCAAATAGGGTTTCTCATTTCCCAGTCTTTTGCTTGTCCCGGGATTCCGGGATAAAAGTGAACTGTTTCCCAGGATCCCGGGAAATCCCGGGACAAAATTAATTATTTTTAACATAAACAAATTATCATGAAATCAAATGATATAATTATTTTTCGTCTTTTAAAGTAATTTAATATGTTCTGCAACCTCCAAAATCATATTAATAATGCTGTGTAAGATATATATTAAAAATTTCCTTTGAACTACAAGAAATTTTCACAAATAGAAAAAATTTATTAGAGCTTGTTGGAAACTGCATACAACAACAACAACAAAATACTTTGAGTTGAGTTTAAAAAAAATGAACTTAGATCAAACTTCTAACTTAGAAGGCAATTTTCGTTTTTTAAATAAAATATAATACAAAATATTGTAAATTTTTATAAAATTTTAAAAAGCAAAGATGGTCAATACTCCGATCAGTTAATCTAATTATTATTTTAGTAATAAAAAATCTTGCTACCGAGAATGCCCTTTCCTATTCAGTTGATGTGATTGGAATCGTGTTTAATGCATTTAAGAGAAGACAAATATTATGTGTTTTTTACCTGTATCCTGAAAGATTTCTAGTTTGTTTTCAAGATTGTAGTACTTCTTTTGTTCTCTAGTATTCTTGATTTGTCTACCTCGACTGCTTTAATTGAAACATCATAGCCCAATAATTCGGCAGTTCGTTTGTCTTTAATAATCAGGTTATGAAGAAAAACTTCATATTTGCAGACTTTGTTCATATCCTAGCCCAATTTGCACAACTTGGCGTTATGCAGTTATTGAAGCTACTAAGCATGGTTAAAAATTAAGACAGCATAAGCACACTTATTCCAGATATTACTGGTAAAGAATTTTGAGAGTTCTGCCACAAATAAGCTATGTATTGATTATTGACCATTTGTGACGTGCCATAACGAGTAAAAATTAAAAAAACTAATAAGTAGGTTTAAAATTAATAAATACAAATGTATTTTGAAGTTTATGAGTTAATTATACTTTCTATTTGCAAAATTTCTCCAACCTTAACACAAAATAAGAAAAAAGTGAATTTTTAAGAAATTTGCGGGATTTCCCAGAATAAGAAAAATTTCCCGGGTTAAAAAAACAACCGGGATCCCGTGATCCCGTTTGAGAAACCCTAGTTGCAAATGTTTTACTATTTTGCTTTTAGTATTTTGATAGTTTAAAATTAAAGTAAATAGTAATTATAGTAAATAGTAAAATTAAAGTAATTAGTTTAAATTTAAATTATTTGTAAGTGTGATGATGATGATAAAGCAAAGATCAACTATTATGATTTGTTTGCTGAATGATAACTAAAATATTTAAGCTTTCAATCTTGTAATATTAGTAACACACTGAAGGGTATAGACAGCATCTTATATCAACATACATGTTTTGTTTTTCTGAACTGAATGTGCTTGTTTATATAATTTAGTTTTTATTTTACAAATAAAAATATTTTGTTTTTTTATCCTATCACATTTTAAATAGTATATCACTTATTATTTTGACTGATATAATATTTTATATTATTTAGTTTTAAAATTTTAATGCATATAATTTTATTAAAAAAAATAGTATTATGTAGTTTCAAGATATTTTATGATTAATTGAATCAAATGAAGCAAATATTAGCAGATGAAGGTTTAATAAATGAAGGATTAATTAGATAAATAATGCTGTATATTGTGATATAACAAGGAAGAAACCTCCCATTTTATCTACAGATAAACAGTATTAAATTCTGACTTAGGTTTCACATGTGATCTTATCAGTACCATCAACCTGATAAAATTTAAACAAGATAGAATTCTAGAAAATATAAAATTAAAAGAAAAATTTTGTTAAGAAAGTAGTTGGTTAGAATGTTGACATCATTTAACATATTCCAACATTCTTACTTTGATAGTCATTAAAATAATTAAACTAACATTACTGTATTTTTACCTTATAAGATTCACTTTTTTGTATCTAAATTTATCTGAATATTAAGTTACATCTTATACTGTGAATATTTTTTTCACTCAAAAAATCAACATGAAAACTTGACTCATTGTTTTATTGGATGCATTTTATAAGGTGAAAATTACAATATTTTAAATAAATTTTTGATGCAATTATGTTAAATGAATTCTCTAAGATGTTTAGAGTTTTGAAGATGTTTTTTTTATTGTAACATTTTTTTACATGTTAATTACAATTTATTTTCTTTTTATGATAATTGAAAGAATACATGTATATTTTTGAATTTTTGTTTACTATTGAACTTGTATGTATTCCTATTTAATTTCACAGAACCTTTTTGGTTTTAATAAATTTATTAAATCTAAACTTGTTAAAAAATTGAGTTTTTAAAGTTATAAAAAAGACTGTTAAGATTATTTTAAAATGTTATTTTTTTCTAGTTAATTTTTGTAGCGATTATTTGTAGCAAGTTTTGTGGAGGAATTCTTGTCACCCTGCACTTGCTTATTAAAAGTATGTGAACTTTGGTCTGGTGTCAAAAGGGTGACATAACAAACTTTTATATAAACACTTGTTCATCTTTTCACTCACTTTCTCTGCTGCTCTCAAATGGCTTAGACATAGAAATAAACTCTCTTTTTGTTAATGTTAATTTTGGGTTGTCTGAATCATTCATAGTCTTCCAATAATCAGTTATGGGTGCAGGAAATGCAGAAAACATTTAAAGAATAAGTCACCTAAATGATATCATAAGTTTTCGACTAAGGTTCCCAAAGAAAAATACTGAGAGAACAAAAGAAAGATGGCTGAGAAAGCTAAAGGATTGAGTTCAATACCCAAGTTAAATGGATTGAACTACCTAATATGGAAATATATAATAAAGAATGTTAGAAGGTCAAGATCTGATGCACGTGATCGAAAGACCCAGACCAGAAATTCCTGGAAAAACAGCCACTCCCGAAGACAAGGCACCCTATGGCACGTGGCGAAAGAAGAATACTGAAGCTCTTAGAATCATCACATGCACAATGGAAGAACACAAGGTTAGTCTAATTTTGAAACTAAACGTTGCACACAATGTTTGGGAAGACCTAGAACGAATATACAAAAGTCAATTAGACACTAAATGAAAAATGTGTCTATCAAAGTTCTCGAAATTAAAAATGGAGAGGGACGAAAACTGGAAGGAATATATCAGAAGGGCTCATGAACTAAATGAAGAAGCCAAAATGGTAAATTTAGGAATGGAAGAAACGGAATTGATAACTTTAATAACCGGCGGGCTACTCCCTAAATATCATGTCACTTGAAAACTCAAAAGCATAAAAGATGTGATGATGAACGACCTAGAATATGCCTTCCAAAAGGAAGGCAGAGCAGGCACCTCATGATACAACAAACACGAATCGGCTTTTCTTTCAAGATCTCAAAAAGGAAAATATGTAAAAGAGAAAAGATGTTTCACTTGTGGAAAATTCAGACATGAATCTTCAGCATGCTGGTATAATCCAGAAAACTCACAGAAATACGAACAGAAAACCAATTGATATTGTAATCGCACGCATGACATTGCAACAAAAACTAGAAGAGAGAAATCAGAAACCAAAGTCAGATACGTTGATGCTAAGCCTACTCTGGAAAGAGCTTGGTTTACGTGAGACAAAAGAGCATTGTTATTGCAAACAACTGCCAAAGCATCAAATAATAACAAAGACAAAGAAGAAGAATGGGTAATCGACTCTGCTGCTACATCACATATGACATCAAATAAAAACTGGATCAAAGACATAAATCCGGATACACAAAGTATTCGAGTAGCCAGTAAAGACAACATATATGCCAATGGAAAGGGAACGGTGATGGAAGACAATATGCCCATAGTATTAAAAGACGTCCTATATGTTCCAAAGCTGAATGGACACCTCCTCTCAGTAAACAAATTGATTGAAGATGACTACACAATCATTTTTGATAAAACAGGAGGAAAAATCATTTCCAAGAACAACAAACAGATAGCCAAAGCAACCCCAAAAATGGCTTTTTTATTCTAGAGACCGATGAACGAAATTCCGCTGAACAAGTCACCACTAATGAGCTCGAAAGAAACAACAAATTTTTATGTCATAGGAGACTGGGGCACTTAAATGAAACATACCTCGACATAATGAAAAGACAAAACTTGCTTAGAGGACTCGACTACAAGGAGACAAAAATGATCCAATGCAAAATATGCATACAAGCCAAACACACTAGAGAACCCTTCAAGGAAACTAAGGGTAATAAGACGAAACACCCTCTAGAACTAATCCACATAGGTCTCGTAGGACTGATGCCTGTAGAATCGCTCACTCGCAATAGATACGTGATGATGATCGTAAACGACTATAGCCAAAAAATATTCACAAATTTCCTAATGTCAAAAGATGAGACAGCCGATATTCTAGAACTCTTCATAAAAACAATACAAAACAAAACAACAAAATAAAGCGCATCACAACAGACAATGGCACTGAATTCATAAACTGAGACTTCATTCTACGAATACAACGAGCATGGTATACAACATCAATTAACGACAACATACTCGCCGCAAAATAATGGGATCACTGAAAGCGCAAACAGAACAATTGTCAAAGGGTCAAGGGCTCTACTCATTGAAAGTCAACTACCAAAAATCTTTTGGGCTGAAGCCACATGAACGGCAACATACCTAAAGAACTGCACACCCACAACACTAGAAAAGAATGCATCCCCAAGGAACTATTCTCTGGAAATAAACCCTCAGCATCACATTTACAAGTATTTGGATGTCTGGCATATGTGTGGACTTCAAAGGTAAAATGGAACAAACTTGAGCCGAAATTGAGACCAGTTATATTTGTAGGATACTCGAGGATCAGACAAGCCTACAGAGTATGTGACCCAAAAACAAATAAGGTGGAGGAAACCAGGGACATTAAGTTCACCGAATATAGATTAGGAAGCAAACTGTTAAACAGGTCGGATGGGGAAACTAATAGAGAAAAACAAATTCCTGGATAGAAATAGATCTAGGCGATATGGACAAGAACAACGATCCCACACCCATAGATACGGAAAGAAGAAGGGATGACGATATGCCTAACGACGAAACCCACACAAATGAAGAACCCAACCTTAACTAGAGTAAGGATCGACATTCAAATACCTAGAAGATCACAAATAATCAGAGGGCAAATCCAACAAGGAATCAGACCCATCTACAACAAAAATTTCTCTAATACAGATGAATGGAGTGATATGGATGTAGTAAATATGACACAAGATTTCACACCAAATATCTTCAAAGAAGCAATCACTTGTCGAGAACATAAATCGTGGTGGAAAGCTATGAAAGATGAATATCAATCACTAATGGGACACAGAATTTGGGACTTAGTAGACTGAGAACCAAACACTAATGTTATCAAATCAAAATGGGTATACGAAAACAAAATGAATTCGGAAGGATTTATAAATATGAAAAAAGCCTGACTAGTAGCCCTGGGATGTTCCCAAAAATATGGAATAAGTTACAAGGAAACATTCTCACCTGTAATGAAATTGGAAATGCTAAGAATCTTATTAGTAATGACAACACAAAAGAATTGGAAAATAAGCCAATACGACATTAAAACAGCCTACCTACACAGCAATTTGGATGAATGCATATATATGGAACAACCAATGGGATTCATTAAAGGAGATGAATTGAAAATATGCAAACTAAATCAATCCACCTATGGCTTAAAACAGGCTGGAAGAGCATGGTTTAAGATGATTACCGATCACCTGTGCCAAAACAGGTTTGAACAATTAAAAGCCAATCCATGCGCATTTAAATACCAACTAGATGGAAACGTTCTATACTTAGGATTGCACGTTGACGATATGATAACAATATCCTTGAATGAGCAAATCGAACATGAAGCTATGGCAAAAATTGCGAAATATTTCGGCTTAGTTAACCTAGGAAACCCTAAATGTATTTTAGGAATCAAAATAACGAAATCCAAAGATGGGATAAAACTGATGCAACAGAGACAAATAAAAGAGATACTCCGAAAATTCAAAATGGAGGATTGTAAACCAATAAACACGCCAATGGATCCTAACCAAAAATTAGATGACAGTGGAGGATCATCGTGCGGAAATATGAAACTTTTCCAAGAAATTTTGGGAAGTGTGATGTATATCAGTTTGATGAGACTCGATTTGTGTCAGCCGATCAGTAAACTGTCACAGTAAGCACAGAATCCGAAGGAAATACATGTCCAAGCAGCGAAACGACTGATACAATACTTAAAAGGAACCCAAAGTAAGGAAATCTCATACAAACGTGACCAAAACACCAACTTAATCGAATATGCAGATGCTAATTGGAAAGATGGAAATGTAGGTCAACGTTCGAATAGCAGATACCTTTTTCAACTCGGACAGAATCTCATATTGTGGAAATGCAAGAAGCAGAATCAAACGGCGTTATTGACATGCGAAAGTGAATTGACAGCATTGACCGAGGCTACGAGAGAATTGGCACGATTAAAAATGATTCTAAATGAATTAGAAGAGAAAAGTTCTAACAAAACAACTACGATTTATAACGATAATCAGGCTGCGATAAGTCTAATTAACAACGGAATTCTAACTACAAGACAAAACATGTAGTAAGAAAAATATCCTATGTACCTGAAAACATTAAATCAGGTAATATTGTTATTAAATACAGCCCAACAGAAGAAATGTTGTCAGATTTTTTGACAAAACCATTAAACACGCTTAAATTGAAAATCTGTTTAGACAGAATCAATGTGAAATAAACATTGTATCAAATAAAAATTAAATGTAACCACAAATCTCCCCCAAAACGGGGGGGATTTGTAGCAAGTTTTGTGGAGGAATTTTTGTCACCCTGCACTTTCTTACTAAAAGTATGTGAACTTTGGTCAGGTGTCAAAAGGGTGACATAACTCACAACTTTTATATAAACACTTGTTCATTTTTTCACTCACTTTCTCTGCTGCTCTCAAATGGCTTAGACGTAGAAATAAACTCTCTTTTTGTTAATGTTAACTTTGGGTTGTCTGAATCATTCAGTCTTCCAACAATCTTTTAAATTAATAAAGCCCAATTTCAAAATATGTTATTATTTTGCATTTATAAAGATGTTAGTACATTCGAACCTCTAATAATGGCCATCTTTTCAAGATTTTATTTTTAACATAAATACAAAAAAACCTCTAAATAACAGCTATTTTTATGTTCCTCTCAAAGACTACTGTTCAGACGTTTGACTTATTGTAACTTTAAAGCTAAGTAAATTTTAGATTAAATTTGCTATGATTTATATAACTATGAGTCAGAAAGTAAGTTTTCCTATGTTGTTACCCATAACAGCTTGTTGCTATTTCTGTAACTGCTTGTGTGTAATCCTATTTCAAGGTAGCATACAGATGTACTGGCCAATAAAGCAAATGTGGTCATTGTAACAGTTTAAAAATAGCAAAGATATTGAATTTGTGGTCAAGGGAAGAGGTGTGTGCAGTCGTTCAATTTTTGTGAGAAGAAAACACATAACATTTAAACATTTACAGACAGGTTGTGTCTGTGTATGGAGTGGATATGATGTATGTTCAACAAGTGCAGAAATGTTGCCTTGCATTTGCAGATGGTTGATTGACTGTGAAAGATGAAGAGTGGAGTGGCTGACCATCGGCATTTGATGTGTTCTAAACCATCAACCTGTTTAGACCTCTGAAAAAACATCTACAGAATAAGTGATTTCCAAGTGACAACTTTGTCAAACATAAAGTGATGAAATTGCTCAATGAGTGAGACATCACTTTTTATCATTGGAGTATGGGAAATTTCGTTGTATGATAAATGTATGAACAAATTTGGTATGTCAAAAAATAAAGAAATAGTGCCAAAATAAAACAGTATGCTCTATATTGTACTATCTTTCCCTAATCTACAAATAATTAGGAAAACTTACTTTCTGACTTATCCTTGTAATTTCTATAACAACATGAAATGGTTAGTTTTAATTTATAATTTAGATTTAAAAGAAACCTGTATTCTATTCTTATAAAATCATATATATTATTAAGAGATATCTGTATAAAATAGGTGGTCATAAAGTAACTTGACCTACTAGTGGCAATCTTAAGAGTGCAAAAAACTGAAGAATCCATTGAAACTTTTGCAGGATAAATATAGGGTAACATGTGCTTGTGATATATGAAAATAGGGGTAGAAACTATGAAATGCATAATCAAAGCAGAAAATGGGAGAATGCATGCTTTGTCTGAATTCCACTCAACAAATGCTTTTATATTCCACAGTTGACATCATAGTAAGCTTCAGCATGGTGCTTCCACCTTAACTGTGAACTTGTGGCTCTTCTGTCTTGGGTATTGGTTTGATTGTTCAAATACCAATATCTCTGTTGTTTTTGTTCTACACACACCATTTCAATGCCTTTATGCTGTTTTCTGTATTGCAGAATCTTGTGACATCATGAATTTTCAGTGTTTGTATTGGAAATTTTTGATATATGGTTACATTAACGTAATTGTGATGTGTTTTACCCTCATTTTCATGAATCACAAACACATATATTCATGTCACCTTGTACTTATCTTGTGAAAGTTTCAATGGCTTCCTCACTTTCTGCACTTGCAAGATTGTCACTAATTGCTCAAGTTTCTTTATGACATGCTGTATATATACAGGCAACTCGGTATTTGCACTTCTGCTTATTCATAATTGAAAAGTTGTAACCGATCACATGACTGTTCACAAAACATTTACATATCCACAAATTGCTTTTACAATTACAATATTTCTGTTACAGTACTTGTGAATGAACAAACTCTGTTATTTCCAATTTTTACATTTTTTGACATAACTAAAGAAGGTATAGTAAGAACTGTACTACTGAACAAAGTCACCACATTACAACAACAATGTCTTCTGACAAATTGTACATGACAAAGTTTATGTTAAAATTATGTAAATATAATATATACAGTAATTACTGTGTTGGTAGAAGTATCAAAAGCCCATTCTATATTTGACTTCAGCATCTGGTCATTAGATTTAATATACTCATTCTAAAGATATGAATGAATTAAAGCATGTTTAATGATTTTTATTTTTGTGTATCTGTTAAATACTTTATTTAGGTTATTTTTTTTAATGAATTGCCTACTCTAATTTGTTTACTGTTATTACGGTTATTTATTGGACTTTATATGTGTAATGTAAATTAAACTTCAAAAGCACGTACCACATGTAGAACTTATACCATGTTAGCTAGCACTCATTTGAAACCCCTCCACAATAAATCACAACTTGTAATGCAAACATGCTTCAGCTTAGCCACAGTCGGCTTGACCTCAGAAACCTAAAGGCCATGACACACTAGGTGATTTTTGTGGGAGATATGTCATGACAGAAAAACCTGTTTCTTGGTTAGTGGGAGAGTAGTCATTGGGGAGACAAATCATTTTAACTTTTGGGAGACAAAATGTTTTCTGTTGCTCACTGTAACCAATGAGCATGCATAGATTTTATCACATGAGTACAGCTCTTGTTTATAACAAAAATACAAATGGAGGATAGTTGCTCACCAACAGTTGATAGGACACTATGATTAATTCAATTACAAGAATCAATTTACAATATAACCACACTATTAAAGAATATCACAAGGTATTCAAAGATACATAATTTTGAGCTATTAGTGAAAATTTACAATTACCAGGTAGAAATGTCGATAGTATGACTCTGGCAAATTGTCTCCTTGTGAGTCCGAACATTGCCAAATTTCAACAGGTTTTTGTCGATCAGAGACATGTCTGTGGAGTGAGAAATTGCCTAGTGTGTCACAGCCTTAAAATTTTCCCTTAGGCTTTCTTATTTGGTATTTGTGAGATTTTCAAGGAACCTAATCTTTGAAAAACTAAGAGTTACCTGTATATAGTATTTGAAATTTTTTAATACTGTATTAAACAGTATTTTTTAAAATTGGAAGAAAAACAGCATTAGCTGCTTAGAACATAACAAGTTTAAAAATAAAGTATTAGATCTAATACTTTATTTTATTTTATTGTATTGATATTGTAAAATACTTTAACAGTATTTTACAATATCTTGTATTTAACTTTAATAAAATAATAATTAAATAATTTAATTTATTATTTCTATTTTTTAACATATCTTTATTTTTAACATTTTTAGGTACTGTGCGATATGAATGGCAACAAACAGAGAGTGAATTAATAATAATAATAAATCTTAATCCAAATACTGATGTTAATCAAGTACAAGTGAAATTTTCTGAGAAAAATTGTTTAGTAAAATTTCCAGGTATTTTAAATAATATAATATAATTCTGGATATATGATTTTTATTAATTCATTCATTCATGTAATTAAATTTTACATATTGAACTTTTTATTTAATGAATTTTTTAGTAAATTTTAATCTTGAGTGAAATTATATATAAAATCAATTTCATTTAGTAGAATTAATTTCCATTTTATAAAATTTTTAGGAATAAATTTTCCATATTTTTGTCAAAATTATTCTATCATTATTTTTCAGTAGTCTTGGATGTTGGTATATTATTGTCAATCAATTATAATTTCAGACCAGTATTAACCAAGACCATTCTAGAAACATTATTTTTAGTAAGAAAACAATTTTTTAGAATATTTTCTCTTTTTTAGTAACTATAAAATGCATTTAAGGAAGTCATATTACCTTTCCCTTTTCAGTTATTACTGTTGATGAAAAAAGACACAAAGTTTAAGAATAGATTTTCTAGAAATTTTAAATAAATCATAAAAATCATTATTAATACTCCCACCTCTTAAAATCTTTTAAAACCATAAATTTTGTTATATCCAACATGGACATCTGGATGCTACTCGCACTGTATAATTACATTAGAGAACATTCTCTATCTCACGAAAGAATGTTTCAAGAGAGATAGTTCTTCTGATTTTTTTCCAGTGCCTACTTGGAAACACCACTGATATCTTTTTTTAATGATCCCACATCAATTACTAAACTATGGAATATGCTGTTAATCTTATCCATCTCTCTAAGTATTTTTCAAAATATTACCATCTGTTTTCTCCTTAACTAAATACATATGTAATTCTTACATATGTAAGAATTACATATGTTATTAACTAAATACATATGTAATTCTTACAATTATTTAGTTAAAATGTTATAAAACAAAAAAACATATCTTTGTCAAAATTATGTGCTTTATTTGAACTTGTGCTTTCTTTACCATGTGATCTATAATTTCATACTCTACATTTTTGAAAATGTTATAATTTCATTTGTTAAAATACTGTGCTGCCTGTGCGGATAACCCAAACATGTATAATCAACCTAATAAAATCGTGATGAAGACGAGATCGTTATGAACGACCAGAATCGCCTCAGTCTCTGAGAGATGAATTTTGTTTCTTGTTTTGGCATTGTTTGTCTCTGAAAGAAGAGACAAGAGAAAAGTGATCAGAATTTTGGACTAATTTTTGTCAAATTTTGTGTTCAAATTCTGAAGTGTTCAAAGTTAGAGTTGTTTGAAGTATGAGGTACCACTGTAATAATTAATGAAAAGAGAATTACAATTTATAAAAAAAAGATGTAATAAGTGTAATACATAATAAAAACATTAGATGATACTCAAGTGTATATATCAAAATTTAATTAAAAATGCATTTAAAAAAAGAAGTATAGATCCCTATAGTGTGTTCCAAAGTTCTAAAGCGGTTTTTGCATTTCGAAAATTTTTTGATTCGAAAGAGAATTTTATCCGTTTTTATCCACCTGAGGAAGACGAAAATAGGTTCGTCGAAAGCGCTAGTGATTATAGCGATATTTGTTAACACTTAACGCCTGGATGTGAATTTTCTCGTTTCTTGCTTATGAAAGAGATCGGTGTGCAGTCCACCATCGTTACGATTTAGTATAGATCCCTGACAAAGAGAAGGAGAAACCAAATATTATGAAAAATATTCACTATATTTCATATATACAAGTATCACTTAATTAATGCAGTTTTGTTTAATGTTGCAAAATAAATTGCATCAGCCTCTTTATGCATATATAAAGGAGTTGTCGCAATTCATTTTGCTACATATATGTGGCAAGAATTTTAATTAATACATCTTGAAATTTACCAAGCAAAACACATGCATGCCTCAAGGAGTGTTTTCTGACTCAGAGAAAGAAAGTCATAGGTGTAATGATGTAGTTCCTTCCATGATACAGCCACATTTCCAGAGCCTGAACTAGCTAGTTACTTCCCTGCCAGCATTAAAAATAGGTGTATTACAAGCTCCAGTTATTCTAATGAATTTACAAATTATGTTATTCCTAAATTTTACAGCCCATTGATCAAAACATGCTTGTTTGCCTAGATCTAGAAAGTCATTTTGCTTATTATACAAGAATTTTTGTTGATAAGATAAAATTAACACTGTTTAAAGGATTCTTGATGATAGCTTTTTCTCTAGCAACAGTAACTAATGCAGGTATTTTGCTTTTCCCCTTAAAAGAGTATATAAGAGAATTTATTAATACAGTAAGCAATCACAGATGAATTGTAATTTTTACCATTGATTATAATATGAGATTAACACAATTTTGATGTACATGGTAACATCAAGGGATTAATTAATCGCATTAATCAAGGGGACCTGTATCACACAATATAAATAAGATTACAATAAAATAAACTAGAGGGAAAAAAATCTTAGTTTATTTTATTGTTTGAGTCTTTTGTTAACAACTCATCATTTAGAAGTTTCATACTTATTATGTTTCTGTTTTAGTTTAATGACACTATGAATTAACAGATTGGAATTCCAATTGGAATTCAGTTATTTTATTCAAATGTAATTTTCTGAATATGGTGTAATCATCTTAAGTAACTAACAAATAATTTTTTAATGCATTTAAATATGAATATTCTGCAATAGGAACTTAAATATGAGTTTATTCAAAAGTTTAATAAACTAATAAATATATAATTAATATAAAATAGTCCTAAGATTAATGTTATAAATGTTTTGCTTATTTCTATGTATTTTTATAACAATGCAAATACATAGAAATAAAAGAGAAGCATTAACCTTAGGCAATTTTATGTTAATTATAAGGTAATTATTATTTAGTAACAGGTAAAAATTTTTATTATATATAAACAGTATTCCTTGCTAACTGCAGGAGGTATGGGGCTTGTTAATGTTTATTAAGTGATCAATATGGTTGTATGCCATTGAGGTAGAGGGGGGAAAAAAACATCATTTTTGACATTTTTAATTGAAAATAATTTTTTAAATTTTATAAATAGAAAATTTTTGTTTATTGTAATTTAAAACATAATATAATTTATTGGTAATCAAAATGTTAAATAATATAAAAATTTTTGTAATATTTTCATTAACTCATTCTTGAGTGGAAATTACAGTTGATAAGGGATTTCTGTATATATTTTTACTAATCTTAATTTTTGTCTGAATTTATATTTTAGTTCTTATTATAAAATATTAATACAAACAGAATAATACTTATTCTGTTCAAAAATCTGTTGATATAATTTTAGAATTTGTTTTAAAAAATATAATTATTTTAATTAGTGAAATTAATAAGGAAATACTACTAATAATCAGTAAGGGGTAAAGATACAAAAATAAAATCTGTATTTTATACAACATGGATGAGATACTTATTTTAAGCATTTATGATTTTTTCTGTAATTTTGGTTTTTATATTTTTACACGGAACAGTAATTCGTTTTTAAAATATTCCTGCAAGTTCTTAATCTTGCTTCTTTTATGAAATCTAATATTCATTCCTATTTTGTTACTTTAATTGTGTGCTTTGTACATTTTAATTTTCATCTTTATCTTCAATTGCAAGTTTTTTATCGTTCAATAATTTTAGAAATTGATCATTTCTTTCACTTTAAAATTATTAAATTGTTGTAAACTATGTATTTAATGAGAAAATAAACTTGTTGCAAAAGAAATCTTGTTGCAGTTTAATAAACTGTAAACAGTTTATTACTGCACTGCAACAAGATTTCACTTAAAATTTCATAATTTTATATATTATGTTAATAAAATAATTTAAAACATCTTTAAAAGTTTTTTTAAAAACACATTACTTTAGTACCTTCATTTTTTTTATTACTTAAATTTATTGGACCTTTATTGGCACTAATAGTTTAAATAATAAATAATGAAGCTATTTATTATTTAAACATTTAGTGTCAAGGATGGACTGGCAATTGGAAGTAATCTGAGAAATTAGTAGTTGAAAACAGCTCACAACTGATTTTTTTTCAAAATGATTAGAACCAAATTTTGTAGTTACTTTACTAATTTAATCTAAAAAAGTAAAATAATGATGATGATGATGATGATAATAATAATGCATTTGAACTTGTGCTCACTGTTTTATAATTATCTTTATTAATTTAAATTTCACAAAAATACTGGTCTGCAAGGGATTAGAATGAAAAGAACCAGTTTGTGAAGACAGAAAGTTTGGGAAACACTGCTCTAGACCATTATTATAACATTTACAAAATGAATTTCATATAAATCTAAACTTGATATTTTGGAAAAATGAAATAAAATAATTTTTTTTGTTTAAATATTTTTCTTAACAATTTAATAATTCTCTCAATAACATGTAATGTAATTTATGAAATTTCATAAAACTCTTTTATGCTATTATTTGGCTTGGTGAACATAATTTTCATTCAATAAATTATGTTGAAAAATTAAATCTTTAAAGAGAAGAATCATAGAATTTTCATAAATTTCAATAAGAACGATTTTTTAAAAGATTAATCACATTTAATATTTTTCTAAACCGAAATAATAATAAAACTGAAATTGTACATTTTAAAGAATTTGTTTAAAATGCTTTATGTTTGTAAGAATTTTATTACATCCTTCTGAATGAAAGAATGCATATTGTTTTAAATTGCAAACTAAAATATACTAAAATGGATATAAAAAACTTTATACAATTTAATTTTTTTAAAAATATTTGACTGATTATTTTTATATTTAGTAATATAAAGTATGTTAATATACTTTAAAATTTTTATTTTATGCATTATGGGAATTCAGTTATGATAATTTTTTCAAAGCATGTAGTTTGTCAATTCACATTTCAGAAATTTGTTCACTGATTAAAAATAACTTTCTAATGACTGCTTTTTTCGTACTGTCGTACAGTATTTAGCCAAGAAAATTTAACAATAATTATCAAATTAAGTAAATTGTTGAGACTGAATATACTGCTTTTTGACTATGGCAATAGTTTTATAATTTGAATAAAACGCATTAATTATACAGTAAAGCCGATCCAAAACAGAACCCGAATAAAAAGAAACCTGCATAAAACAAAATAATTTTTTAGAATGGAGTGATTTTCTGTTATAAAAAAAATAAAAAAACCTGTTTAAAATGGAAACTTGCTAAATTAGAAAAATGTTTTGTACCATGTGATTCTGGTTTATACAGGTTTTACTGTACATATTGTATGACGTTTGTTTAAGTCTATTGTCAGAAATTGAATGATTTTTTTCATTTTTTGTATTTGACTAATTATTTATTTCTTTTCTGATTTTTCATGTACATAAAGTATTTGATTAAAAATTTATATAAATATTTATATGCAAAAGAATGTTTTTAACATGTCCTTTCTATTAGATGCAAATTTAAAGTTTATTGGAATTACAGTTATAAAAAATTTCACTAATTAAAATTTTTTTATAATTTATCAACATCTTTTTATGTAGAAATTTTAAAATACTTCAAGCTAAAATAAATTTTATAGAGAAAATTAAAATAAAAATATTATGAAAGTTATAAAAATCTACGTATTAAATGTTGTAGATGGTCATAAATGGGAATGTGAATTATGTCATTCAGTTATTCCCGAAGGTACTGATATTCATCATAAAGGAAATAAACTAATTATTAAAACGGTTAAAAAGACACCCGAATTATGGAATCAACTACAGGTAAGTTTATTTTGACAATGTATCAATGAAAATTTTAAGTTAAATAACTTAAAATTAATTTCTATTTTATTACAATTTTATGATATAAAGAATTATTCAAGTTTTTATAGGAAATTTAAATTTTAAAAAAATTTTATAAATTAACAGGCTGAAAATTCTAATAATCAGTCTACTACACCTGTCATAAATATCTCAAGTACTTGTGAAGTTCAGCATGTTAAACATGATTGGTATGAAAAGGTATGTTTAATAGTTTTACCATTTATATTCATCAAATGATTCTTAAAAATATTTTATCTAATAGATAATCTTATATTTAGGCAAATGATATTCTTGTTTTATATATTTATATAAAAAATATAAAAAAAGAAAGTTTATGCATTGAATTTGAAGAAGAAGCTGTAACTGTTAAATTTCAAACAAGGTATTTCAATTTATTTTATTAAATATTTAATAAATTAATTAACATAAAATAAATAATAATAATAATGTATGATTTGTCTGATACAGTGATACAAAGTTTCTCAATGTCCATACAACTACAAATGAAAATACTCTTTTTATTTGGAAGATTATAGTCAAGTATGTAATTATTTTTTTATATTTAGATAAAAGAAATACCATAGGTAATCATAGCTATAATGTTTGCACTTAATGAACAATTTTTTATTAGAATCCAACAAACTAATATCTAATCCTAAAGGTGATCTGTCATAGCAAAGTCGTCTACCAAATCAGTACAGTTTGTTAAATGTTTATTGTAAATTTTTTAGAAATTTAGATAATTTATTTTAATGTTTTTTCTAATCTAATTATTTTTTAAGTAGCATAAGCTTGCTGTATCTGTAAATAAGAAAATTTACAGATACAGCAACTTTTATTATTATTCTAATCTTATTTTTGTATGATTTGTAGTCTGATTCCAGACTGTGAATCACACAAAAATAGATATAATGCTGCAAATGCAGATTAAATGGTTCCATTTTGCAGCATTGTATTTTTCATGAGTATATACAATTTCTTATTTTGAGTAAACATTCAATTTCATTGATAGTAGTACAACATTATATATTCATAAGTATTGATAAATGTAAATGTATTACTGGGCAATTCATAAGTCCTCCAACATAGCAGCCATTTGTAATACCAAGAATATAAAATTTTTCTTTATTTTTATACGCATACATAAATTTAATTTATATATAATATTTGTAGTGAAGAATGAGTTAAACAAAATTTTTGGAAATACATTTTAAAGTTTATCTATCTATCTCATACACAAATATATGTATAGTGTGTAGTGGTGCCTTACAAGTTTAATTTATTTCATGATGGGACTCTTAACTCAAATTACTCATGTGTCAAATCAATTTTTCCCATTGAAATGAATTGAAGTGTCATTAATCTGTTCTGGACCCCTAAAATACTGCAATTTTTTTGTTACATGTTTTTAAGTAAGAAAAATGTACTTATAAGTAATGAATGTTGTACAAAAACACAATAGAATGTACTGCAATAAGCTGGTTTTGTGGATGTTGCAGTGTTCGCTACATAGATAAGGAAAGAAAAGATGGAAAATTCAAGGACTGAGAGATGGTGGTACTGCACACAACATTGAAGTGAACTAATGCCTATGTCACTCGATCACATGTTTTTGTATAAGCTAGCCTGTCAAACATTGGAAGTGTAATGAAAATGACAAAATTATGGAAGTTTTCCATCATTTTTTCTTTTTTAATCTATGGTTTACTGTGGTATTTTTTGCACAAACTAGCAGTGGGGTATCTGAAGCTGGTTCATACTGAATTTTAGCTCTTAACTCAAAGTAAAAAATTGGCTGAGAGACGGCTCGTATCTCGAAAAACTCATAAGTTGGAACACTTGTAATCAAAATACTACTGTATATATATATAAAATAAGAGTTAAGTTTGTGTTACAGTTAAAAATTTAAGAAATATTCACTGTGCAAAAGAATTTTAGAGAGTTTTTCTTTTTAAGAATGTACAGTCAAATTATTTACTTAAAAATTTATTAATTTTGTGGTAAATAGAAATTTACCGCTAGTAGTCTGTCAAAAGAATAGAAATTCATAAATACACATATACTTTGTAAAATATAAGACAAATTTAATTTTTATAGATTTAGTATAGTTTTATTGAATACATAATATGTTACATTGAGATTTATACTTTTTGACAGACTATGTTTTCTTAGAGTTAAACCAACATTTTAAAATTTCAATTAATATTATTTAAATAACTATTATGTATTAGAAATTAATTCACTCTTCTGTTATCCAGTACAGAATGAATATAAAAAGTAATTTTAGTGTGAAGATTATATTATTTTTTGTTAATCAACTTTATAGGAAAAATACTGTTTTCCGTATTTCATTTTCTTCCTAATTCTTTTATCAATTTAGTTTTAAAATTGCAGTTTATATCATTTAATTTTAAATGCTATCTTTTTAACTGAAAAGACTACCGAGAAACAAAATATATTTCTTTTAAAATTAATATGATAAAGAAGATGCATTTTAGACTGAATATTTTTATTCTAATTTTTTCATAATATCTAGTTAAGAAGAAAAAAATAATCACTTACTTATTAGTCTTATTAACATTACCGAGACCTATCTTCATATACATATACATTGGAATCAAACAAAAATATTTAATCATGAGAATGAGTTCTTGAATATATCATTATAGTAGAAACTCTGTTAACTGATGTGATGAGACTTGCCTTTGGTTGATTAATTAACAGATTTTTGTATGGTGAAAAAGTACTATCACCCTAACCGAGAGAGAGAGAGAGAGAGAGATTACATTTTCTGCGTGTGGCGATACTTTGATAACTTGATTAATGGGTTGAGATTGTAGATCGTAGATCGCTTGATGAATGTGACCGTAAATCATTGAGGAAATTTGAGTTCGTTGTATTGGCTTATCAGGGTTCTTGGATTGAGAAGTTCGAGTGTTTGGAGAATGGCGGTGTAACAGATCAGCAAGAAAGAAGCACAGCTAGAATATCTTCCCCCCCCTTTTTTAGAAGGTGGATTGATGAACTCTTGGGCCCAATGACTCTCTTGTCCTTGATTCTACTCTTTTATTTCTGGGGTCTTTCCCCTTGATTTCGACACCCTCTTTAGGCTGTGTTACCATTTTCAACTAATGGGGAATATTTATAGTTAGTTTCTGGTGAAACATTTGATGGGTCACCTGGGAAAAGAAGTGACTCCAGGATGAAAGATGCGATCATCCTCCGATAATTAAATTGAAAATTTTTCACTGAGATTTAAACCAATTTAAGAAAATTTTGTTTTTTCTAAAATTTTCATCAAGTCTGGTCTCTCACAGTTTGAAGTAAATGGAAATTAGTTAATAGAATATCTATTATATCTTAATTTAAATAAAAAGCTAAATTCATATTGAAAGATGCTCTTATTCTAAGATAATTTCTGAACATTTATAAATTTCATAACGTATTTTGATATGGTAATTATTTATTTAGTTATAATAGGAAAAATTAAAATATTGGATTACTCTGGATATAAATATAACCAGTAATTAGTAAATACATCATTAATATATTCTGAAATTATATATATACATTGAAAGATATTGTAGTTTTTTACGTACTTATTACATTGTTATATTTATTTATGTAAATTTATACAAAAACATGTATATTTTCATATTTTTCCAATTTCAGAGAATTAATCAAGCCAAAAGAGTGTGTTTATAAACTTTCTAGTAGTCGTCTAGAAATAACCTTAAAAAAGAAAGTTGCAAAACGATGGGGCAGTTTAGAAGCATCTATTGGTATGTATGTTTTAATAATCCAGAAGAAACTTGTTATAAATATGATATATTCTGAATAATTTTATAGAAAATATTCTGTATTTTATTATAACTCTTACATTTTTATTGTTTTTTTCATCTTTTCAAACGTAATGAAAATGTAAGAGTTTATCTTTTTGCAGTGTCATCAATTGATAAATTCAATTAACATTAAATATTAATTGGATAAATTTAAATTTGATGTTTTTGAATAATAAAATAGTCATGTTTCCAGAATAAAATAAATTGAAATTTTTGACTAGTTTTTCTAAAAAACCAATATGTCTAAACAAAAAATTTGGTGTTTAGAAATTATGAATTATTTTTTAATTTTAGGTCAGTCATCTACTGTTCCAAGTAATATTTGGGTTCCTGTGAGCAGGAGTTCAGTTGTTTCTCATTCAGTAAGCTCTGAAAATTCTAATAAACAATATTCAATGAAGAAAACTGATGAAGTTGAATCAAAACAAGGATCACCCCATCGTTCTCGTAGATCCCCATCTAGAGGAAGAGAAGATGCAACAAAAGCTTCAACTGTCCCAGTTACAATAGGGGATAGTAAATTATCTGATTCTGTTTATTCCTATAGCAGTAACAGTAATGTTAAAGTAAGTTAAACTAATATCTGTATTTTTAAACAGATATTGTTTGATATTTATATCAAATTTAAATTTAAATATATTTGCAATAAAAAAAAATATCTACGTTTATTAAATAAACTGAAATTTTTGATCAGTTTTTCATACCCATTCAGATACGTTGTCATAACTTAGCAACATATTTTTTCAGAAGCCTACGTGCATGGTTTCTCCGCTTAGCAAAAGCAAACAACCATCACAGATTGTGACTCCAGGTCTAACAGGATTAGACAATTTAGGAAATACATGCTTTATGAACAGTGTTCTTCAATGTCTTGCTAATACAAGAGAATTTCGTGATTTCTTCTTAGGTAATTCATTTTTAGAAAATATTTTTTATATACTGTATGGAGAGAGATGATAAAATCTCATATATAATGCTTTTCACTAATTTTCAGTTTTAATAAATTATATACTTTGCATATGAATAACTAAAGTGATCATTTTATGCTATATTTACAAACTTCTAACTATGCATTATTTACAATAGTTAATGAATTTAGTTGTAAGTTAATAAATCTTGTTGTTTTTAACTTTTTTTTTGTGGAATATAAATGTTTATCTTAAATAACTAATTTTTATATGTGAAATACATTTCATATCGCTAAAGCTACTTTTTAAAATTAAGAAAAACAGTGTAGTACTAGCTTCTTCAAATTTTTATGTAATTGACCAAATGTATTTTTTTTTTTTGTTTTGTTTTTTGGTTTTTTGTTTTAGGAATATCAATTTTTTATCATTGTGTCAAAGTATTTATTTCACTTGTATATTAGGAAATATTTATAGTTTTTTATCAGTTAATATTTATTGATATTTTTCTCTACAGACTTTCCCAGGATCTCTATTTCTTGAATAAAATATAGTGAATTTGTCTTTTAAATTTCTTGTTTGTTCAATTTTTTTTAGAACTAATTAATTCAAAAACAGTTCATAATCATTTAAATATTCTTTCTCACCAAAGTTGAATGAATTAATATTTTCAATGCTATAATATAAATAAGTTTTAGTAAATGTAGTAGAATTTATTAATACAGTTGAGTCCGTATAAGTCGACACCCCAAGGGGAAGTGGAAATGTGTCGAGTTATCCAATATGACGACTAAAGCGAAGTTGAAAAAAACCGCAAAACTACAATTAGGAAAATATAGTAGTGCAATGTACTTTTCTGACCATCCATCACTGGCACTAAAGTTGGTTTCTACTCCAAGTACCTCAGTAATTTCCACCGCCTTTTGTTTCAGTATTGGTTCCAAAACAGGAATATTTGACAAACAAATTTGCTTTAGCCAACATAAATACCAAAAATATTTTTGAAATCATATTAAAATTTTATTTCAATTTTTCATGTTAAGATAAAATAAAAATCAAAAATATTTGCCTAATTGCATTTTGTTAAGGTTCCAAAAATAAAAAAATAAATGTTTACATTTGTTTCAATTCTACATCAATAATATAGAACATTAATTTCAAGTTCAAAGAATTTTTCTGTTATTTAACAGTGATTCTGTCATGTGAGTGCATAAATGAAGATTTATCAGGTTAACAAGCTTCTGTTATGTATCTAGTTTTTAAAATAAATAATTACAAAAATTTTTTTTTTTTTTGATACAGCATTATATATATATATATATACAGTAGAGCATCGATTATCCGACTTAATTGGGGACTGGGGTTGGTCGGATAACCAAAAAGTATGAATAAATACATTATTAGTATAGTGTATTAGGCCTGGTTTAAATACTAGTCTTCCTTTCATGGTCGAGCCAGTGCTGCCAGCTAAAACATGCAAAAATTTAACAAAAATAATATTAAAGTAGCCAAGACATAACCAAATATTGTAGCGTCACATCACTAGGGGACATTTGAATTTGCTGACTAGAATGCGGTCGGTTAACCGATAAGTCGGTTAATCGGGGGTCGGATAATCGATGCTCTACTGTATATATATATACATACAGCAGAGCATCGATTATCCGACCCCCGATTAACCAACCACGTTCTAGTCGGCAAATTCAAATGTTTGCTAGTGATGTGGCGCTACAATATTTTGTTATGTCTTGGCTACTTTAATATTATTTTTGTTAAATTTTTGCATGTTTTAGCTGGCAGCACTGGCTCGACCATGAAAGGGAGGCTAGTATTTAAACCAGGCTTAATACACTATACTAATAATGTATTTTTTCATACTTTTCGGTTATCCGACCAACCCCAGTCCCCAATTAAGTTGGATAATCGATGCTCCACTGTAGATATATATATTGTAGATAGTCATAATATCTTGATAATATGATAAATTAGTGTTTCAGATTGTACTGTAAAGTGAATATCACCATCTTTTTTCATTTGATAGTACATATAAAAGCCCAAAAACATATTTACACTGTTATTTATTAAGTATGTAATAATACTAGGCCTAAGAAATGATGCAAAAGTAAAATTAATAAATAAAAACAACTGTAAAAACTCCCTTAGGAGCAAGGAAAGTGCTGAAAATAATGAACATGAATATAACTGAAAAGTGCTGTATTAGCAGCCTTTCGATGTAAAGCATTAAGTTAATTAAAGCATTTTGCTGTAATACAGCCTTAAATCTCTGTGTATGTATAGTATGTACTGTACAGTTATGTAAATGTAAGTACTGATGTGTGTATTTGAGAAATTTATTTATAAAGAAATGAGTTTTATATGTCTGCTCTAATTTCATATATTCAATAAAATGTATTAGGCTGGAAATTTTCATTTTTACATTTATTCCAGTTAAGAAATTTTATTATTAAAATGTATTAATTCTGCTTATATATGTGTATAATTTTTTATGTAAATAGATAAATAGATTTCTATATATTTTATTTCTATGTGGAATGTGAAGATATTTTTAAAAATTGAATTAAAGTTTTGAATTTATTCTAAAATATTTGGTAAATTTTAAAATGTAATGAAAATAACTTCATTATACAGTAAGACCCTGCTTAATGCTGCCTCGATTAATGCTGATTTTATATAACGTGGTCTGCTCAAAGCCTTGAAAAAAGCTCAAAATTTATCTGGATTCAAATTAGTACAGCATTTGATTGATTCATATATAATACAATTATTCCCAAACACGAACCAATCAACAAAAGGTGGCAATTCATCATAGTGCTGTACTTTCCTTAAATCTATGTTTGTTTGGTGCAATTTTGGAAAAAAATAACATCATGGATGCCATAGGCAATATCGACTTCTCTTGACAGGAATTAACTGATAATTGCATGAACAATGTGTGGAAGAAGTTATGGCTGGAGGTATCCAAGAATTCTCAATGAGAAGAGCCTATTGCTGTATCGATTAGGTTGACCAAATTGTCAAACCTAATCGATACAGCAGGAGTAGGAAATATAGATGAGCAGGATATTGAGGAGTTACTGCAAGTTTCTGATGAGAGTCTTATTAACGACAATCGTCAAGAACTGGCAGAACAAGGAATTTATGTAGAACTGGAAAATAGTGATTCTGAAAATGAAGAACTCAAAGAATTTCTCTACAGATTTCATTAGTAAAAGTTTGGTAACGATAATCGAAATTGTTGATCAAATTGTAGCAAATGATCCAGATTTTGAAAGGAGGTCAAAAACAAGACAAGGCATTTTTGATGTGATCTCTTGCTACTGACATTTGCTTAACAAAAGAAAAAGAAAGCGACAAATTACACTAGACGACTTTGTCGGAAAAAAATCAAGAATTTCAGAAGAGCCAAAACCTTCATCACAAAAAATGAACTTTACATTTCTGTATGCATATGTTTGTGTGTTATTTAACATATATTATTATGCAAATTAATATAAAAATAACTTAAAATTAAAGTAAAATCTGTTTACTTTTGGTTGCATGTTCTCCTTTTCTTATTTACTCTGTGTTAAAATGACCTCGTTTAATGCTGTTTCATTTAGCACTTTGTCGTCTAGGAACATATCTCTCACGTTAAGCAGGGTTTTACTGTATTTTAATTTTGTGATTGTTTTTCTATCGCTATAATTAACTTTCTGATTAATAGTTTGTAAATGTTTTGTTTAAATTATTTTTAAAAGTCTTCATTATTAATTGCAGATGGTCATTTTCAATGTGAAATTAATATTGAAAATCCTTTGGGAATGGGTGGAAAATTAGCTGTTGCATTTGCTGTTCTGTTGAAAGTTCTTTGGTCTGGTACTCAAAATTCTTATGCTCCTTCAAAATTAAAGACATTGATAGGAATGAAAGCAATTCAGTTCACAGGCTTTGCTCAACATGATGCACAAGAATTTATGGCTTTTCTATTAGATGGATTACATGAGGTAATTTAAAAAATTATACTGATAAATTAATTTTAAATATTAAATATGAGAAAGTTTTTTAAAATAATGAAATAAATAAAAAAAAATATTTGAGGCACGATATTTACTGTAATATTAAATTTTATATAGGATCTGAATAGGATTAAAAATAAACCTTATACAGAAAATATTGACTCCGATGGTCGTCCAGATAAGGTATGAATCATAATTTATTAGTCATAACAGATGTTAATGTAACAAGTTATTTAACATTTTAAAAATTTTAATTAACTTTGTTTAATAAAGGTTTTTTTTTTTTAATTACAATACTAGGTTGTTGCAGATGAATCTTGGAGACTTTATAAGCAAAGAAATGATTCTATTGTTGTTGACATTTTTCAAGGACAATATAAGTCTAAATTAGTATGTCCTGTTTGCCATAAGGTTAGGAATAAAATATATTTAAATACAATTTAATGAATTTGGCAAAATATTTCATTTTTTTTAAATTTTTGATAGGTGTCAATTACATTTGATCCTTTTCTATATCTCTCCGTCCCACTTCCCAAAAAGAAAAGAGCTCTTCCAATTTTTTATTTTTCGAAAGATCCTTGCTGTCGACCTACTAAGGTTAATGTTTTTTATTAAATTTAAAATGTTATATGATTATTATATTTTTACATATATGTATTGCATATTTATTTAGTAATTCAGTAAATATTTTTTCTACTATAAAATTATATTTATAAATTCTTTTTACTTTTTTGAAATTAAATTTATAACATAGTATGATTATAAAACTACAGTAGAGAGTCGAAAATCGGAATCAATTGGGGACTGGGGTTGTTCAGATTAGTGATTTGTTCGGATTACCGATTATGTACGAAAAAATATTTTAACCTATCCGATGTTGAAATTTTTCTCCGTTGCGTGTCGCTTCGCGTTGAATTTTCGTCGAATTTAAGCCTAACGAAAATTTTTATAATAATAATCGAGGCTATTGTATCGTTAAAAATTATTTCTTTATTCTGTACAAACAAAATATATTGAAAATACAGTAATACAAATTCCGACTGAAAATGTTGCCGACTGAAAATTGTTCTGATTACTGGGGTTCCGATTAACGACTCTCTACTGTAGATTAAATACAATAAAATTTTGTAAATTGAGATAGACATGACTCTCTTGTTAAATTGGTTGTTGTGACAGATTAATAAAATAATAACTAATGAAAACACTGTATTATGAATTATAAGATTCAGTATTTGATGATCAATTATTTTTATAAATATTATATTATTATATATAATTTGTTATAAGTCGGTTACAGTTAATGAAAGTTTTGAGTTTTATGGTTATGTGAGCCTGCGGATTTTAAAGGGGATTTTAAAATTGATGTTAATCGAAATTAAAATGAATGTTAATTGTTTTGTTCAAAATATAAATATCCCCGATAGAAAAAATGGAGAATCAGATCAGAGGTCACTGGTTGTAATACCAAGTCAGTGGGAAAGTTGACACTTAGTTGTCAAAAATGCTTCGTCATCGTCAACATTTGACGATCACGTGACCCCTTTTCCACGACAATAGTATAAAAGCAAGAGCTACTGGAAGCTCGGGGCAATCGTCGTAGGAAGTTATAATTAGTGATAGTGCTCCTCGACTTCCAGACCTCCATACAGCGAACCCGATCCAGCTAAAGGGAGAAGACACCAGTTGGAGGATACCAAGGACTCCTACCGCTTCCATGCATGCATGATTGTCACATACTGCCTCCATATTCATCCTTAGAGGTATTTTGGGGCTAAACTTTGTAAACTCTCTCTCTGATACGCAGATTAGGCACGTGACATAGTTTCGAGATTAATCGCCAATTTTGTGTAAATAGTATAGCTCATAACCACATTTAACCTTAGAACTTATATATCCTCCTGTAATCTAGATTTAGTTATTCAATAAATGTTTTGTTATGTTGTTAAACCTGTCTCCTGTCTATCCGGAGATGCCTGTTGACTTGCTCACCTCCCTCGCCACTTGATAAAGAGCCATCTGAAATGACAATGTGAGCAGTCCTTGCAGACTGTTGCCGAGTAAGTGGTCAGTGGGGATTAACCCTTGGCCCATGGTTTCTCACAGTTATGAAGATTTAAAAATTTTTATTACTGAATGCTTTCGATTATTTGACCTTCTCACGAGTAAGGAATTAAGGAGAATATTATTCTGATATTAATTATTTAAATAAATGGGCCATTTGTAATCTGGCTCTAGTTATTTGAATAATTGAAACTTTGGATTGGTTTGAATATATCTAAATATTACTCAATATTAGGAAAATAGAAAATTTTAATTAAATGATAATTATATTGTAAATTATTCATTACTGTTCAATAATTTAAAGTCTACTTGTTAATGATTGTTTAAATGCTTTTATATGCCAGTTTTTGCATTATAGATGATTTAAACAATATAAAAATATTATAAAAAATAAATTTTAAATGCTGGGCAGAATTTTGTTCAACATTTTTCAATGAAAACAAATGTTTATCTTTTAGTTATTTGAATAGTAATTCAAATAACAAAAAGAGAATTTTGCATTAATATTCCTATAAATACATTTATTAGTAAAACATAACTTTTTTCTTTTAATTGCTAAAATGAGTTTTTCAAAAAAGTTTCTCAAGCTTGACCGAACAATGACGTAGAATTGTTACCTGATCAGAATTCTATATAAATAAATATTGTATATATTCTATCTATAATATCAATATTCTATACATTAGTATTTCTGCTTGTGAATTATTACAAGATATATAAATATATTTCTGATAGGTAAAAACTTTTTTAAATTGAACTGGTTGCACATTATAATTCAATTTACTTACTTACCATATTTCCTCACTTAAACCCGAACAGGATTTATTTTTAAACTCCTCCAGGGTTTATTTGGTGACTTAGATTTATGAAATTCAAATAAACCTCTTATTTGAGACTGGGATTTATTTTTAACAGTACCTTTATTTTGCAGTTTAATTGAGGAAATACAGTATGCATGCATTAAATTTAAAAGTTAAAATGTAATACTTTAAGTATTTATTTTTTGAATCACTTTATTGATTTTTTTTGTTGTTTCAAAGTTTTTAAAATTTAAATTGAAATTACAGTACACAAAAGTTATATAAAACTAATTTTCTATCATACTTATATAAAAATATATAAATGAAATATCAAAATTCACTTATCATCAGGGCAAACAAAGTACTGTATTTTTCACCTTAATAGACACATTTTAGTACCTAAAATTTATCTGAAAATTAGGATGCATTTTATACTGCAAAGAATATTTTTTTTCAAAAAATTGTGAGGAATATAGTATAGTGTCTTAAAAGATGAAAAATACAGTAAGTTATTCATTTTTATTTTTTATTTGCTCATTAAGCATATTATCAGTATATATATTTGTAGCATATGTTAATATGTAGAATATATTATTTATTATTAAATATGCATATTCAATTTTATCTTTTAATTAGTAGTTTAATTTAATAATTTAATTTTAACTAATAATAATAAGAATTTCCTACTTATTTCAGGGGCTTGATGGAAAAATGACATATTCCACTTTAGAAAGTTTTTAAGAAAAGGAAGGATTTGAGTTTCACTTCACCAGTGCTTTAATGTGCAACATTTTATTAACATGGATATACATCCCAAGGGATATGAAACTGAATTGTGAAAGCTTTTTAGAAGACAGATTAATATGATGCACAAATCCAAATTTGTTAATAACTTGTTTTTTATAGTTTTGTGGAATATGCCGTTTTTCAATCACATCCTTCATTTAATAATATACAGTAATAATTAGTAATATGCTAGTGAAATTAATTATAATATCTAAATTTAAAAGGAATTTGTTTTCTTATATCAATTACTAATACCATATTTATTACATTTTTAGTATGTAATAATGTTACCTCAAGATGCAACAGTAGAGGATTTGAAAGAGAAAGTTTCTCACAGAACAGGAGTTAATCCATCAGACGTATATAATTTTATGAATTTTTTTAATGTTAACTTTTTATAAAAATTAAAAATTTTTATGTTATTATATGACTTTAAATTATGTCACATAAAATTTATGCATAAAGTTGTAACTAAAATTATAACTTTTTAGAATTATATTTTACAAATTTAAAATAATTTATACCCATATTAGCCTGAATGTAAGTCAATCTCCAATTTTGGAATGCTTACTTTTTGGAAAAAGATTAAGACCTGAATATATTCAATCTTTCATACCAAAAATTTAGCACTTGCATGAAAAAAAATTTGGAAATTCATTGAAACAATACTACTACACTTTCATCTTCATCAGAACTTTCATTGTCATCATTCCTGCCTACTAATCCATTGCAGTCATGCTCTTCAAATGTGCAAGCCACTCAATATCTCTGTGCCTAGACATCAATTGTCCCAACATTTTTCTTAAAACCTGTAGTGAACTCCAAGCTGTGTGAGTCGTAGCTCTGTCCTGTTGAAACCACACATTAATTAAATCGAGTTATTTGAGTTCTGATCTCAGAAAGTTTTCCAGCAGGTTTACATAATGGCTAGCAGTCAATGTTACCATTATGCCTTCCTCCTTGGAGAAGTAGGGGCCCCATGATACCAAAATTGGTGACAATGCACCACACAGTAAGACATTCACTGTGCAGTGGTTTATAATGAAGCATTCAAAGGTTATTTTTTCCCCAATAATGGAAAATCTGCTTGTTTATCTTCATCTGCTCAAATGAAAGTGAGCCTTGTTTGCTAAAAATGAATACAGCATCTCTCAGAACAACTTGGAGAATATTCTCACATAACTCTTGGCAGCTTTCCCAGTCTGCAGCACTGAGTTCTTACATTGTCATCGCTCTGTAGGGATGAAATTACAGTTCCTTGTGTAAGATTCTTCTTTATACTTTTATCTCTAAGTTTTCAAAGCAGAAGCATGTTTATGTGCAGAACATCTTGAGGATCTCAAAAAAGAGTCCCTTACAGCTTGAATATTCTCAAGTGTTTGGATAGCTCGAGGCCTGCCAGATAGTTTTCTTTTTAGAGCTGACCCATTGCCCTGAAGTTAGTAATCTACAGCAGAATTGTTTTCTATATTGGAATATATCCATATCTTCATTGCGTAGCAATTATGAAATTGTTGTTTTTAATAAACACTTTGAGAGTGAATGCATGAGGTTCACCCAACCAAGGCATAAGACTACTGAAAACAATATAGGATGTGTTAACAAGAGATTTTAATAGTGCATTTTTAATAGGAGTTATTTGTTATGATAATTTCTTGTTAATATAATACAGTAAAACTTGTCTATGGAAGACCACACATGGCTCCTTTCAAAAAGTGGTCTTTTAGACAGGTGGTGCTGTAATACTGTATTTCCGCATATATTTGCACACTTTTTAGCCATTTCTAAGCAAAACTTGAGGTGAGCAAAAATAAGCAAATTTTTTCAACAACAGAACTATATTGGTACTGTATTTTATTCGTATTGGTTAACTTGATTAATAGGAGTCGTTGTGATTTTATAAGCCAGATTTAATATCTATATTTTAAAGATTAATATAGTATTTGCATTTTCTTAATTATAATGCACACTATCTTTTTTCCAACTTAATTAATTCAACTTGATTCTCTTCATTTGCTCCTCAGTTATGTGTATTACATCATCAATATAGAAGTGCATTGTATCTTTCCACCACTTTGGTTTTGGTTTTGTTAGTTTAATCTTATTTTAACTTTAAAAATACTGTATTTTTTTAAATATTTAATATTTTCTTATGTACAATAAGAAAAATTATTCATTAATAATAAAACAATTTTATTATTTCTTCTCATAATTCGATTTCATTACATCAATGACAATCATAGAATCGAAAAAGGAAGGTTGCCTGTTAAACTGATTTTTGCATTAATGCATTATTGTTTTTTTAATATTTTGTGTGCAAAACTTACTTGGATATTACTTTTCTAAAAATATCACAGAAATAAGGTAGGTTGATACAGAAACTATTTATTGCACATGTACTGTATATGAACTTCAAAAAAAAAAAAAAACTAAATTTTATCAAACGATGAGATCAGCCAATTAATTGTATCGTGTACAATATTTTATACTCCTAAGGAAAATACTGTAGGTCTACAGTACAATAAATTGTGTTTTCTCACAGTTAAACTTCGCTGCTAATTGCTGATGTGATAAACCATTTCCACTTTTGTGATACTTTAACACAATCTTCTAACAGCAGCACTTCACATTTTTTCATTTTTCACAGTGAAATTCATTTCGCATTTTTCAAACAAAGTGAAATGAATTTCCTTTGTAGCTAGATGAATTCATTAACACCTGCACCTAATTTCAAAAGTGAGAGAAGTGCCCAAAATGGGTTTGAACAATAGTTTAGACCAGATATATTTGTGGAAGTGGTTGCTTATTACAGTTGTTATATGTTGTTTTTGACCAAAAATCAATGCCTGTGGTCACATTACATAGATGGTTGTTTAATACAAGTAGAGGATTTGATCCTGGGATCCCGACCACTTTTTAGTTCTGAAATTTTCGGGATTAAGTTTTCCAGACCCCAAGATTTTCAGGATTGACATCATTTTAAAAAAGTTGCAAAATATTGCATGAAGCGAAACGTTCAGTGCGAGTGCTCTTAACAGAATTGCTTGCCTATCATTTTAATATAAAACTTCTTGTATTTTGAACTAAAATGATAGGCAAGCAGTTCTCACTGGGTTACCTGTTAGATGACCAGGGCCGGATTTAACAATCAGAGGCCCGTGGGCACAAATACAGTGGGGGCCACTTTTAAGAGTAGGCAATTCGATGGTTTAGAAAATTTACACAAAATACTGTACTTTCAACTAGATTTCAAATAGGAAGTTGTAAATTTCATTTAAAAATAAGGTTATTGTAAACATACATATATTTTATTGTGTAAAACTAATTATTTTAATTTAATAGAAAAATACCCATGTAAAATTTTTTTCCGGAATTTTCCTATATGTTTCATAGGTCTTTTCCCTGTGTTTAGTTTTCTCTGCCTGTGGCCCACATGATTAAGCCACACTAGGCTGTTGCTGTAATAGAAAAAAAATTTATGTTTAAACATAGTTTTGTGGTGGCCCTGGGTCCGCCCCCAAATGCCCTTCCGTAAATTCGGCCCTGCATAAAGGTTTTTTCAATTTATGTATGTTTAAAGAGATCTCACTGATGCTTGAAAAAAAATAACTTTAATATGAAGACTGAGTGATTTTAAGTCTGGTTAGTCTGACTCTAACAAGGAGACCCTATGGCTTTGGGGAAACGGATTTTGATGATCTTCGGTATGAAGGTAGTACACCGCGTGAGTGTACTACCTGTAAAATACTAAAGTGCAATACTCAAATGTAATCGAGAAAAATGAACGTAAAGTTTTCTTTAGCAATTTATGTATAAGTTACGCGTACTATCGCTTGAGCGTGCTGTGGCATGAGTGATAACGCTCCTGACTCATGCCTTGCATGCTCGGGTTCAATTCTCTTGTGTATAATTTTTTTTTATTCATAAATACTTATAATGTATTTATTTATTTACTCATTCATTTATTTTTTATTATTTATTTATTTTAATTTAATTTCTACTGTTCCAAGTCTAATATTTTTACTTCGAAAACCCACCTTTTTCAAGTTGAGAGAGAAGTATTAATACTTATGCCAGGTTTGAACATGGGTCTAGAGTCTTTTTCACTCACTCTTTAACTCTTTGTTGACCAATTTCCACGCATCCAACACATCCAATGTATTATTGTATAATTCTGTGCCTATCAGCATAGCATCTTCAGATAGTGTATCAGAAGATGTTGCAATTAAATTATTTTCGAAAAGTAAACTCTCATAATACACTACGCCATCGTTTAGCCGCTGCTTTGATACATCACTGTATAAAGAGTGATCATCAACAGTCTTTTCGTCACAACGTGAAGAACTTGCTTCTCTTGATGACATTTTTATAATTATAAAATAACTTTTCAAAATAAATTTCACCGCACAAATACGTCTATTCGTGTCAGAAATAAACTGCTATTTAGAGTTGTACAAAACAATATTCTACGTCTTTCTAGCCTAGTGCCAAAAAATAACTAGACAATGTTAATTTTGACAAAAAGTTACAAATTATCAGTTCAGATATATATATATATATATATATCTGAACTGACATTTAAACTTGATAATTTGTAACTTTTTGTCAAAATTAACATTGTCTAGTTATTTTTATATATAACATATAATATATAATTATATTATATAATTATAATATATAATTATAATGTAATTAACATATATATATATATATATCTTATTAATTTCTCTAATAAAATGTATTGAAAAATATCGTATTTAAAACTAAAGATATTAATAAATGTACGTGATTTTCTTTCGTACGAATATAATGATAATTTGATTTTTGGTGAATTTTTTAAAATAATATTCCTGACTGACCAGTATTGCCCTCGGTCATTTTACAAACTAAAAGTAAACAACAGGGCGTGCAAATTGGTCAACAAAGAGTTAAAAAGTGAGTGAAAAAGACTCTAGATCCATGTTCGAACCCGGCATAAGTATTAATAGTTCTCTCTCAACTTGAAAAAGGTGGGTTTTCGAAGTAAAAATATTAGACTTGGAACAGTAGAAATTAAATTAAAATAAATAAATAATAAAAAAATAAATGAATGAGTAAATAAATAAATACATTATAAGTATTTATGAATAAAAACAAATCATACACAAGAGAATTGAACCCGAGCACGCAAGCGCAGGAGTCAGGAGTGTTACCACTCACGCCACAGCACGCTGAAGCGATAGTACGCGTAACTTATACATAACGTGCTAAAGAAAACCTTAACTTCATTTTTCTCGATTACATTTGAGTATTGCATTTTAGTATTTTACAGGTAGTACACGCACACAGTGTACTACCTGCACACCGAAGATAATCAAAATCCGTTTCCCCAAAGCCGTAGGGTCTCCTTGTAAGTCTGATTAGTTAGAGTGATTCGATTAGCTAGGTGTACACAGTAAAATACGTTGACTTTTGTCAAAATTTTAATTTTGTTGATTTTTGTCTAAATTTTGATTTGTTGATTAACCCAGTCCATGCTGAAAACCTTTAGCATTAAGTAAATAGGTGGAATTCGTTATGCGGCGCATTTTTGCGTTTTTTGGGTAATTTTTTAAATCGCGATATTTCGCTTCAATATCGCGCTATATTCAATCTGTTTTTTGTGTTTGATTAAAAACATATTACAGTTTACAATTGTTTAATTTTTAGTTTTATACATATTTAAAATAATAAGTTTACGAACAAATTTGATGTTTACAAACAAAAGAAAAAAAAATTCATTTACAGGGAATTGCTGAACTTTGTACATCTATTAGATAGAAACATCTGTCCTCTTTTAAACAAAATAAACCACAGCTCTCTACCTAGAGCAGGGGAGAAGTTATTGCCATTATTCACACTATGTCTGTAATTACTTAGCTGGGAGAGTAGTGGATTGTTATTGTGAACGACACCGATTAGTCAGCTGTACGACTGACACGGCTTTGCTCTTATTTTTGTAAAATAATTAAATGTATTCAAAATATATATGAATTCATTTGACAAAAATTTTAAAGCCAATTAACAGCACGAACATCTTCCATACACTTACTATAGGAAGGTGGAGTTTCCCGGGAATATTTATCGCTAGATAGTTTTAAAAACATATTTTCTCATCTAAATATTGTCAAATTAGCTAATTTAATGTCTAAGTGCATTAAATTAGTTAATTAGAGCTAAAAATCGATTTAAAAAGCAAATTGACTGTGATTGTTTACATTTTACTTCGAAGGTTGGAGGCGGGCTTTTTGCAGCAATTTTTTTCTTTCACAAGTCTGTGATTAGTTAAAGTAATGTCAACAAAGACAGAAGATACCCAATAAAACCTTAGAAGAAGTTTTCCTTTGATTGTTTTCAGCCAACTGTGTAGTTAACTGCGAAGATTTACTTTATAATAGTAGGGGAATGTATTTACCGAAATATTTATGGTCCAGGGGTGGTAACAAAACACATTGGCTTAAACAAAGTTAATCGACCTACAGAAGAGCGAATCAAAGCTAAGATCACTGGAAAACTCTAATATAATGCAAATTAATCAAATTTTTTGATTAACTTTTTAATTTTTACTGATTGGTATGTTTCGCATCACCAATAAATGAAGAAGTCACGTGATACATACCGATCGGTAGCTAACCGCACGGAAAAGGTTAAAGAGCTGATTTCTGTAAGACTTTCTTATTTTTTATTTTTTTTATTAACCCTCAATACCGAAATAATCCCAAGATCTCGGGATTGACTAAGTATAATCCTGAAATTCCGTGATTAGAAATAAGGGCCAGGATCGAATTCCCTAAATACTTGTAACTTATACGAAGACTCTATGTATAAACTATTCTGTGCCAGAAATTTTTGCCTGTTTTGACAGGTGCCCATCAAATGCAGGTGGTTGCCTAAGCAGTTTTTACTGTATATAAATATACAGTAGAAACTCGATTATCTGAATTTGATTGGATTAGGGTCTTTCAGATAAACAAAATTTTGGATAATCCAGAAACTTTGTTTTTTGTGTGTTTTGGGTACATCAAGCACTGTGCGTTTAAATTTTAATGAACAATAAATAGTGTAATGCAATTATTGTATTTAAAGGTAAATTAATTTACCCAAAATGTAACTTGAATTAATATATTATACACTGTATATAACCTAATTTCCTTGTGCAACAATCAGCAGATGACATAGTGATTTCTAATTACATAGAGAGTTTGGTCTTTCTATACTCTGTGGTATGTACAGTGTTGCATGTTTTTTTAACTGTTTTGGATAATCAAGTTTCCACTGTATATATTTATCTATTTCATTATAACTTTTTATATTAATATCCATTAAGATATTTAAAGAATTCAAAAACTTTTTTCACTTATTGTATAGTAATTTAATTACAGTTTATGTTATTTATTCTCCATTCTATCTGTTTTCAGTTTACTATTAAAATTTAAAAGTAAACATCTTTCAAAACACGAATGCATTAAAAATAAAATGTTTTATATTTAAGTAATAATTTTTTAATATTATAACTCTTAACTTTTGATTAAGTAAGTTCAATCATTTTAATTTTAAAAATAAATAGAATATTGCACGAATAAGATATATTTTTTTGATATTTTAAAGTTACGAGTATTCGAAGTATATAAAAACAAATTTCACAAATTTTTTGGAAAAGGCACCAGTTTATCATCAGTTACTTTAAATGATATCATATTTGTGTAAGTATTAATATTATGAAATAATTATATTGAAATAATATTTAGTTAAAATAAATGGTTTAATTGTACACATCAATAGTTTTGAAGTTCTTAGCGAAAAATTAGCCGGAGAACCAGTCGTTGAATTTTCTGTTGTTCAGGTATTTTAATTAATTAAATATTGCTTTTACTATTTATGTTGTATGTATTTAATTTTGATATGCGACTTGCAGCGTATTACCATGCCATGGCCAGTATTACGTTGTTCTTATTGCAATCGAGATTGTCCACCAGGCGGAACAAAATTGAAACGATGTACGAATTGTTATAGAGCTGGCTATTGTGACCAGTAAGTAATACTTTTTTAATTGAGTAGAGTTTGTTATTATTTTATTTATTTATTGAATTTTTGACAAATATGTAAATATTGTAAAAAGTGAATTTTTGTTCTGTTTTGATGATTTTTGTATATGTAATTGATTATTCAAATTTTATCACATTATATATTTTGAGGCAAAGTGTTAGCAAAATCTCTTCTATGTGGCTTAAAGAATTGAGTTAATTTTCAAAATTTGTTTGGTCAATTTTGATTAAACTTTGTCATTTTACATTATATAAGACAGGGAAATTAAAAATGTAATAAAAATTGGGAGTTCATGATTTCGTTTTTGAGATACAATAAGGTTAAAGTGACTATATCCAAGATTGCTAGCATAAGTTCATGCAATTTTTTACTGTGACAGTCACATCACCAGTGACGATGTCACTTCCACAGTTGCAACAAGTGATTGTTACAGATGACCCTCAAAACAATGTTATTGACTTGCTAGTGCTTTGACTTAATTCTTAGTTCGTGTTTGGACAGAAAATGAACTGTGTCTAACGAACTATCCCATTGTGTTGTATTTTGATTTATTTAAATTTTTTTTTTAGTTAATGTGAATTTATTATAGTTTTTTAATTTACTAATACTAAAATCTTTTCCAATGCAATAAAATTTTATATTGGAAAAAATTTATTTTACAGATATTTCTATTTTTTATCTTTGTGATTTTGCAGTCTGATTGCCTGTTGGTCTTAGTACATTTTCTTAAGATTTAACCAATATTCAAGTTTATTTATAGCTTAAAGCAGGAATTTTTAGATTTTCATATGCATGTTCTGGTACTGGTACTGTTTACAACTTATTACAGTAAAACTTTGTTATTTTGAAATTTGAGACCAAAAAAACAACTTCAAATTATCTGGGTTTGAATTATCTGAACTTTTTTTGAATTGAAGGTTTTTGTAATTCTTGAATAAAATTATGACATTATTTTATATAATTTCACCCATTCATTTACAAATGCATTAATATTACAAGTTATTACTTAGTAATTTAAGCTATTTTGAAAAAACAGTCAGCTGGTGTGTACTTAATGAAAACATAACCAAATTACATTCAAAGCAAGATCTGAAAATAACATATGAGAGAAGCTTAAGAGCTTCAATAAGAATTACCACAAATTTTGTCTTAAGTTTGAGAGTATAGAAATCATCTGATCTGATGAAAACAAGCTCTATTAACGGCTAAAGCTATAAACGTGCATTCTATCGTGAATATAGACATGTATCTAATGGATTTTGAAATTATTGAAAAATAGATTTTTGTGAAAAATGTCCAAAATAATTAAATGCCAAACAGATGTCTTCCATAAAAATAAATAAAAGTAAAAATAAATGATTTTCATTAGCAACATGTACAATGTCTGAATGACTTTGAATGGGCATCTAATAAATTAACAATGTGTAATCAGTAAAACCAAAAATGAAACTGCCACTTGGACATGGAAACTTTCCTTATAAATGTGTAATATGATGGAAGATTTTGAATTAAATGATATTTTTGCAGGTCACTGGACCAGATAATCACTTTGAATTTAATCCCCATTTCAAATTCATATATTAAATACATACAATTATGAAATTTAATAACTTACTAATTTGAGATTTGTAAGATTTTTTAGATATTTAAAAATATTTTCAGGTGTTAAGTTTGTCAAATTATTTTATACTTCAAGATATATAATGAATTATATATAGGAGATTTATAATGATAACTTTATGCATTGAACTGAAAGCATTAAATTGTTAAATTATTTTGTATAAAAATTTATATAGATTTAATATTATAAATCTTTTGTTTAATAGTAATAATGAGTGATTGGTTAATTACAAGAAATTTTTTTTTAACTTTCATACTGAAATAAAAATTTTTTTATAACAATTTTAAAGAACTTGTCAGAAATATCATTGGGTGCAGCATAAAAGTCATTGCAAGTTAACACCCGAATTTGTTGGCTGCCCTTTTATTATAAGTCTACCTAAATCTAAAGCAACTTTTTCAAAGATCTGTCAACAAATGGAAGCATTTTCAAGGTAAATTTTATTTATATTTCTAATTTAATAATTTAAATTAAAGAATTAACTTTTAAAATTTCTTCACTTTAACGTAATAGTTTAATTAACTCTAATTTGATGCAATCTGTATGATAACTTTAGAAAGTGGTGTATTGTTGATGACGTTAACACATTTATATATTATTTATAGTGACATCATCACCATGCCGGGCTGCAGTTCTTAATTATATTTTTTAAATTTAAAATATATACACTCCACTTCAAATTAGTAGTGTCTTGTCCCCCTGTACATCATACTTTTCCTGTTAGCAACAGAGTCATGCTGGTTATCTAACTTCTTTCAGGGGAAAATTTTTGAATTGAAATAATGTGACTTCCAGTTTGCATCAGAAGTTCACATATAGTTATTTGAGGCCTCCTTCCCTAATCTTTCCATATCTGGTCTCAGTGTTCATCTGTCTAACTCCATTCTCCGATTAAGGAATAACAGATGACAGTGGGATTTATAGGTCTACAATTTTGTACAAATTGCAGCTCAATAAAATGAATTATATATATGTGAAATTTCACTCTAATAATAATTGAAATAAAATAATACTTTTAAAAAATATTAAATCATAATGTGCTTTGATAATAATCATCACTGTTTTTAAATTCTTCCTAAATTGTGTTTGAATATATTGAATATTTATTTTCCAATTTTATGCATTTAAATATCGTTCTTTAAAATTGTCAATGCTTTTTGGGTAATAGATATTTAATTTCAATTGATTTTGGTGAAAAAATAAAAGGTATGGGGTCTTTATTTGAATTCTTTCAGTGGTTTCTTTCAATTTTACATCTAGGTCCTAGAGTAGCAATTTAGCATTAAGGCCAACCAACTTTATCTGCTCGGGCTTTGGATTAATGGTGACAATAGTCGCAGCTCTCCCTTGCCTTGGGCTTTGCAAATAAAACTCTTAGACATCAACAACAAATGTTCAAATTTACTCTTCTTTTTGTTGGAAGGTTTGTTGAGAAATCCATAAATTGGCACTAAGTAACAAATTGAACAGTCAAAATCACATTTTGGTATCATCATGGAGTAACAGCAAAATAAAAAGAAATTGGCACTAAAATTTGGTAGATGGTACTATGGTCAATATTGACAAAACTAATTTATTTAAAATACTTTGATTGTCTTTTTCACTGTTGAAAAGTACATGCATTTATTTTACTAATACATAATTCATTTTATTATAGATTCTACAAAATTAAAATGGTTTAGTTCAAAAATAAAAATGATTCTTAATTTTATTTTATTATTTAAATAAAATAAGTATTAGTGTAAGTATGAAAAAAGTCTTTTAATTAAAGAAAGCAGGAATTTATACAGTAGGGAGTGAGCAAGAGGTGTTCTAACAATAAAAAAAAAAAAACAACTAAATCACTAGATGGTGTGCAAGCACCCAACATGTTTGTTCCAAAGACTTAAAATAATACCTTTGCCACTCTCCACATTTGAAATATTGCACCTTTCTCAAATCTGTTTTCAGTGGCATCATCTATAGGGTAATAAGAGGCTTAATTTGATATTTGAACCATATTTTTAGTCCCAGTCTTTTACTCATAGCAAGTCTTACAGATTCAAACTCTCTTTCAATTAATTTCTCAGTTTTCACCTTGCAATGTTTATAACAGTGATAAAAACTGGTCTTTATTTCTGTGATATGCCTGAACATAATTACAGTACTTATTCAAAAACAAATGAGCAAGAGACTAAGATTTCCAAAGACCATATGTGTTGTGTAAGCATGGTGAAAGAGGAGGACAACTTAGTGATTGGAACAGCAAAAACCCTTGATGTTTTAAGAAAGTGAGAGCATTACCATTACCAGTTGCTTATTATTCTAATAGCAATGACTGGTTGCTGAAGTGGGACCAAAAACTTAACCATAAAATCCTTCTATTCTTTGACAATTACACCACATCAAGTGACAAGCACTTTAATTCACAAAAAAAAAAATCACACACTTGCCACTCAATACTATATTACTCATTCAATTTTATGAATAGGGCATAATTGGAACTATGAAAGCATATTATTCCCACAAATGCATGGTTGACTTCTGACAGTTCATGAAGGTTCTGATGGTTGACTCCGAGACATTGAAATTATGAAAATGAATGCAGAAACACTGTCTAAAGAGACGAATCTTCTAGATGCTCTTCACCTTTTTAAATAAAGCCAGAATGAAGTTAAACTAATTTCAATTTTCAACTGTTTTAATCACAGGGAATTTACTAAAGCTGCAAATGAGGGTGCAGCTAAAGAAGAAATGAAGGAAAACAATAATGATTTTAAGTCCTGACAATATGTCAAGTGTCTGATTTTAATGTTTGGATGAAAATTTATGAAGGCATCTGCACTGAAGAACTTCTTATAGAAGAAATCTATTCTGCTGTAATGGAGAAGGGGCTACAATGATAATAGTGATCTGGCTATGAAAGTTTTGAGGTCCACATAACTAACTTCCAGTAACTATTGTGGCAAATGTTGGAGGTCATAAGACACAAAGTACTGTACATTGTCAATCAAATGTACGATGCAATGTTCATACGAATGCTTTTTTAGTGATATATTATGTTGACATTATAGACATACAAAATAAATGAATTTTTTACTATCACTTGATACTATACAGGAGATGTTTTTCATTTTCTACCTTTATATATATATATATAGTCATCATCAATTATTATGATTACTTTGACTTGGTTCTGACTTGATCACAATAAGGGTGTCCATTGCATTTCTTATTTTTAATTCAGCAGAAAGGTTGTAAAATACAAAAAAGAAAATCAGTTTTATTTAAAATTAATTTATCTTATGTTTCTTTCTTATATATTTATATGATATTATTTATCTTATAAATTTTAATTTATATATGTTTTATTAATTATGTTATTTTTTCTAAAAAAAATAAATAGGTTTTATATGAAAATGCAATGAAACATTACAGTAAAAATTTGTTTGAAATATTTTTATATCATTATCATAAAAAAATTAAAAAAAAAAGATTTTAACTTGAATAACCTCATATTGCAATTAACAAATTGTGTATCTCTAATGTTAAGTATTTGTAAAAAATTTCTTTTATTTTAAAAGCAAATTGTGAATAATGTATATTTTGACATTTAGGTATTCTGTTGATGTATTTCAACCACCATTGCAATTACCTGCTTCTAATAAAGGAAGTTCAACTTGTACATCAACCACTTCCTTAAGTGAACAATCTAGTAATATGAAAAAATCTGACTATGGTAGCTTAGATTCTGGATTGTCAACTTTGAATCGTAGTAGTTGTATTTTTTCTTCAACTAATGAATTATCTCTTAATGAAAGTGATAATATTACACAAGAATCTGATTCTGTTCTTAGTTCTGATGATTTAACAATCTGTGCAACAAGAGATGATGAAAGCACTCCTCATAAAGAATCAACAGTTTCTATTGATACTGTTAATTCGACAGGCTTTATGAATTTTGAAAGATATGAAATTGGAAATAATGAAGATTCAATAGAAAAAGAGGTTAGCTATTTTTATTTTATATTTAAATCAGCTCGTTTCTAGAATTAAGAATGTTTATTATTTAAGTAAAGCATTTTCCTTTAATATTTTTTTTCGTAAAATGAAGAAACAATCTGTTAAATTTCTGTTATATCATGTCTACTTGGACCTTGTTTATTAATAGGACTTACTATATTGGTGTAGTTTCCAATTAGCTAATAGAGAACTTAGTCAAAAGTCAAAACAAAATATTTTTATTTCCAAGTTCTCTATTAGCTAATTGGAAACTACACCAATATAGTTAGTCCTATTAATAAACAAGGTCCAAGTAGACATGATATACAGAGAAATTTACAAGAATAAGGACAAAGGACATAGAGGTAAAAAGAATGAACAGCCAACTTTATATAGTTGGATTATGTCAAATAAACACAAAATGCAAACAGTTTGATGTCTTGTGTCTAATTTGATTTGTTTATTTGAAAATCAGTTTTCACTCAACCTGTGCTGACTAATTTATAACTATGACTAATTACTTGTGCATTCTTTTACAGCATAAATTTTACTTAGTTCTAATGCTAACAAATTTCTTTTCATTCCATAAAATCTTTATTTTATGTAATTATTTGTTATATTATTTCCAGCACACAATGTTTTTCATTAAATTTGTCATAAAAATTTTTCACAGTTAAATTATTTTTTAATTTGGGAGATGAAATAATTTTCAATTTCCATTATAAGAAATTAATTCAGTCAAAAAAAAAAAATTATGCCATAATTATTTTGAAAATGAAATCTTATTTAAACAGCTCATTCTATTGTTGTTTTCTCTTTTAGATCTCAAAAATATTTTAAACTAATCTTTATCATTTAGTAAAATAGTAGAGAAATAAAAACAAGTTAAAATTTAATAAAGTTAATTTTATAAATATAATTTTTCCTAAATGAGTGTTAATTACTGGATTTTCAGTCTATAATTAAGCTAATGGTTATAAATATATAATTTGGCCTAAAAGTAAGCAGACAGACTGTCATGTTGTTCTAAGATCAATAATTAGAAATTAAATTATTTTATTTTATTTATTTTAAATGCATTTACTTACTTTGTAACATGCTATTTGTAATAAACTATTGTAGCATCAATAGTTTATGCTATTTCTTCTCATTCTTAATAAGAAAAATTTGATCAAATGAATTATTTGTTTTAGGTTTTATGATAAATTAGAAGATAGTCCAGTTTTTAAAAACATTTAAACTAATGTGTAATAATAAGTTTAGGAAAGTTAATAACTAACTTGAAAAAATTGATAGATAGGATAACAATATATCTAAAAATAGATTTTTTTTAAAAAATTTTTATTCATTAAATATAATGAATAAAATTAAATATTCTTAAATAATATTCTTAATGAATTAGAAATTAAAATTAAATACTTAAAGTATTTAATTTTAGCTTAAATTATTGAAACTAGGTAGAAATATATGAATTTACACTACTGTATACTTGCATACTCTGATTGCTTTACTATTTTTGAACTACAGCTTATTAAATATGTTTTCAATATATCATTAAAATGATTAACATTTAATATTATTTTTGTTCATTCTTAGTTATTTTAATAAATTATGAAGTCTAAACAACTGATAATTATGTAAAAATTAAAAAGTTAAACAGCAGTTAATGCTCTACAAAATCTGTTTAAATATTTTTAGTTTTCATAATGCAATTGTTATACAAACTAATTTTTCAAATAAAACTCTATTATTAATATTCCATATTTCATATTTTTCTTTTATTTTTTAAGTACTATTGATATTATATGTAATATATATACAGGGTGTTTGGAAAGTCACTGTGCACTTTTTTAATCATATTTTCTCATTATTTCCAAAGACTTGGCCCTAACACTCACCAGATCTAAATCCAGCAGATTTTTATCTATAAAGAGCAGAAAAATCTGCAGTGTATTGCAATCATCTGCACATGCTGGATGTTTTGAAAGCAGCAATAACAGCATTTAATCAGTCTTTCAAGTGAGCAACCGATAGCAGTGTTTAGAAACAAAATAAGAAGGATCCAAGCCTGTATTGATGCTAACGAGGGTCACTTTCAACATTGTTTTTAATTGTCATTCATTTTACCTCCTGTATTTATTAAAAGACATGTTTCAATATAGAATATATTGAAACATGTCTTTTAATAAATATATAAGTGCACAGAGTCTTTCTGAACACCCTGTGTGTGTATATATTTATATATATATATATATTTTTTTTTTTGGTGTATGGAAAATTTTGGTGAATAAATCTTTTATTTAATTTCTTTTAGAAAGAAATAGATGATGAAAAAGATCATGTGTCTGAATTTTCTAAAGATGATGATAATAGTTTAAATAATATAAGTAATGTTTCAGAATTAGAATCTAAAAATGAACCACTCATAAGAGTAGTTTTTGGTAAACAGCAAGATAATATTAGTACAACACCTCCCTTATTTAATATCCATCCTGTTAATCAGTTTGGTCAAACATTAGCTGGTGCAGACGGTGAAAGATTTAGAGATAAAGGTAAATTATTTTATTATTATATAAGATGATATATTAAAAATAAAATGGACTTTTTTAATTTATAGGAGAAGAACCACTTGATATTTCAGGATATGATTACTTAGCAATGGATTGGAAAAATAATGAAAAAAAGCAAAGTTATGTACTTGTGCAATCAAAAGAATTGGTAAGAAATGTTTTCAATACTAAAATATTTTTATAAAATATTTATTAACTTTTTAAACATATGAAATTTAGTTCAGTTGGTGAATTTGATCATTTGCAGTTGATCATTATTTATTACTATGGGGAATAATCTATGAGTAATAGTAAAAATTCAATACAAAATTACATGGCTTATTTGATATTAAATACTATATTGTTTGATTTCATATTAGAGGTTACTTTATATTTCATCATATGAAATTAAGTTTAAAAAATTCACAATGAGTTGCTTAACTTTTCCAGCAATGTTTTGTGGTACCGTCTGTTATGATATTTTATTAAAAAACTTTTCATATTTATAATTATTATAAAGTGCCAAAAAGCTTAATTTTGAGGCTAGTAATGGGTTTTATAAAAAAAATTGTAAATGCTAATAACAAGTAAAATTGTCATTAAGTCCAATCCTATTTTCCTTTATCTCTCCACCCCTTCAATATTTAACTACCAAAATTTAATAGCATCAATCCCTCTAATACACAAACAATTTCCTGCAAAATTCCAGAAATTTTTGACAAAAAGCACAGCAGTTATTAATCTCCAAAGAGGGTGAACAAAATCATGCCACCACACACACGACACACACACACTAATGTTTATATATATAGAAAAAACCTCTAAATTTATTTGCATTTCTTGATGTTTCAAGGTTCTGAGCCCAAAAATGTAAAAATCTTCAGGGATCATGTTTTGACTGATCACCATACTTTCCCAGCTTTCTGACTGTGTTATATGTTAGGTCAGCCGGGGATACAGAGGTTGGAATGCACTTGTTGTATCACTTATTCAGCAGCGCAATTGTTAAGATTGGCCCACTGAGTCAAAAGATGGCTTCCTAAGACTTAAATGAGAAACAGAAGTCCATGAGGATCTCCTGCAAGTTGTTTTTCCTGATACCAGCCTAGTTATAGCATTAGACATGCTTGTAACCCTTTTAAAGGAATTTTGAGTGGGAGGGTCACCAGTAAGTGAAAAGGCTGTTAGCTTGGATTCGAGTCAAAAATGAGACCATGTTAGAAGAATAACAAGAATTTAATAAAATTAAATTAAAACGTACAAGAACAATCTATTCGAGACCTATCTCATGGAGAGAGTTTACAATAATCCTGAAGTTATATACTACTTCATCTAAATCTGAAGTTAGGTGTCTTTTCTTGTGGATCAGGAGCAATGAAATTTCTGTCGAAGTTCTTTAGAAAAATGGTGGATTTCTTTGACGGTGGATTGGGGTGACAACTTCTGGTTGTGGAATTGATCTTCTCTTCTCAATGATCAGCAGTGAACTCCCCAATCAAAGGAAACGATTTGGTATATTTTAAGGATTTCATCCAATCAAATGATGGATTTTTATATACGTCAACGGGATGTATGGGGGTGATTATAAGGGGTGAACATCCAGAGTGATGCTTAAGTTTAGTGAGAGAGTAAATGAGATTTGTCTGATAAATTTAATTTTATAAAATTGTTGATTCTTTTAAAATATAATATTTTCTTATGGAAATACCATACTTTTTCAAAAAGAAAAATTTAGATCAAATTCATAAATTAATCACTTCAAAAATCTCTTTGTAGAAGTTTTAAGTTTACAGCTATCTTTTTAGCCATATTTCTGGTGAATATTATTCATTGTAATTATTTATTCTTTATTTTTTAAATATTACAATGCAATGTCATCACAATAATGGAAGTTTTCCCTCCTTTAACAAGAAAACAAAACATTTTAAAATTTAAATTTAATTAGAAATATTTTGTTATCTAATTTTATTGTAAGAAATTTTTGTAATTACAGTAGAGAGTCGTTAATCAGAACCCTGGTAATCGGAATCGCCAGTAATCGGCGCGATTTTCAGTCGGACTGTGTCGTGCTGAATCGAACGTTTTTGATACTAAATTTACTTCTAAAGTATAATTTTCATGTTTTTATAGTCTTCAATATATTTATTTTGTTTGTACAAAATGCAGAAATAATTTTTAACGATACGATAGCCTCGATTATTATTATAAAAATTTTCGTTAGGCTTAAAATCGACGCAAATTCAACACGAAGCGACACGCAACAGAGAAAAATTCAACACGAAGCGACACGCAACGGAAAAAAAAATTTGAACATCGGACAGATTAATATATTTTTTCGTACATAATTGGTATTCGTAACAAATGACTAATCTGAACCACCCAGTCCCCAATTGATTCCGATTTTCGACTCTCTACTGTAATTAGTAACTTTCCGATTAAAGTTGATAAATACCAGATTATGATACATTATCAATAAATTGTAAGTAAATAATTATTGAAAGCTTATTAAAAATATTGTTAACAGTATAAAAAATGGTTATAGTTTATTTAGTTAACCCAGTTAAGATAACTTTCTTACTCATGAAAAATAATTAATCAAAAAGGAAGTATGACGATATTATCCATGATATAAATTTATTTTTAATCAAAATAATTTCCAAATAAACAACTTACTATGACACCTTACAAACGTGCAGCCCAATTTTTATTACTTCCAAACGTTTTCAGTCATGTTAAATGACCTTCCTGAAGAAAAACCAAAACGAAATAAAAACAAACGGTTAAAGCAACTGTAAAAATCAAACGCTTAGTACAAATCAAAAATTTTTACAGTTGCTTTAACCGTTTGTTTTTTTTCGTTTTGGTTTTTCTTGAGGAAGGTCATTTAACATGACTGAAAATGTTTGGAAGTAATAAAAATTGGGCTGCATGTTCGTAAGGTGTCGTAGTAAGTTGTTTATTTGTAAATATTATGCAGTCTTGAAAGAATTGCAAAGTAATTTCATTTTTGACAAGAAAAACTTCATCAGTTAATGCTTGGAACAAAAAATAAAATCAAATGATTGCATTTGAAGATAATTTTTCCAACCGACCTCAGTGCACCCGAAGAAGGCCTTTCAAAACGGCCGAAAACGTTTGTGCTTATTAATTTGTTTGCTAGAAACAGCGTGTGTAAGGTTTTTTGTGCCTACAATAATTTAAAATAAAAAAAAACTAAAACAAAACATTTGTAAAACTAGCAATTGATTTTTGTTTCATCTTATAAAAACATTGGGAGAACTATACTTCCCTCTGACAAAAAATGGCATAATTTCTTATGAATGCAAGTTCTAATGTAGAAATGTTGCATCTATTGTTAGTCTTAATATAGATGACTTTTGTCCCGAATAAAACTTTTTGATGTCTTAGCCTTAGCAATAATTTTATTTTGTCCCACTTTGGTTCATAACTGTTTTCTATGATTAGGGTGGCCAGAGCTGTTGTTGTTCTCTGGTATTTTTCATTCCTTTGGTGTTCTGTAATGCACTTGAATAAATTCCTCTGTGTTGCTGCAATATAAAGTAAGGTTCTGCTTCCCAGTTTTCCTAGTGGTATCGCATATACTTCTGCTCTCTCCTCTTGTACTGTTTATTGCTATCATTACAACACAATCTACACAGTATGCTGGATTGTTATCAGTAACTGGAAAGGCAGATTTTTACATAATTTAATAATTTAGGTGTGATGTTTCCTGCAAAGAATATTGGGATAGAAGAAAAACAATTTTCTATATGGTTCTAGAGTAGTCAGAGGATATAACTGATGTTTAATAACATTGTTGTTTAAATATTTAAATTTTGATGCAGAAAAACCACTATTGTGTGTAGATTTCCTAATTATATCTGTCTTGTTGTAATACAGCTTTAGATGAAGAATAAGTGTATGCCCTTCATACATGCAACATGAGTGCTGATAAGGAAAACTTTAATTTAAATTTAACTCCTTTGTTCAATTTTTTTTTGTCTCAAACATTAATCAATGAAGTTTTTCTTGTTAAAAGGGAAGGTACAGTACTTTAATTAAAAATAAATTTGTATCATGGATAATGTGATTTTAATTGCTTTTTGAGAACTAAGAGTTGAAATTAAGGTTTCAAGACTTAAATTCACGGAAAAAATATTAAAGATGCAAATTTTTAAGAAACTTCATAGTTTTTATTAAATAGAATAATTTTATTATACAAACTATCAATTACTCTTTAATAATTAAAACTATTGATGTAAAATTTATTATTGATCTCTATTAATAGAATCAAATTATGCACTACATCTAATGATAAAAATTTTTTACATATGACCTAGTTTCTTTAGGTTACACTATAGGGTTGTGATCTTGATTTACTCTTATATTGCATGTCAATACAGATGATTGAGATAAATAAACCCTATACCACCAAGCTGAACACAACACCACTACATTACAACCTTGCAGCAACATCCTTTTACTGATATAGTATGTTACTGGCATTCTGATTGGAACGCAAGAGGGTGTCTTGACAATGCATTCAAAAGTGTCATAAACTGTATATAATTTTGTAATCATTCTGTGAACAGATTCTCAAGAAACTGCTTAGTAATGGGAAATTTACATACAAAAATATGAGAAAATCAGGTATTAAGCTTGTTAACTTGAAGTTGGGATTTTTTAATTCTTAAACTTTAAATTAATAGATAATGTATTATTTTTATTTTAAAATTAAAATGTATATGATTATTGCAGAAAAATCCACTTTACTTAGGTTTGCTTAAAAATGGATCAAAATTTCAATAATATATGAGATTATTTTCAAAACATGTTCATGCTGATTAAAAGTTCCTTTTAAGTAATTTATTTTGAATAAGGATTTATATATATACACACATACATATACATATTTCCTGAGTAGATCATTAAAAACAACAACAAAAAATTACCATATTATTGATTATTCTTCATATTTATTATAATGTTATACATTCCTTAATTCCTTAAAAGTGAAATTGCAACACCACAAAAAATTGCAGGACGGTAGAGTTGACAGAGATATGCAAATGATTAAATTTGCATACATATCAGGTCATGTGGTACCCAGTTTTGAGCTATAAAGATCAGCAGCCAGCTCAGGCCATAAATGCTATCAGCAATAGTTCAGGGAGCAAACCTTTGAAGAAGTGTAAAATATGCCTTGGAGATGACAGTGAGATAAATACCACAAGTTAATGGCTGGGAAACAAGACCATATCCTGGAACTGCACGACCTCACTATTGCCAGACATGTTGGGCGTGACATGAGAATCATTCAGCAATGTGTGACACAATGAATACAGGAACATCTTTGAACATGTCAAAGAAGCAGTGGATCACACTAGTGCACAACAGAACACATAGACCAGCACATTTGCCAAATGGTCTATTGGTACTTGTTTGCCACAGCACATGACATCTAAAGTCTCCTGTTGCCATCAATGAGTGCATCTGTGTCCACTCAAACCATTAGCAACAGGTTGCATGAAGTTGGGCTGCACACATGGCAACCAGCAACAGGGTGCCATTAACCACTTGTCACAGGCTGCACACCTTTTATGTTATTGTTGTCATTGCAACTGGATCACTGAATGGTATCAAGTATTGTTTACAGGCGAATCCTGCTTCTGTCTGTGGAGGATTGACAAATGTGGCAGTATCCTGGGAAATGCTACATGCCAGTCCTTTCCACTGAGCTTTACACTGGTTCCATCATAAGGCATCATGGTTTGGGGAGACATCATGTTCGATCAGTGGACAGATACAGATACAGATATATTTTATTCAACACATTAGGTACAGCGTATACTGGGTGCCACATAGGTATAACCCAGTTTGATACATTGAAAATAATGACACGCTAGATAAATAGTATTGGTTACAATTATTAGAGTGGATTAACAGGAATTTGTTACAGATATTTACAATTGATGATTGAATAAGATAGTTAGTAGGAGATAATAAAATAAAAAAAAATTAGTTAAATTAAATATCAGGTACAATTAATTCAGTACAATAATTAATTAATACAAAAGGAATTAGTTACAAGTACTTATTTACAATATATACATGCAATGACAACCAAGTTTACAGTCCAATACAAATTAAGTCTTAGCAATCGGGTAAATTGACATAAATTTGAAGATACACAGGATTGTTGATGAGATGATTGCCGCCAAAGCAACAAGCACAGAAGGGCGTGAATAGGATGAGGTGAGGCAGAGAAGACAAGGTGATCTTTGGGCAGAAGAGGCTAGGAGTAGGCATTGACTGTGGTTCGTTCGAAGTATTTAGTGATGAGTGTATTTAGTGATGAATGCTAAGAAAGCATCATAAGTGTCCTCATAGTCGAAGATTATTGTACAATCAGTGGGCCATATTTCCCTATGTGCCTCAATAGTGAGCATAAGGTGAAACCTCTCCGGTTCTAACATCGGGCAGTCAAAGAAGTAGTGTCGACTGCTGTCCTCAACACCACACAGGGAGCAGTTAGGATTGGATGCGTTAGTGAACCTTGTAAGGTATGAATTGAACCTGCCATGATTACTAAGGAATTGACTAGCATGATGGCAAGGTTTGTACCACCTGCTAAAGATAAAAGGCTCAATGATAGGGATGAAATTATATGTGGTATGATGGTTATTATCATTCCAGTCCTGCTGCCAGGAAAGAATAAGATCCTTCCAAAGTAGGTTCTTGATGGTTTTAGAGGCTAGTTTAGTATAAGAGATAAGGAGGTCGGTGTCATCTCCTGCAGATTTTGCCAGGGCATCGGCACGCTCATTACTGGGCGTGCCCTGGTGGGCTCGTGTCCAATAAATGAAATAGCGGTTGGTAGTGTTGTTGATGATATCTTTTATTTCATTGGTGATGGGGTGTTCGGTGGCATTTTGCAGCAGGGAGATGGACAAAGCACTATCCGAAACAATGGCCGCAATGTTGTTAGTGTAGTTGGTGACTGACCAAGTCACCGCCATTTTGATGACAAACAACTCTGCCTGGAGTACAGAACAGTGTTTGCCCAGCCGGTAACGTCCAGTTGCAATCTCGTTGCTGTTGTGGAAGGCCACAAAACCGCTACCCACCTTAAAGTCCGCTTTTGAGCCGTCTGTATAAATTTCAATGTTTTGCATGCTCGGGCTGAGAGGTGATTAAATTGGGTATTGCCGGATGTCTGGTAAGAGCATAATCAATGCTGCTTTCAAAGTCCCTGCTATTGATGATATAGGTTTCCGTGTAAATGGTGTGGCCCCGTTTGAAGTGCCAGAATGTTGCCTTAGAGATCAGAACTTTGTCTATGGGTGCCTTTTTTGGACCAGAATATGTAGGGATGTATTGGGAGTCGTTGCATATGCTCTAGTAATGTGCATAAGTGCACTTCTTTGAGTGGATATCACTTTGCATCTATTGTGCACTTTGCGGACAGCCAATCCCCAGCTGCCGCATGCATATGATGTTATGGGCACAAAAATTTGATTATAGATTGTTTCCATTGCCTCAGAGGCCAAGCCCCATCTGCTCTTTGCAATGCGGGCAAAGGCATTAAAGATTTTTCCGGTCCGCTCAGTGATGTAATCTATGTGCTCTTTTCAGAGGAGTCAATGGTCGAGAATTACTCCCAAGTACTTAATGGATTTTTTTATAGTGACTGAGTGACCTCCCATTTTAATTGTGGGCACTCTGAGGTATAAGTTCTGTTTGCCCGGTTTGTTAAAGATGATTCCTTTGGTTTTCCTTGCATTAAATCTTAGTTTGTATTCTTCTCCCCAGTGTAGGATTTTATTCAGAACATTGTTGCCATTTTCCTTGAGAGCAGCACGAGAGCTGCCCCCAAGGAGCACAAGAGCATCATTGGCATATGCAACTATCTCGTGCTGGCCGAAATCTTGTTCCAGAAAGTTGTTAAAAATGACGTTCCAAAGGACTGGGCCACAAACAGAACCCTGCGGGCAGCCACGGATGACTTTGCGATGAATAAGATGTTTGCCACACTGAAGGGTGGCTGTTCTGTTATGAAGATAATCGCAGAGAATTTTATAAACATTTGCAGGGCAGTTCATTTCCCTTAACTGTTGCAGGATTAAGGGCCACCACTAGGGATTGCAATCCAGCAGTGTTTTGAATCCAGCTGGATTTTTGCTGGATTGAAATCATTCCAGCTGGATCCAGCGCGGATGTATTTTTGGTGCAATAAAGTGTTATCTGTCTATCTATCTATCCTGCAATTTATGTTTTTTTTAAATGAAATAAAACATTTTTTAAAAAATACTTAAGAAGCTTTTATTATTTAGACTGGTCACTATAAATCTTCTTACACATTTAGGTAGTAAACTTAACTTTGGTTCGGTTTAACACTTGAGATAGAGATAATTAACTTTAAATGTTTAGTTAGATTATAATTATAATGTAATCTTTAAGTTAAATAATAGCAAAGGTAATTCTATTGATTAATTTATATTAATATATTATAATAATGTAAGGACAGAGAATCAGTGGCTAAGTGGCTATCAGTCTTACCAGTTTTCATATATAGGCTCTACATATTAGTCTGTAGTTATTTATAAGTATATAAAACTATGTACTGGAAGTAGAATAAGTTAAATAAACTACACCTTTATCAATCCAGCAAAATTGAATAAAATAATAACATATTCAATCACTTTTAACGATCTTTTTCAGTTACAAAAAAATACAACATTAACTATAGAACATAAAATGTGTTCGGAATAAATATAAAAATTAACAGAAAACGCCCAAACGGACAAAATATAGATAAATAAACAAAATAAATAGCGGAAAAAATATATACAGGGTGTTTTTTTAAACTGACGGTATTCAGAAACATCTGTATAGCAATCTAACAGCCGGACTGTCGCCAAATTTGGGAGAGTGACTAAGGACGACATGGAAAAGAGATTCCGCGAAGAAAAAAGTAGTACCTAAATTCGCCTGTAGAGGAGGATTTGGCGCTGTTATAGCGAAAAAGCTAGCAGCACTTCACTGAAGAAAGGGTCATCAGTCGCTTTTTTCCACTTGCATGGCCGCCTTGCTCCCCGGATCTAACCCCATGTTACTTTTTCCTGTGGGGTTACTTAAAGTCTAAGGTCTATCTTGGTAGTGTCCCAAACTTGATGACTTTGAAAGACAACATTTCTCAAACTGTGACGAACATTCTTGCGGACATGTTACGTTCGGCCATACAGAACACGGTGTTCAGGATGCAATGAGTTGTCCAGCAAAACGGTGATCACATTGAAGAAGGGAGAAGGTTATTTGCTGATTAATTAAACTTTCGTTATTACACTGAAACCTCTGTCTGATTATTCATTCGTGTGTTTGTTAATTGCAGCTGGATTTTATGCAGATTCTTAGCTGTTTTGCTACAACAGCGGCAAATCCACCCCTACCGGCAAATTTGGGTACTACTTTTTTCTTCGCGGAACCTCTTTCCCATGTCGTCCTTAGTCACTCTCCCAAATTTGGCGACAGTCCGGCTGTTAGATTTCTGTACAGATGTCTCTGAGTACTGTCAGTTTAAAAAAAAACACCCTGTATATAAGATCCAACGAAACCAGCATTGTCCGTTAATAACATTAATTAATGTAGAAAGATCTCCACATGGTAGACAATGAGTCCGCATCTCTATGGTTTATACAACCAGTTGGCATGTGCGCCTTGCGAATTTCCAATCTCTCAAGATGTTTGACCGTTTGCCTATTCGTCGTCGTTTTTATAATTGCCGCTTGATCCCATTGGACGTTAACATCCTTCTGTCTTGCGTATGATGCCAGCGCAGTGTTGTCAAGGTTCTTACTGATTGTATATTTGTGCTCCTTGAGCCTTCGTTTTAAACTGCGCATCGTTGCACCCACATAAACAAGCTTGGAATTGAAACGTTGGTTGTGTAAAGGCACCGAATATATATACCCGTTGTTGAATTCCGATCCTCTTTCTTTTTATCGTTTCTTAAAAGTTTGAAAACAGTGGGATTACGTCGGTATACAATACGATAATTATCAGACCTGGCAGTACATCTATGTAACTTGTTTAAAAAAAATGAGATGTAATTAAGCACTATTCTTTTTATATTTATTCCAAACACATTTTATGTTCTATAGTTAATGTTGTATTTTTTTGTAACTGAAGAAGATCGTTAAAAGCGATTGAATACGTTATTATTTTATTAAATTTTGCTGGATTGATTAAGGTATAGTTTATTTATAAGTAATTTAATTATTAGTGTTAGTAAAGTAGTGAGTAAGTAATTAGTAAGTAATTAGTAGCAGTCTAGTAGTTAGCAAAGCGGCAACGCGACAACGTAGACTTTTGCGCAATTATTTAGAAAGTTAAGTGAGTATTTGCGGATCCGCAGCGCTGGATCCAGCAGGCCGAAGAATGCACTGGATCCAGCTGGATTGCTGGATGAGGGATCCAGCAATTGCAATCCCTAGCCACCACGCACTATCAAAAGCCTTGGCAATGTCTAGGCTTATGGCAAGTACATATTTGTAGCTCTCGAGTAATTCATTGACCCTGCTTACAACTTTTTCAATAGCATCCTCTGATGATTTCTGTGGCCGAAAGCCAAACTGTGAACCTTGTATGATGGAATTTGTCTCCAAATGCCACATTAATCTGTTATTCATCAAGCGTTCCAAGACTTTGCCAAGGACTGGCAGGAGAGATATTGGTCGACTTTCCTCTGAATTTCCTGGCTTCGGAACAGGGACAATCCCGGCATGTTTCCAGGTTTCAGGAAAAATACCGTGTTTAAGACAGGCATTATATAGTTGAGTGAGTAGGTAGGAAACAAGGCTTTAGATGATTTTAGCCAGTTCTGGTGTAACATCGGCATGTCCTGGTGCTTTTTTATTTCGGAGGTTGTTAAAGGCATTGTTGATCTCATGAAGTTGAAAGTCAGGGTCGTTTTCAGTGTGGGTATCTGCATTGGTTTGATGTCAAATCCTTTGATGGATGTCATTGTCATTTTCCTCTGGCATCCTCTCAGGCCAGTGTTTCCCAACGTGGGGTCCACGCTCCACCAGAGGGACAATTTGATTGTTAAGAGGGGCAATTCGAAAATGAACTCATCCAGAGTTTAAGTTAACTGTATAGTTGCTGTATGCCATATTTATTGTAAATATTGATTTAAGTTAGTTTTAACTTTATTTGTTCTTTGTTTCCCTTTCTTTCTAGAACTTCCCTTTATAACCCTTTTCCCTTGGGGTGAGATTAACAATTCTGGGAACCACTGAGAACAAACAGATGAACAAGGCCCTGAGGCCGGTGAAAGAGGAGAAGGGACATTCTTTGCCCAGACCTCGAGGTGGGCAGACATGAGTTGTGGTGTTCCAGGTCACGTTTGGCAATGACTGGAAAGTGCAAGAGACTTTGATGAAAGGATTGGGTTTTATCATGGTTACAATAAAACAGTGTGGCAATTAAGTGCAAGGAAAACTTCAATGAACGAGAGACCTTCCAAAAGAGTTCAACGTATATGTTGGGGGGACATAAGAATTTTAGAAAGGCTTAGGTGGGGCATAGCACAAAAAAGGTTGGGAAACACTGCTCTAGGCAGAAGCTATCAATTTTTCTGTTTGCAGCTAGGAAAAAATCTTCCCCTGCTGTGTTGGAATAGAGAATTTGACTTTTCTTTAGCTTCCTGGTACAGAGTCTTGTTATAAATCCCCATGGGTTTTTTGTGGTGTTGGCGCAGTAATTTTTCCAGGACTCCTGTTTGGCTTTTTTGATTTCACTTTTATATATGTTCAAATGGTGGTAATATTGCTCTTTGTTGTGATTTCGTTGGGGTTGCATATGGCAGTTCTGGTATTTCTTTCTTAAGTGAATATTGTCCCTCCTCAGATTGGGAGTCCACCATGGGACAGATTTACGTTCGTTAACATATTGGGGGATGTACATTTTGCAGGCTGTATTGATGATATCGATATTATGTTCAATGCTGTGGCAGGCTTTGTCACTATCATCATGGTTGCAGTCAACTAGGTTGGTGGAAAGAAATGCCTGTAGTTCATTCCAATTGGCGTGCTTCAGGTTGTATTTCGGCCGTGGTTGTGAAAGATTGTTGGGGGAAGTGACACCGATCTTGAAAGAAATAAATGCATGATCACCAATATTGTCATCCAGGATTTTCCAATCATTGATGTGTAGATAACATTTCAAAGAGCAGACCATCACATCAATCCAGCTGTGATCCTGGCTTGATGTGAAGGTAGGTGGGGATGAAGGGTTGTTAACGATGAACAGGCTATTGCGGGCATAGAACTCTTCGAGCAGGCATCCATGAGTGTCAAAACGCTCTCCCCCCAGGTAGGGGAGTGGGCATTAGTGTCCCCAGCCAGAATAAAATAGACATCAATAAAGTGGTCCATAATGTTCTGTATATTGTTGAGCATAAGCTCGATGTTTAGGTCCTTTGGACAGTAGTAATTTATCAGAATGTGTCTTTTGCTGTTGATAACTATCTCAGTACAACAGATATACTGTGTACTTAGTGCCTTGTGGTGGAGAACAGATATTGATGACAATGGACACAGCTCAGGTAGTGCCACTGAGTGGAGTGCAGGTGGATGGAAGGCAGGCCGGTTTGTTATTTATACAGTAAGGCTCCTGACAGAAAATGAAATCGTATTTTGGTATGAGAGAGCTGAGGATGGAAGTAGCTGCAATGCTCTTTCCAGCATTATATTGCAGAAAACTGATATAGTCATTAGCGTATTGTTTCATAGTCGATTTGCTTTATCGAGTTAGATTTGATACACTGGTAGATGTAGCAGGAGCCATCCCGTGCATTATGATCAGTGTTACCGACTTTTTCGTGCTTACAGTTGATGCAAATTGGTTGTTTGTCTTTATGGTTACAATCTTTGAATTCATGTTTGCCGGTGCAGTGGCTACATGTTGCAGTGGTCTGACTACAATTTTTAGTAGTGTGACCGAACCTGCAACAGTGGTAGCACTGTAGGACAGGGCAGAAATCCGCCATCTGACATCTGGACCACTCCAGGTTTACCTTACCCAGTATTAACAATTGCTTTTGCAGGTGGGGGTGTGACCTCAATCACCCAATTTGTAAATGGTTTAGTTTTCTTTCCCATTGCAAATTTTGTATTAAATGCCCCTTTAAAGTCTTCCTCAGTGAAATTTTCAGATATTATATCGTTCTGATTGTATAAGAGTTGTGGCAATTCTTCACGTGCGATCAGTGAAGGCACGGAGTATATTATGAGGTTCAGTAGACGTTTCTTAGGTTTTTTAACAGCAATCTCCGGGATTTTATCCTCAATATAATTTTGAAGTTTTTGGGCATCAGCTGCCTTCTTAAGCTCAAGAGCCAAGCCGCCGTTTCCTATATTACGTATTTGTTCAACTCCAATATTAAGTTGAGATGGTTTTACTTTGTCATAAATTAATTTCCTTAAGTTATTGCAACTCTTATCGTTGCTATTGTGATACAAGAGCAGAACCTCAGGACTAGTCATAGGTGTTCTTGGGATTTTTGTGTTGGTATTGGATTTGATGATCTTGCTGGATTGCAGTACAGTACTATAAGTGATGGGTGTTTCAGCAGGAGTGGGATTACTGGGGTGGAGCTTTTCCATTTTCTCCTGTACACTCTTTTGGTTTTCTAAGATTTCCTGTATAGGGCCATCAGTGATGAGCTTTTCTAGTTTCCCAGAGAACTCCTCAATATGCCCTTTTGGGACTACACAGTTTAGCTGTTCGGCTATGTCATTGACGTTTTTGCTGATCTTGTCGCTGGTGCTGGTTAGGCCATCGATTTTGGTAATAATCTCTGTCAATTTTTTGTGGAGGTTAGAGGGATGATGATCAGATGAAGGATGGGTTCTGGGAGGCAGTAGGACAGGCATAGGCGGAGTCATGTCAGTGAGCAAGGACTCTTTGTGACTAGGGGACATGGCTCTCTTACCAGTAGGAGTGCCCAATGTAAGTGGAGCACTCGAGTTGTTAGGCTTATTCGTAAGATTTTCCAATAAGCAGTTATCCTCCATGGTAGATTCTGCCAAGTCGATTATTTTTTGAATTTGATTAGTTATATACGTTGTGTGCACTTCTGTGCTGAAGCGCCTGTTACGGTTGTCTACAAAGTAACCTTTCACTTTGTCTGCAATTCTATGGGCCTTGTCCAGAAACTCCAAGAGCTTGCTGGAATCCATGTTTGTTGAAATACACCCAATTAAGACGCGACAAACCCAGATGTGAGCGTAAAAACAGTAGTGTGACGACGCAGTAGTTCAAGTAGTCTGTGAATTAACCAACAAAACAATTCGTGTCAATTACAGTCATGAGCACGAAAGACAAAAAGACACCAAGTAAGAAACCCTGTCCAATGCACTAGTCAAAAGTGCTCTGGCATGCTTTGTACAGAAGGGAGGATGACACACTAGTCCAACTGTGTATCCTGATGTGACCACTTCAATGTTATACCATGTAAATAATGCACAGGAGACTTACCCGGGGAGTCTTGCTTTGTAAGATGAAGGAGAATATCTGGGTAGTGTCCCGTAGACTGCAGATTTGATGATAATCCTTAGTAATGGCAAATAGTGTCAATTGTTTCTAAAGTACACTGCTGCTGCTGTGTACGGCTTTCTATGCTAGATGAGGCTGTGTCCAGTGGCAGCACTGGCTGGTTGGTGACACGCTGGCTAGTTTGCCAACACAGACAATCTAGCTGGACAGGACTGCTGGTTAGCGGGTGCAATCAGTGGACAGCTCTGGTACACATTTCCAGTATTCTGACAGTGGACCAGTATGTCACACAAATTGTGGGGCCTGTAGTTTGGTCACTAGTGCAGGCCACACCCAACAGCAAGATAATGCTTAACTGCACATCATATGGCAAACTTTCACCAGCTTGAATGGAATTCACATCCTTCCCTGGCTGGCTGCCTCGCTGGATCTCTCTCTCATTGAACACCTGTGAGACCTTATCTGACATGAGGTGCATCAGGGACCATTGCCACTTACTGTAGACGACATGTGCATTGCAGTGGACTCAACTTGCCAAGGGATACTTCAGTCAAGCTGAGTCCACTCAGACAATCATTAAATGCCTCATTTATAGTATCTCTCAGCATATAGTGGCCTGTATAGCTGTCCATGGTGGCCATATTCATTACTGAATAAACAGGTGTCTGCTGCATGTTTTTGTTTGTTCTTTTAATTATTTGCATATTTTGGTTATCTCTATCGGTCCTGCAATGTGCATGTGGCTACATGCATTCCTTCATGGTGTTGTGATTTCGCTTTTGAGGAGTGTATTATAAAATAAATAATTCTTAATATTTTAATATTTAATAGTTTAACAAACTTATTATATTTTCTGCTTAATATATGCATGATAATCTTACATAATCATTTTATAATAATTAAATACATGGTGTTTCAAGTAAATTGTACAATGAATAAGATAATGTTATAATAGAGCAGCATAATATCATGATGGTACTAGTAATAAAATGTAGATTTATAATTTTCCAAAACAAGTAATGTAAGGTTAATAGACAATTGATTTACTATTAAAAAAAACCTAATGTATATAATCTAATTATTGTAGAAACATACACTTGCAAAGAATGTATACATGTTGTGATCTGGTGATTACTGTATAGAGAAAATCTAGCTGTACATTCCAGAAATTTTTTCTTATTTTTGTATGATCATTTTTGGCAACTAACTTATTTTGATTTGTAAACAGTGTTTAATGTGACTTTGAAATCAATACTGATCAACTAGTATCATGTATCAATTTTATATGCTTACATATAGTATAAAAAGATCATTAGTTCTCATTAGTCAATAGTAAATTTCATTGCTTTTTTGATATTTTGCAGATTTATTTCATTTAAATTTATAATTGATACTGTTATAACAATTTCTCTTAATAATAATAACAAAATATTGTTTATATGTCTTTTCTACCAAATAAATCACTTTTATTTATTGTTTAGACACAATAACACATTAATAAATGTTATTTCACATTAATATTTTTGAAGCCAAGATGCCTATTTTCAGATGTGATTTTGATCGTAAATTCAAACAGAGCATTTTTTCAAAAAAAAAAAAAAAAGTAAAGTTGATATATCAATAGCAACAGACTACAAATTTGACTTTTAATATAACATAAAATGACATCAGTGGTATAATGAGGGTGTGTGGCAAGTATAGCCCTGGTCATTAATGCCAATTGATTGAAGGTACTAATATTTATTTTATTTTATTTACAAGGGAGGGTTTTCTGATGTCAGTCTTACATTTTAATAAAATACAGTATATATATCATTTGATAAAGGGGAAAAAAATATGGGTTTTCTTATTTTCTTTTCTCTATCAAATGATATGTATTTTATTAAAATGTGAGAAAATCCTCCCTTGTTAGTAAATCAAAAATAATGAAATATAGTTTTGGAGAAATGAGTTGAGCTTTTTACTTTGTGTCAGAGGTACAAAATTTGTTGCTATACCACTGATCAACATGTTTAAATATTTATTAAAAATGTAATTAAGTTATTAATGTATTTTTATATTATTTAAATAAACAATTAATATATTAAGAAAAATAATCATTTTGATTAAATAGAATGCATTTTATTATCAAAAGATATAATATGAACTCTTCTATTTGTAATTAAAAGTTTTTAGTGTCTAGATCTGTGGTTCCCAACTTGGGCAATTTGATTTTTAAGGGGGGCAATTTGACAATGAGTTATTAACAGTGAATTTGAAAGCTTGCTAATTGTTCATGAATTAAGCTAAGAATGTTTTTTAAATTTTCCTGTTTCCACTCATTTTCTTCTCAGTGTCTTTTCTGTTTAGATAACTTTTATTCCTTACCTCTCCATTGCTACTTGGAGCAAGGTAAGTGGCTTGAGACACCATTGTTTGTTGATAAGTCAGGTGATCTTAGATTAAGATAAAAAAGTATTTAGTGTGCACACACTTATTATTATTGAAGGGCCTTGATACATAGATGTATGTACTGTACTTAATATAAAAATTATTTATGATATAATTATATTAATTAATTTTATATTTATGCATTCCAGTTCTCTATTATTTGTTTTGAAACTTTATTTGCTGTTTTTTCATATCATTTCATATTATTATTATTTTATTTTATTTTTTTTTTAACAATTTCTTAGTGATTTCTTCCTTGGTACTTCAACTGTCCTTTCATTCTTTTATTTTTCTTTTTCATAAATGCCATGTCTTTTGGAAGCTTGCTTAAATAAAGTTAATGGCCTTTTAGGCTTCCTTCCTGTAAATAGGAGTACACTTTTTGAATAATAAGAATTAGGTGGGGCATCAGGATATGAGAGATGCTGAAGTGGGGGCATGACTGAGAAAAAGGTTTAGAACCACTAGTCTAGATGTAAAAAGTGAACCTTTGTTCCATTTAGTAATATTTGTTATATTTGATATCATAATTTATCAATTCTTGTCAGAAACACTAATAATGGCAATCCTGATGTAAATTTTCAAGTGATACCCAACAGTTAACTTCATATTTTTAATTGTTAAAACATCACTTTATTGCTTGAGATGTCCAATGTAATGCTTATTTTGTTAAGTGACCTATACCATTTCTGACACATCTCAATTCTGATTGTTATCACTCTGGAACAGGCATTCGTTATTGTGGACACTAGATCAGTTCTGCATGATTCTTTAACCTAGAAAGCCAATTTCATAACTTTCATTCATTAAGGATTACTGAAATAGCTGCTATTTTGGACAATTTTCTAACTGATGTTCATCTTGGATAATACAATCATAGTGGAGGATGTGGATTCTGTTGTAAGAAATTTTTATTTTATGGGAGTCATTTGATAAGTCATGGCAACAATAGTTTTTCCAAAAATATAAGATTTGTTTAAGTAAAAAATGATAGTTTAATGAGCATTATATTACAAATGTTTTGGCTTAAATTTAACCAATGTATTACAATAGATTTGTTACAGTGATATCATGGAGTTCACGTGACACAGGCATTCAGCCAGAAATGAGGAAGCTATAAGGATTAGAAATCATATTGAGAAACTTATGCTGGACTTTTGTGGATTATGCTACAATAAAATGATGACTCACTTTATCAATGTCTTTCAGAATAATCTCTCATGTACACCACACATTCATCAAGACACGAGGTACCTTTCAAGAGCAATAGTTTTGTAAGAATATAATACACTGCATAGACAGTAAGATTAGTTACTGCTGCTACATTATACAGTTCTGTTACTGATCAATCACAAGACAATGCACAACAGCTACAATTGACAAGTTGTTAAATTTTGTTAGTAAAAGCCTACTGTATTGTTCATCTACAATATAATATCTTCCACTTTGAAAGTATCAATACTTGTACCACATAGAACCATTCAATATGAGAGAGCATTATTGCCTTCAGCATCTGTTAGTTCTTCATGTCTGTTCTGCAGTCAAGCCACATTTAACTGCAAAACAACTTTTTACTGCTCCAAATTAAAAGACATTCTCATAAACTTTAAAATTTCAGTTCTTGTGAGACAGCCTCACTTGATGACATTATTATGGCATTTCTATTGCATATATTAGTTTTGAACCAGTGTCAAAAGTCTTACAACATAGTTTATATATGCATTTTATTTTTCTAAAATTCTTGTACAGTTTTTGAAATAAAAAATATTTGAATATCCAGACTATTGGTTTCTTATCATTTTATTGTATTCCAAAAGATTCACACAACTTCATTATAATCAGTGTAATTAGTATGATCAGTATAATTTATTACTAGGACATCGTGCGACTTTGTTATATCCTAATAGAATTAAGGCAGAGCTGAAAAGAAAGAAGCAATCCTTGCACTTGTTAGACACAGAAAAGGCCATCCTTGTACCTGGCAGTTGTGGACAGGTGAACTTTGCACTTGCCACCACAAAAGAGGCATCTTTGCACCCACCGGTCACAGAAAAGACAATCCTCATACCCTGCTAGCCAAAGGAGAGGTGGTATTTGTACTATCCAGCACACAGATGATCCTTGCCCTTACCAATATGGAGAGATGATCTAAGAACAAAGCAATCGATGGCAATGCCCACCAGTGGCGATATTGATAAAACCACTGAACACTGGTAGTTAGTTAGTTGGTTGTGACTTTGTGCCTGGCCAACAAGTTGGCTATGTGGAATTTTCCAGGTTTTATTTATGTTGGTAACATCTAAATGGGGGCCAGTTTCCCATAAAAGACTTCCCAAGAGGTATTCCCTTTCAGCAGATTGTTCACATGTCACATTGCTGTATACGAATAAAACCAAAACTAAAAGCAGTCAATGCCAATTGCTTTGTTCTTGTGCTGTGTTTGTTTTTTGCATCTATTTTCTGTTAGATGCACAATGCACACAATGCTGTTTTTTTATTTGACCCTTAGATGTGTTCAAGGAGCATGGACATTGTCACTTTGACCCCATTTTATATCAAAGACAAAATCATGGACCTCTGTTTTCTACATTTACATTTATTTCAATTTTAGATTCTTTATCGTAGTCAATAAAAAAATGGCAAAGTTTTATCAAAGTTGGCCTATCAAATTCTGAGAATGAACTCAATTCTATTAGCTATGTAGAAGACGTGCTAGCGATCTTGGGACATCGTGCAATATCGCTTTGTCACGCGCACTTGTAAAATGACCTAATATCTTGAAAACAAAGTCATAGACCCCAATTTTTATTACATATTTGGATTCCTCATTACAGTTAATGGAAAATAGCAAAGTTTAATCAAAATCTATCAAACGGGTTTTGAGAACAAACACAATTCTGTAAGCCACATAAAGAGGCTTCACTAATGCTCCACCTCAATAAGCTGGTAGTCTGGATATCTTCTAATTAATTAATCAGAAATTCATTGAATATTTAGAAGATCCATGTATAATTTTGTTAGAAATTTTTTTAAAATTGTTATTATTTCAGTAATTGATTCTAATTTGACAAAAATAAATTGCCAGTGTAATTAATTAATTAATTATTATGATTAATTTATCATGGTCACATATCATTTGAAAATTCGTTTGAAAGAATAGCAAAAATATTTTTAAATTTGAAAATTTAGACAATCTGACTAATTTTCCACTTTGGAATGTACAAAATTGCCACAGAATATCTCATTCATATTAAACTTGATTCCTGGTTAAACATTTGATCTGCTTGAGCAAAAAATATTTTAAAAATGTAAAAATATATTTTGCTGTATTATGTTCTAATGATGGAATTTATATAAAAACTTTGTTAAAATAACATAACTTTACAAAAGTTTTTAAAAGATTATCTTTCAAGGTTTATGAACTTTTCATTATTAAGTCTATTGATTAATTGAACTATTAATAGTACTTTTATTGCGTTTTTAAATATTGAAATACATTATTATTTTTATAAATAATGTATTTTTAAATTATTTATTTTGAAAATAATTTTTACGTATACTTGAATATTTTATAACTGTGGCTTTTAAATATTGTTTGATATATTTGAAATACAGTGATCATATAAAAGGTGGCTTTGTGTTTTATCTATTCATATATGTTTTTTAGTTAAATGGATGCTTTATTGTAAACAACTTGTTTGATAGCATAATAAAACATTTATAGAAATGCGTCTATCTATCAAGCGTGTCATAATTGCAAAATTTAATAGTTTGTGTCTCAGTTTTAAGTAAAATTTAATTGTTAGTTTAAAAATTATCTTACAGAACAAATTAAAAATTTAACTAAATAAAAATAATATCCTGTATAATTTACTATTCAGTGTCTGTTTTTTAAAAGAAAATAAAATAAAATGTTTTTGATAGACATACACACTGTTGAAGTATTCTCTACACATCTGTAATAATATGAAAAAAAGAGAGAGAGAGAGAGAGAGCATTAATGATAGTAAAACTTTTATTTGACAGGAAAAAACTAATATTATATTATTTATATATATATATATATATTATTTACTCAGTTATAATTCAATTAAATTAATATCAAATTATTAAAAATATCTAATATAATTTATCATACTCTATTTATAGGAACACGATTATGATGATCAAGATACCGATTTTGTTAAAACAGGTTTGGCTTTAATCTTAAATTTAAAAATTATTGTAAATTATAATATGATAACATTATAATGTTAAAATATAAAATTATTAATTAATTTTATTTTAATTACAATTTGTGTTTTATTTTGTAAAATAAAAAGTAATTATGTGTCTTTTAAAATATCAGTGTGTCTGTAATAGAATTATAATCTTTTTATATAAATATTTGAATGATTTAGTTTACACATATTTTCAGTCTCTTTTGATTACAACAGCTTGCAATCTTACTCTCATTCATTATGGACCATATTTTTATATGGTCTTTAATGAATGATCACAAATAAAAAAAAAAATACTACTGAAAATTTACCTAAGAGTAATAATAATTGCAAATTTATTATGTAAACTTTGGAAAAAATTCAAACTATTGCTTAAAAGAAAAAGTTTTATTCAATAATTCTGTTACTTAACTAAATATTTCTGTTGAAACTGAATAGGTTAAATTAAAAAAGATAAAGCAATATTTTCACTTGCTTACGTAACTTTCACTTTACAATAAAGTTTTAAATAAGTTAAATGAAAACTTTATATACCAGGCATGGGCAAGTGCGGCTCTTTTTTGAGTTACGTGCGGCTCTTGCCGAAAGTTTTAATTTCTGTTTTTTATTATTATTTTTATAATTTTGTGAAAATATGTTTATTATAAAATTCAATATTTGTTTTATATTATATTTATATTATAATAAAATCGTGCGCCTTATCATACTATCCGCCACGACAGTACAGAACTGCAGCTCCCATGCATTTTGCGAAAACCTACATTTCGGCTCCCACCAAACTCTTGCTTGCCCACCCCTATTATATATAAATAATAATTTTCTAATTTATCATGTAATAAATTTTTTGCTAAACATTGCTAAATTATGATATTCTTTTTTATGATTTATAACTCTAAAAAACAAAAATAAAAAAAATTAATGAATTATTTCTTAAAATATAAATACTAGTCAAAACATAGTTTTGAGTATACTGTAAACTATTTATCAGTTCAAAGAAACAAACCAAAATTCAGGTAGAAAAAAATTATTTAACCTCGAATGTTTTTTTAATGTTTTAAATCATTAAGCATTTGGTATATCATTGAAGGATACAAGTTTGTTTTTAGGTAGAGAATAATTAATAACAAATTTAGAATTTTTTAACATTTAAATACTGAAAATTTCTAAACATATTAATTATTCGTTAAAAATGTATTAAAAGCTTTTTGACTTACAAATTAAATTATTAAATTAAACATGTTTTTATAATTTAAATTAATAAATGTAATTCAAATTACTATCAAAAGATATTAGATATCAAAATAATAGGATTTTAGTTAATTATTACAAAAAATTAATCCAGAAAAATAAAATGTTTTATTAAAATTAATACTGTTTTTTTTATCTAGAATTAAATATTCTTCCTTTCCAAATTACTTATTTATTTCTTGTTTGTTAAATTTTTAAAAACATTTACCAAATAGCAAATATATATCAAAAGCTTGTACACAAATACAAACTACACTGGTGTCCAAAATTAATTGAACAAACATAAAATTTAGAATTTTTTACCAAATTGTTTATTAAAAATTCATGAAATTTGTTACACAAATAGTTTATTTAATGGAAAAACAACCTAACCCTATGTAATAAAAAAATGACAAAGAAAAATATGAAATACACAAATTATATAGAATATATACCAAAATGAGGCAGCTGATTCTTGATGAAGTGATCTCATGTTCTCTTCAGTGATGAGAATCACTGAAGAGAACATGGGCCCATCAATCCTGTGTTCAGGACTGGTGTTCGCAGCACTAATTCAAGCTGGCTCTCCTATTAGAAAGTGTAAGAGGGATACATACCACTAGTCATCTTACATAAAGACCATCCTCCTAAAGTCTTCAATAAATAGTTTGTCTTGAAATAGTTGTTTCAGAGGCAGCTGAGAGCTCATTGGAGAGCTGAGTAGCCATCCTCTCTCTACGGTGCTTATCAGTCACAACCAGACAATGGTTTTCTAGATTGTGATGTATCTTTTTCAGCCCTGTCCTGGTCTTCTGGTGATGGTTCCATTTTCTTGGAATTGCTTCCAGACTGACAGACCACATTTTTGTTAACGTTAAACCATTTGATAACTTCAGCCTGGGATGGACTGCTTCCATTTTTCTAAAGGTTCTCCATTGAAAATCATCTGATAAATGATTATGTAAAGCCATTATGTCAAAATTTATTTAAAATGTGTGAAATTTTAAAAGAACAACAAGGATATGATGTGTCAATAGCAAATGCTTATCAAGAATGATTAAAAATTTGCATTTTTCCAGGTGCACAAAATTAAATGATTGTGATAGGTGAATTTATACGATAAATTTACATATATTTGCTAATTTTGGTCTTTTTAGCTTAAATAAATTTAGAGTTCTATTCAATGAGGAAATTCTTAAATACAGATACAAACACAAACATAAACAAAACGTTTTCTTTAGTTATGGGACTTTGGTCTCACGTAGACTAGGCACTGGTATATATACCATTTAAGATACACTTCACCAACACCTAAATAATAATAATAGTAAATACATGTCATATTGTTAGGAAATTTCTGAATACAGGCACATACTGATGCACCTATTTAATTTTTGTTTTGTTTTGGTTACTATTTTTTGACTCTGGTCCAACATAGTACACAGCCACCAGTGTCAACCGAGTATAACTCACTAAACCCAACATAATAATAATAATAAGCATCTTGTCATATAAATGCATTCGAAAACAAAATAATACTATGAGAATATTGATTTATCATAGCTTAGATTGAAAGTTTTAAGTTTTAATATTTAAAGATTAACATAATTTTTTAAAAATAAATTATTTTCACAGAGCAGTCAGAAGTGACTTTAGGGCAATGCCTTCAACTATTTACTGAACCAGAAGTACTTACTCCACAAGAAGCATGGTAATTATCTTTTACTTCTAAAGTATATAAATTATATTTTGTTTTGTAAATTTAGTGAAACAGTAATAAGAATTTTGACAAAGTAAAAAAACTTTATCAAAAGTTTGTTTAATATTTTTTTTTATTTCATTAAAAGTCATACCATTTAAAAATAATTTATTCAAATTATATTAAGAGTTGAACACTCAGGAAATATATGTGTAAGCAATTTATGAATGATTGTTCATTTATCATATACTGACAAATTTTATTGACAATGAATTCCATCAACTCTATTAGACATGAAAAGATATTTAAATATTGCAGTTTGTGGAATTTATTTTAATTATGGTTTCTTGTAGCATATAATAATTGAACAAATAAATAATCAGGTAAAATTTATTAAAGAATTTATCAATAATTATATATAAATATTTCTTAGATATTTATAAAAGACAAGAAACTCCCAGTTATCGTGGTTAATGTTCTAGGAAAAACACTGCAATAATCAAAACTGTGATAATGAAGAAGAATAGCATATGGGAAATAGGAGATTGTACCAAGAATTTTCCAAAATTATGCTTAAAATTTTAAATATTATGCTATTTACAGTCGTCCGCATAAGTCAACACCCCAAGGGGAAGTGGAAATGTGTCGAGTTATCCAATATGACAACTAAAGTGAAGTTGAAAAAACCACAAAACTACGATTAGGAAAATACAGTAGTGCAATGTACAGTACTTCTCTCACCATCCATCACTGGCACTAAAGTTGGTTTCTACTCCAAGTACCTCAGTAATTTCCACCACCTTTTGTTTTAGTATTGGTCCCGAAACAGGAAGATTCAATGAACGAATTTGCTTTATCCAAAGTACCAGAATATCTTTGACATCTTTGTATGGCGACTTTCTCTGGCATATTTGAGACAGCTGTGACGAAAATCCAAGAAAAAGTTTATTAATTTTCTATTTTTTCTCCGGGATTCCAACCAATGTTGTTTTGGAAGATTTTTTTGTTTTGCAAAACAATTACCCAAAATTTCATATTTTGAGCTAAAAAGACTAGATGAAAACTTTCATTTGGCACAAAAAACTACACTAACTGGGGTTTACTTGTATTTATTTTGTTTTAAAATACTATTATAGTGTTTAGTGTAGTTGTAGTGAAATTTGAATGTTTTAACTTGTATTAACTCACAACTTTTTATGTAATATTTTTTATGTTTCATTTTCTATATATTATAATAATTTTGATTTAACATTTGAAAATGTAAAAATATAACTGCTAAATGATTTCACAGTGTGATACATTTTGACATTCAATTCAATTTCTTTTTCACTTAATGCATGTAGAATCCAAAATTCATTTTTTATGACCATTTCAAGTCAATAAAAAGTTTTAACAATGCTTATTCATAATACACCGTAATTTATCACTAGTTCCTATAAGCTTTTTGTGTGCTTTATATCAAGTTAAGATCAATGTTCAACAACACAAATAAATAAATAAATATATATATATATATTTATTTGAATACTTTTAATCATTATCATCAAGTTAAATATTGGGCATAACCAGGAAGTAAGTTCTATTTACAAATTGCAACACTAATCAAGATTGTGTGCATGTAGAGTTCCTCTTCTCCCTGGCAAGTAACAGATTCCATTTATTTGCAATTAGATTGTGTTGACTCATCATTGTGTGTGCTTACAATGTTCAAGAAAATCTAGCAGCCTGCCACTTGTGAAATGCAGTCTGTTGTCTGTTGAATGTAAGATGTGTGAAACTAAGACATTCGTTGTCAGATGTGCAAGATGTATGGAAAACAAACATGCCATGAGTGGTTCATTAGTATACAGAGACAGGTGAGAAACTTTAATGAAGGACATGAAAATGTGCATGATGATCTGCAAAGCAGCCAACCATCTGTTGCTAATGAAAATATATGCAGGTAATGGAAGAGAAGGTTTATGAGGACAGACAATTCACCATTTCATCACTTTCCATGTATTTCCCACAAAATTTGTAGTCATTTCTCCATGAAATTGTGTCTAATTGCCTATAGTTCAGAAGTTCAGCTCACACTGGTTGCCAAAGGTGATCAGTAAGGAACCATAAAATGAAATGAGTTGGCAGTGCATCAACTTTTTTGACATGATACAATGAGTAAGGTAATGAATTCTCAGCCACATCATTACAAGTGATGAGATGTGGGTATCACACATGACCCCTCATTCAAAACAGCAGTCTATGGGGTGGAGGTACACATCATTACCAAGCAAGAAAAAATTCAAGCAGATTATTTTAACACTTGAAAGATAGTGTGCACAGTGAAAGATATGTACACAGTGTTTTAGGACAGAAAAGACATTTTACTTATAGAACTCATGCCTACAGACTCAACAATCAACACAGGAGTCTATCTTGAAGCACTAAAACTGTGTTGTGCAATCCAGAACAAGTGGTGTGGCATGTTTAGTTGGGATACTGTGCTGCTTCATGATAATGCTGCCCATATATTACTGCCAAAATGCAAGATCTCATTAGGACATTGAGTCAGAAACAAATGGATAGTCTCCCCAACATCCCAAATTTAGCACCAAGTATTGATAATTTCCATTTGTTCTTACATTTGAAAAAGTTTCTGGCATTTTCATGAAAATAACAAAATAAAAGAAGCCATGAGCACGCTGTTTGTATTGCAGGTGTTGTTATTCTACAATATAGGGATACAAAGGCTGATGTCCTGTGACAAGTGCCTCGACAATAGTGTAAACTATGTCAAAAAGTAGTGTAAGTAATGTAATATACATTCGATGGCAATAAACATCATTTGAAACTAAATTGTTTGTTTTTAATAGTTCTTCAGAACTTACTTTCTGGATATGCTTTGTATTTGTAAAGCTATGGTCTTAAATTAGATTTAGTATCCGGTTTAATGTAACTTTGACTCATACGGTTTATTATTTTAATACATTGAAGAAACCATTTCAGCTTTTATATAAAGTTAATTTTTAATGATTTTTGCTAATTCAAATTATATGATGTAATTTCAAAAACAGTTTTAAAGGCATTACACTAGCTGTTGTTAAAGTTAATAGCAGACAGACAATACTGAATGAATTATATAATATTTAATAAATCTTGAAGTATTACATTTTCAAACATTTTTAACATATTCTTTTAATGTTAAGCCACTGAAACCAGAATTTCTTCTTATTTACTTGCCACAGTTAATATTATCAGCTAGTTATTGTTATTAGTTCAGGTTTCAAAGTAATTACAATATAATAAGTGGAGTGTACTGTAGTAATTGTCTTATTATATATATATATATATTTAAAGCATCTAGTAAGAGTCGTAATTAATATGTTCTGGTACTGTAACGCTTATATATATATTATATATTATTTATATGTTAAGACATCTTAAAGAGCATAAAACTTAAGATCATTAAAAGAGTACTAAGAGCTATTGCTTAAGACCATTAAAACTGCAAAGATCTAATGAAGTCGTTAATGTTACGTGGTCTACCTATTATTTACCCAATATTGATAGTGAGTACTAACAGTTTTAGTCAAAACTTTCTTTGTGATGTTATCAATGCTTTTAGTGTAGCATAGATTAAATGGCTTTTTTTTTTACCATGGAAATTGAATTTACTATTCAAATGCATATGTTTGTTACAAAAACTTTGAAATGGTGCATTTTCTAATATTTAAAAAGTAGTATATTTTATTAATAAAACTATTTGTAATATAATATTTTATTATATGATTATTTTTGTGATAAAATTTTTGAAATGAAGTATTATTTCATTGATTTCTGTAAACTTGCTCCAGTAAATTATTAATCATTTATACTTTATTAATATTGTCAGCTGATAGAAATCACTTGTTCATTTTTAAACAAAAATTTTCTTTCATCTTTAGTCACACTTTTAAAAAAATGTTTTGTATTGATCAAAGATTGAGTGAATAAAATGATATGATTAGCATATACATTATTTGGATCACATAACTATATATCATTTTAAAGCTTTTTTTTTTTACTATATATGTAAATTAAACTATTTTTAGTGTTTACTTATTTTTACTTTTTATTCAATTATCAATAATTGTCTGGAACTAAAGGTTAAATAAATGTTAAAAAAAAATTACATCAAAATTAAAGCTTAGTAAGAGTCCCTGAATAGAGGAGGGGAAAAAATTAAAGTTTTCCTAGTGTAAACAAGCCAACTACAACTGTTTAAATAACTTTACCACGTGACTAATTTCTTATTTTCTCTTTCAAATTTTGTAAAAATTACATGTTTATTTTATAAATAAAGAGCCGTATGAAAACTTTTGTAACTTCAAAATTTGATATGAACGTTTAATGATGTATAAAATATACTAAAATGATAATTAACTGAACAAGGATAAGTTTTTGATTTAGTTAATTTTGGAATCCATTACAGAACTTTTGCAGCAACAATAAGTTTCATAACCTTCAACATAAATCTTTTTCTGTTCAAATATAATATAGTTTTGCAGAATAATGCACCGACTTACTTCCGTAGCCGTATAATAAATGTAGTTTCTAATTTAATTTTGTAATCCGTGATACTATAATATTCATATTTATAAAATAGGTCGAATTTTTATTAAAACATATTATTGAAAATATAAATTAATAATAAAATTTCTCAAAGAAAAAAGGGAATGAATTAAAATTAATTAATAGACTGATATTAACTGCTTGTAAGATTAGTGAATTATATTATTTTTACAGAAGTTAAAATTTTATGTAAATCATTTTGCTGAAATTGAACACGAATGAAACTGAAATAAATTTTATTATGTATATATAATAATAATTATCAAGCATACACTGTGGGATATTTTGTAATTACTTGATCACTGATTTTCTAGTGCTTTGGATCTAGATTTATGTTTTGCCAGAGAAACAGTGATCACCTTAACAATAAAGTGATGACTCTTTTATTATACTCATCTCATATCTGTAAAACAATGTAGGCTATAGAAACATTTTCTTTGTAAGAAAGTTGAAAGATGAAAACCAAAACTTAAATATTTATATCTCATTAATTACATATTCTTGGCAATATGCCAGAAAAAAATTCAAGCAATTTGATCTACTAGGTTTAATGTTAAAGAGAGAATTTTCAAAACAGCGACTTAAAATAATACGAGTATCCCCACCCGAAAAAGCACAATGCCGTCTGTGGTTGCTTGATGATTTAGTCCGGCATTTATGGAAATTTCAAGTGTAATCTTGTAATTTTTGTCTAGATTAAAACAGCAGCTTGCCGGATAATAAGTAGCGTACCTGTATAGCATTTTAAAAAATTTATAAACATTACATTTTATTTTTAATGAAGTAAAGAGTTAGCATTAGAATATCTCATTAAATTTATGATTTTAATCCATAAATGAATTTAGTAACTTAATGGCAATTTAAATTGCTTTATTTAAAAACGATATCATATATTTGTAACAATGTTTTTAATTAATTTTTAGAATCTGATTCTTAGAGTATAGAGCTGGCATATTTATTCTAATTATTATAGAAAAAAACAATGTAATTTTTGCTATCTAGATATTTTAAGTAAACCTTTATAAATTTTTAAGTGAATAAAATTTAATTTATTCTTGTAACAAGATATTCATTAAAAATAATTAATCTTATTACAAGAATATATTTATACAATAGTATAATTGTTTTAATGATTAATTCAATTACATGAAGGAACCTCACACAACTTGCATAAAATCTATAATTAAATTCCTTCCATAACTTTTTTGCCATGGCTAATGCTGTGATGATTCATTGCTTCAATTCCTGAACATCTTTAATCAGAGCCAGAGAAATAAATCCAACTACGGTCTGGAGGACACTTACGTAAGATAGACCTCACTGTTTTTCAGATCTTGTACAACATCTAACTTTAGAGGTACAGTACATGAAAATGTACATGTCATTTTTCTGATACAGGATCTTCAGGACTTAAGAAAATGAATCATTACACAATATCCATACAGAAAAATTTTGAGTAGAATTCAATTATAATGTAAGCATTGTGACACAGAAGTCATATTGTGTGTTTAAGATTTAAACTTTCAGTGTTATTCTAGCGATTGATTTATATCGTGATTGTGATTTCTTCAATTGTTTCTAACATATGAAAGTGTATCATTCTTTCTGGATTGCCCTACATTATGATAGGATCTTATATCATAAATTCTGAGCCAAATAATAAAGTAACTTTCATAATTTATATGATAGAATATAAGTTCTGGAAGATATTTTATTGTTTTATTTATTTTCTACATCAAAATTTATAAATTTCTTTTTATAAGATTTAAGTATACTTGATTCTAAGACACACCAGTGATTTTTATGTCAAATTTAGTTTTTTTTTTATGAAGATGAAAAAACTTTTAAATAATTAATTTTATTAACTTTGATTAACAGCTAGAAAAACAATAGAAATTCCTTGAAATAGGTAATTCATGTTTACCAAAAATGTTTCCATGTTCTTTAACAAAAATGGATAAGAATGTGCATCTTACTTGTTAGAATCAATGAACAGAATTGCTGAATCTTACCTATAACCTTTCTTTTATTATATATTGTAATACCAGTTTTTAAAACCATTTTAAATGTTAAAAAAGAGTTTGAATTGAATGCTTGTTATTAGCAGAACTCAATTGATCTGATGTGATTGTTCAATATTATAGCCAAAAATATTTGTTATTGATGCATAATTCACTTCTTTTCAAGTTAAATGTGAATATAAGATGCCACAGATTTCACAGTACACCTTTATTTCAATGTAGGAAAAATGTGCAAAATGAAGAAAATATGATATATATTGTATTGTAATAAATGATAGTATTATCTCAGTATTTAAATGAGGTATTCATTTTTGTAATTATCTTTATGATTAAGATCCATTTTTCATCTTAATAGGTATTGTCCAAGATGTAAAGAACATAGAGAAGCAACCAAACAGTTGTCATTGTGGAGGTTACCTATAGTGCTTATTATACAGTTAAAGAGATTTTCCTTTAAGAATCTTATTTGGAGAGATAAAATTGATAAAATGGTTGACTTTCCTGTAAGGTTAGCACTGTGTACTAAATTATTTTATAGAATTTTTTCCCAAATAAAAAAATATATACATACATAAATATATACATGTTTTTAATTATATTTTAGAGGATTAGATCTTAGTCCATATTTCTGTGGCTCTGTTCCCGGTGTTCCTCCAATCTACGATTTATTTGCTGTCATTAATCATCACGGAAGCATTTTAGGAGGTCACTATACGGCTTATGCACGATGCGTTAATTCACAAAATACACGTAGAAATGAAGTGGGCAAGTTGTAAATTTTTATTATTTAATTTATGACGGTGATTTAAATAAAATCTTATATAGTTGTAAATTTCCAGAAAAATATTTTAATGTAAAGAAATTTTCGTTTTATAGATTGGAGACTATTTGACGACAGTCGAGTTATGTACGTACCAGAAGCCAACGTAGTCACAAAGTCTGCATATATGCTGTTCTACAGACAACGTGGAGTGCCATTTACACCAACTAACTTGTCTTCTTGTACAAAAACTTCTAACAAAGAACAGAAACAAAGGGAGAATCTTTTAGGACTAGATATAGAATTAGGGAATGTATTGGACAGCAACATTCTTTCATATTTGGGAGAAGAAGCAACAGAAATGGACACTGTAGATTGAGTGCAATTTAAAATAGAACAAATTAACTGTGATAAAGCATCATTCATGTACAATTTATTCTTTCTCTATGATAATATACAAAATCATTTGGCACATCATCATGAAAATAGCACATATAATATGCAATACATATTTATGTTTCTTAAAAAAACCAAAATGTGTACAGTACTATGATATATTTCACAGACAGCTTAATATTATGTGTGTTTTTATTACTTTAAAAATGTTATTTATATATAAATATATTATTTTCCTTTTTTTTTTTTTTGGGTTATTATCTTGCAACTTGAGGAGTAACCTAAAATTGGAAATAATGAAATAAACCAAACATCTCTCAGCAATCTCAGCTAAATATTTCAGCTATAATGAGTAATTATATTAATATAATAATATATATCTGTAAATATTTTTGAACTCATTTAAAAATTATTTCAGCAACATTATATTTTATCTATACAAAACAATATTTATGATATGGGTGAGTGTTGTGAATTCTCTCAGTAATAAGACTACTACCTCAAGCAATATTGTCAAATTTTAAAAAAATGACTCCATTAGTAATGTTATTCCTGAGAAATTTGTGTTTAGATGTCGTACTCCGTACGATTTTGTTTAATATTTCGGAGAATTAAATATACGGTCTCCGATAAGATATTATATTATGTTGACAGTAATTAAATGCAGTCTAATACAAATTTTGTTTTCTGCTTCCTGAATTTTTCTTTAACACAATGTATCAATAAGAAATTAAATAATATCTACATAGAAATGAGATAGTAGAAAATTTATGGGCTTAGTACAAGGTCAACTGATTTGAATATCACACTCTGCAGATATCCTTGATAGTAATGAAGATTGTGTAATCTTAATTATAAATAATTTATATCAAATCATATCCATTCATTTTCTCCATTTAAGGTCGAGTTTTCAATTTTTATTTCTCGGCGACATGGTTTTCTACAAAAAATACAATCTGATTCATAATTAGACATAAAAAAATAAATAAATGTAACTGTAAAATTCAGTCTGGTTAAGTGTAGGAAAGACATTAAAATCAAATTGGGTGACTGTTTATTATTATTAATATTTTTTTTCTGTAACTGAATAAATAAGTATTTCCTAACATAAACAAATACTGCAGTCTGGATATACGTGTGTGTGTGTGTGTGTATATAATTTCAAATTTTTAAAAAATCTAATTAGTCATAACAAAATATATTCAGTGTCTGAAATTTAACAATAATACTATATTATTGTTTGAATATTATTACAGTATACGAAATTTGTCGAAGCATGTAAAGCCCTGTAAATCTTTAGAGAGTTTCGGTTAAGGTCCAACACAAATTTCACTAGGTATTTAGTTAACAAGAAACGAACTGGGTCGTTTTTCAGTTCAATAACACCTTAAGTTAAGGGTCATTGGACTGTCCCAAAATCCAGATCCTCCAAAAGATGCTAACATAACTGTCCTTGACCAATGTCTGGGAAATTTAACAGTTGCCATATGGGATCGGGTGCTAGAAGTTAGGAACTGTCATTGCTGTTGTCGGTTGAACGGTAACCCGACCTTATGATCTGCTAAGTCATCTGGTGGTCGACTTTCATTTATGATGGAGAGCGTGCTCTAAACTCCCCCGACATCTGTAAGTCATTATATCGCATACTCTTCCCGGACATATGTCAACGTGGCTGTTGTATCTTTCAGAAAGGATGGAGTAGCGAGGAGGAAGCGATGCAAACTAAACGATTTCCGATTGTCACCTACAACTTTTTTACACGTCGGCGCATAATTTCGATACCGTTTAACCATAATTAAAACGTACAAGAGTATCGTCTGACTCCACAGTTGGCACTAAAAACCGTGTATCGGTTGCAGCCTTCGGAATTAAAACCGTAGTAATAAAAGCATGAGTGCGGATCAGTTTACCGTCTCTATACTTAGGAATTGCGTGCCGAATTCTTATCATCCCAGAAACTTTTATTTAAAGAGTTACTTAAAGAAGGACAGTTTAGAATAGAAGATTAGATAAATGATATTTTAAAGAGGTGAATCTCTGGATGCACTTAAAACTCGCAACATCTGTCGGCCCGGAAGGGGCCATGTGGTATTTTCAATAAAAGATGCGGATAGCAAAACACGGATATTTTCTTTCATTGTTTAGTGTAGATTGTAACTTACATACCACTTATAACACAAAAATTATTTATGTTATTTCGCAATTTTAGTTATTTTTAAGCATTAAAATATTTATGAATCATGTTCTGTGCAATATTTCCATTGGTATTGTATTGTTCGTGGATAAAATTACTTCGATAATAACGAAGTTTCAAAATTATTTCCGCATTTTAAGTTTCGGGGATTCTATAAATAAATCATTTTTTTTAAAGAAGTTTAATATTTCATAAACCAGTTTTTATGCCCCGATGTTTTGTTCTACACGAAGTAACAAACGCGTCAAGGAACCGCAACGAATAACAGCGTTGTGTGTCATATACGTATTAGTCAAAGAACGTCTTATTTTAATATTAATCCAGTTTTACGAAGAAAAATTTATGTAGCGCAACATCAACAGTTTTTCGCTAAATCTTTCTACGATTTATATAATTACGAGGAAGTATGTGTCTTTCTTTTATTAAGCTTCGCTAAAGGGAGGAGTTATTAAGTCACGTGACGGAAATGACGTCTAGTGGACGAGTTCAGAGGCACTGTGACTTACTACCTGTTGCATGTGCTGGAGCGGAGTCAAGATGAAGAGTTGTGCACTTTTTTTATGGTTATTTTCTTTAGGTTTATTAGTTAACGGTAAGAAAATCTTTTATCTTTTTATTCACTATAGATCTAATATTATTTTTTATATTTAATATATTGTTTTTCTTTCGCATATTGTAAGATGTTAAGTTTTAATCATATTTTTGGAGATTCGGAATACGTATATATGATTATAATTTAGTATTTTTGAACGCTTAGGCGTTCTTCAAGTAAGTTTTTAACAGTTAAGAATTATATTAATTGTGTGTTATCTATATTTACCAAATTATTATTTCTTAGAAATATTTGAGGTAGGAATTTTAATTTTAGAGATGTCTTTTTCCTGTTTAAAAAAACACGTGTTTAAAATAGAAAATTAGACGTGTTCACCGGCTGTTTAAACTCTAATAATACTTCGAATATTGCTTCTTATCGTTTATTAATTCGGTCTATTTACTTATATAATTTTACAAATGGATGGTTTGTTCAAAATCCAGTCTTTTAATGGGCGATCCGTAACTTTTTTTCGTACAAAAGACCTATTTTTCTTTGACAGATCAGTCACGACTTTTATATAAACAGGAAGTAGCCTTCTTTCGGTTCATTGGAATTTTTTAAACTAATTTTAAAACATTTCTTAAAGTTTCCTCCTGAAAACTGATTGTCTCCAAGCCAGAGTTTAATTTGTTTTAATGCGAACGATCGCCTTTAATGACCTCTTTCCGGGCAAATTGGCTACGGGCACGCAAACTCGAATCCTTCTTCCTTTGATCTTCTGGTCTATAAAACGGTCTATTAATTTATTTTTAATGTATCGTTTAATTAACAATTCAATAAACCTCGTGCCCAAAATCTAGCTTCTTTGTAGATCTACGAGAGTCAGCGTACGGTAAATTCGAAAAAGAAAAATAGAAAACATTTGATTCGTCGCTCGAAAGAAAACTTAAGGGCGATGAAAAGAGATATTTGACAAGTTTCAAAAGATATCTTCCCGCTGTGTATGTAATAAATGCGGGAAAATATTATCTTTAATGGCGTTGACAGAGTTTTTAAGTATTTTTCCTACAAAAACAAACAACTTTATGTCTCCGAAATGTACAAGATGGACAGCGTCATGTGCAAGCGTTATGGGAGTGCCATTTGTCAATTAAATATACTTTTTACGTTTCAAGGGTCATCTCGGGTTCTCAGTCTAGACGGAGATTAGGATCCAGTCTGATTCCTTGTAAAAAGCAGATCTATTTCGCTCCAACAATTTTTTTTCAACTTGACAAATTTAATTTACAAGGCTATTAATTAGTAGGGCAGCGGGTGGTTTAGTACAAGTTAGGCTGTTTTTCCTCTGGGAAAAAATGAAAAAAACTCCCCTCGAATCTTTCAGAAATTGCCCATATACATCACGTTTTCTCCCTTTTGGCGCCTTTTACTAATGGGATATAATATTGCACTGGTTTTAAAACGAGTAATTAGTTCTACAAATTACAATCGGCGATACAACATTGTAAAAAAGCTCTTTGTATTTTAGCTTTTTCGTATATAAAACTCTCTTGGAAAATTTGGGGTAGGTTTTTTTTTTTAGTTTTGCTTGAAAGATCAAAGAACGTCTTATTTATTCCTCATTAGATTTATGGCTTTTTGAAAAAAAAGAGGTAAAGCCAAGAATTGAAGAGAGATTATAAAGATATATTTGTTAAAATTTAGCCATTGGTAATTGTGTTGAATTAACACGAGGTTAAATTTATGAATAAAAACTCTTAATTGAATCAATTTGTTCATTTTTTTCTTATACAATCGAGTCCAATGAGCTGCACACTTTCATAAATTACATCTCGTCGTATGTTCCTTTCAATTGCAGTTGTGCTTAATGACGAATTAATGAGGTCACATTACAAATAACTAGTGATGTATAGTAATTAAGAATGAGTAATACTCATTTTTATTATTATTAACAATATGTAAATATGGGAGTTTATTAACAATATGTGGCAATTTAATCGTGTAAGTAGCTGATTCGCAATCAGTTCTCAAGTACTTCTGTCGTGACTCTTATCAGATTGACTATTATTTAACGAGGCTCAATAGTTCCTGTTTTTATTTCGTTTCTTGTTAAATGCGACTATTTTCACTAGAAGGAAAACATTATCGAATTTTGTAATTAAGTAAAATCGCGCGAGTGAATCTGATGATTCAATTGATGTTCGAGAATGCATCGGTGCACGAAATCGTAGCCGCTTGGATGCACGACTAAATCCAAACTTCTGCTCCGCCTTTCTGTAAAGAATCGCGCCTTTATATTTCGTCATTGTCAGGTAGTTATAGAAAGGTGAAAGTCATGGACACAAGCATTGATATAACAAAGAAACTTTCAAGTTCATGCGTTGGAAATTGCAGTATTTCCGATACCAAGCTGGCTACTTGAAAGGTTTCTCCATTGGAATCGTTTAACGTTTGAATAGTTAGAAAGGTTACTGTATCGATATCAGGAAGGAAAAATTTGTTCTTGCCTAACAATTGCTAATTACTATTAAAAACATCTATGCCTTCTGGCCCTATACGCGCCCGAACGATTATCTGATTCATTCTCTTACGTCATTAACATGTTTTGTTATTTTAAACACTTGACTCGGTTCTATGGTAATAAAAATGTATTTTAAACATACCGTACGCGTGTTGCAAGCTTCGAGCAATATGCCAGTGCAATGTTCGATATCTCAGTTTATACAGTATTTACGCAGTATAAGTTTAAACGTTGCGTAATAAATCCATTGTAAATTCGACAATAATTTTACACTTGTACACGTTATTAACAGCGAAAAACTGGATTACCAACAAAGACACGCGAAGCATTATAAAGATTTCGAGAGGAGTTTAACTACATATAAGTCATAAGAACCGATTGCAGTCGACATCGTTTTATTCAGAGCAGCCACAGTTCTTACATTTTAACGTTTTAGATCACGAAATGGGTCAAGTATAAATGTTGACCTTCCTGACAAACTCTTGAAACATGACAAGGGATGAAAGATAGCGTGAAACACGAGAAACCGCCACAAGTAGGAGGCATTTCGTACGTAACGAAGGCTGTTTGATGAGGATGTCGTGTGAATTATGTCAATAGACGTAGATAAGTGGAAGTGACTGATGAATCTTGAATGTAATACGGGCAAAAATATCCGAAGACATGTTTTTAGACGGCATTAACTTGATTAGCCAAAACAAAATACGATTCTATGATATATATTCGAATAAATAACTTATTAATATTCTAAAAATAACAGACTGTGTTCCTTTCACTTCCATCGAGTCTTTGTGATGTACTACTAACACAACTCGCATTATTCAATGTCCGTATCCTGAACAAATAATTGCAGTAGAAGTATATGTAGATTTTACATTGGCAGTTTAGTCGAAAGCAAACAAGTGATCATGTCGAATATAGTTTTATCCTGGTTGCTAATCCATATTGCTATTGTCCCGTATAATTTTGAGACTGTCTGGCTATCAGAATACTACGATCTCATACCAGGTTTGTGTCTTTATACATACATTATTTCTTCTTTTCTATGGGTGCGATCGACTCTGACTGACATCAATACAAATATCTGTCGTGAAATTAAAATATTATAGGAATTTCTCATTAACTTAGTCAATTCTCAGATGTAACTAATGCTTTGATATATAAAATTAATTATGTTTGTTATCTTAAATAATAATTTATATGAATTTTAGCGACGTATATTCAGAGAAAAAAGTTTATTTCTGAATATTTCGTCAAAATTTTATGTCTTTAATTCAGATACATGATTTAGAATTAAAGACGAGTTTCGGTATTATTCAATATAAAATATTCCTTTATTAAATTTAAATCAGTCTTCTGTAATATATAGCAAAATATAAGGTTACGTAATATATTTTTTACTCTCCACCCCAGGTGTTTGCATACTTATCTTGGATTCGGTCAAGTTCTCGGAGACAAGATCGGATGGTGAGGGATGGGCCCAACATATCTCGGTCGAACCCAGTCGTGGACCGTTTTTGACTGGGTTCTGACCAGCACTCGAACCCAGATCCCTAGAGCGGTCTTGGTGACTCAGTGCCGTAACTAGCCATTCCTGTGCCCTGCGCAAGAATTTGCATTTAGGCCCTTAATTAATTTGGTTTGGGAAAATAAAATAAATACATGCATTTGGGCCCTGTGCGGGTGCACCTGTTGCACCTGCCTAGTTACGGCCCTGCTTGGTGTATTCAAGGACATCGAGAGACGTCGCCGTGCCCGGAAGGGTGGGAGGGGGGAATTTTACATGGGCTCCAAATAAATAAGTGATTTGAAAATTTGAGTTTTTCTTATGGATTTTATTGCTCTTTTCAAAATAGAAAAACAATAGTTATTTAAGCGTTCTATATTACAATAGCGCGTGAAAAAAAAATTGTAGGATGATGTCTGGATTCGGGGAATTTTTCCTCACTCTCATTGGCCCTGGACATATATATTGTTGTTATCGGTGGTCGGATGGCAGTAGTGTTTACTAACTTAGTGCCATCCGGCCATCGGTTACATAATATAAGGAAATTTAATAAAATATTCACGCCTACTTTTTAAAACCAAGTCGTACTACTTTAGTCATTTACTTTAAAAGTTGTATATATATAGTTCATGAATCATATTTAGTAGAATTACAGATGATGAATGTTCATTCAGTATTTTTTATTTTAAATGTAATTATTCAACATAAATTATTTTACGGATAATGAAGTTCTGTTTATGTATGATTCACTATATTTAAGTCATATCTATTTTGAGAAGGTATACGTTTTCCCGTTATATATACGAGTATACACATAGACACACACACGAAACCGTTTTTGCTTTTTTTTCGCATATTTAAAAGTAAGTTATGCCACAGTTAGTTATTAAAAGTATAATTCTAGCATTATAACAAATTATATATTATTGTTTATAGGAAAATTAGTGTTTCGTCCATTTTTTCATCAACCACGCATCTACGAAAATGCCCCTCCTGGTGTCCATGTGACTACAGTACACGCTTATGATCCTGACTCACCGCGAAAGTTAGTTACATACGAAATGTTACAAGTCCGAGATCATGATTACTTTAACATTGATGAAGAATCCGGTAATCTAACCACATTCCGAAATATTAACAAAACAGCTGGCGGAAAATTTGAGGTAGGCCTATAATTATTATTGTAATAAAATTACATCGGAAGAGTAGTAAATTTGGTATTTTTCAAGGACGACATTTGCCGTATTTTTCAGGTAATCGTCGTTGCTAGTAGTGACGGAATCTCCGAATTCGATCATTTGACCATATCTGTGACGGAATTCAATCAATTCGCGCCGCAGTTCGAGAGAGAGGAATACGAAGGAGAAATTCACATCAATACATCCCTCGGTACACCCGTCTTAAGAGTTTACGCTCACGATGACGATCCAATTTCTCAAAATGCAGAAGTTTATTACAGGATGGATCAGAATGAATCTAGTAAATATTTTCAATTGAATCAAGATTCTGGTGAATTATCTTTGTATATCAGTTTACATTCCGCTCCGAGAAGATTGGTTTTTGGAGTATTTGCCGAAGACGGAGGATCGCCCAAACGATGGGCTCAAGCTCAGATCAAGTTGTTCGTTAAGACTATATCAGGTAAGATTTCGTATTTCCTTTTCTGTAAAAAGTTTCGTTTTCAAATCAATTTTAATAATACGAATCCTTACAGAACCCGTTAATGTAACCATCTCTAATATTACCGAGTCTTCGGCCAAAGTATGTTGGTTTCAGCCATTGTTTGGGGAAACTGAAGGTTACGTTGTGACTTATCACGAAAAAAACGTGGAAAAATTTGGTGCTTCTGTGAAGAACATTACGTCGACGACAAAGCTAACCTGTACTGTTCTCGGTAACCTTCGACCTCAAAAGGAATACGTAGTTTCGGTTACAGGACGTAACCCTTACGAAATCGGACAAGCTAGCGTCAAGACGAGCTTCACTACAACACCAGATTGTAAGTAGCGTATTGGATAATAGTGTTTATGAAGTATTAAAAAGAATTGAATTATAATTGTTTTATTTAGTCTGTCGACGTAATATCTGCAAGCGTGGAAAATGTTTCAAAATAGCGCAAGAACCGGGTTACCGTTGCGAATGCGATAATGGTTTTTATGGTAAGATCTGCGATTTGTTCGACCCCTGTTCTGAAAAACCTTGCGGTGAATACGGCGTATGTCACAACACGTCCCACAACGACTACCATTGCGAATGTTTGGAGAATTTCTCGGGCAAAAACTGTTCGGATTTTAATCCTTGCGCGGTTCATCCCTCGCCTTGTAAAAACGGAGGAGTTTGCGAGATGATCCACAGCCGTGAATATCGCTGTCGCTGCAGAAACGGATATTCCGGAGAGACGTGTCAAGACATCGATGCTTGTTTTTCTTCTCCTTGCTCGAATTCTGGCATATGTCACAATCTTAACAATTCCGAATACAGATGCCAATGCGGCCAAGGCTATTCGGGTAATTCTTAATTATTCATCGGATTAGTAGAATAATATAGAATATTTAGTGTTCTTCACGAATTTTTGTTTATTTATCAGGGAAAAATTGCGAATACGACGTAGAAGAATGCTCTTCGTCTCCCTGCAAAAACGGAGGATCTTGTTTAGAAGGTGTAGGTGTGTTCAGTTGTCAATGCTCACCCGGATATTACGGTACTCTCTGTGAACGTAAAAGTAAGTTATTAATATTTTGGAATTGTATATGCTACGTACATTGATATAATTAATATTTAATGTACGAAATCGGTAACAGAGGAGTGTCAAATGGATGTGGTGCAGGCGGATAAAGGAACGTTTTCGTGGAATTCCACAGAGCACGGTACGATCGTGCTTATAAAATGCCCTTTCGGTACTTTGTATCCGGCAGACGAAGAAATAGAAGGATACGCTAAAAGAAGTTGTCTGCTTCTGTCGGATGGTTCGGTTCAGTGGAGCGAAGCCAATGCGAATAACTGCCGAGCGGAGGTATTTTTTGTTGTGTTTTCTATAAACTTTACGTTAATTAAATAACTAACCTTACGAAAACGAACAGGGATTTCGAGCAGCGGAAGAGTTGGCCGGGGAGTTGCAAGCTCTAACTAGTAATCCGGATAAAGTCAGTCCCAAAGAGTTCCAACAAGCGGCCAGTCAAATAGAATCCATCGTGCAATACGCAGTTCAAAACCAAAAGGTAAATTCTAAGGATAATGCATACAAAATAATTTGCACGTAGAAATCACGCGCTTAAAAATTGTTTCACGAGCAAATCACGATTGCGTTTGTTATTGTTTCGATAAATTACAGCTGGCCTACGACATGGTTTCGGTGCTAAGCAACATGCTAGATGTTAACGATAACGTGTACGAGGTCGGAGACGAAGACGGCATTGTCACTAAAAAGTAAATCAAATTTTAAACTACAATACGTTTTGTTTAAGTTCTTTGTACAAATAAGCTTATTTGAACAGAGTCTAAAACAAACTTTGTTGTATAGAACAAATATTCTCTCTTTTTATGTAGATTAGTTCAGGTTGTGGATACTTTTGCATCGAATGTTAAATTAAGTCCCGGAGAGAAGGTCGAGTTTTTTACACCGAATATCGTGATAGTCGCCTCGAATCCCAGCGACGTGTCGGGGGACGGTTTGGCTTTCTCGCCGGATCCCGGACGTAGAAAAAGAAATGCCCACTTCCTTCTAAATTCTCAAGTAAGATCCTTTATTTCGAATTTATTTGATTTAAATGAAATTTAATAATTTATATTCGACAAATTATAGACTAATATTTGATTCCCCTAGCGAAAATCCATAAAACACTCGATCTATTTTGTTTTTGGTAGTTTTTTGCTTCGATATTTACTCGAGGGAATCCAAGACCGAATTTGTTAGTGATTAACGAGTTAGCATATTTATGGCTGATTCGATAAGAGTTGTATCTGATTCTCTGGCATATATCTACTGCCCGTATCTATTTTACTATACATGTCCAATTATCAAAAATTAATGTATGGTTTCCACTTAATACTTTTTTAACAGCCTCATCGCTATTAAAATCTTTTATTTTATTCCTTTTAAAGTGAATTTTTAATCAGTTTTGTTAATTAATTCTATTAAATTATTATTAAGTGATTTAATTCTTAAATATTACTTATTAAATATGTATTTGTTTAGCCTAGTAATTAATTGGTGTAATTTATTCCTATAAGAGATAAAATTGAAATATATTCATCTGCTCTAGTACAGTATTAACTTTGTAAAATTTCCATTTTGTAACCTTGGAACATATTTTTGGAAGTGGTTTAACTAATCGGCATCTCAGTCGACGGCGCTTTTACTTATTATCGTTCCGGCATGAATTAAAATCTTTACAGATCTAAACAATATTTTTCTCTATAAATAGATTCCCGGCATCACTCTGCCCAACCAAGTGTTTAATTTAGCCAAACAAATTATAAAAGACATCAGAGTGAAGTTTGTTTCGTATAAAAACGATAAGTTTTTCCGGTCCAGGAAATATAATAAGACCAGATGCCGAAATACCGAGCTGTGTCACGAACTGAAAACGTTTCCAGGTATTATACTGTAAGAGTTTTTATCTCTAAAGATCTATCTTCGTTCCGCTTAATTAATATAAAGTTTCCTTTTCAGACAGACAAGTCCTTCAGGCCAGTATCAATAACATTTCCATTTCTAATCTGACCGATCCCGTCGTCTACGCCATTCCTACAGATAATAAGCAAAAATACTTATGCGTTTACTGGAACGATCACGGTACGTGCATTCGATTGTAAATTTGTTTCCGAGCCACGATAATTCAGTTATAATTTCTATGGTTTACTTAATTCCTCCAGAACGAGAGTGGTCGTTGGATGGTTTGATCACTAACCAGACAGAAAACAAAACGTTTTGTTTTTCTAATCACTTGACCGCATTTTCTGTGCTTTTGGTAAGACAGATTTCATTCTATTTTCTATACAAATACAATTAAATAGAATGGCGGCTGATATATACGCTCTTTATTTTAGGATCCCACTCCCTACATGGTTATACCTAAACAGCACGAGAAGGTTCTATCTATAATCTCGTATATCGGATGCGCTTTATCTTTAACCGGTCTTTTCCTGACTATTCTCACTTATTCGCTTTTCGGGTAGGTCATTAATAAATTATTACTATTATTATTCGGATTTAAATGAAGTTAATAGAAACATTTTTGTAACAGGTGCCTGCACCGCGACCATTCTGGCAAGATCCTGCTGAATCTTTGCATCTCTCTAGCGCTGATGAACGTGTCGTTTTTATTGGGATCTCATCACAATTCTCCCAAACACGGACACAGCGTATGTCTGTCGGTAGCGATATTGACTCATTACTTCTTGCTGACTTCTTTAGCGTGGATGTGCGTGGAAGCCGTCAACATGTATCAGCTTTTAATTCACGTTTTCGCCTCGGCGGAGACTCATTTTCTACTGAAGAGATTTATTTTGGCTTGGGGTAATTAAATCTACTTATTAAAAAACTTAATTTATTCTTTAAACTATTATTTAAAAATGTGAAATATCTACAGGGGGACCTTTCGTTATCGTGTCTATCGCTGCGGGAATCGACATTAATCAATATTCTAATCAAAACGAATAGTAAGCATTATAATATATATACATATATTAGTAACACCTGTGCTATTTATATTCTTACTAATATTATCTTCATTTCAGTTGCATGCTATCCCCGTCCAATCCGTACATATACTACATCTCGTTTCTGGGTCCGTCTTGCGTTATTCTTTTAGCCAACTTGATCGTATTCGTCATGGTGACCAAAGTCCTCTTCACCCCTAGAATGACGACCAGCATTCACATGAATAGAAACGGGTACACGGTGACCGCAGCTCAAGTCAGAGGCGCATTTACGGTTATGGTGCTGCTGGGTGTTACTTGGATTTTCGGTGCCTTCGCCGTAGGAGAAGCCAAACTGGTATTTCAGTATTTATTCTGCATTGCAAATTCTCTACAGGGGTTTTTAATTTTTATAGTTCGCTGCCTTCATTATCACGAAGCACGCAATGCCTGGCTACAACTCTTTCAAACCGGAACATTGAAGAAATATCGAGGAGTTGTACCACCCGGCGCATCTTGGTGCACCAATTCAAACTCTGTTAACAAGCAGAATGGTCATTCTAGGACAACTCGATTGGCTAGCGTAAGCAGCGAAACCAATAGCATAATGTGGAATCGTAAAGATAGTTCTACTTCGACTTGCAACTCCCAACTGATCAATGAAAACAAAACCAAACAAATAAACAATTTAAAAAACACCATTAATCAAAGAGAGATTATAGAACTGGGCAACGAAAAAATATAAGTAGTCGCACATTTTACATTTTAAATAGCATTTTTCCTTGTACAGAATCGATAAGTGCTATTAATCGATTGTATTTAATGGTTATGTGATAATTTATATTCATTTTTTATTTTTTTTCTCGCATCTCATCATCATTTTTACATCGAAGCACGTAAGTAGTTTAGGAAATATAAATCGACCCATCGACTTGTGCCAATTACCAATAACAATATTTTTACGTTAAATCACCTCGAAATACCAAAGACATCGACTGTAAAACAGTAATTAAACTTGATGTATTGTATTGAAACCAATGTTAATTCATAATTTAGTTACTGTAAATAAATAGACAATAAATTTTATTACCAATAGTTGGAATTTTTCATCTTCTGCCCAAATACCTACATTTTTCTCTTCCACTTTTTTTATTTTTACAAACATTTATATCTTTTATGATAATTATATTGTTTCATTTTGCACGTGTTCTTACATTACTCTCTACATTTAATAAAATAAGAATACATTGAATAAGTCACATAATTATATTTTATGAATTATTTCTTAATAAATATCTATATTTAAAATACTTATATTGTATAATTAATAAAGTAATAATCGAAATTAATTAATTAATCAATTAAATACGTACGAATGTTACTAGTTTTATATTTTATCCTTTGAAACGAAGCGCAGAAACAATTCTATTTTGCTTACAACAATAGATCTAAATTACGTATAGAAATTATAATTTATTTTCTTATTGTGCTGTAGCCAGAATGTCACAATACTTTATATTTAAACAAAAAGAAACAGGTATTCTATACAATATATATATATATATATATATGTACTGTATCTAGATTGTTTAAATTAAACACAAGGACGTTCTATTTTTACGATTATATGCATTTTCTTTTTTATATACGTGTATATATATTTATATATTTTTCGGTAATTTGCAGATACCAGTACAGTCCCTTCTTTATAACAATATACATAATTTTTTGTGTTCTTTTTAATATTAAAAGATATATATATATATATATTAGAACATTGTTGTGATTTAATTGTTAAAATATTATAAACATTTTCTTGCATTACTTTTATTATATTGTAAAATATATAACGCAATTCTTATATTTCGGTATGCAAAATATTATAAAATACTTAAGTAAAGTATGTATATGCACTAGATCCTATTTGTGTAACTTGTTATACATAAAGATAATTCTTATAAGAATATTTTTCTTTTAAAATATTTGAATCGGTGCTCTCTTCAATAATCTAAATCTCCAATTTATATTTATGTCTGCTGTGTGTCTGTGTGTGTCTGTGTCTGTGTCTGTGCGTATGTGTAATGATTGGAAATTATAACAAAATGCTTACTTTTAGTCAAAAATCTACGTACTGCACGACTAGAATTTTGAGATAAAAATGTTTGGGGTGTGATTTTCTGTCTTTTATTTGATAATAGTACGTGTCTTTTTTAAAATAAGCAGTATGGGGGCTAACTAAACCTCTGCGAACTCTCGAGTTGCGGGGGTTTATTTTTTAAATTTCTAATTGGTTTTAGAAAATGGAAAAGATCATAAATATTGGGGAAAATTTACAAATTATCGTTAAAAATATTAAATTTGGATAAAACTTTTTTAAAATGCGACGTTTGTTTTTATTCGGAGGGGTGGCACGTCCGAAAAAACCTCGAAAATAATAAGAAAGTAAGCCGGCAGATGGCGGCAGCTAGAGGAAGATATTAAAAAGCGTGATTTATGTAGGTGCACGTTGTTAAATGTTTAAGTGTCTCTCGAAAAATGCATTAAAAAGAAAAATTTCGGATGACGATAATCAATTATTTATTAATCCTCGATATTATTGTTTAATTTAGATCTATTCATTATACATGAAATTAATGCGAAAAGGGTAAAGAGAACGATTTGTGAAGAACTCACGCGGGTAAAAAGATTGCCGAAAAGTATTAATATTTCATTTCTACTAATGAACTGTCTAAATATTTAAATCTTCTTAGAATAGAAAAATAATAAGTTGTCGTTTATCATTCTTTACTCACAAATCATCAATTGGAATTTATGGAAAAAATAAAAAAAAAATAAAAAATTGCACAATGTCTGTGGTAAATTCGAAAATTTATGGCTCCTTAGTAATAAAATTCGCTATCTGATGAAAGAATTAAAATCGAAATCCCACTAAAGTTTATTATATAATAATGGAAAAAAATCAAAAATCTCATGCAATTCGACACGCGTTAATATGGCGAATATGTTTACTTTCGCATCGATAGGATATTTTAAATGATGCTCTCGCCTTTTTTCTTTTAATTTTTAATATACACTATAATCTATGCATTTTGTACACGTGTACAGCGCAGAGGAAGGCGTGGGTGATGCAACCTTGACCTCTGCTTGATCGTCGATCGCTTGTTTACAGATGCCAGAGCGGAAAGTACGTGCAACACAACTTAGTTATTGTGTAAACAGTTGTGACTACGCAAACTACTTGTCAACAGTATACTGTCAAGGATGTGAGAAAGTTACTGACGCAGAATTGTAATCTGTTAAATATATATATATACGAAAAGAAAAGAAAAAAAAATAGAATAACAAATCGTTGCTAGTCACTCTTTAGTAATTATTACAAAATTTTTGCGAGATTAATTCACTAGATGTCACCGCTTTATCGGTTTTAAGTGTTTTTGCCAACTGTTGCCATAAATAACTTAGACTTATTCTTTTCAAGAATTAAGTTTCATAATGGATAAAATTATCGGCAGTTATTTTTATACTTTGCTAGTACTTTACTAGCAATTCTGATAATTCTAACTTATGATTTATCCTTTTCTTCTTTTTCTTTCTCTTTTCGAAATAGGAAAACCAAGCCAAAATTACCATCTCTTTCTAATATATATATCAATTTTAATATAGCTTTTTTTTTTTGTTTTTAAATTCTCGTTGGTCACGTATGCATTTTGTTTATTCAATCTATTGTTAATATCGTGTAAGAAGAATCTGTTCCATATATTTTAAGAAGGAGAAAGAGGCAAAAAGAAAAGCGATGAAAATTTATATGTAGTGTATTTAAATAGAAGAAACGTAACACTAAAATCCTAAAGATAGATTTATTGGAAAAATTAAAAACGAAGTCCTTTCTATATCTCGTTCCGTAAGATATTAAAGGTGAGCTATTTTCTACATAATTTAACTTTAAAATTAATTTACAGATAAATTATCGATTTATAGATTATTTTAATTAGTTTATATTCTTTAGTAATTACAGGAAAATTTAAATTACTTTAGTTCTCTCTCTCTCTCCTTTTTTTTAATTTTTATAAATTAAAGAGAATTTGTAGATGTATTACTTTATAAAAAGTCGTATGTAAAAATTGTAAGAGGTAAGTAATATTGTTTTTGCATGGCCTATTGTAATATGTAGAAGGGTGCAAAAATGTTTATAATTTAAAACATTCTTTATTCGAAGCATTTTCGTAAGGCCCGATATAAATGATTGCGGTACAAAATACAGATTTTTTTTGTAGGCTGGCCTCTAAAATAACTTAATTATCTTTGTTTATATTAGCTGCTTAGTAAAATTAATCTGCTCGGTGTTTATTACGGGAAAAGATTATTTAAAAAAAAAACAAAGTCGATAACTATGTAGGAGTTAAGTTATATCTGTAGATAATTCGATTTGTTTCTTTTGTAGCAGATTAATTCGATGATTTATCGATATTGTATCTTTCGCATTTTATTAAGCATTAATAATATTAATACACAAGTTAGTTTTATTTATAAATCGGATGTTTTCTCGCAGATTTCTAATTAAATTCGATCGGCATTGCCGTAATGGGGTGTATTGTTCATTCGATTAGTATTAAATCAAACGAGTGCATAAACACAAATACTTAATTGGACCTGAACGAATGTTTTCTATACAATGTTCTATTAACATGTAAAGTGTTTTAAATACTTTTGCTAAATAGCGCAACGCGTAACACGTTACAAATAAATAATTGCAACGAATATATTTATATACGCGCATAAAATTTCAATAAATTCTAAGAGAATCCCGACGTTACGAAAGTAATGTAATAACCGCAAGAAAAGGAAAATATCAATTATATACGTACAGTACGGTACACACGCGCGTGATTTACACGTTAAAGTTTCGTCAATTATCAATTTTTTATAAAATTTAATTTATCCCGGCCGTCATTATTGTAGAAGATAACATTTTATTTAATATTCGACCTTGACCAAAAGACAATTTATAGATCATTATCTATATTTGCATTCTCTGACGTCATCACCTCCGTGTAAAATGTTCGAAGTAGTTCAGGCATTTAATATTCCTTTCGATCTCTTAAATCTAATTCCAGCCAAATTTAAAGTTGACAGGAAAAGGATCACTGATTTATGGACGTAATCTGCTGCCGAATAGTTTTATAACTTTAGAAGAAAACTTTATAACTCGGCCGAGACATTATAAGCCGCCACCGAGTTGACATTCTTATTTTTTCCCCTTCGTAATCTACGTATATCTTTAATAAAATATATGTTTCTTTTTATCTTTAGAATAATGTTTTAATCGTAAATAAATCAATGCTTATTTTTCCTCCTTTGCGCTCTAACAATTTTTACTTCATTTAGGGCTTTTCCACCAATGCAATAAGGATGAATCATTCAAAAGGATTATACCGGCATAGGAAAGATAGTAAGGATTTATCGTAAGAAAAATCGATCTTCTTCTTCTTTTATAAAAATATATACACCTATATTTATTTAAACTTCGGTCGTAATAATTGCTTGGTCTAACCGAGAAATAATAGTAAATATACCGTCCTTTATAACTTAAAAAATTAATAATAGGAAGTTATATAAATGGCACCGGGTATTATTTTTTGCAAATATATTATCGCAGGTAAAAATATCTTAATAAAAATATTGAAGTGTGTTCGCGAAATGAGTTATGTAAGTAAAAATATATTGCAGGAAATATAGTAATGTGACGCAGCAGAAAGGTAAAATAATATGATTAGAGGATAAAAGATAAAAATAATACACACACACACACACGCGCTAGATAAATAGTTTATCTTATTTTTGTTTCTTCCTTTTTTTTTCTCCCCTTCCTTTTATTTTTTCTACAGTTTCTTGTCGGGGTCGAAAGTGTTTATTCTCTCATCGAAAGCCTTTAAAATTTTTTAATAAAAACCAATTGTTATTGATTGGAAATTTTTCGTGCCTTAAAAAGCTAAATAAACAGACGAAAGAATGGCGACGATTATCGCCATTTATCTACCTCGCTCCTAAGTTATAACAATGAAAAGTGTATTATTTAGATATAGATTAAGGCTTCTCGTTTAATTATAATATAAATAATATTTTCTCGTTTAAAAAAGTGTTATTTATGGATGCAAAACATTTTTTATTCGTAAACATTAGAAATATTCGAAAATAAATTCTACGAAACGTATATTTTAAACGATGTGTAACGGTGGAATTTTTAGCGGAACTAATATTTTTTTTTTAATTGTAAATATATATAAACAATAATCTAAATTTCACAATATTTTTCATAAAAAATATATATATATAGATGAGTCTGAAAAATATAAATATTTTTTATTTATTAGTTTTAATTCTGGTTATTGACTTCGAACGGTCGGTTCGAGTGTTTTAACGTTGGTGTTTAATGTAAAAGTTTATCGAAGAATTAAAAAATATACACGTTTAATAATCGATGCAACGTGTTTATGCAATTGATAAATCAAGCGAAGGGAACATCTGCCGAACAGTTTCGTTCTAATAAAGGTAGAACGTTTATGTACTGTTTTATTGTATTGTTATTATTTAAATAGGTATTATGGTATTTATAATTTATATTCTTTATTAAATTTAAAATTAAAAAAAAGGCCTACTTCACGCCATCCATTCCCCCCTCCTCCTATCATAAATATAAATTACAACATAATTTATTATTGTAGAAATTCTTATTTTTTCTTCATTTATACAATTGTATAAAGGTATTTCTTCGGTTTTTACAGGAAATTAATTGTTTTATTGCTTTATATATACGACAGTGTTACGTTTGATTTAGAAAAACAAGTCAATACTATTATATAATTATAAATATGAAATATGGCTTTATTACTGTCGATAAAGCTGTTAAATAAAATTGGCTCCCGTTTAATTTTTTTTAAATTTAAAATATATATATATACGAATAAATAAAATACTAAGGCGGGTATACCGTAGGTAGGAATAAAATTAAATATCCTTTAAAAAGTTGATATGGATACGGACTATTAAAAGAAAAATAGATGATGATAGAGATTGTTCGGATGGAATTATTTAGTGGAGTGACACAGATTTATTAAAGAAAACCGAGCAGTGATGGACGAAAATTGAATATCAAAATATATTATTTTAAGAAAACTTTGATGATAGAATAGATTTTTTAATAAAATGGATTAATGATATAAACATTTTTAAGCCTGTGTTATATATATGTATATAAAGAAAACTGAGTAGTGAAATGGATTCCGCATAGAAAATTGAGTAGTTAGATTCTTTAAAGAGAATTGTGTAATGATTTAAAAATTCCTAATAAAAATAGGATAGTCGTCATGTGAATTATTTATAAAAATAATAATAATAATAATGATAAGAAGAAGAAATAGGGGATAGTGATGTAGATTCTGTCGACAAAATCACGATATAAACATTATTGGAAAACGCTTTTCGGAAGAAACAAAGCTACATAAGCCGAGTCTTTTATGCAAATATTATATAACATAGCTCGATAGTTATTAATTTTGCTAGAAATGAGAATCGTCTGAAAAAAACATTACGGTTTATTAAAGTTGCTAGATTGAGGCTAAAAGCATTATACGCATTTATATTTAGTATATAAATATTTTATTTTCAAATTTTAAGAGTAAGACGAGACGACCATTTGCAAAATATTGGTAGAAAGGGCTTGTTTTTCGCTTTACTAAACAGATTTATCAAATTTGTTATACCTTTTCTTTATATATGTTTGAACCAGTTTATAACTCTGTCGTGTGTCACGCTGTTTCGAAAACGATTCGATGTTTATGTTTCCTCTCCCTCCCCCCAGTAGTTTACGTTGCGTACATAAAATACTTTTGTATATTTAAATACATTGTAGATTTGAATTTATTAAATAATTAAATTCGAGTATATACGGGGTACTTATCTTTATAACTCTAGCATATTGTACGATGATTATATTTTTATTTGTAATTATTCTTTTATTAATAAGTACTTCAAACTATTCAGAAATCGTCGAAAATATCCCATTGTGTGTAGCTAAAGAATAGAAATTAAATTTGTTATTAAGCTATTATTAATATGTAGTTCCTTACTTCGTAACTTAATTCCACGCAACACAATTGCATTAAAATGTAGAAACATCTTTTGTAACACGGCTTTGCTACAAAAAAAAAAAAAAATATTTCGAAATGAATTTATTTGTTTAACAGAGGATAAGATTATATAAAAATTATTCAAAAACATTAATATTTTTTGAAACTTTATCACTAAAGATTATCAAAAAAAAGAAAAGGAAAATAACAGTTTATTTTTGGTATTTTCTTTAAATGGGGGTGCGAATCGTTAAGGACGTTATAACAATTGCTTTTTAGCTTTAATAATAGAGGATATCTTTCATAAAATATCATTTAAAATATGAAATAGTATTGGCTTCTTTCTGCTTTGAATGATAAAAGATAAAATAAATAACAAAAATTAGTCAAAACAAACTGTCCGTCTCATAAATATATCAGATCGTATCACTCATTTATTGACATAAACAATATAATGCAGTGTTAAAATTTATCGTCTTAACGTGAACTTGGAGCTACCGTGTCCAGTAAACAACACAATTTATCCTAAAATGATAATAAAAGTTGTATGTAGGATCGTACTTATGTTTAAAGATTAAAACTCTGTTTCCACAATGGCCGTTTGCCTTACGAATACAAAAGAAACAAATAATAGTAATAATAATAATAACGTTGTTTATGTACGATGCGATTGGTAAAGATTTTGGAGTTTTCGAGTTACAAATTTGTTAAGCAAAATAGCAAATTGTGTAGGACCAAAATACACTCGATTAGTGTAATAACCTTTGACGTTTCGAGCAGACATTGCGCTCATAAAATTAAACGGACGATTTCAAATCATTTGTTTCGTTTTGATAGATTATAAATCCTTTCCAGAATCGATTTATATGCAAAGATATAGAAACTATCAAGACATTTCACGAATAATAATAATTAAATAATGCTATATTAAAACGTATTTGTAATATTTTAATCGACTCGTAAAGCGAGGACAAGAGAGGGACCGATTATAACAATCGTTTGCCATCACTCGAGTAATTTCCATAGACACCAGGTTAATATTAATTATAGTAAAAACAAATATACGTATGGTAAGAGTCTAAGCCCATTAACGGTTTTCTTTATTAAGATTGAACTTTATCGTGTCTAAAGTTTACAAACTTCTAACTAGCAATTAATGTATGTTAACGGCGACGAAAATCCTTACAGGAGCTAATAATTTATACTTTACAAACGTTATAGGTCTATGTTGAAAATGAACATCCAAGTATCAATTTGACTCTTCGGCATTGCCGAGAAATTTAGTCATTCTGATACATTAGTAATATATATTCATACACCAGCCGAGTTTTGATCTTGATATAAAAATTGTCATATGATAATTACGTGTATTCTATCATCGTTTCGCTGCTAAAAACGGAAAGCTGGAGGGACAAGGTGCACAAAATAAATTAAAGAAATAATAATTATTAAACATTAAACTTTCGCCGAGTAAGAAAATGTAACAGAGTAGGTTAATAAAGAGATTTTTTATGATATGTGATTTGGAGAAAACTCACGATTTATGGTAGAAGGAATATGATACGTGACAGAACTCACATAACGATCATTCCCCATTCCTACAGTTTCATACATATACTATTGTTACCTCCAAGATTGATAATAAAAAAAAAGAAGGGAAGAAAAGGAAGCAAAAAAATCTTTACCGGCATAAAATAATATAAATTATTATCTGGCTTTATATCGAATTGTTTAACAAGAAAACAATTACGAGAGCGATAAATGTAATAAAACCCCGACAAATCGCGCGTAGATTACTGGCTGAGTTTTATAAGGATTTCTTTCTTTCGAAAAAATATGCTAACTATTTTTAATTTCTTTTCTTTTCCTACGCAATGATGTTATTAAGATTATCGGATTGCTTCAAGCTTAATCATACTATTAAGTAATCGCAATATTAAAGAAATTTATATACTTTTCTCAATAGATCCCAACCGGTAATTAATACTTCGATTTTATAATACGTACATATTAGTAAATACGACAATAAAAATGAATTATATTTACCGATAATTAACAAATAAAATCGTATTGAAAAGTTATCGATAAGTAATCACCTTCGAATTAATCGATAAGGCGATAACCGATGGAAATTTTTGCGCCATTTATCTGATAGAAAAGAGCGTAGAATCGGTAATTAATACGAAATTTAATTAGGAATTTACGGTTTATATTTATTTTCTATTAACAAACAAAGCTAGATCAATAAGGTGTATCGATAAATGGTAACGTGGCATCGTTAAATATTAAAATTTTAAATATTTAAGAGAGAAAATTTGCCGAGGTTCGTTTAATAATCGGAGTCTTTTTATAAGAAATTTCGTTAATTTTCTAGTAATTATTAAATAGATAGAGAAAGAAAGGTTCGATTTAGACATTTATACTCTTCGATTATTTTGAAATTAATATCGGTCGGGTTATAAACTCTCTTAATGTTTCGCCAACCGAAGATCTCCTTAAGGAATATAAACCTTCTAACCATGAATAATGGTCATTCAACTAGTTGGGAAAATGACGACAAATAGATAAATCGATAACATAAAGAAAGTAAATGATATTAGTACATTGCTATGATTTATTACTTCTATATTTTTATTTCTATTTTAGTCCGTTCTCGATTTATCTGATGGCAAATTAAGCCGAAGAAACCCGGGCTACGTATAACGCAATATATAAAGAATACAGTAAAAAACACAAAGGGGGGGGGAAATAAATAAATATAATAATAATGAAATGCATATATATATATATATATTTTTCTGCTAATTTAAGATACTCGATATTATATTATGGAAATAAATAAATATACTTAAAAGACTTTTTGAAGATTTTATTTATTTTGCTGGTTGGAGCTTTAATGAAAATGATAACCGATAGATGGCCCAAGCACAACTCTAAACAAAACATCACCGGAAAAGAAAGTTTGTTTAGCTTGTTATCAGTTTAGCGAGTTTTATCAGTTTGACTTTAGTCTATTTATATCAGAATCGAGTCTTCTCTGATAGTATTTTCTAGGTTAGAATCTCGGTTAAAAGATGTTCGCTTGACCGATAAACAAAAATTCAATTTTTGGCGGGAATTCAGAATATTTTAAGGCCTAATTTGCATATTTTAGAGATGAAAAAGAAAACTTTTTTTAACATGCAAAATTCTTACTACATAAAATGGCTGTTAAAAACTTTAAATGGTTATTTATTTTTTATTTTTTTCATTATAAAACGCGTTGTAAAACTTTACGCTTATTTTTTCTGTATTTTCTTTTATTTCCTCTGTAAATTATATATTTTCAAAGACAAGTTTTTGTAGAGATAAAGTTAGATAAAGTAATCCCAATAACACAACTTCCTTTCCATGGATACAATAAACAAACACGGGAAATCCTTCTCACGTACCTATATATCTTTCTAAAAAATATAAAAAAATATACGATACATATATATATATATATATCCTACCATAGATTTTTTAATAGGAAAAGAACAAAAGAATAATCTTTTACAACTCATAAAGTAAGTTTTATAAAATTATAGATCTATTTCTGTGAAAGTTTTAATGTAGATTTCCGTACAACTATTGAAACTTCATTGTTATCATTGAAAAGAATTGTACGATGAGGGTATATTTTATTGAAACAAAGCGTAACGAATAGGGGGAAAAAAGAGGCAAAAAGAAAAGGAAAAAAAAAAAAGATATTTATCGGCTATTTTCGCAGTTAAAGTTCTAAATATTTAGCGAGAATCCTTATAAATTTACAAAGTAATTAATGATTATCGATATTATCTGACGTTTAAAAACGATATAAACCGAAGAACGAACGATAGAAATTTTGTAACTTTAAATATAATCTGATAGATATCTACTGCATTTCGGGAGAATACTTCTGAATATGATTTTCATGCGGAAGTCACAAGCAGGAATTTCACCTCGGGAAAAATAATTCTGCATACTCTTGATACATATTAATACTTTTCGTTCCACTACAGTAGTCAATAGTATCTTTTTCTGCTACTCTTCTTCTTATATACGTTATATATAAATATATATATATATATATATATACACTATGATGAACATAAAGGTTTTACTATGAAATAATCTCTTGTTATTTCATAGTAAAACCTTTATTTTGAATACTGGAAAACACGGGCGTTAAAAATTTGATGAAGGGGATAAATTATTCTTAAAATATTGTATTAAATTCCAATTTTAACTGGAATAATAAAGAAAAAAAAACGTTTGAAAAAATCAAGTTATTTAATAAGTTCGTCAAATGCATTATTTATTGAATAGTAGAAAAGGAATCGAAATTTTCTTACACGCATTAAAATTATCACCCAAGAAAAATTCTTTTTCCACTGTTATTTGCTATTTATTTAATTATATTTCATATATATATATATATATTTTTTTTAGAATAAAAAGTGAAAAAAAATATTTCATCAAATCGATAATCTGTGCTTAGGTAAAGAGTATCAAAAAAGAGGGAAAGAAAGAAAAAGAAAAAAATTAGCCTCTTTTCACTGATAAGTTCTCTACTTTCCATATTTACCCAATAAATATTTCTCTCGTCTTATATATATATATATATATATTATATAGTATTTTTTAAATGAAAGATCTAAAATTAAGTCATGTGAACTGTAAGATGTGGCCGATCGGTTAATGACAAAACGATGATAATTCAAATACGACTCGCGGTACCAAATTGCCAAATTCGACCAATGAAACGAAATATATTCATCTTAGTAAAATAAGAAAGAAGGGGGAAGAAAGGAAGAAGGAAAAAAAAAAAAAAAAACTAAAAATTCCACCAAGTTCTTAAGTAGAAATAATAATCAAAAAAGAAACGAAAACATTCAGCTTCACGCTCAATTTGTCTACTTAGTTCTTTCTCTATCCATCTGCCGGATGCATTATACTTTAACGGCAATGGGTTATATTTTGGTGATCAGAATCATTCATAAAGAAGAAGAAGAAAAAAATAATAATAACAATAAAATAAAAATAAAAAAGGGATGTCGCATTTTGATTTCGTTCATTTGCATACTCCGCTACATAATTATCGTGGCGAAGTTTTTTTTTATTATTATTATTATTATTTTAATTCTGTTTTTTTTTATTCCATATTTTTACTTTGCCTTTATTTTAAATGACAAATGACTGATGATCAAATGCAACTCGCTTATGTTTTTATTTTTGTTAAGTTACGATTTGATACGATTAGGAATGCATTTTTGAACAGGTTTTACCAAAGGGCTGCTCAAAAATGTATTTCTATTCGTGTTAAAAGTGCATTTCCGAACGGTTCGAAAATACTTTACTATTTTTGAACGGTATTAAAAAAACATACGCGCTCTCAGTACTAAATATCGTCGGTAAAATAGTACACCATCGATTAAATATTCGAACACTCGATATCTCCTGCATACATCTTTAACGTAAATATATATAAAGATAATTATTATTAATATAAACGAGTTAGATTAGAAATGGAGTATCGTGGTTATAAATTTTTATATTATTTTTTTTTTTTATTCCTTTAAAGTTTATACAATTCAATAAGACAATTGGGGTGAAGAGAGCTTAATCTTTAATCGATGTCATATAATTACTCGTTACGTAAACAGGTTCGATTGTAGATAGATGGATCAATTGTTAAATATTGTGATGGTTTAATCAATATAAAGGACAAAATATTTACCGGAACATAAATTAATTCGAAAATACGCAAAAATAATTTTCTGGTACGTTTTTAATGAGTTTTTTTTTTTTTTCTTGAATAAATACAAAATTTATTATCCGTAAATTTACTTGCAACGGATTAATGTTTATTAAATAAAATTTTAAAAGAAAATTATATAATTGATAAATTGTGGAATTTAATACGTAGATTAAATGCTTCTATTTTTGATATAAATTCTTTTTTGTTTGATAAATAGTTTATAGTTCTTTTTAAAGGTTAGTTTTATCATTCAGTAATGACCTTGTGGATTGTGAAACGAAATGAGATACTGTAACATAGTTGCAGTTTACAACTTTAAAGATTGTTATTAGTGTGTGTGTGTGTGTGTGTGTGTGTGTGTGTGTGTGTTTTTAATATATTATTTTTTTAACTTGATTGAATAATTTGTTTTTCGGTCAGGTTGTTATAAATCAAATTTCTTAAAAAGTTCATTTCGAAGTTATGTGAATATATATACATATGTACGTGTGTACGTATGTTTAAATAAACAAATTCGGTATTATTACTGTATTGAGAAGTTTCGCAATTCTATATACCGAAAGCAGACAAAAACCTTTTCATCTTTTGGAAAAATAAACTGGTTACATTCATACCAAACTATCTTTTTCATCAAATAAACCTATCCGATAACAGAATTTGAGTTTACTAACCTAACAAATCATCTTTTATCCAAAAGGAAATGAATTTACGGATAATTCAACATTCTATTTTATTCAAAGACTGAAATTATAAAAGATCTACAATAATAGACTTTGCTAGTGTCGTGTCTAACACGGGTTATACGTACGGTACCATATACTGTTAATATAAACAAATAACCAAAGGGGTTTTTTATATATATATATATTATTATTATTAATATTTAAAATTGACTTTTGGAATTGCTACTTCCATTTGTGTAACTTTACTAGAGATGGGGGCTTTGAGGAACGAATAGGAAAGATAGAAATTTTAATTTTCGTGTTTATATCGGTTGCGCGAGTAGTTACGTCCGACAAAACAATAAAAAAGGGGGCTTCTTTTTTCCTCCTACTTGTTAAAAACTGAACAGAAATTAAACAACCGGAACCGGGTCAGCAATCAGCACAATCTTCTATAGATCAATACAAGCGGCATAGGTATTGTTGTTCTGTACATGTGTACAATACGTGTTACGTGAGTGACCTTCTTGACTTACATGTGTACCCGGTGTTAGTTTACTTTGAATTAACCGTCTTTATTCGATGTTACTACGAGTGACTACGGATACGGAAAAGTCGTATTTTAAACTCGAAAACTTTATGTACTTTTAGTTTCTTCCGTCCTAAAGTTTCTTCGACCGACATCGACGGTAAAAGAGACGATTTTAAAACGTACCCTTTGCCTTAATCGTTAAGAAAAGTACGGGATTGTTCCGATAGGAGTATAGTTTCATCCCTACTTGTTCTAATTTCCTTTATTTTAACACTACATTTTGTTTACCCCGGGGTTGTCCTATATAAATGTAAAAATTTTTCCTTTAGTATTATATATTTAGGTCGCTTAACAAACATTGTATATATAATATGTCACTAAATAGGGAAATAAACATTTATATCAGACAATAAAGAAAACAGAGTCGTAAAAATAATACAATTATCTACAAACAATAACAATTTAGATAAACTGTTTACTGTTAGTTTAAGTTTTTCGACACGATATGAGAACTTTTAATGCGTGTTTTTCTTCTCTTTTTTTTTACGTAGAAACAAAAAAAATACAGAATTATTACAAAATATCGTATAATTTTTCTCGTTTTTCATTTCTAAATTTCATTTTTTTTTTTTTTTTAAATTTAAACTTAGTCATTCTTGACTTATTTTATTGGTTGATCATTCCTCTTTTATTATTCTTATTGTGTAACTTTAATACATATTAAATAATGTAAGGAATAATAATATTACAGAAAGAAAAGTAAATTCTTCATTTAATGAAGGTGAGAATTTTTTCTGTACGTGTACCTATTTGTAGTTTATATATATATATATATATTCTATACATACCTGATAGAGTGTAGGGAGTTTTTATGACGTAGAAGGAATAAACTAACAAATAAAATAATAAATTATTAAGGGTTGAAGCGGGTTGAAGGCTAACTTATTATTTAATAATCGTAACTTTTCATTTAGTCGTATGGTTTAAACCGAAAATATTCGATTTATCTGAAAAATGGCTGACACAGCGGTTGATCTTGGTTTCAGAGATAATCGCAATTCATTATTATTTGAAATGTTTATATTATCGAAAAGAGGATAATCGTTATTAATATTAATAATTTTCTTACTATTTACGAGAGAAATATTCATTAATTTTCGCAAAATATGAAGGGATTGATTATTTTTAAATCCAATTAAATTAAATTCTTAGTAAGGCCAGCAATAATAATAATAATAGTAATAATAATCTTATCTAACTTCTGTAAATATTTAATAAGGAAATCAGATTTATTACAGAGATCAATAAGTGTAAAAAATAATACTAAATTATTAAATATATTTTTTATATATATATATACACATATATAAATAATATACATTAGGATAGGTAAGAAAATTAATTAAGAAGTCTTTTATTTAAGAAAGAAAAAAGAATTTATTTTTTTTTAATTTAAATGAGAAGTGCTGGCACGTTAAAAAAATTATGTTTAATTAAAATTGATGGATTTAATTAAGTTTAAGTCGATTTATGAGTTTAAAGCGATTTTAGGGAAGTTGGTTTTTGAGTTTACGCCTTTATCCAGATGCGGTGTATCGAATCAGCTGCTCGGTCCTAAAGGTCTCACCACAGGTATACGGTTAGGGGGTTAAAAGAAAAAAGAAGGAAAAAAAAATGATGGATATAAAGAAAAGAACTAAGGAAGGAAGCCATTTTTAGCAATTCCCCCACCCCTCTCGGTAGGGCTGAGGTGCACGGAAATAAAATTTTCCGGAAAAATCAATTTTATGACATTTCTATGCTGATGAAGCACATCTTGATGTCTCTTGTACGTCGAACGTAGTCCTTATTCTCGCTGACTTTGATCTCTTAAGGAAATCTAGAATTTAAGAACGAGATTCTGTTACTGCCCAAGTAAAATATTTTAGCGATATTCTACATGGTTTCTCAAAAGTCGAGCTTTATAATCGTCTACCTCTATCTGTCTCCTTCTTACAAATGTTTATTTAGTTTGTGTAAAGCTGCTGTTCGATGTTTTAAAAGTTTAAATATATCCAGTAATGTTGGTGGCGTTTTTCCCCCCTCTTCTTCTACCCATACATTATTATTACTCGTCGGTTTAATTATTAAATTTCGCAAATTACAAACGTCTAGAAGAGAGGAGAGAGAGAGTTTGTGTGTGTAAGACAATAAAGAAGGACGATATTTAATACTTTGTGATATCATCCGAGATATCTTGTTACACAAGACTTAGATAAAACGTCATTTTCGATGCTATAATAATCTTACGGCAATGGTCAATTGGCTGGATTTAGGTTTATTTTTAATAAGATATTGGTCATTTTCTAAATTGGTTATGTTAATTGGTGGCGCTAATTAGGTTTGTGATAGTCGAGTTTATTAGGTGCCATCGCCACTTTGGGCGTTAATGTCTAAAGGAGACTTGTATCCCGTGCATTGTTATGGCTAGAAGTTAAAATTTATATGTACGCGCGTGTGTATATGTATTTATAAACTTTCGTTGTGCTTAAAATAAATTGATAAATAAACGGCATAGAAAAGTTTTGTGTTAGTCGTTGGAGCGAAGGTTATAATAATAATAAAAAAGAGCCACGTGAAACGGATGACGTAAGAGTACGTAACCGAGGAACTATATGTTAGAAATGGAGGTTTTTTTGTGGCGGTCGGTCGAGAAACGTACGCCGAGAAGAAGATAAGCGTTCGAATTTTTGCAAGCAACAAGGTCGATCTTTGCTAGGGGGCAAAGATTATCATAACAAGCTGACAAGTTCCTGTCCCATTCGACCCAATTTTTGTGCTTCTACGATGTTTATAAGGCAGGTGATATGACGTCACGGCTGCGACGCTCCACCGCCTAGAATAACAACGTGTGTCTCCGCAATGAAAAGTAATTCTGTTAGTTTCCGACGCTCGTCCGATCCGGTAGAGAGAGGTGGTCGAAAATTCATTACGTCATCGGTGGGGTGCCGAGCGGTGGGTTCTTCTCTATTGTGTGTTGCTATGGTTACGGAGAAGGGAGACCGAGCCGGCGGAAGAATATGTTTGTATTTACAGTATGTTGGAGCACGGCGGCTTAATGTTGCCTTTCAAGGCCGATTGGGAAGCTTGTCAACGCCAGTTTAAACGTGGTGCGAACTATGGAATGTGTTTCGTTTGATAACGGTGTGACTCCTATGTGACAGTTTGTCCTTTCGATTTTTCCTACGTTCTGCCATCTCGTTTAACGTCCGGAGCGGTAAGTAAAACTCCCATTTAACGTTCAATTGTCAAATAGAGTAACAACGTGCTCGAGCGCGCTGACGAGGCAGGTAACGTGTGTTACGTAACCCATCGAGCGCGCGCGATTCCCTTCTGTTTTACTAATTACAAATAACGTTTGATGGTAGCCATGTTACTATCTTATCCTATGCGTGCGGGGTGGGACGGGGGCCTATCCCTGGGACAAACCAGCCATTCAACCGTCTAAATGGATTTTCGCTGTCTGTTGAAGTAACAGGGTGTTCAGGCATGAGGACACAATAGTGTGTGCACTGGGAACTCGGCATTGTCCCTCAACCTGCCTCTTACGTCATCGTTGGCCTTCGTCTTTTTTTTCTCTATTCCCAGGCCAGGAACACATAAAAGCACTGGCTGATCCGTGTGCGTGAGAATTATTCGTCTTACCTACACTACCGGAAATTGCCGTTTCTTTTATTGACCAAACGGGGAGAAAAAAGATTTCGTAAGATTTTCGACTTAGGCCTACAGCCTTAAACAACGCCGCTATTAATTACCTAATGACTGGCTTTTTCTGCGAATTAGATCGTTGACACTTTGTGATCTTCGCATTAAAAAACAAGTTCTGTTACAATTGATTCCGTTAGTTGATATTCGATCTCTTGCAGCAATATCGCATACTGCAAATAGGTCATACCTTTTTTTCGCGCAAGGTTTCTGTATTTCTGCAAGGCCGACGATTTGATCTTAAAAATCATATCGTATTCTCTTAAACGATTCCTTCGTCCGCTATTTGATCTACTAAACGGAAAAAAGGTGTAATTCTCTGGTTACGTAGACGAATTTTGGCGTTTTCTTTTATGTAATTGTTGGTCGACTTCCTTGCTTGTACCCGGAAAAACCCAAGTTTCAGAGCAATGACCGCTGAGGGGCCCTCTCCCCAAAATGAACTTGATCTACTTCGACATCGAAGAGCGTCCTAAAAACAATCTTTTTAGCCTTGTGTTTTGATTTTTAAATATTATTACTGTATCTATATTTAGTAACCGTGATAATCTCAGATAATTTCCTTCTTTTATAGACAGTGCTACATTGATCCAGTACAAGACCCAACTGTCACTATGCCAAGAAGGATAAAAATACAGGTGACATTTCACTCTCTTATTCTCTCGATTTAGGTCATTATTTTCTTGTTAAAAATTAAATGAAACGGTCAGAAAATTAATTTAAATATTTACGTGTTGGAGCGCGTGTTATTCTAGTATATAATTTTATTTATATAATGCGGTGCAACTAGTGTCTTACGGTAGTAGTTATTTCAATGCCTTTCAAGGAACTGATAACCTGTATTTCAAGGGCGATCCAGTAGTTTACGTAACTTTTGTCCCGTGATGGACTTCGGACATAAACGTTACAAATATCTGCGGAATTGTTTGTTTGCTGCTGGCCGCTTTTTCTTTCTTTCTCTTTAAGTTATTTTTTATATTGGTAAAAACACGATTGATCTATTCATAAAGAACTTAAATTCTTTTTCTTTTGCACTCGTCACTAAACAGAAGAGAGCGGTTTGACACCCCACCAGAAACAAATATTTGTCTTGCTGCCATAAACCAATGGTTCTGTGTGCTTTTTTTGCGCAACGATATGACGTCAACCGCTTTTCTCTCACGCCCTCGACGATTTACATGCACTAGGTGGTGACATAACAAAGAAGGGACTGTGTGTGTGTTGTGTGTGTCCAGAATTAGCCGCGACGCCCCGGGCCCTGTTTGCTTTAGACGAGCCTGTAGAAACAAACACGTGTTTATATAAGGCAACGTCGAGTTTTTGCCTATTCAACACGATTTAGGGAAGGATTTTTTTAACTTTTTTCTTCCGTTAATTCTAAATCCAAGAGGTAGAAAAGATCGCCGATCACTATAACGACTTTTGATTGACAGCTACTCGTCGTTCATTGGTGGCAGATGGTTTTTAGCCACGCCTACTGATTTCATTTGCTTGTCGGTCTGACAGGTGAAAGTTGCATGTTGCATAAGATCCACGTGCATGTGTTCCCACACCACACTCCACTCTCTGTCTCTCTCGCTCGCTCCGCAAGTGACTCAGCGTCCGTGAGAGAGACGTGACGTCATCGGATGGAAAGGCGACACAAAGACCGGTGCGTCCTTTTACTTGACCGTTATTCGATTGGGGAGATGAACTGACGTCATCTGTCTGAATCGAAAAAAAAAGTCTGCTTACTCTTGTCCATCTGTTCACTCTGTTCTCGCAGCGATTCCGAATCGCGATCGGCATCTTTCGCTTCAAACGACTTTTGTTTCCTCTACCGAAATTTTAAGTCTTATTGTCTTACTTCCCTCCCCTCTCGAAAAGAAAAAAAAATTCCAAATTAGTAACGTTATAAAATTATGTTGTTGTTGTATGACAAATTAAATTTATCGTTGTTATGGTAACAAGATAATTTCGAGGCAGATGATGTCTAAATCTGTTTTCCCTTGTTATTTGATTTCTATGTTATTTTTAACAAGAAAAATTATTACAGGTGTATTCTATAAACGATAAATCTATACGAATCGGACGTTACTTTTAGTAAGAAGTTTTACTCTTTATGTTTGTCAATTCTGTTCTCGTCATTGTTTCCTTGTAAAATTTCGTGTTTCTTCTTGTTTTATGTAAATTCTGTCTCCTTTCCCACCCTATTAAATGTTTCGTCTTTTAAGAATTTATAATACATCTCTTAATTGTTATTTTCGTCTTATAACTTTCGTGTCTTAAATTCTTTATATTAATAATATATATATATTTATTTATTTATTTTGTTTAGTTATTTCAACAGGCTACAATTTCGATTAAAGAATTAAAAATGAAATCTTAATTTCTGTTTTACTTCTGCTATTTACTAAGTAATATTTTGACAATTTGTTTAATTATCTTCTCGACGTGTATTTTTATTAATGGAGTGAATTCAGAAACGAAAATTTTGGTAACTTTTATTATTATTATTATTATTACGATTAAACGTGGAAATGAACGAGAATAAATTTGAAAAAAACGTGTCGAAAGGAATTTAAATACTACAGAATGTTGTATTTTCAATAGTAGTAGGGATAAATCTTTGTAATTGTTTCATAAGCATTGTTCCTTTGTTTGGAAAAAAATCTCCATATCAAAGAATCTATCGACTAAATTTTCCTAGAAAATACAACGATTTCTAAACAAAACTCCTTATATAATTCTCAGTAACTGTGTAGCGGGTGTATAAGAAGTAGCATCAGGCCCGAATGTTTTTATTCATTTCTGATTATATAAAAACTAGTTTAAATCGGTTCCTTAACGTCTCGCGTATTGCATAATATAATAGCGTGTGCTTAATTACAACTGTCGAACTAAAAATAATTTCTTCTGAAAAATGAACAGTAATGTTTATTTACTCTGTCGATATTAATTTTTTTTTTATATATTAATTATTAAAATAATAATTGGATTTTGAATCGTACATTAATTTCAATTAATTTCGAAGGTTATAGATGCAGTAAATAAGCCCGTATGCATTATTATAGTTAAGGAAACTTAGGCCTATCTGTATTTATCGTTTTATAAATAGCGACTTATTTATCTATAAAACGTCTGCTAAATAAATAATAATGATTCCGTTACGAATCAAAGTCGAAAATTTGAAATGTTGGCTCGAGTAAAGGTAATTAAATGATTTTATTCGGGAATTAAAAGTGATCCCTCGATGAATAATTTCAGAATTATACTGGATTATTGTGTGGAGAAATTTTAAATATTCAATACTCGCGTAGTTTTGTAATAATAATAACAGTAGTTTGTTCTTTTATACGATGAACAAAGAGTCGATGTGGTAGGGATATTAGATATTATTTCGATATAATGCAACATGTTATCTGAAAAACGTATGTAAATAGGTTTATATTGTTTGCAACGAATGCTAGGATAATTTTTGAACATCTGTCAGTCATAAACCTGTACAGTATATAAATAAACATTTCTGATCTGGAGTAAACTAGTGTATAAATTATTTAAACCAGGTGAAATTCTTCTCGAAAAATAGCATATTTCATAGGCGAGACTGAAGAATTGCCAAGTTTTAAAGTAAGGCAATAATAATGATGAGTTATTGGCGCTGGACGATTAATGATTAACGTATTTAACTTTGTATCGGGATTAATTTAACCGGAGTCAATTTTCGTAACGGGGCCGAAAGAAGAGTTAATCCTAATGAAATCAATAGAGTTAATTGCGAGGCCGCGAAATCTACGTCTTCTTTGAAGAAGTGGCAATGTGTGACGTAGATGGAGAACCCTTGCCGTGTGTTGTTTTAATGGAGATTCTCTTTCTTATTATGATTTTAAAAGAGTTTTTAACATTTCAATTATGTGAAAAATATTATAAGTGATTGGAAGACAATCTAGATCAAGAATGAGAGTAATGTGTATGTAAATTGTTAGAAACCTAAAGAAATGGAGGTTCCAATTTATATAGGTTTTAATCTCTTTAAATTGAAGAATTTTTTATACAGTCAAACTTAATATTCTGCTTTAATGTGCGATTATTTTTTGAATCTGCTTATCTGCCCTAATAGAATTAGGCTTCATTAACTTTTCCACTTAGTTTAAATTATTCTCTTTTAAAAATATCGCTTAAAGAAAAAGTGACTGATTAAAATTTAAAACTCTCTCTCCCAGCGGCCGATGATGAAATTGCAGTGTTGCTCCTTGTTTTTAACACATTCTCTTTCAAAAAGAAGATATTACCTGGAGAATCGAAAATCCTTACAAACACGGTAAGCCATCTTGCACATTCGAAGGTGTAGGTGCAGAATATACACACCGGTAAGCAATTCCCCTGTTTCTCGTAGCATGCCAGACAATCGAACGTGCGAAACGAACAAAAAAAAAAAAAAAAAAGCCCAGAGATGATATCGGTCCCGAAACCACAAAGACAAGGAAAAAAAATTCTTCATTACGTGACTCTAGTTTACACCAGAGCTCACACGACAATAGCAAAGTGATGGCAGAATGACTGATAATCACACTCGTGCCACCGAGTAGCACTGATTTTACCATCATTAACATGATAATAGCGGCATTAAAGATGAACACAGTCCGAGACAAACCCCCTAACTTGATCAACTTGTCCATCTCTTCTGTCGCTGACTGCTCACTTAAATGACGCCATTATGTTAAAATTACGTTAAGAAGAAAAAAGTTTAGCACAAAACCAAGCGGAAAAAATTCATTCCTCTTTCTCTCCCAACATGAAATATTTAAAACGTTCTTAATATTCTTAGTGTGATATTTAAAGTAATTATTGCAGTTTTTGTATCATAGGTGGTGTCCGAACGATCCCGTCGCCGATTGGTCGATTTAAATTTCAAATCTTTTTTCGGCTTTGTCCGTAATGAGATTTATGACACCGCCGTATCGATGCGATTAATTATTGTTTTAATTAAAATTATTCTTAAAATAATAGAAGCAAATGTCTTTAAATAGACATTTATAAATAATGCAATTGTTATTTATTGCAATTTAATTTTTCAAAGAAGAATTTATCGAGTTGAATTAAAGTATGACGTCATTTAATTTTGATTTACCAGTGATTGCTGAACCGTCAACAATAATAAGTTGTTTATTGTCTGAAAGAAACAACCAAACCATGAAGAAGACAATTGTTATTAAAACTAGAAATCGAAGGACATTTGAAATTTCGTTACCAGATACATTTCTCGTATTGTCCGACCTTCTAAAGTCTCGCTGTTTGTTTGTTTGTTCGCTCGCTTGTTTGGATGCTCGTACGTTATTTAGCAACTGGTCCGTACACATCGCTTGTTCGATAATGGCGACGAGCGGTGACATTCAAAGACGGGGTCTAAGTCCTCCGAGATGAGATCTGAAAATGTGGGCCCCCTTGTTTTGGTCGACCCGATGTCCGCGAGGTATTTTCTAACTCAAGTTTCCTGGACCGCCGCTGATCCTTGTTTTATGGGGTTTGATCAATGAATTTCGAATAGATTTACAGTAGACAGAAATAAAGAAACAAGACGGAAAAATGCCCGTATTTATGACAAATTTGACTTTTTCTAATAGATTATAGGATTATTTCACTTCTTGTAAAAATGCAAGGTTGCGTGGCAACGATTCGCTGTTGTTATAAAGAAAAATAAAATATCAAAACCGTTGGTAAAAACTTGTTTTGTAGGAATGGACCGAGCTTTGAATAACATATATATATATATATATGTGTGTGTGTGTGTATATATTTGACGGACAGTTTACGTAACACATGGAGATTCATTCACTCTAAATATAAGCTCTCGGAGAAACCTATGCAAATACTAACGGGGAATTTTAATTTTTATGAGAGAAAATATAAAATGTCGGTCTTTTGAAAATTTTATGGAAAATACGTAGAGGAAGTGGGTGCTTTTGAGGATGTTTCGATACGACATTGGAAGTAGGAAATCGAGAAATATCGAAAGTAGCCGGGACTGTCAATCAGTTGTCGGCGAGGATAAGCTTGTTGGCTCACTCATTTGCAGCCTTAATAGACTCCTTGGAGTATTTGACACTAGAAGTGACGTCGTCATTGTCAAACTTTTAGGTTTTATATTCAGAAGAGAAATGAAGTCATTCAGTTGTGCTCCGGGTTAATCGCACATTTCCGCACAGTGCGTCGTCACATCAGCATGTAATTAGCGAAGTCACTAATTGCTGCCAGGCGGTGACGTCACGCTTGGGCTAGTGACGTCTCGGCCACGTGATCAATGCGGTCGTGAACCCGATGATTTAAGACCCGTTGACACCTTAAGGATGCAATTACGGCCTAATTAGTTGGTTTATGGTTCACCAGATGGCGTTACTTCAGTCATGCCCCATCACTGTTGCCAATTTATGTTCCTCTCTAAGATACTCATTAATTTTATATTATGTTTTATATAATTGCTAATGCAGGTTATTGGATGGTTGACAGTCACGTATCGGTTTGGTAGAGAAGCGAGTGGAATGCCGCAGTGTTATCTATCAAATCACTCTTTAAAATATTCAAACCGTACAGGAATATATATTATGCATTTCTAATATTAGCTTAATTATTTATTTTCGTGTTTCGTCTTTAGTCTCTTACTCCGTTCGCATTATTAACTAAATTAGTTACGAAATTAAGCCAAAAAATACATAAAAGATGCGCAATATCTTTCTACGTTACACGTTAGAATGTAAAACGAATACAGCCGGGAAGCTCCAAGCCTAAGAACATCGGCGAGACGAGAAGATCCAAGTAAGGAGTAAGGACAGAAGTGCGTATAATTATTCCAAAGAATGCGCTTACTATATATTTAATAGCCTCCTAATATTGTACGGGACAACAAAATTAATAGACTTTTATGCATCTGTGGTCTTTTACGTTCCTACTAAATTGGCCTAGAATATAGATTTACTACAGTGCAATCGTCTACCGCATTCTTCCGATTGGTGTATCAATTCGCCAGGTAATCTTTAAGTTAGGAACGAGTTACAAATGGATGCCTGCATTGTGTTACTTTCGATCACTCGCGTGTCGTCTAAACACCGAATATCTGTGATTTTGACAGTTTTTTGTTTGCGATGCTTGTTTACAGTTGCGAGTAGAGTCTGGATGATGATGATATCACGCACAGCTAATTACCAACGGATATACGCATATTTATACGTTATTTTGTTTTCAGAATTACTTGCGTAACGTTTCAAAGTCGAATAGAACTTTGTAATACTGTCGAAAGCTATTTTTAAGGCTCGAAAAAGATATCTTTAAAGCTTTTATTCGCTCGATTTTTCAGTTATAAAGTCTTTTGGATTACAAAACAAATTATGTAAAATAATTATCCGAAACGAAAGTAGTAATAATAATAATAATAATAGCAATAATAGAAAGTTCATTCCATAAAATCAAAATCATGGAATGTATATTTGTTTGTGTATTATGCATCGTCATTGTTTATGCCATTACACGAGGAAAATTTTGAAATTCTAAATAGCAGGCTATATAATCTTTAATTATCTTATATACATATATGTATGTAGTATTTTATGTACCGTACATCTAAACAATTGCATTACGATTTAAAAATATTTTCGCTTTGTAAATCAAAGGAAATTTTATATTTTGAGTTCTAAGTTCGTCCGATATAGAATTTTTGTCTATGTTGATTTAAATAAAAGTGCAGAATTTCTAAGTATTCATTTTAGTATCGTATATAGAACCTTTGCTTATTAAATTCGGTTTTAAGATTCGGAATTTTTAAATAGGCCTATAGGATTTTAGTCTTTGTTAAGTAGTGTCCAGAAACTGCTTCTTAATCTATAGATTTGGGCCGGTATAAACGTATATTTTTCGATTTAGTATGGCTTCTATATTAAAAAAAAAAAAAAAATCGGAAATAATTACGTTTTAAATTTTCCACAAATTCGGATCATAAATTCGTTGTGTTTCACTCAATTAATCCTTTAGAATTTCACCTTTCTGCAGTTAAATTTGGAGTGATGGAAACGAAATTTGTTAGTGGTTTCTCTTTATATGTTTTGCTGCAATAAATATTTTTATGTGCGGCACCCAACATGTTATTATTACATTTATCGCTTAAATACCAGAAGAAAATGGCTACGTCAGTGACGATAATAATAAAAAAAAATGATGGATACTAAGAATAATTTCTATCACGAAACTGTTCTGCTAGGAAACTAGGCTATATCACTTAATTTTCTATTGCCAGGAGTGATTTTTACCCTCTTCGGCGTAGGGTTTTTCTTCTGTATTAGAAATTAGGACGACATTGTTAAAGCTTGAATTTGTTCTTGCAGTGATTATTTAGTATTCGAGATTTTCAAGGTTTGTTAATTTCGATAGGATATATATATACATATATATATATATATATATACTATCGTTTTAATAGCCTCAGCGGGGTTGAATTATGGTTGCGATCTTCTTTCCCGAAGATAAATCCATCAATTCCCTTCACGTCAGGGTTCAAGCATTTGTTTCTGCTAGTGGCCTCGACTTTTCTTTCAATAAAATTTTGCTCACAGACGTTTTAAAATATGTCGAGAATTACTAATATACTCGGAAAATTATACTTTTAATGCCGTTTTATACAATATTTTTCTCTAAAAATCTAAAATCCTGGCTCCGAAATTATATTATAATTGGATTATAACGGGTTAGTTTATATATTTTTCTTTTATTTTACAAAATAAAATAAAAATTTCCTTCTGTAAACATTCGAATATATGTACATATATCTATATTTTACCGAATTTACTAGGAAAAATATTTGATCAAAGCAGAAATCTAAAAATATCCGAGTTGGTGCATTGTTTATAGTAGAGATAAACACAACTCGAACTTTGCCAGACTCGTTAAACGCTTTAAAATTAATTTTGTAGATCAAAATGTGTCAAAAGGTACTTTACCAATTCGATTTAGTACGAAATTCAATTACAGATCAGCTACGTTTCAGTTGTCGAATGTCTTGTTAGATGACTCCGATAACTGACTGAACTTCAATATTCATCATTTCTGGTAATAAAATATTGACAAGACGGTCTATTATTTATTTAAAACAATCCGTAAAGTTTTAGAAAATAAATTTATAACTTTGATTTGTAGTCACTCGAATTCCAAATTATTTAAAAAAAAAACAAACAAAAGAAAAAAAGAACTACTAGAATATATTATAAGAAGAAGAAGGGGAAAAAAAAGAAAATAACTTTCTATAAAATTGTTATTTTGTTAAAAATATGGATTTGTTTTATTTTTTTACTGTTAAAAATCCTAACGGTTACGGCGCTGGCAGGAAGTGTTAGACCACTTTTGACTCCACTTAAGCGATAATAAAGCTTTAAAACTGATTCATATTGCATTTTTTATAAACAAACAGTAAACAAAAAAGAGTAAAAAAAGAAGAAAAAAAAGCGGGTTTGTATGCGAGTTGGGCATTGCTTGGTTTCCGTTGGAAGCGTGCGTCAGCATGAGAAGCGCTCGTCCGTTTCCAGTGCAATATTAATGAGCCATCTATTCGCAGAGCGTATGAATACTTCATGTTAATGAAATATCCTTTGTAATATTTAGGAAAATCGAGCTAAAGGCATTTTGGAACCAATATCTTGAATAAAATCGATTTCAATTTTTAAATTCAGAAAATATCCTAGCTCCTTTTAACGTTGACTTATATGCCCGACTTCACTCTAGTTTATTAATAATAAAACTACGCTACCTAATTATTTAAGGAGACGATAACGAACGATAGATACTCACTAGCTAAGTCTAAAAGCCGAAACCCAGTCGAAAAACATTCCCAATATAGTTTTTATGCGGTACTTGTTACGGCCCAGTGTCCGCATAACGGATAAAACCGATGAAATTTTTAAACGCCGTTCTTGTTAAGTATCTTTTAAATTGGGCCCGCACACCATTGTTATACGTTTAAACGTCGGACGATAGGCGTGACTCATATTGTTAGCAGAAAATCCTATCGATCTAGGTCGCAACCCGACAAGATTCGAATGTAAGTCTCTCCGTTTTTACACCGTTATTTACCTCGAAATCTATAAAATACGATAAAAAAAAAAAAAAAAATTCTTCGGTAGTAGGAAATGATAAACATTACGCTATGGTAAAATTTGATATGGAGATAACTATTATTCGGTATCAATCTTAATAAAAGTACGGAGTCAAGTTAAGTAAAATTCCGTATCAAACTAAGAAAAAGCTAAGAAGATATAAAATTCGATACGCGGCCGAGAAAAATTTTATACAAAGCTAGGGAAATATTATATATCAAGCTAAGAAAATTTTCAATATGAAAATATAAAGAAAATTTCTGTATTAAGTCTAAGTAAAATTTCGAAAAATTCGATTTCAATTTGCATTATTTTCCCCTGTTTTCTTGGCAAAATTTCTAATTTATATCTAGAAGGGAATTCAATTTTTTTTTTTTCTCTTCTACGTATTAAAAAATATATATTTTGCTCGTATTACTAACACGTATTTAAAATATTTTCTATTATTTTCTCCAGATGAGAGATTAATTTCGTGTTGTGTCGTTTTCTCCTTATTTTTAACTTGGTTTTTCCACGAAAAAATACGAATTACATTTTTCAGATTTGACAAAACGATAGCCTAACTAATTCTATGAATTATATATATTTATATGTATGTATATTTATTTATTTACCGTATTTTTCGAAATTCGTGCGTGTCTTTTGTACTACTCTTAAGAATAATTAATATAATCAAAATTGACCGGCGTAACTTTATTTTTAATGTTTTTAAATTATTATATAAATATTTTAAAAACGGGGTGTGTGTTTTTTTTTTTCCTTTATAGTGTTATAATTTCGGAAATTATAAAGTTTTTATCGTTATTAAATTTTAGACAATAAGAAGACATTTGTATGCTTTATTCTTGTATAGTTGTTTTTTTATTGCACTCTGTTTATACGTAATAAAATTTATGTATGAAATAATAAAAACTTATTGTCGTTTCTCGCTTGTAAGTCGGTATAACACTTAAATTTTCGTTCATCGCGCGAGCAAAACTTTTATTAGTTGATAACAAATGTATATTCTGCAGATATTCTTAGTTAAACTTTCTTGTTTTTATTTTAAATATTTCAATTCTTTTTCGAGGGGGATACAAATTTAGTATATATTTTTTAAATAGGAATATAGTTCTCCCCCTCTCCGACTAGGAAAAGTGTAGGAATTACCTTCTTGGGAGAGCTGGAGCATCATTATAATCATCTAATGATCCTAGGCTTTGTTTTATAAGTTGATCTTTTATACACCATTTTTTTAATGAAATGATAGCGTTAAGCATAAAATGATGGGCCTAAGAAACGTTTTTCTGTAGGCCTAGTACTTTTAGGTCTCTGGCGAAGTTTTTAAAGCTTAAAACTTACTAGATTTGGCAAGTCGGATGGTTAAAACATTCTATTTATTACTATTGGATTATAAGAATTATTCACTATTTTATTATTATTATTTTTTATTTCCTTTTATGCTAGAGTAATTTTTAGTTCTAGTATTTCATTTCTTTTTTTTTCCTTCTTTATAAGTTATATATAACTAGTGGAACAACTAGCGAGTCGAAAGTAGCCGTATCCTGACAGAGGGAAGGCAGACAAATTGTCGTTTTTAGCTAAGCTACTCGCTTAACGATAAAATAAAAAAATCGTGTTTGTTTTTTTTCAAAAAACTACTCGCCAACCTTTCGGCACCATTTACAAATTCACCCAGAGGACAAGATTACAAATAAGAAGAAATGAGGACTGATTGCCTAGCCATCGAAAGAAGCGAAGAAGGGGAGAAACAAAAAAGTGAAGAGAAGGATCGGCCATACATTCTTAAGGTAGACTTAGTGACAAATGGAGTGCATTGGTGTGCCAACTCTCCACAATAATAACGGCTATAACTAGCAGCGGGGAAGGTAACTCCGTACTGATAGCAATTAGAAACAATTGATCATATTTTCATGTTCCGTCCCCTGTAACTCCGCCGTTTTTTTTTTCCTTTTTTTCGTTTTTTTTCGAAGCAGTCGAAGGCGGAGCACGGGTCGGGAGACTATTCTTGGAGAAATCAATATTTATGAGTGCAAGCCGCAGTCACACTGCTGATAAAACATACCTATAAACATGCTACTTCAGTGCCGTTGCTTCGAGCATTAAATTTTCATCAGCGTTTAATGCTGATTTATTCAATAGTCCGCGATGCTGAGTGCAACCAAATATAGCCGAAATGTGCTTAGCTTGTCGGTAGCCGAATGATCGGAAATTTATGTTTTCAGTCGCCGTGTATAAAGTTAGATGGTTTTTCACTGACTCAGCAGACTGGCCATCGATTCTTCACTGACCCCTTGCGATCGGCTTACGTACGGAACATCTGTAGTCGATCCACCAATTCACGCTTCTCTATCGAATGTAATTGTTTGATGCTGTGTTTTTTTTTATTATTATTTTTTGATGATTCGCAATTCTGATTTATTGTTATGGTTCCTCGAGTTAAAAATCCGACTGGCGAGTCTCGCTTTTCCGTTCGCTGCCGTGTCTTACAGTTGGCGACGCCTTTACAGGGGTGAAACTGGATCACCGTATACGCTCTCGACTCTATCCAGGATTGCCTGAACTTTTATACAGACTCGACACCTTCGTTAAACAGGGCCTGATGTATTATACAAGCTCGACACTATCGCTAAAGAGAACTTGATCTTTTATACATCCTTTCCACTATCTCTAAATAGCGGTCGAGAGTTATCCAGGCTCATATTTGTGGCTAAAGTGCCTGATTTTTTTAAGTGAATCGAGAGTATTGATTTTGTACCCATTATGGGCTATTATTGCCGTAAACAGGCTTAACACTAAGAGTTTTAAATCTTAATACTTTTCTATAAGATATAAATACTTCTAGATTTTATTTATATACAGTATATAACAGCTTTCTTTTGCTGGAATAAGTTCATTTAAAACACTTAAAGCGTTAAATACAATGCTGTTAGCTTTCTCGATTCTTCTTATTATGTAATATTAGTTAAATACGTTGATTTCTAGCACTATAAATGTGAAAACAGCGTAGAAAGAAGGGTGGAAAGCTTAAATGCACTGTTTATTTCAAAAGGTTTGAGTCTTAATAAGCTCAAACAGTTTAGATCAGTCCGATTTTGCAAGGTTTGATCTTTACAAACTATTTGCTTTTTGCTTTAAGTATAGAAAATCAGAAAACATTTCATTAATTTTAAGCTTTTACGGCTCTAACACCTCGACGGTTTTTCTATTTGACTCCAAATTTACTAAAGAGAATCTGATTGCGGCTCGACTCTATTAAGGAGGGTCCGATTATTACCTAGCACGACTCGATCGAGGAATGTCATAGCTCTTATACGGTTCCTGCGCTATTGTTAAGGCGGTCTACGCCCGTAATACAGGTATCAGTGACCGAGTCCGAGCATTCTGGCCCTCCGGTTGCTGGCTGGAAGACAAATGACCCGACAATACACATGATGGGAAGCGGTTAACCTTACTGTTTGGTTATCCGCAGGGAGTTTGGTCGGCGGTTGAAAATGGCTGGTCTAATTGCTCTCTGGGGCTCGGACGGTAACGAAGATCTAAAAAGAGAAAAAAGATATAAAAAATAATAATAATAACGGCGCGGAACATCTCTTCGGAAGACGAGATAATTAAAAAAAGAGAGTGACTGAAAGAATGAGGGAAGATCAAAAAACAAAAATTGGGATTTAATTATTAGTTCTCTAAACTCTTAATTACTAAAAGGATATAAATATATTTCTCAAGTGGAGAAGTTAAATTGTTGCATTTTGCAATCATCAGTATTCATTCTTTGTTCGTTCAGAAAAAACTTGATAAAAAACAATAGAACACACGTTTTATCTAGTAGTATTTAATATAATTTAAAAGATCGAAAAATTATCCTTTAAATTTTTTTTAGCTAATTTAATCATCCGGTAAACGTACGTAAAAGTTCAGCTTCCTATTAAGTTATATAACAGGTCATTCAGCTTGTTTATAGTTATATAATAAATAGAAAATGATTATAGAAAATTGTATACCTGTATAGGAAACTGATTTGCATTAGATCTTAAGTAGACCATATAATAACAACATCGAATTGAAAGTGACCCGAGGGAGATTTTCATCTCCGATGAAATCAAATTTCGTTCCGGAAAATTGCATTGTTTATAGCGAATTAAAATATCCCCGAAGTTTTCGTTTTCCTTTGGATTCGACAATAGATTTTGGTCATTTTTTTAATACTAATATTGTTTTATAAAATATTAACATTTAATTGTAACACGACACGAATTTGTTTTTGTGCCGTACCTTAAAATCGTAAGCTCTGCTAAGAGTAGACTAAACATAGTTTAATTATTTAGGCTATACGAATGTGCAATAAGGAATTAACTGCAGAATAAATTGATATTTGTAATAATGGATTTAAATTTTTATATGAAATAATAGTGGAAACAGTGAAATGAAATTCTTACACAAGCTGTAAGAACGTTTAGTTGAGGTAATTCCTTTAAGTAAAGATGCACAAGGATTAATTACTCGTGTTAGCGTTACTCAATTGTAAAGTTTTATCGAAAAACTCCGTGATTTATGTGTATGTATAGCATATATATCCTTCGGTAGTAACAACTATTTTCCGCAATATTACCGACTCGTATAGATTTGGGACTCGATATTACCGTCTCATTTAATTTTATCGTCAATCGTTTCTTTTCGCTGGGGAAAAGAAAGAAAAAAGTTCCTGGAAGAAATCGGAAACCGCATCTAACCGATCAGTATCTTCTACGATATATAATTAACCTTCTACCATCTTCCATTACATAGAGCGAACGACAAATGGAAGATGCGGCCGTCCGGACTAAGATATACTCTCTTATCCATTAGCAAAACCTAAGCCCGGGGCCAAACATTCTTTTCCGTTATTTACCGAATCGAAAGCAAGAATATCTTATGAATTCTAAATTTCGTATGCAAAACAAGAGACTTCTTACCCTCCCTTTGCCTCGCTCGGTTTTACTGGCAAACCACTCGCAAGGAGTTTGACAGCAATAAAACAGTTTCTGTCATAGGTCGCTGTTAGTACGCGATCACAGAAAAGTTTGTACCGTCGTTTTTCTATCCTCTAATACAAGACTTTTATTGCCCTATTATCGGCCCTAGTCTCAACCACGTCTTCCTGGTGACATCTGGCTCTAAGTACTTACCAAGCTAGACACGCTAAAGGCTAACTAAATGACCGACGCTTGTAACCGGCCCCGTCACCTGCTCTGGTAATACGTTACAGGATCGTAACAACAAAAATATAGTTAATACTCACCACTATTTTTACGTTAATTGGCTTTAATCTGTTACCGAAAGTGGAATTGATCAGATCCTCTTCAGCACTTTTGCTTTGTTTTTGGTCTTCGGACTGCTTTGTTCCCCTTCTGTTGCCTCGGATCGACAGCGGGGGGAGGGGAGGACGTCCATTTTTTTCCTTTATTGTGTTTATTATAATTAGTACATTCATTAAAAGGTAATAATTTTAATGTTGTTAAGATTTCGTTAAATACGATTATTATCGCGGCATTTACTTCTTTTCTAGAAACAGCCTCCTTATACATTCGAAGACATTCTTTGTTATTAACCTAAAATTACAGGAATAGCTATCGATTTGGAATAATGGGAAGACCGAGAGGAAAAGGAACTATTTAATTAGGTTCCCCGAAGCATTTTATTCCTCTAAAAAAGTATAGAAAAATAGCCGATAGAGCCTTTAACGGAATGATTCACGGCAATGACACGAATTCGGTTTGACACGTTGTCTACTCAACCTAAAATTGAAGACGATAGCTCGATCGGAAGAATTGAAAGCCCAAGAGTAAGAGCCGGAGTGACTGATTTATCGAGTTCGTGGAGCTATACAGACTGATTAATAGAGTCCCAGCCTCCGTTACACCCCTAAAACTATAGAAAATTACGATCCATATAACCAATATAATAATTCTCGACCCGATTCGTATTTTTTGCCCCTCACAAATTCGGTGGCTTTCTTCTCCCAATGCCAATTTCTACGGATATTTTTCGGTTAGTAAATTAATTTATCACGTTAAAATAAATAAACGGGAACGTTTAAAACGGATAGAAGTTATAATTTTATACGAATAAATCTCCGCCCAAATCCCTCCTTTTGACAAATTACAATTTTACTATCTCCGTATCCGTCCTTGTTTTGTAATTTGCTTTGAAGTGTAATTAAAATTGATTAAACATTCTGTTTATTTTCGATAATTACAAGAATGCGTGAAAAATATTACCATAAAAAATTATTATTATTATTATTTTTTTTAAAAATATATATATATAACTAAATTTACTTCTTTAATAATGTGGAATAAAAAATTTTTCCGAAATTGTTATTTTTATTTTTTATTTTTTTTTAGTTTGTCCTGTAAGCGAAATTATAATCAAACAAGATTGATCGCGATCTCGAAAATGTTTTTAATAAATTAATGGAAACGAATGATGAAGAAATCATTGCGGTTGTTGTTAATAAAATAACATTCTCTCTTTTTTTTTCCTTTTACTTTTCAAAATTAGATTAAAAAAAAAAAAAGACCTGATAGATTATTAAAAATGGCCGCTACAGATAATAGGTTTGGATTAAATAGATTCTAGGATTCTTTGTATTCGTGAGCATTAAGGCGTTAATGGATAAGTTGAAAAATCGATACTAAATGTATAATTATTTACAAAAATTATTCACGAAAAATATATATAAATTCATTGTAAAGTAATAAAGATTAGTTTACGAACTATTAATTTTTCCTACGTAGATAAGCCCGGCTAGTTTTCTAGATAACACTTCGTTCCTTATTATGTTAACGTAGCCTATATTTGTATTGTTTTTTTTTTATTTTTATACACCGAAATCGATTTTATTTATCCTAATTTTTTAGGAATAGCTTTTCTAAAAAGAAAGAAAGAGAAGGGAAAAAAATATTTAAATTGAAAATTCTGTATTTTAATTGATTTAGAGTAAACAGTTAATTATAAAATTTCGAATTAAATTGTTTTACGGGCATTTTTTTTTTTATTGCTATTCGAAAACACAAATTTCAATTAGAATGATTCCGTGTGTTTATTTCTCGTGTTTTTAAACCATAAAAATTATTATTATAGCCACAAATTTAGGGATTGAAATTTGTTTTTTTTTTTGTTTTTTTAATTATTACTTAAATTTATACACCCGGAGAATTAATTAAACAATTAATGTTAAACATATTCGATGGAATCTTGAATTTCGTTAAAGAAATTTCAAATTTTTAGCTTTTTGATCGTTAAAAATCTATGACGAATTAGACTTATCGCACGCTGATTAATTAAGTTCGCCATTTTAGAAGACTTATTTATTAATATTAGATTTGAAATTTTGTAAATTATCAAAGATTTCCGATTAATTAAACGCCTTCTGCTAAAACAAACGGAAATCTGCTCGTTTTCCACCGTTTAGGCTGTATATAAAAGGTATATTTGATACACATCCCATTCTGTTCTTCTTAAGTTCGTAATTGTATAATTGTTAGCAGAAATACCTCTTTATTAGTCCGGGAGAAGTATAGAAATATGTAAATTTGCTGCGGTTTATACAACGAAATCTATAAGTTCAATTAAATTGACTCATTTGTTTTTAGATAAAACAAGGCAAGTATGTGTTACCCGATTCGAGAAAACGTTTGTTTACTGTAAATTTTTTTAAAAGGTCTTACTTAATTGCGTTATAAAATAAATTTTTAAATGTTTATTTTCGGCAATAAAATATCACAGTGAAGGTTTTCGAAGAGTTTTTCCCCCCTCCTCCGTGTTTATTTTTAAAAATAAAATATTACGTATGCAAAGACGGATAATTGGACCGTGTAGGCTAATGTATTTACTATTGTTTTATATCAGAGTTTTTATTCTGTTGATTATTTATTTATTTTTTAATAAATATCTTTGATTTGGTTCGTTCGAATTTGTTTCAAATAGTATATTTATTTATATGACAAATTTGCGCTTTTATATTAAACCTTGCTTAATTTATTCTCTATTTTGAAACTGTATAGCCCTTTAGATGTGTTTAATTGGAGCCTATTGATTAAAAAATAGTACGAGAATTTATTATTTAGTTTAATATGTCAAAAGTATGAAATAAACGAAGAGAAATGTATTCAAAAGTAAGAAACTATACTATAGTAATAGGGATATTCTTTCGAAAAGTCAACATAGATACGAAATTTATCTGTGTCTAAGACTTGTGTAGGCATTTAAATATATTTATATGCTAATTTTCGATTTGATTGTTCGTAAAAAGTCGTGTTTTGTAGCCTTTAACGTTATCTTAATTAAGAATGAATTTTTATTCTCATTGGATAGAGGTAAAGAAAGTTACGCGCCAAGTCGAAATGCATTAGTTATAAATTATTATGTTTTTTTTTTATTAAATTTGTAATAAGTCTCTTTTAAAATCATTTTATTTATTTATTTTTTTCAGTGATGTTGTGGTCATAAATTTTCAAGCCAATGATGCGCAGGTTTTTTAATTATCTGTCTCGATACGGTTGTTTTCATATTTCGTACAATAATTCAAGGTAGGTGAGCCAATTTTCTTATTCTTTTCGTATTTGTAGTAAATTTATATCACAATTATAAAACTAAAATATAAAGAAGATTAATTTTGAGAGATATCAAGAGTTTATTGGAAAGTATTAGTCTTCCGAAATGCCAATTCTCCTAGTTAGATCGACAGATATTCCGGCAGTTTCGGTTAGGCATTCCGATTTTCTGCACCCTTCGATGGGAGGTAATGTCTTTCGTATCGGAGGATTGTCGACACTCCGCATCATTCCACTTTTAAACTGATGAGGAGTCTCGACCGTCCCGGGAAGGTCCTGGCGATAGCTACGATGCGAGATATCGTAAGGAGTACACACGCAACTGTAACTTTCTCCTGTCTTGGACGTAAAATTGAAAAGATCTCCTGGACGACCGTACGGCTTTCGCATTCCTCTACATTGCTCTCTAGCTCGAATCGCCTGAGTGCTAAGTTCTAATAAATTCGATTTATTTATTTATTTAATTGTATATAAATATATATAAGATAATGACGAGTGACACCCACCACCGTAGAGTTTAAGAGGATCTCGATTTTGATGCAAGAAACGATAATAACACGTGTAAGTAGCTCCGTCGTATACCCAGGTGCAGATTTCTGTGATAAAATAAACAAATTTGTACTTAGTCACGGTCTCTAAAGTACATTTTAATATATATATATATATCAAAATTAATATTTATATGCGGCAAGGGCATCTAAATCTGTCCGAAGAGATTGTAAATGCAGTTAAATGCTCCGTAGTAATCGATTTTTTTTTAGAATATTTAAATTGATGTTTTCTGATGCAACGGACATAATTCATAAATATAAAATTATATATATAGCCTAGGTAGAGTTCGTACGAGATATATATCCCCACGAAGATTGAGTTGTATAGGAATGATGGTATAGGTAGATGAGTATTGACAAGCGGACGTCACCGTCCTTATTAGCATCTTACGGAGGAAGCGATACGTCAATAAATTTAATGCAGTTAATAACGCAACAAAAGCGGGATGAACAATCGAGAAAATCGAAATTCCTCTCGAATTTTTCTTTTCTTTTTTTCCCTGGTTTTATAATTAATCAAGAACGATCACACAACCCTAACAAAGCTATTAAAGCAAAAAGCATTTTAGCTTATCCTAATCCTAATAAAGATACTAAAAACGTTCTAGTTTAACCTTGAGACAGTTTTATTACATGCACATATAGAAGTTGAAAAGTACCTCTACCTTTCTCATTAATTTCCATTTTTTTTCTTGTTTTTTTTTGGTTGTCTTTCCCCTATTCAGAAAATATATTCCTGTACAAATCGGTTACACTATTTCTAAAAAGATCGAGAAGTAGGTAATTTTTTCTAGGCTGAAGAAAAATAATAAATATAATGATTTAAGAATTGTAATAATGCTATTATTATGTATTGTTTAGATAACAATACCAATAATAATTTTTTAACTTTAAAAAAAATTTTTTTTAATTGTAATTTAATTAAATTTTTTTTTTAAAAAGCTATTTACCAAATCGACCCATGACAAAAAAATTTTTTTCCCTATCCACCTCTTAGATAATGAGTTTGTTGCTATTTCTGTTGAACCACACCCAAGTTTCAGTCATGTTCATTAATGTTCAAGTCAGAAATTGTAATGGAGATCGTTCGTTCTTCAGTCACCTTCGTGCAACCTCTACGTCAAACGGGAACCGAAGCTTATTTTTTATCGTTTTTGAACTGTTCTAATTGTTGGAAATGTTTTCTTTCCATTTTCTTTTGATTCTTGTTTCTTGATTAAGTTTCTTCGCAGCGTGAATGAGACATATAAAGGCGACAAAACACCGAAGTCCGAAATGATATATTTTTTTCCATCTCCTCCTCTTCTTCATCTCTTTCCCCCCCCCTCCCGATAGCGTTGGTCCGGGAAATTAGTTGGGGAATTTACCGTTAGGGGGAATCGAGTCGCTCTTTACTTAACCCGAAAGGGGAAAAAAAGTAACAAGAGAAAGGAGACAGTTTTTCATTTGTAGCTTTCTCCTACAAAGACTATCAAATTGAAAATCCCACCCGCTATTTTCCACCCACCCCCGGTCCTGGCAAGAATAAATTACGTGATTGAGGAGCCATCGTTCATAGAGGTAGTAAACAAACCGTCGACTAAAGTATATTTAAAACCGTATCGCGTCAGAGACCCGCAGTAATTTCTGCTATGCCGGGAGGAATTCGCTTTTTTTACCGTAAGGGTACAAAAACCGAAAAAAATGGCGTCTCCCCCCTCGCCATCCCTATCTTGTAATGACAAATGACAAGTGTTATCTTTCTGTGCTCGCTCCTGTCTCGGTTAGATTTTTTTTTTTTTTTTTTTGCTTCTTCCTCTTTTTGCCTCCTCTCCGAGCTATCTGTCTGAATGCAACTTTGATTAATCTCCGAGTAGTTTCGGACAGTATTCGACTCCGATTAAATGTGTATAAAAAAAAATAATATATAAGGAAAAAGAAGAAGCAACCACCAACTTATATGTACTGACCGTCCAGATGGTTTTATTGACAGTTTAATGAGGTTTCGCTATCCTGTAACCAAACTTTTCACCGGTGCACTTTTTAATGGGAACGTATTGCGCTACTAAAAGCCAAAAGTAGGAAGTAATTTGCCAAGACAGAGTTATTGTCGGGCTTACGCGGTTAAGAAGAAACTCGTCTTTTGATTAGTTATGGAATAACTTAGAGTTGATAAAGGTTTCGGTTTTTGATCAGAAATATTCCAAGCTGCTGTACATCATTTCCAATTTATGTTGTCACTCTTTTTTTGTTGTTGTTGTCAGCAGGGCAACTATCTACTGCCCGACCCTTGTATGTGATCGATCACAATTTCTTCTAGTAGACCCGCCCCGCATCACATGATTACACGTGGGATTTGTCGTGACAAGCGTGGGATCTCTTTTCATCCCCCACATTGCTATAGACGGCAATCAATACTGTTAGGTTGAGTCATTTCTTGATACCTATACGCTTACCTGTCCACCCGCATCATTTCTCCAGAATTACTTAATTTGTTAATTATTATTAATTATATTAATTATATATTATTCTTATACGAAAATTTAAGGCAGGTTCCTATTTATAAATTAGTCGGCTTTCTAATCTATTAACAGCTCATCGACTTAGTATCGTTTCTCCTCCGCAGCAGACATTTTTTTTTTATTAATTCACCGAGTAAAAATATCGAGGACCGTACGGAAAATGTTTTTAAAAAGGTCAATTTTGTTGGTGTTTCCCCCCTTTTTACCGATGTGATTTAATTCCGTACAAACGTTGCTCGGAAGAGTCGAGGTTTCGTGCCTCTAAATTATGTTTTGGGTTGCGTTCATTTTGACAAGTCATTTTTAAGTTACTCAATTAAAGGGGAATTTATCTGTAATATTTATAAGCGACCGTACCTCACGCTAATAGCCAAAATGAATAAAATATAAATTCGAAGAAAATACAGGTTTACCTCATAATTAATAAATTCGAAAACCTTTGCTAGTAAAATTGATAACGAGGTCTACGTGCTTACCGAGTTAAATAAGTACAAAAGATGGGAAACGTGTGTTAGAAAATGAAAGTTTTTTCTTTCTTTTTATGGATGGAAATACATCTTTCGACAATAGGCGCACTAACAAAAATGGCGGGGAAAAACAGCGGAAGAAAAAGTTACAATTTTTATTATCCAACTCTCACTTGTCCGGTGTGTAAACATTTAGATAGAAGTTATTTCATTTTGAGGCAGACGAGAGAGAGAAAAAAAAGGACCAAAAAATTGCGACGTTACACAAAAGCACTTATTCTGGAATGTAGACAGGTGTATCGGATTGTCGCGTGCATCGCGCCGAAGTACAACGCGACGGATTGAACGGCCGCTCGTATGACGTCACCGAGCCAAGTGTATTGTATTGTACTGTGGTGTAGTACGTGCGAATGCGAAAACGGCGGGAAAAAACGGTCGAAAGAACCGCGTGTGATCGACGGTTTGTAGATCCCTGGATGTCAATAAATCATAGTTTCCACTCCTCGTCGACAGCCATGCGATTGAACGACTACAGATCCACCTATAAGTGACTTATCGTATTGATACCGACTTTAGGTGCGTGGATGTCGCATGTCGGTTGACAATTTGAGGTGAATTGCGTGTGGCAGAGCCACTAATCGACTCTGCTTACTGCCGATGGGGCAGGTGAGACTCGCACCAACCACACCCTTCCCTTCCATAAACGCACGCGATCGACAATCTGAGAAAAGGCGGGGGAAAAAAAAGATACGGATTAATCCGGCGGTCTCCTTAGCCAGGTGACATCGTCATCCATCTCTCCGATGGTGAGTTTACAGTCCGTTGCTATGGAGACAATCAGCTTCGTGTGTCCCCCCTCTCTGTGTTTACACTAGATCCCGGCTTATGAACGTCTTCATCCGTCGCTCCAAGCCTGTTTGATCTGGACAGGACTAAGAAAACAACCTTCGCACAGATAGATGCTGTTGACATAGCTCCCCATCCCTCGGCCGTATAAACATCGTTACTATGACTACCAGACCCCTCGTTTTAATTAATTTCCCCCGGTGTTTAATAAAAGTATATTGTTACCGCTTTCTCAGTTGGGGAAATAGACTGACAAAAGAATGGTTTTGAACACCGGCGCATGCGCCCCTCCTCCTCCCTCTTTTTTTTATGATCCATTTAGCCGTTGTAATAAATAGAGCGTATCAATTACATTGTCTATATCTTGTTTGATTTTTTTTAATATAAACGCTTTTATACGGAATTTCGTTTGTATAATTTATGTACAGTTTACGATTGTACATAAAATGCCCCGCTCGACTTTATTTTAAAGCGTTTTCGGGATGATTAAACGACATCGCTCCGTATTCCGGTACTTGTTTTTGTTTTTTTTTTTTTTAAACCTCGCATCCGATTGGTTTATAATGAGATGACGTCGATAGGTGAACGGACACGATTGGTTTAAACGGCATATTTGAATTTTTAAATTCGTTAATGAGATTAGGTGCGCGTTTTAAATGCTTCGCGAAATTTCAACGCCCGAAAAAAATAAATAAAGCGAAATAAACAAGAATATTTATAAATATAATTAATAAAATCGCGTGAATATACATTAATAATAATGCGAAATTGTTCCCGGTGTTGACTAAGTAGGGAAACGATGTAACGGTGCTTACGAGGTTACGATATTCTGTAATGTTAGAACTGTTTAAACTGAACATTTTCTACCGTCGATTACTGTTAAACAGACATCTGTAAATGAATTGTAAATGTAAATGTGGCGAGATTTGTTTATATAAATTTCTCCACCGAAAATATAAAAAAATTAATTGTTGTTAATTTTGTAAAAACAATTAACTTGGATATTACAGCATTAAAAAAAAAAAAAACAATTTTACTCGGAATTGCATCCGCTGTCTTTATTATACAGGTAAGTTTTTTTTTTTGCAAGTTATAAACGCCACAGATAATAAATTTCGGTTCAAAAATAGATTCGAAATGTAATTTTTGTGCGGCTTAAAGAAAAATTTTTCAAAATTGTCTTTTTGTGATTTGTTCTTTTTATTTGCCTTGTTTATTTAAGACCCTTATTGTGTAGGTCTTTGGGATGCGGGGACATTTATCCCGTTTTCTTCGTCGATCCAAATTCTCTTCTTCGCATTAATCGAAAATATTTGGGGAAGGAAAGAATCTTATACGTCGTCATCACCCTCCGCCACTTTCAAAAATGCTCAAAGTTGAATTCTCAATTTAGCGTTTTTTGTTTTGAGAATTGGAGAGTCATTTCGAATCAGCAGAAATCGATCAACGTTCAATTTAATCCCGAATAGCCTCGGAATCAAATTTTGTGCAAGGTGCCGATCTGGCCCTCCTGCAATAAATTTGGCTTAAAAGTAAGTTGGGTCTGTCAAATCTGCACAAGCCGATATGGTCTAATGTTTTCTTAATCCGCGGGATTAATTCAATTTAATACTCGGAGATAATTTAGTTAACTTTCTGGCTATAAATAAAGTTTATTGTTAAAATATTCTTCGAGTTAATTAATTAAAATGTGTCTCCTTTTCTGCGAAAAGAATATCGAAACAAAATGTTTTTGGGGGGCTTCCCCCCCCCACCGCGAGGCGTTTTTAGTTTTATAAAAGGGACTTAGACAAAATTAAGTGTTAAAATATTTATCAAAACATTCACGCGATTCGAAAATGACTCCTAATTTTTATCCCCTTTTGATTAGTTGAGCGAGAGCACCTGAGGTGTCACGTGACATCGGCGCTTCGGGTTGACGCCATTTGTCAAGGTGTCGTCCTCCATAATTTGTTTGCACGTCCAGTCGATATGATCTGATACATTTTTATGGCGGGAAAGAGAAAAAGTTCTCTCGACCAGTCTAGCACTTAGATGGTCCCGGTACTGATAGACAGTGCTGGAAGGGGGGTAGTAGCTCGCTGACGATAAATTTGCCCAGCTTAGCGTTCCCCATTTTTGTCCCACCCCATCTCGATTGCCTCCAACATTCATTTTTGTCAGGGCATCATGAATTTCATAACAAGATTTTTTTTTCCCTCCTCACACACACACACATACACCACGCACCACACACACACACACACACACACACCACACCACACCACACACACACACACACACACTCCCCTCAGCCACGTAATCTGCCAGGCTGAGATAGCAGGGACGGACGAATGCGGCAAATGACGGGTTTTTGTGGGCGGCATTTTAACCAGGACCATTTGTCTGGCTCAGCTTGCTTGCTAGATAGCTGGCTGTGCGTTCGTTGACGTGATTCCCTCAGATAACTGGCACCTCCAGTGACTGGCACGGAGTGATTCTTTTATGACTGCTATTGGTTTCTTGATAGTTTGCCGGAGTTCAGACCACATCTGATGGGGTACTATCGCTTGTCGTGAATCCACCACGGGTTAAATTGTTGTCCTAGATACTTTTTTTTTTTTTTTTTTGTCCCCGGTCTTTTTGCTCATTCGATTGTATGACTGATTCCATCATCAATTTTTCCCAATTCGTCTAAACTATCTATTAAATCGCAATTTGAAACCGCAAAAACGGTACCATTTTTTGAAAGCGATTTTTTCCGAGATTACGTTTCACTCTCGATTTAACGCATAAACTTGTATATTTTTCTGCGGTTATTAATTCGTTTTCCCTCTTTCTGATTCCAGAAGGAACGTACTTGTATTTTAAAATTATCTCGGTGTAATAAAAAAAATAATAATTTCCTAAATTATATGATTTTTAAACTTATCTAATCGCCAAAGTTACCTGTCGTATTTGGCATGTTTATCAGCACTCTATAAACAGGAAACTCAATTGACTAAATACGTTTTAGGCCTAATGGAGTGTTTATAAATATATATATAAATAATAACTCCGAACCTGTCCGTAATATATTTTTAAATAGTCACATACATCGTTAGAAGTAATTGCGCTTCCACAGTATCCTCTAAGTTATAGGTCACTCCTTAAAGAATAAGGAAGTCAATTGTGTAACTATTGAGGAACAATGTTAATGTTTTCCGTTTGTGTAATGTTTCGTTTATATTAATTACAACCAGTTTTGAAATTACCAAACCCTAACTTTTGACAAATAAATTATTATCCACGTTCGCGATTTCCGGCAGCCGGTACGTTATGAATACATCCCTCTAACTTGGTGTCTATAAGTTATCGAATATATAAAGGCCGCCACGCGAATTCTCTCTCCTATACCCGCTATAACTCAGCTCTCAAAAGATTCTCTTTCAATTATATTACCGAGATGATCGCGTGTCCTAGGCCTTCTCCGTATCGGAACACGTCTCGAGTCGCTATGGACGCTAAATCGTGACTCATCTGTAAAGAGTACTTGTATCTACTGATCCTACGTGCATGCAACCGATTCTCTTCTCCTTGGACGCTCTATTGGACTCGGTTCTGATAGGTTATAGATTAAGCATTATCCAAATTTTTACATTTCTGGCGTCGAAACACATTCACGAAGTTTCCGGCGTATGGTAATGAATGATAAGTTCCTTCCTGCAACGGCAATGAGGTGATGGTGTGACAAATCTCCGACCTAGAATTTATCCAAGGTGACCCTACCTCGTCCCGAATTTTGCCCGTGTTGATTATATCTAACACAATACGAATGTGTGTGTGTGTGTGTGTGTGTATACATATATATAATCTGTTCTAGTTTAGAGGTTCTTGATAATTCTCCTGGTTTAAACGAGTGCAGCTGCTCTTGAATTCTGAGTTATACTTATTATGGATAACACAAGATTTCGATAGGCCTTTTTTCTTTTTTTAATGTTCAGTTCATTAGATGTAACGGAAAGTTTCGTGTGAAACGTTACATAGTTAACAACGCGTAGTAAAATTATGCAATTTCTCATACAGATAAGATAAATTTCCCGAAAATTCTCTCGTTTATCGTCTTTAAGATAGCATTTTTATCTTACGCTAATTTTAAAAAGAATGCCGGGTTTTGTTTTAATGGAAAAATCCTCAGAAATTTCAAATGTCGCTTAAAAAAAAAGAAAGAAAGAAAAAAACGCGTATTTTTTCTCTCTCTCCGTCGTCATTATTTTTCGTTAAACTTTGTACAAAACTTTTAATTTATGATTATTAATTAAAACGTTTTTTATTTTTATTGTTAACTTAATAGAGAAACGAAAAATTTAAAAATTTCCCCAATTTTTAAAAGCCATAAATTAGTAAGTTAGCCTCATTACGGCCATTTCATCAATAATGTAAAATATACGAAAGACAGTAATTGGTAGTTTTAAAAAATATTTTTTAAATTGGTTTTGTGATTTTTGTAATTATTAATTTTGAAAACATTAAGAATTGTAGTAAAATATTAATTCTCCGCCAGAATAGGGCGTTGATTGCCAAAAATCACTACCAGATGGCACTGTGTGTGCCATAATGACGTCAAAATTAAGCAGACTAAGAGAGAGTTAGACACGTTTTTTTCCCCGCACTTTTTTTTATTCTTTCTCCCGATTTTTCCGCCTATTTTGAACCATCTCTTTTAATATACAATTTTCCTTTTTAATATAAACGAATCTTTCCAACAGAAAAAAGTCTAATCAAACTAATTTTTTTTTCATCCGTCTTTCCAAATCTAAAATTTTCTTAATAAAAATCTGTCAGAAATGGCAAATGCAACCAAATCGCGTACTTTGAGTTAATTATATTTGTGGGCTAGTAATAATTTCTTAATTGAATTACACCACAAATTCAATTAGTCTGTTTTTATTAGTCCTCAGGGATAAAGATATAGAAAAAATCTAGCTTGGACGAATTAATTAAAACTTTTCATTGCTTTACCCAAAGTAAAAATAATTACGAAAATTAGTATGACGAAGGGAGGGGACGAACGGGGGTCTGTAGTTTATGCGTGTTTGAAGAAGGAATAAGTCCAGTTCATTCTTTGCAATCTATTTTTTAAATTACACATTTTTTCTTTTTTTTTTTTATAGAAAGCCGATTCGGACCGTTACACGGCATGTTTTAGATGATTTATTCACTTGTTTTTATTCGTTTTTACCCTGCTTTTTGTATACGCATTTATTACGGAGAGACGTGTGGAGATACTTCACGCCGATAAGTAGGCCTACCGGCCCTACTTAGCGGCAACACCGGTACAATACTCGAATCGTCTTTCGAGTTTTTAGAATGATGATTTCGAACGATTAAGAAAGAAATAAATAAATATAAACTGGTGATGTTACGTTTTTATAGCGATTCTCGTAGAGTATAAAACTACCGGTTAACAAACGTGAAAAAGTAGTAGGCCCATTTACTTCTTAGTCTACAATTTAACGAAGCTTATATATTTTTATTCGATTAAAAACGACGATTAATAAAGTAGAAATACGGGCTTAGAAATTCTTTAAACTAGTTAATATTATGCTAGATTAAACGTTTCGACAGATCTATAGTCCACTACCGTAAGCGAGTCTATTGATAATCTATAAGCGTGCTGGTGATCTATGATATGGCCTTTGACAATTTAAAGCCTGGGTCACTCGTAAGTTTGAAACTCAATGCCGAATCAGATAAGTTTATACCGAATTTATATATTTAATTGGATTTAATATACGATTATATATATATTTTTACGATTAACACGCATCTGCTTTAATCTAGTTAAATTAATTTCCGTGCCGTTTTTTTGTACATTTAGCTAAAGAAAATGAATAAGAGTATTATTATTTTTTGTGTGTTTTACGCCTCTCTGTATAATCGTGTCCAGCAACTAAGAATAATCTTGAAGTTAAAGTACTCCGAAACCGTAAAATAAATTCGAACGTAAATTTTTTTTAGTTAAAACCTAAAGATTAAGGTAAAGTACTGTTTAGATTGGAAGAAGTTTATATTTACAAAATAAGCTGGTTAATAGGCCAGCCTTGAAAAATTGCATTTGCCAAGATAGTTTAGATTATTCCGGGATAAGCACTTTAAGAATTTAAAACTTTTTTTTCTTCTTCTTCTTCTTCTTCTTCTTTTTTTGAAGTTTTTAACACCGGCACGGGTATTCTTTCATGCATTTTAAGGCGGGAGAGAAGTAAACAAACAGAAAAATAATTAAATTTCCTGTTTTTATTTTCTGTTTGCTGTTTTACGATGTTGTTGTTGTATTGTAACAAATTTGACTCGGATTACGTTTACACAAGCGAAATTCGTCAAACAACCACTCTAATAGTTCACCATCTGCTTCCGAACGCCATAAATAAAGTTTTAAAAATTTAAATACTTGAAATTTTCAATACTGTAAAGCGATTAGTTGAATGGAGTAATGTCATTAACCAAGACTAATCTCGATTGGTTAAAAGGAAATCGTCGGACGAATGGAGTTCGATTCCCATTCGAATTTTCTTCTTCTTTTTTTCTTTTTTAATCGAACACAACAACCAATCAAGTACGGAAGATTAATTTTAAAAATGCATTACGATTTCAAAATTTTTAATATCGTAATTACTGAATTTTTAAGATTAAATTTTTTTGAAAAATTCTGCCTTGTTTTAGAAAATTTCTCGTGTTCGAAATCGCGATAGAATGCCATCTAGTGATAAAAATAAATATATTTTAAAATTGAAAGAACGGTTTTTTTTGGGGGGAAAGAAAGAAAAATGTTTGAAAATTAGAAGCGGGTTGTTAAGTAAGCGAATCACAAACACTTGATTTATAGAAAATAAACGTTTTTGCCAACGTGAAAAATGCTAAAATAAATGGTTGGGTTCATGTTACTCATGGTTCCAAAATGGCGGCTCGTCTCCGATTCCAGCAAATAGAAGAAAGGAAACAGTGGGGACGCACGTTCTAACCTAACCTAACCTAACCTATTCTAATAATTTGGTCGGTAATGATTATGGTAATTTATTAGAATAGGTTAGGTTAGGTTAGAACGTGCGTCCCCACTGTGTCCTTTCTTCTATTTGCTGGAATCAGAGACGAGCCGCCATTTTGGAACCATAGGTAACATTAACCAATTTTTGAAAGCGTTTCTACGAATAGTGTGTTATTTTTAAACTTAATATTTTGGCGTATTTTGAACCCCTGTAAAGCATTTGATAATTCTTTTCTTTATTGTGATTTTATTCGAATTAAAAATAAAAAATAAAAACTAGTTAAATGTGTTTTTATTTTTGTCCGAAGTGGCGATCTCGGGGGAAAAAATATCCGCATTGGCTTCTGTTAGGTTAATGTTCCTATTTATAGGTTAGGCTTCTTCCTCAATAGCGAGAATAGAATTGTCAATAACATCTACTATGCTGTATTTGACCCTTTTGAGCCTGGAAGAGTTGTCGTTTACGAAAGCTAACCATATTCAATACTTATAAATGCTGGGATTTTGCAAGATGGCTTTGTACGTCGGATTTATATCGGGATAACGCGCGTTACTGCTTTCCTGTTAGCTCTGTAAAGGCCTGAATCGGAGTACTTCCTGTTACGGTAATCTTCTTTTATCGCCAAAGGCCAAGCTTAATGAGAGGCCTATATTATTTTATACGTCTCGGCTAATTTTTAAAATGTATAGAGGAAAGCCAAATAAGATGGTTTATCTTTTAGAAAACCTACATTTTTAGGGGGAAATATGTCTATTTTTGTAAATAAAGAACAAATATCCTATTTAGTGGCGGATAGTGAGTTGTGTAACGGGTCCATCCGATCCCCGGCCATCTTAACCGTGAAGAATTCCATTAGCAAAGGCACCGCGCTAGGCTTTCCCCCGTTGTTAGCATCACAGAATTCTCTTAAATTTCAGTAAGCCACCGTTACCTTTTACTTGGTAGTGACAATACACAATCGTCGGACTGCATGCCTCTTGGCGATCAACTCCAATGTTGATTTAATCTTACAACTTTTCTAGTTCATTTCGCTGTTTTCATAATTTTAATAAGAGAATATTTAAATAGCCAGTAAAATGAATTATTTATATTAATCGCCGTGTTAGATAAATTTCATAACAAAACCCGGAATCGGTAGCCATGTAGCAAAACAACTCTTGAATGGAGACGAATGAATTGCTGTTCTCTTCAACGAGAAAGATTTTAATTAATGCCAAGTCTGCTACACGATTTAAATTGTAAACCTTAATCCACAACGATCGCATTTACTTTTATTTCGGGTTTAGAAACTTTTCAAAAACTATCATTTTCCAAGAAATGTAAAGGAAAATAATAACAAATCGGTCTCCACGCCGTTTTATTCCGATAAAAATTACGATACTTTACATCGGCTAACATATTTACGACAAATAATTGGAGCGTATTAAGAGTTAAAATTGGAACTTTATTATAGCCGAGATATAAAACATCAGCCTAAAATGAAAATGTAAATCTGCCATAACTATTTTATTCCCCGGGAATTATTTAAAAGGCCACAGCCAGGCTTGTTCCGGAGGCCGTCGATTGAAAATTCGAGTTTTATTTCTTTTAATCAAATAATTATTCATCTATACACATTGGGATATTTATCATAACGTGGGCCAAAATAGATTTTAAAGCGATTTATTATGCGAAATTCCCAAACCGAGCTTCCTAAAACAAATTAAAGGTGCGGCGTTTAAAAGAGAGGGCATAAATTAGTTAATATTGTAAGGTTTTGTTTAATGCAAGAGCCACAGATGTTCTATTTTTACATTACAGAAATCTTTTTCGAATTCAGAATTCTCGATTGAACTTTTTTCGTCCTTTATACGTCTTTCCATTAACGTAATAGAGCCTACTTAATAGGAAAATCATTGTGATTCTCATATATATTCAATTAAGCTCCGATGTCTAAACGATTTCCTATAATTCATTAATTTTCCAATCATATATACACAATTAGAGATCGGCTGGCAATCTTTAGAATTTAACTAAGTATCTCGTTTATTCTCTTTCTCGTATCCGAGATAAAACGGTTCCTACCTAATTTCCAATAAGATCAACTTTACGCTTATACACCAAACCGTTACTTTTGTTTTAAACACTTGTCTACAAACCGGAACCTTACCGGTTTTACGGGGAATTAATTAAATAAAAATTAGGCCTACTTATATATATATATTATATACAAATATAAAGTACTTGCTGTTTTCTCTAGATTCCAGCTTTTGTTAAAATGAAAGCGGTTATCAAAAAGTTCGCTTTCGTGCCGTTAGGTCGGCGTTACGGTCGGCCGTTTCCTGACACGTGCAGTACAAACCAATCACGTGATCGGCTGGCTGGAAGTTTTGCGAGTTCGTGACCCCATCAGTCGCTCACTACTAGAGAAAACGGCGACAATGAGACCGAGATCAGATTCTCCAGATTTCCCTGTCAGGGATACAGTAATACACACAGTCACTCATCCCCTCGTAAGTAAAAAGCAAGTTATATTTTTTCGCGGTAATTACTACGGCTTCAACCCGTAAATTTTATAGTTTTAGTTAGTAGCGTGTAAGCGCATAAGATAACTGTCTCTGGCCAGGCTGTACAGAGAAAAACGAAGGTTTTCCCCGATGCCCCCCCTTTTTTCGAAAAGTTGTTCCATCTCAATTAAAAGGCGCGTTTAAACGATATTTTAATTCAATCTCTTAAACCGAAGCTATTAAAACGCATTTGGAACTTGGGTAACATTTCTAATCATCATATAGAGAGCATTGTAATGAGATGTGTCGATATTTCGGTGATTTTTCCACTATCTGGATGACTCTACCTGACTCTTAATGAACGTTTATCAGTCAACACTCATTTGAGAATTTAATGATAGTATTCGATGATGTTAAAACGCGGCTAATTTTATCATTAATTTGTTGCTCGCAACCGATATTAGGAAAATTCAAACTGATTTTTACGGATGTTTTTGCTTCTTTTTTTATTTCCTTTTCTAGTCTCCAGCTAGTGACCTGGATAAAAGTTCGACCCGATCTATTTTTAGGGACACGACTTGACCCCCTCTAGGGACAAGACAGACTAAGTCCCCATCCGGTCATTTGTCCCCGAGGTCGGGTCTTGTCCACCTGACACCGTTCTCAATGACATCAGTGACAGATAGTCTACAAAGACTAATTTAACCTCTGTACAAACTGCTTCAATTAGTTTGGCAAGAGATAGGCGTGGGCCATCCGACGTAAGACAACTTTTGCTTGTTTATCCACGTACTTTCCATTAATACAATGGAGGAAACTGTCTAGACTGATATATAGTTGATACTTAGTCTACTTTTCGGAATTTTCTTACTTAATGAAGTAAACCCGGACGGCTTAAATTCGTTAAATATTAGAAAATAAGATTGTTAAAATCGATAGGCATTGTCGGTACTTTATCGATAGTTTTCCGACCAGTGTTTACCACAGGTTCGTATTTTTACCTGAAAGCCTCTTACGTGCTTCCCTGCATGCCAAATGGAGCTTGCAGCAAAACCGCACAACCAGGCGCTAAGCTTATTTAATGTTGGATAACTTTTTTCCTTCTCCCCCATCGTTATAGAATTGATCCGAGGCAATACGGAGAGTATACTTTCGAACACTCTAAACACTTTTAAAGATCTAATTTCGAACAGTCTAAGAGGAAGCGGGCAAATTGACAATTCGTGACTTTGTTGGTTATTCCAAGCACGGATTTAGAACAATTCCTCATAAAACGTTATCGAAATAGCTAAATGTCTAGGTAGACAGATAAAGACAATGTCGAATTTTTTTCTTCCTTCTGTTCCTTCCTTTCTTCTCTCTCTGCACAACTAATGACGGACACTGCGAATCGTACAGTATTTCATCGCTTTTATGCCACTTTTTCTTTCTCCAAAGATAAAAAAAAAAACGGTAAAGATCTTAAACACGGCCATATTTATTACGCTTTCTGTCTCTGCCATTCGGAAAATTATAAAGTCGCGCTCAAATGAAGTTTCTACTAATGATTTTTAATAGAAAGCGAGAAGGAAATTAAAGAGGTGGAACTTGTTTAAAATTCCGTCTACTCCTTGTATACTTTTTAAAGATTTCTGTTTACCTAAGTTTTTGATGTTTACTAAAAAAATAAAGTTTAAAGTTTGTAAAAAGATTGAAGATAGAGAATTTACAAAACATGGAAGGGATGAAATATATAGAAATAGGAGCGGCGAAAGAAAAGAAAAATAAGACAATAGGAAATACAGGCAAAAGAAAAAGAAAACGAGATATATAAAACGTTAAAAGTAAATAAGTTATTACTCGATAATTTCGTTTCGAATACAAAACGAAAAGGAATTAGACGAGAGAATCTGGCGTAATTCCGAGACGGGCGCACGTTAGAAAGTAACTATTGAAAATATTTTTTTAAACCGAAATGCGTCCCTCTCACTCATTTTGATAAAAACACTTTCTATCAGTTTTTCTGTCTTTTCTGCTGCCTAATTTGTTGCCCGAATGGGGAGGTTGTAATCGCAAGGTAATGACGGGAGTGAGGAAAAAATTATCGCCGTTACCTAGGTAACCGTTGTGATGGAAACAATTATTGAAGCAGAAAAGTGACATTCGTGTATCCTTATCACCAGCGGGCAAATCTTTCCAACCAACTCGAACCATTTTATCAATAAAAGGACTAAATGGTGTGCGAAAATACAAACGGACGATTTAAGGAATTTTTTTTTTCTTTCTTTCTTTCTTTTTTTTTTTTCTCTTTTTTCCCGCCTCTTTCCTTCTCCGTGTGAATCCCTCCCCGGTATTCCACGTCGGGATGTGTAGTTGACTTTTTGTCAATCTTTGATCGGTTTGTATCTTCTATTCTTTATTTCTGTCTCTTCAGGAAAATGAAGCGATGATGGATCATGAAGAAACGGGTGAATCTGCCATTAATCTGTCCACTAACCACACGACACGTTCCGCTTCGTCGCCGACACCAAACGGCAGCGTCGATGTCAAAAACGGAGACGTTCAGGTAAGTTTTACCCGAAAAATTCCCATATTTTTATATATATATATACTTTTAATCCGTGCGGACTCTCTTAAAAGGATTGGACTACCGCTCGGTCTAGCGGCTCCACCTATAGGTGATATTTCTAACTAAAAAAAAGAAAAAAAGAAAAACCACGGAGCGCCTCTTTACTTCGTCATCCCCTCTCTCTTTTCTTAAATTCTATGCAGAAGGCAAAGCGGTCATCCATGCCCAAACTGTTTCTATCTTAATGGTTACTATTCAACCTTAATGGTATCGATTGCCGGCAACTAACATAATGTATGTCATTTACTTATTTATTTTTCTCTACTTTCTACGAAACCGTTACGTTGATATTGTTGGTTACCGTGACAACCGGTGCGAAAGTCCTCCACCCACCCGAACTCATCACGTGATCCGTGACGTGTCCGAGAACTTCTCGCTACGCTGACCACATGTCCGTAAAAATTGGACAAATAACAGAATTCGCACGTTCGTTTTTTTTTCTGCAAAAAGGAAAGAAAAATTATACCGACGTACCCTTTCGCAAAAACTAATTTCCTTCTAAAAATACCCTTTATTATTTTTAAGAACCCGCCCCGAGTATCCGTCTATCTGAATTTAGATCGTTATCGAGTATTTTATAAAAAGTTTTATAAACGAGGATGTGATAGAATTGTCAATCTCCTGTTATTTCCTATTTTTAACACAGTGTTTGCTTTCCGCAAAACTCTTGTTTGTTTCCTGTTTCCTTTTGTTATTTATAATCAGTGTTTGTATCCATAATTTTTATTAACGGCAGACACCGAAATATTTAGCCATTAATCTTTTTTTTTAAAATATTTTTACTGTAGATCTGTTGGTATTTATTCCCCGTTTAGTCTGTTTCGATGCAAGAAAACAGTTTTATACCGTGTATTTATAAAGATCTCGGGCATATAAAACTTTTTCTTTTAGGGCATTTTCTTCTTCTGTTCTTATTTTAAACTAGAAAACGGTCGTAGGACCGTCGAGAGAGAGGAAAGCCGGGAAATTTTCCTCGGTCCCGAGCATACTTATTTAAATTAATACTAACAGTAGGTAAAATCTTTAAGATCTTCTCGGGGTACAGGCAGATTTGAATTAGGAGGTCCCACGTAGTACAGTGTTGACTTATTGTTTGGTGGGTGTTGCAGGCAATTGCCCTTTTTTGCCCATAGAATAACGCGAATAAGTGTTGCTTTTTATTAATAAAGAAACACTTTACGTATTTCATTTATGTAAAAAAAAGGGGGGGCAAAAGAATACGGCGGGTCCCTTACACGTTCTCGACGTCCCCGCATGCGATCTAAATGAGAAAGAAGCTTTTATATACGGTATATTTGCATATTTTGGTATATAAAACGGAAAGATTCGAAATTAATCTCTTAACAATAAGCTTCTATGTCAAATCTTAAAAAGTGATCCGAATTTGCCAGTGTATGGCAAATACAATAGTTATTTCTGGTTTAAAGACGTAGATAATGCATTTGTTTTCTGTCGAAAAATTCAGATTTTCTAGACACGAAGACTAATTCAAAAAATAAAATCTTGTTTAGAATTAGCCGAGTGTCTAAAAATAGCTAAAAGCTTTTTAGCGTGAATTTCTTAAACGTAAACAATATTTGTTTTGAAGTTTCGGCGGCTTTTATTCTTCTTCGATATAGATTCTCAATACGGGAACGGCACGATTTTCGTCGGTGACCGACAGACATTGTTGAATAAGTAAATATTATAAAAGCTGTTGTTGTTATTTGTTCGGTCGTAAAACAACACAACTAGTTGTTGTTGGAAAACATATTTTGAAATTTGTAACCATGACAACTGTTGACAATTTCAAGAGCGGTCAATTTTTTTTCTGTTTTCTTTTACCTGCCGTGTACTTGGCGGGCAGAAACGTTTCGGATATTAATGTGTCTACTACCAAAATACGGAATACGAGTGTACGGCTGCCCGATCGCACGATCGAGTAAGTTGACGTCAGGCTATTTTGAAAATCTGGTTTAAAGACGGCAGAAAGTTTTTTTCTCTCCCCTTCCCTCTTATGTACGAGGGGACGTGAACATTTCAGATAGACATTCTATTATTGGCAATCACATCCTGTTTGCGGTTTTCGCTAAATTAGATAAATACGTAACTAAAACGGAAGTTTTTCAGTCATCGGATATCACGATCGCTCCGAGATAAAGGGAGAGAAAGAGAAAAAGAAAGGAAAAAAAAAAGGCAAGAGACTGAATTTTCACTTCACTTTATTCCTTCCCAACTGTAATTTCATTCTCGCAACTCCGGGCTTCAAATATTGGTGGACTTGAGGACAAACACACCTCCCAGGAAGTAAGGAACGAACCTTCTAGACTTTCCCGGTCACAATCGGCAAGTGTTTGTCTTCTGTACCATTGTAACAAGGAGCGATGTTTGCTTCGGAACTTGTGCAAATACAGGAACCGTCTTGGTTATTGGGCTGCCGTGAGCTTGCATAATCTATAAGTGTAGGAACATCGTGATTGTCTTCTATGTGAGAATAAATACAAACTTGATTGGCTGCTCCATTAGTTGTCATGGCGACTTGTCATCTCAAAGCAGGAAATTTGTTACCCGGGACGACGGAGTGTCAACATTGACGGTGCTCGGGAATTTTGTACGGTCCCCCTCCCCGATTCTAGTTTTCTTTATGTAGAATGGCGAATGGATTTTAACATGGTTGTTATTTAACTTGCCCATCAGACTCGGTTGCATACTCGACACGCCCTATTTTTATAAACCGTGCAGCGTACCGATGATATTTGTCGCTTATCGCTAACCGCATCCAGATCGAATTTTACGTAAAAAAATATATATATATATATTTATATTTACAGCTGCATGTAACTACATACATACGCTATCTACGTTATATATAATATTTAATTTTCTAAGTCCTCCCCTTGTCATGTTAGTTTGTTTACTAACATGCGTGGCAGTCGGTAACAAATACCTCCACACACAAGACTGCGACGGGGGAGGGCCGCAACGAAATTTCATACTGCACGTTTCTTTTTTCGGTCTTCTACCGTCACGGGGCCTTTCTACTTTCGGACATCCATCACATTATTATTTTAGCAAATGTTTATCCGCAGTTTTCTTAGCCGCAATCGCTTTTAATTATCGATAGTGTTCATTAGGTAGGTAATACTTCTCAACCCTGTCAACTCGAGCATTAATGAGAGGTTTTCTTTTTCTTACGAATTTACAGCGTAATTATCTATTTTTATTGATATACCATATTTTTGTTTTGGCTCTCCGTTTTATATATATAAATTGTATCATAAATAATTTGTTCTAACCAATTAAAACATGCACATACATAGGCACAGACACACACACACACACACATATATATATATATGTATATAAAAAAATCTCCTGCACCAGCAATCGAAAATTCTGATCTTTGAGGGGATTTTTTTATTTTTTTTTACAAACTTGCTTTGATATATTTCTTATCTAAGCAATGATTTATTAGCTTGGATTTTTTTTTAATTCCTCCGTTTAAAAAAAAAAGAAATCCAAATTTTTATCAATTAATTAAATTTATTCAGATTCAAACTTCTAAACTTTTATTATAAACTGTGGAATTTTAATTAAAATTTAGCAATAGAATGTTTATATAAGAATGTTTTGAAAAATTTATATTAATATATTACATAAATTAAATATTAATGCAAATATTTCTATATTTAATTAATTAAAAATACTTTAATGAAAAAGAAAAATGATTTCTTTTAAATATTAATTTTTAATGTCTTAATAATATATATTTTTCTTTCTAGATATTAGAAAATTAATTTTATTATTGATGGAATTAAACTTTAAACTTCTATTTAACTACATTTTTTAAATTATTTATATTTATTTAAAAATTAAATTAATAAATTAAACATTTTATTAGTATTAAATAATTGAATGGAAAGTTTGCTTTTCATTTGTTATATATATATAAGCCTTTCATTGTTAAAAAAAACCATGATTTTGTTTTTTGTCACTTTAACATTATTGCAATTGAGCAACTGTTTGTTATCCAACCAATGAATCCTATTTCCATGACCTTTTTCCTTGCTTTTCACCACACCCAAGTGTTACTATGACAACTATAACTAAACAGTATATGGAACAGGTAAATGGCATATCATGGGTGGAACAATAATACTTCTTAATGTCATTTGGCATCATTCATGCAAGTGATCTTTACCTCCCTCCCCAATAAGCTTTAGGAGTCTCCTTGAACGTTTCCGTCCCGTTCCGTTCGAAGTATTCCGACTTCGACCGTGCGACGAAATTCGTATCGTTTGTCTCGAAACGCGATAACTAATCTGAAAAATTAATTAATTTTCTATAAATATAGATTTTAAAGGACGCGAAACAATTTTTAATAAATATTCTAGCCACCGATAATAAAAATAAGTTCTTTTTTATTTAATTGAATTACATTACAATTTTAATCATTAAATTTTTCATTTGTTTTCTAGACTTCCAAACCACAGAGATCCAAATTAAGCCATTCTTTATCTGATGGCTCATCTCTGTTATCTCTTTCTCCATCATTATTAATGATGAATCCTCAATTATTGGTTCGTCAGCAGATGCAACAGCTTTTACAACAACAAGTTCTTTCTCCGACTCAGATTCAACAACTATTGCATCAACAACAATCCTTATTTTTACAACAACAGGTTTGTTTTAAAAATCGTTACGCGAGTGGAAGTTTTAATAAAAAGCGATCGGATAATGTCTCACTAGCCGTTTTATTACTTTTTATTATTATTTTAGCAACAGCAACAACAATTAAAACAGCTCGAATCGATGATACCGCATCTCCAAGAACAACTGCAGCTAAACATGGTTCAGCAAACACAAATATTACAGCAACTTAATAGTGCCACTTCGGGCTCGGGAGAAAAAGTTAATAATCGTCATCAGTTGCAAGTTCAACTACAGCAACTTGCCGTGCAACAACATCAGTTGATGCAACAGATACAATTAGGCCATCAACAGTATTTCTTAGGTAAAATTCTTTCTTAAGATTTTCATCAGAGAAAATTCTGATTTTAAAATTTGCTAACTTTTAATTCTACAGCTTTTTTAATGAATTTAAAATTGTTAAGAGTGAAACATTTACATTTACATTTTATTAAAATGTAAATGTAAATAATAATCTAATCGACGCAAATAATTAATTATCGATTCGTTGTATTTATTAATGTCGATCTTCTCGTTAAGTTACGGTCCAGTTAATACCGATCTAAATGTTTGCAAATATAAATAAAAACATTTTAAAATAGCAAAAAAAATATTTTAATACCTTTTTTTAATTATATTTTTATATTTAGATGTTTGTTTCATAATAATCTAAACATTTTATAATTGAACATACAGTAAACTGTTTATTGTAATCACGTTATCAGTATGCAAAATTTTCAAAATTATTGCAATAAACATATTTTACTGTACTTATATGCATTATAGTTTTCTCATATGTTTATTATAATATCAATTCTATTAATTGACGTAATATGAAAAATGTAAAATAAGAATTTAACTTATCTTTTCTGAAAATTTGACATCTTGACATTATTAGGTCTTTCTCCAAATGATCTCCAAAATTTTTGGAAAGAAGGAAATGGTAATCAAGAAGAGAATGGAGCAAAATTGACAGGACTTAATGGATTGTTACATTCCCCTCCATTAATTAGCAACCAAACTTCAACATCTTCCCAAGCTGTCAATGGCCAAACAGATGTATCCACATCATTCAATCAACCATCTAGTTCCATTTCTACATTAAAGGAAGAAGTTAATAGTGCCTCAAGTCCTTCCAAGCATCCTTTATATGGTCATGGTGTCTGTCGGTGGCCTGGTTGTGAAACTGTATGTGATACACAACAGGCATTTTTAAAGTAAGACTTTCAAAATTCATTTAATAAATCGTGATTTTATTCCATCACAAATTAAACATTTGGAAAACTATTGCTTTTCTATAGATTTCAAAAATCATTCTTATAATAAAATCACATTTTTTAATGACTCTTGAGCACTAAGATTGGCCTTACTTTACTGCTAGACTTATTACACCACCACAGGACATCAAATTAGACTTAGAAAAACACTATTTTATTTTCAGTAAATATTTCTGAAAATAAAATAGTGTTTTTCTAAATCTAATTTGATGTCCTGTGGTGGTGTAATAAGTCTAGCAGTAAAGTAAGGCCAATCTTAGTGCTCCAAAAGTCATTAAAAAGACTAGACAAGAAGCGTATCATAGTAATATTTTTTACTAATTAATTTTGGATACCGAATTGTACTTATTGAAACAAGATATTGCATAAAAAATATACCTAAGTATTTAAATATTCTGAATTTAATTACATTAAAATTAAATTACCAGTATGTAACCTTGGAAGGTGTACTTTTTGAAACTTCAGATATTTAATTTGATATATTCGCATGTGACACATACCATAAACAGAATAAATATTCTAACATATAGAAATGAATACTGTATTTGCTTGTTCATAAATACTCAAAAATGCATATAAGCAATTAATTTAAGGCAATTAATAGTATTAATTTAATACTTAATCATTATTTTTGTCAAATTGATGAACCGATATTTTATTTTGGATATTCGTTTATTCTAAATAATAAAAAGTTTTTAATTCTGTTAATTTTAATAATTTTTAAATTATTAATAATAAGCATTGAAAATGAATATCAACTAACTCGCGTACAGTAAAGTATCAAATTAAAGTTTTTCGGACATTTTGAAATTTATACCAACTCGGCTAACGTATTTTCTTTTATATTTTAAACAAATAAATCACTTCATTTTTTTTATTTTATTATTTTATATTTTTAATTTAAAAAAATACAGTTGCTAGTATGTAAATTATAAGCACAAAGTTTTATTATATTTTAAAATAAAATCATCTAAGTAATTCAATAGGTATTAAAAGTCACCAGATTTGTAGGTCTAAACTCGAGTCGTGGTCTCTCGTAAAATCTCGGATCAAAGTAATAAAAATTGTAGCCCTTACGAGTTTCAATCTTATCCTTATCATTAATTGTCTTCCCATATTTTTCAAAGATTTGTCTCCGAATTGTGATAAAAATGAATCTACCAAGATTTTATTGCATATTTTCCAAACCTTAGGATATGAAATTTTATGCCTGTTTGATTTTGGAGAACTGCCAATAAGATGGCCTTGACCTTCAAATGTTGTATTAATGCCAGTGGTTTTTTTCCCCCTCTAATAAGATTATATCTCATTATCCTTGAAAAATAACAATTAAATCAAGACAAGCTGCCATAGTGTTAGAAGAAAAATAGTTAATTTTTTATTTCTATCTTAACGCTTTAACAGAATTCAAAACTATTATAGTTTATTACAAAGTTATATAAAAATGATTTTAAAAAAAGCAAAAATCATAATTTAAATTACATCATCATTTTTATGCTATTTTATAACTATAAATCGTTTTAGTAGTTCATGCTATTATGAAATAAAGTAGAAAAGTAGTGATATAAGCAGAAACGGTAGCATTTTACATTTCGAACGATGTAAATGCCGAACGTACCGAAACTTGACATTAAATGCGCTAAGTTTCTGCATATAAGTTCATAACACAGTTAAACGAATATAATTAATAGTGTCGTTAGAGTATGTGTTACTTCTGTTTTAAAAATGACATTTAGTTCTATTGTTTAATAAAAACAAAATATCTAAAAAGTTAATAAAGTAAACTCACGTATTTTATTTATTATAGTTATGATGTTTATCGTGTTTTTATAAATTCAAATTTTAAAGACTATATATGAGATATTCCAAATATTTGGATTTATTTTATTTTATTTTTGGTATTCTTTCCTTGTTTGACTGTTTCATTTTCTAAATAGTCTTATTACTAAACCAAATGCAATATCCTGTTATTTTTTATTATATAATAAAAAAGTAAATTTCAAATTTATTATCACCTTAAATAAATTATACACGTTATCTATAGTTAAATACAGAAAATTTATTTAAATATGAGTATTGTTTATATTTTTATATGTATGTTTAAGAATATCTAAAATAATTAAAACATAAAATCTGCCATTTTATGTTTTTAATGGCATTTTTTTTATATTTAATTTAAAAATACATATTTATAATATAGTTTTGATTATTTTTTAAAATATTTTGAAAAAAATTATTAAAAAGAATTTAATGTATTAAATGATTAAAATGATTATCTTTATCTTAATAAATTTTAAATTAAATCATTAAATATCTTAAAACATCATTTCAGAAGTAGAAAAATTAATAATAATTTATTTTATCGTTTTTCCAGGCATCTAAATACCGAACATCAATTAGACGATCGAAGTACTGCCCAGGCTCGTGTTCAAATGCAAGTTGTATCACAACTAGAACTTCAGTTGTCAAAGGAAAAAGAAAGGCTTCAAGCTATGATGCAGCATTTGCATATGACACAGCCATCTCCATCTAATAACAATTCATCTACTTCCAAAACAGATACAGTAATATTATTATATTATTAATTATATATTAAATTTTAAAACAAAATTTTCTATATATACAAAAGTTATTAGTTCTAGAAATATATTAATAACTTTTGATTTTACATGAATATTTATGTGTAGAAGGTCCTTTATATATGTTGCACCATTATACATTATTTCACATACACATTGTTGATTAATAATGGTAAAGTCAATATAGAATGAATATATTTACACTTATATGATTTGAAAAGGAACATACCTATATAATTTCCAAAAATCCTTTTTTCTTTCTGTAATTCATAACTTCTTACTATGTATAAAATATGTATCAAAACCTAAATACAGTAATAATACATGCTAAATATTTAATACAATAAATAAATTTTATAAATGGTATGTAGTGTACAGTGTATATTACACAATATTATTAAACTTAATTTTAGAGATTATACAATGAAATAAAAATGCAAATAATAAATAAATAGTAATTCCTAGAAAACAAATAATGGAACTGTGGCAACACACAGCAGATCCATGGTGTCTCTTGTATATCAACAATGTCCAGTTTCACATTATTTTCATGAGTGAAGAGGCACTGTGAATATACATTCCATAATATTTTACTGCTCTCATTACGAGTGAAAAATATTCAGAAAAATGCCCACTATAGTGAAAAGGCAAGGTAATGTGACTTTAGATTGGGAGTTTCCAATCTTTTTCACGTATTAACCCCTTTTAACGGACAGCCCTTAGGCTATGACAGATAATATCTTCTGATAACTTCAGTAATAATAAATACATATTTTTAGTAATACAATCTTTGAAGTACTGTTACAAATAGAATTGAGCAAATTAAAATGCTTAAAACATCTACAGAGACAGCATTTTCATACATTTTCAGATAATGGCAAAGTGCGTAGATAAAACAGTTCAGTATATAACATAACTTGCCAAATTCCGAATGTATAGTTTTATGATTCTGTCAATATTTTCTGGTTTGAATATATCTCACAGAAAAGTATCATGCAGATAGTTTGTGAAAATTTTAGAGTTCTGTTTACAGAATGAGACATAACATGAATATATAAGAAAGGTTTATGTCTTATAAACAAGGGTTTTAGAACAGTTCTTATAAAAAAACTGAAAACCTTCACTATTCTTGAAAGTGAGCTTTTACTAAATATGTTTTTTCTTGTATCTTTTACCATATATGTTATCCTATAAACTTTTAGAATTATTAATAACTCTGCTTCTTGCCCTTACATTAATATTATTAAACATATTCGTTTTTTACTTAAACTAAAAACGATTATAGGAATTACAACTTTTTTAGTTTATGTAAAATCGAACATGTTAAATAAAATATTAGAAATGAATGATTTTTATTAATTTCTTAATATTCTATAACTTAAATGATTTCCCATATACATCTTTTTTATTTGTTTAAATTTAAATTTAAATTTAAAAATCGCATACAGACAGAACTTAAATTCTCTTCCTTATCCACTTCTTGCACTTAGATCTTCCTTTCTTATTTAATTTTTTAAATTAATATCTGTTTATGCATTAACTTCTACCAGAAATTGATAATTGCTTACTATTCAAAACTATTTTTAGAGCGATAAAATTTTTGAAATATCTAAGTTACGTCAAGACATTTGAAAATTTATTATATACGACGAGGATCATTTAGTAATATCAATCAAAATTTGACAACGTTTTCAGTTGTTTTACAAAATACAAAGATACAATGGCATATTTATTGTAAGATTCTAAATAAATTAAATAAAAGCAGTAACAATATTTTAATATTTTAAATGTTGTCTTAACCAGTCATAAAATTAATTTTAGTATATTGTAAAGACAAAATTGGAATATAAAAGTTATTCATTAAAACATAGTTCATTGAAAAAATGATATATTTATATTCTTATATTCTTACACAAAATTAATATTCCTTTCAATTAAAATTTTATTATAAAATTATCAGAAATTTTCAGACCAAGTAATAGTAAAGAATAAATAATACCTGATACATTTCAATAACACGCCTTCGACTGCCGTAAATCATCGGGCTATAATTTGGCAATAATAATTATAAATTACTAATAAATTATTGCCACATTATAGCCCGGTGATTTACGGCAGTCGAAGGTGTGTTATAACAAATCTACAGTTTGTAACGAGACGTTCGCTGCAATAAAATGATTACACAAAATGGATAATTTTTATGTGACAAATGATTTGAAATCTTTAGACTGATTATTAGTCATACTTTCTATTAAAATTCGAATCAATATAATTTGCAATATTAAATATTATTACGTTAATTTTTATTTCAGCCGGCAACATCCTCGGCAAAAGTATCTCGTCTTTCACCACAACTTTCGACAATTGCTTCCAGTTCCTCCTCGCCCTCTCTCTCTGCAGCCGTAACAACTATGTCTACTTCTACAGCAATAGTGCCAGTACCAAGATTATTACCACAAGTGCTTCAACCACCAGCACCCAGTAATGTTGGACCAATGAGGCGGAGATTGGGAGATAAAAATTATTCTCCAATTTCAGGTAATGAGAATGGTATGTTCAATTAACCTGCACAAGAGTTTTGTATATCTGTGCTAGATATTTATTATTTCTAAATTTATATTATACTTATTTCAATTAAAGTGGCAGTTGGTTTGAAAAATTGATAGGGCTAATTTACGAAATAGTCGTATTTTTTATTACAATACTTTATTCTCGACACTAAGATATCATTAAAACTCAAAATTTAATTTTATTACATTATAATGGAATCATTCAGGATATCAGATAACATTTCATTGGTATAATTGATTTTGATACATTTAAATTATACTTAGAATAATTAATAATTTAAATTACTAAATTTTAAATGATGGAAAGACAAACTATTTAAGATTAACTTCCATTAAAAAGATAAAGAAAGCTATTATACTGATACGCCTTATGTATTTTACTTATGTAAAGAAAATAAACATTACAGTGATAAAATTAAAACAGTCATTTAAGATTAACTGTAAAAATTGTAATACAAATAATTAATTTTGTTATTTAAAACAATACAAGAATTTTTTCGATCATTTCTATTATTTATTTTTCTAGAGATAAGGATAATTTTAAATGATATGATAATGTGCTGTTATCCTCACTTATATAGTTGTATTACATTAATATATATTATTCGTTAAATAACATACAAAAACATATACGAGCATAATCAAAATTGCTTTCATAATTAGCAGTGAAACAAACTTGACTCCATGCTTACTAATTAAGCATATTTTTGTAAAAGAATTTTAGTTATTTTAAACTTATTATAATTTATACAATACATTTTCGGTTAATGTTACCTATGGTTCCAAAATGGCGGCTCGTCTCCGATTCCAGCAAATAGAAGAAAGGAAACAGTGGGGATGCACGTTTTAACCTAACCTAACCTATTCTAATAATTTTGTCGGTAATAATTATGGTAATTTATTAGAACAGGTTAGGTTAGGTTAGAACGTGCGTCCCCACTGTTTCCTTTCTTCTATTTGCTGGAATCGGAGGCGAGCCGCCATTTTGGAACCATAGGTAGCATTAACCACATTTTCATTAATAATCAGTTTTAATTTGCTAAAGTTGTAAGAATCAAAATTGTAATTTGAGACTTATCTGTTGTATTAGTATTCATAAATATATATTTGATTATTATAAATTAATTTTAAAATAGAATAAAAATAAATTTCTCTGAAAAATTTTAAATGAAGATATGGTATAAACTTACAGTTTAAAAAAAAAACAGTCAGTTGTTCTGTTGGAGATTTATTAAAGATTTATAATTCCTACTTTAATCATAAATTCCAAATGAAAATTTAAAATTATTTTTGTTTTCAAAAAACCTTTTTGAATTAATTAAACATCGTCAAATAAATTGAAAGAAAACAGTATAAAAAATTAATAGTTGTAATTGTTAATTTTCTACATTATTTTAAAACTGAATAGCTCTTTCTAGAGATATTAATAAAACAGTTATTATGTTTTTTTATGACTATAAAGAATTAAAATAAAATTTAAATTATCAATTTTAATCCTTTTATTCAGTAAAAACTATGCCTTCTTATATCTATTGGGAAATATATACTTTTGTTACATGCTCTTTTTTGTCAAAAAAAAAAAAACAACTATCTTTAAATGTAATCAAATTTTACTTTTTTACTAAATATACAAAATTAAATTCCACATATGAAATATAGTAAATAATTTAAAATATAACTACTTTGGGACTTGAAATTAATGGCTTTTGATTAAAAATTTAATCCATTTTAATTCTTTTATTGTTAAAATTTTAATTAAAATTCACTTAAAAAGTTTTTTTTCGTGATTTAAAATATTTATATATGTATTTCAGTCATTATTTAAGGCATTAATATGTTGTTTTCTGTTTAAAGTAGACAGGTTACTCATTTTATTTCTTGGATTGTTTGGTGATTTGATTATCGGTGATTGAACTTTATGTTATTCTTTTAACGTCTTTTTATGAAATAAAATCATCAGTTTATAATTACACCGATGATTTTAATTCCACGAATTCCTGGCATCGGTATTTTAATTAATACTTTTAATTGCAAGATTTTATAACGTAACTGTTTTTATTACTCGAAATAATAAACAAACTTAGGGCACGTTCGTAAAGTCGAACGAGTTAATCGAGAACGACGTCGTCGTTATTTTTATTTCGTTAGACTTTTCGAACGAATCGTTTATAACTAAATGGCTGTTTCTAAAATCGAAGATATGAATGTTGCTAGTGCAGCCTTATCCGAAATATTTTTCTTAGATTGCTTCGGGTGGACAGTTATTTCAATCATTTCACCTTTTAATTCATAATTTAAATGCTCGAGCAGATTTAGAAACATCGATATCGTCGGGCACCATTTTCTTAACGAAGTAAACTAACTCTTTCCTTCGTCGGCTTCGTTCGAAATGTCTATCGCCGCAAAGCGTGCGCACCGAGTGAGACTACTACTTTTTGAACGATTCGTTACTAACACGTTTAACTCTTTTGACTTTACGAACGTACCCTTTGTATTAGTTATATCTTAGTAGTAAATTTGAGTTTTGCAATGTTTGAGTAAAAAAAAAATTATATAATTTTGCTATTGTACAAAATTCTTCCTTTAACATAAAAGAAAGCATTTTTGATAAATTAATTTTTACTTTAGGTTTAGATGTACCACTTCTTCCTGATTCACCAATTAGGAGGAGAGTGGCAGAAAGGTCAAATCTTGATATAAATGAAGGTAAACACTACATTTTGAAGGATAAAGATTCAGATTTTTATTTTTACGTATTTTAAAATATAAGTAATCTTTTTAAACGATTTAAAATCTCAGTTATTAAATTTTTTTTTATTAGAAATTAACAGGAACAGAGAATTTTACAGAACTGCTGACGTTAGACCACCGTTTACATATGCTTCACTTATCAGGCAGGTAAGTAAAATTAAATTACTTAAACACGAATATGGCTAATAATTATTAAAATACATTACTAGATACATAAGTTAACTTTGAAATATTCAGTTGCACATTCAGACATTATAACAACTTTCATGGTTGAGTATTCATTTCACAAATAGTATTAAAAAATACGAAACTGGACGTGGCTGTCGTGTAACTTTTTACAGACAAATTAAAAATTTAAAATATAATTGACAAACTTCTTAATAAATAGATTTTTTTTTTTACTTTTGGATCATTCTGAACATCAATAATATCATCACATAAATAAATTTTTTATTGAAATTATTTTTCTTATAATTAGTCATATTTGAATTAAGTTTAATCAGTTAGATTATATCTTTAAGATGTAAACTTGAGAATTTTCATGTTTTATAAACTAAAATTATTTAATATGAAAATTTTTCAAGTATTTGAATTTTATTTTCATAGAATTTTCAATATAGTAAACATCAATAATTTCAAATCATGAAATTCACAAATATAGAAAATTCATATAATTCATATAAGTTTAATATTACTTCTCAAATTTGAATGTAAGAATCATACCTTGTAATCTTATTGTTTAATGATTGATTAGTATTTCATTACATATTGCATAATAGCTTAATTTATGTATAGAAATTCACCATATGTCGTGGCGCAGCTTGCTTGGCCTGTGGGGCTTTTGTGCCAAAAAACAGCAACCAACCAACCAACCTTCATTGATTTGTGTCTTTCACCAGGTCAATGGTGTTTTGTTGTTGTTCCTCTTTCTTATTATTTCTTTGCTTAAACCCTGCTTTTAGAAAACTGTTATTGATTGTCTTTTCTGTAACATTCTTCCAAGCATAGACTATCATCTTCATAGCATCCAAAATGTTGATAGTGGGCAGCACCGGATCCAATAGTTGCGAGGCCCGATTGAATTCTTTTTTGCGGGGCCCCTCAAACTTTAAATAACAAAATTAATTAACAATTAATTTACATATTGAAATATGTTGTGTTATTTTTCATAACGATATACCTAGATATTTATTTTTGTAACATGTACTATTTTTAAATATATAAATTTTGATGTGATGCGGGGCCCCTTCAAGCGTGGGGCCCGATTGGCACCAATCGCTCCAATTGCCTAAAATTCGGCTCTGATAGTGGGAAGGGTATAGCCATTGTCAATGGCATCTAGAAGTTTTTGAACCAATTCTTTTTTGTATCACTTTGAACCTTTGGATGATCTCTTGATTTAGGGGTTGTGGCTTAGATGTGGTATTTGCAGGCAAAAACCTTAGAGTGATGTTTTTTAGAGTAGGGAGGTTGAAATGAGCATTGCAGTTACCAATGAAAAGAATAATTTTTCTTTTTTTTTTAAACTCATAGATTTTTTGATTCCTTTCAACCAGTCACTGAAGATTTCACTTATCATCCAAGCTTTCTTACTTACTTCGTATGTTATTGGAAACTATTTCACTTTTGGTAAACATCTGGGCTTTGCAGAATGACCAATCATCAGTGGTGGAAGTTTTTCACTTACAGTTTGATTAACTGCTAAGAGTACAGTCACACATACTTTACTCTGTTTCCCATCTTAGCACTCTTGTCTCTTAAATATCACTGTTCTGTTTGGTAAACATTGGAAAAAATGGCCTGTTTCATCTGCATTGAGGACATCCACTGGTTCTTAGCCTTGAATAAGAAAAGGGCTCCTTGATCCACTCTTTGCTAACACTTTGAGGCACAGACACACTTTCACTGCAAAGTTTCCTGAAGACAATGTTGTATCTATTTTTAAATCCCTCTAGCCACCCATTGCTGGCTTTAAATTTGCTATGGCCAAGTCTTTTGGAAAATCCTCAGTTTTCCTTTGTAACATCATTCTGCTAAGAGGAACTCCTTCCTTGGTCACAACATTGCACAAACCATTTTCTTACACATTCATCTGTTTCTGGAAAAGAACATTTTTGATTTTTCACTTTCTTGTTATTGTTTTTGAAGTTTTTCTTTACTAAATCTCTGTTTATTATCATCATTGATAGAGTACTTGATGGAATATCAAACATGGTTGCAACTTCATTTTTTCTCATTTGAGGATTTTCATTCAAAACTTTTAAGATTTTTATTTTTTCTTCAATTGAAAGGACATTGAACTTTCTTTTCACACTCGCCATTTGCTTCTCTTAATGTTGCAATCACAAATTTAAATAATGTCAAAAAACCGTTGGTCAAGGAAAATTTGTTAAAATTCATTATAACATACCACCTGGAATAATAACCAAGAAGGTGCAAGTCAAACTCATAGCCAATCAGAGAAAAGCAGTTTTACTTGCAACTTGTGTACTGTATTGCAAGATATGTTTCTCAACTATAATTTTTGCTATCAAAATGTAGCCACCGAGCTTTGAATTTGTCATTGACACCTTAGTCCATAATTCAAGATATAGGGGTTTAGGGAGAAAACTATTTGAGATAAACAAGAAAAACATATTGAATTTAGGCTGCAAATGCAAGGGGAAAAATAAATTTCAATATAAAGAGGTTTTCGAGATAGACAAGGTTCAACTGTATATACAAAATTTATGTTTTCTTGTGGTAGTTTGTTACGTGACGTAGTGTCGTCCGTGAAGGAAATGTACAAACAAAAGAAAAGACACACGAAAACTTTCTATATTACACAATCCTTTCTTTATTTATGACAAACGAGTTTGGTTTTAAGGAATTCTAACTGTTCTTGTAAACTTTACAAGATTCAAGGTGCATCACGTAGGGTTTCTTGTTGGGTTTTCATATAAGTCGAGAATATAATTTACACATGGAATGGTCACGTAACAATCTTCTTAGCCCAACTGTGTAAGTGAAGCTTACTAACTAATTCTTAAAACTACCTTAAAACTAACTTAACCTAAGGAAGTGAAAATAGAGGTAGTAAAGTGATGAATGAGGAAGAGTGGAAATCTATAGTCACCTGGGATTTGTTCTCTTGTCTGTGCCGATATGCTCTTTGGGTAGGAGTTCTTTCGGAGGTTATTATTCCTGCCGTTTCGATGATTCCTTTGCTGGTTGCAAGATTCTTCAGTATCAAATTCTCTTTCCAATTCAGTACCTAGGTACAATTCTTTTCCCATACCAAACTATACAGTTCTCTGAGATTCTTAAAGGCGTCTTTGGGCCTTTTGCTAATACAAAGTTCCTTCCGTACCTTCTTTCTTAACAGTCTTTGTCCTCTCGATTTTCTCGTCATGATCTCCCTTTGACCTTCTTAGCAATGCGTCTAACCCCTTCGGTCTCCAGTCGAAAAACTGATCCAGTCATTTTTCACCCGGTTACCTTATCTCCTATTGTTCTCTTCCTGTTTGTAGAATGGCTAATCCTACCCAAAGGCAATAACGGTCATCCTAGAAAGTTCCAGAAAGGGATAGAAGAAAGAAATAGAAGAAATCACAGAAATAGCATAGAATTATGACTATATACAAATATACATGTTTTAATATATACATATATATACGGCCGACGCAGAAGGCCGAAGATTACAGATTATGGCCACATTCTCATAATCTATGAGAATGTGGCCATAATCTGTAATCTTTTCCAATCCATTTCAAATGTCATGATTAGTTATTCGTGTTATATTAACTGATTAGTCTGTTTCTATCAAATACTAACTATTACTTGAAAACTGTCATGTCAAATTAACAAAAATGAAGAAAAAGGGAAAAAACAAAATCAATTTTGAATCTAACAAAAAATCTTTAAAATTTTTTTGTAAAATTATTATATGACAAATTAAATACTAATATTCCTCATTAATTATGAGAAGCTATTGTATTTTATTCCTAGAGGTTAGTTATGATTAGATATATGTATGCCTAAAGTGTTGATGTAAATTAATATTATGAGTAAACAAAAAGCTAAATTTTTCCATGGTTACTGACATTCATTGTTATTATTGAAAGCTTTTTTTGATTTTTTTATAAACTGTTAAAAACTTCATTTGCTTATAGTTTTCTCATATAGATTTCAATAGAATCAATTATTAACAATAATAATTTTTTTAGCCACTTGTTAGTTCTAATTTTTATTACGTTATACAGTAAGAGTATCAGAGAAGTTGCATGATACAACAAACCTGAAAGTTACATAAATAACATAGTGCATTTAACTTTAAAATTCCGGCCGAAACTAATATCAGTATCAAACTACTGAATTTCTCATCATAATTCATTAACAGGATTAGTAAAAATAATTTGAAATACAGTGGACATATGCATGGATGAGTTTTCAGATGTTTTATATAAAAGTTTAACTGTTTCAAAGTGTTTATTTCACTAACAACCACAAGGTTATCTACCAATATTTTGAAATCTGTTCAATTAGCAATAGCATAGATATCGTAATGTAATTAATGCAAGTAATAACTATTTAATGAAAAAGTAATAATAATAAATTTGACAGTACAAAAGATTATTAGAAAAAGCATTATTTGTGTAAATTTTGATTGCCCGGAGTTGAATGACTTGACTTGTCAATTAGCATTTGTATCATTCTGTATTTGCGTAAACTTTATTATTTTTATATATTATGTTATTAATTTTAAAATTGAATATTTACAATCATAGTATTAGAAATTTCATATTTTTAATAACAAAATTATATATTTTTTTTTATTAAAAGTTATATATATTTGTAGTTTCTGATACCAAGTTTCAAAAAATTGTTTTTCGATACAGGCTGCCCTCATTTTCTGTTTATTTGATTTACACCAATTGACAACAACACGTTTCAAATTTTCCCCCAAAAAATTTTTCTTTAATGTGCAGAATCTTTTTTTGCAATTGCTAAATGCAAATATTTTTTTGCATCATATGGTATCATTGGTAGTGCTATTAGCAAGTTTGCTTTAATAGTGGTTATAAGCAGTATTGGTCTGTTTATTGATTATTCTAAAGTGTTTATCGTTCACACAGTCATTTTAAAATGAAGTTATTGTGTAATAATAAAAACAGAAAAAGAATATCCAAGACAAATAAAAGAAAATTAGTGAATACAAAATATTCAAGTTTGTGTTTTAAATGAGCCCTGATTGGAAACAAAGTGACTTCGTAAGGAGTTTAAATGAAGCATTAACACATGAAACTGTGAAAGAGCAGAAAAGAAACAACTTTGGATTCATATTTACAAAGGTACCCAATCCTCAGCTTAGCCTGTCATCAATGGATGACCCTCAACCAGCAATATTGTTGCAAAACTGAAGTTGCGTCCAGCAGCATTGCTGTATGAGATCAACACAGTGGCAGTATGCACTGTCTATTTTGGCTATAAATAAGTACACCTAAGCTATAATTTCTGTATTGTTATATTTTGTATTAGTAAAATTTTGATAGTAAATATGTAAAATATACATATATACATTTATCGTGGATGCCTCGAACACATTCTTGAACAATTCCATAATACAATGGATTTGTTTTGTGCCAAATTTATTTATTACACCTTCTCCAGGAATGCATAACCAGCGTAAAATGTACAGTATGTCACTATTTTATGTATTCACAATAGAAGTATTTTGGTTGAGAAGCATATAACTTGAAACAAAGTGGCTGGTTTGAAATGGCTTTTAAATTCTTGTTTATTTAAAAATTATAGATTCTATACATACATGGTTATGATATAAAATCTGTATTTTTATTTTATCTGAGCAGAAATCTTGATCATTAACAATGAATATTTTTTGGTTACTTTATTTTTGGTTGATGCATTTTATGCACACTGATTATGAATGATTGAAAATTAATTATCGTGAGTGCTCCAATGATTACTTCTGCACTACTTTATTACATCTGACAGCCTGTTACTCTAATATAACCCAATTTTTTCCGGTGAAATCCTACTGGCTAACAGTTCAGTGAATCTGACATTAAATTGTTACAAAATTTCAGTGACGCAAAATGTTTCTTGTCGATTACCGTACAAAATGATGGGGAAGTTTCGGAAAATTTGGAACCAAATATCTCCAAAACGGATTATTTGATCTACAAACTAAAAGCATGTTGCACGTCTGCAGATCCACCTATTAACACTTAATTTGTTCAAATTTGACAAGAAATTTAGGAGACATTTAGAAAACAAAACTCTCCATATTACAAAAACTGTAATATATATACTATATACTGTATACAGATTTTATAATTTTAAATAAAAGTTCATATGCTCATTAGTGTAGGTAAATGTATTTCAGTTTGTGAAATTATAATTTTATTATTATTAAATTAATAATAATAAAATTTGTGTAATATCATTTGCCAATAATGTCAGTATATGTCTGACTATCGTTAAGTTATTACTACGTGCTACAGTCGTGTGTATGTTTTGAAATATTATTTGTCAAATACACAGATCCCATAAATTTTGAAAAATTCCGAAATGATGTATCGTACTGTTTTGCAATAAATAATGTAATTTCTAAAGGCAGAAATAGTAACATACTGAAATATTTAAAAAGGATTCAGTTACGACTTTTCATATGCAAAATAAACCTAGTCAATATTTTGGAAAAATTGATTCTATTTTACTATAAAGATCACTTCAACAAATTTGCTATATTAGAAATTTGGTATTATTTTTATTGAAACAATCATAAATAAATGCCGTGATAAATATTATAATAGTATAATTCAATTATCAAAAAAGAAATTTTATGATATAAACATATTCAAAAATAAAAACATAATTCTATAAGTATTATAATAAATTATTTTTACATTAAAATTCAATTAAGTAAAATAAAAGAAATAGTAGTTGTACATTATGAAACCTTTAGCATAAGATACAGAGAAAAGTAGTTCATTCTAAAGGGATAATTAAATAACTTTTATAATATTTATATATAATTCTTATACGATTAAATAATCAAACTAACAATCATATATCGTATTGAATATTATGAACCCCCCATATTGAATCTTATAAATCAGTGATATTTGTTGAAAGTTTTAAATAAATGAAATTTACTATATTAAATTTAATGTTGCAGTTTTCATTGAATTGTTTAACAACATAAGTCTTTAAACAAAGATTTCTTAAAAAGAGAGTTTTTATAAACTAATACGTGATTTTTCTTAATATTGTTGTTCAGAAACCATTTTTCTCATCAAATCACAGTTTCTTTCATACTGATGTTTTTACTTCTGTCAATTATATCACCATAAATTAGCATATATTTACTTAAAGATTTTAGTATTTTTAAAAAAATGCAAAGGAAAAATCTTTTGAAAATACAGGATAACATTAAAACAAAATTTCAAGAAAGTTTGGTTAGTTTTGCCAGTCTTCGAAGAACATTTCTTTGGCTTCGAAAGACCACTTTGTGGATTTCTTCTTGTGTATGTTTTTTATTTTTATTTAACACCAAGTTAGTCGTCGTACTCACATTCCAATTTTGTGTTCCATTTCCAATGTCTACTTTGTTTTATTTCTTTTATATCTTGATGGAGTCTTTTGTAATTTGCAACAAGGTTATTGAGAAATTGCTTTAAATGAGAATACAAGAAATGAATTCTTAGGCTCATCTTGCATCCTAGCTTCTCAAATTTTATGACACTTTATTTTCAGAATGACTTAGTTTGCAAGCAATAAATACATTCTTGTAGACATCAGAAATCATGCAGATAATATATAATTGTAATATTTAAAGCTGACTAAATTAACAGGCAATATTCTAATATACATGTAATTATAATATTATAAAAGTATATTTTGAGAAGATAAACAAAACAGTGCAGGTTTTACAAGAATAATTTCTTCGTGCATTGGAAATATAGTTGAATCTACAATCATTCTTGAAAATCTTATAAAGATAACAATTTTTATATGATTGATAAAATAAAACTTAAGGTATATTGACCAGACATAATTATACCTAATTTATTCATTTAATAAACTCATTGCATTTCTCACTTAATGTAAATTTAGTATATTGTACTGTCATTTCCCATAGATAAAACTGTCATCATAAATTTTATTTTTATGTTATTTATAAAAAATTCTTTAAACTTTAATTTGTTTCCATAAAATAAATCAAAAAGTTATTACATTGGTAACTACTAATTCATTTGTGGAACTACATCCCGAGACTTAATGTATTTTAATAATATAATTAATCTTAATCTGTGCAAATGTACGTAGATGAATAAGCTCGTGAATACAAATCTATTTAAAACGCAATTACACTGTACTCCTCATCTATTTACATTTTAATTAGTCCAATCAGTCAATATAAAATGAATTGGGATGAATATAATAAAGAAATTATTATTATTATTATTGCATATAATATTTAAATATACAAGTAAATAAAGTAACAACAAGTTTTATAGATTTCTAAACGAAGTGTTTAAAAGAAAACTATTTTTAGCATTATTACATGTATGACATTTCGCTTGTGTTATTTTAAGTATCAAGAGTTTATACAGTCTGCCCTCATTTTATGCCAGTTATTTATGCTGATTGATGATAATGCTGGTTTCAGATTTTTCTTCAAAAAGTCTCAAAAATTTTTTCCACAATGCATGGAATACTTCTTGTAATTGCTAAATGCAAATGTCTTTGATAGTGCTACCAGCACTAGCAAAAACTTTGCTTTAATAGTGGTTCTAAGCAGTATTGGTTTATTTATTATCCTAAAGTGTTTATTGTTCACACAGTATTTCATCAATTTAAAATGAAGTTATTGTGTAAAAATAAAAATAGAAAAAGAATAGCCGTGTCAAATAAAAGGAAATTAGTGAATCCAAATATCCGAGAATGAACACCGACTGGGAACAAAGTGACTTTGTAACGACAAGTTTAAATGAAGCCTTAGTACCTTATCGTGAAATTCTTAAAAAGAAAAAAAAAAGGCACGAGAAATGACTTTGCACTCAAGCACTCTTCATAAGACCCTCAATTGATGGCCTCAGTCATGTCTGTCATTGCAAAACTGAAGTTGTGTTCAGATGTGCTGCTGTACAAGATCAAGACAGTGGCTATATAAAAATTGCATCATTGATTTTGGCTATAAATAAATAGGTCTAAGCTATAATTTCTGTATTATTAGTTTGTATTAATAAAAAAATTTTTTGAGACTTTCTGTGGGAAATTTGATACCAGCATTATTGTCAATTGACATAAATCAAACCAATGTAAAATGAGGCCAGCCTTTATAAACTTATAATAAAATAAAACAAAGTGTCATACATGTAATAATGCTAAAAATAGTTTTCTTTAAATCACAAACCACATCACTATTTATTCCATTATAAAATGGATTTATTTTGTGTTGGTTTTGTTTACAATGCCTTCTCTAGGAACACATCAATGGTGTAAAATGAGAGCAGCCTGTAGTTTAATAAACATAATTTATTAATATCAAAAATATATTTAATGAGGAGGAGGAGTTCAGAATTTCATATTTTCAATGTTTTTCTTATTTATTAGGCAATTGTCGAGGCACCCGACAAACAGCTAACTTTAAATGAAATATACAACTGGTTCCAAAATACGTTCTGCTATTTCCGAAGAAATGCAGCTACATGGAAAGTATGTTTATATCTTTGTATATCTTAATTCCTAGTATAAAAGTTAAAGAATAATAATGCATGATAAATAAATAATTTTGAAATAAATTAAATTTTAAATGTTTGTACCAAATTAAAGTTTTTAAAGAGTAAAAAATAAAAATATTTAATAAATAAATAATTTAAATATAATTTTAAATATTAAATTTTATATAATAACTTTTTATTATTAGTAGGTTTAGCTAAATAAATTTTTGTATATAGAAAATATTGAGGCCTATACATTAAATTGATGCAAAAGTATATTCATCAAACACGAAATAATGGAAATACGTTATCAAGACGACGCATCTCAAAATTTTCGTTTTTAGTTTTGAATATCATCCAAAGGCTACATTACAAAATTTATTGGAAATTTAAAAGATGGGAATTGATTTTAGGAAAACAAAAGCATTGTAGTTAGGGTGAAATTTGGAAATGCGCTTTTAAAAATTTTGCACAAAAGAAGTTAGTTGGAAGTAAATTATGCACCTTAATTAGCACTTCAAATATTAAAGGAAAAATGCAAATCTTAAAAAATTTAATTGGAGTCTAAATTAAAGTTTTCGTTGTTTTGGTAGAATGCAGTGCGTCACAACCTAAGTCTACACAAATGTTTTATGAGGGTTGAGAATGTTAAGGGGGCTGTCTGGACAGTGGATGAAATAGAGTTCTACAAACGACGGCCTCAGCGTATACAGGAAAGAATAACAGGGTATGTTGTTTGTTGTTTGGTGTCAGTGATGCACTATTTAACACATCTTTTTTTTCTCTTTCCTCCCTCCTCACCCCACCCGTCCCATCCTTATTTTCTGGAATACGTGCTTTAATTGCACACTGTATTTTATCTTTTTGAATGATTTTTCACATTGTTGTTTTAATTTTTTGTGTTTTGCTGTTGCTGGCACTCTGTTTTGTCTTTGTGATTTTTGCATTGATTGGTTTCACTCTTAATAATTCATGTTTATATGGGGATGTTTTTCTTCTGCATCTCTTTACATTATTTTGCTGTGCTCACATCCCCAATTGCTTTGCTGCCAATCCCGTCCCACTCCCGTCTCTCTCCCTTTCTCTGCACAGAATGCAATTCGCACCAATCTGTCACTGCATAAGTGCTTTGTGAGATACGAGGATGATTTTGGTTCCTACTGGATGGTGGATGATCGTGAATTTGTAAAGAGACGTCACTTGAGTCGCGGCAGACCACGAAAATTCCCAGATTCTGACTGCATCCTCACCACACAGTAAGCTGGTGTTTTTCCCCTCTTTCAATACTTTTCTTTTGCTTTGCTTAATTGCTGCTTGGCTTATCTGTTTTTATCCTTTCATACCTTAATGTGATTTGTTTTGTGTCTTTATATATCCAGCACTTTGTCTTAAAATAACTTTTGTTTTTTTTAAATATTAATAATAATTTTAATTATTTTAGAATATAAATTAGATTTCTGACTATTAGATTGTTAGGTTATAAATTTGTAGATATTAAACAAATTAGATAATTAAAATAATTAGAAGCTTTATTTATTTTCAAATTAATTGACATCAACTGCTTTGCAAAGTTATTTTTATAGATTGTAATTTTAAAATATAATTTATGAGTTTAATTTTTATAAAATTAAAGCTCTTGTTAATTAAATTTTAAATATTTTTCTTGTAAGAAAATTAATTAATAAGTATTAATGAAAATACATGTTTTTTATAAATTTGCTCTGCATATAATCAACAATTTATATGAAGTTTACAATATAATACAAATACGACTAATTGCTCAATTAGCATACATTATTATTATCGTTACAGTCTGTATATTAATATTTATATTGTAAACTTGTTCAGTCTCTTAATTTTATTTAAATCTTGTCTGCACATTTATTTAATGATCCTTTTTCAACTGCGAGGAAATCTTTTATTATATAAAAAATAGCTTTTTAAGAGCATTCAACTATCATAATTTAAACATTATAAGTTTTTACATATTTATTCACAAAAAATGTAAATTAACGCATCTGCATAACATTTATTTATTTCTTCACTTTCACAATACATTTTCATATTTGAATATTTTAAGGTTTATAATCAGTATCATTTTCTGATGATGATAAAATTACTATTTGGATATTTGTTTATTGATTCAATTATGAACAGAATTTCTTAGTTATGAAAAATATTTGATAATTATGGAATTACTAAAAGTTTAAGAGTTCATAAACACACAAAATTACATAATATGTTAATTATGTTTAAGAAAAAGATATTAACTTTTGGTGTGTATTTTAACAATTATTATTCCCCTGTTTATATAGTAACTTGAATGAAGAGCTTACACTAAAAAAAATACAGACTGAATTTAAGCAATATTTAAATTATTTTTTAAACAGCAATAAATTGATAAGTGAAATGAAGATAGAGTTTGAATCAATTAAGCTATTATTTTTAAATTCTGTATAATCAGATTGGTTTAGTTTTGTAATTGTTCATATGCTGATGCTAACTTTTAAAAAATAGCATAAAAACCAGTGGCGTAGCGTGGGTGTCAGCCTCCCGGGGCAGAGGAAAATTTCGCCACCCCCTTATTTAGGTATTATTATTATTTATTGTGAAATTTTGCCGTCCCCTTAAAGTGATGCCCGGGGCAGGCCGCTCTACTATGCTACGCCACTGATAAAAACACAAACACAAGTACAATTTTCATAATCAATACTCATAGTTCAATCATTTAAATAATCATATTTTCAAACACCATAACTACAATCATGAATATAGTTAAATAATATACGGTCGACTCCACATAAGTCGACACCCGGATAACTCGTCACTTGTCGGTTACGTAGTCGGTTTTTGTGGTCCCAACCGACTTATGTAGGCATTAATGTTGTTAACCTTAAAAAACTCAGTTTACTCGACATTGTTTAACTCGTCACCACTAGATAAATCAACATACTTTTTCTGTTTCACACTTTTTAGACGTCTGATAAGTCGACTCCCCTCCTGAAAAAATGAATTCGCAACGTACAATAAGCTGTGTGGTGTGAACTCATTTTTCAGGGGGGATTCGACTTATCAGACGTCTAAAAAGTGTGAAGCAGAAAAAGTATGTTGATTTATCCAGTGGTGACGAGTTAAACGATGTCGAGTAAATCGTGTTTTTTAACGTTATTGCCTATGTAAGTCGGCCGGGACCACGGAAAATTGACTAATTAACCTACGGTGTCATGTTATCCGGGTGTCGACTTATGCGGAGTCGACTGTATTATCATAATTTTCTTGTTGCCGAGAAATTATCCTTCCACTTCCATTATATGTTTATAAAATTTTAAACTAGTATGATAGAATTTTCATATTTCTGATTATTTAAAAATAACTTTGATTATCAGGATATTCAGAAGCTATTTTTCTGCATTATTTTGAAATATTGAATGATTTGATTCTTTTTAAACTTCAGAAAGTTTGAAAAAAATTATTTTATACAACATAAACCATAACTTTTAAATAATATGTAGTTTTGCTTTATTGAAAATATTGATTTTAATAAAGTTGGAATTTCTTACTTATAAAAATAAATTAATTGTAGATTAATTAAAATAGAAATTAACATACAAATTTCATTTGATCTGTAAGTATTAATTACTAATATTACAGGAGTATTTAATAATTATTTAAGCCAGTAATTTATTATTAAATGTAATACTTTTTAAGAGAATTTAATATTTATGGACTAAGAATTTTGCAATTTATTTTTTTGAGATTATAACAGGCCCATCAGCAGGATTTTTACAAGGGTGGATGCTTAAAAAACATTATTTTTTATAACATAGTTTATTAATTTTTACAGTATAGATAGATAGAGTAACGCAGTACTGTAAACTAAGGGGGAATCGAATGGGTACAAAATAAATACGTTATATACAGTTGATTGTTTAATGTTAATTTTTATTTAATTTTTTACTCTCAAATGGGATAAAACCATGTGCAGTACATAGATTATAATATACAGTTTGTAAAACTTTAATAAGCAATTAATTATGAACTTTTCCACCATTCAATTAAATTATACAAGAGAAAAATTATATCAGATATCTAATATATACAGTACATATACACTTTAGGTTAAAGTTAGTAGTATATGTGTGTGTATGTGTTTGACATGAATTAATGTTTAACTGATTTCTTTATAACATTGTTCTTCAGTCATTATTGAAACTAATCTTTGTATTCTTATATGAAGGAAAAAAATATTACCAATGGAAAATATTCTTATAAATTATTTAAATGGTTGCCATTTAAATAATTTATGTATTGTTTGTCTGTATTTTTATTATATTATCAACAATACAGTTAACTATTGATTAATTAAGAAATTGGATATCTTTAAAAACATAAATTGAAGATTTTTATAAATTAGACAACTTTCTGTTTAGAATTTAACTGTTTTTAACTGTTCGAAAAATGTCCTGCTTTTAGATCATTTCCTAATTGTATTCAAAAATAGCTAATATTAATTGTATAAATTGTAAAATCAAAGACGAATCACATACAAGTTATAATGTAAAAATTTTAATATATCCAATATATAAAAACAGTAGCCCAGTTGGCAATTTATTGCTAAATCTGGCAACCTCTCTGTCAGAGAATGACAAATGTATACCGATTGCAAGAGTCGTGGCTATGCAGATCAGTTATAAATGATTATTGCTAATTATCTATGTTAGAAAATAGAGGTTAAAGCAATTATGGAGCCAACACTTGGAGCCAAAAATAACTTAATTGTCACTATTGGTCTTTATTTTGTAAACAAAAGTATATAGATTCGTTGACTGTTCATAACTTTGCCATCGACGATGTCATAAGGCTAGAAAACCAGTGATTGTTTATCGGAATCGATCACGTGACTCGTCCGACATCATATCAAAGTGTCCGACCTACGTACCACTTTTTAATTTCGGGACCCGGTCCGTTTAGCTAACCATTAAATGTTTTAATCATTATTTGCTCATAATACATTAGTTTAAGTTTCTGCATTTGTTAGCTGTTATAGAAGTTGGGACAACAAGTTGGGTTAAACAAACAATACTGGATGAATTACATATTAATTAAAAATAATAATAATTAATAAATTTACTAGTTATGCACCTCTTTAACTGTTTTAATGTTAAGAGTCAATGAAACCAGAATTTCATGTAATTTAATGTATTTATTTACTTTGCTTAATGTTATCAGTTAGTGATTGTTATCACTTGACACAGTCCCAAAATAATTACAATAAATGGTGTCTGTTATACAAAATGCATTTCAATGTTATAATTGAAATTTTTCTTATACTATTATATTTAATATAAAATGAAAATATATTAATTTTATAATTCCATTATCATTCAATAATATTCTTTGAATAGTAATATAAATTCTTACTGTTAAAACTCGGAAAAAGTTTTCAAAATGTGATTGTAATAATGAAAAAAATTGTTATATACTTGTATTTTACTTTCGTAGTTACTAATTCTACAAACATTTCTTTGCATTAATATTATTAAATTTCATCAGTTCTTATCAATTCTGAATAATAATTTAAGTTTAAAATTATAAAAAAATATAAATATAATAGTTTTTAACTTATTTCATACTGTACTGTATCAATATGTATTATAAATAGTTTATTTACAATAGGTTTTACAGAATTAAAAAATAAAAAGACCCTTTTCCAAGTTTAAGAATAAAATGCTTAAATTCTAAATGGGTTTACGCGTCTAAAATCCAAATAAATATAGCAAAGACTTTAATTTTTCACAAAAGCTTCATGGATAAATTCAACATAATCCAATTTCTTGAGGTTAAGAAATTCATTAGCTTAACATAGAATTTGTATTTTACTAAAACATTAATATTTTCAAAGCATATTTCATCATTTGAAAGTGTTTAATAAATTATGACATGTATATTAAGCTGATGAAAGTCTGTTAGATTTTTAAATGGATTTTAAGATATATTTTAAATACAAAATCAAAACACACAAATAAAAGTTCCTACAAAATTCTTGCAATTATTGATGAATATAGTAATTATTAAAAAAAACATTAAAAATATATGGAGTTTACTAAATAAAAACAAAATTTATCAACAAAAGCAGTATTTAAAATATTGCGTACTTACCAAATTAGCAAGACACACAGAATAAAGAAAATTTCAGATTAATAAACAAATATTGTATAGAAAATATTACGTACAGTTTACATAATAAAAGATTTTCCTCTTTATACTGTATTTAATATGTAGAATTAATATGTAAAACTTTTTATGATAAAAATTCAATGCATGATTTTAATTCATATGTTAGATATCAAACAGAGTAATAAATTACATAATTTTAAGCCGTTTCAAATATAAAATGTAATAAATTAAATTTCATTTTACTGATTTTTCTACAGATCACTATCACAATCGCAGGAAACGCCAAATCAGGTTGGAAGTCCTCCATTGCATCACAATCCTGGATTGTACGGTGATAGCTTAAATGCATCTCTCCAGGTTTGTTTGAATTTGTTATGTTAAAATACCGTATTTTACGGACTATAAGACGCACTTTTTTCTTCGAAAAATTGCCTCCAAAATTCAGGTGCGTCTTATAGTCCGTAAAATACGGTAATTCATTATTAAATAATAAAATTTTATTAATCCTTTTAAATTAAATTGAAATTATTTATTTTGTAGGCTGCATTAGCAGAAAACAATATGTCTTTCTTGAATAACACAACTAATTCTAGTTCATTAATGTCTGGTTCTCTTTTAACTTTGGCATCTACATCAAGTCCAAACCCTGCATTCATTGAATCTGATTGTTTAGGTACAGATATGATGAATCAAAATGCAACAAATGAAAAAATTTCAAGGTTGGCATTCTTTAGAGTTGATAAAATGATTAATTCTGGATATTAATGCTTATTTTTAATTCGTTATTTTTATTATTATTTTAAATAGCACAGAAATAGAAGTAAAACAGGAACCATTGTCAAATGATCCCAATGATTCAGATAATGGAAAATCTCATTATTTCACTGATGATTCGCAACAGGAAGAAACAAAATGTCAGAGTAGTGAGGCTTCGGGAGATATGGATGTTGCCGAAGATTTGTCATTATCATCATCTGAAACCCATTTAGCTCCATGTCCAAGAGGTGGCTGCCTATAAATTGTGTTCAATTCTTTTGTGTTATGGTTATACCTCATTGTTCATAATGTCTCCTTGTACCAAAAAAAAGGAGTTAGAAGATCCTGCACAATTCCTGACTTGAAGCAGGATAAATTCAAGACATAAGATAGAATGTGGTGACTCAAAGAGTATTGTGTTAGAGTTATTTCTTTTCTTTGCATCGTATCAAAAAATGAACTATATATATATATTATATGATTGAATCGATGTGTAAATGAAAAGAAATAAGGCAGTTGCCAAACAAGAAAACAATCATTCCTATGGTTAGAATTCCAAGACGAGAAGATTATGTGACCAAAACATTTCAATTAAGCTTTCTTCTTTTCATACAAAATAAAAACGGGTAATTGTACCGAGATAGGTGCACACCCTAGTCGATGAAGTGTCTTTGGCCATGTACAGTGGTATTGTTTGAAAAAGAGTTTTGTGATGTCATCATATTAACAGTATTCCACATTTTCTCTTTTGTTATTTCTGTACAATTGGTCTTTAGCTATGGTCACAAATTATTTTATTTCTAATATTATGTAAGGATTTATTTAACTGTTAAATTAACAGTTAGTTTAGAGTAATGCAGAAAAGCACAGGTTTTGTTTAGAAGCGCACAATGCATACTAAGATATTGCTTATGTTGTGTTACTCTCTAGAGCTGTATAAGTAACATAGACTTTGTCTGGTGTACTTTTTTTAAAATAAGTCTCTTTTGTATATGTCCACAGTAGAAGTGTTAGTTCAAATATTGGAAATATAAGTATGACATATAGCAGCTTACATATCATAATTAAGACTATCACTAAATTACAAGAGTGAAGATGATCGTTGGCAACGAGTTGCATTAATCAATATGATATAAAAAATATTGTCACGTCCATGCCTCAAAGTGTAAGTAAAAATTACAGGATACGTCCACAGCATAGATGATGCAACAAAGTATTCTCTCCTATTTATTTCTAACATTGCATTTTTTTAACAACATTTTGTAGCACCTGTTGAAAGACTTAAAATCATAGCTTTATAATGAGAATTATCATTTGGGAGCTTAAAAAAAAATTAACATTTTTGGCATTTTTACACACTTGTTAACATGGCATACAAACTTTTTAATCAATTATATTGTAAATAGTGATTAGGAAATTTATAGATAAATAATGCTTCCTTTGAAGTCTATGAGATATATCTGCCTTCCAGTGCCATCAGTTTCCATTAGTATAAAAGGATTTTTGCTTCTAATAAATAAATTATTTTAACTTCCAATGTGGATATCAGACTGAATAAATTAAAAGTAAAATAATAAAGCAAACAAAAGTGAAGTGGTACGTTAGTGATAAGTCGTCAGGAATTGTGCGGATATAATAGATAAATTAGCAATAAATGTCTATAGTAGATAGAAGTAAAGAAAAAATAACATAGTTATAAATAAAGAAAATTGTCACTAGATTGATAAGAAATATGAAAGATATTTCAGTCTGATGTGATGTTTAACCAAAATATTTCATAGTAATGTATAATTGAATATAAGCTATTATGAACTGGGGTTTGAAATGCAATAACTAATTTTATTTTCCCCCTCACAACTCCAGAATTCAATCTGTCATTCAAAATAAGGTATTTTTATAGATTGCACAATAGTTTCAGGGGCCATTGTAGTAACAAATCATCCAAAGAAAAAATAAATTATCGTAGTTATGTTTTCTTTTTTTTTTGTTTTCGACTGGGAGACTGATGGAATTCACTCTTGCAAGTATATATCATTTTATCTAACCACAAAACTGCTGATTTGACAATACGGATCTGATTGAATAATCTAGTCCTTAGGAGAGTTCCTCTAGCATTTTTACAAATATTTATAGCACAAAAAAGTCTTGTTAAAAATTGTAGAAATTGTCTGTGGACCAGTAAATTGCCAGCCAAAGGACTAACTACTTTTACTGGACTGCAGTCAGTCACAGCAATAATCACTTGTTAATTGTCCTGTATTACAACTGACGGGGATATATGCTGCATGGATAGGTCATTTGTAACCCCGAATGAAGGACCAAAATAAAGCAGCAAGTAAAATATATTTTGTTTCCTCATTTATTGATACGACTAATAATTTCATTACATAAATACTTAATAAAACTATACCACATTACTGATTTATAAAAACATTTCAACAAACATTTGTTATGCTGTGGAACATATATAATTATTTTATCGAATACTTTCAAATTATAATAAACTCAAACTAAAATTTTCAGTTAAAAATAATTAGGTAAGTCATAAATCCGTACATTTAAGATATTATTTTAACTATGCTTTTATTTAAAATGAATTTTTATAATTTATCATCAAAATTTCAGACGAAAAGCAATAACAAAAGTAATATTCAAGAAAATTAAAACATACAAAAAATTTTAAATCCAAATAAGCATTAATGGTATGATTTAATGATTGAAACTAATATTTGTTTTCAAGCAAAATGTAGTAGTGATGTGGCTGTTTATCTGATGGAATATTTATATATTTATTTATGAGGTATTTTTTCAAATATTATCTAATATGACTTGTGATATTTATAAATTAAATCAATAATTAATAATAATGGATTCATATATATATGATAGCAAGTTATATTAATTTAAAAGTGAATTAATTATGCATTAAAAAATTTCATTTTAGAAGAATTTTCATATTAAACTACCTTAACTGATTAACTAAATATCATCATTTTTATTCTGTATTGAATTTATTCTATAATTATTAAGAATGAATTAGAATCTTTTATTTCTTTAAAAGATGAATTCTGCTTCTCATTTAATGGAGTTACCATGTAAAAATAGGAAATGTGTCTCTATAACAGGATCTATTGAAGGACAGATTATAATGAATATATATTCAGTTGATAATATTAAATATCCACTAGTTACCAAATTTGTAAATACATGACCAAACAATGTAACTAGCAATCTATTTTTAAAAATATCTTAGCCTATAGATTCTTTTATAATTGGATCTATACTGTTCTAAGTATAAAATTATTTCATGGAATTCTATTAAATGTAAATTATATTTTTGTTTAAATTTAATGTGCAGTAATTTTTAGTTTTGTTTTTTGGTAAAAATTGTAAACAGAAAAACTTTTATTAAAACATTTTATATAGATATTCATTAGATTATAAATCTTTTATATTTCTAGTCGTTTTTATACAACTTTAAAGAATGTTCAGAATATTAATTAAAATTTAAAAAAAAGGATTCCATCTTTAATCATTTTATTATAAATTGTGCCTGAATATTGGGGCGTAGGGGTGCCATATTTCTAAATTCATCACTGCATATAATGCTACATTGAATTTAAATAAGTTGTTTCATACTACAGTTCTCACCTGTACTGTTAATGAGTGCTGTTGCAAGAACTTGCTGTTTACAGTTATGGAAGCAAAAAAGGGTTTAAAACATACCTGAAAAATATAACAAACAGTTATTCCTTGTTGAATGAGATCCTAATACTTTGTAGAACCACTTCAAGCCAAAATAACAGTAGATGAATTTCTTCAAGTATTCTATATAACGTTTGTGATACCAAACTCCTCTAATAAGTCGTTCAGGCTTCTATAAATCAGACTTTGTCTTGCAATTTTCATGCTCATAAAATGTCAACAGTTCTCAATAGGATTGAGATCAGCTTGAGAGCTAGGTTAAGATGAGAATACTTGGCCAACTTAGGCATCTGATCTAGACTTTTTGTAGAAACTTTTTTACCTAAACATTTTGTACGTCCATTTAAGTGACAACAACGCTAATAAACTGAGACAAAACAACACATTATACTTTATTAACCATCTTGACATGGTGGCAGAGTAGAGAGTCATCCTGCAAGGTGCAGGATTCTGTATTATAAAATTGTTCCTTGATTGATGAAATTACCATGATAGATAAGATATTTTTTGTAGCATTCTGTATTCACAGACCCATTTGTAAATGGATAGACTATAAACATATAAATGGATCTGTGAATACGGAGTGCTACAAAAATACCTTATCTATCATGCTAATTTTATCAATCAAGATGCAAGTATACTTAATACAGAGTAGAGAGTTATCCTGGAAGATGCAGGATCAATCTGCCAAGATTGTGATGCTGCTTAAACTGGCCAGGTATCCTATTCTTAGCCCTCAAACTGATCTCAATCCTGTTGAGAACTGTTGACATGAAAATTGCAGAGACAAGGCCTGAAAATAAACCAAGAGTTTACTATAACAAGCTTGATATAGAATACTTGAATAAACCCATCTATCCTTTACTGGGGTGCTAAAGCTGTTATTAAAAGCATGATGTAGTTTAACAAAGTATTAGAATCTCATTCAATAAGAAATAACTCTTTATGATATATTTTTTAGGACAACTTATGCTTCGAGCCCTTTTTTGCTTCCATAACTGTAAATGGCAATGTGCATATTAACAGTATAGATGAGAAACAGTGGTGGATTAAAACTTTTCAGGGGACCCCTAGGCACAGATTGGAAACTCCTCTACATAATTTTACATCATAAACTAATAACGTTTAATTGTAGCTATAGAATTATTTATAAATTATGATATACAATTACAACAGTAAAATTGCTTTATATTGTTTCCAATTGGGACTCATTTAAGAAGAGAGGCATATGAACAACGGTCTAATTTCGGGGCTCTCTTGGTTACGTGCCCCACTAGGCAGTGGAGCACGTAACCAAGGGATCCAAGGGGTGCTAGGTTTCTCTCTTAATCGTTGTGCACATGACGTCACTGTCGAGAAACACTTTCGACATAACGTGGTGATCTTTGTTCGTTTACTTTCGAAATTAAGCTTTGGTGGGTGTTCGGAATAGAAGGTAAAATTTATTTATTTGTTAAATAGTAGTGTGAATTCTTTAGTGTTCACTGATTAAGTTGAATAATGCCAAACTGTTGCGTGGCAGTGTGTGAAAATTACAATCAAAAGACTAAAAGAAGTAATGTAATTTATCATTTTTTCCCTAAGCATACTACTCTTGGGAGTAAATGGATTCATGCTTGCAAACGAGAGGACAGAGTCAATGTTGAAAATGCAACAGTTTGTAGTGCGCACTTCCTTAAAGACGACTATGAAAGAGATCCAAAAGCAGAACTCTTAAATATACTTTCCAGGAGACTTTTAAAGTCTGATGCTGTGCCATCTTTAAATCTAGCTCCTATTAGATATTCGGATGTCCAATGTAAAGTAATGTATGACAGAACAATAAGACATACACAGCGAGAGGATCGGAAACGTGCACGGAACAGACTGTCCCATCTTTCACTAAAAAATGAATAAAATTGATAAAGGTACCGAAACTGAACCTATAAAAGAGCCTTCTGGAAGTGAATGATAAACTTATAAATGATGCTTTTGACATCCTCAATTCAAGAGTCCCTAAAATTGATTTTATCGTCCAATTGCTAGTGCCTTTGGAATGCATGCAGAAGCTCAGGAACAAGTACTTAGCAAATTTTATTCTATTTGTGAGAATATGAGGTTGGAAAAAAAACCCATTCATTACCATTTCAGAAAGGCTTTCTCGTGCCCATTCGTTCACTCCGCAGACCTCTGTAAGAATTATATTAAGTACATTTTAACTGCAAGATTTAATCAAGACTGTTTAGAAATTTTCTCTCAGATTCGTGCATCAGGAAAAAAATATGATCACCCCCTCCCCGTTGAATGTAAGAATCGTTTACGTCTTATGATCACAAGTAGTAATATTACTGACATTACATTAAGCTCTTCATGCCCAGGAGCAGTTGACAAGCATGCTGATGAATACCTTACATCAAATCGTTTCACCGGATTAATTCCTAGTGTGGAAGAAGCACTTAAGATGATCGAGAGAAATTCAGAGGTGCAAGGAATGACTTTAGAAATTTCTCCATCTTGTCTGTCAGTACCTACGGCTGAATGTTCTGAACAGGAACTGAACTACTTAGCTGGTTACATTGCTCATCGTTGCAATGTAATCCTATCGATACGTCTCTCGATCATAATAGTGAAGAAATGGAAGTTATCTTCACTCGAATTGAACAATGACTGAATAGAAAAGTTGTCTCGAGATGGCTCGATAATGCCGGCAAATAGCTGGCTGAACACTAAAGCAATTATAAGTAACATTTTCGAAACAATATTTCTAAAGTGAGCAATGTCGTTAAGGGCCTCTGCAAAATTTTATCAAAGAAGTTTCCACATTTGCATCCCCAAGTAATAAAATTGTATGTCAGAACAAGACTTTTTATAAGGATACGTTATACAAATGCAGAAAGCAAGATCCAAAGGTCCACCAAACAACACCAAAAAAAGGCAGGAAAGTGGCAAGCTTCATATGCTTAACATCCATATCAAAAAAAAAAAAAAAAAAAAAAAACTGTTTATTGCGTGAGGAACCAGCCATACGAGTACTTGCTTAGAAGATTACAGAAAATTATTTTCCTCTTCTAGTTGATGTTTTCCTTTATCAAGAACAATAGCCATACAAGATTGCTGGAATATATTCAATAAGAAGCATTCAACTGAAATTTAGTATATATTTTATAATTATTATTGCTTTTATAAATTCATATTTTGATTCAAATAACGCTGTTTCCTTCATACTACAAGTCTCTGTGTGAACACGTTGCATGTTCAGAAGTAACAGTTCTAGTGAGTACAGTATCTGATTACTAATAGATATTTCTTTTAAATATTGTATTTTGTTGTTAGATGAAAACAAAAATCCAATATTTAACACATATTTTAAAGGGTTTGCAGTATGCATCGAAGTGGTTTTAATTAACCCTGTTCAAATTACATTAAAACACGGTTCTCGGATCAGTACTATAGACATTTGTGCTTCTCTGACAGGTTGTATAACAACATTATGAAACAGAATGACAGAAACATTAAAGATTTATTAAACAATAATTGTTATAATATGTGGACTAAAAACACACTTTAAAATTTAAAATAAAATATTGTAATCGAAATTAAAACTTTCAGTTATTTAAATTAATATTTCATAATAATTGAGAGTAATGTAACAGTTCTAATGAATAACTGTTGCTTAATTATGAGCAATTAATTAACAGAGACCGAGGTTAAAACAGATCTTTATTTCGCCTATTTAACAATGCATTTCGGATTGGTAATTTTCCAATCTCTATTGGGGCTCGCGGCTTTAGTGTCTATTATTTATTGTGGCATGCTCACAATGCCGGGCTGCAATTTTTAATCATATTTTTAAATCATTTAATTTAAAATATATGCTCTCCACCTCAAATTAGTAGTGGCTTGCCCCTGTGCATCATACTTTTCCTTTAACAATAAAGTCGTGCCGGTCATCTATTAACTGCTTTCGGGCAGGGGGGTTTTGAATTGAAAAAAACGTGACTTCGATTTGTATCGGAAGATCATATATAGTTAATTGGAGCCTCCTGTCCCTAAGGTTTCCATATCTGGTCGCGGATTTCGTCTAACACCGTTTTCGAGATTAAGACAGACGGACAGTGGACAGTGGGAATTCCGAATCGATTGGTTCGGTGTGGAAAGAGAGAGGCAGCGGGTGGTGACGACCTTTCTCAAGTGCGTGCAGCGTGGCACTCTCCCGGAGATGGGAGAGTTCCGAATCCATTCCGCTTGGCCAAAGTGGTCCGGGACAGATCTTGTGGAGGACGTAGGGAATAACAGCTTTCCTTAAAGTTAGATGTCACTCCCTATTTTCGCGAGATCTGCCTCTTCGTCCGCGTGCGCGACGGGGTCAGCATCGTTTTTCGGAAGTCGGAATGGGGAGGAATCGGAGGAGAGATCCGCCGAAGTCGAGGAGCCGTGATGTCTGCGGATTCGTTGCTGCGGGTGGCTGCGGTTCCCTTGGCCTAGGCAATGATCTACTTCGATTTTCCCCAACTCGTCCGTTCCTTCTGCACCGGGATGCGATCTTCTTACCGGATTACACACTTTTCACCCGGACTCCCGATTGGGATCACCCAGACGTGACACGTTTCGGCACCGGACGCGACATTCGGCCGACCTTTCTTCCCAAACAGGCGTTATGCGGATTGAGCTTTCGCTTAGGTTGGGTCAGGTGCTTCGCTCCTCTCAAAACACTGTTCGGGAAGAAAGTCTAATAGTGGGTCTGATAAAAGTAGCCTAATAATGTCGACCTTAGATAATAAATGAACTCTCGCTTTCTCACTGTCTTTGTGTTTTGTAGGAACATTTGGTAGAGAGAAGAATCCGCGAAGAGGAATATGTGGCCGTTTATCATACGAATGAATGTTTTCGAAACCTCCGACGGTAAGAATTCTTTCGTTTTATTTTTTTTACACATCTTATTCTCGTATCGTAATTTACCGTTTTTCTGTTTAAAGACACACAGAAAGATGTTCTTGGATCACACACATACACACACAGATACAACATCACTGTACCCGCCGAAGATATACACCGTTTAATCTTTACTCGAATTCTCGCACTCACGCACTTACTCGTCAAGCGCCTCATTCTCTGCATAATTCGACAAAATGAAACAATCCGAACACTCGCTTCCCACAAGTCCAATCCCTGGGTCCTCGTCCCGGGAAGTGGAAACGCCAATTTTAAAGATTAAAAGACTTTAAATTGGCAGCCGAAGGAGCTCCGGTAATCACATATCCTGCACGAATTAAATGGAATTTCAGACGTTCGCTTCAATGATCGTTTTGTAATGGATTTTTCTGTTAAATCTCTGCAAATTTAGTGTGGTAAGAAATCATCTGTTCACAAATCTCGCTGGTATTTCAGTATTGCTAATTCTTACATAAGATCTTTAAAGATCTTCGTGCTCATCGTATATTTCACGATACTTGCAATATGGCAGCTGGCTTTTTTTGATTTTGAAGTTTATAATAGTTGTTCTCCATGTTGATTTTCCATCTGAATTCTGGAAGTGGATTAAACGTTTATTTTCAGAAGTAATTAAGATCGAGAAAGAGACCAAGATAAAACAAATAACTTATAAAGGTAAACCTATTAGCGATGAGCACACAATCAGCAATATATTTGCCGATCGCTATAGATCCAAGGACCGGTTTTCTTCTATCGTTTGACAGTACTAGTGCACCACATTACATAAGTTCTAACGTATCAAATACTTTCTTTTCTACTCCTTCGAAAATTTATAACATAATAATGAAGCTAAAAAATAGCACCCCAGATATGGATCTTTTATGCGTGGACATAATGAAATACATATCTGATATTATAGCTATACCATCATCATATTTGATAAATAGTTCTTTCCAAAGTGGTTTATTTCTCCCCGGAAAAGCTAAATCATCATCCGCTATTACCCATGATGATATCGTAATAACTTATTCTCGTACAGAATCTAAAATTCTTCGGGACAATTTAAATAAAATATTAAGTAAATCGAATAATTACATTGAAATAAGTTAAAGATTTAATAGCAATAAGACAAAATTGCTTCGCTTTGTTTCGTCGTGGGGCCACAGTGTCTTTTCTTTATAAATAAAATAATAATAATACAGTAGAGCGTCGATAAGTGGAACCAATTGGGGACTGGGGTCCTTCCAGTTAATGATTTGTTCCAGTTTCCGACTTTGTACGAAAAAATACATTAACCTGTCCGATGTTCAAATTTTTCTCCATTGCGTATCGCTTCCTGTTGAATTTTTCTCCGTTGCGTGTCGCTTCGTGTTGAATTTTTCTCCGTTGCGTGTCGCTTCGTGTTGAATTTTCGTCGATTTTAAGCCTAACGAAAATTTTTATAATAATCATCGAGGCTATCGTATCGTTAAAAATTATTTCTGCATTTTGTACAAACAAAATAAATATATTAAAGAATATAAAAAACATGAAAATTATACTTTAGAAGTAAATTTAGTATCAAAAACATTCGATTCAGCACGACACAGTCCGACTGAAAATCGTTCCACTTTCCGGCCATTCCACTTACCGACGTTCCACTTATCGACGCTCTACTGTAATAATAAATAACTATGAAAATCAAATGAATTATATTGCCACACACTTAAATCAATTGCGTGCAAATAATAAAGGATCGCCTAATGAAATGTTTTAGGTTTGCTTATCGTCAATCTGCAGCAAAGAATCTGAACGAAGAGGCAATAAGAGCCCTTTTATTAACTGAAACTAGTTTCAACGCGACGACGGTGTTTATCTAATAACTGTTAAAGCACGACCGATCTTAATTGAAAGACGATAGCTACATCAAGTTTGGAAGTTGTATAAGCGAGAAAGATATAGCCTATATCCATTTGTCTGCTTAATGATATTTTGTATTTGTGACTTGAAAAAAAAAACTTAAATTTCTCGTTCACTTTAAATAAATGAATATATAGATTACTTCTTATTTATGCAGAAAGAAATTTTTACTTTTGTTAGTAAAAACTAACATTAATTTATAGTAATAAACCATTGCATGTCCTAAGTGTTCTCAACCTTTATCTCTCCAGATTCCCCATCTCGACATCCCTGCGACTAAAACTAAATTGATCTTCGTTTAAACGATGGCGCTTCCATCTAGCGACACACGTCCGTACCAATAGCGTAACAACCGTGTTGGCATGGGCGTAGCCAGGAAGGGGCATGGGTGGGCACGGACCCCAGTTAACCTGGTGCCCCTCCCCAGAAAATTACAGCCTCTACTAGGCCCCTCCCATAACAAAATCCTGGCTACGCCAATGCGTGTTGGGGATCGGAAAACTCGTTGGACTCGAGCCAAGAAGTCCCCATTCCACACTCCGGTTTCTATTAGAAGCCTTCTATTTCCCCACAAATAAACATAAACTGCTGTATTTAGTTTTATTTGAATACGGCAACGCAACACGTGTGCGATCTACCGCAAAATGTTCGACTTAAATTACTTATACTTGATTATTAATTGTTTTTAATTTTTTCTATATTGCTAGTTCTCAAATTGAGATGTTTTCAGACGTCAATAATGAAATATAGAAATTAAATATATAATTGTTATTTAATTTTTAGCAAGAATTATAAGTAATTTTACAGACTAATACAAGGTAAACATTTGGTTTTCTTCTTTCTGAAACTCTTCACTTCTGAATTCTCTTCTCTTCCATTACTATTGTTTTCCTCGTCTTTAATTACGGGCGAGTCCCGTCCGGATTCGTTTTCATTCTCCGACTCAATCATTTCTATTTTGGTTTCCGTTTCATTTGAAGATGTCAAAAGAGAAGCATTCTCTTTCTCCTCCTCATTATCATTATCACCACCGCTCGAATTTTTATTAGGAGCGCATCTGTTAGAAATGCTCGAATGTGTCGAAGCTTTATGAAATTCCGATTCGTCGCCAAGATCCTCGACAGAATATTTACTTCTGTCAGATCGACTTCGTGTTGAGATCTTATCGGAAATCAATGATTTGACGTCACTTTCGGGAGATCGATGTAACGAAGAATCTTGTTCGAGTAAAGGTTCTTCGTCCTCCTTTTTTTCGTACGAAAATGATTTTGTCGATCTTCGTTCGCGAGATTCCATTTCTGAATGTGTTGTCGAATATCTGCTCCTTTTACACAGATATACGATGAAATAAACGAAACAGAGGAGAATGGCCGAGACAGTGAATAAGAGGAATGGAGAAACGAAAGCCACTGCAAAAATATAAAGGCCATAATTAGCACTTTCTGTATCGTCAGTCGGTCCGATTCCAGGGTTTGTAAGATGGTTGATGTCATTGTCGATGTTCCCCCCGTTCGACGAAGAAAGCGGAGGATGCCGGAATCTATTGTGCTTGGCCTTTGATTTTTTCCAATTAGTCTTTCGATGTTTAAGAATTTTTGTGACATCGAATTCGTCGTTCGTCTTGTGTCCGAGTTGTTGCAGCCACCGATTTAATTTTCGATTATGTTTGAATGACGATAGTGACGAATCTGTTATCTTTGGTTTAAGATTCTTGTTTCTTTTGAGCTTTTTATTTTTGATAATTTCGTTATTATAAATTTTTCTATTTTGATTTCCCTCTATAAATTTGTAATAACTGTCGATTGTCTTATGTTCGTTGGCACGCATTAATTTCTTATCTCGTTTATCCTTTACTCTTGATGTCATACCACCCAAATTCGATTGGTCGCTGTTTCTCAGCTTCATATTCCAGAATCGGTTTACATCCTTCATTCTCGGATAAGAAAACTCTCCGATATCTCTCAATTTCGCCAATCCTTTATCCGTTGTAAATGGTCTTCTGTATTGTTCAGAAGAGGCCATCCCATTAAAAATCGCCAGAAATAATAAAATAAATCTGAAAATTGCTTTCATCTCGAAGAACATTTTTCTAAACGCATTCGATAATTGCATCGTAAATCAACAATCGAACAATTATTATTATTATTGTTATAATCATTAATTATTAATATGCAAATTATTTAATTGTTAATATTTCTTTTCTATATTTCATGCTAATTTAACTAATGTTATTTTCTTAAAATATATTTATCGTAAATTACAAGAAGAATTTCGTTTTTCCAATTAAAATTTCAATTTTCTTATTTATCTGCCTTAGAGACGAGATCATTCCCTACAATATTCCACAAATCAAAAATTAGTACACGAGCAGTGGCGTGCTGTGACATTTGATGATAGGGAAGCTGTGTTTCTGTAAGAAACCGACTTACAGAGGCAATCAATTAAATATAACTTTGTGAAGAAACGTACATAAAAATAACAAAATATTCTTTACTTTTTAAATCTTAAAACAATCCACTTAGTGAAATAGCTCCCTACGAGTGGCTAATGAATGGAATCAGAGACGTCCTGGTAGGTGCGCGGCGCGTGCATGCACGCGGATTGCCAAATCCCGAGGGTGCCGTTACCGATTAATGTCAAATGCCTCTTTTGTCGCATCACTAGTATATCTCAAAGGACGCCACAGGGCTGTTGTAAATTTTAAACGTTTCTCACCGTAGCTGTAAAAATCTAAATACGTTAAACTTAATAGTCATTTGTTTTCTAACTAATTCGTTTTAATACCAGGTGTACACGGAAATCAGTTCCCCACTGTACTGAGCTAGTGATTGGTTGGGTCAAGCTTTTGTTTAAGTAAAATTCTGGCTCTTTCAACAGGGTTTTATTTATGTCCCCATTCCCTGATCTCTTAATTATTTAACTACTTCTTAGTAGAAATAAGTCGAAACCAGTTACTTTGTACTTGAATATCTGTAGTCTTGGGAAAACATCGGAAAGACAAATTTTTATGACAACGGATATATAAATCGTAAATTTAAGGAAAATTAAATTCTAGAGCTTTTTTTGTACCTTATGAATCTTTCATTAAATTTAGTTGTAAATGATGCTGCTAAGGTAATAGTTAATTTTTTAACATTGTACAAGATTTGTACACTTTTTTCTACATTTCCTTATAGATGGGACATACGAAATCGTAATATCACTGGTTTAACATTGAAATCCGTAAGTAATATAAGATGGGAAAGCGGAATAAAAATATCAAATATTTTAATGGATTTTTTAAAACTCCTGTCAACTATACAGAACTATCGTAAAAACATCATACCAGTAAATTCTTATCGCTTGGGTTAAGTTATAAATCTACTCGTGATTCACATAATCGGGCGAGGGCGGCTAACAGCCTAGGGCCGGTCCTGGATAGAATTGGAAGCGTTATATGTGTGTAGCTTCCACCAGCTAAACTGGGTAAGGTTGGTGTTCTGTAAAGCGCATGCGCGAATGAGTATAATCTGGCTGTTTGGAAGCTGACAATACAGTGCTTCCATTCCGCCACTAATATTCAAATATACAATAGCGATCTTATCTTTTTTTCACGTGTAGTATAGAAATTTGTAATAAGATACATTAATTATAATAAAATATTAATTTTAATTATAAGAAAATAATCGCACAATCTATTTATTTTTTAAAAAATACAAGGGAAGCGGCGCTTCCACCGCTTCCAATGACGGCACGCCACTGCTCCCATAATATATTATTTCGGTGAGAAATTGATATTCGATGTACTGTACACCATTTTGTTCACGACGTGTCTTAGGAACTTCAGTATGACATATATTGAGGACGTTCTGTATTTAATAATAACGGATGAAATTCGATTCAATAATGTAGTGTCTACACTACATTATTGAACAACATTATTGATTTTGTAGACACGCACAAAATTCAAGCGCAAAATTCGGCTCCAATATGGTTGTTTATAACACGACAAAGGTCAAAATGTAGTTTGTCATTGTAAATATTGTCACAGGTTGAAAACCAAAGTTTTCATCTTGTGACATACAAACTATAACTACGAACAATAAATAATTGTTCGTAGTTATAGTGACATGTACACAATGCCAGGCTACATATTTTTAATGACGATTTTACTCGTTATTAGCATTTACATTTTTTTTTTTTTTTTTTTATAAAACTCCTTACCCTGAAAATTAAGCTTTTTATAATAGATATAAAAAGTTTTTAAAATGAAATATGATAACAGATGGGGCCGCCAAAATTTTAAATGTTTCCGAGAAAGTTTAGCAACTCGTTGCTAGTTTATTTACATTTTTCATCAGATAGCTAGTATCATGAACGTTCTTAATTGAATTACGTGTGAAATCAACATTAATGTTAGAGTACTTTAACTTTACTGTGTCTGTAACAGATATTAAACGAACAAATTTATTCTGAGGTCCTGGTTTGGGAATGCAATCGTAGTCCATTGAACCGCATTCCGAACTTCTGAACTTTTGATACTGTTTAGCAACGGTTGAAATTGCGAGTATGCGCGTACTTGAACTGTACATTTCCTTGTACACGTCAATACTTGTCCAACATGCGGCGGATGCCTGCATTCGGATTTATTACACACAAAACGTCAAAGTATTGGAGTATGTAGATGTATAGATGACCGACACGACTCTATTTTTAAAGAAAAAGTATGATGTACAGTACAGTACAAGGGCAAGTCACTACTAATTTGAGGTGGAGAGCGTATATTTTAAATTAAATGATTTAAAAATATGATTAAAAATTGCAGCCCGGCATTGTGACCATGTCATAATAAATAACTGCTCGTTACTATATAGTAATGACACCACCCTACACAAGTATACGAATGACATAAGCGTTTTAGAGAAGGCCACGATCTACAGAGAACGATCACAGGTAGACCGGCTTCAGCAAGAAATAAGGAAATGATTTTCTGAGCTCAAAGATAAAAAGATACCGCAAACAATAGACGGTTTGTCGACATTTTACAAATTTCGCATTACTCTGTATTCGCGTCTATTCTTACATTGTTCCGAGGAAGTTAACAAATGCATAATATAAAAAATCGCTTACATAATTATCGATCCAGAATTTAATTACTTTGACCCATTCAAATTTTGTTCCAGTATGTGCAAGTAATTGCCTGTATAAAAGTGTTTATTGTTTATAAATAATTTATTTTGTGTTTGTAACGTCCAGGGTTTGTATCGTTTGTTTTTGCGACTTGAAATGCTAGTTTTTGTTTGAGAGGTCAATGTACAGTACTCTTATATGTTCTCGTATGTTTGTTTTAATTTTTGTTTAATACTTTCTTAACCTCTTTCATTATTTGACGGCCAGATGGCCGAGCGGCCAAGATGGAAGTCTACTGTTTCCATCTTGTTTCGATCCGGATAGATCGAAAAACCCCGGGAATTTTTGAGGGATTGTCCGTCCGTATACGTCGGGCCTGGTAGCTCACCATTCGGCCACCCATTGTGGGCCTGGCCGAACCCCTAACGGGCTTGCTAAAAAAGCTCTCTCTTAGTGCTCACAGGGCAGAAACAATTTAGAAAAAAACTTTTTCATTAAGTTTGATGATATATTGTTTTTAGTACATTGTGCCATCCTGCCCGCCCAATAGTTGTCTACTTTTATTTATCTGTGTTTCTAACAACGTTGTCAATGTGAGTGTGGAAAATTACCCGAAAATACCTACGTCTGTCCGCTTTCTTCTTCTATAGAAAATGATGGAAATGTCCCTTTTGCGCTTGAATAAGTGCTAAACTGAACACCATGTATAGAATTCAATGGATAATATTAAAACTTTTTATTCAAGTCTTCTCAAGGGCGATTAATAATTTTCGACACCATTTGTCGAAAAAATTTTCCTAGCAGTCACTAGAAAAGTTTTTAAAAAATAAACTATAAACCACAATAATATAATAAAGCATAAATACTGAGAACAAGAAAGAAACGGGTACATGTTTCACTTTTCAGGTTTCGTTCAATTAGAATGTTTTCAGACGTGACGTCGTCGTAAACGAGAGTAACAGTAGTCCAAGTCATACGTGGCTCAGGCTGTTACTTTGTAAATTTATTGGTAATTTCTGTTTGTTTCCAGTTATTTTCTAATAAATAACTAAAATGTATGTATTGAGACGAGATAAAAAGGACGACGAAGACGGTATGTATATTATAAAATGCCTACAATTCGATAATTTAGTAAAATAAGTGAAGGTATACGAGGGAGACGGGTGTCGTCGTAAGCCTAACGAGTCATTAAATGTAAAACCGAGTCGACATCTGAAAATAATACATAATGAAACGTATACAGCTTTTTAAAAAACGTAAGGCCGAACTATACGAAATATATTTATTAGAATGCATTTAAATGTTACATCAGTACTTATGTATTTTTCTTTGCACGAAGCACCGCTAGGGTGTTTTTAAACCCTTCAACATTTCTTAATGTAAATATGTATTGAATATTCAGGTTTTTCGTTTATTAGCAAACTTATTTGAAGAAAATAAAGTTATTTGTTAATGAATGAATTATATGCTTGAGCAATAAACTAAGCAAATGATATATGAATGAAAAGGTAAAACTTTTTTTGTGTATAATCAAGTATGAAAGTGCCATTTATCTGTGAAAATCTTTAATAACAGAAGTTGGATAAAAATACTTTCGACAGTTGAAGTAATTAAATTATTTTTAAAAAATACGTTCCTTGATTGCTTTTATTTGATTGTTTGAAAATGATTTAGTGGATTTGTGTTAAAGAAGTCGTATTTTATTTTTAATCTATTTCAAAAAGAAATTTAAATTTGCTTTTCACAAATAATCTTTGCTTGTTGATGGAAGAGATGAAAATCAACAAGTGGAGATCATTTGTAGAATCTGGAAATAGCCTGTAAAACTTCTTAATGGAATATATATATTCTTCCTACTCAATGAATTGAATGTGGAGAAGGATGATGGAAAGCTAAGATGATTATTATTGTTGAATAATAGGCCTATAAAATGAATAAAATAAATTTTTAATAAAATTTATTAATTGATTTGATGAGATATTAATTATAAAGTGATTTTTAACGACAAAATGCTGTTGACAAAGTCATTTGCAGAAGTAAGACTCCATTATTGGCTTTTATGTATTTTGAAGTACGGTATTATAAATGAGTCTCATTTTTACAAAAAATATAAATATTAAATTTAACAAAATGAACTGATTTTCTTACAATTACTAATTTTCTTAAAAAACTGAAAAATAACATGATCAGATATTCTCAACTTGTATTATTAATTGTGTAAAATTTAGGGGTTCTGCAATAAAATTAGTTTTTGAGCTTTAATCAATAGTTTAAAATATATATGAAAAATTTAAAGTTTCAAAATTTATAAATATTGTATAGGAAAAAGGGATCTATTGTATGCAGACTGCATGGCTCACATTTGTGGAAAATAAAATCCATTGAGTGTAATGGTGGGATAATAGAATCATGTAATTGATTATTTCTATTTGAGAACTAACGTACTCATTCCTGTTTGAGAAACAATTGTTCAGGGGTATCAATATTTTAATACTTGAGTGTTTGTTTAGCAATTTGCAAAAAATTGAATGCATTCAATTCTCTCACTAGTTGAGCTCCCACCATCTCTGCCTGATAAAATCATCTACAAAAATTAATCTTTCATGTTAATAATGAAAAGGCAATTATTATTAATTAAATTTGTAATAAATAATGTGGAGCAAATCAAAAGTTGTAAGTTTGAATGAAGAAACATTAATGCTTCTGCATTAGTAGGAAGTAAGCAATTTTGTTGGTTGTCATAAATACACCCAGCTTTGCTGAACATACTATATGTTCACTAAGTCCACTACTTTGTAAAGCTGCCAAAAATGTCAGATCTAATGGCAAGATTTAATTTTTTACTTGTCATCACATTATATACACTTTAATTTTTAGAAAATTATCATTATTACTGAATAGAAGACATTGCTTTTCTTCTTACTGTAAGTCAATGATTCCCAAAGTGGAACTACAGAAGACTCGGGATGTTGACAAGGAGAATAAAAGTTTCTTTTGAAAAAAAAAAACATTTTACTATTGAAGTTCAAACGGATAAACTGTAAAGTCAGTTTTTGAAACATGTGACTGTGTAGACAGAGTCATCAAGAGAAAGAGAAATCTGAAGAGTTTTCTCTGGGCCCAGAGAAAACTTATAGGTCTATAGTAGTTATTACCCCTTTAAAATTAACATCATCTAACATCTAACAGAAAATAATATCTTATACTGTTTTTTATTAACAAATAAATATTTTATGTACAGTATTTCATTTTTTTTCAAAAGAAAGATGATTAGACTCCAGCATGACTAATTAGTTACTACCCTTTTTCTTCTCATTTGCATTGCTTACTTTTGTTTACTTTTGTTTTGTTAAAAAAGCTATTTGGCTGTAATTATGTAAGACCTAACAGGCTTCCAAAGAGATTGTTGGTGCATGCCTATGGCTCAAGTTGCTGATGGTTGTAGAGAAAGTTACTGTTTCCTTGATCACATTTCAGAACACAAAGACAGGCAAAACTTTTCTACAGCTGTGACAGATTAAGTCAAAGCTGAATGAAAGGAAAGAAGAGCACTTCATAGAATTGTAATGAGAAAACATAAAACTACAGCAACACAAATTATTGGTTTCAAGTGCCAAGAGTATTGGTATCAGTGAGAACTGTCTGATGTGCACTGCATAAAGATGATATCAATGGCAGGGCTGTAATAGCCAAACTTTGATTGACACCATGAAACATCAAAGAGCATGTGCAGTGGTGCAGAGTACAAAACATGGACATTGGAAACATGTGATATGGTCTGATGAGTCAACTTTCAGTGTGTTTCTCACTTCCAGTGTTTTCGTCTGGAGATTACTGGGTGATGCACTAAGTGAAACTCATTGTCAAGCATGGCAGGAGTTTTCTGTATGATGTGGAATGCAATATCATTTAACTTGTTGGGTCTGATAGTTGTCTTTGAAGGTATCTGCATATTTTGAGTGACCAACTCCATCTCATGATCCAAACATTGTTTCCACATGCAATTGGATGCAATGCTCTCATCCACAGTGCTGCATGTGCTTGATCTTGGTTTGAGGAGCATAAACAACTTCAGCAAGCGTCTATCTTGGCCACCCCATCACTAGACTTGAATATTATTAAACCTGTGTGACACATTCTTGAGAAAAAATGCTAGAAGCAGATTTCCACCACCAACTTTCATCAAGGAATTAGTATCAGCTGAAGAATGGTACAGAATTGACATTAATAATGTTGCTCCTGACTTAACATTTGTCTATTCTCCAATGTATTTTAGTTGTATTATCTGCAAAAGAGTATCATACCCCTTATTAATTTAATAAACAAAATGTAATCATTCATTGGTGTTTGAATTATGTACATACATGCATACAGACAGAGACTCAATTGTGTGTATGTACTGGAATATCTGCTCTTGGCTGCCTTCAACTTTGGTGCTTGTGTGACATTTATATTTTTTGTAAACAGTACATAAAATATAAGAATACATATTATTTACAATTTGATCTATTATTACATAAAAACTTTAATAAAAAAATAATTGATAGTAAGATAAAAGAAAAGATCATAACTGATATGACATTGAACAAATTAATGATAAACATCTTCAAAAATAAATAAATGGTGTTTAAAATGAATTATTTAATTAATTAATAATTAATTAATTAATTTAATTAATTGCCATTTTATTGTACAGCTATCAAGAGCTACATTTTGGCATGTTATAGCATATAAATATGCTGTTTATTTGAGATTTTGGATCTTAATGGCCTCTTTTGACTATAATAATTTATTTTTCTGTAAGAAATCTTCTGCTCAAACACTTTGTCAATGAGACTAAATGTAGCTTTATATTTACAGAATGTATTGATAATTTAAGATTGGTTATTTAATATTATAAACAAATGCTTTCATTTAATTTTAAAAACATCATTTTTATAATAAGTTAAACTTTAGTTGACATTCAATTGTAGCATTTTTTTTAATAGTTATAGTATACAGTTGAGACCACTTAGGCAAATTGCTCTTTTATCCAATGCTTTTTTAAGGGAACACTCCTCCATGTTCATGATTTTCTCCTGTATTTTACATTAGTAGGACTCTTATTAACAAAGTACTGGATTATAGATCATTCTGTGTAAATGAGTGTTGTATTGTCTGTTTTTTTAGCAGCAGTCCACATAGGGTAGCATTATTCTAAGGAAGATTTATAAGGATCTATTGCTCATCTTATGGTACATCACCACTCAGAGTTCTTTACACAATGGTATTTGTTGAGATTTGGTGAAACTTTTGATCAGTTTTCTAATAATTAGACAATCAAAAGATTTCATAATCATAATGAACAGGTGTTATTGGACACCCATATGAAAAGTAAAAACACATTATAAAAGGTATCATAAAATATATATATAAACTGTAAGATCACATGTATATCCTCATTTCAAGGGACAAGACAAGTGATTAGCAAGTAGATTTTGGAGATCACATGATATTATTTTAAAGTGGTACTATACTTAGTTACTTTTATACTGTATTTTCCATTAGAGAGCATTCAGAAACTTTGGAGCAAGGATGTTTACATCTTTTCATTTAGGGTGCCTCCTGTGTTTCTGGGAAAGTATTGAGACTATTAAATATACTGTATTTACTGATTAATTGATAAAACAATAAAATATATATATAAATGGAAACCAATAAGTAAAATTATGTGATATTAAATTTTAATTAGTTCTCAATTACTGTTATATTCCAGTTATTTTAGGTCACACAGACTTGAGACCATTATTTAAGAAATTAACTGAAGAAGGCATAGCAAAAAGTGCCAAAATGTATTTTAGGTGTTGAATGTTGTATATTATATTGGATGGTTTTATAATAATGGTTTCAAGTCTGTGTGATAACCCCTAAAATAACTGGAATATAACAGTAATTAAGAACTAATTAAGGGGATAAGAAGTGAGTTGGTAGACATATAGTTAAATATTAATGTTTATAAGAGGGCTATAAGTTACATAGAGCTTCTAAGATATGAAGAGAATTGAATACCATAAACAAACCCCTAGGTGAACTAATTACTTTTGATAAGGGTGTACAATGGTGCAAATCTAAGGGTGCTTTCTTAAGCAAACTTAACTATTTTGTAATTATAACTGAATTTAGTGAATGTATGAGAGAATGTAGAGAACTGAAATTTAATGCTAGTGATATGATAAGCTATGGTTTTTTCCCACGTATAAGTAAACTCAAATAAAAAAAAATATAATGAAAAATTAACAGAAAAATGTTTAAATTATTTTGATAAAATATCATTAAATTTAGTATAAAATTAGCTAGTTTAGAAGATAGTCTGAATCATTAATTAGAAAAACTCAGCAAGTGTATAGTAGTAGGTAGCAGGATTTTATTCTAAGTAAAAAATATCTGTATATTAAACTTGCTTTCAAAAAGAAAATTTATGAATAATCATATAAATGAAATTAATAATAATGGGAAGGAATCTCAATTTCTTATACAGTTTCAATCATTTGATATTTATCTATCTATATTCGGTTTATGGTGTCTGACGTCATTTTCCAACCTCCAGGAACCCCCTCCATCTCTATCCATACACCATTCCTCTTTAATCGTGTTTTTACTACATGCTAATTTTACTCCGTTGTACTAAGTTTGCCTGGGTCTTCCTCTCTTTTTCTTTTCTTTCTTTCTTTCTGTTTTTTTTTTCTTTTTTCTTTTTTTTTTTTTTTTTTGGAATGCATTCCATTAACATTTTCAGGGGAGTCTCATCACTCATTCTTTTCACATGTCTAAACCAAATAAGTTGTTTCCTCTTTCCAAAACTGTCTCTTTCAATCCCATTAGGTCTTTGATCCTCTCATTAGTTATTCTCTCTTTATTTGAGATTCTGCACAATCTTCTCAATGCATCCATTTTAACTGTTGTTACTTTTCTCTTCCCCACTCATTCTCTACCTCTGTTTCATATAATAGAATGCTTTTAATAATAGCATTACATATACTTTTTTTTTCTTGATCTAGTTATTTCTTCATTCCACCATATTCCATTTAATCTTTTAACCCCTCTCTTACTAGTGCTAATCTTGTATTAATTTCTAATATGTCTCTCCCATCTTGATGAATTTGTATTTCAAGATAATTGTAATGCTCACATCCTCAATCTTTTCTCATTCTTCTAGTTCCATCTCTGTTTTAGTTCCTCCTATACATAAATATTTTGTTTACTCAAGTTTATATATAAACTTCCTTTAAATATTTCTCTTATTTTTCTTGTCATGTATTCCAGATCATCCTTATCTACCTCCATTACCACCTAATTATCCGCGAAATGCAATGTAAACATTGGCTTACCATTAATATCTATTCCCATATTACAACATTTCTTCTTCCATATTTTCAATACTCCTTCTATGTAGATTTTAAATAAAGTTGGTGAGATACAACATCCCTGTCTTAGTCCTTTTGATACCATAAATCCTTCTGATATTTTTTTCCAATTTTTATTTTCATTAAGGATTCTCTATATAATTCTTTAACTACTTTTAATAAGTGTGTTATTAATATTTATCTCTCTTAATGTCTCACATAGTTTTGATGTTGGGATATTATCATATGCCTTTGTTAAGTGTATAAACAACAAATAAGTTTGTCCTGTTGCTAATCTGTTTTCTACAGAAAATATTGTCCATACATGATCTTCCTGTTCTGAATCCACTCTGCTCTTCTTTTTCTTTTGTTTGATATTTTTCTTTGATTAGATCTCTCGTTATTCGTCCATATAATCTACTAAATGTTGCTGTTACTGTAATTCCTCGATAGTTCTCACATTTTTGTTTGTCTCCTTTTTTTTATAGATTTTGTCTCCATTTTATATTAATACAGTCACAAATTATATGAAAACAACATTTTCATAAATCTGTTTTCTTAATATTTTTATAATAAAAAAAATGAACAATTAATTTGATTTATCTTATATTTTTATTAGCCTTTATATTTGGCAGCAGCATTATATTTGTTTAAAAATTTGTCTTTATTTTTAATTTATAATCAAAGAATGGAGGAAAAAAATACCTGGTAATTCTGAAAAATTGATATCAAGATGAATTTTGAATTAACTGAAATCATGATGAAATAGATTGAATAATGGGAAGAATTTTATTGTTGAAATAGTTGAATATAAATTTATAAATAATTTCAGATGATATTAAAAGAAGATAGCACATTTTGAAATATCAGTGATTACATTTTTATCACTGATCATTATGATCAGTGATGAAAATGTTGAAAGATTATATCTATCAGTTTTTCAACCTGATAGATATAAATCTAATTCATGTAAGAATAGTTAGAGAATACATTAAATATCCAGTGCACATACATTTGAAAAAATCTGTACAGCTTAGGTTAAAGAAGGAAATTTATTTTTGCTGGCTTCCATAACAACAAAAATGAAAAATTTAAATTGTATTGGTTTTGAAGATATGAAATGATGCTATGATTGCAAGACACTGCCTGATGTAAAATAAGAATTTTGTGAAGTTCTTTATGCTGTATTATTCAGTACATTCGATCTGTAGAAATTAAACCGGAGAGGTAAAAGATATTTTATGTTACATCATAAAGTATTTTCTGAGACAGCTGTAATGATGACACTTTTCTGCTGTATAGTAATGTGAAAACATATTCCAAGGCATGTATTGAATTGAATATTTGGCATAAAATTATAACTTTGAGATATGTTTTGCTTCTTATATTTGATAATTGCCAATTAACTCTTCATTATTCTGAAGCATTTTCTTGGAGACAAATTCTTTGACTTTGAAGAATCTTTTAATTTGTAATTAAAACCACATTTTGAGCATATTAATAAAAGATTGAATAGAGATGTTCTAAATGAAGATTGAATGAAAAACAATGCATTACAGCAGAGAAATACTAATTTGGTAAGATTCAATAAAAACTTGATTCTGATTTTGACAACTTTTTCAAATTCCTTACATTTATCACAAATCCTGTTTTTGAGTTGATGAGAACCATATATAGCAAAACTCCTCTAAAATGGGATGTGACAGTACTAGCTAGGATTTTCCACTTTGGCAGTTTTATGTTTCACAGATATAAAAATACCAAAATGTATATATGATGCATCATATGAAAATATCTAATGGAATATGTTTTCAATTGTGCTTTCTCGATGATGTGTAAGTTAAAGTAACGCAGACAACTTTTTAACGTTTATTTAAAAATCACCCTTATATTGTCTATAAGAACAATTCCTCTTAAAATGTAATTTTCTTTCTCATGTCAATAATATAGTACTGAATTTTGGCTAGTTTTAAGAATTTTGTCTAGCTAATATGGAAAGTCTGGAAGTGTTTTGTCCTGAAAAGTTTCATTGTAACCATTTGATAACTTTCTTGCAAAAAATTACATATGCATTGAAGTAAGTTTATCCATTATTATTCGAGTATTAATTTTATTTTTGCGAACTACATTTTTAGATTTTCAGCACTACTATCTTTAGAAATAGTGTGACATTTTTTACATATTGGATGGTTTGGAAAATTTTTGATTTTTAAGAGAAATAAAAGAAACTGTTTTAAAACTATAAACCTACTTGTATGCACTATTGTTTTAATGACATGTTGCCATTTATGGGGAAGCTTCATAATATCATCATCATAGAACTTTCCAGTTTTTCCTACAAAAAACTGTTCTAGTGAGTTTTTGCAAGCTTCCAAATAATTAAAGTTTTTATTATGAAGGGAATTCTGCAGAGCTCAGAACTAATGGTAGTCTGATGTGGCAAGGTCGGGTGAGTATGGAGATGGAATAAAACATCCCAGCCTAGTTTCAATAATTTTTGGTGTATTCATAAAGAAGTGTGAAGTCTGGCATTATCTTGATGAAACACAATGCCTTTTTTGTGTGCTAATTCCAGACATTTTTCTTCAATTGCCATTTTTACTTGATCTAGTTGGGAACAATATTTATCATAATTGATTGTTTGAATCTGTGGAAGTAGTTCATAGTACAGAATTCCTTTCCAGTTCTACCAGATGGCGAGCATGACTGCCTTTGGAGTTTTTAATGATGATTTGTTATTCTTGCCCCTTGATATCTTCCAATGTTATCTTGTTTAATGGAATAATATACAACCATTATATGCAATGAACAATGAAATTTCAAACAAGCTTATATCTAACTATACTTATATTTCTATGCCTTGCGTAAATGCTATACCTGAGAGAGAGCTTACAAACGTTCTAATATTATACTACCTTCACTTCAGATTTGTTGTTCTTAAATATCAATGTATTGATAAGTATTCGAGAGAATGCAGAATAGGATGAATCAATCTCCTATGCACTCGGTATTATGGTTTATGTCTTCTATATGACGCCTTCAAGACTGTGGGAGACTGCCTAGTTATTATGGCAATTTCTGTCTTCTAAGAACTGCACTTAAGTGGCCAGTTTGAGTCTCGTTGAACTTCTGATGAACTGCATGAAAAGGCGGGAAATCTACCCCTTTTTATAGGGACAGCTGGGTAACTGACTCATTGTCATAGGACAGTGAGTAGTATTTAGTCAGTTTCCTCCCTTTCTCGGAAAAGAAAAATTTTTGTTAAAATTTTATCAAAGAAATAAAATATTTTGTTACAATATTTTATAATAATTAATTCCTTAATCCAAGGATCTCACAATATCAATTTCAAATATTTTCTCTTAAAATTTCTGGCATGTTTAAATCTAAATGTGGCTGAAAATAAATTATCAAAAATACATTGAATACATTGTTTTGCTTGATTTTTATAATTTCTTTATTACTGGAATTAGAATTTGTGAATATTAATGATTTTAAAGATTTATAATAATTGTTTTTTTAATAAAATTTACAATTTTTTTTCCAATAGGATCAGCTGGAAACCCACTTGGTAACTTAGAGAAGACCTCTGTACTGCAGGAAGTAAGTAAATTAATAAAAATCGTTATTTGATCTTTTGTATTTTAAACTAGCAGACCAGGCCACACGTTGCTGTGGCTCAAAATGTATCAAAATATATCTCAAAATGTAGAGCATCGATTATCCGACACAATTGGGGACTGGGGTTGGTCGGATAACTGAAAAAATGGATAACCGAAATAGTATGAAAAAATACATTATTAGTATAGTGTATTAGTATATTAGTATATCCCATGTAATAAGCATATTAGTATATTGCTATTAACCTACTTCGCATTGAATTTTCATCGATGTTAAGCCTAACAAAATTTTTTAAAAATAATAATCATCGTTAAATTATTTCTTTATTTTGCACAAAATAAATACAGAAATAAAAAAAAATAGAAAATTAAGCCTGGTTTAAATACTGGCCTCCCTTCCATGGTCAAGCCAGTGTTTCCAGCTAAAACACGCAAAAATTTAACAAAAATAATATTAAAGTAGCCAAGACATAGCCAAATATTGTAGCGCCACATCACTAGCGGACATTTGAATTTGCCGACTAGAGCACGGTCGGTTAACCGATGTGACGGTTGATCAGGGGTCGGATAATCGATGCTCTACTGTATTATAAATGTATAACACTTCCCCGTGGGGAGAAATTTTGAAAAATTCCTTCTTAGTGCACATTGTCTTGACTACCCTATTAAAATGCAATCAAAAATGCAAAAAACTGCATCTAAAATAGTATAATAGAAGCTGAGTTCTTCATGGTAAGCTTTAATTTTGTCCCTCTCCCCTGCAGGGGAGAATTTCAGCATCTAAAGTATATAAAAACGCATGTATTCGAATGCAATGTTGTGTCAAAATTTCAAAACAATCGGTGAAGAGCTTTCAGACATTTGAGATTAGAAACAAACGAACATTTACATTTTTATTTATATAGAAGATTAGTAATATGAAAAATGTAAAAGTAATAACAATTATATTAAGGACAAGTGTGGACATGTGCACAGCGTATCTCGCCAATCACATGACTGCACTGTGCAGTGACCTATCTCGTATATATGTGCATCTTGCCCCTTACCACCTGCTGACACCAAAAATGTAACACTTACTTAGATGATATCTTTTAATTTATATGAATGTTTAATGGAATAATATACAGCCTATGTCCACCCTGAAGGTTTATTCTAAATATTGGTGAAAGAATTTTTGAAATCGGACGAGTAGTTTCGAAGATTACCTCCTACATCCAAACTTACAAACTTCACGTCTTTATAATATTAGTATAGATTTAACTGACTTTTATTATTTTTTCTCTTTATTTATTTATCACTGAAAAAGTTTGTTTTTGTGAAACAGTATTGGTACACAGTAAAACTTGCAAGAGGTTTTGCATCTTGCAAGTTTTAACTGTATATCAGTAACTTTGATATTACCATCAGATTTTTTTTCACAAAATATTCTAAGATGGAACCGGTGAGAAGTGAATGGAAAGCTATGTATGTTATTACTAGAAAATTTTTCAGCAAGTAAAAAAATCTTGCTCTATTCAGTTGTTTTGGCAGAAACTTCAGAAAATATTTTTGTTTTCTATTTCTCTCTGCATTCATGCTGTAGTTTACACATGTGTATTTGTGACCTGTGTCCAGTTTGGTTATAAAATAGCAGGAAGATTGTTTTGCTTACCTGATTCATTGACACATGTTAAAAAAATAGATTATGAAAAATATTGAATACTTCACTGTTGAATATGATTAAGATGAGAAAGCTGAAGAGTAATAAACTTTATATGTTTACATTTCGTGAAATTGGTGTAGTTTTCATAGTTCACTCTGTCTAAGACAGAAAATCTGTATGTCATGCAATTTCACCTTTCACAATTTTACTGTATATATTAAAGAATATATAATTTAAAATTAAAACTAAACATTTACAGTGATGCCTTGTACTTCAAATTTAATTCATTCTAGGAGGCCATTTGAACTCTGAGTTGTTCAAAGTTCAAATCAGTTTTTCCCATTAGAAATGATGGAAAGCAAAATAATCCATTATTAGACCCTAAACAATATTTATTTCAATAAACTTAAAACAGCAAATACACATAATTTGAGGTAAAAATATTATTATTAAATACTCTAATAATAAATAAAATACATAAATACTGAAAATTGAATTGCATTGCATATAATAAATTGAAAATTGCATTTAGTAAATACACACTCCATTAATTTCAACATTTTAAATATGGCCGTCAGATCCCCACACACGTACTGGTTTCGTGCTTTGTGATAAATTCATTTTTCATTTTAATCATTGATATTACAAACTTCCTCTTAGGCTTTGCTTCCATACACTTTTTGGATGCTATAGTTAATAAGTAAAGGTTTTATTGGGTTGAACAGAAAGTTTCTGCAGTATTTTTAACAGCTAATTACAGCTGTATATAATTAAATCACACATCTACATTAAGTGTCATTACTTAATGTAGATGTGTGATTTAATTATAACAGTTGTGAAATTTAACACATTATTGCTAATATAATATATATAACCAAACATAAAAATAAAATGAAAAAGCACTGAAAACATACAAGTGTGTAATGTGATAGTGAGAGAGGACTTGGGTGCACAGCAATTGCATTAATGTTTTGAGCATACTTTTTTGAAAATTAAGTACTAATACTAATTCAAATCTTGTTAAAACTGTGTACAGTTCAAACTCTGCATACAGTTTGAACAAGTATTTGAAATTAGTTGTTTGAATTATGAGGCATCACTGTATTATTATTTATAGTTATGTTTTCAGTACTAATAGAAAGTAAAGTTTCAACTTGGTAAAAATAACTAGATATATAAAATTTTAATACAATGAACCACTTTAAAAATAAAAATTTTTGTTTTTTTGATAAGTTTATAATAGTAAATAATAGAAAAAATACTCTTGAAAAGTATTTTTTTTTATTATTTACATTGATATTCACTTTAAAACTATTTCTATATATATTAACAATATCAAAAAAACAAATTTATCATAAGTTTATAAAATCAGGTGTATTTGTTGCTTTTAAGTTGTTGATTATTAATATACTAATGGTTAAACTAACTAGACATTTATTAGATATACACTTCAGATTAAAAATATAATGCCTTTTCTGTGAATGATGATGATGAAAAAAAAACTCCAAACTTTATGACAAATACATTAAAACAAACTAAATACACATAAGAAAAGGAATTTTTTAGGACAATTCCTTAAATGCACTCTGTCTGTCCTTAAACACATTCTCCATTAGATTAAACAACAACAAATATGGAAACAACATCAAACATAAGAATACAACACAGTACATATCTCATTTCATATACAAGCACAACTAAATTTCCTATTAGAAGTTACACATATTAAAAAATAAATGAACAGCTGGATCCTTTATTGAGCTACTTAAAATAAGTGTAACACAAGATTGTGACTCAATAGTCTGCATGTAGCCAAATTTCTTAAACCTCAGATTACCAAGAAAAAAATTGCATCCAGTACCATTGGAGTCAAATTTACTTTATATAATTTTCTTTTGTATTTAGCCATAAAATATGATGCAGTGACATCATATGGGGATTTTATAATCAGTAAAACTTGTTATAAACAAAAACTCAAAAGCAGTCTATTTTCAAGAATATGTTAAACTTATTTTTCTTTTTTCTTTCTTAATTTGCACAACCATTACACATTACTACAGAATTCTCTTTGTAAATAAGATTGTTATATTTCACACATTTCAGGCTTGTCTTCACATCTTTTTTCTTGTCACAGAAACTGCACCCCTCTTGTTTCTGTATCAACATGATGCAATAAGGATGACTCAATATCATGAAATATGAAGGATGATGCAATATGAAACATACAAATTTACAAAAAGTAAATTTGTCATAAATGATGATGGAGGCAGTTTTAATGTAATTTCAATATGGAGTCAATTTGACCCCAGCAGTACTGAATGGTGCATTTAACTCCTGATCACTGACATTCAAACTTTTGACAACAGGAATGATAAAAAGTATTTTTCACTTACATTAACAGCTACCTGAAATTTAAACCCATAAAAGTTTCTGAAACCAGAGTTATTTAATAAATAAAACACAAATGGGATTAATCTGACCCTATGATATTCTGAAGGTTAATAACTAATTAGTCTTAAATAGCCCAATAAAGAATCTGGCTGTTTGTTTGATATTTAAATTATCATATTGGCTGCCTATATTGTTACATGTATTTACTCCACTGACATTCAAATGAAGTTTGATCTAGAAAAATGCAAAACACTTCACATTGAAGAAGGATGATTTTGCATTTGGAAATGGAGATGTCATTGAATCCATTCTTGAGGGTGAGGACCACAAATATTTAGGATTCCAACAAGTCAAACTCAGAGCAAGGACAAATTAAAAAATGAGGAGACAACAGAGTTCTGATATCCTGGATTTTGCTGAAATTTTAATACATTTTAGTACACCCCTTTCACTAATGCATGATAACATAATTCATGCTAATGAGCAGTAATTTACAAGAAATCATTGTTTAAACTTTTCAGTGTGTTTTATATTGAGTTCTATAAACAAATCATAACAAGGAGATGTGGATGACTGAGTAAAGAACCAAATTAAAAAGTTTGATGTTGCAGGTTCATCCTGCTGTTTTCCAACTTTTATGTATAATTTTTTTCTGAAATGTGCAATCCAGTGAATTATTAGAAAATATGCTTTGGTCCAAAAATACTATTTTTTAATTATTAGAATAATTTGCAAATTTTAAGCCAACAAATGTGAACAACAAATCAATGTGTTTCCTACAGTTGTTGGTTTAAAAATATGTGAATGATTTTAAAACAATGATTTCTTGTAAATTATTTCTCATTGGCACAAGTTATCATGCATTAGAGGATGAGATATACTGAAATGTATTACAATTTCAGCAAGATCCAGGATGTCAAAGGTTGGATGACCTCTTGTAAGACTAACAAAAGAATATAACAGCAGATTAAACTGAATACTAACAACACAGTTGAATGCAAAACACATATTTAAAGCAATTAACACATTTCTTCTCCCAGTTTCAACATATTTACTTAGTTATACGTCGGACACTCACAAAACTAAAACATTTCCAAAGAAAGACACAAACAACAATAACAAAACATAACAAAAACCACTCTTAAGTCTTCTGTAGAAAGGCTAAGTCTTCCTTGTAAAGAGTAAGGGTGAGGCCTCACAGATATAGTAAAACTTACTAGTGTTTATCTACAGAAAACAAAAGCACCATTAAACTTACACAACACTGATCTGGATCTAACATAATACACAAAGTGCCCAGATATCAAAGACCTGGGCTCTGAAGGCACTCCAGAGGTAGGTAGGCACCCTAATGATTTCAGTCAGCATCGTGTTGACAGAATGTTTCAAATTGCTGGCTGAATCATGAGTGCCTTTTTTTGGAAAGATGGAAAGGTTTATGATTGCCATACAAGAAACTACAGAAGTACGCATTTTAAAAGATAACACTTACAGACAATACTTACAGGAAATGTCACATTGTTGGGATAGAAATCCACAGTCAGCTAGCATTTCCTATTTTTTGCTATAATAAATAAATAAATAAATAAAATAAATAGATGTACAAAACTATAAAACACGTTACATCAAGGTGCAAGCTTTTTACACAATATAACTAATTACATTGATGTAACCAAATAGCAAATATAATAATCAAAAGTTATAATCAATTTATAATCAAAAACTTGCACACAAACTACTGCATGTCTAGGTAGCATATTACAAATACATATCTCATACAGTTACAGAAAACAACTCACAAAATATATATGACTGATCTATTATCACATTATTTTATCTGTGATAATAGATCCATCACATACATTATAGATCTAGCTATATAAAACACCCACAACATACAAAATATTTAAAAAAAATTAGTATATACTCAGAACTCTCCCATAAAATAAAGTACCTGTAGAGAATGGATAAAGAATTTATCGTATTCATAGTCCTCTCTTGCATAGGCATCATAACTGATGCCTGTGCAAGAGAGGACTACAATGCACAAAAATGTGCCTCATATATTATGCACATTTTTGTGATACCATATACACTATACAAAGTCTAGAAGCATTAGGGATTCACAACAGCACAACTATATTACACTGCATACTAAATGCATGTCATATAGTTAAGAAATTCTTAAACACAGGCACTGTACATATACAAATATACACAAATAGCATGTAAACAAAATATCTTTTTCTGTAGTTATGGCTTGGGTTTAGCTAGGTTTAGCTGTTCTCAGGAATTTTTTTTTCATTTTCCCATTCCTGGATCTTGAGAAAAGTTAATTAAAATTTATTTTGTATACTAGTACTTTCTATATATATTAACAGGACTTACTATACTGGAAAATATGGATGCAGATATTTAGTCTTACAGATCAAAAATAATGTTCTTTATTTAGTTCACCTGTTCTTATTTAGTTCACCTGTGAACTAAATAAAGAACATTATTTTTGATCTGTAAGACTAAATATCTGCCATCCATATTTTCCAGTATAATAAGTCCTGTTAATATATAGAAAGTACTAGTATACAAAATAAATTTTAAATTAAGTTTAAAAAAGGACACAAAGACATAATAATTAAACTTGAGAAAAGTTGGTCAAAAAAGCAGGAAAATTGGCTCCTAGAACCCAGTAATACTCAGAATGGAAATAAATATACTACTCACAATGTGTCTTTTAGAAATTTTTCTTATTTATTGCTATGTAAACTTACATTGTGTTACAATATTATATGCCACCAGAAATGCATGTGCGACACCAGAATCAGATAACACATGACCAGCTAATTTTAGCTGTTATAAATCAAGTAATTTGATCATTGAGAACAGAAAACAATTTGTATTTACACAGAAAAATATTTATTTTCACAACCCAAGATTACAGTTATCTTCAGGTAAACTAACTAAAGAAATCTAAGGTAGCTGACCTTAATATGACATTGTAGTCAAATCCTGGGATGTGAAAATAAATATTTCTCTACAATGTTTGTTTTTCACAATGAATTGTTTTCACAAAGTAATGGCTGATACTACTAACCATATTCAATCAATTTGTTTGTGGCTGATGATTGTGATGTACAGTAAACCCTCATTATTTTGAAACTCGGGGGACTAAAAAAAAACAACTTTGAGTAATCTGGGTTCAAATTAGCCAAACTTTTTTCAAATCAAAGTTTTTTGTAATTCTTGAATAAATTTCTACATACAATCAAGGAACATCGGGGATGTAAATCACACTTTCGAGAACCTCTTACCGGTTTTGGATACAAAACGAAAGATCGTCATAAACGTTTTCGATGTTCGAAAACGTTATATAAGAAGAGTACCCGCAAGCGCTGTATTAAGATCACATACAGAAGACGCCCCACCATATTGGATATCCTCCATAACAGGAAGGATTCCCCCGACCCCAACAGACTTCCGGGCGTGTACTCCATACCTCTTAAGGATCACAGGTTTGACAGAAACCTTGTTTACATCGGCTCAACCAAGAGATCCTTGGGAATCAGAATACGTGAGCACAATGCGGATATTCTCCATGGGAGAAATTCTACGGCTCTCTCTACTCACGCAACCGATCCGGACATCAAAGCGGCCCTCAACCAAGCCAGACTTATTATCACATCGCCTCACTCTGAACACTTGAGGTGGTTGGAGGCTATCTCCATTTACAGACACAGCCGCGCCACCACCTGCATAAACTATAAAGAGGAACTCAATTTGTCCCCGCCTGGCAGACCCTCATCGACACGGACCTTTAATCCGCCTTCCACTCGCACCGAATGCGCATGTCTGTTCAACCACTTGCATCGGGAACATTCTATTTTAGTTTAAAAATAATTTGTTCCATTATTTGATCTGCATTACTATTTTTTTTCCATCTGAAGAAGAACTACCGTGTTCGAAAACGTTTACGACGATCTTTCGTTTTGTATCTATATTTCTGATAATTAGCACTGAGTTCAGCGTTAACGTAGACTCTTCTTTTTATTGCTAGCACTTTCGACGAAAAATTACGATCGTCGTCTTCAGGCGAATGTGGAAAGAACAGATTTGCAAATCTGTTCTTGTCCACATTCGCCTGAAGACGACGATCGTAATTTTTCGTCGAAATGTGCTAGCAATAAAAAGAAGAATCTACGTTAACGCTGAACTCAGTGCTAATTATCAGAAATATATGCAACTTTGGCGTGAGTTAACTTTTATTGTTTTGTATCTAACATCGGTAAGAGGTTCTCAAAAGTGTGATTCTTGAATAAAATTATGACATTATTTTATATAATTTCACCCATTCGTTTATAGATGAGTTAATATTATGAGTTATTACTTAGTCATTTAACCTATTTTGAAAAAACTGTCAGTTGGCATTTACTTAGTGAAAACAATGAAAATGTAACTAAATTACATTCAAAGCAAGACCTGAAAATAACACATGAAAGAAGCTTAGCCATTATTACAGATTATCAATGAAAATGAAACATAAAAGATTATTTCAGGAATTCTTGGGAATACAATTTCCCATTCTCAATTCCTTAAGGTTCCAAAATGTCAGAAATTCGGAAACCCTAGGTTTAGCATAGCACTGGATACTAATACTATGTAGGATATATTTCAACAACACTACAATAATCGTTTGATTAAAATGTTTAATTAGCAATTATTTTATTAAATTTTAAAGAAATTGTTATCAATGTTGTTTTATTTATAGCAGTGTATCAAAAATAGTATGTTAAAAATAATTCCTTTTTTAAGGCTCGAACATTTAATGAAACACCTTTGAATCCAAGAAAATGTGCTCAAATTTTAACAAAGATTCTGTATCTCCTTAATCAGGTATGATAAAATTTTAAAATTTATTTTTAACTGTAATCAAGCCACTAGTGTGTAAATTATTATATAAATATTATTATAATTTTTCAGTTTTGAAATATTTGTCTTAATCACACATTTACTGCAATTTAAATAATAATTTCTTTATTAAATTAATAATAATATTTTGAAATTTTTATTACTGTATTTACTCGTATATAAGACTAGGTTTTTATTCATTTTTCACTGCTTAAAAATCTAGGTCGTCCTATACGCACGAGCGAAGGATTCTTTGTGTTTTTGCAATAATTTTTGTGAACCTTGTATTCACATTTTTTACTGGATGTTCACTTCTTGTGTTTGAAAACAAAAGTATTTTATCTGGGTCATTGAATCGTTCTTGTGTATTGTCAGGATTAAAGATGAATAGCAATAGGCTCCCATGTAATTTTGGAATTGAATTCCAAAATTACATGGGAGCCCGATATAAGTTTTAATTCTTTGCCACGTGAAAACAGATGATTACTTGGAAATCAGAATTCAAAGAAACTCATAAGTGTAATCGACGAAGAGTGAATTCGACTGTTAAGAATTGGCAAAAAAGGTTCCTGAATGTGAAGCTTTACGTGAACAAATTATGTTGTCGATTTTACAAGATTTTTTCCTTGAAGTTTAAAATGCCAGTAATTTTTGTGGGAAAATGTGTGCATTTACGTGCATTTGATATAAAATTAGAATTGTATTAATAAATCTAATTTTCTTTATTTTGATCTTTAAAGTCACACCACGTCCTATATGCAAGATCGTCTTATGTGCGAGTAAATACGATATTTGTATTTTAAAATATTTTTTCAACCATATTCATACCAACATTTAAAATCTTGAATTAAGAGTTACTTTACTTTTTGCATTCATCAAATTAATTTAGTATATTGGATTACAAAATCTAGATTTGAATGGGAATTGTATTAAAGCTCTTTGATTTGACTGCATATTTCATTACATATTTAAGTGAAATCTTATACAAGTTCAGTATGTATTTTTAAAGTTGGAATTTAGTGACGGGACAATTAATTAAAATTGGAAAAATCTGACATTTTCTGGGAATCGAGCAAATCTCGTCACAATTTCCAATTTTTAAAATGATTCTTTCACATTTAACAAGAAAATTTTTTTATAGTTTTGATATAATAAATGTGATTTATTTTTATAATTTCAATAATATATTATTGAAATAATAGTGCACTTTTTAAGTTTTAAGTAAATTACTAAGTAATAATTAATTTATTATATATAATAAATTTCTATGTTAAAATATAGGGGGAGCAGTTAGGCACCACTGAAGCAACAGAAGCATTCTTTGCAATGACAAAACTGTTTCAGTCAAAAGATACTGTTTTGCGACGATTGGTTTATTTGGGAATCAAAGAGTTATCAAAAATAGCAGAAGATGTTATAATTGTAACAAGTAGGTAAGTTGAATAACAATAAAAGAATAAAGTCACAAGAAGCAAAGAAAAGTTCTCTTATAGATTACAAAATAATTTAGTTGAAAAAGTATAAACTAATTGTTTTTTTTCCCTATCTTTAGTCTAACCAAAGATATGACAGGAAAGGTATGAAATTTTTAATTATTGATATATAAATTTTGCAAGTGCTTGATAAATATGATTGTCAAATGTAATAAATTGATAATTATCATCTAAATTCATAATTATCATTAACATCTTATTTATTTACCAAACACATCTTCATATTTATCAAGTTTCTGTAGATGTTTTAAAGATTTATCAAGTTTCTGAATATATTAGTCACCCGAAGGATATAAATGATAAATTTAACTAATATTAAAAATCTTTATTTTTGTTTGTTTCTTAGAATTAGAATTTTTATAAAGAAACAATAAATTTATTAAATATTCTATTTCCTGTATTGAAATTGAAGGGTTATATCACAAAATGCTTTCAGTCCACTTCAAAATTGAAAATGAATTAGACTATTCCAAGTGCTATAACATATAACATATGTGACCTATAACATATGTAATGATATATTCAAACATTTTGAAATGTTACTAGTATCATCTACATAGGCTTCCAAAGTTTGCAATGCATTTCATAATGAGTTTACTATAATACATTGTAAATCTTAAATGCTTTTAGTTCTATTCATGTATCTTACACTATGAATCAAATGCATTTTGATGTATACTGTGGTTAGGCATAATGACTGAGAAAGTTTGAATGGAAATACAAACAGATGCAAAATGGTGGTATTGGTGATTTTCTGACATTGAAAACAAAGACTTCAATGTTGATCCTGATTATGTTCCAGTCCACATGAGTCTGAAGATTTCAGAGATGGCAAAGAAGTTGCCCATATTGATAAAAGCCTAGGTGTTATACCTGAACCCTAGTGCTGGTGTGTCATCTTCAGGACTTGAGTGCTGGAAAGTAGCCAAGTAGGAATAAATGCTCTTTATTAAATACAGTAGTATCCTTATCATATATAATAAATGTGTGATAATCTGTCATTGTCGTGCCCTGTTTCATGACACAGCTTCTGTGAATTACATTGAAATAGATGAAGAATATAACATGAAATAGGAGGTGATAGTTTATAATGGAACAACCTCAAAACTTGCAGAAATGGAAGTGCAAGCATTCTGATGGAAAGGATCCAAAAACTGCATGTACTGTACACTTACATTGTCAAGCTGCATGTCTGGATAATGCAGATCTGCAAACCCTCTTTGAATCACCATAATCAACCATTCAAAGTGGACCAAGGTTTATGTTGGAGAATTTTATGAGTAATGTCTTTGTAATCTTTGCCATTATTTGGCAATGCAGTGTATACAGTCATGTAATGAAATATCATAAACATGTTACATCTATGATGAATGAGTTATATGAATGTACTGCAAAATAATAGGATCTCTGCAATAAAATAATAAGCAAATTATTAATAAACTTTATGCTAATTTATTACAAATCCCAATCATAGCTATAAAGTATGCACTATCACACAGAAATAATCTATTTGTTATCAGACACCTAGTATCATTGTGAAAATTCTTTGAAAAATGCCTCAATGACTTTTGATCATATTTGCAGAGAATTTTCACAATGCTACTATGTATACAATGATAAAAAAATAGATTATTTCTGTGTATTTTGAAATTTGGACAAAAAAAGGTTCAGTTACTTTCAAAATGTCTTAAGCCTGCAGATTGAAAGCATTTTGAAATAATTAGAAATTTATCAAAATCAGACAGATTTTTTTAAATGTAATGATCATCAGTCATCCATTAACATCATAAGTATTTATGGCAAATTTCATCTAAATTCATAGAACCATTTCTTGACAACAGTTTTTTATGCCTCCTGTAAAGTCCAAAAAGTGGCCTGAAAGCATTTTGGAATGCAATTTTAAAAGTATTGCTTGCACACCCACCCATTATATCATTCTTAAGCAATGCTACATCATAAGATAGATATAAGTAAATGATCACTAATGAAATATTACATTATCAAATTTCATAATTAAATTCTTATAATGGTTATCAAAATCAAAATTTATTTCTAAAATTTCAGTTTAAAAAGTTATAATTTTTAATATCAAATACAAAAAAAACCTGTCTACAACAGAATTTAAATAAAATGGAAATTGTCTAATTGTAAAAAATTCTCCAGAATTTCTATTTTAAATTTTACTAAAGTCTGAAACCTGTCCATTGTGAAGAGAGGACGTTTTTTGTTATGAAGAAAGTAACTTAACCTGGTTAAAGATTTTTAAATTAAGATTTCACTTGTAGATAAATAAGTAAAATTTCCCTCCAGGTATAGTGATTTTAAACCTTGTCAGAAAAATGAATGTCACATAACAAGAGGAGATATGGATCAATGTCTTTGTTAATATTAGTCTTTATTGGAATTAACTAGGGACAGAATCAAATACTTTCAACGTTTAAATGAATTTCCAAGAACCAAGTTTTCGAGTACAAGCAATAAATGTAATTTATGAAAATAGTAAGAATGAGGTAACAGTGTTGTTAGACTTGTATGGAGTAGTTAGTCACTAATTAGTATTCAAAAACAAGTTGATTACAATTGTTGAAATAAAGCACAAAATTGCTGTAGAGAACTTATCTCACAGGACCTTCCAGATAATTAATTAAAATAGACTATTAAATAAAGGAATGGAAATGTATTTTGGACTTTATTGCCCCTCATCAGTTCTTTCCTTCACAGATCTGATAAAATAAGATTATTCTATGAAATTATACTTAACATTACAATTAGGGTTTCTCAAACAGGATCCCGGGATCCCGATTGTTTTTTCAACCCGGGAAATTTTTCTTATCCTGGGAAATCCCACAAATTTTTTAAAAATTTGCTTTTTTCTTATTTTTTGTTAAGGTTGAGGAAATTTTGCAAATAGAAAGTGTAATTAACTCATAAACTGTCAGAATACATTTGTATTTATTAATTTTAAACCTACTTATTAGTTTTTTAAAATTTTTCCTCATTATGGCACGTCACAAATGATCAATAATCAATACGTAGCTTATTTGTGGCAGGACTCTTAAAATTCTTTACCAGTAATATCTGGAATAATTGTGCTTATTGTTGTCTTAATTTTTAACTATGCCCAGTAGCTTCAATAACTGCGTAACGCCAGGTTGTGCAAATTGGGCCAGGATGGAAACGAGTACGAAGTCTGCGAGTATGAAGTTTTTCTTCATAACCTGATTATTAAAGACAAACGAACTGCTGAATTATTGGGCTATGATGTTTCTATTAAAACAGTCGAGGTAGACAAATCAAGAATACTAGAGAACAAAAGAAGTACTACAATCTCGAAAACGAACTAGAAATCTTTCAGGATACAGATGAAAAAAACATAATATTTGTCTTCTCTTAAATGCATTAAACACGATTCCAGTTGCATCAATTGAATCGGAAAAGGCATTCTAGGTAGCAAGACTTTTCATTACTGAAATAAGAATTAGATTGAGTGATCGGAGTATTGACCATCTTTGCTTTTTAAAATCTTATAAAAATTTACAATATTTTATATTATATTTTATTTAAAAAATAAAAATTACCTTCTAAGTTAGAAGTTTGATCTGTTCTTGTTTTTTTTTTTTAATTTTCAACTCAATTCAAAGGCATCTTTGTTGTTGTATTCAGTTTCCAGTAAACTTTAATAATTTTTCTATTTGTGAAGATTTCTATGTAATTCAAAGGTAATTTCTAATATATATCTTACACAGCATTATTAATATGATTTTGGAGGTTACAGAATGTATTAAATTACTTTAAAAAATGAAAAATAATTATATCATTTGATTTCATGATATTTTGTATAGCTTAAAAATAATTTATTTTGTCCCGTGATCCTGCGAAACAGTTCACTTTTATCCTGGAATCCTGGGACAAGCAAAAGACCAGGAAATGAGAAACCCTAATTACAATCCTTTGATATGTTACATAAATACAAATTATGCTATACATTTAAATCAATTATAATCAGATTACAGAATAACTTGGCCTCTATTACTGAAATGCAATTAGAGTTTCTGACTGCAAATTAAGACACTAGTTCTTGGTAGTTGAATTGGCTTGTTTGCTGTCATGTGAGATCCTAGGATCACATTTGATGTGTATTTGAATACCTAGCATGAGTTTTTGGGAACTAGATCTTTTTACAATTTTGTAGTTCTCAATTCTTGCATTCAAGTTCTTTCATCTTTGGTTGGAATTATTTTGGCCTAATTTAGATTAAATGTAGCAATAGCAAAATCACATTTACTATAAAAATGAACATAACTGTGTGATATTTATCTGATATAGTTTAAAAATAAAAAAGAAAACTACAGCAATCATTCGATTTAGTATTAATACATTGGGCTTTGGGATGTTTATGTGTAAAATATTAACATAAATAATTAACTAAACTCACTCAGCAAATAATAGACAACTGTCTAGAACACCGTTATTTTCTCATTTAACCTGAGGATGGCCTATCAAATAGGCTGGAAATGTTAGTTACATTTAAATAAATTTTCTCAGCAATTTAAGGTGTAGTTGGATTGTCTATTAACATAAATGTCAAAAGTATATTTTAAGTTGTGTTATGAGGGTGAACACATCCAGATTAACCAAGGCATACTTAACTGATATTCCACATTATCTGAGATGAATTGATGGAAGAGTAGTTATCAGTAAAGATACAAAAATATAATATAGTGCATTTCATTTCAAGAATCTGAGCTGATTGATATATGCAGTATTTGAAATGGGACTATAAAAATTAAACTTTTACTCTAATGACTTTTCATGACAATTGAATTTTAAGAAATTTTAATTATAATAGTCATAAAAAAGACAATACAAGATTATTATTATAAAATTAATCATTTTGTATGAAACATTCCATGTTATGTGACTTTTTGATTATCTGAAGAACTCTTGTCCACATTATCTTGGATAATCAACATACTGCTGTATTAAGAGAAGTAATTGTAATGCCTAAAAATATATTTTGTTTACCCAAAAATTATTAATTTTATTATTCACAAATTTAGTATTTAATTTGTTTTTCAAGAATAAATTCTTATTATGAAGCATTGCATATGTTCATATTAAGGTTTAACATATTCAGGAGTGAGATCATTTAACATAATTTTTTTATAAAGTAGTTATGTTTAAATATAAATTCTCTCTCTACTAGTTAGTTGTATTTGTAAATATTTATAATAATAAATTAATTATAAATAAATTAGTTATTTATAATAAACTTTAATATTACATTAATATATTAACTGTATATTAATTAAATATTCATTTGTTTAATAGTATAAGTATTAATGTAATATACAATATCTATATGTTTACATATAATGAAATTTAAATTAATTTTTAGGAGGATCAGTACAGAGCAGCTGCCATTCGTGCATTATGCAAAATAACAGATGTAAGTATTAAGTTAATTTAAATTTATTTAAAAATTTTTTTTTTATTTAGAATATTAAAATAATTTTAAATGGAAAACTGAACAAGTTTTATACAGTGGCTTTAACTGCATTATAAATACCAATAAATTGATGATGAGATATTAATAAGATGGAATTAATAACATTTTATCTGAGAAAAGTTCATTAAATAATTTGTAGAATTATATGAAAAATGAACTTATTGTAATGGGTTTAATTGATAATTTTATGATTTTCTTATTTGAATCTTTTAATTTTGGAACTTAAAACATCCACTCATTTTTATAATACTTGAATTAAGAGAATGAAAAAATTCTTGAATTATAGAGGTCTTTTTAAATAAAATCCTCATGTAAGTTTTTGAATATGCAAAATTTCTTGATATTTTTGCAGGATGTACATTTTATTGGTGAACTTTACTTAATCCAAACCAATCTTATTTGTTTTGTGAATAAATATTCTTACAAAAAATTAAAAGAAATTGTAGATTATATTTGATGAATTTATAAAATTAATGCTTACTACACATTTTAATTTAAATATACAAACTAAATACAGTATAATTTTTTTTAAAGATATGTATTTGCCTTTAGTCCTTTAAGCATTCATTACTTTGTGTAATCCTATTAATCTTAATGTATAACCCTACTAACTAATTAGACATAATTATTAGTTGAATTAGTAAAAGTGCACTGTAAGTATTTAAAAGTTTATAAAAATATTTTCTGAAATTCTTACGAGAAATACTTCATGCATTATAAGCAAACATTTTTGAAAATTTTTTAAATGTTTAAAATAAAAATTTAGTAATTTTTAGGTTTTCAATTTTAGTTGTGGTTAAGAATATTTTAAAATTTCAGATTTTTAATTTAAATATCACTATAAAATAATTTAAACAAAAATATATGGGCATGATTATAAAAGATTTTACATAATATTAATTACTATCATTATAGAGTAGTATGTTACAAGCAATAGAAAGATACATGAAACAAGCTATTGTAGATAAAAATTATGCTGTTTCTAGTGCAGCTTTAGTATCATCATTGGTAAGTTTTTAAATATTTATATAGTATTTATAAATTAAAAATAAATTTTTATTTAAAGAATTTTTATGTTTTTAGCATTTAATACAAATTAGTCCTGATGTTGTTAAGAGATGGGTAAATGAAGCTCAAGAAGCTGTTAACTCTGATAACATAATGGTTCAAGTGAGTAATTTGTTATTACAAATATAAAAATATTTTATAATTTAAATCTTATGTATAAACATTTCTAATATTGAAACATGCATTTAATTTCCCAAAAAGGTTTTTGTATTGAATAAATTGTTTTTATTCAAAATTTTAAAAATTAGTAAGTATGAATAAATAAATAAATAAATGATTTAAACAGCTACTGAAATTTTATTTGAATGGTTAAATTTAACATGTGGATCAGAAAGTAAATTTACATAGTATAAATATATAAAATTTCAAATGTTATTGATACAAACAATAAGGATTCTATTGTTTACACTTGATATTATTTGAATTGTGTGCTCAGAAGGAGTATAGGTATAATAATTCATTATGTTGATGATGTACTGAAAAACTTGGCTTGTGTGTAAATGTAAATTCATATAATTTTTGTGAGTATAATATAGATATGAGAGTTCATTAGGTGATAAACTCCAGACTTCATAACAATAGTGTGATTCTAGAACAGTATCCAGTTACCAGTAACATGGAAGATTCAGCAGTTCTGTTGGGAAATGTTGTCTATTTCTATACTTTCTTTCTTATCTTACATAATTGTACTATAAGCAAGTACATGAAAATTCAAATTTTCCTTCCTTTCTGACTTATGGAGGACTAATGATTTCTCAGCTTCAAAACATTTACTAAAAACGAAATAGAATTAGAATTAAAAAGGCTAAAAAAAACCAGTTTTTTGTAGAGAGAAAAACACTTCTTATTACTTCACACTTATCCCCAAATGCATTTTGCCAGTACATTAGCCTCCTCAATAGGGCTTATTTTTAAATATACAATACAGTTCAAATTTCCAACCATGATAAATATATGTTATTCATTATTCACTTAAGTTATTAAATTTATTAACTAAACTTTCTTTCTTGTCAAATTTTTTTAACATGTTACTTTGTATATTTTTTTTATTGGCATTTTGATAGTCCACTTTTTCCCCTCTCTTCTAATTATTAGTTTTATCTTTACACTATTTCTCAACTCTCTTGATTCAATTAAGAAATTAAGATGTCTGTCTTGGTTGTATACACAGAATATTTTATTGTAAGCTGTGCAAATGACTAAACTGTTAAAAATATTGCTTTGAAAAATAAATACAGCACCATGCAAGACAAGTTTAACTTGAGTTTCAATATTTTATGGACAATCTTTGTATATCACACACTATCACAAAAATTTGAAACTCTTAAGGCAAAAGTTAGTAATTGTCTATTTATAATCACCTGCTTTTTTACAAGATCATGTATAAAGGTTTTAACAATTAGTTTAAAATTAAAATGAATAAAGATATGCAATTTTTGATTATTATAAGTAAACTCATGATGTATGTATTATATATATATATATATATATGTATGATTTATTAAAATATTGAAATAAATTTTTGCTGCTTTTAGAACTGATGCCAATTTTTAAATGTAAACAAAATACATTATTTTTATATTAAAAATGAAATATTTAATTAATTTTATATTTAAGTTAAAACATTTTTTGTTATCCTATTTGTTATAAAATTAGATTTATTGAAATGAAGAAAAATTGTAATTTCTGAAATTTTATGATTTTTTTTTTTTTTTTTTAGTATCATGCATTAGGATTATTGTATCATATTCGGAAATCAGATAGACTGGCTGTATCAAAATTGTTGGCAAAATATAGACATTCGTCTTTGAAATCTCCTTATGCTGCTGGAATGTTGGTAAGTATTATAATCTATATTCCTCATGATGAGCTCTGCCAAAAATGGGTAAGAGAGAGAAACCCATTGTTGCACTCTGGGTCTGTCTGTATATACTACCATTGAATTGAAAATAATTGTTTTCTGTGATGAGAAAGAGAGCATCTTACAAATGTAACACTTGACACTGGGTATTCAGAGTTAAGTAGGCAGAGCATTTACAAGCATCATGGCTTCAAAATTTTATAATTATAAAATTTTGAAGCGATGATATAATTTTTTTTTTTTTTTTTGTAGATATAATGAATTGAAACAAAGATAATCAGTTAAAAAGTATATTAGAAAAAAAATAGTCATAATTTATTCTAATAGATAAAAATATTAATAATTGAGTAGAAAATTTTATATTAAAAACTAAGTATACAACTAAGTGATATTTTCTAATTTGATTTATTCTGAGTAAAATACTAGCAGAGAAAATACTATTAATTATGTAATTAATAGCATAATATTAGTTTATTTGAAAACACAAATAATTTATGATAAAGTTGCTAATAATTTATAATATAAAATTACTAATTTTTATTTAAAAATTTTACTTTTTATAATTCTATAGATACGGATAGCAAGTAAACTCATTGATGAAGAAGGAGCAGGGTTAGTAATAAAATCCAATTATGTAGATTAAAAAGGCCAGTGTAATGAGAATTAAGACATAATTAAAATAGTGTTATTGTTAATATGATGATTAAATTTATTTTTAATTAATTTTAATAATTTTTAAGTGAACTAGAGTTTTGTTAGGCATTCTTTCCCCTTGCGTAACATTGCTCCAGAGAAGGCAAGGGGGAACCACTCTGGATGTAACTTCCTCCAGGATACATCTTGGTGCGTTACTAACCACTCATTAACCTGTGCCAGGTGCTTGCCGATGTCAGGATGTTCTGATATGGCATGCAGAGAGAGAGTTTGGTTATTTGTATTGATCCAAATTATTTTATTTATAAATTTAAAATTTGGTAGTTTATTTTATAATTTAACTTCTATTTTGAAAAGTTGTCAAAATACTTTTATTCAGTCATCATTTTTTTTATTGATGTGTATAGTATACATTCTTATTATTTTATATTGAAAAAGAATTGTGTAATTTTTGTAACGTGTTAAACTTTTTAAGAATTATAATAATTTAAATCTCTAAATTTTAAGAAAATGATTTAGATATAAATGTTACCATTTTTCTCTTTAATTGGAAAGTGTATATATATAATTATATTTTATATTTCATTATATTTTAAAGTTCATAGTTTTAAAGTGTGTTTTAAAAATGTTTAGTTTTTGAACTAGACAAAATAAATTTGTTTTCTAAAAATGAGCTGTTTTAGGTTGGAATTTTTATTTCTTATAGTTTAAGTTAGTTCTTATTGAATGTTGTTATAGTTTGGAAAAAATTTTGTATAGTTTTGGGTGTTTAGGTAACTGCATAGTATATTATGTAAAGGCATGACAGTCTTATCTGGCACTAATGCTATAGATCAGGGATCGGCAACCAATGGCATAAGGGACAATTTTCAGTTGCACTTTGATTGAATAGAAATGTAAAAGTTGTATTTTAATTATTAATTACACATTTAAATGGCAGCCGTAGTTTAGTGTAGGCCATGGTATGTTAAAAATGATCTCTTGCTTGTAAATTTATATTACAGTGCCTGTGTTTATGCTATGTGTTGTCATCTACATGTGCATGTGTCTCACCTGTGAGAACATAATTCAATTAACAACTTAACTTTAAAATTCTGTATTTTTGAAGTCCATTATATCTTGACTAATTTTGATAATATATATAACAAAATTAGTAGAATCATACAGGTACTCAGAAGAACACTATAACTTAGGTTTGACACAACACTGCTGAAAGGTTGCTGACTCCTGCTATAGGTTAAGAATTGTGTTAGAAAAGAAATATGGTTTTTCTCAGAATTAGAATGCATAAGTAAACCAGTATTTTTCATATTTTTATTAATTCTCTTCCTTTTTTAATTAAAATTTTTATTTTATTTGTAATAGAATTACAAATGAAATTATTTGACTCTTGTTCTTGTTTAAAATTGTCAAATTTTTCACACAGTTATATCATTAATCTATTTTTAATTATGGATAAAATTTTGTCTCATTTTAGTCTGTTGTGTAGGGAATATTTAAATGTTTGCAGTTGCATGATTATCTTTACAGTTTATTGTAATTATTTTTATAATTTAGTTTATTTAATTTTTACATGAATGTTTTGTATAAAATTAATATCAAGTTTATTTTACAGACCAGAAAGCCCATTGTTTGAATTTATTGAAAATTGTTTACATCATAAAAGTGAAATGGTAGTTTATGAAGCTGTTCATGCCATTGTTAATTTAAAATCCACAACATCTAGAGAGCTTACACCAGCTGTTTCTGTTCTTCAATTGTTTTGTAGTTCACCAAAACCAACATTACGGTTTGCTGCTGTGAGAACACTTAATAAAGTAAGAAGAGAGCTGTTTAAATATATTTAAGATTTCTTTTGACTTATTTCAGTTTTTAAGAGCAAATTTAACTGTTTTTAATTTAAAGGTTGCAATGACTCATCCTTCAGCAGTTACTGCATGCAATTTAGATTTGGAGAATCTAATTACTGATGTCAATCGTAGCATTGCCACCCTTGCCATTACAACTCTGCTTAAAACTGGTAGTGAAAGCAGTGTTGAACGGTTGATGAAACAGATAGCATCTTTCATGTCTGAGATTTCTGATGAATTCAAAATTGTTGTAGTTCAAGCAATCAGGTAATTTATGAAGTAATTAGTTATTAATTTGAATTTTTATCAATTTTTCTATCTGAATTGTAAAATCATTTTTAATACAGGTCATTATGTCAAAAATTTCCACGTAAGCATAATGTTATGATGAATTTCTTATCATCCATGCTACGGGAGGAAGGTGGATTTGAGTATAAAAAAGCTATTGTTGATACTATTATTAATATTATTGAAGATAATCAAGATTCTAAAGAAGCTGGTTGGTATTGTTGTTAGTATTACTGATAAGATTTAAAATAAAATCTGAATAAATGATAATTTAGTAATTTAATAATTTTAGGTAATTTTTTAAATATATTTTATGTATTTTTTATTAAGGTTTATCACACTTATGTGAGTTTATTGAAGATTGTGAGCATACCAGTCTAGCTGTTTGTATATTGCATCTTCTTGGGAAAGAAGGACCATTTACTTTGCAACCTTCCAAATACATTAGATTTATATACAATCGCCTTATACTAGAGAATGCACCTGTTAGAGCAGGTAATAGACATTTTAAAAACTTTCAAACATATACGTAAATATTCTTTTACATAAGTAGAATTGATTTTTAATTATAGCCGCTGTAAGTTCACTTTCAAAATTTGGTGCACATTGTGAAGATCTTCTTCCAAATGTCATTGTTCTCTTGCAACGTTGTTTGCTGGATATGGATGATGAAGTTAGGGATCGTTCTACGTATTATCTTAGTGTTCTTAACCAAAAACAAAGATCATTAAATTTACATTATATTATGAGTGGTATGTGATTAGATAATTATTTGTGTTTTTAATAAATAATTGATAATTAATAATTAATGATAACTGATAATAATAGGACTGCAAGTTTCAATAACTGCTCTTGAAAAGTCATTGCATCAATATACATTAGAACCTTCTGAAGTTCCTTTTGATATGAAAACTGTACCTTTAGCCACACAGCCTTTAATATCTGAAGAGAAAAAACCTGGTAAATAACAATGTTTTTTGTGTTTAAAATATCAAAAAATGAAAATTTTCAAATTGTTTTTTTTTTTTTGGGTATCTTTTACAATAAAAATGTTTAATTTGTTGATAATTGTTTTGTCAGCTCAGTAATGAACTTAATATTTTAATATTGATAGATATTATATTGAAATTAAATATGTAAAATTATTTCAGAAATAATTCCTGTTGGAAGACCTGCAGAGAAAGTGTTAGCATCTAGGCAAGAATTATTTGCAGGTATGATAAAAGCTAGAAGTACAGGTATCCCTCATACAAAATGATTTTGCTATAACATGGTTCAAAAATTGGGGTAATCCCCCATACAACACTGTTTTTGGTTTTGCTCTAATACAGTTTTAGAAATCCTCTATACAAAATTTCCTAATTTTTAAGTGTAGACTCCATTATTTGATAGTTTTTTTATTCAAGTAAGCATGCGTGTTATCTCCAATTTACCCATGGATTTTAGAATATTGAAATTTTCAATTTGTTTTGTGCCTTTCGTCAGGTTTACTTTAATGGAAACTGATGTGCAATTTGTTTCTTCCTTGTTTTAGCTTTCCTATCAACCAGGTGTCATTGTCATTGCTTTTAGGTTTTAGCCCTTAGACTGTCACCTGTGTTTTCTTTTTTATAGCTTAATCTTAGTATTTATTAAAGTTTATTTAAACATTTTTGGTGAGTGTTGTTAAACTTTTTTTAACTGTAAGTATTACTTACTTATGAATGATTACTTCATTCCTAAAAATGACAAACAAAATACACTTGTATCTCTGTATTCAAGCAGTTTCCAACTTGAACAATTCAGAATTTGAACACAAATTCTGGAAAAAGTTGCTCAGTATTGGACTGAACAAATGCAACTCTCTAGAAGAAATTTTCAATTAATAATGTATTTTTATTTTGTCATTCAAAAAATTATGACAAAAATAAAAAAAATAATAATCTTGATATTTCTGATTAAGACCAACATAAAAATCCCAGATGATGACTATACTTTGTAAAAACTCTCGTTTAACTAAAATTAATATTAACGTGTCATACAGTACTTTTAATTGTGATTATTAGTTATTGATTACTTTCATAAACATATTTCTCTTAATTTTTGGAACCTAACCCCATTCTTTGTATTAGTCCTTTGTTTTGTATAGCATGAATTTGCATAACATGGCACATTTTTGGAACATAACTACTGTTTTATTGAGGGATACTTGTACATTATATTACTAATATATGTAGGTGCAAAGTAAAATATTGACTTATTTAATGATCTTATTAAATCACTTAATTTCTTAATTTTTTATCATTTAGAGCAAATGTCACTTGTGCCAGAATTAGCTAATTTAAATTTGGGTCCATTGTTTAAGTCATCACAAGCAACAGAACTAACAGAATCTGAAACTGAATATGTAGTTAAATGTATAAAACACACATTCAATGATCATATTGTTTTCCAAGTAAGTAATATGATGATATAAAAATTCATTATCTATTAATACTATATTAAGTAAAAAAAAACATTTTATTTAGTTTGATTGCACCAACACATTAAATGATCAAATATTAGAAAATGTTAAAGTACAGATGCAGCCATCTGAGGGTTTTGAAGTGTTATGTTGTATTCCATGTGAAAAGCTTACCTATAATGTACCTGGGACTACTTACACATGTGTTAGGTTACCAAGTGATCCTGTTTCTGGTAAATAATTATTTATTTTCAGAATAAAAATTTTCAGCTCAGTTTTCAGAAACACCAAAATAAAATTTGTGCATCTATAGTTACAGGTTCATTTAGTAACATTCTTAAGTATACAGTTAAAGATTGTGATCCAAATACTGGAGAGCCTGATGATGACGAAGGCTACGAGGATGAATATGTTGTAAGTAACAAAACATTTTTATTATTTAAATGTAAGCTAGTTTACAACTCTGTTACATTTATTTCTTGTTAATTATTGATGTATTTATAAGATGTATTCATTTTCTGAAATTTTTAATTAACTTGATATGAGAAAAACAATTTAAAATCCACGAAAACAATAAACAAAATAACTTTTACAATAATCCAGTAGCAGATCCAGGAGATTGCCCAGTGCAATCTCCTGGATCTGCTACTCAAGGTTTTATTGCTATTATGAGCTTATTTTTTAAACAATATACTTATATTTCTATCATTTCTTTTTAATTTTATTTTTTATTGTTGTTTTAAATTCATGTACTTTGTTCTATTACACAAATGAAAAATGCTTCTGAGACTTGCTCCTAGATCAGCTCTTGTAATTATCAATAGACAGTTATTTATTAATAAAACTTCAAAGAAAAAGATGTAACTAATAAATTTGAAAACAAATATTCCATTTCTTTTACAAATATCTTTACAAATGGGCATAAAATTTAGTATTAAACTTGAATATTAATATATCAATATTCAAGTTTATATTAGTGTGTAGGGCTAATGGTATAAACATGTTTTACAAATGCATTTGTAAAAAAAGTGATTTGGTTAATTCATAAAAAAGTATCTTTTCCCATGCAATTAAAAACTTTGTTTAATATGTTTAATATTATAGATTTATTAATGTGTGTCAAAAGTTGAGAGAGTTTGTCAGGAGTCAAATTGTTGCTCATTTTATAGCAACCCCTATGGTTAGGTCAGTCCGTTTGTATGATTTATTTTTCTGAATAGTGTGTTAGTCTAACATGTGGATTTGCAGTGCTCCGGGAGGAAAACGTGGGTTGCCACAATACTAAATCTGTCCAAAACTGAACTGTGATCCAGTTTTTTGTTGAGAGTTGCAGAGCAGCCAGAAATCAACACACAGATGTCAGTAGTGTACTGTAGAGCCTGTTTATCCTTCCAAAGTATTGTAAGATGGAGTTTAGTGTTCAGGAAAGGCTGCAAAGACATCATCAATCAAGGGCATTCAGATCATTCAAGAATATGCTAATTGCCGACATGCTGAAAAAAGTAGGTTACACCAAGGAAACTGATGTGCAAGCTTCCAAAGCCTTATTCTCCCTGTGATTATCATGTTTTTGGACATCTGAAGAAGTCAGCACTTAAAGGAACATTCCATTTGATGATGAATTTGTGTGTGTTGTTGAGAAATGGTTTCAAGAACAACAAAAGACTTAGTTCTATGACAATATCTCTAAACTAATCACAGAGTGGGACAGTTGTCTAAACACCAGTAGCTATTATTTATAATTTACTCATGTTTCCTAGAAAATATTGGTGAACTCTCTAAACTTTTTGCTCATGCTGATATAATAGCAATTTTTTTCTATTCTGTTCTTACTTATTGCACTGCTGCCCATAAAAATTGCAACGCCAAGAGAAATGTTCAGATATGCCTGAATTCTAAGCAATTTCCTACGTTGGCAAATTGGCTAGAAGATGTGAGAACAGGCAAATGATTAAAATTGCAGTACAAATATAAATCATGTGGCAATAACACCCTGGAAATAGTGTAAAAGATCACAAAGAGCTGCTGTAAAGCATTAAAATTGTTTGTTTGCAGTTCTTCCTTGCAGAAATGAGTAAATGTGTCCTGCTGAAAAGCATGGCAACCATATAACCAGATTTCAGACTTTATGGGAAGGCATATCAGAATACAAACCAATACTTCAATCTGTTCTTTGATACACATCCTTTACATTGTTTTGCCATGGCAGGCATTCAAATATTGATGATGGTTATACTGTGCTGTGAAACTAACCACAGTAGATACTGTGTCCTGTTTGCATGTGATTCACCAATGATTGCCACATGATGTACAAAATCGTTGCTTTTGGAAGATGTGGATGGGCAATGTGCAAATAATGTTGCCAGATTGTGGATTTTTTTATACAATCAGAATAATCAAAAGTACTATTAGCTTGCACTGTTATTGGTTAATTTTGTCACAGCTGAACTTCTACTGTAGAGTACTAAAATTTTGATTTATGAACAGTTCACACTTTTGTTCACAATTATATTTTTTCAAACGAACAATTTGTTAATAAGAAATCTGATATCACTGAAATGTTAAACACAAACCTTTCTTTTTCAGCAGAATAAGATTTATTTCACAAAAGTTTTCAGTTTCTTTAATAGGCCACCTTTAAGCTACAACTATATCAAAGCAATTGTGTTAACAAGACAAAAATAGAAATGAAACACTTTCAAAATGAACATGTACACAGTGCGGCAATTATATTCCGGGACTGGATCTATAAAAATGAAACAAAACAATTTTATTCAAATCCTTTTATTAAATTATTCAAAATACTCTCCTCCTGCTTCAATACACTTTTTACAGCGATTCAATAGTGATTCAAATGCCTGCTCAAGCTCAATTTTCGGTATTGCCTCTAATATGCGCGTAGACTCTCTTTGGATGGTTTCAATATCATTAAAAATGCATCCTTTCAACTTCATTTTCATTTTTGGAAATAAAGAGAAGTCACATGGTGCTAAATCGGGGGAATACGGCGAATGATTCAACACACAGACTTGATTTCGTGCCAAAAATTGACGAACAATCAATGATGTGTGACTCGGTGCACTATCGTGTAACAAACACCAGTCATCAGAATTGCGATATTCTGGTCGAATTCGACGAATTCTTCTCATTAATCGTTGTAAAACTCCCAAGTAGAAAGCAACAGTAACTGTTTGACCCTGTGGGACGAACTCACGGTGGATGATGCCTTTGCTATCGAAGAAAACAATGAACATCGTCTTGATTTTTGATGGAACTTTTCGTGTTTTCTTGGCTTGAAGTGATGATTTTGACTTCCATTCGGCACTTTGTCGTTTTGTTTGTGGGTCATATTGAAAACACCAGGTCTCGTCATCAGTAACAATTGATTTGAGGAAGGTTGAGCTGTTATTCGCTGCTCGTACAATCTCTCTGGAATGTTCTAGTCTCATCAATTTTTGCTCTTTGGTTAGTGTGTGCGGAACAAATTTAGCACAGACCTTTGTTTTGCCCAGATCTTCTTTAAGAATTTGTCGTATTGTCTCTTTGTTAATGTTTAATGCCTGTTCCATCATTCTCAGTGTTGCATTGCGATCGTTGGATACAAATTCTTGCACTTTTTGAATCGAATCTGCTGTTCGAATTGTTATTGGCCTTCCCACACGTTTGTCGTCCTCCAGTGATTGTCTGCCTTCCAAAAATTGCTTGTGCCACTCAAAAGTCTTTGACCGTGATAAACACTCACTTCTATACACTTTTTGCATCATTTTGAACGTTTCTGTGGCACTTGTGCCAAGTTTAGTGTGAAATTTAATAACAGCACGTTGTTCCATTATTGTTTTCCGACACGTAACAAAATAAACTGATAAACAAAATATCAAAAACAATGATAAATGTCAACCGATTTAAATAAAAGTTTTAGGTTATGTTCATATATGTCCAAACTTCATATGACATAAAATTTAAACAGATGTTGCTACTGGTTGCTGAGATATAGCTTCAGTCCCGGAATTTAATTGCCGCACTGTGTATATTTCAAAAAAAGTTTTTTTAAATATATTCAATAATGCAATATTCTCCAAGAGGAGAACCTGTCTAATTCAAATATTAAAGTAATATTCAGGTGTGTAATGTACAAAATAATAAATATATATGTACTAGCAGATAGGCCCAGCGTTGCTCAGGCAAAAGTAATGATAGCGATAATTAAGATTATTAAGTTTTAGTCACAAAAAAAGAGTAATTTCATCAACAAACTAAGTATTTCGAAAGAAAGGCCAAATTTGAAAATCAAATGTTCTAATATTGTTCGATCTTCACGACGTGTTCTGATTATATTGTTCGATTTTCATCGAATGTTCTAAAGAAGAAAGGTCGAGAAAAACCAAACTAATCTGTTTAAATTTGAAAATCGAATATGTTCTAACATATTACTCTTTTTCTTTTTTCTTTTTTTCCAGAGCCCATAAATCTTGCACATCGCTTTCTTTTGTTCTCCATTGTTACTTAACACTTCCATTGTTGACACTTCCATTGTTACTTAACACTATCATTGTTACTTAACACTTTGGTACTTAACTCTAACATGACCAATTAGAGAGTAAAAGGCATATAAACAAGAAATTCAAAGCCAAGAAAGCCTCCCATAGACTTAATATAGGAAGGTGGTTTCCCGGGAATATTTGACTAGAGATGAACTGATTTCTCGGTGTACAGTCAGACAACCTGAACAAAAGCCAATCCAAGTAATTCTATTGTGAACATTTATTAAATCTTACATATTTGGAAATAAAAAATAAGTATCACTTGTCACACCGGGGAGCCGCCGCCATGACAGCGCGTGTAACTTGACACTTCCCTGTCATAAATCACAAATTTGAACGTAAACATCTGGCCTTCTACTGCAGCTAGAATGACGCTGTCTGTTTTGATAGACGTAAAAACACTTCAAGTTTGTAATCAGTATGTTAAACAATACAATTTTTTAAATTTATTTTTTAAAATGAAAATACTTCAAACTTTTGACTTTTTAAAAATTTTTTTCTTCTCAATTATGTAAAAATATACGATAATCAGAGAGACTGAAGTGTTTGTAGACAAAATAAAAAGAAAGCACGTGTCTAGGGAAAAAAATTACGAAAAATATGGCAATTTTAAATTATTTTACAAAAAATCCAAGCCTCGAGGTTTGTTAATTAAAAATAAATTATGTTGTCATCGGGTTAAATTTGGTACCCTAACTGTGTACCAAATTTCAACTTTCAACTCCTAATTGTTTTAGTGAAAATTAAGATTATTACGTTACAGTCAACCTTACCCGTTTTAGCAGAATGCAAGAATTGGGTCCTCCCTGTTTCTAGACTAATTACAGAATTTTTAGATAGGTCTAAAAATATGTTCGATTTCCCGCAAGAACAAAAAAAACTGCATCTGCATCTTGCACGTCTCTTTCTCTTAACAATTCCATTGTTACTTAACACTTCCATTGTTGATGGAAGTGTTAAGCCTTAATCCTGTCCCTCTCCCCATGAGGAGGTATTTCGAAAAATCTCTTCTTAGTGTGTGTTCTCGTGATGTACCCTAACTGTGTACCAAATTTCAACTTTCAACTCCTAACCGTTTGGGCTCTGCACTGATTATTATTATTATTAACTTGTCTCGATTATATATATAGATAAGCTGAAAACATTTGTGAAATAAATCTTTTTCTGCTAGAAAGGAAAGGTGTTGGTTTATGTTTGACTTCGATATTTCAGTTTGTAAACCCTTCAGTGAAATTCTAAAACAATTTTTTAAATACAAGTTTTCTACTAAACTGTTTTATTAATATTGTGTTTGTTTTAATTGATAAACACTTTAAAATATCTTGAAGATTTAAAATTAAAAATAAAAGCAATTTTCAATTTTTCTGATGTTACATGTTATATTTGCACACTTAATACACACAAACTTCCATACATTAAATTCTATTTTTGTAACTATTTACATAAAACTAACAAAACAAAACTGAATCAGCCATATTGATATTCAAGATCTTTGAGCACTTAAATAAAATTCAAAAATATAACTTTTTTGAATAACTAAGAATGACTTACAATTTATCCTACTTTATCAGATTCTGAGACTTTTCCAATATTTTTTGTATAATTGTATAATTTCTTACAAAATAAGTTTTTGTTCACTTTTATCTGGTATTTGTATTTATAAGCAAACCTTGATGAATTTTTTAAAATGAATTATTGATATATTTTTATATTTTATAAATTTGCTACTTTCACAATGACTATATTTATTTTTTTAATGTATATAATGATGATGATTCTGTAGATCTATCTATTAATTGTTCATTTTTATGAAACTGAAATTTTTTCTAATTTTCTATTAGTGTTTTTTAATTGTTTTTGAACACAGAAAAGAACAACAATTTTTATTAAATACAATTTCTAGAGAAAGATGATATGCACTTGGCAGTTACACAAATTATTTCTAGAACCAGAGTAAAACAAAGAAAACTTTTCTAAACAATGTAATAACTCTAATTCAGTCATATAAACAAATTTAAGCATAAAGTATCAATGCATACTACAGTATGCTAATATATCTTAATAATATGCACTAACAATAATCATTTCATTTCACATGAGAAACAATACAAATCCAAAATGTTGATAAAATGGAATGAATAAAGTAAGGTATGCACTTTGGTTGTGACAAGATCATTCACATTGTGAACTGACAGTGCTTCTGGTTGTACAAACTGGTAATATTTCAAGCCAGTTACCAATTTGGCAATGATTTTTTTCAAGCTAGTGATTTTTTTTCTATACTATAAATTTATTCAAGATTTTTTTTGAAATTTCTTTTAAACAGGGACAGAATTTGGCCTAGGAAAAGTAGATAATTATGATTGCCTAGGGTCAGGATCTGGAAGGAGCCTGTAAATTGATTTCTAAACTTTCAAATTCAATTATAAAAAAATAAATGATTAGTGAACAAAGTGAATATTCTTTAAACCAGAATGTGCTTTCAGGCTTTCATTTGTTACAAACATCTGTAGAGTATGGAAAGAAGCAAGTATCAGATCTGTTGAAAAATTATGGTATTGGATCATATCAGCAGAATTCAGTATTGTATCATGTCTAAATATTCTTCCAAAAGATTGGTGCTTATATTGAATCAAATGTAATTACAGAAATGAGGATATGGTGTCAATGGAACTTGCTGACATGAGGAATCTTAGTGGTTCTGTCACACTAATGAATGAGAGGACAGATATACCCTGCACTTGGCACTAAATGATCATGCAGCCACTTCAAGCACCTTGACTCAATAGTTTGCACCAGTGTCCACACATACTGTTAAATGTCATCTCAGCATTGGAGCATTTTTTCTAGGCTGCCATTGACTCTACAACATAAACAGTTATGAATGAATGGATGGAAGCACATTATTTTTTTCAGGTGAATATTGCTTCAGTATGCTAATGCAGTACCACGATGGGCAAATCTGTCTTGCAGTACCATCGAAACAGGCTTATTGAGACATACATACATAATTTGGTGCCATACCAATCTGGTACCTAGTATTGTAGTATGAGTGTCATTGGATTCACTTCCACTTGTATCTCATATGCATTACCTGTACTATACTTTGACCAACAAGCATTATATCAATGAAGCATTGGAGCCTGAGGAACTAGTGTTGGTAAATAGCACCAGAGAGGCCCTGAAGGTAAGGTACTAACCTTACTTTCAGGATCTCTGGTGCTATTTATCAACATAACAATGCACAACCACATGTGATATGCAATGTCCAGCAATTTCTGGATAGTTACCATCTTCCATATACTTGACCTGCACATTCAGGGGATTTGTTGCCCATAGAACAAATCTGGTCAATGATCTCATAATGACTAGCAAACCAGACACCACCAGCTGCAACTACAGAGCTTTGGCAATAAACTGAAACTATGTATACTTCCCTAAACACACATAAAACAACTCTCCTCTCATTGCCAGAGCAAGTAGTAGTATATTGTTGCCCAGAGTGGTTACACAAGATACTGAATAAGTCATACTCTGGAAGTATAAATAAGTAGTTTGTATTTTTAATCATTTTATCCTTGTAGCATAAGCTATGTATTTTATACATGTGGTTTTGTTATCTCTAGTTGTTTTTGTTGTTGCATTTTTTTATGGCCAGCAATGTCTTTAATGATTACAATTACAGCATTGATAAACTATTTCTACTTCCTTAAATAAAAAAAAATGATCAATTAATTTTAAAAAGTTTAACTCTAAATGATGATCAAAGATTGTCTTTAAAATTTCAAATCTAATCAAAAGATGTCTTTTAATCAGTTGGAAGATTTAGAAGTCTCTATTGCCGATCATGTGCAAAGAATTTTGAAACCAAACTTTGGAGCATGTTGGGATGAAATGGGACCTAGTAATGAATTAGAAGATACTTATGCTCTTACAGCTACAAAAACAATTGAAGGTATTAAATTATATTCCTTTTATAAATAAAATGTTAATGTTATAATTCTTTGGTAAGACTCTAATATTAAAAACAATTTTCAGATTGTAGTATATTTAAATTATATTTAATCTTCATATCAAAATATTTTAACAAATGCAATTTCACAGTTATAGGAGTAATTAATCTTTATTTAGTATCTCAATAATATATAACTACACTTAACAACAACTGAATACACCATATTGGTCCAAATATAAGTTAACGCTCAATTTTGGGAACTTTGTTTGCTCTTTGAAAAAAATTTGATTTATCGCTTTCATTGTCATTGTTCCTGTTTCCTATTTCATTACCATCACAGTCTTTGTTTCCTTGAACGGTATAACATTCTCTGTTCAGTCCAAATTGTCGGTAACAACATTAATTAAAGCCCTTTATCTAAAGCCAGTAATATTTCATAATTCTACTGTTGTTGTAACTTTTGCAAGAATATATGAAATTATTACTTTTTATCTAGGCAATTGATTATGGAAATTAGTTATGTTCAATTACATTTTTTTTTCTTTTCAAAATTACTTTAGTTAAAAATAAATTTTTTTTAAAATTTGTATTTACAAGTCCTGAAAATCAGTCAGCATAAATGAATTTTGGATTGCTTTCTTAGTGACGTTTATAAATTACATTTAAATTGAACTATACTTAGTTGAACAGAAATTGTATTCAAAGGATTTGTTTTACAGAAAAAAATATATGTATACCTAAAAGTGACAAATTGTAACTTATTGCTTATTTTCCATTGATATCAATAATAATAAAGTTATTAAAGTCTAAATATATAAATTTATGTATTTAGATATGATTATAATTACAACAGAATAAATTTCACGGTAAATTATCAGTAACCTTTCTCAAATTTTTGATTAGTGGAGACTCCTATGAATAAAACTTTAGTTGATTGTGGAGTCCCAATGTGAGAAACCTGCAGGCCTAACAAGTAACTAACTAATAAATAATATTCCTAAATAATATAAATTAAGTATGAATATTTTAAAATGTTCTTGGTTAGATTGTTTTTTTTTTTTTTTTTTTGTTTTATCCACTAGAGTTTGATTGTTGTTTTTGTATATCCTGTGTACCTTGTTACATTTTGCTTTAAATATTCCTTAATATTCATTTCATTATTTAAAATAATTGAATGTACAGTACAAGTATATTATTTCATTTCTTAAAATTTTGTTTATTAATATCGGTAAACCTCGTATCAATATACCTAACTACTCAAATACAAATCGAAATGTTCCTAAACAAGTTATGGGTGAGTTAGGAAATCATTCCAGTCCCACAAAAGTCAAATGACTATTAACTGAGGAGGGGATATGCTGAAAAAAAATGTTTTGAAAGAGTTAAATAAGACTCACACCCATTGAAGGGTTAATATACTTATTTAGTATAACTATTTAGAAATATATATAATTTTTTGTGTGTGGAACTTTTATTTATTTTATTTGATTGGTTGAATTCAAATAGTTTTAAAATTTAATCTTGAAGAAGCTTTAGATGATTTAAAACAAACATAGTTGTTATTTTATCCTAACTTCAATTAACACATTAATTTGTTTCTCTACGATTATGTGTTAATATTTTTTATCTGTAAACAGATTTTTCTCTCAACTATTCCATTTTTATAACACAGGTTTAGTTACTCAAATGAACTAATACTAGAGATGGAATGAAAAAAATTGAAAAGATTTCAGAGTAAATCACAATTTTTAAAATGCGCTTATCCATCCCTCCAAGATTTTAGCTCTGATTCTTTAAAAATTTTGTTAATAACTGTGAATTTTTTAGATGCGTATTTTGGCTATACTGTAAAATTGGAAATTGTTTCTTGCTATATTTAATACAATTTATTATATTAGCTGAATGATTATGCTAAGATGTTGTATAACTCGAGTTTAAATAACGTATTTTTTTTAATGCCGATTTTCATATTTATTTGTTGTAAAGATCAAAATAGTTTGTCAGCTTCTTTTATTTCTTTACTGTTTTTGGAGTTCTTAATTCAGATACTTAAATGGAATTCTTTGCCTAATTTTTTTAAACTTTGGCTTTTTGCTATATTTGATATTGAAAATATGGAAATATATTTGTATTGGACATTATGATTTTCCTGTTCATTATTACAGGATCAAACATAAGTAACCAAAAATTCTTATGTTAAGAGTAGCTAGTAGGGCTGAGCTAAACCAGAATTTTGATAAATACTGAAACCAATAACATATTGACTTTTGTCAGCAATGTTTCATGAATATCAGTAATTTGGTATTTGTTAATTATAATCATCAACTCTACTTCTTTCGACATAATAATTTCCTCAGCTGTCAGAAAATTGCAGTAGTGTTAAAAATTCTGGAAGAGAGGTTTCTAGGGGTTACCAGCATATCAAACAAACAAGATGTGGAGTATATGTTAAACACAGAATTTAAAAATTAGTTCTCTCCTGGAAGTACATGTATCCCTTGATGTTACTGTTTATATCAAAATTGTGTTAATCAAATACAGCAATACTTCGGTACTCAACCAAACAATCACCACCCACTAGAACAAATTTTCAGTTAATGACAAAATTAAAATACGGTCGACTCGGCATAAGCCGACACCCCAAGGGGAAGTGGAAATGTGTCGAGTTATCCGACGTGACGACTAAAGCGAAGTTGGAAAAAAACCACAAAATTACAATTAATAAAATACAGTAGTGTGTTATACAGTATAGTACACAGTATACATTAGTACAGTACTGTACACAGTATACAGTAGTATAGGCTTACAATACATTGTGTCCTCCATTTATAATTACTCTGTAGATGAAAAACTGAAATATTCGTGTAGTGTTGTTTGTTTCGAGCACTTAACCGTCTCGACTTTCTTTTTCAACAATCACGAATGCCTCGAAAACATCGTCTTCGCAATTGTCAATTGTTGGCAAGTAACGTATAAGGATTCTTAATGCCTCTGGTGTGAGAAAATGCAAAATTGGATTCTGGTGTGACGTTGATGTAGATTGTATATTTTCTTTTTGTTTATCTGTTATTATTTTATACAAAAAATACACAAAACGTTAAGGCATTTTCATTAATATGTATGTATGTATATATATATATATTAATAATAATAATAATAATATATTAATTATATATTAATAAATAAATCGACTCCCCTCCTGAAAAAAAAGAAATGAGTTTGCACCACACGTGCAGAGTGAATTCATTTTTTCAGGAGGGGTGACAACTTATCGGAGTGTGGGACGGCAAAAGTGTGTCGAGTAAACCGGAGTTTTTTAACGTTAATGCCTACGTAAGTCGGCCGGGACCACAGAAAAGTGACTACTTAACCGACAGTGTCGAGTTATCCGGGCGTCGACTTATGCGGATTCGACTATTTGTTATCTGTAAAAAGTTTTCTATGATAAAAAATGAATAACTTAATTTAAAAATAAAATGAAACTGTAGTGCCTACCTTTGTCAAACAAAATTATACTCTATCCCAGTTTGTTTGTGTTATGCATTAGGTGGGAAAAAAATCATCATGTTTGTGACACTCTAAGGGTAAATTCATAAAGTCGAAAGAGTTAAATGAGAATGACGACGTCATTATTCTTACTTTCATTAGACATTTTGACCAATTCGTTTCCAACAAAATGGCAGTTCCTAAAATTGAAGATATGAATATTGCTAGTGCAGTCTTATCCAAAATATTTTTCTTAGAAATAACTGTCCTCCTGAAACAATCTATCATTTCACATTTTAATCCAAAATTTAAACACACTAATAGATTTAGATACATTAATATCACCGGGCGCCATTTTCTTAATGAATTAAACTGACGCTTTCCTTTGTGAATTTTGTTTGAAACATCATCAATATCATGTGCACCGAATGGAATTTGTACTTTATGACCGACTTGTTAGTAATGTGTTTAACTTTACAAACATACCCCAAGATTTGTTTACTGTTTATGTAGCATTATATCCTTTATGAAACCTAAAAAGCATACATATGTATTTTATCTGCAGACATTCTTTCCAGTGTTAATCAAATTCCATGTTAAGGTTAATACAGGTATCACTTGCTTATCATTTAGTACTAAAGCCCTGATTATATATTTTTTTTTTTTCAGATGCTGTAAAGAACATAATTCTGTTTCTTGGAATGCAGCCATGCGAAAGATCGGATAAAGTTCCGGAAGGAAAAAGTTCTCATACGCTTTTTCTCGCCGGTATATACAGAGGTGGCAGCGATGTCTTAGTGAGATCTAAGTTGGCAGTAAGTGTGGACGGCGTGACTATGAACTTGGCGGTGAGGAGCACGAATCCCAATGCCAGCGAAGTGGTCGCTTCGGCGATCGGTTAAGGAAAAGTGCCAGTTTAAATTGCCTCGAGGACAATTTTGTGAAATATTGGGATCAAAACTAAAGTGTAAGATTGACCGGTCGTCTGTCTTTGAGGAAGACAGACTGTTCTATAAATATCCAACTCCCAAAAATTTTATTATTGCAGATTATATTGCCAATTTATTAATAATTTATTATTATTGAATTTTTCGATGTGTAATACAGGGCATTTTTTCTCTTTTCAAGATTGGAATTATTCTTTTAGAGTAATTGGATGCAAATTTCATCTTACAGAACTGAACAGATCAGATTTTGCACAAAGATCATTTTGATTTCATTTTGTTTTTTTTAAATCTCCATTTAATAATGTGCTATTACACATCAGAAAGCCATTATATATAATTAGTTTCAAATTATGGAATAAAGTGAAATTAAGTATGAAACGAATTGTTTTAAAAACTTGTTTATTTTTTCACTTACATGATTGTCTTTTCTATATAAAAAAATTCAGAATAAACTAAAAATAATTTTTATTGACAATAATGTCGAGATTTTAACACATTGTAAAAATATATACCAGATTACTTTGTTTTACAATTAAATTATTGGCAGATAGTTTTTATGCTCCAATTTAGTCTTGTCGTAGCCGCAGAGCTATTTGATTCTTCCATCTTTGAATCAAAAGTTTTGTATCCCTATATACAATCTTTATTATACAAATTAGCGTCAAGATGACCTTTAAAAGACAATATAAATTCACAGAGTGTTTTTTTTTTAAATAGGAAAATGTAAAAATACTTACCATAGCAATAAAAAGATAAAATACAACTTTCCAGTTAAAATTGGTTTGAATAACAGAAATAACGGTCTGTTGAAAAATTTATTGGACGGTTAGAATTACGTATTTTCGTACGAAACAGACGGTACTAATTATTAATTTACCTGACCAATTGCCGCTCCCACGCTTCCGGTTCCGTCGATGATTCCTATCACGGTGGATAAAGATTCTTTATCGCTAAATTCTTTCTGACGACCCAGGTCGGCCGAAATGGCAGTACTTATCAAATTAGAAGCACCCCCGATGAAGAAGCCCATTACGCTCATAAGGAAGACGTTTATTATCTTGTTTGCGGGAGAAACTGTTTACGATAAATCGTCGTGTGAAGCTTCCGCATCTATTACGAATTTATAATTTAACGGCTTACCGTAATATAAATACAGCGATCCGGGACTTAGTAATAACAAAAATCCGACGACGGGCGATCGGGTGCCTAATTTGTCCTGCATACAAAAATATCGAGATTTACAGAAAATGCAGATAGAAATAATTCAATTTTCATTTTTAAATAAACTCACAGAAATGATTCCACCTATGATGCTACCTAAGAAAAGATTTTTATTAATTATTATAAGAAAGCTTTTTTAAAAATTAAGTAAGTAAAAAATCTTTCACATATTTACCAATTATTCCACCAATGTCGTACCACACCGACAAGCTGTCCGCTTCGGCTTCTTCCCAACCGTAAGCTTTTTGTAAATAGTACGGAAGCCAAAAGAAAAACGAATAATTTACCATTTTTAAACACGCATAGGACAAGGAATACTGTAAAGAATGGATGACATTATTATTGCTGCAGTAAAATAAGGAATCCACTTATTATTTTAGCTATTTACAGGTAGAACGCCAGGAAGTAAGAAAGCTTTGAAAAAATTTATAGCCTTTGGTTTCCTAATTTGAAGACTTTCGTCTTGCAACAAGAAAGCCGAATCTTCGTTAATTGCCGCACACTCTGGATTTAATAATGGTTCTTTATCTGTGTTTTTAGTTTCTCCTTCTTCTGGTTCAGGTAAACCTAACGTAAATTGAATTTTAATTATATCATTGATTTAAAAAGTGCAGAATCTGCTAATTAATAAGCTTTTTTTTTTTACCAACTTCTCTTGGTGATGAAACTATACTGAAATAAACAATGATTCCTCCAGCAAAAGTCATAGCAGCAGGTATTAAGAAAGCATACTAAAAATAAAAATTTCTTCCGATTAACGCTAAATGTTTACTTTTAAAATTGCGTTCAAATAAATTATATTACCTCGTAGCCGTAATGTAATACCGCTGCTGCAATATAAGCTCCCATTATGTTTCCGACGGAAGGCGAAGAACCCCAAAATCCCATAACTAAACCTCGACTTAAGAAATATTTAAAAAATAAGTTAATATATACAATTTGCTTGTCACTATTTAAAAAAAAATATATACATATATATTACCTTGATTTTCCAAACCAGTTACCTATGATTGCTACCACAGTAGGCCATCCTGTAGATTGCAGCAGACCTGTTATAGCCCAGAATATGATATACCAGTAGTAGTTATAAATATGTAGCCATTCACTAACTGTACCAAACATGAAAACCTAATGGGGAGAAAATAATAAAAGGATTTTGATGATTTAAAGTTTTCACGATCGAATGGAATTTTGCCCAAATTCAGTGATCCAAAATAAAAGACAAATGCAGAAATTCTAAGTTCAAGGGGAAAAAAAAATATTCCTAATACAATAGACTTATTCCTTAATGCAAAACAAATTTATTTTTGTAGTAATACATGTAAATAGTGTAATCAGAAAGTCACACAATCCAAGAATATAGAATTGCATACACGTTCAGTTTTCTTACTAGGGCTTATGTATTTCTGATGGTATCAATATTCTATTAATCACGTGCATAATTTGCAATGGCGGTGATTACGTGAAAGGTAAATACTGCGCTGTTATGGAATCTAAGTAGGCGAGGGCGTGACGGTTTTAACAGTGTATTATCTTCATTGTTGAACGTGCAGTCACATTTATACTACTATCATAGAATTTACGTGTACAGTAATGGTGTAGTGGTATCCAAACAAGTTAACCATCAGACCCCTTTACAAGTTTGAGATAGGCAATAATCTTGTTAGAAGTGACCAACTGAGCATACTCAGAGAAGAGAAGATAATGAATGTGTATGCAACAATGTCAATCTGACAAAATCTCTCTGGCAACTTGCTAGCCAGAGCAGGTTGTTATACAAAAGTACACAGAAACTTGATGACTGGTACTGCATAGATGGAACAAGGTTCCATTTGAATAGCTACGTCAATGCGATCTGCAGAATATCCAAATATGAAAAGGTTGGTGCACTATGAATCTTCCATGACTCTGAACGGTGACCGGTGACGCTGTTCTCGAAGAAATAGCAAGTGCCGTGGTTCCAGGAGGATAATGCCAGTGTGTTTGTCTATGGCATGCTGCCATGCTGTGCAGTGAAATGTCACGCTTATTGTGTACTTTATAATGGACACTAAAATCTTGTTTGTTAATTATTATTGAATGGCCAGCCATCTTCACTTAATATTTTGTGTGTTCTCAAGTTACAAACTGTGAAAGTTTTGCTCAGATCTGCACTCTCCTTGTCAGTAAATATGAAGATCATTCAAAAAGAAATGAGCCAGAGGCTGGAATGTGAAAACCGATGACAGAATTGTAATATCGTTGTGTGTAAGAATGTATGGTTCTAACAACAGCACGGAGGATCACAGCCCGCCGCTAGAGGGTCACGGGTGCATACCACATGACTACAAAGCTAGCAGAAGCACGCGTCAATCGTTCACCACGGTCAGTCGTGTTGTAAACAATGAAATGGAGGCGTCAAAAGAAGAGCAAAGAGGAGGTGTTCGTTTTCTGAGGGCGGAAGGAGTAGGGGGAATAGACATTCGTCGAAGATTGTCACAAGTGTACGGTGAACACTGCATGTCCCTTGCAACGGTCAAGGCATGGCACAAGCGCTTCGGGGAAGGGCGGGTGTCGTTAGCCGACGATGCACGGTCACGAACACCACACCGCATTACCGATGACATTGTCAGCTGGTTGATGGAGTCATTACCCGGGACCACCGAGCGAAAGGCAAACGATTCACCTCAGACGACAACATCCAGCAGTACGTTCAGAACTGGTCGACAATTCAGTCCCGGGACTTTTATCGCCTTGTGTCACAGTGGGACAAGTGCCTCAACAGTCAAGGCCAATACTTCTGACATACAGGTAAGGGTTTCTGTTCCTAGGCCTCCAGCTCGTTTCTTTTTGAATGATCCTCATATAAATAAAATTTTCAATAGATCATCATTAGTCCTAATTTTGTCCACTTGTTGAATAAAGGCCTTTCTCGTGATCTTCCGCTCGTCTCGGTCCTCAAAATTCTCCAAGGATGCCAGCTGTCCATTGAATCTCATCTTTCCATCTAGCTCTAACTTACCTCTCAAGTGCTTCCTATCTCTTGGGAAGTATTAAAATCAGAACAGAGTAAAACTTTGATTCCTGTTCACCCATTGTCTGTTCTGGCCACGGCCACTTCAATTCTTTTGTGCTTCGTAATATCTGTGACCTTGTTTTTGATAGGAAAAGTAACAAATGGATATTCTCTCTGAGAGTGATTCACACGACACATTGATTATCTTCATTTGGGTAGTTTATTCTTTGTCAGTGACCATGTTTTACTATCCTAATATCTTCAAAGCTCTTGTTTTTTTATTCTCTTTCTGATGTGCTTAATTTCTATCTAATATCTTTTGACAGATATAGAACTAACTACAATTGTATGTAGATATCTGTTGTTACCTGTGTTGAAAAGCTGTTCAAATTTTCAAGAGTATTTTTCATGAAATCATTAAAGGCATAATGCACACGTAGAGAAAATAAATGAAGGCTATGTAACTCCTATTTCAAAAGATATCAATGCAAAGTGTCTGATAATCCTCTTTTCTCTATTTAAACACCAACTATGAATTGTTATATAGTCCTTTTTGTTTTAATAGTTTCTCTAAAAAAAATCATAAAAAGTACTAACATATAAACACTTGCATTTCCATCTACAATGAACTGCTAACTGAATGCTTTGGATGATACAAATATGCAGTTTTTCATATATTCAACAGCCACCTACTAGTTGTGGTTGTTCACAAGAAATGATGTTATTTTTCAACAAACCATAATTTACTCATGAAAAAGAATTCAGTTATTTGATAGAAAAGTTCAAATACTTACATTAACCTCAATACAGTTGGATTTAGCTTTGGCACTTAAATTAGAATCTGTTATATTTTCACATGGTATGGAAAAACAAATATGCACGATCGCCTCAATACACGTATCCCTCGATTAACGTGGGATTTGATCGTCGCAATTATTTCGCAGTATTAATCCCTTTATATAATCGGCACAAATTTTAATCGACGTGCCTCGAAATTTACCGAGAAAAACACACGCAAGCCTCGAGTCGAGGAGTATTTTTGGAATCGGAAAGAAAATCACGAGCGCGATGTCGTCGTTCCTTCCACGATGCATCCCTGCTCCCGGAGTCCGAGAACCTGCCAGTTAATTCCCCGCCAACATTAAAAACAGGTATATTACAAGCTCCGTTATTCCATTATTCATAAATTTTAGTCTGCCGATCAAAACGTGCTTGTTTGCCAAGGTCTAAAAAGTCATTTTGCTTTTTATCTTAACACAAATTCTACTGTAACAACAAACACTGTTCAGAGGATTCTTTGATAACTTTTCTCTAGCACCGGTAACTAATACAGATACAACCATTTATTTAACATTTACTTTGCATTCTTTTTTTTATTTTTTCCTAAAAGAGAAAGTACTGTATTCATGGACAAATTGTAATTTTTAACTATTGATTATGATGGTTAATGCAATTAATCATCATAACTGTGTGTTCATATTACGAAAAAAAATTTACTACTTTTGTAGAGGTCAGTTTAATTTTTTGAATTACAAAAATGAGACCATACTTGGAAGACAATTCATATTTTTAAACAAATAGTTTACTGAAATCATAATTATTGCTTTATGACTATTTGTGTCATTCTTTTCTACTGTAATTAACTATACATCTACAATAGTCTTTTATTCTGACAAAGATATTTGTTGATTGATTTTAAGAGTATAGATGTGTGTCATATAATGTAAAATGTTTGAGCTCAAATTCTCTAGTTAAAAATAACCCACTGTCCATTAGTTTATTTATAAAATTGATCCCTTAGTACATTTTCTGAACTTCTTACAATCCAAATGTATATTAAATGAAAAAAACCATCTCTTGCTTTAGGATGTTCTCTAAATGCAGCCCTAAAATTAAGCAAATACTCCATACTTACACTTTTACAAAATTGATTTTATCTCAATGTTTATCATCCTCTTATTTAAAATGTAAAATTTATAAGATTAAGATGAATTAATATTGTTGAGTTGTTAATCATTATACATGTACTCAGTTATTATTTCAACTTCCAAGAAAATTCTTTTGCTATTGTGAAAAAAACAATTTGTTATATGCGGTAGTGTGTTGGTAAATTTTTAACAATTTGTTAGCTTCGGGGATGCAGGGAGAGAGTAAGAGGAAGAAGGATAAATGAGTAAAACAAGTATTTCCAAAATATTTCTAGAAATTCTATATTGTTGTTATAAAAAGATTTTCATTAATATTTTTATATCAAACTAAATTTAAGAATTTTTCTTAAAGTTCTGAAAACAGACACTGTATTTTTAAAAACATAAATAGAAGTCGTGGGTTTTAATATGTTAAATACTTTATCCTTCGTCTATCCGTTCGAGAATTTTAATAACTGGCTCTTGCGAGCCGATCCCGACGTGCCCCTGGTTATTCGCAATAGAAAGGAAAAAGTATTGATCTCAAGATTGAACTTTCTTCCACAATAAACAGAACTAGAATTAAAAGAATTATCTAGAAGAAAATTCAAATTTAAGAAAACAGCTGTGTTGTCAATTTTAGTCCCCCTCCTCAATTTTTGAAAATAAAGTGTTATTTACACACATGGCCTTACTTGTGCCAACTTGTTTTGGCTTATATTGCTACAGTAACTATTAAAACAAAATGCTTCTGAGTTTTTTTAGGCATTTTATTTCTGTTTCCTTGAATTAGAATTAGAATTTTGAGAAAACAGTTTGCAAAGTGTATGCTTTTAGGCTTAAAAAAGACATCTGTAGATTGACATTCCACAAAAAACTTTCCATTGCTATTAGATAGGGGACTATTATTAAATAAAAAAAAACATTTGTCAGAAGTTAAGATTTAAAATATGATCTTGGTGTGGTCGCTAGGGTTTGCCAACTCGGTGGGTCGGAAATCCGGGAGTACTCTCGAATGCGGCACCCTACCTAAAAGTACAAAAACCCAAGCTATTTAAACCCCATAACCCAGTGGACAGTTAAACAATAAATAAACTAACTGTGGGATTTAAACTTCGGCTTCTAACATCCCGAACGTGGTGATAATCCTTGCTTGCGTGTAGTGTACTCGAGATATAATAAAATTTTGTCCTGTACTTGAAAATGTTGGACTAGATGTTATTATTATAATAAATAACATTGCTTGGTTAAAAAGTATTTTACTTAACACTCAAATCATTTGCAATTAACCAAAAATGACACTGCACGACATTAAAATATTCAAAAACATTTTGTAGCAATACAATCCAAGAATTTGAAATAAAAATCAAAGGTACATTTGCTGATTTTGAAGAATTAACCTATCAGAAAAATAATTTATATTTGGTTAACTGAATTTTTTCTTGATTATTAAAGTATAATATTGTTTTCACATAGATCATTTTAAAGCAGCATGAAAGCATGTCAACATAATTAAAATTTATATGGCATCAAGTCAATTCTTAACTAGATGTTAAAAATTAATACTCACTGCTATAGACGAGGAACACATTCCAAATGCCAAAACTTTCCTGAGATTAAAACGATCACCAATTGCTCCACTCACATAAAGTCCCTAAACAGAAAAACAAATGTAAACAATATTTTAAATTGCGTTAAAGACAAAAATACATTCATTTCTGTATAATTCTTGATAGTACCAGTAAATGTTTTCCAAAAGTATATAGAATATATGCGTATCTGGTGATGACAATGACATTGGAAATGCAACTAATACAAGTTTATATAATTTACAATATAGAGTCACAGATTTTTCAAGGTCCCTGGAAAGGAACAAAAAGAGTGAGAGTTAAGATAAACCAAATAGCTGCAGAGATGCACCACCACCACTTTCCTGTAATGTGGCATTTTGAAAAAAGGAAACTTTTTGCACTTTCTTCGACTTCCAAGGAAGTCTTAGGATTCCTTTCGATCCCTATTGAAATTAATGCTCTCGCGTGCCGACGGTATTATCGACGACGATCTCCCGGAACCCTTTGACGTCGGATCGTTTCTTTCCCAATCGCAGTTTCTCTTTGGTGGCCTAAACAATCAAGGATCGGGAAGCCCACCTCGTGAAGAGGATCTTTGATTGTATTAAAGTGCTGATGTACTGTACCTCACTCCCTTCAATATCTTAAATGACCCAATTATCACCCTCCAATAAACCCCATTGAAATACTCTTTATTTTACATCTTAAACAATTGATTGATCAGTTTTAGACTTTGATTTTTTTTAATGTGTCTGAACCTGAAGCAATATTATGAAACTAGCAGATAGGCCCGGCGTTGCTCGAGCAAAGACTAAGATTATTACGTTATAGTCACAGAAGAAAAAGAGTAATTTCATCAACAAACTAAGTATTTCTAAAGAAAGGTCGAATTTGAAAATCGAATATTCTAATATTGTTCGATTTTCATCGAATGTTCTAACAAAGAAAAGTTGAGAAAAACCGAACTAATCTGTTTAAATTTGAAAATCAAATTTGTTCCAACATATTACTCTTTTTCTTTTTTCTTTTTTTTTCCAGCGCCCGTACATCTTGCACGTCGCTTTCTCTTGTTCGCCATTGTTACTTAACACTTCCATTAACAATGGAAGTGTTAAGCCTTAATCCTGTCCCTCTCCCCATGGGGAGGAATTTCGAAAAATCCCCTCTTAGTGAACGTTTTCGTGGCGTACCGTAACTATGTACCAAATTTCAATTTTGAACTCCTATCCGTTTGAGCTCTGTGCTGATTATTATTATTATTATCAACTCATCTCGGTTACATATATAGATATATGTTTTAACATCTTTTAAATAAAATAGAAGTTACAATTATGACGTTTTCCAATGTTAAAATCAATATTCTGCTTCTATTAGGATGGAATTAAACTTTGGATTTGACAGATATCAAGAAAAACAAATATGAATTATTTTCCATATTAACAATTGTGACCCCAAAGTCGCATCTGATAAAACTGCATTAATTTTTTATGAGATTTATAACTGACTTGTTACAATATTCCAAAACATCTGTACAAAAAATAATACCAATTAAATATTCGAATATGACATTCAAATAACAATACCAAAATTCACGTGAAATTTCGATATAATTATAATTTCATTTGCGGATTTGTTTTTCTTGTGTGTCATGATGATGTGTGAAATTATAATTGGCCAAACAAAAATTTAAAACCAAGAACTTAAAAGTAAAAATGAAGTAAATGCTGTAAAAATAAAACATTATTCCAATTAAATTTTTATTACATTTAGATGAAAGTTGTTAGATATCAATAATAAATTTATGCTTTGTTTCATCATTATCAAATAAATTACTTGTAACTAAAGATGGATTTATTTGCATTTAAAAATCAGAATATATGCACGTGCACTACGCGTGGAAGTTTTGAGCAATGCCACCCAGCGTTTCCACAGTGGAAATTTTTTGGGATGACTTTCTTTCCATTTTGATCTTTTTCAGTAGACCAGAACAAAATTTTTGACATGACATAACCTGTGAAATACTGTTTAAACATTGTGATAAAATGTGTTATTTGGAATTATTCAAAAATGATTGCTATTGCTAACAAGGGGAGAACCAGACATTTGGGTCACCGATTCAAACAAAACTTGATGAGCGTATAGCCTTAAGCACGGCTCCTTGACCAAATAATATGACCCACTTCTCGATCGCTTCGAAACATTAGGCCTCTGAAAATTTATTGTTTATTTTTACATTTTTTATATACTACGTTATCACAAGCTTATTCGCTTGTGAGGACATAGTATTACCGTGCTTAGACAAAAAGACAAGTAATATGAAAACAGGATTGTGTAGTCGCTGCATTTTATTTTTTTAATTGTTAATATTATGGACAATATCCTCGCACGCTCACATTTGTTACACTTCGAATGTCACAATATGACTGTATCTAAAAATAAATATGAAGAAAATTTTAGTTAACGACGTTAAATGTTAAATCTAGAGAGGCTTTTTACCCATAAGCAGGAAATGACGTCACAATTTTTAATTTCTTATTTTATAAGCTTTAAATGTGAGGAATAATAATAATAATGCTAATGATGCAGTAAAGTAATAAAACAATGTCACACGTAAAAAAACAAAACTAAAATTCCGAAGGTTCGAACCTACGTCGACTAGCTCCGGAGCATCGCCTCTCGCGTCCAAGAGTGGTGATAGCCGAGTAAAACTTCCAAATTCTTTAAGCTAAACACTAAATTTTCAGAAGCCACTTTTTTGGAAATGTTTGAGAAGTGGAGGATGAGGATGAGGAGCCGTTTGTGTTTAAGGCTATGCGCTCGCCAAGTTTCCTTCGAATGGGAGACCCGAACTTTTGGCCCTCTCCTCGTAAATGACGGTTGAAAACGTTACTTTTGCTTTCCAGATGCCAAATTGATAAGGCTACCGGCACTTGCGTTAATTAGTGGTGATAAACAATATAGAGTGACGAAAAAATTTAAAACTGGCAAAATTGTGGCGATATTTTTAAATTTTCTATTATTAGATCTGATTTAGAAATAATGTGTTCATATTGAAAACACTATTTCGAAATCAGATGTTACACTTAATGTGAAAAACTATGTGGTATGTGTCAACTATTTTTGAATAATGCATTGCTTAATTTACTTTATTATTTTTGGATTCTCACAGTTAAAAGATAAATACGATAAAACTATTTAAATATTCTGATAATGATAAAATTGACCAAGTAATTTAATGTTTTATAATTAATAACTACGAATTTATTATAAAAAAAATTATATGATCATTTTATAAGCAATATTAATAATAATCTACATCTGTAATGACAAGAAAAAAAATCAGCTTACCAATGCATAACATGTCATAAATGTGGTATCGAGGGAACCGAGAAAATATGACACAGATTTGCTGTTACTGAATAAATTACGGTTATTCCATTGCTATAAAGCAAAAAAAAAAATACTGCGTTATAAATTCTTCTATATTACAATAAATAAAATACAAGTAATTTAAATAGTTTAGATTTCGTACACAAAAGACTAAATACTATTACTAAATTAAGTAAAATCTTAAAAAGTTTACAAAGTAAAATCTCGTTACCTCATGAATTTTGACTTAACGAATCAAAGTTTATGAGGTAGAAAATCCTAACTTAAAGTTAATGAATTTAGTACCCAATTTTCTGAAATTTTTCCGTGACAATAAAATTTCCACCATCAAGATATTTCTCAAGAATCTATTCACAGAATGATTACAGAATTGTACACAATTTAAGGCACTTTTAGTATGCTGTTAAGGCACCCTCTTGTGTCCTTATGAAAATGTACTATAATCAGTAAAAGAATACGAATGTGAGGTTGTAACGGTGTGGTGTGGTGTTGTATTTGGCATTGACCGACAGTGTTTATTTATCTTAATCATTTGTATTCATAGAATACAAAAAAAAATGAAGATGGATCTATTAAAGGGTGAAGAGTACATGGAAAAATAGGTTAATTTTAACTTAAAAGAAACTGCATTATATGAAAAACTCTATATACTGCAACCAGGACCTGTAGACAGTTTTGAGTTAATGCAGTTTGACTTTGTGAAATATATTACAGTAAAAGCTCACTGTCTTTATAAGCATAATTTGCATTAAATATACTTTTTATTAATATAATAAAAAATCTAATTATATATTTTAATGTAATTAAAATAATAGATATAAAATTACAGTGAAACTCTGTTTATGCAGATTTCCAATTACAAAACATAATTCCTCTCTCAGAAATATGAGAGATGGGCATATGGAGTCTATAAACAAAAAAAAAAACATCAAAGAACTAAGTACTTTCTTGCAGACTTGTTTTCTATGAATCGGCACACGATGTTCATTGTTATGCATTCCATGGGAGAGTTCTTTATTTAACATCATCTTGTAGAATCTTTTAAGATTTTCAATTATAAAAAAAATTGCTTCTTTCCTACTTAAATAAAAATGTGCTTCTCACAACAGTCAACATGTTAATAAGTTTATTGTTTGTTATCTCACAAATTATTATTCACTCAACACTCACTGCTAGTGTTTCACCGAGTTTCAGTCACCTTTGATCTTTTGTAAAGTGAACACCATGAAAATGACATCTAAAAGTTGTAACAATGAAGAAGAAATTAGAAGTACTCGGTAGAATGGATAAGTTAAACCCTCGAAGAACGCTGCTGCAGAGTTTGGCACTGGGACTTCTACCGTATCGGATTGGAAGAATCGTAAAGAAATTGACGATTTTTGTTGCAAAATGATTTCCAAAAACAGTCTGCAAACTCGAGAAACAACAAAGAAAGTAAAATACGAATCGCTCGACGACGCATTATTTTTATGGCAGTATCACTCAAAGCGAAAACAAAATAAATTCAGACTTCTATATTAATTGAAATGTACAGTATCCTAATTTAAATTGAACTAATACTGTACATAGACATGTCTTTTGCTTTGTACTGTTAGTATTGTTGTGAAAGTATATAAAATATGCAATAAATAAAATAAAATGTGTATTAACTGTGTTATTTGTGTCGTTAATAAATTTTCTGGTTTTCAATCATCCAGATAGGCCCAAAGCCATTTGAGCAGGATAAATGGGGTTCTACTGAAATAAATATTTATTACATTAAATTTATAAATGTGTTTTTCCAATTTGATCATTCTCTGTAAATTTATTATCTAATGTAATATCTGAATCACGTATCTTTTTCAAAACTAACATTTTAGGTAAGAACACAATTCTTAACTTAGTCTTACGAAAACAAATGTTAAATATTTAATTTAAATGCATTTCAAACCATTGTTTCGTTTAAATACACGATTATTCATAATGATAGCTTGAAATAAATACTTTTTTATACAGTAAATTGTGCTTATATTTGTCCGTTTTCATTTTAAAATTTTGTTATAATCATTGCTAATAACTTTTGGCAATTTATATTATTTCGCATTTTATCATCATACATAAACTTATTCTATTTTTGAAATTTAATGACGCATTATCTCAACTTTTTTAAAATAAATATATTAGATATCGGTTTAGAAACTTTTTATAATTTAATTTTTGTTGTTAAAATAATTCAAATTAGTATGATAAATTTGAATTACCTAGAAATAATCTATTTAACACTAAATAATTTATTACTATAACCAGGCCCGCCGTAAGCGGGCGTGCACCGCACGTGGACGGCAAATCGGTATTGCTGGCAAGCTCGGCGTAGGTGGTCGTAGTTAAACGGGGGCGGCATAATCGGTATCGCACACGGGAGCTCAAACGGCTAGCGGCGCTGCTGACTATAACTAGTTTATATATAACGATTTCTGAATTTATCTGAGAAGTTTCTGTTAACATAAAGTAGCTCTTAGAATTGTGTAATTTATTCAAAAATATAGCAGAAAACAAAATGTTTTTTAAAAGTTAATAAATATTTATTCAAAATTAAAATATAAAGTCAATAAAATGTTAATTTAGAGTCGTACAAATAACTTACGTTAGTCAAGAAGTAATATTATATGTTAACTACATATTCACAGATATTTACTTCTAAATATGGCTTAAGCTGTTTTATATGAATAATAGATTATTAAATTTAAGTACAGCTAGTTTTGTTATAAATGGCAATTGTATTATACTAATACTTCTTTTGCAATTCTAGTTCTACTTTTTTATTAATTAGTTTTAATAAATCTCTTTTAAATACGGTAAAACTTCGATTTAAAAGAGTAACTCGGACGAAGGAGTGTCTGTTATAGCCGTCCATTATATAATAAAGTAGGTTTTCCAAATGTAAATTAGTTAGTTTATCCATTAAGACATTCTTGTTATGGTATGAAGTTAAAAGTGGTGACTCTTGGATTTGAAACAAAAATAACCTGTTAATTTAATTACACATAAAAAGCATTTTAAGATTAACAGGGTGTCAATTTTCACATATGGCATAGGGACCAGAAATTGTGTGTTAAGATTTTACTGTAATTAAAAATCTTTTGGAAAATGCTATAGAATATAATCAAATCAATAAATACATTATTAAGACTATTATAAAACTTTCAGTTTTTTTTAATTCTAGATTTAAAACTTTAAATATATAATATATTTTTTTTGTAACACTTAAAAAGCTTTTTTATTTAAATTTTAATACACTAGATATATGAATATATCATAAAGAAATACAGTAAATGCTCACTAATCCAGCCATTCCTCACACAGGAGTACTAGATTAGTGAGAGTGCATAGAATTAAAGCCCGACTAAAGGCAACGAATGACCTGCCAGCCTTTGGTACCGATTATTTTTTGGAGGCAGGCAGGCACACGGGCAAATAATAAGGTGCAGTGTGCAATACCGTACACAGAAATTGCACCTATGTAAACGGGAAAACGGGATGTGTGACAAAATAACATTTTCATAAAAATGGAAGCATCAATTAGATAATCTGATATTAATTATCCTGATTATTTAAAAAACTGTTAACGTAATTGATATTACTATAATTTGTTATGTATTTATACTTTCGGTTTTTGTTTGTTTGTTTATTTGAACTAAAATCTGGCCTTTATAGTTTATTAATTTATCAAAATATCTACCGTATTTTACGGACTATAAGACGCACTTTTTTCTTCAAAAAATTGCCTCCAAAATTCAGGTGTATCTCATAGGGATTTTTTTTAAAAACTGCTTAAAAATTAAGGTGCGTCTTATAGTTCGTAAAATACGGTATTTCATTTTTAGTATAACTAAATATTTTTTAACAGTCGTCTTCTATTTTCAAATTACTTTCTCCTTTTAAAATTAAACTTATATTAAATTTATTTTTCTGATTCTGGAAAACAGTTCTTTTAAACAAATACGTACAAAAAAAAGTTTACAAAATCGTTTAATTTTTGCTGTTAAGTAAAAATTATCAACTTTTCAGACTTTGCTTTAACTTTAATCTTTTATCAACGTTTGTTTTATTTTGATAAATTAATGCAGTTTTAATTTTGGATATTTTTTCAAAAAATATATTCTGTCAAATTTTTTACATAGTTTTCATATGGATGTTTTTATTTTTTTCAATACTTTATAAGATTAAAATTTTTTTTATAATAATTGAAAGGATAAATCTTGAATACAGCGAATCTTGTTATAACAATTTCAGCAAACTTCCGAAATTTTTTGTTAAACTGAAAGTTTGTGCTAATTAAAAATGTATATGTTACCGTGAAAGACCGAAAATAGAGAATGTCGACACGTATGAGCGACCGTTGGTGAAAGGCCGAATATTTAATTATATTATTAATGTTACGTTAGGTTAGGTTAGGTAAAAAATGTCCCTCGGAGGAGCGGCTGCAACTAATTCGAGAAATGGAAGGCAAAGCTATACACGCTGTAATTACAACAAAAATTGTTCCACGACTAAATGCTAGGAACAATATGTTTATTCGACATTCATATCGGTGCATGCCGAATGTTGGAGTAAATGAGAAATAATGATATTTAGCAAATATTTCGTACGTACACGAAACGACCGTGCGAATGCCGACGTTCCCTGGAGAAAGTCGACATTCGCCAGTTTCGGACTTCCATAATAACATATATAAATTATCATTAAGTAAGTTAAATGGCTAAATATACAACCACATACGAAATAAAGATGCTATACATGATGTAAACAAAAAGTTTGGTGATTTGGATCACAGAGAGGGTTTAAGTCAACATCAGAATCTTTGTAATAGTGAGAAGGCACTGTCAACTTCCTACTGTCGACTGCTTAAGTTTTGTAGTTATTCATGTGTTAATATTCACATAACATGTTAATAACAATGTTAATATTCACATATGCTAATTATTAAAAAAAAATTCAGCCTAGAAATGTTGCAGTTGTCTACATAAAGTATGTAAATTTCTATTTACCAAATAAATTTTTCAATGCAAATATACGTCGTCATCTCAATAATTTTCTGTATCGTGACTATCTATCCAACGTCTTTCTAAATATTTTCTACTTTAAACAAAACAGAGATAAGAAAGTTTACTATTGATTATTGTAAGTATAAAATAATATTGACTTCTATTGTTTTCTTTGACTACACGTCTTTTACATTTATAGTTAATTAATTATTTACTTATTTTATAATTCATTCTAATTGAAATATATAGTAGCATTTTAGTTGTAATCATCATCATGTTTAAAGAACATCGTTAAAGAAATTTATTACTGTTTTCAAGTAATAATTGCTCTGTTTAATGACTGATTAATTTTTAAAATGTATGATTATAACTTTAGTTCAAAGTTTTACGAATACGAATTTAATGAATAATATATGTTTGAATTTTTAACTTAAATTTTTATATCCGTCGATTTTTATCAATTTTTTGAAAGACTTTTAAATAAACAATATATATTTGATATTATTAAGTCATTTAAATTCATCTGAGAACAAAGACAGACAATCTATTTATTTATTAAATAAATAGATTGCATTTAATGGTTTTCAAATTGCAAATTGTATTTAAAATACAAAATAAATAAAATGATGATGTTTGAAAAAACTTCTTCCAAATACAATTGTTGATAATGTCCTGTCATTATGAATAATGCAGTGTGATAAATATTGATTAATTTATCAAATTAACTGGTCATTATCAATACTGCTATCACCTAGTCGGGCAAAGTGATGATAATACGTTGAGGAGTGATCATCTGACATACGCTAGCCAATTGGCACTCCAAGTTGCCAATTGTGTCGCATTTAGTACCAAATTTTAAATTGTGCGACATTTTAATTTGATTAAAAAAACTCTACTTATTTCATTTAGAAATATTTATTTTTTGTGAATTATTTCAAAGTATTTTAAAAAGAACATGTAATCTTTTAAAACTAAGTACTATTAACTATATTAATTAAATGGTAAAATTTTATCTACGTGCACCATCTGTTGGTGGTCGCAACTGTTTGTGCTCCCGACGGATTCCTCCTGGAGGGGAGCCGCCAGCACACCACCGATTGTTTAACGTCATTAGATATTGATACGTATGTTCAAGAACTACCGTGAATAAATAACTAGTGACGCTAAACAATTGGCAGCCTGCCGGCGGCTTCCCTCCCGGAGAAATCCGTCAAGAGCACAAACAGTCGTAACTGCCATCAAATTCGTTACTAAACACAATACGCACACGCAACTCAGATACGAGTGCTGATTGGCTAGTGTATTTTGGATGATCACTCCTCAACGTATTATTATCACTTTGCCCGACTAGACGATAGCAGTATTCATAATAATCGGTCAATTTGATAAATTATTGAAATTTATTACTATGCCAGATTTTGTTGGTCATTATTCATAATGACCGAGCATTACTAATAATGCCTGTATTAATCACTTTGTCCATAAGATATACAGTGGTGCCTCGTATAACGTACGCCTCGAATAACGGACGCTGCGAACAACGGACTTTCTGTTTGGCCGTTACGTGACTCGAGCAACGGACTTGCTGCGAACAACGGACTTTTCGGCATAATTGGCGACTGCTCCATGGGCGCGTTCTTTAATAGCGGTCGCTCTGCGTCTCCGCTACTACGGGAGTGCGCTGCTGTTTGTAGGCATTTAGGAATGACGGTGAAAGAAAGAAAGATGGCGGCGCCCGCATTATCGATAGTATCGCGATGGAGGAATTTATAATTCTAAAATATGAGCATTTAAAGGCAAAAGAAAGGTCCCAATTGTAAAATTTAATCATAAAATGGATTATTTGTTGAAAGAGCATTCAAAATAGCCTCGAAAAAAAATTCGTAAAGACACTTACATCACCGCGTGCGCTAACTCGCGCTTTCACAATTTCTAAATTTTCATTCATAAAACCACATAATGGACTCGGAAACAAAACTATCTGAGCCATGTTGCTTTCCACCGTAAACTACTGCTACGAGCGGCCGTTTTTGCCATTCGACGGCGTGCACTCCCACCAGAATTTAGGAACGCGTTCCGCAGGAATTTTTAAACGGATATCGCTCGCGCAGAGTTACGCGGAAGAATAGAAGAACGCACCCCATGTTCATTTTTTTATGATACAGTACGGTTGTTTTATGCTGCGGAACAAATTAGACATTTTAACATGTATTTCTACGGGAAAATGCGTTTCGTATAACGGACGTTTCACTTAACGGACGTGCACCTGGAACGGATTAAGTATGTTATATGAGGCACCACTGTATATTAGTTAAAGCAGCAAAAATTTATGCAATTGTTTGTGTAAAAAGGAAATTGTGATCTATAAAATTATGAAAACTAGCATAGGAAACAGTTGTGAATAAAGATTTTCAAGATATTCTAGAGCAATTGTACTGAAGAATTTCCATTTATTTACTTGCATGAGCTAGACAAATGTTAAAAAATAAATATTTCATTTTGAAATGGAAATTAGATTACGACATCAAGTACCAGTATAGAAAATTTACAATTTATGCATTAATTCATAGTGATGATATTAATATTATTAAATTTAAAGTTTTGTTATTACTAATGTTTAGTTAATTTATTTTGTTACTGAAATCAGACACTTGCTTTCATATTTTAAAAAAATTGATGCACTTTAATAAATTCTAATAACTGAATTAAAGTATTTTAATATTATCTAAGTGTTAATAATGGCTGGAGTCGAAACTAATCCTGGCCCGATTCAGCATTCGCCAGTTAACAGACAAATAAATTACTACAATAAATAAGAAAATATGGTTAATGTTACCTATGGTAGCAAACATGGCAGCTCGTCTCTGAAATTGTGGGGATCCACATTATAGCCTAACCTAACCTAACCTAACCTATTCTAATAAATTACGATAATTATTGCCAACCAAATTATTAGAATAGGTTAAGTTAGATTAGAACGTGCATCCCCACCGTTTCAGAGACAAGTTGCCATGTTCGCTACCATAGGTAACATTAACCAAAGATATAAACTATCTTTTCTCTTAAATAAAAATAGTTTGCATTTCTTCATATTATTACTATCAATTGTATTTTCTTTTTTATTTGGTATCAATTTTTAATAAATCAGTAAACATACTTTATTAATTTTTTAAAACTCTATCAAGTTATATTCATTTCTTTTATACCTTTATTATATTACATAAAATTTATTGTTAAACTTTTTTTAAAAAAAAAACTTTAACATTTAATTTCTGAATGATTATATTAATACATTAAATTCTTTGAAGTTATTTTTCAGTAAAAATTAAAGAACTTTTTACTTAATATTTGTTAAGAAACATCAAGAAATTGCATAATTTTTATCTAATTACAAATTATGTTAAAATACAAGTTTATTATTTCTAGTTAACCACAGTATGTTTTTTATAAATAAGATAATTAGTAAGGTTTAACTGAACATTATTAATTACGATGATGGTATATGCTTATGATGATATACTGTTTGTTTTTTTAACATCATTTTACTACCAAAATCTAGTTTTTATTCATTTATTATTTAAATTTATTTTATATTTATCCGTTGTTCTTTATCTAACTTAATGTGAATTAGCAAAATAGCATCAATTACATTAAAAATATATATGAGGAAGATTCAATAAATAAGTTAAGTAGCACTGTTAAAAGAAAAATAACGTAGCCTACAAGGTCGAGGAGTGATAACATTGAAAGAGTATACAGTAATGCAGCCCTGCATCGACAGTTGTCCCAATCAGATGACATTTCCAGCCACTACACGGTTTACAAAACTGCGTTATCCATATCAAACTTCGGATATTGAACGGTAAGTTGTTCAATTCTGTGGGGTTGCATTACTATATATTCATTCAATATTATTAGTCTCAACCTTGTACATTACATTATTTTTCTTTAGCAGAGCTACTAACCTTATTCATTAAATCTGCCTCGTGTTTACTAATATAATGTTTAAAAATCTAGCAATAAAAATTAAAAATAATATAATTTTATTACTACTACTTTACATGTGTTATTCAAGGATAAAAATAAATATTTTGCAATAAAAAATTCCCCTTTTAAGATTTCTATTAAATCACTGTACTGTTTTAAATTTCTGAGAAAGGATTGCATACTCTGTGATAAACAATTCTATAAAACTGAATTTTTTTATGAATACGTTTAAAATAAATTTATTTTGCTTGAAAGTATTAAACAATGTTTAATCAAATAATTATAATATTGGAATTTTATTTTAATAATTTTTTTTTGCAAAAAATAACACAGTAGGAACTCAATTTAATGGACAAAACTTTGTCCTAAAGGAAAAAATTTATAACCAGTTTCTTTTTTATTTGTGAATAAAGCACACTAAAAGATTGGGTCGATGAATCGGCATTAGTGGTGGAAACACCATTAGTTATATTGTATACTTTTTAATGTTTGTAATTAAAGTTTGGTTCCTGTTGTACATTTATTTTTATTTTTAACAAAGTGGCATGTAAATTACTCAATGTGCATAAATTCGTACTTATTAATAATAATTTATTCATCCTTATACAGTATATTTTAATATATCCTGTACATTGTAAGTTCATTTTAATATATGTTTTTAAATCATGTTCAATTTAATAGACTTTTGGAAATAGTGGACATTCTTTTCTTCAATTAGTCCATTAAAATCAAAGACCTACAGTATTTAAAAAATTATAAATACATTTTATAAAAAGTTTCTCTAGTTTTTAAAAATAAAAATTTTTTAAATTATAAAAACTGCGTGGGCTTGGGGCCATCAAAAAGTCGTCGAGTTCTGGGAGTTTTAGGTAGGATCCTGCCGCCAGGTGTGTATTATCGGACACACTTCTGATTTAGACTCTAGAGAAGTCAGATATGTAAGTCGGAGGGTAAGAGTCACTCTGAAGTCCAGGAACGAAGCTATCGGGAGGATGAATGCAAAATCAATTAAGCCGAGAATAAAAAAGAAAATTTATTATGAAAAACTAACATCAGAATTAAGTTTTAAATTAATATTAAATACAAAGTCTGTCCTCGGAAGTTAGCCTATTTCTATATTAATAAAACTGGGGTTAGCTAGTGGGAGTGTCCGAACTTCGTGACACGATGTACCAGGAAAAGAGTTGTCTTCTTTTTAAAGGCCTTCTGTCTTCTTTTCAGTTCCTTTTGCACTTTATCCTTTTCCTTCCTTTCTCTCTCTTTTTGCTGACTCTATTTCCTCCAGATTTAACACTCCCCTCTTGTGTGGTCCTCTTTTCTGAGTTGACTTTCTCTCTGGATGTTGTGTTCACTCTCTTTCTGTTTTCTCCCTGCTCCTCTGTCTATCCCTCTGACTTTTTGCTTTCTCTTCCTCCCACTTTCTCTGTTTTTCATCATTCCCTTTTGTTTTATTCTTTTTTCTGACCAATCATGATTTTATTCCAGAGGTAGTTGAGGTAATGAAGGATAAGTATGATTAGTTAGTGCATTTCAGACATGTTACTTTATCCAATCACATGGACACATAATTCATAATAGACATGAGAGAAGAATAAATAGCAAAGATTTTGAAATTAGTTTACTAGACAGAAGTCCTCCATATTAATGATGTGGTCTATCCTCCAGGGAATCTGTATATATAATCAAGACAAGTTAATAATAATGCTCTTCAGAGGCATAACATTACGCATAAGATATTACGTTACTATCCTTGAAATTTATACATTTCCCCGATTTGGTTGCTTTGTAAATTTCGAAAGTTTCTAAGGCCCCGATGTGGTCTGTTTTGAATGATTTTTTTCTGAGACTGGTGTTATTTAAGTTGGCTGTTACATTGGGGTTCGTGATGTATGTTGACAGGGCAATGGTGTGCCTTTTGCTATTTATTACATACTGGGAAAATTAATTTTGTATTCAAAAACGTTCTATATGCTTAACATTCCATATTTGGAACGACAGCAAACCTGATGAAGATCTTGGTTAAGATCGAAAACATTAGTTCTGTATCTATTTTCGTATCATACTGAAAATTTAAAGGTTTTGGATGAGACAATTATATGTACCGGTATTTATCATTGAAAGTTGTATCTAAACATCCTGGTGTCTCATTCACACATCTTCAAAGTGTGTGTGCAAAGGGCATCTTGTCTGATATCTAACAATTGTTTGATGAACAATCAGACAAAACAAAAAAGGGATATAAAATACAATAAGATTTCCAACTTATTATTTAAAGATTATTAGCTTAAAATTAAAATAAGTTGATTAAAATTATAAAGATAATGTTAATAATAATTCAAGAATATATATCTATTATTACTTACTTTATAACTATATACATCTGGATATGATAAGTTGTATGGAGTCCACTCTGCAGACATACTATTTTTGACATTGCTAAATGTTTTCCTTGTGGCATGGAACAGTGCATAACTAAATAATATAAAATTTTACATATAAGTCTTTTTTTTTATAATTTCATTTTAATTTTGACAGTAATGATTTATCTATATTACACAGGACCAAAGTTCTTGAATTCTATAAAAAATATCAAATAAAATACAGTATTTATTCTCTAGCAATATGGTATACTTATATTAGTTACAATATACAGTGGGTGATCGGCTAACGAACATAATCTGTTCCAAGACTTTGTTCGTTAACCGATTATCAATTTACCATAGGTTTTTATGGGAATTTGATTAATTTATTCTGGAGACCCCCCAAAAATAAAAAAATATATACTTTATTACTACTTTTATTTATATGTAATAATAAAAATATGTATATACACAGTCTTGCATTTTTATTAGTCATGTTTTTTCTGTTTGTGGGGGTTAAAGAATCTGTCTAATGTCAATTGCTTTTCTCTCTTTTTCAGGATTTTTTAGAAGTAATTAATAGCATTGTAATTGTAGAGATCCTCAAGCCTATTAACCTCACCCTGGTTTGGATGTCATTCTAAGACCATTGACCATTGTTCTGACATCCTCCCACTTCTTCGAAAGATCTTCAATAGCAGATATCAGCATAAATCCTTTTTTTCAGAAGAAAACATATCTCGCCGAGTTCCTTGGTGTTCTTGATTTAAGAATTCTTAGTGTTCATCTGTTGTCAGATCCATTTCAGGTTCCATTATGAACTCTTCAATGTAAAAATAAACTTAAAAACTCTTGCAAAGGTTTTTATAGCTTCTGGAAGAAAATTCACTGAGTTCGGCATTAATAAAATTCCTTTAGCGTTAGCACTCTTCGATGTTCTTTATTTCTCAGATGTGATTTTTGTTACTCCTTTAGCTGCTTGAGTCTTCTTGATTATACTGTATTTTTCTTAGATAGGATTGAACTGTGACCTACTGTAAACCTGTATACTGCCCAGCAATATCAGACATCTTCTGCCCACTCTCTACCTTTGCTATTATACTCTCATCTTTCAAAAATAAAAACCGACGCAAAACTTAATGAGTGCCCGCCCGTGAATACTATAAAAGAATTGTTTCTGTCGGAAAAATAAAAGGCTGGAATTATAAGGAAAAGTTTCGAAGTTCAGAGGAATATTATCTGTTCAGTAGATACCGGGTTGAGCGTCGATGTCGACATCTCCTGCACTCCAAAAAGTTTTGAATTGTTGCCCGAAGACAAGAGAAGACCAATCGGTATTCATTATTTTACAACTCTTTTTCTGGTGTTTGTTCTGCAAGGCGTTCATTATCCAAACATAAAAATATTTCGCGAAAGTATTTGTTATCCGATTTGTTCATAATCCGAACTGTTCGTTAACCGATCACTCACTGTATTTAGCATTTTTAACCAACAACATTAGAATCAACAGATACATAATATTGTTTTTTGTTGCTTATTACATATCAATATTACTTTGTGATTCCTGCATCTAAGAATTTCTACATTTGAGCAAAGACTTTATATTAAATTTTGCTATTAGTTTAAAAAATATTTTAGAAATTTGAAAACATTCAAAAGCACTGTAAAGATATTGACAACTACAAAATCACATTTATAACTGGTTCATATATATAGTGAATGTGGTAGTCTGTTATTAATATAGTAAAAATCTCTGAATTTGGTTCATCATCAATACTTTCTGAGCCATCTTAAAAAGTATTTCTTGAATATCTCTCGTCTCCATAAATTACTTTTATTACTGCTAAAGTCTTTGTTACTAATTGGAAAATTAACTAAATTTAATATTAATTCTTTCAGAAGTAGTCACTGTAATGTGAAACGATCAAAAGTTATATATGCAATAAAAAATCAATTGCTATGCATGTATGTCGTCAGGTGTAGGGCGATGAAGGACAAAAATTTTATATTCATTACAATACACTCTCGTTAATCCAGCACACCCCCCAGTGTGATTATCTGTGCACTTCCGTTTCCACGAAATGTTAATCATATCACACATCCTGTTTTCCAGTTTACTCGAGTTTCATTTTTGGTATATAGTAACGCGTGTTAGTTACACTATTATTTGACAACCTGCCTCAAAAAGAATCTGAAGTGAAGGGTGACAGGTCATGTCATTCACGGCCTTTAGGTAGGCTTTATCCCTGCGTACACTCACTAACGTGACACCTTTCTGTGCAAGGAACGGCTGGATTAGCAGGGATCTAGTGTATAGAGTTTATAACAACTTTATCCTATTTTAAATTCATTATTTTTATTTTCAAAATATGTTTACTACTTTCTTATTAATATTTTATTTTGGTGTACAGTAGTGTGTCATATAATTTCAAAATGTTTATTGTAAAATTTGAAATTTTGTTTACATTTAAAGGTTTATCTTTATTGTTTACTATAAAATTATTGTAAATTCTTTTGATTTACACTTTTATTTTGTTGATTCATAAAATAAACAATTGTAGTTTATACAAGTTATCATTCTGTTTATGTTAATTGATGTATGTCATAATTTGTGTGTGTCCTATGTGTACGTATATGAAATATTAACCTTTTATTTGGTGATCAAAGTACAAAATATTTTTTAACCATGCAGAAGTCAGTGTGGTTAAAAAAATACTACTACTGATATAAATCTAACATAATATTCTGTTATTGGAAAAATTTAGTTCTTTTAAAATTTTAGATAAACCATCCACAACTATAATCGTAAAAAATTATAAAAACATATTAATAATAAACCTAGTAATAATAAACCTAGTAATACAACTATAATCGTTAAAAATTATAAAAACATATTAATAATAAACCTAGTAATATTTTTAGTATGAAAATTAATTTAATTTCAGTTTATTTCAAGAATATATATATATATTTTAAATAAAAATAAATGCATTTATTCATCTAGAATATTTTGGCACAAAAATATTACATAAATAATAAATTTTTGTTTATTAGAGTATTATATAAGTAGCCGAATACGTAAAACTTAAATATTTATATATCAATATTTTGTTATTTCTTTAACTGCAATCTCTTTCAAGTTGTCTTTTTTACACAGCTAATCACACAAAGTTATGGTAGTTTATAATTATTGAATTACAAATTATTAGACAGGATATATATATAATATTAAACACAAAAAAGAATCTATTTTCAAAAGCAAAAAGTTTTAAAATGTAAAGAATTAGATATTTACATATATATATAGGCTAATTTTTATATCATATATTTATTTAAAACAAAGAAGAGTAGCAAATTGAATTTGTTTCAAATGAAATCCAACCAATATTTCCAGAATCACATTTGCATCAATAACCAGAAAGCAATTAACTATGTACTAATCATTGTTAAAACCATTTTAGTTTTTTTCTTTATATTACAAAATCTACAATCTTGTCATCACATAGCTACAGATAAAACATACAGATAAGCTTTTACAGTAAATAACTTAAGAACAAGCAATTAAAGTTTCAATAGTTTATTTTATTAGAGATCAATTTAAAACTAATGAAATGTTCCTCTTTTGTTCCTATTGCAGCTAATGAATGAAAAACAACTGATTTATTTCCATTTTTATACGAACTCTTTTATTAGATGAGAGGGATATTTTTTTTAAGTCTCCGATGCATCAGAGGAGAAAAACAAACAGTGAAGATCAAAACTGTTTTATTTACAGAAGTTAGCAATTATGTAGAAAAGTAGCTGAAAAATGTATCTATTTCAATTTAAGCACTTATCCTACTGTGACACCAGCTTTTACCTCATTAAAAGACCCGGTCATTCAGCCAGCCTTTCACACTGGCCTTCAACTCCATGTTAGTTTAGAATTATCTATCTTCCTAACCACTGCTTCATAGGAGTGAACAGATGGAAATCACTTGGTGCTTAGTCTGGGTTGTACTACAGATGATTAAACACTTCTCATTTCAACTTCAGGAAGAGTTTTCATCTCAGTACATGACCATCACTACAACCATGTACTACACGACTCTTCAACTACAACAGGCAATACAAAAAACAAAAGAAGAAACATTTTTATTTGTCAAAAAAAAAAATAGTTTATTTTACTTGATATTTTAATAGCATATAGTCTGCCTTTTACTTTTTTGTGCACATAAACATTGCACCAGTCTATATCTTGCATCTGCTACCTAACAACTAAATTCAATTACATAGGTAATTGGTAGTGGACTATTCAATGGTTTAGATGGCAAGCACCCTAGCCCCTTCACTAATGTTTTCTTTATGTTGCAGACTATGTTACATATCACATGGTGTAAATCCTATCTCTTGTCTTATGAAAGATAAAAACATAGTTTAAATTACAAAGTTGTAGTACATCTTAAGTACAAAATGCTTTTTACCCGGTTAAAATACTCAAAAGGAAAGAGGCTTGGCAGTGTCAAAAATAAGTGGCAAAACCATAGCTTAGCCTTGCACATTCAAAGCCGTGCAGAGAAGCCTCGTTTGGTCTCGTCACTCATTTTTTTGGATGCTGTCAAGCCTCTTTCTCTTTGAATATACTTATCTTGAGGTGTTCTATCTTTTAATTAATCACATATACAGTTGCAGCATAGTGGCTTTTCTGAAATTTGCTTGCGATAGAATTAAAGCAACAGTGACGATATAGCCACAACTGCGGCTAACAAATACACAGTTTTCTTTATGTCGCATACCATTAAAAAAAGTGACAAAGAAATGCAATGAATAAAAATACTGCATTGTTTAAGAAAGATATTAAAGATAAGATAAATAAAACACTTTAAGAATGTCTATTTTTAATATAATACAAATAAGATATAATATCGTACGTTAAAAATATAAAATTTACTTCAAATTATACTTCTAATTTCTTATTTTCAAAATAAATACTTTTCTTCAAATTCTAATCTAAGTAATTCTTTAAACAATGAACAATGAATATTTTTTTAGAAAAAACATATAGATACAAAATAAAACAAAGATAAGAATTTGATAAAAATATTCAAAGTTCTTTTTTAAAATTAGTTCAAATCATCATCATCATCATCTGTAAAAATTTATCAAATATAATTCAGAATTCTTTCTTACTGTTATTTTTTATATAATTTCCTAATCCATATATAATATCATATTTGCAAATTATACTAAAACAACTATTTTCATTAAATTCATAAATTACTTGGATCATTATTGCACGAATATCATCTATAGAATATAATTACGGTATTAGATTTTCTTGTTTGCTCGACGTACATTCAATTATTTGATTTTATACTCGTATCTACATTAATCAACGATCGAATATACGAACGTGTATTAATTTTTATTTAATTATCAGACATCCGGCAACAAAACATAAAATCCGAAAATTTGTTACTTTTATAAATTGAAGAAAATGATTCGGTTCGTCGAGCTACGGCAGCAGGCGGGCAATATGCCAAGAGGGCTTTTACAAGAAAACGGTCCCCATTTAGGTGTTAGATGCACGAAAAAAAACCCCGAAAACTCCGTCGATCGAGTGCAGACCCGCGACCAATTTACCGGCGTTCGACGGCGGGCTCTCGATAACAACGATTTCCATTATTTACTTCATATTCACGTATATTATAAATAATATAAATCATTAAAATATGTATAACTAAATAAATTTTTTTTAATGCTTTTGTAAACGAATGCAAATTTCTTCCGTCCTATAAAAAGTCATCTACAGCTGTCGAATTATATAAATAAAATATGTTTTGACATATTTTGTTGCCCTACATAAATACATTTTATAAGATTTACCATATTTCTATATAAATTCATTATGAACACATTGGCACGGCTTTTACAGTTATCTGAATACAAAGCTTTTGTATTATGATTACAATACAAAGTAAAAGTTAATTTTAGGTGATTTGTATACATGTAAATTACCTGAAAGTAACACTTCATATAAAATTAAATAAATACATTTATACAATATACAAAGTGTCACCGCTAGAGGGATATTTTAACTCTTATACCTGAAAGTAACTTTCACTCAATACAATACCTTATAAATCTTACGAATATTTAACATTAAACGTAAAACTCACCTAAAAAATGTTATTACAAATGCCGATATGTGATATCGAGTGCACGAGGAGGTAGATTTTTTCGGTGTTGACGGATTATTTCTGTAATTATTAGGAATTTCACCGTCTTCGTATAAAACATCATCGTCTCCCGCTGCTGACATGTTTCCAACTACCACGTGATCAAACAATCCTGAAAATACGAAGCCTCCTGGTGGCAGAAATTAATAAATGTTCCATCTGATCGATCCTAAACAGTATTTATTACCGCGTCGCGATTACTCGAAAGTAAAATGCTCGTTTAAGCGTAAAAAAATTGGGAGTTTACTTTATTTTAAATATTTTTAATTTTCTTAATACGTGTAAAATATTTAAATAACTTTCAATTTCTTATCGGAACGAGTTAAAATATCTCTATCTGGTTACAAATTATATATCGATTTTCGATATTTATGTCATAAACGGCTATATATAACCTACGACGCTATTGTTAAATAGTATTGTCGATAGAGCTATAATGGAAGAAATAGCAAGAGTTTTATATATATATATTATTTTTTCTGATTTTTATTGCACAGCGGATAGTAAATTCCGAGAATTGTCATAAAAATATATAAAAAAGAGCGATAAATCACAAAATATGTTTCGATAAGCAAGCTTAATTGTAAAATTAAAGAGCGTCACTAATCTACGGCTTGTTTCAGATGAAATATAAAAATAATTATTAATACTCGTGTGTCGTAAACAGTCGTTAATAATATTTATTATTGTTGAAATTTATCGAGACAAGAAATTAATTACGATAATTATAAATTAAACAAAATAATTGCATTTAGAATTACTGAACGAAAACCTATTCATTCCCCTTTAGATTTTAATTCATACATATTTTTTTAAAATTACCGTTTTATTAAATTATTAATGATTTAAAAATTATGTTATAACTATAAATCAACCTTTTAAATGTTTAATTTATTTAATATATACGCTTAAGATGCGTGTGTAGATGAATAGAATTTTTTTAAATAATGGTTCAATGCTTAATATCCTATGGGAAAAAAAACAAAAGAAACGTATTTTAATTGTAAATTATACAATTATGTAATTGTTTAATATTATTCACCTGAAGAAACGTGCAGTAGTATGTTGTATTTTATAATTATCCGAACATGAAGTCCAATACGTTGCTGTAACTTTGTAGATAACGTTTCACGATAGCTTTCATATATATAAAAGTAGATCATTTAAATGAATAAAATGTAAATTTAATTTTAATAAAGTATATAAATTCGTGTTTACTTTCGACGTTCTTAGAAAAACAGGCCTTAAGATCGGTTCGACCTTCATTTTCGGTCGTCTTTCCATCGGGACACGGAGTACAATCCCCTCTTCCAAAATACATCTGATAAGTTCCTTTAGGGCAAGGTTTATTTTCATTTTTAACGCAATATCGTCCGGGATAACATGGAACTGAAAGTTAAAATTGTTATTTTCAGTTTATCTTCCTCTCTCTCTTTTTTATATCTATATACACATATAATTCATAACATCGCTATTATCTTGTTGTAATGCGATACATCGCGACTTATCCATCAATCATTGCAGAGATATAATAACGATTAGATTAAGGTTTTTTGATACCATTTTAAAAACTACTGCTTTACTTTACATTATTATTTATTAGAAAACTAAGGGGGAAATAGAATTTAAGATCTACTTACTGCAATGATTAGGTTCTACAAAGTGAAATCCGGAATCACAATGGAGAAAACTTTGTCCTCTAATACTCTCACTAACTAAGTATCTCCTGATAATGATGTCATCATTAATTAATACGCCTATTTCGTGATAAAATCTCGTAGCGATCTAGAACAGAAACAAATAGATTAAATGAAGAATACACTGTTGATAATAAGTATAGATTAATTGATTAGATATCCAATAAATCTGGAATTTGAAACATGCCAGTTAAGTTAGAAGGAATATCGTAACAACAGATATTAAGTATATAAAAAAGCTTTCAGGGAATCTTATATTAAATACAACCTTCTTGGCATTCGAACAGGAGGATAAACAGACCATTAGGAAGTCTTATAAGGCCTCTTTTAGCAAGCCCATTATGAATTCGGCCAGGCCCACAATGGAGAGGCCGAACATTCCGGACGGTCCACCTCCAAAAAATTCACGGGGATTTTTCCCCATGTTCCCAAAAAATTCATGGGGATTTTTCCCACTCTCTTGCGTGGTCCGTCGGACCCTCTCCCTCACCATCCAGCCACCTCAATGTGGATCTGGCCAAACCCATAATGGAATTGCTAAAAAGTCCATTAGTGCCCAAAGAGGGGAGAGAGTTTTAAAAAGTAATAATTGGATAAGTTAAAATACAAAACTTACACTTTTCATTTCATTTTTTTGGAGTTTTAGAAGACATAAATCTTTACATTTATCTGAAGAACGAAGAGTAGATTTAACATCGATAGACATATAACAAATTTCACTTTCCTGGAGATTTAAATAACAAAAAATAATAAAAATTTCATTATTTAAACGTTTATATTGCGTAAATTACAATATTAATTTAAACTTTAAGTGTTATCATTCATTATACATCGTTGCCCAGTGGCGCATCAAAATTTACTCTCGGGAGGAACCGAGTTGAACGGATAAATACAAAAAACTTTTTAATGCGAATTCAATAAAATTCCCATCTTATGTGACCGCTAATTCATAAGTAATAGAAGACGAGACATAATATAAATAAAAAATTTTAATTAGGAAAAAAATTTGGAAGATTTACTAGTGTTTTTTCCTTTTACTTTGCGGGTGCCACAGCTCCTTGGTCCTCTCTGGATGAGCCACAGTTGTTACCTACAGTGTGAATGTAGCCACTAGCGTTGTAGATTAAGAGTAAACTCTTACGTTGTTGTATATAAATTTGTATGTCACATTTAAATCTTTATCTGTACTTATTTTTTCCCTTCATTTATTCAAAAAAGTAAGGGGTTCTGTCTCCCGAACTCCTTCCCGATCACGCTACTGATTGTCTAAATATATGAAAAAACGAGACAACATCTAAAATAAAATAAAAAACGAGATAAAATAGGTCACGAAACTGGAATAAAAGCAAAATTTGAACACGTACGTGTCATTTTTAAACGTTTTCACTCTATACAAAGCTATCGTTTCGACTTTATTATTGAAACCCCAATATAAAACAGAAAACAGTCCAGCAAACTAGGCTAACACAAATACATTTATTAATATATAAATTTGTTAAAATTAGAATTTAAAACATTAAGAATAAAATATGAGAGACAGTGACGCCGAGAGCTCGTACGGGGTCCGGAGCAAAACGGGCCTTTTTAGTCTTTTTAATTTTTGAACGAATGAAATACACAGAATGCTTTTTCTATTACTAAAAAGCAGTCTTAAAGATTTTATTTTCTGTTAGTAAAAATGCCTTTAATTTTATGGGGTTAGGAATCACTTAGGGTTCTTAAGTTTTCTCCGGATCCGTGGAAAAATCCCCAACTTCCTCACCCTCTCGACGGTCATGGAAACAAATATAATAAAAGGTGTTGCTTTATTGAGTCACTAAATCGGTATCGAATAAAACGGATCAATGCTTCCTAACTAAAAATCTATTTTAGAACGAGTTCTTCATTAACCTATTATCAATTATTATTATTATAAAATTCTAAACCTGCATTAGAAAATAGTTTCCATTTTCTGATTGCTAGTGTTTGTTTTTTTGTATTTATATTTCATAATATTAGATTAAGTAATTTCATATTGTTTAATATTTTATTTCAAAAACATTTTAGGAAAAAAATTAATAAATATAAAAAGTGATGTAACATTATATTTTCTAAATACTGTCGAACCTCCAGCTGACAATTGAGTGTATATAAATTGAAAGCATTCTTTTTAAAACTAACTAAAAATGGTTTGCATTAATATTCATTTTTATAAATTTAAATAAAAACATTAATATAATTCATCAACAGAACAAAACTTGGCACAGCTGCGACACATTAAAGGTTCGCTATTGTTCGGCTCTTTCCGACATCTGTACCTCAAAGGGTCAAATTTTAGTAAGTAAATATCATATATATCTTGTTTTACTGCTCTAAATAATTCCTATTATTTAGAGATGGACGTAGGAATGTACAATAGAAACATTTAATATGATGAAATTTGCAAACATTGCCGAGTTTCTTTAATATTTTTCAATATATTATACTAACGATAACAATATTAAGGGCGACAGAAATTAGAGAGCCGGATAGATAATGTTGAATTTCACATTCGTATAACTATAAATGGGCCTGACATAGCCTACTGTACATATATATTTTACAATATATTATCCAGTAGCACGTTATAGCTTCACGGGGCCTAGGCAAATTTGAATTGGGGGGACCTCGTGTACTGTATTGATTTTCAGACATTTTTTGGGGGGAAATTTATGGAGAATATTTTCTTATAAAAGATTGGTTTGGGACCCCATTTTGCCCATAGAATAACGTGTTATTGATAGTATCTAATATTTATCAAGTGTTTAAAAAAAGATCTGAAAAATTCCTTTTAGAACGTTTCTACGGCATAACAAGTAAATTTTAAAAATATATTTTCTAGATACTGCAAAAATATATTAATATATAGAGTGACCATATTGTTTATCGTCCAAACCGGGACAACTCTTACGAGTAAAAAATAGATCTAAAAATATTAATTTTTAAAATTATTTATATATTGACCTATAAATTAGCTATATTGCATTCAAAGACTTCTATTTAAAATTTCATTTTATTATTTTGAGGGTTAAAAACAAGAGAAATCCCAGACTGTCCCGGAACGTATGGTCACCCTGTTTATATACCATTTTCCTTTCGTCAACGTAATTGCATCCATGAATTTTTGCGAATTCCGCTTTGCATTTTCTATTTTGACAAAGTTTTGCCCAAAGTTCATTTATTTTTCCTCTTATATACTCTAAATCTTCCTCGGGTATGATGGTTTTCCTGATATTCTCGCTACTATCATACATATCCACTTCGTAACGATCGTACGGTGTGACCAAATCATAAACTAAAATAAAAACATACAAAAAACATTATTATATATATATATATATACAAATATAAATTGAATAAATTCCAACGAACGTACCAATAATTCTGTGATAAAAAGAATTAATTTCTCGCGAATTATTCCTTACGGTGCATTTATAATGCCCTGTATCCGATGCTTGAAGGTTACGTATTCTCATGGTTCCTCTTTTCGAATCCACGTCAATCCTAGGTTCTAAAAGAGTCATATTTGCATTGTCTGTCCATTCGTAACTAATCTGCTTCTCGTTTCCCGAAATGTAAAATGGATACTTAACTGTAGGAGCGATACAATTGAAAATTATATTCTCTCCTTTAAGCACTCCTCGATGTTTAGAAAGGAAATTTTGTGTTTCCATTTCTAAAAATATTCAAATTTTAAATTAAATAATAAATGTAAATACATAAAGATATTGGATTCAATAACAAAACTTCTGTATGCTTTATGAATATGTAAATTTACATTTTAAAATATCAACTTACCGGCGTAAGAAGTTTGTAGAAAGAGAAAAACGTATAGAAACATTTCTAAACTGGAAAAAATATATTTAAATTAACATTAAATTTACATATCTATCAGAATATTGATTACCTTTACATATTTATTAAATATTTATTTACGAAAATACGAAATTAAAATTGTAACAGTAATATAAAAGGAGTGAAATAGGGAAAAAAAATTAAATAAGATATACTCACATTAAATAAAATTCAATTTTTTAAATAATAAAATGAGCGTTGAAGAATAAGTATTTCTGTTTTTGTGAAAAAAAACGATAAATTTTTATAAATTTAATGTTTTTATAACGTATTTGTTCGGCAGTTTCAACACTCGAATGATTTTCGTTAATTTTCTTCTATCTTCTATTTATATTTTTAAAATTCGAACTTTTATTTTTAAATTCCGATGATGTCAGATGAGAATTAGTTAAAATTAAATGGAAATAAAAATATATTTAAATTTTCTGGATGTTTCGACCCGTTTGAATTTGATTCCGGGTCCCTAGAGTGATAGGCTACCGCCTTAACCACCCGGCCATCCGTATTGATTTTATAGTTACGTTTTTTCGAATAATTAATATTTTATGTCGTAGAAATTTGAAAATATATTTAAAATGTCTTTAAAGATATAATATATAAGTAGAATTCGCTTTTATCACCTAATCGGTACACGAAAAATTGCCGTTAAGCGAGCAGTCTTATTTGCAATAAGCTCAGTCGTCCTCCTGAAATATACTTTTAACTGTATGATACTATACAGAGATGTCTTAAAAATATACTATATGACTTTTTATAATTATAAAAGAAACTTTATATCAGTCGTAAAAGTAGAGGATAAGTGATAATTTGTAAATACATTCATGCGCTTTATATGCATGCAGCGAATGCCAAGTTTACAGCAGCATGTTATTTGTATGTTGTTACAGCGGAATACAGATATACTGTCAATGCCACAGGCATACCCATACTTGTGTGAGTCAGATAAGTAAAAGATTAGCCTACGGTTATAACTGCACTCGCTGAAATGCCAACAGTACTTTAAAAACGCTAATATTTTACAAAAGGGCTCTTAAAAGCTCATTATATTCAGAGTTTTCTGTATACGTGTTTCTTGGAGATCTTCCAACGCCGAGCATGTCTGTAAGTTGCAACCAGGCGTTACGCATAGCTAATGAGTCGGAAAGAATCCGCATCACCAGGCTGAAGGAAACAGGATGGCTATTTCGTCGAATTGCTTGCTGTCTAGGCCGTTATAACCTGACTGTAGACGAATATTGGGGCAGTGGATACGTCAGGGAGCATATACAGACAGGCTCGAGACGTCTCAGACAGACAACGAGAAGATGATCATCTATCTAATCGTGAAACAAGCGGGAACAGTTGTAACGGCTTCTTTGTCTGCCACGTAGGGAAAACTAGAAGACTAACTACAAAACCCCATCTCTTCCCGTACCGTCGCAAGGATACGGGAAAATATAGGGTTTTGTAGTGAGGGTTTTGCTTTTGCTAGTGCCTGCCAATGCATTGGGGGCACTAGCAAAAGCAAATTTGCACGAAAGACTTATTATAAAAAGCAGTCTTAAAGATTTTATTTTCTGTTAGTAAAAATGGCTTTAATTTTATGGGGTTAGGAATCACTTAGGGTTCTTAAGTCTTCTCCGGATCCGTGGAAAAATCCCCAACTTCCTCACCCTCTCGACGGTCCTGCGAACAAATATAATAAAAGGTGTTGCTTTATTGAGTCACTAAATCGGTATCGAATAAAACGGATCAATGCTTCCTAACTAAAAATCTATTTTAGAACGAATTCTTCATTAACCTATTATCAATTATTATTATTATTATAAAATTCTAAACCTACATTAGAAAATAGCTTCTATTTTCTGATTGCTAGTGTTTGTTTTTTTGTATTTATATTTCATAATATTAGATTAAGTAATTTCATATTGTTTAATATTTTATTTCAAAAACATTTTAGGAAAAAAATTAATAAATATAAAAAGTGATGTAACATTATATTTTCTAAATACTGTCGAACCTCCAGCTGACAATTGAGTGTATATAAATTGAAAGCATTCTTTTTAAAACTAACTAAAAATGGTTTGCATTAATATTCATTTTTATAAATTTAAATAAAAACATTAATATAATTCATCAACAGAACAAAACTTGGCACAGCTGCGACACATTAAAGGTTCGTTATTGTTCGGCTCTTTCCGACATCTGTACCTCAAAGGGTCAAATTTTAGTAAGTAAATATCATATATATCTTGTTTTACTGCTCTAAATAATTCCTATTATTTAGAGATGGACGTAGGAATGTACAATAGAAACATTTAATATGATGAAATTTGCAAACATTGCCGAGTTTCTTTAATATTTTTTAATATATTATACTAACGATAACAATATTAAGGGCGACAGAAATTAGAGAGCCGGATAGATAATGTTGAATTTCACATTCGTATAACTATAAATGGGCCTGACATAGCCTACTGTACATATATATTTTACAATATATTATCCAGTAGCACGTTATAGCTTCACGGGGCCTAGGCAAATTTGAATTGGGGGGACCTCGTGTACTGTATTGATTTTCAGACATTTTTTTTAGGGAAATTTTTGGTCCATCTATCGTAAACTAATGTATGCCGCCATGCCCGAGCGTATCGTTGTATGTATCCACATAACAGGTTGTACTGTACCAAGTACTAAAGGTTTCTTTAAATTGTACCGTTGTTCCATAAGTAATTGCATCTTTGCCACGATTTTATATAATTTATTAACATCGTTTCCAATGTCTTCTTCTTGGTACGCAATTTTCTTGTCGACGAGTGTAGCCTACATTGAACAGTCATTTTTCAAATTAAATTTAATAGTCATAAGTTTAAAGTAATTTTAAAATTATATATTTCTATTGAAGCTATATTGAAACCTCGATAAACACGCATATATTTATTTTAAATCAAAAATCGAAAGAAATTCGATCTTCGTGTTTCTCGTGTGTTATTTGCGTTGGCAGATCCTATTGGGTAATTTGGCTTCATTTACATAAACAAAAATGACAACATTTTAGTTTATTTTGCACACGTCTAAATACAAATCTCTGTCATAAATCTATTTCAGAATTTTCGTAACGTTAACCACCGTGACGGCCGGATGACCGAGTGGTTAAACTATTGTCTCGATCTCTTTATTCTGTTACGAACGTACTGCCATCTAGTAATATTTATATAAACCAATAATATTTATTAAATTAAGATCTTTATCATATTGAATATTTGAATATTCAAATTTATCAAATATGGACATTAGTTTGGAAGATGTGTTTTGTAATATAAATTTAAAAAAAAAGATATCAACAGCAAGCAAAACTTTTTAATTCATATACACACAATCATTATACAACAAAGAACATCATAGAATTAATCTCATCCCAAGGGAAAAGAGGATTTTCAGAGAATTCTAGTAAGAAGGGGTAAATAGGAAGGAAGAGGATTGCCGTTCTGTTTTCTTTCTCCAATTCTTACGACATCACATAACATTTTATCTCTACATTTGGCGACGGTTAACTATTCTTTTCTGGCATATTCCGTGCTGCCAGTAATATTTATCACTTTTTTCTCTAATAATTCGTGACGTCACACGAAGATATTAACTTCAAAAAGGAATGTACAAACATTTATTTCAAATTAGTTTTTGTTTCTTCATTTAGAGTTGTATCCGCGTATTGTTCGCACAAACTACTTTCGGACATATCTGATTGCATACGAGAATAATATCTGACGTGTTGCGTCATCAAACCCATATCCTCTCCTTCGGCGGTTTTCTTACTCGGGATACACGAATTCAAAAATCCTAATATACCCGGCGTTGCTGAAATACATTAAAAATACAAATATAAGTCACCGTTATATTTATAAATAACGGAAATTTTTAAATATCGTATCTTACCTGTGTATCTTACCACGCTGTGACCAGCAACCCATAGGGCTAGATAAACAATGAGAGATAGGAAACACAATACCGTTCCCGTGACCAAAAACGTAATAGGCCCTGTTCGTTCAAATTCCTAAAATAATTAAAAAAAAAGAACCTTTAAATATTTTAATCTTTAACAGCGTATTGTCCTAAAAAAAAACACTGTTCATACTTAACCTACGCTAGGCGATTACGGTATATTAATCTAGCACCACGTTTTCCTCACAAATATAAACTTACAATTGTAAAATATGTAGAACACAACGTAGGGATAGGTCCTGTAGTTTTTAGGTTTACGTGTCAGAGTGATTTATTACGTGTAATTTTTGAAGTACGTATTGTTAATTTCCTTTCCGCGATAACAGCGATATAAAAAGTGCGTGATGAACGACAAACTTCGTTAATAAAATTTTCATGTCTGGAGACTCGCCATACACTTTACGAAGTGTTCCCGTGTAACTCTAAACCGCAACCCATCTTAATATGCGCCAATGCACTTCTTTAATTCCCTCGTCAATAAGATAAAGGACAAGAATAGAGATACAGATATAGAAAATAACGTTAATTTCCTTTATTTACTCGGAAGATACGGACGATAAAAAAAATACCACCTCTTTTATAACGAATTATTACAAAAATATACACAAAAAGAATGACAAAAAATAGAAATTTATTGTAAGAATATTCGTGACACATCTTACAATAAGCACTGAAGTATTTTAATAATATAACAATATAAATTTAACCGATACATACGTGAATAAGTACGTCCATTGTCGAAATATGTTTTTCGGGTTTGATCTTTAATTAGATAAGTGCAAAAATATGTCCACTTGAAAATCAAAAATCTTTTTTAGATAAAATTACCTACTCAACACGATTAATACCCCCTTATATTGTATTTTCCATTCGTTTTATATAAAGCACTCGGAAGGTAATTCAATGTACGTTTTGCAACTAAAACGTTTCAGAATTTCCCGATAAAAATAAAAATATACGTACTTAAAAGTGCCGTGAATGGATAACTTTAGTTGTTTTCGATCGATATACGTATATATATACTTTTTTCAACCATTTTAAAACACGAGAGAGTCATTTATGGGATACGACGTGTATAATTTTCCGTACGAAATTTTTTTCTATTCGATTATTAATGCGATAACAAACGAGATACTTACATGTCCTAGAATAACAGGCATTGACATTTCTCCCAGAGCCGCTCCAAACACTAGAAAGCTGGTAATGGTAGCTAAAAATGGAATACATTGTTTACTTTCTGTCATAACTTGATTATAATCCATAGAGTACACAAAAACAACACGTACGTGTTACATGTATATACTGTTCGGTCAAGGAAAGAGCTGTCGGGAAAACACTGCTCATAAATATACCCAATATACAAGTCCCAATTATTAATACTGTCTGGTTGTGTGACATCAGTAGCATCAATATCATTCCAAAGATACAACCGCTCTGAACGAAGAGAATAATAAAAGCTCATTCGAAACAATAATTAGGCCACGTATTGAATATATTCGATAAAAATGACTTACTATGTTACAGAATAGCATAAATGATGGCGCTAATTTTGTCGCCAGTGCTATAGAAATTAAACGACCGGTTGCGAACATTCCCTGGAAAAATTAACGTTTATATTATATCATTATTATTATTTTAGATGTAAAAATAGAACTTATAATAATAAGAATTGTTACAAGTTCTATTATATATTTCATACGGAACTTAAAGGGAATTTTGTTTAATCAGCTTATAAACAATACTTTTAAAGCTGTTTAAACAAACTTATCGCATGAATTTACCGATTGACTGTTATAAAAATAAAAAATGTAGACATATTTTACGGTATTACGTATTTAAAGTGGTATAGTTTTAGTAAAAAAACGTCATTCTTCTCCTCCTCCGAATACATTTAAACCGTTTGTAAGGCAAAGAAAATAAAGAACTTACCCAAAAAAGAGCATTGAGGTAGGCAGCATCGGATCTTTTTAATCTGACGGGTCCTTTTACAGCGTACGAGTAAACGTATCCGCCGTAAGCGGCCTAAAAATAAACGTCATTAACAAGCTTTAAACAGTTAAGCAGTAAGTTTATATACTCGTGTTAATAATTACTTGTAATCCATCATAGAGAAACATGAGAGCCGCGCATAGTAATGAGATTAATATGGTTTGGAATGTGGTAGCTGGAGGTACGTTGTCACCACGTTCTTCTGTAGCCGATGTTTCTGCATGATTTTAAATATTTTTACATAAATTATATATCTATTATTGCATTTTATTAAAGTTCCTTTTTTCTTAATATTAAACATGAACTAGCAAAACGAATAGTCTCACCTGTATCTGTACTTTCATACTGACCCTGTTTATTTTGGTTAAAGTCTCCACCTCCGAAATAACGACCGTATAATTCTCTCCCCACCAAAGACACGGTTAGAAGTACGACAGGTACCTTAATAAATACGGAAAATCAATTTAAAAATTCCTCGAGAGTTATTTAGGCCTATATTTAGAAATACAAACCATTAATAGAGCCATAATCCAGAAGGCATAGTCGATATGCGTACTGGCTTGAGCTTCTTTTAGAGTGGCAGCCGGCAGGATTTCGTTTTCATCGAAATTGTGTACAGTTTCTGAGCTATTATCAATGAAGGGCGAACAGTCTTCGTTTAAAAGAAACGGCTGTGCGATCATAGGGCTAACAAAGGCCCCAACGCCATAGAAAAAGTGTAATGCCTGTAATTTATTCACCAACGATATTTAGCAATGGATTATATTCTTAAGAAAGCGTCGAGTACGGATTACCTGTAGAAACGGCGACACGTCTTTACCATAGATTCTTATCATGTAGACGTTGGCCACCGTATCTATGGTTCCCATGAAATATCCCATAACGGCCAAGACGACGGCGAGCGCGCCTAAGATGCGACATACAGGGATTAAGGACATGGTGACGGTCATCATGATAGTACCCACCAGAAGCAAAACATTGGGAGTAAACCTAGAGAAAATATTAGAGAACTTTTAGTGTCGAGAAAGATTGTCCCGTAAGCCACCATTACCCCAGTTGGCTGTCAGCAAATGTAATATTGACGTCAGCCGATCCATATTATCTGTCACACTTCACCACTTCTCAGTCCATTAAATCGCTTGTTCTTTGTTAAGTCTGCGAGTCACATTTTTTTTTGCTTTCTTTCTTATCAAATTTTTCTTTCCTTCTTAAAGAAAAACTTGATTAATTCAAACTTCATTTATATTAATAAATTCGACAACAATATCCGTTTCTCCAATACTTACCATTCGGGGTATAGAATATAACCTAAAGGTGTACGAAAATAAAGCATTTACAGCCTACAGTAGAACAATTCAAACGTAACAGAAAGGAATCAAATTTCATTTTTAAATACTTAATTATTTAAGTCGCGTCGTAAAATAAAAGAAAAGAAAATAAATATATAAGATCCGACGACGGTGCTTGAAACAAAATGTCACGTATGCCACAGTATCCTTCTCAATATGGAAAAGTCATGTCGAGTAATCTTCTTATTCCCGAAGGATTGAGACGTGATCAATTCTCTAAAGAATTTTTTTAGCAATTTTTGAATCTTTCTAAAAATATAACACATAATTTCTTTATTTTTTTTAATCATTTAAAAGGGAGAAGGGGATTTAATGCGCTTAAATTACCGTAAGATAATCATATTACACGCCATTTTTTTAATGATAATTTTACACGAAATTACCGTTTCGCTTGTAATAACGAACAATTCCATTCTCGAGAAGAGAGGGGTGAACAGATAATTAATTATTCCACACACTATGATAATCGAATTGATGCTTTACTAACCCATACACCGATATTCGAGACGTAAGTGTGTTTACGTTATTATAAAAATATAAAGTAGTCAAACAAATAATAAAAGAACAAATCGCATAAAAATCAATTCGGTTGTTAGTACTGTACAGTACAAAATCATATTTTTAACGGTAAAGATTACGAAAAGACGTAATACGAAACGTCTTTCCGCCTACGAGAGCATTCGAATTTTGCACGGTTTAGCATCGGTATAGATCGAATTCCATCGATGCAGGTATTGTTATACGTTTGTTTATAGTTATTATTAAGATGGCCGCTTCCACTTTTACTCCCCGTCTTCTACTCTATTAATGCAATAATATAGTTTTTCTCCTCGACTTATTGACAAATGACAGAGTGGCCGCGATTGTCTACGGGGAAGGACGGCTTGCCAAATGAGTTCCATTTACCAAATCACGACGGATGTTACTTTTTATCTGTAGGAGGATGTTGCCATAGTAACATTTTTTCAATGTAAAAGCATCTTTTTTTTTTTATCTTTTCGTAATGCAAGAGTCTGGAGGAATCTTTTGGTTAGGAAGTAATTCCAGTACGATTATATAAATCGTTTACGGGACCATAGAAATAAGAAGACTTTTTAATCAGATAGAATATAAAATGCCAATGTTGTAGTGGCGCGGGTTCTTTTCTAGATTCGAATTTCGGAAATTGTATAGGTTAAACTGCGATAAAATGTTACAAAATATCGAAAAATCGAAGGTCTATCCACCTTTCCATAGTTAAAATTCGCATATATTGTCTCCTCTTTTTAGTACAACCCGTACTAAATCTCTCGAAATTCAATACTTCTTTAAGATCCCATCTTCTTATTGCCAAAGTAAAGAACATTTTATTAAGCATTCTATCGTAAATCTTTTATTATTATTATTATTATAACAACCAGCGCCCTTTAAGGATTACCGGAAGCGCCGCCATTTTGTATACCATAGGTAAATCTAACCGCATTTAATTATACGTTAATAAAATACTCCGAAATTACGTAGAAGGTCGTAATTCGCCAACTTTACTTGGTATCTTTTAAAATTAATGATTCTACAATCTACAGGATATAAAATTAAAGGAAAAAAAAAAAGATTTTAAATTATGTAAATTTAACGATTTAATAAGACAATTGGTGATAATAAAAATGCATTATTGTAATTAGAGGAAACTAATTTGATTTTAATTATAATATCAATTTTATATTTTAAATATGATAAATTATCATCAAAGTTCTCGAGGATAAGGTCAAATATCTTGGCATTTGTTGTAAAAGAGTATATAATAGGGGGCTAAAATAGAAATCGTGTGTTTGTTTTTACGGATTTTACGGGAAGAATAAAATACGAGCAAAGTAAGGCCGTTTAAATAGGTGAAGTAAGCCGTACTTGTCAGTTTGTATTTTCAAATAAATCAATCAAATACATGAAGGATAAGGATTGAAACATCATCTTTCATTTCATCAGCGTGTAACTCTATAAGGAACGAAATCGTTTATAGATATTCATTACACGGATATCGACGAGAATACAATCGAACCTGTAATAACGGCGGTCGTTGTATACAGGGTTTCGACTGTATATTAATATATATATTTTTTCTTTTTTTAAAGTTTAAAATAAAAAACAATCTCGTGAGATATTTCTTCACTTTCTCCAATTAGTTTTGATACGTCAACCGTTTAAAAGTAAGACTTTTAATTAATCTTCTTAAGTGTCTGCTTACTTATACAGTCAAACAACCGAAAAAGAAAAAACAAATACGTATATATACACTTAAAGAAATAACTTGCATCTGTTTTATTTATTTTTTAAATTGATTTTTTCTTTATATTTACAGCTTTAAAATCGTGTTTAACGATAACTCAAATACGACATTTATGTTACGACTTCTTTGCCTTTGATTTATGATAGCCGGAGGTGAAGAAAATCCTCGGCTTTCAATAATCAATTCACCCATTTTTATTTATGAGTTAAGATAAAGACTCCATTTTGTTATTATTTTGTGTTAGAAATTATAAGATGGTAAATGGATACAGATACCGAGAAGTAAACACTACACTACACACGGCCTACACCGGCCTTTAAAAGTGTTATAACCTAGTAAAATTTTGGGTATTTTTTTTTTTTTTAAATAAAAATTACGGTTATATTCTTTAGAATAACGTACACAAATAAAATACGTCACTGAGGAAATGAAAGATATGTTGTTGCATCTAAGCAGTCGATAATATTCGTGCAACTTCCTCACTTCGGGAGAGCGAATAAAAAGAAGAAGAAGAAGAAAAATAATGTGGGACACTCAACTGTTCTATCAGAAAACCACAGAAGTAAGTTGCTCGAAAGACTTTAAGCTGGGAAGATGGGGATTTGATCTTTCTTTCGTGGGAAAAAATCCTCTGGAACTAGCATCTACCTACTGTGGAAGCGAAGAATTCCTAATCCTTTCAGTAAAAGAAGTTTGGTTTTGTCACTTTTTAAATATTTAGACGTAGCTTTTGTTTTTAACTGCTTTCCCCCCTGCAATTTAAAAACCTTATGCAGGAAATAATAAGAAACCTATAATAGTTTCTCTTGTTTTTAACAAAGAGAAATTCACGCTCCTCCTTATTCTAACGCTTAATCTTAGTTCAAAATTAACACGCTCCTCCCTAATTTTGAACTAAGATTACCCTTAAAAACTGTATTGTTTTACGGCAATCGTAATCACAAAAGAGTGAAGATCTATCGTATTCATAATACGAGTAAATGCATAATTGATAAAGAGAAAAGTCTACCCGTAACTAATAGCAAATTAAAATTTATGAGGTCTTCCCGCCACTTATATAGGCCTAGTACTTACATTAGATATTGATTGAACAATGTGAAGATCACAAGTTTATGTAGAAAGGATGGCGAATATAATCAATACTCCGTCGTAGACTATAAAAGAATTTTAAAATCTCAATAAAAAGTGGCTAATTATACGAAAATTGATGTTAGAGGTCTAAAAATCCGTATAGGAATATGAAATTACGGTGGCATCTTTTCGGGAACGGGAGATATAGAAAATAATTGTAAATAATATTCATTAATCCCGTGAAGAAATAATCGATACCATTCACAAAGCTACAGAAGATCCTGCAAAAGGAAGAACTGAAACCTGTATGGAGAAGTAATCAAGCATGCCGTACAAGCTTTACCACCATTTCGAGCTACGAACGATCCCATAAAGTACGAAAGGATAGTCGAGTTCATTATATAGATTTTCAATCGTGTTTTATTCGTAAAATTCATCAATTAAACAAACGAATTTATATAGATCTTTCGTGGAAGATGCCGCAGGTAGAGGAAGTTACGGGAGATAAATTCATGTCGATATTTCACATCGATTTAATTGAATAATAAAAATTCAAAATCTTAAATAGAGAGTAAGAGGATGAGGAAGAGGAGGAGGAGGGATAACGCGCGTAATCTTTTTTTTAAACAGTGGAGCGGATGGTGATGAAAATTTTATAATGCCATTCTTTTTGTTTATGACGAACTGTAATCAGAAAATGCTTAGCAAAAGTCAACTAGTTATCTCTACAATTCCATCTATTGATTGGTTTCTGTGTACACAGATCGATATAAGGCGAGCAGCGACACATACGAATGGAAATCTTAACAATCACACCGAAAGGAAAAAACAAGATTTCGTTTTAGAGGAGTGCCACGCGACTTTATCACCTTTATAATCCTTGCCGGGATATTCCAATCCGTGCCATTTGTGTCAATGGTTTAAAATCTTTGCTGGAATATATATATATATATAATTTTCGCTTAACTATGGCAATTTTTCGGAAAATTTCTAGCGTGTCGGATAACACGAGTGACTAATTAATATAATATAGAGATAAACGAAAGTTATAAATATAGATAACTTGGTCGAAAGGACAAATATGACTTTCCTTTATACTTCGATTGCTTAATGATAATGGCGAGGTTGATAGAGCTCAATGGAATCGCAACCCCCGATGGAAATTAGCATCGATTGAGCCTAATATTATGTCTCTGTGGCTTACTAGTCAATATTTCATCGTATTTTCTTCGACCGTGTTTATTTACTTAGTTCATATTCGCTGGCTTAACCCGCACTCTTCTCGAGCGTAAAACGTAAAGAAAAAAAGATGGTCGCATCGTCTCTCTTCTTAATTTTTCTTAATTAACATTATTTAAATGCGAAGAATTACCGATAGTTTATTAAAAGGATCCTTTTGAAAATTCTCAATGAAGATTTTCTAAATTAAACTAAAGCTAAAATTTACTAGAACACTTTTCAATTATGGCGGAGAAATAGCTATTCGATTATACCACAGATGCGGGGTGGATCTAGTTTAGAAATGTAATAATTATCCACCGGGAGACTCATAGAATGCCGTAAAATTTCCATTAAATTTTAATTAATAACAGTTTATTGCTATCAAAGTTTTAGTCGGTGGTAATTACTGGCGAGGAATCTAGTCCGAATTTGCCACTACATTGGATCTCTCAATAATCATTAGAAGCTTGTTATTCGATTAGATCAGTTTCCAACAAAAGAAGATTAAACAGTAAGATTCAAATTTTAATTTAATATCCCACTCGATATGACACACGATCCCTCTATTTAACCATTCCCTCGAGAAAACAGCATTATATACGAGTCGCCATTGCATTTCTTAATCTTTAATCCCCCCAGTCAAAGATAATAAACGAAATAGACACTAACACAGTACATTTTTTAAATGGTTCGATCATTTAAAAAATGGTTTAAATGGTTTAAATGTGTTCGGGAGTCTCGAACATAGAGAATTCCAAAAAAATCCGGAGGGTGTAATTGAACACGATTACAATACTTTCCCGTGTTACGTTATAACAGCCGGGAAAGTAATTATCGTACTGTCCTACAACGGTATTTTTCCTAATGACTCAAACTTCAGTTCAGTTTAAATAATAAATATTATTTAACCTATAAATAATTCACTTATTCTGTGTAGAATTAATGTAACAATGGCGTAACAGTACGTAATAAAATGGGCTTAGACGTATATTTTTTAAAAATGACTTCCTTCCGCGGATAAAATTGCATCGAACTATTCGATTTTACCGGATTTGATTACGTTATAAAGGAATATAATAATATAATTTAGTAAAATGATTCATTATAAAGACGAAGTTTAGTATAAATGAAGACGAAATCATTCTTCCATTTCGGAAATCGGAATAATTTATCACATAGTCCTTACTCTAACGTGTTATTTTACACTGAGCGAAAGAGAAATGTGATGTATGCTTATAAATTTCTAAAAGAGGATTAATACAGTGGCTGGGAGGATTGATAGAGAAGAATTTTCGATAAAAAAGAATAGAAAATCTCTCGAGGCACGGTCGGTATATTAAAAAGAAGGGATCGAACTATAGATTAAAGAGAAATTATAGGTAGCATCTATATATAGAGCGAAAGAGGAACGGATTCTGATTTATAGATCGGAAAAACTCTATTAGTACTCGATTAATGGAGTGAAAAAGGCGAAAAACAAAAGAAAACGACTGCGCACCGTGTCAAAAAGAGAGTAATAATAATAATAATAAACTAATTTATGCTAAAAATTGATTTAATTAAATCACTTTCCAGGCTAATTAAAATTAAGTGAGAGATGTTATACCGTAAGAAACTCTAGTGTTTATTGGATCGGTTGTCGAAGTCGAGTGGAAAGAAAGGGGGGAGAGGGGAATAAATAAAAGTAAAAAGTTCCAGTAAAACATTACAGATCTTATCGGCTTTTAAAAAGTTAATCCATTTTCCGGAGAAAACGTTGGCTGTTTCTACTTGATGATAATTCGAGCTTGTGCCACTTTGCGAATTACAGAGAGTATCGATCAACGTCTTACTTCAAATGGTCCAACAACAGTAGTTTAATGCAGTTAAGGTAAAACTTTATTTTATTCTCATTCAAAACCTCGGAAAACGAATTTCCATTACAATCGGGAAAACTAAATTAAAAATTTATGAGCGGGAACTCGACTATAATTAATTTAGTCGTACGTTTGCTCGCTTACTATTATTATAGTTTTATGTTATTACTTGATATATAAGTAGGCCTTTTACCGTAGAATTTATCGAATTTTTCGAACAAAAATTGTTTACAATATTCAAAATTTCCAACACGCGCGGTCGTAAAACAAATAAACAGAACACCAGACTTTAAAGGCGCCTTATCAATCTACTTTATAACATTTATGAATAAGTATCAAATATAATATTCGATTCGAATTTATATATTGAATTTGACAAGTGTTTACGCTCTCGAATTAAAAAACAAAGCCGGAAATATTCTACACGCAGCTTAATACGGGTGTATAACCTATTGTCAGGCGATTACACAGATGTTGCGGTAGAAAATCCCTCAATATCGTCGCGTAAGATGTGCTATTTATAAGATTTTATATCACTATTCACCCGGGATATAATCGATAATATTCAATACTCCCGTGTTTTACTCTGTGACAATTTATAATCTCGATTAAAACCACTGTTTAAGCGACATTAAGTATTTATTCTTTGAGAAACTTTTACTAAAGTAAGAATATATATAAGATTCTGATATTGTGACAGAAATCAAGAGGGAGATTTCGATGGATTGGGCATTTGGAAAGGATGGACCCGGAGAGAAATGTGTCTCGAGTGTATAGAGAAAGACCAGAGGGGAGAAGGCGGAGAGGGAGACCACGAAAAAGATGGGATGAGGATGTGGAGGCTGATTTGAGAAGGATGGGTGCGAGCTGCTGGAGAAGGAATGGGTGAAAATCCTGGATGAGGTCCTTCAAGGACTATGAGGGCCAGAGAAAAGAAGAAGAAGAATATAGGCCTATATATATGACTGTAAACTGGAGTATATAACCATAAATAATATTTAAATTTAGTATGTAAGAAGGAATTCTATTTGTTAAAATTTTTATAACCACGATGCAGATTTGTTGTCACATTAAGACATTTTGGCAAACCTCCAAATCTTCGAATAATCTCTCGGTGAATATTTTAATTATTAACTTTTCGATGTATTAAAGATAAATGAGATTAAATAACATCCGTATTGTTTCCAAATTACTATTTTCGACCGGAAGTAAGAAAAAGTAATCATTTTTTTTGGAAGAAAATAGATAAATGGAAGTTGTCGATATTATAATATACAAGAGAACAAAAGCACTCGACGATAATAATAAATTTAGGTGATAAATATTCACTCGGGTCACTAAAATGTCACATTTTTGGTTGTCATAGTTACAATTATGGAGATTATTCGGAAGCTATTTAGTATATATAACGAAGAGCAATTGGTTAATTTGTTTATTTTATCCTAAGTAAAATCTAATTGTAAGAAAATTTACATTGTTCTGTCCATTGTTTTTCGAAAATTAATGGAAGTGTTCCTTCTGTCATCTTGTCAAATGTTTGTTTTTCTTAGGGAATTTTTTAAAAAAAAAGACAAAAATAAATTCTTTGGGTGGAATAATAACGTTTTCTACTCGTCTCGTGTCTTGTTTCTACCGAGAAAGAAACAATAAAATTTTATCAAGTTTTGTATTATTACCTGTGGGTTCGACTCTTTTAAGGGAAACATTCCCATAAGGCATTACTATTGAATTTTCTTGGCGAATATTTCATTCTCTCTGTCGAATTTCTTAATTTAATTACTGTTCTAACTTAAGTTTTGTTTAAAAATCTACGATGTTAAATTATTTAACTTTTTAACCGAGAAAGTCATTTTGTGTGTTTTCTATTTTAAAATCTCTTCAATTTTTTTTTTTGTATTTTTTAAAAATAAAATACATTCTCCTTTTCTGTTTATTTCTTTAATTATGTAAGCTTTTTTTTTCCTTTTGGTCATTTAAAAAATACGTTAACAATTTCATATTTATATAATGCTCATTTATGAAAACATAAAAATTGTTTTCATTATTTTGAATTAGGAAGAAGTTAATTAAATCTGGGTGGATTTTTCAACGTTTTACTCTTGCAACAAAACGAACCCCCCCCTTTATTCCTTCTACGATGATTACAAGACCCCACCTAGAAATAAAATCGCATTTTATGAAGATTAATAAGAGATTTACCCCCAAAAATAATAAAATAAAACACTGTAAAACACACACACACACAAAAGACAGAAGAAGAATTATGCTTAACTTCATCCATTCCCATTCAATTTAAATACATAAAAGATGTCTTAAAATCGCTCAACTGATCACAATTAATTCCGTAACTAATTAAATTTTTAATTCCGAATTAAAACGTTTTAATTACGTGATCGATCAGTTTTAATTCCCGTATAAACGATTTCAATTTCGTTAATTGATCGTTTGAATTTCTGATAGGTGATCGCGCGCATTCGATAATTGATTATTTAAATTCGTTTAAATCGATCGTTACATCTCGGCGGTTGATCGATCCTTTTTAATCTTCCGCAAACGATCGCATTTTAATTCCGTGTCTTTAATTTTATAACCGTGTATATTATTAACTACAAGAGAATGAATTTTATTAAGTGAATTATTATTAATTCCATTATTAAATCATTAATTTCAATATCTTCTAACATCGAATGGAAATTTAGAAAAAAAATAATAATAAAATAATAACAACTTTGGTGTAATGGCTTAATTTTATTTTACAACTTCCTGCGTGTTAAAAATACGTAAATTAATAAAGATAAATGGCTACGAAATTCGCAAATTTTTCTCTTGTTAAATTCTCCTTTTAGTCGGGTTATAAATTTCGATTTTCATAGTGAGATAAAGTTAATATTTATTAAAAAACGAAGACCGTCTTTTTTTTCCACGCCAACGAAAGTTTAAAGTTTATTAAATCAATAATAGTTAATAATCCCTCCCTCCCTCCCTTCTACCAATGATAAAAAATAGTATAAGGGATGACTACCGATAATAGGAAACGAATTACAAAGAGTTATTACTTAGACGGGAAAAGATATCCGTGGCATTCCTTCTATTCATTCCTATCTGATCTAATACAGTAGGAAAACAGAGTCACTCTATAGAAAGGATAATATATCGCTCTTCGCGCCTCGTAACAGATAAAACGGCTACACTAGATAAAGGGCCTACATTGCCGTGTTAGGGTTGATTCTAATACAATATACGACCACACCCACGGATAAAATGGATCACAGTATTTACTTTATCGATTGTACCCTTCACGCGGGGAGCGAATGTCACGCATAATAAAAATTTCCATCGCGTTAAACGAAAATTTTACGGATTCTCCATTTTCGAAAGACACGTGATCGATAGGGTATATATTAAAATATAACGTCACAGGAAAGAGACCAATGACGCGAATTCCGTTTCGAAATTCCCAAACTAGACGACCGAATGCAGACTCCGTCTTAAAAGGGTCGGTAAATGAAGATAAATAGAGCAACATTTCATCAGCACTGCTGGAGATCAATAAAATGAAGAACCCCTACCGAAGTAACGAATGTTGTCAAGTTTTTGAAATACAACTCCATCCAATCGAATGTATAAATATGCCGCCGCATGCAATTACGTCAAACGATGATGATGATGATGATAATGTAAAACTCGTAAACAGTACCAGGAAAAACAATGACGTATACATCCTCCGGAGGAATAAGAAAAGTTTAAAATCTCTCTATCTCTACGGGGAGGGGCGATTTATGCAACGTGGATGCAATATTTTAGCGCATTACTATTCTTTTTCTCTTCGGGAAGTGTGTCTTCTCTCGTCCCTTAGCTTTTTTCGAGTTTGTCATCGGATGTCGTGTTGCTATAGTAACGCCTGTCTGTCTTTTGTCTTTTTTACTTTTATCACCGTCACTCGAGGGGGGGAAAAGAATAAAATCTCTGCCAAATTTTGACGCTTATAACTTTTAACATTTCTAAGATATTTATTATTTTATTCTCGTTAACGAAGAGAAGGAGAAAATATTTTTCTACCCTTTATTACACGGGTATCGAATAATAAAACGACTTCTTTCGTCTTTAAAATTTCTCAGTAGTAAGCAAGCTTTACACCTTATCTTAAATGGATAAATCTTATATATTTCCTTGCGATAATATAACGGAAATAAGAAATATTAAACGAACGTGTGCTGGAAGTGAGATAGTAGAAGTTTGTTTAATCAACACGAGAGTTTTATTCATATATTTTCGCTATTTAAATTACACGGCGGAGTTTAAATCCCTTTTAAAGATGGCGGAATTAGTGGAAACATCCATCGTCGTCCTTGTTAACACGCATTGTTAGAATGTGTCGACAATGTAGTTCTACTCCATTGGTGATTGATAATCCTTCACTTCCGCAGAAGAATATATGTTTATGTAATTAGCTTGCGGTAGAAACTGTTATTATCGTCCATTATAAAGATTTTCCACTCGACGGCGATTAAGAAAAACATAACGTTATGCTCCGAAAACGCCTATCCGAGGGATAATTGACCAAATATTAAGCGTTATCTCCTCCAATTCCAATGATTTATTTCCGTTTTTATATATTAATATAGACGATTTGACCACGTCGATATAACGAGATTACGTAAACAAGAAACAAACAACTAGCTTACAGAACAATACAAGAGAATGAAGCTTATGTTAAGAGCTTTTATGGGAGGAAGAACTGATAAGATGATTATTGTACATTTCAAACATTTTAAACGAAGAAACAGATCGATAAAATAACGTACATTTCGGTTAAATGATTATTAATAACACTTATGAAAATACTAAAAATGGCGATTTCTCTATGTTAGACTATCGCCCCTTTCTTTGGTAGAATGAAAAATCGTAAATTTACTCATTTCGAGACCCCAGAGGGTCACAAAAGAAAATATTGCTGTAGGGGTTACGGGTTTATTTATGTGATGGATAATGTCATTCTTTTTGATCGCCGTTCCATGTAGACAAGGAAGTGATGGAAACTATAAACTTACATAGAAAAGAAACTACTTTTACAGAATTTACGTATGTAAAGGACATAAACAATAAGCATAGAAGCTTAGAGACTTATATAATAGGAAGTTGTTTTTGCTCGACACGTTTTTCTCGCCGCGATAGAATAATTTCTCCTTTAAGCCAATATTGTAATTTTTTTATATTTTTTTAAATGCGGTTTAATTTTATTGAATAAAAATTTCGATCGATGAACGTTCAACGCATGATTTTGCGTGTTTTTGACGATGGATTTTTGTGTAGATTCTTCCGCAAGGACGTATACAGGCAATAAAATAAATTGATCGAAGATTTATTTCTTTTTGAAGTCCGATGGAGGCACAAAGTCGCTATGAATATTATTTTGGCAGTATGCCCGAGAAACACGAATAACCCGATTACGGAACACTCGTTTCGGTTGCGCTTCCATTAAAAAAGTCCATACTGTTATTTTTGTATGAGGTCTCTCCTTTATAGACCTACTATCTATTGACTTTCAACAAGAGAAATTTTTTTTTAAGTTAAAAAAAATCTCCGTCGGATTATGAATGAAATAAAACTATAAAAACGGTATTTCGTGTACTTTAAAATGATATTTTCCCATCGCCTGTAACAAGTGTACAAGTTTTTAAAATGGAAAATTCTCATACCGTTAATTAATACACCGACCGACATATAGTATTTAACTCAGAAATACATTCTTTTAGAAAGTATAATACGTTAAAACGGACTAAGAAATCACGGCATAAAATCTCTGTTTCACGCGAATACCACGCCCAAAAATTAACCTTCAAAAAAAAGGTTAATACTTCAATTAAAGAGGAGGAAAAAAATGTTCTTACCTTTGTACAAGAATACCTCCACAGGCAGATCCCAAAAGAATAAATAGAGACTGACTGAAGAACACCCATGACATAGTTGAAAAAACAGTACTGGTTTTGCATCCTAGATCTAATAGTGTGGGACCGAGGAAAGCCACACACAGGCCAAAACTCCAAAAAACAGAACATAACGTTACTGTCGCGTGTTTATGCTTCCAGAACAGTTCGTAAAAATGTTCTTTTCTGGTAGGTATCGTGGCACTTGACAGAGTGATAGCTCCTCTGACCGTGCTGGCCAAATCCACACGTGATCCACCTAATTTCCACGAAGATTGAAGATTTTCGTTAGGCGTCAGTCCAGCCCCGGTTCCGGTTCCGGTTCCGGTTCTTTCCGTCGGTTGCGATGCGTTTTCCTCCCCCTGGCCCTTTCCCTCTTGTTGATAAGTTTCCGTCATTACTGTGTCTGATCCGACATCATTGTATACAACTCTTACTTTACGCGACCTTCGGATGAGACCGACTATAGCGCCACTGACTGTTTTGATACTGAATAACATCCATCGACTTTTACGTGGCGCATGCGTTAGTCACTTCTCTACAGGAGATGTGGGCAGGTGAGTGGGACACAAAGGTGAAAACAATCGCAACTCCACGCTCCATCCTCACCCCCACATCGTTCTTTAAAAAATTTAACCGCCCAAATATTTAACAAAAGATAAAAAAATTAACTAGTCAAACAGCTTAGAATAGTCTAAAAATTATAGACAATAGTCTAAGAAGTGTAGACCAGCATATAAACTAGTGTAAACATCCTACACGTCGTTGTAGTTTAATTGATTAAAGACGTAACATCCTTATGTGGTTATATTATCGCATCGAAATAGAGTCTAGACTATTTTATATACTTAAACGGATGACATAAATCTTCCACAATGAACAGCACAAGAGATAGTAAACATTCTCGGAATTCTTCAGCTAGGAAACATTAAACCACCAACACACTCTTAAAATTTAATAGAAAAATTCAATTTACTCTATTAATTACATATATATTAAACATTATAATATATAGTAAAATAGAATAATTATCTCAATATCGTGTTTAAAGAGAAAAATCTCGACATGTTGAATTGATAATCGGTATTACTGGACCAGATTTCTGTGACTCAGCACAACTTCCTGGATTAAAATCGATCGGAAATTGCCACATACAGGTATGGTTCGACCGATTGATAAAAAAAATAACAACGTTTTAAAAGATTTCGAAAAGAATTCGACATTAAAATATTAAAAAAAAATATTCCTCCTTAAAAAAAAATAAAAAGCAAATTTTCCTGTAAAAGCTGCTTCCCCGCAACGCTTTTAAGTCTTGTAATATAAATAATCCATTTTATCCCTTCAAGAGATAATTAATTAATTTGCAAGAAAATTAAACTTTAAATATAATTAAGAATTTATATTAGTAATCCAATTAAATTTACATTAAGGATAATTTATTATTATATTAATTTAAAAAAATACTTTTACTAATTTGTCAACCGGATATAAATAAGAATAATAAAGAAGTATGATCAAATATATTGTATTTTATGTTGACTATGTTTATTTTTAATTTAAAAACGTCTTTTTTTTCACTCAAGAATATATTTATTTGTAAAATTTACAATTTTTACAAAATTATTTTAATTATTTTCCTCCGAAGAGGCGAGCTCTTTTCGCATCTTTCATTAAACGTTTATTAAATCCTGAAAAATAAATTTACTTTTTAAATTTTATTTTGTATTAATTTAACTTTTTAAATAAAGAAACAGCTTTCATACTTCATTTAAAATTCTATTGTGATAGCTTTTGTCCGGAGATATTCATTAAGCGCTTCTTCACCTGCAAATGAAATTTGAATGAAGATTTTTCAATTTAATTATTAATTTAAGAAAAAAAAAACAAAAATAAGAATATTTCTGTAGTTACCGAGATCCTTGCCGAATCCTGACTGTTTGAAACCTCCGAAAGGAGCTGCGACGTCCGTTTTATTATAGCAATTGACGAAACAGGTTCCGGATTCGATGCGATCGCTCACGTACATTGCCTTGGATATATCTCTGGTGAAAACCCCCGAAGCTAAACCGAACTCTGTTGCGTTTGCGCGTCTTAAAACTCCTTCGACGTCGCTATACGGAAAGAAACCTTTCGAATTAATTCATTTATAATAAAATTTATTAAAATTTTTTTCTATAAGTTAGAATTTCTATACTGCCATACACAGGTGGTCATTTTCTAAAAGAAATCATCATATAACACCTAAATTCTAACTTGTCATATACAATTGACTGCTTGTCAGTCAGAGCTGTTATGGTAGACCATTAGGCTGTTTTTATTTATTGATTGTTTGGAAGAAAATGTTTAATTTTGAATAAAGAAATAATTTCTTTAATTTTTCTTAAATAAATATCTAAACAATGTAAATTTATTATTAAAAATATATAATTTTCAAATACTAATAATACATTTTGTATTGTAATTAGAAAATCATTTCTTACCCATTTTTGAATTTCGAAATGATCATTATCGGTCCGAACGATTCTTCTTTAGCGATAAACATGTGATCTTCTACTTCGGTAAATATTGTAGGTTCGAAAAAGTAACCTTAAAATAAATTTTCTTTTTTAATATCTTTTATACAATAATATAAAATAATTTTAATTTTTCAAACATTGTAAAGCATAAAAATATTGAATATTTTACAAACTTTTAAACACTTTTTCCTTAATTAAAACAAATTACCATATTTTCTGGCATATAAGACAACCCCCAACTTTTACGGTTAAAATATAGAGTTTGGGATATACTTGACCTATAAGAAGACCCCCCCGACTTTTGAGAAGTTTTCCTGGGTTAAAAAGTCGTCTTATACGCCAGAAAATACGGTACTTAAAATTATTTTTTAAAGTTTTTTTATAGCTTGGAGGTGAATTTTTGTCAGACAAAGTTTATTGGCTTCTACAGCATTAATTTTATATATTTCATACAGCATCACAATGAACTGACAAGAGAGCTATAATTGATAAAGCTAATCCAGTCTGATATTTAATGTAAATTTTTTTTATAATATTGATTATGTATATTCATAAAAGAGTTATATATAAAAAAAAGTTATACGTAAAAATATTTAATAAGGTATTAGATATGAAATAGCTTAAATTGTAGACACGCGCTTTTAAATAAATTATAAAATTTGATAAATATTTATAATAATTGTAAAAAATTAAAACTATTATTATTGAAATAATAATAATTAAAATGCAAATTTAATTTTTATCTTATTTATTAGAGTAGATAACTTTTAAAATTAAATAAATTTTAAAATAAGCATTGATTTATTAGTTTTTTTTTTCAATAAATTCAAGTTATTATTAAATCATTTTACGCAATAATTAGTTTTATAATAAGAGGAATATGTTATGTTATACACCATTTAATTCTAATCTTCTGAAAATATAATTAAAAAATTTTATTTATCTTATTCCAACAACAGAATTAGAAGTGATAAGAAATTGATTTTTTCCAGCTGTCATTTTATTAAGATACGAACACTAATAAACATCGACATAATGTAAAATTAGTTCCGTCGCCGAGTAATTTTCTTGTATTTAAATTTAAAAGCGCATAAAAAAGAAGTTTATGAAAACTGTAGAAGAATTTAAAAAATGCAATTTAGTCATTAATTGACAGAACTAATAATAATAATGAAATAAAACAAATTAAATATACCATTTCTATTATATAATTAATAGTAATCAGAATATAATATTAATTACATTAGTTTTTTTATATGACTACTTACAGTAATTTAATAGCATAAAAATTTTAATCATTTAGTAAAATAACAAAATATTGTATATTTAAAACTAAAAAATACATTGTAATTTGCATATAATAAAACTTAAATTTTATTCAATTCATTTTGAAATATTCTTACAAAAATGAAGAGAAGCGTCCGTATAAATAGCGAATTAATCAATTCATATTTCTCTTGTTTACTTCATTATTATTTTTATACATATGTACAAACTTTAATGCCAATGATGTTCATTATAAATCAAGTATACTACTTTAAAAACTATGCTGTATAAAGTATAATTTGAAAATATCACATAAAGTATATAAGTTATACAACTAGTCCCGTGTGCGAGAGCGGGGTTTAAAGAAAAGACCCGTTATTTTTCCATAACGTAGTTTATTAATTTTTACAATGTCGATGTGTAAAGTAATACAATACAGTAGACTAAGGAGAAACTGAACAGTTACAAAATAAATATAAATGATTTAATTTTTTATTTCTTCCCAAATGGGAATTAAATCTCCATGTGCGCAGCATTAAATATTCATTAAAGATAAACTAATGAATTCCTTAACTATGTAAAAATTACATTAAAAATTCATTCATTATATATGTATATATAAAAGCCAAATTTTCTATTTACCAAAATTAAATAATTTTGAAGCATTAATATAAAATTTAATAATATAATAGCAATTTTTATGATAAATAATATTTTTATCATGAATATTTTACTTATAATGTTATAATTTGCAATTGAATTATTTTAACAATTAATCTCTGACAAAATAGAAACAAAAAAGTCAAATAAGAAAATTACAATAATTGTATAATTAGATAATTAATTTTAAATTTAAAACTGTTAGTTTGATTTATGCAATTCTTCTCATTTATTTCCTAAACTACAATTACTACATATTTTTATATTACACTCGTCGATTATTCTCATTGGAAAAACCGACAGATTATACATTATATTTACGAGAGAATAAATTGAAAATTTTAAGTGAAAATAATTCATATTTTATCCTTATATTCAATAACTTTCAATACAGTATATGCTGCAAGAGAGGTTGCATGTATTATTTAATAAAATATAACTTTGAATATTGGGAGAATAAGAATTTTGTTTATGTTATCCTTTGTTTACTCATCATTTCAGTAAACTATTATAAATACTAATTTCATATTTAAATGAAAAACATTATTTAGAAATACGTTAAAATGCTAGAAACTCGTTACTTTAATCGACGTGTTATTCAGTTCGTTATTATATAAAGTTTTCAATTGTACCTTGGGCAATTCATTACGGATAATAAATAAATTATTAACAATTATTCATTCGAGTATAAATAATAAATATACTTATTTGTTATCAAATTAATTAACAGAATTAAAGTTATAAAAAAATCCATGTGTTATTAATAAATCATTAAACTTGGTAAAAAATTGATAAGGTTTTAATAATTTAATACGTGACTTAAAAAAAATGTTTTTAAATTACGCTACCTGGTCTATTTAACCGTTTTCCTCCGTAGACAAGTTTAGCTCCTTCTTTTATTCCAATTTCACAATATTCTAAAAGTTTATCTAGATGTGCTCTGGAATTCAATTAAAAACAATTTTTTTAATACGATATGACGGTCAATATTATTATTGTTATTATTTTATTTAATTTTCAAGAGTTACTTATGATTCTGCGGTCCGTGGTGAGTTGAACGATCTAATGGGTCACCAATAGCAATTTTTTTTGTTTCTTCTATCTAGTAAGATAAAAGAATTTAATTTGTTAACCTTTTAAAGTTTAACATATAAAATAAAATGCAAAGTTAAAGATTTTTACCACTTTATTTACAAATTCATCGTGTATCGCTTCTTCAACAAATAAACGCCCAGCAGCAATACAATTTTCACCTTTATTGAAATAAACACCACTCATACTCTGAAAAAAAATGTTCTCGACATTAAAAATCTCTTTAAAAGAATATTATCATTATCATTATTGCTGTTATTAATTTATCCAAAAAATCTTTTTTCTATTATACATAGTTTTTCATAGTTGATTACTTTAAAATTAATTAATATTGATTACTTAAAGAATTCACGGAACTGCTGTAAAACAAACCAAATTTTTTCTGTCCGAGTTGCCTTTTTATCGAAAAGTTTTTATAAAATTTTTTATTGATATTTAATTAAATTTGCGAATTGAATGCTATACAAACAAGTAAAAATGGATTTCATCTATAAAATTAAGATTTAATTATATGGCATTTATTAAAATAAAAATGGATGTATATTTTATAAATCCATCTTCAATATATATTATTTACTTAATAAAATTGTATTAAAAATTACAAATTAAAAAAAATGCTAATACAGTGGACCCCCGATATAACGCGCATGTCGGACGGGAAACAACACCTGCATTATAAGGTGAACCGCATTATACCGAGCGGCGCGGTGTAATGCGGTTCACCTCTTTACTTTAGCAATAATGTCAAGCTTTTCTTTTACTCGTCATGCATACAATAATTAAACACTATTCAAAATACATTCAGGAACTCGATACATACACAATTACTCAATATGCAGTAACAATAAAATGCGCTACTCACTAACGCCGCACGGACCTGTATAAACGTGTTTGAGCAGTGCTATAACAAAGGTCCACTGTATTTAAAAGTTGTTTTTATTTGTTATTTGCGTACAATTGAATTAAACTAGTTAGATATGAAAATATGCACAAAACAAACATATTTTTTCTTCATTTTCTTGAAGTATCAGTTTATATAAAATTAATTTTAAAATTTAACACCTTAAGCTTTTATTTATCTTAATACAAAGTTTTTTTTTAAGTATTAAAATTTTAATACATATATATTTCAGAAAATACTACTATTAATGTTTTAAATTTGGTTTATCTGCATATTTATTTGTATACATTATGCTACGTAATGGTTTAGGCATTTTTATTCTTATATATAGAACATGTAAAGCTTAGTTTAAAGAAAACTTATTAATTAAATCAAGCAACAATTCAGTAACTTACTTGTCTTACTGCTTTCTCTAAGTCACAATCAGAAAATATAATAAGTGGTGATTTACCACCTAATTCTAAAGATACCCTCTTCAAATTCGAAGTAGCGCAACTAAATAATTTGAAAAAGTCAGAAATAAAGTAACTTCAAATAAAAATAAAAAGAGAAAATTCAAATATTAGTTTAAAATATACTGAAAAAATATTTTTAATTATGTATTAATCTCAAAATATAAAATTTAACATAATTTTACGATTGATTTTGTGAGTATATATATATATATATATATTGTCATAGCTATTGAAAATATCAGTACTAAAACCTATAAAAATAAATTTAAATTATTATATTTTTGAAATACTACTATTTGATTACTCCAAAGCCTTTAAAATATATTAAGAATAGCCTAATTATCAAGCTTTCTGTAAAAAATCTGAAAATGTAATGATAGAGAAACAATTAATAATTTATAAATTTTTAAATGTGTATTTATTATCTTCATCCATACTATTGCATCATTGAATGCACAGTGAGTTATAGTTCTATTTCAAAGTACTCCCTGTATGAATGTAAAGTTACAGATTTTGAAATATTTCAGATTATGGATATTCAATCTTATAAAATTTTATATTCTCACTTATGACACCAAATATACTACATGTAAGAAATTGTACTGTCTTTCGGTGTTAAATTTATTCGTTTGATGAATTAAACGAGTACTTTCAACATTTTCAGAATGTTTTTTTCAGGCAAAAAAAGGACCAAATTTTATGTATTCTTTTTTCGCCTAAGAAAGACATTCTGAAAATGTTGAAAGTACTTGTTTAATTCGTCAAACGAATAAATTTAACACTGAAAGACAGTACAATTTCTTATACAAGTTTTCGTGTATTTTTATTTACCTCAAACTGTTATTACTGTATTAAAAAATTAATTTCCATTCCATTTAATTAAAGAATTATATTACTACTAAGTAAGTAAATAACCTTTTCATTATTTGCTGTCCTATAGGAGTTGAACCAGTAAAACCTAATTTTCTTATTTCAGGATGATCTGCTAAAGCCTGTCCACATTCTCCACCTAAACTCAAATTAATAAAAATTTTATGACTTTTATTTACATTACTTATAAAAATTAATTCATTATAAATAAGTTTAATAATAAACAAACCTCTTCCAGGTAAAATATTAATCACACCAGGTGGAAATCCTGCATGAACACTCAATTCTGCTAATTTCAATGCTGTCAATGGTGAAACTTGAGCCGGTTTGATAATCACGGTATTTCCAGCAGCTAAGCATGCAGCCATTTTCCAAGAAACCATCATTAAAGGATAGTTCCAGGGTGTAACAATAGCGCAAACTCTGATGTAAAAAAATTTGGTTATTAGAAGATATATTCTGCGTTAATAAATATTACTGTTAAATTTAATATATATTTTTTCTTTACCCAATTGGTTCCTTCTTTGTTAATGTAAGATTATGATTTGGTCTGGCATGATTGATAGGAATGGTAGCACCTTGAATCTTATCACACCAGCCAGCAAAGTAACGCCAAGTATCTATAGACATTCCAACATGAGTTTTTAATGCTAGAGTATAAACTGCACCAGAATCAATACTTTCTAACGTAGCTAATTCCTCTTTATGTTGTTCCATTAAATCACCTAATCTGGAATAAATATATTTTATAAAACATAACAACTTCCAAAAAATTATATTAACTTTTAAATATTTACTTATAAAGCAATCTTCCTCTGTCTCTAGCATTCATTTTTCTCCATTCACCAGATTCAAAAGCTATCTATAATAGACAGTCAACATTTTCTTATACATTAAAAATTTCGAATTACAATTATATAAATTATTAGATTTATAAAATTTTAAAACTAATTTCAAGCTTTTAAATAATTATTTCTTCTAATTTATAGAAAAATTGCCTTTTAATAAATTCTTAACCGATTTGGAAATTAATTCATTTATTTTTTTAATCGGCACAATAGCATTTAATTTTTTTCGTAAAGCAAATCCTTAAGAAAAAAAAATCTACACTTCTGTTCATGAATTCTTAAAAACATTAAAGAGCAATCTAAACTTTTTGGCATTATTTATTTAAAAACTTTACAACGTTTCTAGAGTTTTAATATTAAGAACTGCATTATCTAGTAAAGTTAATAAAATTATTTATTTGTTATTTGTTCGGAAAAAAATTAAATAATTAAGCTAACGGCGATACGTAAGATACAAACTTTAATATACAGTACGTAACATATTTTCCTGTCTAAAATTTAGTTTAAAATTAAAACCGAGACAAAAAAACAATGTTATTGACGATGGAATTTGGATCCCATCCAAGCCAAATATATTTTTGTAATTCTGGAATATGGGTCTTGATTTAATTTTTTAAATGAATACATAGTTTGGTTTGGATATCATCTGTTTTTCGGATTTATTTCTTTGTTTTTTCTTGTTAATAATGACGTTAACATTTAAATCATTTTTTAATATCATGGATTAAGAAATAAAATATATATGTATATATCTTTGTTAGATTTAACTGTGCTTTTAATAATATTATTATTAAAAATCTATACGATTCATTAAAGCTTATTCAATACTTACTTTAGCAGCCTTAACTGCTTTGTCAACATCTTCTTTAGAGGCACACTGAACTTCACATATCAGCTTTTAAGAAAATTCCTTTTTTAAGTATTCATTTATATAAAAAATGTCTTAAAGAACAGGTAGAGAAAAGAACAATACCTCTTCGTTTGTAGGATTTATAGATTTTAGAGTTTTTCCTTCAGATGAATCAACGAATTGATTATTAATAAATAATTGAGTAGGAAAACTGAGATTTAAATTGTTTGCATTTAAACAGAACTAAAACAACAAAAAAAAGTTATAAATACTCGAATTGTTTTCATTCACTATAATATTTTGTACAGTATATGACGTATATAGCATAAAGTAAATTTAAATAAAATTTAATCTACATTACTTTTCACTGTTTTTCGAAATGGAGATAATTTTGTTTATATTTTTAAATTATAAATCATTTATAATAATGAATAATCAAATTAATACATTTAATTATTAATTCAATAGTATTTATTTCTAATAATTGAGTCTTAAATATTGTAACTAATAAATTATAAGTTACATGATGCTGTTAATATAGTTTCAAGCATTTAGAAATGTTTAAATTTTTGACAGTTATAAACTGAAGTGTATAATATGTATTTAAATCATCTACACTATTTAGTTTCATAGTGTTTTATTAATGTACAGGATGACCCAAAAAGTTTAATAAAATATAATATCCAAAAAACATCCAATCTAATACAGGAATAAGATTTTCATTTTTTATTTTTGTAGAAATGCATATACAGTAGACCCCCCTATAACACTGGTTCATATAATAAGGATTCGTATAACATGGCGAAAAAATTGCAATCGTGTTCGTATAATACGCTAAAAGAGACTCGTATAACACGGTAAAACGTCATCGCCGACTCGTGTCGCGACAGGATCGGTCGAATCTCGACCAACAGTAGATATTGTACAAACCGTCGAGTTTAAACGAGCACTGGACCTACTAAAAAACATTTATTATTCAACGGCCATAAAAATTATATTTTTATTAACGATGTCTCCAAAATTAAGTTATTTTTCTGGGAAAAATTCACCGATCGGGAAATACGCGTCCACCATTCGACAAGCCGCTCTGCGACAAAAACAAGCTTAAGCAATGGCATCATCGAACGGTGCACACTCGGTAAGTAATCCTACAATTTTTTGTTTATAGCATAGTTTATATGGATTATTCCCAAAAAATTATACGTGATTTGGAAATGTTGAGTCAAATTAGTCTAGAATCGATTAATTTTATATGGAAGAAAACCTTTCAAATAGCCATGTCCCCTAAACTGCAACTGCACACATGCGGGGCTGCAATTGGCTCACGTATTTAAGTGACTCGTACAACATGGATTCATATAACACGGAACGTATCTACTGTGTTATGGGGGGGTCTACCGTAGATAATTATATATTAAAATTATAAAAATTTAATTAAAAGATTTTATAATAATAAAAAAAATAAATTTTATTAAAAATTAGCTTAACTGAAATCAGACTGATTTAAAAATTATCATAAACAATACTATAATACTTATTAAATCTGGGAATTTATTGAAATTATAAAAAATGATAGTGTATTAATATAAATTTAGGAACAGAACTACATTAGACTTGAAATAAATATATAACAAACCACTAGAGGCCATAAATATATTTAAATATTAATGCATATTATTATTTAAATATTTTAATAATGCAATTATTTTTAACTGTACAGATTTATGTGGGAATTTCTCTAATAAATCTGTGTTAAAATGTACAAAGAAAACACTTTTATGTAAATATTTTAAATTTTAAGTATTAATAATTTCACTGTTTTCATTTACACATTGTCTTTTTTTAATGTATTTTTAATGTTCATATAGTTTATGTAAATTAATATTTCAGTTTATATTTTACAAATTTAAGTTAATGACAAGGCTTTTTAAATTGTATTAGTATTTTATAGATAATCATGTCACTATTTTTAATGAATTGTTTATCCTAACACATGGTAGTCAGTGGCGTAGCGTGGGTGTCAGCCGCCCGGGGCGGAGGAAAATTTCGCCGCCCCCCTTATTTAGGTATTCTTACAAGATATTATTATTTATTGTGAAATTTTGCCGCCCCCTATAAGTGCCGCCCGGGGCGGGCCGCCCCTGCCGCCCCCACTACGCTACGCCACTGATGGTAGTATATAATTATAGTATAAATTTTACAAATTCATTCTTTCAATATTTTTTCTGTATCTTAGATATTGTAATTTATACTTTGTACATTTATTAAAAGTTAATAAAAGAAAATTTTTAATGGCGATTTGATAAATTTTACAATAAATTTGAAAATCAATCAAATGACAGTTAAGATATATTTTTAATTATTATTAAACATTTAATATAAATTTTTATATTTAATAAAACAACAAACTTTTTCTGCGAAATGCATTTTAGATTTTTTTTTTTAATAAGCAGAAGAAGTCTGAAATTTTTTTTTATAATTAGAATAAAAAAAAACTATGGTGCCTAAAACTGTATTTAAATTTAATTTGTAACTCTTTTACTATTGTTACAATTTATAAACTAACACAAAATGTTTCTAGTACATGACTAATATTTAAATTTATATATTAGATTCTATGGAAACAACACTAAATTTTTTATTTCACACATTTCGAGCTTTTATATGTTCCATAATCACTATAAAGTTCACTAAGTTCAGCATTAATGAGGTTCCTCTATCACGAGTACTTTCGACGAGTGTATAACTATCGTCCTCGGGCGAAACGAACAATTTACAGAAGAGAGCGTGCAGAATGTTCCAAGAACAGAATTTCTTAAATTCAAACCAAGCGTCCGGTAAAAGTCGGCTTTAATTCCACGCATGCGCCGCCCGCAAACGTAGTTTTAATAATTTCGAACATATTAAAAACTTGTTGCACGTTCTTAACGGCTTTTACCGGACACTTGGTTTGAATTTAAGAAATTCTGTTCTTGGAACATTCTGCCCGCTCTCTTCTTTAAATTGTTCATTTCGCCCGAGGACGACAATTATAATGTACAAAGAAAACCTTATTAATGCCGAACTTGGTGAACTTTATCCAGAAATCATACAACTTTTGGCGTGAACTTTCAATTCCACTTCTCCATAATACTGTTCCAAATTAATTCATTTTTTCATATTTCATTAATATTTTGTGTTTTCTTTGTGAAATAATATGTGAAGATAAAAATTTGTATTGATTACAAGTAACTGAAATAATACTAAATATTTTCAAAGTACATCATTCAAAAAAGTAAAAATAAAGTGTTGTTTTTATTTATATTTAAAATACACATTATTTTATTATTTAGAAAATTTAGTTTTCCAGTTTAAATATAAACAGAATTGTTAAACTTATAAAAAAAAACTTACCGGTTCAAAAATTAGAACGGGTGAACCAGATCCACCTCTATATTTTAAAATTACCATTTTTACAAAATCATCAAACTGAGTGGACATGTATACGTCTTCGTTTTCTAACTGAATTCCACATTTTTCTCGAATTTCTTCGACCAATCTAAAGAATAGAATTAAATATTTTCCTATAAAGGTATTCATCTCTTATTAAAATTTACTGTATACAAGAAATTTTGTTGATTTTTTAATAAACCTTTTACTTTTTGTTACTAAAAAATAAAATTTTCATTTACGTAAGTGTTCATTAAAATTAAGTCTATAAAAAAATGAAATTAAATTAAAAAATTCTGATATTTTCATTTAATTACAATAATTAAAGAGCAGTAGTAATTATATCAATATGTAGATATTTATAGTAGATTTATTTACATACAATAAACATTTTGTGTCAGTTTCTTAAACTGATTTAAAACTAAATAAACTACATAAAGATTATCTAAATTAATTAATAAAAAAGTATTTAAATGAAAATAAATTATCTACATGACGATATAACTATTTCTGTTTTCCAAATATTATACAGTCAGATGTCCATATTCATGGAAGCTGTATTTGTAGATTTATGTTTTGTGGTGGTGGTCTCAAATTTACTGTATTAAAAATTTGGAAGCCGCTCCTTGCATTCACTCCAAGTGATGATGAGGCAAACCAATTCGTGTCTTCAATCTTACGATGAGCATCGTCCAATTAGAATAGCTGTGAAATTTGTTTGTTATGTGTCCGGTAAATAGACTGGTACAAGCCTTGTCCTCAACTTTGGAATAAAATTTGATTTGAAATTCCGAAACATAACTCAAAAATGTTGCTCATTATATTGTAAAACATTAAAATCTATTAAGCACATTTAAATATTTTCTGTTTATCGTAAATGATTGCTTAAACATCTAGACGTATGTAGAAACACCTGTCAAACACCTGTTAAAATAATTTTAGTCTACATACGAAATGCAATAAATTATATCAAAATAGCTACTATAAAGTTAGTTTTATAATACTGAATAATTGGAAAAATATCAAAACATTGTTGGCTTTTCTTTAGTCTGTTTTAATATATAACCTATGCAATATTATATATTCTAATTCTTATATATTATATTAATTTAATATATAATTCTTCGGGTACATTATCGAAAAAGTTAAATTAAGCAGTTCTGACAAATAATTCTGAAACTGTTCAATAATTCAGAATATTTTAAACTCAAGTAATGAAAACTGAAATCGTGAAATGATAGTTCGTGAATATTAATAAACTAAATTTTACAAATATTTTTATCTGATTACCTGGCCACATCCATTGACCCTGCTCCACTTTTAAAGAAATCAGTTTTACTGTCTATTTCTAAGCACAAAATTCCTTTCCAAATAATCTAAAAAAATAAAAATAATAATTAAAACTAAAATATTAAGTTTCATTATGGTAAGCAAATTATTATTATCCTATAGTTCTAATTTTTTATACATATACAGTATATATCAAGAATGCCGCAAGTGGGTTCGAGGAGGCACGCTTCCTACCTTAAATCAAAAATGTGGAAAAGAGAAAAAATAAAATAAAATAGAAATTTTATTTTATTCATAACTGCACAAAGCAATTTGTCAAATATAATATGAAATAACTTCAACTTTTAAACAATAAATGAATAGTTTCAATTACATCATTTAATTAATAATTGTTCCATTATACACCAATACATCCTCTGAAATAAATTCTGTTAATGCTGCTGATATGTATACGTAGTTTATAACTGGATTTGTAAATCAACGTCATTGGATTTTACCTCCGTTTATTCCATTTAATCTGAATGCCTGCAGTAATAAGCAAATCTACTTTTATTAACTGTATCACAACAATTTCTTTTAATTTCTTAATATTATTTTTTTAACACTGAACAGGTCTACTACGTACTTACGTTGAAATTAAATGTTTTATTTTATATTAAAATTGTAAAAACAAAGCGACAATGATTGGTTTTTTAAAAACTTGAAAAATTCCAGAGAGTTTCTAAAGAAATGTCCTAAAAATAATACAAATGACCACTTCTCACTTGCCAAAACTTGACTAACTTCTTTTATTGTAGGCTGTTATAGAAATCAGAATATTATAATTTCACAGGCAAGCCAACACAGGATAGGCATGTTTGCTTTATACACTCATCACATATAACTGAAGAACAAGTTCAGTTACATGTGATCAATTTTTAGCTCCAATTTATGAAAAAGTTATGCAAGACTGAGTGCCTCAATGATACAACTGGAGGGAAAAGTTGATCACTTCAGAACTGTGCATGAAGACAAAACGAAAGTGGTCACTAAATCAGGCCCTCTACTTCAGGGACTACAAAAAATTCAGATCTAATATTTTGCAAACATGTTTAAAATCCTAAGCTTTAGAGTTTGAAGAATATTGGAGAAGGTTGAAGTGTGGAAACTTGAACAGTTGGCATATACAATTACAATTTGGATATACAATTTGTTGTACCAATAAATTATTAATTTTCTTTTTCTATTATGTTTTCTATTTATTCAATTTATGGAATGCAAAAACTTAAAGCAGAACATTCAAAATTGCAAAAAGTTGTAATTCAATATTTTTATTTTTTAAGGAGCTAAATTAAAAAAATAATTACAGCTAAATTTAATCAGTAGCAATTAAGTTGATTTATTACATAGTTTGGCTCAGAAACTCTTTTTATTTCAAAAGTATTTAATATTTAGAAGGAGTCATTTAAAAATGCCTAGAGCAGCGATTCTCAACCTTCTTAGCTCAACAACTCCCCAAATAGTAAAAATAAATAATTTTAATATTTTGCAACCCCCCACTCAAAGGAATAATAACAGTAAGCCTTACTATTACTAATTGAATTTTGACTGTAATTATGAATGTAAATTTTTTAAATTATTATATAATCACATTGCACTAATTTTATACATTAAGAAAATACTGACAGTATAAAAAATGTAATACAACTATTCTTATTATTTTATGTCGCTGCGTTTATGGCGACAGGTATGAACATGCATGTATGACGTATATACTTACATGAGCAATTTACAAGTTCCAACTTGATGTGTACGTGCTCTTTGTAATTTGATCTCCTTCTATAATACTCACTGTGAGAGCATGTTTGAACATGCATATGGATGCGTTTGAACAAGTCGTGCTGTCACTAGTATAAAAGAGGTGCTGGCAATTGCACCACTTTAGTTAAGTTTCGAATGCAAAGTGTGCGTCTGGTGCTTTTATTTTAGTGTGCGGTCAACCGTGAAACTGAATTGTATTTTTTTAAATTGCTAATGTGAAATGGATAAATTTGAGCCATCTACATCCAGTGAATCGGTTGGTAAAAAGACAAGGTTGTACAATGACAGTTATTTAAATGAGGATTTCACCTCATTGGATGGAAAGCCACAGTGCGTTGTTTGCTCTCAAGTTCTCTCAGACGAAAGCACAAAGCCATCAAAATTAGTTCGACACTTGGAAACTAAACATCCAGCTCATAAAAAGAAACCCTTGGAATTTTTCAAAAAAAAATTAACATACCTTGAGAAATCAACAAACTTCTATTTGTAAGTGAAGCCATACTGATAAAAGTTACTTGAAGCATCTTATCTTGTAGCATTAAGAGTAGCTAAGATGTCCAAACCCCATATAATTGCCGAAAACCTCATACTGGCTGCTGCAATTGATATGGTCAGTGTTTTAATAGGTGTGGAAAAAGCAAAAAAATTGAAAAACATTCCGCTTTCTAACGACACAATATCAAGGCGAATTGATGACATGGCTGCTGATGTTTGCAATCAGATAATTCAGCAAGTGAGTTCGAGTAAATTTTTCAGTATTTGATTTGATGAATCAACAGATGTAGCAAACATGTTTTGTGAGGTATAAATGCGATGGGGACACATCAATCAAAGAAAATGTTGTTGCTGCTACTAAGTTACCAGTTGAGATTCACGACCAGTTCATTGAAATGTCTGCCGACAAAACATTACAACTGTGATTTACATCTGAAGATTTAAATACGTTTTGGCTCACTCGTTGACACGAATATGGAAATTTAGTCACAGAAACATTGAAAATATTAATTCCTTTTGCCACGTCTTATCTCTGTGAAAAGGGTTTTTCGTCTATGGTTGCACTAAAAACTAAATACAGGAATCTTCTTTTATCATTCGAAAACAATTTGCTTTTGTATGTTTCTAAAGTAGATCCACATAAGGAGAAAATTTTAAATGAAAAACAAATGCAACCATCACAATTTCTTTTCTTTACATGTGTACTTATTGTAAGTAAAATGTTTATTAGTTTATAATAAATGATTTTTTCTCATAAAATGATTTCATTATTGTTTCGTGACCACCTTTAATATCACTGCAACCCCCAGGTTGAGAAATGATGCCTTAGAGCATCCATCATACAGTCCAAATCTCTCATCATGCAACTTTCACTCTTTCAGTTCTCCGAAAAAAATGACAATTCCAGTCAGATGGAAATATGAAGAGGACTACGTGAAACTTTTTTATGTAGCAGCCAACAATTTCTACCAGAGAAACATCTTTAATCTGGTTTGTTAAAGGGATAAATGCCTTAAACTAATGGCGATTTTTTGTAAAAGGAGATTTTAGATAAAATTTTAGAAATACTAAAATACGTTAGCATTTCTAAAATTTTCTAATCATATAGCTAATTGGAATATTTTTAAAATTAAAAAATAAAAATATTTTTACTTTAAAAAATAAAATTCATACTTTTAATGTTTCAGCTATTTGTAATTCATCTTCAGTTAATTCTATATCTTCCTTCATTTCATCTGTTTGACCATACTTTGCAGCATGAATCATTTTTCCATCTTCTAACATTAATTTTTGTACATTTACCTATAAAATTAATACTAGTATTTTATTTATATATATTTTTTTTATCTGTATGGTAATTAAATTAACTAATAATTATGTGGATTCTATCTGGATATAAACCATATAAAATGAAATTGTGTAAAAATAATAAAATGTAATAATTTTACTGCATTTTATATTCAAATAATTAAAATAATAACCATTTTTCCATCACACCCATAGAGTATTAATCCATTTTCATGTATGATACCATTTTGCTGCATTCCTTCTACTTGAACTTCCATTCCTTTAGGTTGAGAATTCCATAACTGTGATCCATATAAACGAACAAACTATAAAAAGCAATAATAAATTTTAATTAAAAACCAGTAAAAAAAAAAAAGACTTTATACATTTTATCAATACACGTGAATATAAATACAATCTAATATGATTTAAAGAAAACTAAAATGAAATAATATTGTTTTATATATAATTCTTTTTCTCACATTTCAGTTTGTTCTAAATTGATAATTCTATTTTCACAACCCACAATAAAATCTAAGTTTATAATGATTAATTTGTGCTCCTTTAATTTTATCGTCAAATAAAGTTTATATAAATGAAAATAACATATATATATATATAAAGATTTAGAAGCTGTAGTCTTCTGGAAAAAAAATAATTTTATTTGTTTAAAGCAGTGTTTCAGTTGTTATTTTGATGTGAAATCCCAATAAAAGATAATATTATATTATATTATTTTCCAAATGTATCCCATTCTGTGTATTATTCCTTAGTACAATTAAGGGAATCAGTCAAGGACATGAGATGTACAGTTTCAAAACTCCTTTTTTCTGGGTTTGGAACATAAGGGCTTTAAATATTCAAGTGGCTGATTTTAACTCTCTAAGCTCTGAAAACTCACTACGTCTTTGTTGCTAATGTAAATTGTTTTTACCCCTGAGGTTACAAGGGGACCTTGTATAGCAAAATTAGTCTAAAAACTTTTCAATCAGCCAATTTCGTTTTTTACAAATAAAGCCGATATCGGCTGATTTCGTATTTAAAGAGTTAAAACTAATCTCCAATTTTTATCTCTGTTTTCTGTTTTGTGGTTAGTTTAGAAATTTATAGCAATTATTCAAAGTAACAAAAAAAAAATACATAAGATCAATTGCTTAGCTAACTTTTTTAAAAGATGAATTTAGCTCGTATGCATTAAATAATTTTGGGAGTGGATATGTGCGACAGTATTATGGAGCATTACAGGGAGGGGATTGTATTTGAAAAGTATAAAATTAGTGTTATGTATTTATGGATGATCACTATGTGATGTCTGGGAAACTGATGCATCCATTTTCTTCCTGTTCCACTATAAAATTAATGTAATATTTATGTTAGACTGTGAGTGAGATAGAAATTGCCTGAGATTGCCAGTGTTTTCAATATCAATCTCTCAAGAGATAACATTAATTTATATTATATTGGTTGTAGCACTAATATAGTATAAACTAAAACTATGTTAGTTTCAGTAAAAGAGTGTTGATGGAAAGAAAAGGGCGTCTGTTTTATATTTCTTATATACTCTTTTCAGTATAATTAAATAATTAGAAATAATATGATAAATAGCCCATCTATAAAATAAAAGTTAAGTTATATATCAAGTTTTATATTTACAAATTTCTGTGTGTAAGAACTAGACATGTATTTCAACTTACTTTTCCATCAAGAATTGTCCAAGCACCTGGTACCTTATCCATTCCACGAATAAAATTATGCAATCTTTCTCCAGTTAATTCAGAAAATTTTATCTATATAAAAGAAAAATGCATACAATAACATTAACGAACGATTTACAATCACAATAAGTTCAAATCAAATCATTTAATCAAGCTCTTGATGTCTAATAGATAAATTTTTAAAATAATTATTTTTATCTATCTTAATAATGAATTTTTAGTTAATAGAGCATCATTTGATAAAATAATAATAAATGATTATGCTAAAAATCAATATTAAAATGACTTTCAAGTGAGTATTATATAAATGCAAACTGAATTCTTTCCAATTAAGAAAATAATTAGTAAATATAAAAAAATGACTTAATCATTAATATAAAATCTTATTAATAAACAAATAACATTCAATATATACAGTAATTTAGTAGTTATCCATTGCTATTACGGGTCATATTATATAATCATATTATCATAAAATTTCAGACCTTATCCAAATACATATTTGCTCTAATCTTTGTTTCTTTCTTTGAATAAATAACCCGAAGAATGTAAATAACATTTATACACCCGAGTATATGAATATAGTTAATACACTTTATACTGTATAAGTATATTTATACGCTGAGGTTAATATTTTATTTTGAGATATATTGTTATTTATTTTTTAATAATATTAATTATTACCTGAAAAAATTCATATTCTCATATTAAATTCCTTGTAAAAAGCTTATTATATTTTTACAGAATATAATCATATTTATTGATATTAACACAATTAATATTTCTTCAATATTTTACTGTTTTAATATTTAGATATTACCAAAATAAATATTTATAAATATTTTCTTTTTATAACATTTTAATGAAATACATAAACATTCATATTTCATTAAAATGTTATTAGAAGGACTTGAGTTTTTTGTTGTATACGTTGCGTTACGAGAACAATCCAGCTTACAGAGAAGTTTCTTCTAAGATTCTTATTTTCGTATTTGTTCTATAAGTGCAATATAGCGCAATAACGACCACTTGGCACGATTCACTTCTTTATTTCAATTTCGTCGATACGCGTTTACACACACGTTTTGGGCATCATTTGCCCCTCTTCAGTCAACTAAAAATATATACAAAACCATTTTTACATACACAACAACCCGACACATAAATTCTTATTTTCCTTTAAAGGACAAATAAAAATAAATAAAAATTATAAATATTACAGAGATTAAAAAATAAAAAATGATGATAATATTTCAAAATTGTATTTTCAAGTATTGCTTTTTGAAGAGTCAAAACTGTTTGAAGTGAAACTAAATTTATATAAAAGTTTACATTAGTCTTTCTTTTTCATGTTATAGATGTACCAATTATATTTGAGAGTAAAACAGTAGAGAAAATGAATTTGAAAAATTATTCTACTCAAGATAATTTTTTATTGTCCACTAAATAAAAAGTTGAAGTATTATATTGCCCCAAAAGATCTTTTTAAAGCTCCTAAATTAAAAGTTTAAAATGAGATAAGAACAATCATAGAAAATCAAAGCGAGCGGCACTTTTAGGGGCGGCAAAATTTCACAATAAATAATATCATCTTGTAAAAATTTGAACCTGTACAATACACAATAATGATGATTGTTCTTGCTGAAAAGTTCTTTAGAATTACTGTATATTTTAGTCTTTTAAATTGAGATACCTAAACAAGGGGACGGCGAAATTTTCTTCCGCCCCGGGCGGCTGACACCCAGGCTACGCCTCTGGTTTCATTACTTTATAATAAAAATAAATATAATATTGCATATTGTACGATTTCAATTAAATAAAATTAGGTAACTAAAGTAATTCTAAGGTAACTGAGTAATATTTTCCAAAAAAAAAAAAAAAAAACAACATGGGTGTGTCTTGCTACCCTGGAATCTAACTTGAGCAACATCCATATTCTCAAAATCCTGGATACGGCACTGAGTGTTTAAAATGTTTTAATTAACATTAAAGTTTTTTTAAAGAAATGAATGCGTAACTACAAAATATAAATAAACTTTCTGTATTAACAACAGTAAATAAATAATATAGCAATATTATTTATACAAATAAAAATATCCATTTTCAAAGTAATACAGAGAATTGTGTGAATATTTACATTACATGTTATTATTATATTATTTATTTATTAATAATTGTTACTAGAATAAAACTTATTTATAGGTGATATTTATACATTAATAAAAATTATATATTATTATTTGAAATGTTAAAGACTAGGAATTTAAATAAAGATATATAAACTATTTCAAAATCAATTTTTAATATAAATTTGAACTTAAGATGTGGTAATAAATTAAGTAATGATTGTACAATCCTTATTTCCTCAGCAGATTTACCAACAATAATACACAAACACCTAATTACTTGCTGAGCTTGCTTATATTTTTATTTTCAAACGTTTTCAACCTAGTTATTATAGGTCATCCTCAGGAAAAATTTATTCCATTTTCACATTCGAATATATAGCCTTCGAATGCTCGTGATATTACGTTTCGAAATTTTCAAAAATTTTAACGGTTTAAATAATAACAAATTAAACCAACTACAAACACATTAAAAACATTACTAATTAACAAACATAAAATAAATAAATAAATAAATAAATATTGTATCAAAAGTAGATTAAACTAGTTAAAGCTGCCATGTCCTTTCTACGGGTTTTTAAATCCCATTTCTTTTTCTATTACGTATTTCCATGCTGTTGGAAGATTATTTGCGTCTTTTGCATTTAAACATTTGTTTTCCACCTTACTCTTATATATTTCTACTTTCTCCATCCCTAATGCAATCGTCGGGGAATGGACTGCCTTTACTATTCTCGCTTCATCCCATTTTACGTTCGCTCCTTCCTCTTGTCCCATGATCGCCAAAATGGTGTTATTGTGCCCTTTTTTTACATCATATTTGTGTTCTTTTATACATGTTGCCAAATTACGTCTAGTTACTCCAATATATTCTTTTGTTACCGCTAATTGCTCGTTCTCAAATGGAATCTTATAAACCCCCGCCTTATCCTGCATTCTCATTGCGTCCTTATCATTTCTAAGTAATCTGTATATGCTTGGTGCTCTTTATAAAAGAGCACCAAGCATATACAGATTACTTAGAAAATAAAAAATATAAGCAAGCTCAAATTAAGCTTATATTTTTATTTTCAAATTACTTTGAAAATAAAAATATAAGCAAGCTCAGCAAGTAATTAGGTGTTTGTGTATTATTGTAATGATTGTATTTCAAAAGAGGATATGAAATATGAATTGTAGGTCCAATAGAAATGAAAATTTAAAAAGATGCAGTTATTACAAACTACAATATCCCTTTTTTTTTTTTTTAGAAAACTTTGACTTTAAAGAAAGTGTTTGTAATCAGATAATCTATAAAACAGAGGGAAAGTATAGACTGAAAAATGAGAATTAGAAATAAAGATAATAGCGAGGTTGAGGCCGAAGTTTTCAATGCGAAAACGTGTACGTTGGACATTTGGCATCGCTTTCCTGTAAGCCTAGAAGTTTGACAATGGCATTTGGAAAGTCGGTGGAATCACGCTTGACATTCCAAACGCCATTGTCAAACTTCTAGGTTTACAGGAAAGCGGCACCGAACGTCCGACATAGACGTTTTTGCATTTAAAACTTCGGCCTCAACCTCGCTATTATCACATCCAAAACTGTACTAAACTTAAAAGATTTTTACTCTTATAAATAAATAAATCTATTTTTTAAATCCAATTATTACTAAAAACTGAAAACAAAATTTGAAATATAGTAATAAATAATAAATATATTTAGTAAAAAAATAAAAAAACAAAAGATTCTAACCTGACAAAGCTCCTTTTTATTTAAAGCAGGCTCAAAACTTGCACCTTCTTCTGTCTGAAGTATTTTTGGTGCAGTACCATTAGCTACCATAGTTACAGCTTCGGCCTTTCAAAATTAAATTTGCTTATTTAAAATTATAATAATATAAGTTTTATTTCTGGATTTATTGTAATTAACAGACTACATTTTATAATAAATTTTAAAAATTAAACATTTTTATTCATTTATACATTAAACAGTGATATAAGAAGTAAAAATTAAAATACAATATAATCTGTTATAAAGAGTAAAGTTTATAGTTTGATAAATACCGTATTTTACAGACTATAAGACGCTACGAACTATAAGACGCACCTGAATTTTGGAGGCAATTTTTCGAAGAAAAAAGTGCGTTTTATAGTCCGTAAAATACGGTATATACATTTGCTTATAGATATATATTTTAGATAGAAATTTAAGTAAATAAAATGAAATTTCAGTATCCTTATTTTATAATTTCTTTAAATATAAAATTATTATTTTTGTCAAAACATCATCCAGTGGCGTAGCAAACATAACTGGCGCCCAACACTTTATTGGCACCCCTCCCCCCCTGCAGAAACATATAGTTTGTCTTGGAGACCATTTGGGTGCCACTCGTAGAGGGGCGCCGGTGCACGATACACCCCCTTGCACCCCCCTTGCTACGCCACTGACATCATCATAAATTATAAGATACTTAAATAAGTCTCAGAATGTTCTAAATATATATAAGATTTTTACCATTGCTTTGATTCCCTCTGGATATAAAAATTTGTTGTAAAGAGTATCTACAGTATCATTAATATCCACATCACATTCTCTTTGCAACAGTATAGGACCTGTATCCAAACCATCATCAGCCCAAAATATTGTAAAACCAGCTTTAGTATCACCTTCAATTAAAGTCCTGAAAGACAAAATTAGATAAATAATGTTATTAATGCATTGATTTTAAATAAAATGTAGACTGTAAATCAACCATATTAAATTATGTTTTGTGTCAATTTGCGTACAAATAAGCATGAATTCGTTTCTGTGTTTTTCTCTTAATTTTGCAAATTTTCAAAATTCAAACTATTAATTTCAATACATTGTTTAAAACAATATACAATAAAATAGTATTTACTTTATATCAAGATGATAACTTCAGTTGCGCTATCATCTTGGTATAAAGGCACATGTAACTTCAATTTTGCATCAATTTCTATAATGTTCTTAGATTTTTACTACTAGTATGTATTATAATGTGTATTTTACAGAATAAGTAAAAGTTTTCTACATTACTTTATTCTTTTCATTTCCCAACTACAAAAATTTACTTAAATTGTTCAAACAATGATTGTGATAATATTTTATTTTAATTGAATAATGGTATTTGGTAGACTACATATGTATATGCTATAGACTATAGTCTATAGCTGTGATGAGCAACCTTTTCTATATGTGGAAACTTTGCTTCCTGCAAGTAACATACATTTTTTATGGTAACCAAGATGATAAACAGCTAAACTGAACTGAATACCAACTTATTCCATAACTACCAGTACAATAGGTACTAAAATAATATATGCCAAGGGCCAACAAATTGGTCATGTTGAACCAGTTGATTGATGCATTATATTTTATGCATCAATAAACTGGTTCAAACTGGTATTGTTTATGTTTTAGTGTATTTACCAAAAAAAGTATCTGGAATGTTAATTACTGTACAATAAATAAGTATAACTATGTTTTTAAGCATAATTTTATTAAGATGGAGTATTAAGCTTTTGTCAATAACTTATCAATACTGGGATATATTAATTAAAAGCATACAAAAACCTATACCAGCATACTCCAAATTAACACACTTTTACTAATGTTTTCATCTGTTTATAATGGACAAATTAAAATTGAACAAGCTTGTTTGATTTTAATTTGTCTGTTTTGTTCTGTGTTATACTGTATATACCTGAAGATGTTTGTTATAAACAGAAGAAAACATTAGTAAAAATATGTTAATTTGAAGTATGCTGGTATAGGTGTTTTGTATGTGTTTTTATGAAGCTACAGAAGAAAAAGATGTGAAGTAGATCATTGGCACTTTTAACTCATGAAAGTCAATCACACCCACTATAAGTTGGCCAGGACCAATATATGCTAATGATATGCAAACCAGTAATATATAGTTTATTCTCATCTTTTTACTAGTCAAGTTTAGTTTGAATGTTCTTTGTCATGACTATAAGATTGCATAACAGCACAAGACAGAAAACAGGAAAATAGGATTATGTTGTCAAAGCATCAAGGGCTGCATGCATGGGTTGTTCATGACTAGTCTATAGTTATAGTACATATTTACAAAACTTGTCACTCTACATACGAGCACAATTCCATATAGTCACATGTCCTATTTCACATTTTTTTGAAACATTTATAGAGAATGTAATATACACACCTAATATATATCCATACAATATGTTATAATGTATATATATTTTATTGGGGATGAAATAATTGCCTCTACAGACCCAACAATACAGAGGGCCCATAAAATTTTTGGAGCCCACAAACAGAAGAAATTTTTAAGTTGGTAAGAAAGCATATGAGATTTAACATAAAAACATCTGTAAAAAATATAGTATTTTATTTTGTACCTTACAGTAGCAAATCTTAATCTAAAATTATTTTACACATAGATAATGTGTATTTTCCTATAGCTAACCATATTTTATTTAGCTATACATCACTTTTGGTATGTATTGTTTCTGAAGAATACTTTGTTTATCCATTAGCAAATCTGAATATTAATTTTCAGGTTTGCTTATGGATCTGTAGAAGATAAAAGGTGAGCTCTTTAAAAAATTTACAGGGGCCTACAGTTTTCTATTATGGCTCTGGTTTTTATATATATAAATGCATAAGATTTGAAATATCAATACCAATTTATAGATGAAACTCCTCTATGTTTTGGAAGAAGTGATGGATGATAACAGATGGATTGATTAGAGGGATGTGTTATCACCTCCATGGGAATAAACTGAGTACAAAATGGTAAAACATTGAGTTCTGCCCCAACAGATTTGTATTTATCCAGAACTTCCGAAATAATTTTCCCCTTTTGACGCCATCGAGAAATTTTGAAAACTGGAACTCCATCTTCTTTTGCTATTGTTGCTGTAAAGAAACATTATTTTTATTTAAAAAAACATTTAATCTTTATACATTTAATAATCTTTATATTATATTTATAAAATACCATATTTACTGGAATATAAGACTATCTCGCGTATAGGACGAGGTGTGATTTTAGAGATTAGCATAGAATTGTATTAATAAATCTAATTTTCTTTAATTTTATTTCATTTAATAACAAATAAAATATCAAATGCATGTAAATGCACAGTATTTTTAAATAGTTTTGAACATTTTAATATCTATAAATACAGGGTGTCCGAGAAAGATCTTTATCATTCTAAACATTAATAACAAAAATACTAACAGGTGAAATGAAATGCAGTTTGCTGCAAAAGAATGAAGAAATCTAAGAGTTTTTTTTACGGTACCTTCAACGTAGCCGTACGCGAGCTCCGTTAGTAGCACGAACAATGTCGAGTCTGTACTCGATTTCCCTCCAAGTGTTTTTTGCGGTTTTACAGCGAGGATTGCTAATTGTATCCTGTCAACATTTCCCGTCTTTTTCAACTTCTCCATCCATGCATAAATTGAAGGCACACTTGGTGGGTCTTTATGGTACACATCTGGCGAAAATTTCTTTGCACAGTTATCGGTGATTTTGTTTCGGCTAACCACAATACACACTGCGCTTCCTCTCGTGCAGTCGCCATTTTCTTTCCTTATCACAACTGGTAATTGATACCAGAAAAAACTCTTAGATTTCTTCATTCTTTTGCAGCAAACTGCATTTCATTTCACCTGTTAGTATTTTTGTTATTAATGTTTAGAATGATAAAGATCTTTCTCGGACACCCTGTATTTTAATTACATATCAACGACATTGTTAATTATAGTTTGTGAATGTCTACTAGTAAATAAATGACCTTGTTCTAAAATAATTTTTCTATCTTAAGAAGTAATGATTTTCTAGACAGGGTTCAAGTTTGCAATTGAATTAGTTTACTTTTAGAAATTTAATAATGTTTTAAATTTTTAACAGTTAGGATGTTCAATTAGACTCATTTTTTAAAAATATAAAAAAAATTTTCTAAATTTAAATATTTTATTATTTGTACATTCTATATTTTATATTAAACTATAGCTAATAAAGGTAAAAATTTTAATAACAAAACTCTACACGTCAATCGTTAAATTAAGAAATATATAGCAAATTAAATCATGTTTACTACTGAGCAGGGCAAATCCACAGAGGGCTTCCCATTGACACAAAAGAATTGTTCAAACTTCAGAATATTGTTTTAAAAACATTTATGACGGCAAGTATGGTTTATCACACTATCCATAATATAATTGTGTACACATTAATAAAAGTCATTATTAATTATTTAATATTTGAGTTAACCCGGCGGGTTCTTCTAGACCCATCACCGCTACCCAGTGTAAGATATTCCCTACTATTTCACAATATAATAATAATAATAATAATAATAATGAAATTTTAAATTCATAAATAAATTGTTTTAAGTTATATATACTTTATATTTGAATATAAATTTTATCGATTAACACAAATCATCATCTGTCACAAATATTAGAGCTAACATTAAGTTACTATAGAAAAATATACCTAAAGGATCTTCACGATTTCCTTGGTCGGGAACAGTGAATACTCCAACTACTTTATGTCCATCTTGTTTTAAAAGTTTATAAACACCACTAGCAAAGGTACTCTGTCCAATTATGGCAATTTTCATGTCATAAAAGAATACCTATAATCAATTATATATATATTTAATACATCGAAAGGTTAAAAATAAATACTGATAATACTGGCTTATATTTATATGCTTTTATTATCTTAAAAATAATCTCCTGTAAGTACAATATTTTATCAGTAAAGTCACTGACCTAAATATTTTTTGTTGTACATTTATTTTGTTTTCTAGATAATAAACCATGTTTATAATTAATTATTTTCACTGGAATTAATAAGAGTAAGAAATTATACTTTAATATACATTTTATTCATAGCAATATATTTTTAATTGTTTAAAATATAATGGATACTGGTATAAACACTTTATCTCCCTTTATATAATCAAGAACAAACAATTCTCAAGGGAGCACAAACAAAATCAAGTATGGCTAAACACTTCCGCCCTTAGAAAAGCATACAAACATAAATTAAAAATGCAATAATAAATTTTTAAATATATATTACATGTGGATAATTGAAAAAGCAAGTAATAAATAGTTGTAATTTGAACAATTCTTAAATAATTTTTCTTTTTTTTTAGTCACATTATCAATAGTTTTTTCTAATTAATTTATATTTGTTAAATAATAACTTAATTTTAGGGATAATATCTTAGAGGCAACAAACAATGTAAACTTTTTTTGAGGAATAATATTCTATATACAGGTATATTGTTTAAGATAAATATAACCTGTATATGCCAATTACAATTTAACACGTGGTGTTTTGTTTAACCACGTGTTTTACATTAATTTTTAAAATTAATTATCCTCATTTTATCGAATTATTAACATAATAAACATTTAACTATTGTAAAAATGCTATAAAACATCCCCAATTTTAAAACAAATTAATTCGTCGCACTCCAACAACACCTCGTTGAATAAGTGGCAATGACCTATTTTTGGGTCGGTATCCGTAACTACTTAATTGAATTACGAGCAGGAGTGGGCCCTTGACCATTTAGCGGGCCCGTTTTGTCCCCCTTTTTTTGAATAAATGAAATACGTAGAATGTTTGTTTATTAATAAAAAATAATTTTAAAATATTTTATTTTTTTTAAACGAAAATAACACAGACAGGAACTACTTAAGTTTTCTCAGATCCCGGAGAAAAAGTCTCCAGCTTCCTCCTCTCGATTACGAGTGTTTTCGGAACATAAAGTATTAAAAATATATATATTTTTTCTAAATGCCTTTCCAGTTTAATTAAAATTTAACATTTTGTAATTTTATAACAGAATAAGCTCGTTAATAAGTTAAAGCGAATTTAATTAACAAATTAAGCTGACATTCTTTTCCATCCTCCATACTGCACACGGGCAAAGTTTAATAAGAAAGATGGAGTTTCGCGAAGCGATTTTCTTAAGTAATTTGTGCGGAATGCGTTTAATTTTAAATTTCGTAAATAAAACCCAATAAAGTTATTTGCATACATATCTTTAAAAATTAAATTAATTAGGCTAAAGAATGAAATACCTCCTACAAATAAAGGAAGAAGACTTTATAGCGGTGTGTTCCGACAATTGGAACAAAACTATTGACTTTTATAAGTAACAATTATCTGTAAATTCTATTTATCAATACAACACGGCACTAACATTTCATAATATTCATAAATCGTGATAATCACGTGTGATTCTAATAGGTTTTGTTGAGTTTAACACGTGCGTGATGATATTGTGTGTTTTAAAACGTTAATTCATTGTAAATTTTTGCTTAATGATAGAATATAACAACGATAATTAGTCACGGATTGGAGTAAAATATATTTACCTTAGAGGTGTGAAATGTTCTTATGAAATTTTTAAAAGGCAACATATGTTCTGAAGTTTCTATATTCTTGTAATCAGGTCGTAGAGGTCTTTGGCAGTCTGAAGCAAACAGTCCTTAGGGAAAAAACTGGATCGAGAAGGAAAACTTGTCACACCGGTGAAATTTTACTGTTGAACACATAACGGTACAATTTCCACGTTGCAATTTGCTATACGAAGATTATTTCTTGTTTGAAGTAATGGTTAGACAAATAAGAATCCCATAATTTATTTTGCCTACTGTACTTCGAATTAAAATGTGTACTAAATCGTCACCACAAAAAAAAAATAAAAAAGATTATATAACCTAACGTAATAAGACATCGTCCTTCTACGAGGATGTCTTATTTATTTATTAAATCGGGTAAAAAGTGGTATATTTATAACGATTTATACTGTATAACATTTTAAATTAATCATCCAATTTTCCCCGCAGCATTTCTCAATATTCTACCCTGTTTAAACTTATCAGTTCACTAAACTTTGTTCTAAGAATGGCGGAAAGTGTTTAAATAGTTGTTAATCACAACGTTTATCATTTAATATCTTTGAATTATCTTTTATAAAAATAAATATATACAAGTTTTACTATTCTGAAATTCAAATACATCGATCTTATATATTAGAGTCTGATCTAACTTCCAGTGCGTGTGCCTATGTTATAATGCGAATTCATAAAGTTCTATAAGACTGAAAAATCTGCAATATAATTACATATCAGTAATAGTCTTGTGTGTATAAAGGCTTTTCGGTGTTATGGAACTTGTTTATAATTTCAAAAGGCAGATTCTCTCGGTATATCAAATCCCATATGAAATGTAACTCGTACAAACCCTTCAGAAACACACATAGTTTGTCTTGGAGACCATTTGGGCGCCCCTCTACGAGTGGCGCCCGGTGCATCATACACCCCTTGCACCCCCTCGCTACTCCACTGTAAATTCATCACATAAACCATAGGCCATATTAAAACAAAAATTAATTCGTTCAAAATCCCAGTTTTTTCACGAATTTATATTTTTAAAGCCCGCCGGTGGCCGAATGGATAAAATCACCGGACACTGGTAGTTGGTCCTGGTCAACGAGCTGCTCGAGCGGAATTTTCTAGGTTTTCTTCACGTGTCTAACCTAATAAGGGTCAGTTTTCCATAGAATATTTAATTAGGATATTAATTAATTACGTTAATCGAGGAATATCTGTGTACATATAGGCCTATATAGGTATTTTCCCGCATAATGTACAGTATATGTACGACGCTCTTTTTTATAGCTTGTGTCTCCCGTTTTTATACTCTACGGGCGCCGCTGGTTGTCTTATCTCATCAATCCAATCCAATCTTTACACTTTATATTGTTATTTATTGATTACAACTATATTGCAGCAAGAGAACTGAAAAAAATCACATTTGTATAGAAGTTTAATGATCTTAAAATGACAAAAAAAAAGTAAAATTCAAAACATTTTAAAAATAATGTACAGTATACATGTGTATAGAGTTATATATTTTAAAACATTGTTTTATGATAATTTTTTTTTTAAATTTTAATATAAACTTACTTATTAGGCTGTCGTGGTAAATTTTGATCCCATAATGGTTAGTCGGGTGGCCGAGGCAGTTAAAATGTCAACCCACCGCTCTGGGGACCCGGGATCGAATTCGGGCGAGAGAAAAACACTAGAACTTTTTGATGGGTAGTCCTTCCCTCGTCATCCGATCGATGGTTCTGCCGGGCCCCATAATGGGGCCCGGCAGAAACCATCGATATGGATAGGATTACCGTACGATATCCAAAAAGAATGTGTCTTTCAACTTTTAAGACAAATGTCCTCACTCTATTCGACCTCCTCTTCAGAACAATTTATCCTCCATAAATTTTTCACTTAGCCTAATTAAGAGTTTTTACTCCCGATATATATAAATGTGGATGCAAAGTCTATATTATAATCTGTTATTTTATATATAAATAAATATGTTATTTATAATATTCTATTTTTATCTTTAAACATTGCACAAATTATTTGTATTTATTGTTATAAAGATTTGAATCATTGTTATTTAATACCAAATCATCATACATACTGTAAGCATAATGACAATTTGTTAATATTTAGAAAATATTTATATATTTTAGCTACGTTCGATGTTTATAATTTACACAATTCTATTGTAATCTAGTTATGTTTTGTGACGATTTCAGCTAAATATTTTATATATACGTAAGTAGGTGTTCAATTTAAATAAATGAAACTATGTACGAATTGACTGCGATTTTTATGTAATAAGCCGTTTATATTCTCGCTTTGTTGACGTGTTATTGATTTACAAAATTTATACGGCGAGCGATAGCGACGGTAACTACGAAAACAATTCCAAAAGCATCCGCACCGCTAAGGAAAATTCCGATATGCCGAATATTTTCCTCTGTTTTCGGTATCCAGTAAAGTGTAGTACATACCTGACGTCATAAGTGCTCAAAAGTGTACCTGTACATCTAATTTGCTGATGTATTAGTGTCTTCAATTGGCACATTTGTATAGTCGCAAACGCTATAGTTTTCGACGGAATGAACTATATGACACCAGCGTATTTTTTGCCCGAAATTAATCAACAAGGTCTACAGCATAGGCTATGTGGTTTCAACAAGACGGTGCCATATCACACGCAGCTCTTGCTAAGATGCAAATTATGCGCAATACATTTTCCGGATGCCTAATGTCAAAATTTGGTGGTATCGATTGACCTCTGTTCGCCTGGTTTGATTACTTCTGATTTTTTTCTTCGGAGTATTTAAAGGAAAAGATTTACCGTAAAAAGCCAGCAATAGTTCAACATCAAAGCTAATTCTGTCAAAATGCTTTTTCCAAATTTTATGTAACTTTCTCGCTATTGTTCTTACAACTCCAATCGCATCTCGTATCTCGCCCTTTTTAAAACCCATATTGTTCTTCTAATGCGCTAGCTTTCTGGCTGGTAGTCGTAGCAATATCTCGGCAGCATGGGATATCAAACTAGTTTTTCTGTATCTTTATTTTTACACTCTTTATGTTAATTTTATCTGGACAGAGAACGGGTGGATAGACGAAGTAACTCAATTTTCACCCCATCCGAATTTCCCATCAAATTAAAACTTTTCATGCAAATGTATTTCCGATGACAATACATTTTTTAAGAGGGCGTTTGTAAAAATCTGATAACAGAAGGTCATCGCGTAGGGCAAACGTCGTCCCTTGTTTGTTATAAAACCTTTTATCTCAGTTTTCTACCCACTTTTTAATTAAATGCTAAAACAAGAATTTCCATAATTCAGGTGTTACATGTATAAAACTAGAGTAGAAATAAAAAATATTGAAAAAAGCGTTTCTTTAACACTTTTTATTCACATAAATGCACTAAAAAATAAATTTTCTTCAGCTTTCACAGTGCTCTTGTATTATGCGACCAAAAATAAGGCGCGAGGCGCTCGTGGAAAACCCATAAAAATCGAAAGTGTAACTAAGAATACTTCTAAACATGAAAGCTTCGTGCTTTTCGGTGCATTTGTGTAAATAAAAAGCGTTTCTTTAAAATATTTTATCTATAATTGAAATCATTACCGTTTTTAACTGGTCTTTTGGCCAAACTTTTATTATAAAGTTGCATAAGTCAGCGTCGTTCCTAGTTCTTTTAATATTTCTGCTGGTATACCATCAGTACCTACTGCTTTGCAGATTTCATCTCTTCAATGGCTTTGGTTACTTTTTCTTCTATTATTTAAACAACTGATTAGTCTTTCTCGATTTCCTCTTCTATTTCAAGTACGTACTTACTAGTATTTATATCGGTTTCTTAATCATAGTGGTCTTGTAGATAATTCTTAAAATTAAAGAACATTTACTTTACTACTAAAAATATTACAAGTTTTGAAGAAACAAATCGTTATGAATTCACAATTTGAAAATCAATAGTTCGAACTTGAGAAACCGTTCGTCGGTAAACCTGCCATTGTTTACAGTATTATAAAACAATCCCGATTTAAAAATTAGATTCAAATTAAGCGAATGTTTACGTTTCAATTAGCTCTTTATAATCATAAAGGTCGGGAGAATTGCAATGTGTTTTCTGGAAGGAACAAAATTTGAAAGTGTAAATCAATTAAAAAATTTAATACATTTTTGAACAATGCGAAAACAATTTGGTGTTTTGTATTTACAGTACAGTATCCTCATTGTGTATCAAATTAACACGTTGTAGCAGTTATAAATGAAGTATTTTATTCTAACAGGATGAAAGCATTTTTTCAAAGCTGCTTTTTAACTTAATATTCCAGAATGATAATCATATTAGAACATTTCTAAAATAATTTGACTTTCCATTCTGAATTTTCTTTTGAAATCTTTGGAAAAACACAGCTAACCTGAATATGGAAGTGTGTTGAATATCATTAATCTGTATTTTTTTTTCTCGCTGTTAATGTATATATTAACACAATAAATTAGTATGAATAACATTAAAAAATAATGAGTAAACAGATTTTCTAAACACACTGAATGGCATAGTGTATGCCATATTACTGTGTAAAGATAGTCATTAGTAACTTGCTATATTGGCAAGTAATTTTTGATAGTTTTCAGTGGTTATTAAAAAGATAGCTTTAGTATAATCCATCATTGGGACTGATAAATTTTATGACAAATATGGTGCACTGCACTTTTGTAATCTGTATAAAAATACCTGATTGCAAACAATAGGAAGAATGATTTCACACTTCTTTAATAAAGTATTTGTGAACAAATTCTTCAAAATAATTTTAGTATCACCGCCACCATTTATAAAATCAATTTAAAATATTTCCACGAAATTTGAATTGAGGATATTTACTAGATTAAATGATCGTTTAATAACGACAAAATTAATTTATATTATTGGGAAATAAAATCCATTTTACTAATTATTCTGTTTAAATTGAATTCATCAATTAGTAACAGCAGCAGGTACAAGAAAAGGGGCATTTTTGTAGTCTATACAATATTTTCATTTAATCAACTTTAAAAAAAAAAGCAAGCTTATATCTTTAAACCAAAGATATCGTTTAACAAAATTTTGTGTTTATATTACTTTCATTTTTGATCTCTAAAAACAAAATTTTATATTCTATCGAAACATTTGAAGTCAATATATTTTTTATAACACTAATGATGTGTAATTTTTGAGAATTGTCAATACACTATTACAATATTTAAATGGAATATTGAGCTGGATTGATTAATGACAAATTTACTTTAAAAAACAGGCATTAACAATTATGCATGAATAATATTTTGATTTCTTAAAAAAATATTTTGTACAAACTGTTATTGCTAAAACAACAATTTATACAAAATATTTATGTACCTTTTGCTTTTTACTAAAATAAAATATGAATTAAAAACGTTTCCAAATTTGGGAAAAAAAACCAACATTACAATACAAACATTTATCATTTATTTAAAAAAGAATATATAATCTTAACTGTCATAGTTGTTTAAATGAAAATTAATACATTGTATCCTGACTACATGATGTGCATTTAAAATAAAAGTGATTACAAAGATGTTTTTAGCACAAAATCAACTAACGACTGCAGAATACATGTCCTACGGCAGCTTACAGAAGTGAACGGCCGAAAGGTAACAATACAAACAACTTTTTATCAATTTATTAGCAGAATCACTACTGTTATATAATTTTGGGTATTTGGTTAAAACATGAAAATTTGGGTTACACAAATTTCAATTCTACAAGGTAGAGAAAGTAGAAAATGTTTAAAGCCTCTGTGATGGGATTATTTGTCTGACACCTTCTACAAGATACAAAGAGGAAGGCAATTTACAGGCACAAGTAAGGAATGATTATCAAAATGCTGCTGTTTCAAACATCAGACTGTAGTAGGAATCAAAGAAATAAACATCTTAATCGTGGCAGCAATCCGTTGCCTCGGTAAGGCGATTGAGTAATGTCCCCGCAGATATTTTTGTATGCAAATACAGTATATATAGTAATGTTTAATATAAAGCCGACGAGCTTTAAATGATTAGCAAAATTTAACTATATAGGCAAAAATGCCATCTGAATAGTATGATAAAGTCAACTATCATTTATTAAAATGGGGAAACAAATAGTCTGTTTGATGATTATTTTAATTGTCAGAAAGTTACAATTGATAAAAAGGAAACAAAGCCAATGTATGTCTTTAGCCAATCTCCAACATTCCGCTCGTATTTATTTATTTTGATGAAATTTGAACGAGCAACTAACAGCAGAAGACAATTGAAAGTGATGTGGAACATTTCTCAGAATTTGATGTTCCTACCACAATTGGACATGCTTGTATTACTGGAAGTACTTCAGAAAAGAACACATTTTGTCTTTTTCTTTCTCTTTACCTAAAAATAATAAAATAAATATATTAGAAATTTGTTTTAAAAAAATCACTAATTAATAAAAATAAAAACTGCATGATAAACATTGATTTTATTATTTCCTCTTCATTTATTCAAAATAATATATTAAATGTTCCTTTATCTTAAACATTTAAAGAAAAAATTAAAAATTTTATAATATTTATTTGTTTCATAAGTTATCTCAACTTCTTGAAGAGATTACTGGAAGTAAACACTTATGCCAATTTTGGGTTCTTTCAAAAGCATGAAGTATACCAAGATTGAGCATCAATTGTGTATAGTTTATATATAACTAAAAAGTTCTAAAATATGTGAAACAAAGAAATTTTGTATTACCTAAAACACCAAGAACACTTTCTAGTGTAATTTATTAATCTCCATTTATTTGAAAGGCACTCTAAACAAATTTTAACTTTTTCTTTATATATTTTATAGTTAATTTGCAGATTGAGTGATAATAATTGAGCAGAAGTGATTGAACGTAGTGCATGATAATTTTTAGTTACCTCTACATCATGTTTACTAGTGATCAAATTTATTTACACGAAGAGTAAATAAATGTGTGATCAGAAGCTGATTTTTTCACAAAGAAAGATAAATTTATGAAGCCAGCACTGAAATTTTTACTAGTACTTAATATGGAATTAAAGTAGCAATATTTATGCAATGTTAATGTTTTGTGTAATAATCATCACCTACGTTTTAAAGGGTAAAAAAACATGGAGCCAATACATAAGTAAATTTGGTAATTTTATACTATTAAGATTTTTCTCACTATTTTGAATATTTTTTTTTGTTAAACAGTTTCATGTAAGAAATATATACACACATACACACATGAAAATTGAACAACAACAAATTCAAAAACTAACAGCAAACAAAGCAAGTACAATACTTTGAATTATAACTGTTACCTTTTATAATTTACTATTCTCCTCATTATTTTGTTGGTTTTATTTTTTTATATGAAAGTAAAAAGTTGTTTGTGCAATGTAAAATAACAAACTTCATAAAAAAGTTAACATTTCTTATTGTATGAATTTCACAATTTGAAAAAAATTGTGAGAAATAACTTCTTTCATTTTTTCCTTTGACCACCAATCTAAATAGTACAATGAGGAATTATTTTCTTTGTTGTATTTTTTTTTGTAATTTCAAGATTCAAAAAGACTACCTAATTAATCCAAAATATTCACATTATTATTATAAGTCACAAAATAAAAATTAAAAGAAATCAAGATATTGCAATACACAATTTATAAGGGATTTTTACATTTTTTGGCTCCTGAAGTGTCAAACACCAACAAGAAAGAAAAAAAAGTTCAAAATTTGACCAATCACCATATTTTTCTTATATTCTGTGACAGTCAGTAAAGTAAAATTTATATTACAAGATTAATAGCTTCAATTTCAAATGCACATTTGTACTAAAAAGGTAAAAAATTTGAATTTCTTGTTTTTACAAGAAATAAATTGTTTATATTTTAAATAAAATATATTTGTAAATTATAATATATACCTACAGAAAATAAGTTACATATAAATAAAATAAAATATAAAATCACATTTCAAAGTTCAAAGTATGTTTTACTTGTGAATACTAGTTATGAATCATGGGGTTTTTTCCCCTATGATTCATCATCAACTTAAAAGAAAAAGACTGATTTAAATGTTTAAATAATGGCTTCTAATTGAATTCGTAATATTTGACATAAAATAGGATAAAACAAAATTAAAGTACAGTAGGTTATTGCTTTACAAGAAATTGATATACACAGATTCATGTTTTTGAAGATGACAACTGATTAGATTGATTCTTGGATGCATAGGTAATTCTAACTATTTTTTATTATGAAATTTATTATGGAAAAAAATAATGGTATAAAAATTAGGAACAATTTTCTACAGCTTAACTTTGCTTCATTTAGATAAATTTTTCCAAAAATAGAAGATTCTAATACAGACACGAAAGTCAGGAAAACAATTTTACACAAGTCCTATACTGTGCACAAGTAAAAAACTTTTGACATTACATAATAAGACAAGCCATAATGGGAAAGTGGCATCTATTGTTTTAGTTTGGCTGCTTATGCATAAAATAACCACACTTAACTGACTACTAAGTTATCAAAGACATGCATCTAGTGATGGAAAAAAGGTAAAAAAAAAATCAGAAAATTGATACCTTTGGATGATAAAGTGCAGCTTATAAATAAACTGTGCTGTATTGAGATGATCTCTCATACAAAATTAAGTCACATGTCAACAAAGCACTATACAATACATAAAAACAAACCGAGATCAGAGACAGAGCAACCTGGTAAAACTTGTGTGAAAAAGTTGTGTCTAAAATGGAAAGTGCATTGTTTATTTGGATTGAGGAAGACTTGTTCCAAGTGCCCAACCTCTAAGGACAAAACTTCAAGTATACTGAATGTAACAATCTAATTTACTTGAAGTGCCACAGAAGAATCATATCAATACACAACATTCCTAGTGTTATTAAATCTAAGACAAGTCAGCAAACCATTCTTCTTGAACTTCAGATATAAAGAACACAAAGAACTACTGAATACTAGTCACTGATGAATATACTGATTTGCATGTTTTTTTTTTCAAATACCGTACTCAATACAATATAATAAAATTTTAGTCTGTATGCTCAATGTAGAATAAAATGTTATTAATTAAAGGAAAACAAAATATTTTAAACATTAACATTTATCTGTTAATTGTAAAAAGTGGTGCAAGGGTCTAAGCGATTGGGCTACTTGGGATACAGCACAAATTTATGTATACTTTAGTTTCATATGTACCGGTACCTTCTAATATGAAAACCTTCCATAAAACAAGACCATACTATGCTACAAAATAAAATTATAACATTGAAAGATCATCAAAATACAAATGCCAAAGTGAGCAGAATTTTTGAAGTTGGATCTATCATCTTGAAAGTTATATATATAATAAATTTAAGAATCTATAAAGAATTTAAGAAATTTATAGATTTATAGAAATTTAAGAAATATATATAATAAATTAAGAGAATTTTTCAGTAAAGCAGGAATAAGACAACAGATAAGACATTTTGTTTAATAAATTTGCTAACTACCTGTAGAGCTGCCCTAGTTGCTGTTTCAAATACTTCTCTTACACCTTCCTTAGTTTTAGCCGAACATTCCAAATAACCATAAGCATTTATCTTTTCAGCCATTGTTCTACCTTCTTCAGGAGTTACAGGTTTTTGTTTCATTTTACCTAGTTCCTTGATGGTTTGTGGATCATTCCTCAAGTCCTATAAAAAGATGTTTTTGAAATTAGTTTATTGATAATTACACACAAAATTTTCTCGTTTTTTAATAATTATTACAACTAAAATCAAGAAATGCTCCAACACTTACAAATTCATGAAAAACCTACTTTATTGAACTATTAACAAATCTTGTTTTTCATGAATTATTATGATTACCTTAAGAAAAAGTAACTATAAATTTAAATTTTACTTTCTAATAGAAATCATAAAATTTGAAATATAAAAAAAAATCTTAAAATCACAATCTAAATATATATGAATACAACTAATTTGTGCTCTACTTTATGGAAATTTTTTAAAAATTAATTACAATAACCCAACATTATCAATTACATGAATTACTAAATACTAAAAATTAAAATTATTGAAGAGTTTTTAGTAGATTCTATTTTACTTACTTTTTTATTGCCAACTAAAATAATTGGAACATTTGGACAGAAATGCCTAACTTCTGGAGTCCATTTTTCAGGAATATTTTCCAAACTGTCAGGGCTATCAATACTGAAGCACATCAATATAACATCTGTATCGGGATAAGATAAAGGACGTAATCGATCATAATCTTCTTGGCCAGCAGTATCCCAAAGAGCTAATTCCACCTATAGAAAAATTTCAATCATCAATATATAAAATCAAATTAGGATAAGATTTACTTTATAAAATTCACCATTTATTCCTCATCTGATTAGTTTCTTAGTACTATAATTTTATTACTATTTGTCCTGATGAAGAAGGCACTAGAAAGGAATGCAATGAGTGATTTTTGCCAAGTAATAAAAAGAAACATTTTAAAACATATATGTTCAAATTTCAAGAAAAATATAGAAGTACTACTAAGCTTAAAGCTAGCTACTTTTGAATTTTAATAGTAATTAGATACACCTACAGCATACATCTGAAAGAAAATTTTTTGTGGTAAAGATACATTGTCTGGCCAAAAGTACTATGACATTGCTAAAAAGACTGTGTCGTAGCAATGCTCCCAACAGCATTACAGACTGTATAGCTAAAATAAAGCTGTAAATATTGATAAGCAGAGAGAATAATAGATCTTTGTAAGAAGATAAATGACTATGTGAAAACATTACAGGCAAATCTGTGGGAGATTTTATTTTTAGATTTACTCTAGTAAAGTGTACAAAATATAATAATGAAGTGAATTCTATATATTAATAACTAGCAGACCCAGCCACGCGTTGCTGTGGCTCAAAATGTATCTATTATAAATGTATAACGCCTCCCCCGTGGGGGAAATTTCAAAAAATCCCTTCTTAGTGTACATTCTCTTGATGTACCCTATTAAAACGCAATCAAACACGCATCTAAAATAGTATAATAAAAGTCAAGTTTTTCACAGTAAGCCTTAATCCTGTCCCTCTCCCCCGCAAGGGATTATCGAAAAATCCCTTTTTAGTGTATATTCTGTTGACGTAACCTATTAAAACACAATTAAAAACGCAAAAAACCGCATGTAAAATAGTATAATAGAAGCAGAGTTCTTCACAGTAAGCCTTAATCCTGTCCCTTTCCCCGCTGGGGAATATCGAAAAATCCCTTTTTAGTGTATCTTCTGTTGACGTAACCTATTAAAACACAATTAAAAACGCAAAAAACCGCATGCAAAATAGTATAATAGAAGACGAGTTCTTCACGGTAAGCCTTAATGCCGTCCATCTCTCCCCAGTAGGGGGAATTTAGACGTGTATATTATATACAAACACTTGCGTATTCGAATGCAACGTTGTGTCAAAATTCAAAAGGAATCAGTAGGAACAAACAAACGTTGTATTTTATTTATATAGATAGAAAATGATCTGTTTTAGTCCATTCTATCTAACAGAAAAGCATAATGCCTCACAGAAAAGCCAACTTAGGTTGTCAGAAGTTAGCGCCATCTGTTGGACATGAAAGCCTTAATCCATATATAAATATATTTTTGAAAGGGGGAAATGGTGGTTTTCACATGTGCCACAAACCTTCGCGGGAGTGTATTAAACAACTTCCCAAAGTTTCATGGCAATCGGATAAATAGTGTGGTAATGCATGAAGGACAGACACACACACAGACAGACATACATTTGTTTTTATATATATAGATAAAAGTGGCAATGTCATGATGCTTTTACAATACAATATCAGTCTAGCAGACTGCAAGCCACCAAAGATCAGGATTGCCAAGCTTTAAGAAATTATCCAATAAAACTGAAAAATATCCCTGTATATATTAACTGTACGGTTCCAAAAATCTTTGGAAAATTCTGTTAGTTCAAGGGCAGTGTGCAGAAAATTGGGAAGTAAATCACTGATCTCCAGCTTTAACACACTGCTAACTATGATTTAGCTTCTATTTAGCAGTCATTTTTACTGGATGTCATCTGAAAAAGTTGTCTTGTAAAACACATTCTTACATTTAATGCCAGAAACAATCATATCAATAATAAATTAGATGTAAATAATTAGTAGTTGGAACCTGAAATAAAACTGTTACAGCAGCTTACTTTTCAGAGAAGAATATTTTTTCACAGATAGATAATAATAATAATAATTGAAACAGTACAATTAAAACTCAAATGTGTTGATTGGTGATATTTCATTAAAACACTTCTAAAAAATTGGCTTTTCTTAACACTGGCTAATAATAGTGTATTTCATGGTGTTTTTTAAAAAATCTTTTTAAAATCAGGCATATGTTTTTCTAGTTAGTATAGCCCATAATGAAATTCACCAACTAATGAAATTCTCTTTGCCATGTTTGTCACTATCTCCAAACATCCAATTTCTCCCCAAATTGCATTTTGTGTAGTTATTTCCAGAATATATAATGCAATTTTTCAGCCATCTGATGTTTTTTTAGTGCTGATTAATAAGGCATTTTATATGATTAATCTATGCCAGATACTCTATTATATTCACTAATTGTATTTGGTTTAATGGGAACTGATTAAATTATCTTTTAATTAGTCTTTAAGGAGGTTGGAAGAATGTCAGAACTGCTAATACCGTGTTGATGGTAGAATATCGAATATGATTGATTTATTTACTGAGAATAATTCTGTCAATTTCATAATTATAAGAGAGAGTTCTCATAACTGACAAAATTTTTTTGGCAAAAATAAATTTGCTACAAGTTTAGACGAATAATAAATAGAGGTTGTGGCAGACGTTTTCATTGCAAAACCATGTACATTGGATGTTCAGCGCCGCCTTCCTGTAAGCCTAAAAGTTTGACAATGGCATTTGAAACGTCAGTGGAATCATGCCTGACGTTTCAAATGCCATTGTCAAACTTCTAGGCTTACAGGAAGGCGGCGCTGAACATCCAATGTACATGGTTTCGCAATGAAAACGTCGGCCACAACCTCTCTAATGTTACAAAAGCATGTGAATTGCATACAATATTATGCTTAATTGAAAATTGCATTAAAAAAACTCACTCAATAACACAATGGAAGTCAGTGCATTAATAAAATATTTACTTAAAAAATGATTTTTAATAAAAATGAAATAGGACATTTATATTCAATTATTTGAATTTGATCACATTTGAAAAATTTAATAAGATTTTAGGAGACAACTTACAACAAGTATTTGGTGATCACAGAAAAGCAAGATATATTCAATAATACATCATGCTTTACTCCATCTTTTTGAAACAAAACTATTCTTAAATACTTATCATAACTGGATTCAAATTATTTAAAAATAATATAAATTAAAACCAAAATAGATTTGTATACTTATTTGCATGAATACCATTTAATCTATAGAATAACAAATTATACATAGAATAAATCTATCACAAATTCAAAGAATAAGCCACACACTGTGTAAACTACTTTGACTTAGCATGTAGCTATCAACCAGTTAAAAGCTTAAGCTTAGTTCACCTCAAGCACGATTTGCTGGCGAAAGTGAAAAACAAAGCAAATAACTTGTCAAACATGACTCGTTTGACAGGTTATTCGCTCTTGTTTTTGCTTTTGCCAACAAATTGTGCTCGGTGTGAACTGTAAATAAGATGAAGGAAAAAGGAATGAATAAACAAAAATACAAAATGAATTAGTGTCCCAATGAAAACCTTATATTAATAGATTTAGTAAATAGATTCAAATACTGTAAATAGAATGTATTTTACAATGAGAAAATTGATTGTGTTATATAAAAATAAATCTTTAATTCTGACTGTTAATTTTTAAATGTAGAACAGTTACTTTGTAAATGGAAACAAATTCTTGAAATTTGCAATCAATATACCATATTTTACAAATATAGAAAATGTATGGACATATGACAGACTGAATCCAAATCAGATCATGCACAAGATTTATCAGGTTGTAATGGTGAAATTTTGACATTCAATTCTTTTCCAGAAATGAATGGGAAAAAAAAGTTTTAAAAGATTTGATGTGAATATATGAGAACAACAACCAGGGGGCATTTCATCATACATTTTATTAGAAATAGATGCATCAGCAAAGTCCAACAATAAGAAACTTTCAAAAGAACATTCAAACAAAATAACACAACAAAGTTTCTCGATTTCATCTGCAAGGTATTTAGCAAGGACACAGTCAATAGGCAAACATGCTACAACTGGTTCAAGAAATTCAAGGATGGAGATTTCACTTTAAAGTAAATCCTATCCAGGTACTGATTCCACCATTGGTTCTCCTGCGACCGATAGATGATAATCCATAGCTGACTACCAGAGAATTAGCACAGCTAGAGTGTTCTCATGCACTTCAAAAACTGACAAAGAATGATGTTTGAGTATTTCCTCAAGGAAAAACCCCAGCCGTTCGATACTAGCAAGATTGAAAATTTGCAGCAAAGGTGGTAAGCTTAATGTTATTGATATTGATGGGGATTGCCTACAACTAAACTGTAATTGTTGAGTTAATTTTCAATAAAGTATTTCCTCACCAAAATGTCTAAATGTCACCTTTACAACCTGATACCAGATGAATGTACTTTTACTTTTAGCATTTCTAAAATTTTCCACAAGTTAATTTCTGAGTGTAACGAGGAATGGAATTTTGTTGCTTATTGAGTTATAATAATCCATCATCTTCAAACCTGATGGAAGATAGCTTTAAATATATTGGGTTTGAAGATGATGTTTGTTTATATGCATCTTGCCAGGGTTTGCGATGGCTGGTTGAGTGCCTTGGGAGATGTTTACAGGACGTGGGCTCTGGATGCGTCCCCAGCCAGCATTGCAATAACCATTGATAGTTGTTGTAACATAAGCTTAAATATACTGGAAGAGGAGATTGGACCAGAGGTCCAGGTAGCACAATTGGCAACACATCTGCATGATAGGCAGGTGTTGCAGGTTTGAGTCCTGCTCTGGGCTGATTCTTTTCTTCTGGTAGTTCTAAATTATTTAATTAAAATTATAATTATTAAATTTATCAACAGATGACACCTAACTCTAGTGCCAAATTGTCTTATAAATTATTAATATATTTAGCCATTTCTAGCCCGATAATATTCAGCATTAGTTGGAGGATAGTTATAATAATCACCATGACATGAATGAAATAACCTAAGGGCCTTAGTGTTTGATGCTTGCAGATAATGTAGTGTTGTTAAGACAAGGATGGGCATTAATCAAATACCAGAAAATTGAATAGTTACATTAGAATTAAAGCAGTGATTGGATGCATTACAAAGTTTTAAAATTTAAAACTGATATCTAAATATCAAGATAAATGAAAGTAAAGAGAAAAAGCTAAAAATAATTAAGAAAAAGTTTCCTGATCAGCAAGCAACATAAACACAGTTGCTTTTTTAATATTTGATCACTAAGCTCAAAATACCCATTAAAAGGCAATTTAAACTGCTTTAGTTTGTACTTATATGTATATGAGCAACATCAGTGTGTTTAAATTCTTTATAAAGGCCACAGATATATTATTACAAGGATATTATTAAGAAATAAAAATGAAAGTTCACTGCATTGTATTTTCTTCTTATTTACAATGCACCACCCATTCTCACAAGGAGAGGGACAGACATTAAGTTTCATTCAAATTGGAAACCCTATAGTAAGCATGTAGCCCTAAACACAAAGCAGCATATTGTTCAAATAATAGGACTTGTGTCAAGTATTTCTGAAAAATGAGCCATTGAAAATTGAGTGTTTAGCTTCTGTCTTTGAAAGTTTCATTTCTCCTTGTAATGACAATAGCTGAGTGGATAAGACAATAGGCAGTGTAGCTATATGATATAGGTTCAAACCTTTATATTTATTTTCATATTAACGTTGCAAAGAAATATTTTTATTTTCACACAGTTAAATCTGCTTACTTTTTATCCACTCACCTATCACTGTTATAAGAAGTAAAACATCCAAAGACAGAAGCTAAACACTCAATTTTCAAAGGCTTGTTTTTCAGAAATGCTTGAAAAGTGGGTCCTATTATTTGAACAAGGAGCTGTTTGTGTTAGGGCTAAACATTCACTAAATTTTGTTTGAATCTGAGACCAAAATGCCTGGCCTTCTTGTCAGTATTTACACAAGGAAGATGCTATGCTTTAAGTACAGGACAAGTTAGGGTAATGAGGTCACAGGAGGGTTAAAAACAACTAATTTAAGAGTTGAATTAGAACAGAGCATTGAATATTAGTAGTCCTTAACTTTCCTATTTGGTATTCCTAAAAATATTATAAAAGTTGAATATCTGAAAGTTGTCTCCAGCCAGTGCAGTAAGTGACCTGTATGATTATCTTCTAAGTTAGTCTGGAAGCAAAGATCAGAAGGTCTGAGCAGTGTAATTAGCATTTAATTTCTTAACACACCGGGATAAATATAAAATCAAACCTTACTTAAACCAAATAACCAGAGCAAAAATGTTCTACTATTGCAAACTTTTTCAATGCTCCTTCTGGGCTCTTCTTCTTCAGGCTGTTGGAAGCTGTTCATTCAATTTTCAAATTTCATTTAGAAGGCATTTGATTTCATCTCTCAAAATCAAATGCCTTCTAAATGAAATTCAATGAACAGCTTGCAACAGATTTATGTAAAAGCCTGAAGAAGAGCCCAGAAGGGGCGTCGAAAACATTCACAATAGTAGAACATTTTTGCCCTGGTTATTTGGTTTAAGTAAGATTTATTTTAAAGTGTAATTAGCAATATATATGTTTAGCAGGAGTTGTGGGTTTGAGTCCTACTCCAAATTGATCTTTTCTTCCAGAATATTCTAAATTAAATTCAATTGTCATCTTGTATGAAATAATTACAACTTAAATCACCTACTTTTAGCCAAATTACATAATACAGTCAAACTGTTATAACAAACACAGATATAACAAGCAAAACACCATAACAATTTTATTAATTTATGCATATTTCCAGTTACAACAAAAATACTTCATGGATATACAGAGCAAATTTTTGATAGCTATGCAAACACATTCTTAATTGTTCAGTAAGAGATGAAATACTGAATTCTTGGAATAGATAAAATTGAGAGAGTTACTCAGTTTTATGAGCTGCATGGATTACAAGCCTATCACTTAACTTTCTTTTTGGAGACTGTCCCCTCCTCTTTATTGGACTAATTCTGGCACTACTCTGTAAAATTACCATATACTCTAGGTTGAAACAAATCCTTCTACCAAAAAAATGTCTCCAAAGAAAAGAAAGTGTCTCCGTTTACAAAAAAGTAGAAATAATTTGCAAGTTAGAACACTGCTAAAAACACTGTGTAGAAAGTTTTCTTTGTCACATTCAGCAGTATTAACATTATGAAAAAATAAAGCACAACTCAATTTTAAGATTTGTAGAAAAAAGACAATACTAAATAATATGCTTGATTTCAGTTAGTCTTTAATTATGAAAAAATGAATTTTTTAATATTAATTATATTGTAGTTTATTTAACTATTAATAAAAACAGTATAATGTAATTACATTTCACTAATTATCAGTGGCATAGTTACAAATTTTGCTGCCTGTGTTTGCTCCTAAAGCAGCCACCTATTCTCCTCCTCATGTCACTGCTATTCACAGCTATTATGAGTAACAGTTATAATGAGCATTAGGGAACAAGCAAGGTTCTCTCATAACAAAGTTTGCTTATTAAATATACAGATACAGTCAAAGTAAAAAGATGTAAAATAGCTGTCCATAAATTATGTGATGTACTTTGGAGGACAAGTCTGCCAGATTATATCAGGTTGTGTTATATGGAATAAGGGAGGGTTCAGGCTTGATGTTATCATCACAATAAAATTGTCAGTTAACAAATAATGTAAGTTTTTCATAATATAAAATAAGTTCTTCATAAAATTTTATTTTAGCTGTTTCTGTATTGACAACTAATTTTTTTTTTGGTGGAAAAATTAAAAAAAAGGAGGGTAATTTGGATATAAAGTTTCATAAAGGTTTAAGTTACACGTGTTGCATGAGAAAAGTGTCAGAATTGGTTGCAAACAGTAACTGAGTCATACAATCTAAATACAGACGTCAACTCATCATCCAAGTGGTCATTTGGTGGTTTCCACATTGAACAACTTTTGTGTGACAACTGTCAGCAACTGTGGAATTGTTCGCTGCTACAAACAATGCACAAATTTTTTAAAATGGCCTTTAAATTTATAAAATTATTAATAAAACAAAAATTTTTCAATTTTTTTTGTTAAACAAAACTATCATTTTTCAATTTTTATTTTAAAAGTAGTTACCGTTTTTGCAGTTTTAATTTTTAGACTAGTTCATTAACACCATTTCCCAGAGCAGTGTTTTCAACCTTTTTTCTCTTCTAAAAGTTGTGTTTGTAAACATTGTATCACCATATTACTTGCCACTTAACTTAATTCTGTCTATATTCTTTGTGAATTAAATAAAACAGTATTGTTATTCCTCAAAATAGCAGCAGGTTACAACAATAGTTATTTAATATAAAGAAACTAATTTAATTATACCAAGGGCTAAAAGCAATTAAAAATCTACTAATGTGAGGTAGATAATAATAACCTACCACACCAGTGATAAGCACAAACACCTAAGTATCAATAGAGTACATTTAATAAAAACAAAAAGGGTGTACTGTACATTAAAATTGATTACATGAGTAAATGTTATTTCATGTAAATTTCCATGTAATCAATTTTAATGTACAGTACACCCTTTTTGTTTTTATTAAATGTACTCTATTGATACTTAGGTGTTTGTGCTTATCACTGGTGTGATAGGTTATTATTATCTACCTCACATTAGTAGATTTAATTAATTTAATAGTTATTTAAATTAATAATTTTCATTTACATAAGAAAAACAATTAACGTTAAGTCTTAATTTGCATTTAAAAGTGGTATGATAATTACATTTATAAATCTGCCTAATGTCCTGCTATTTCCAAGTTAAAATAATTTGAACTAAAATATAGACAATTACAGATATGTTTCTGATTTCATTTTAAATGAAATAACCCAGTATTAGGCACACAATTTTGCTTATGAATATATATATTTTTTACTACAATATGTATGTTTGTTTATTATAATAATGGAAAACTCAATCAATTTAAAGATGTTTTAATTTTGACATGTACACTTATCATTCTTTGAGCTTCTTTGAAAATAACTTATTTAATAACCTTAAAAAATTTTTGCAGCATATCTAATCCTACTGAAGCACACTGGTTGAAAAATCACTGCCCTAGAATAAGATATCAAGGGGTCTGGAAAAAGTATTTCAAAAACAAAATATTGTTAATATAAATGTTAGGCTCAAAGACTGAAATAGCTCCTTGAGCAAAAAAAATGACCACAAGGCATGTTTCAAAATGGCCACGAAGCAAAATTCGCGTCGTGGCTTTCATGATATTTGACCATGACGTGTTCTGGTTAGGTTAGGTTACTTTCAACAACACGTAATCATTTGTGAAAATCTATTGTGGTGCTTGATATGTCAACATTTTCTAACAATTAATTTACTAAAAATAATTACTTTTTCAGGAACTTTTATTAATAAATTAGTCTTTTTATGAGAATCAAGAATGTTTCAGAGTTATTTATTTTTACAAGAACTATTACCATGACATTTTGAGTTTTATTTTATGTTCTTTAAGCAACATTTGTATTTTTTATCAATACAGTGTCTTACAGTGACACATTATAAACCCTCGCTTACTTAAAGATGTTAATGTGGATGCTGAGAGAAGTGTGAAGTTGAGGGTACATCCTGAATGTTAATAAAGTTACTCTCAGAAATTGTAAATTCATTATGAGCGTAAAGTTGATCAAGAAGACCCTTGTTTCTTAACTGATAGAGACCCAATGGATTAATGCTCATAATAGCTAAAACATTTCTGGGAGCTGCACATCCCCGATCAACATCAGGCACCCTAACTAAACATTCAAACAATTTCAATTTGTCCGAGTAACCTAACCTAACCAGAATGCGTTGTGTCAAATATCATGAAAGCCAGGACACAAATTTCGCTTTGTGATCATTTTGAATCAGCCACACGTTGTGGTCGTTTTTTTTCGCTCAATGAGCAATCTTGATCTTTGAGCCTAACATAAATGAGAAAATCTCTACTAATTAAAGATTAATAATTTTGTCTAATTCAGAAAATCATTAAAATGTTTAATATTTTAAAATGCTGACTGATATTATACTAGAGACCAAGCCCTAGTATAGAAGCTGTTTTTTTTCAAGCTCCAATGGTCCATAAAACAAAGACAAGTGTAAATAAAATGAATTTATTACCAAAAGTTAGGTACAAACATGGTTACTTTTTGACATAATCACCATGAAGATTGAGGCATTTGTTATATCTGTAAACGAGCTTTTCCATCCCCTCTTCATAGAATGTTGCCGCCAATGACTTGAGATGGGGCCCCAATGTTGTTTTGAAGATAATCATTAGTCTCAAACCTCTGCCCTCCTAGCCATTTTTTCTGTTCAGGAAAGAGGTGGAAGTTGCTTGCCTTTGTTTTATGGACCATTGGAGCTTGAAAAAACTGCTCTCATATAATGGTGGGATATACAGGAATCCAAATTTTGCAACTGAATCTTGTAAATATTTAAAATTATCTAACCAATAAACAAAATGTTCAATGCTTACATAAAATTTAAATGCATAAAGTATTTAAAATTGAACCAACCAAATTATTTCAAAGAACACAAACAACAGAACTGAAGAAGGATGGTCAAGCTGTTTGAAAATTGTCATTTTTAAGAAATACTGGAATAAAACAAAAGATTACTGATGTAATTAACATGTCAAGGTTTTAAAAGAATTTTTATGAAATATTATTTTCCATCTACTGTATAGACCACTGTTTCTCAACAGGGGGGCCAATTTGAAAACTTTGGAGGGCAATGCACAAAAAAAATAAAGTAAACTACATTTGTCAAAACTATTTTTCAATTATACAAATTACCACCTTTTTAAACACTCCAGCAAATAATTTAATGTTATAAAAACGTTTTTGATCGTCTTTAACGATCTTTGTCGGTTAAACGATAAAGTAAAAAGAACATTAAAGAAATAGAACAAAATAAATTAAAATTATGAAAAATAATAAGTGCGCTTATGTATTATTTTTATATATCCTTATCTTTATTTTCTATTTATTCCTCAAGCACAATTATTATTTTTCATAATTTTAATTTATTTTGTTCTATTTCTTTAATGTTCTTTTTACTTTATCGTTTAACCGACAAAGATCGTTAAAGACGATCAAAAACGTTTTTATAACATTAAATTATTTGCTGGAGTGTTTAAAAAGGTGGTAATTTGTATAATTCTTTCTAATTCCAGTATAAGTTAATACTATTTTTCAATATGGCATCTTTGACTTTCTGAGAAAAAGATGCCAACACTAGTGCAAATGTCAACATAACAGGTGTTGGGGTTATAGTTAATTCGTGGGTGTCCCTATTAAATTCTCTGAAGTTAACAAAATTAAAATAAATTTATAAATTTTTTAAATTTTTCTCTTATTTTTCTTCCCAAGTATTTGTCACGGGGGGGGGGCATTAGAATATTTAATATGCTTTGGTGGGGCATGGCCAAAAAAGGTTTAGAAACACTAGTATAGACCATCAGAATAACCAATTTGCAAGTTACTGTAATTAACTATATAATAGCAGAACTGGCAAGGGAGGAGTTCCTCCTGTAATTTCTCCAAGGAGGTATTTCTCAAAATGGACAGAATTCTTGCAATCCTCCTGAAATTCAGCTTAAAAAAAAAATAATAATCATCAATTGAAGATTAAGAGACCTATTTGATGAATTCTTTGAGAAAAACATTATTGTTAAATTTTAGTCAAATAGTAATTATATAAATTATTAAACATTGTTAAATTTTACTAACAAATTAAAAATTATATAAATATAAAAATTACTTTATATAATTTTTAATAATAATAATTAGTAATTTGTTTGGGCCAATTAATTGATCAAACTGGCTGATTACAAATTAATTGGACAAGGAGCCAATTCAACCGATTTCAGATTCACTACTGGTTAAAAAAAGAAAAAACAAGAGGGGAGTAGGTCCATTTTCTTCACCTTTCTCCCTTGTTTGCCTTTTTTTTTTAAAAAAAATCAAACATTACTTTAGACATTAGAGTGTAGGAGTTTTGTAAAGAAAATGAAGTTAAATATGCTTATTTCTATTGATTCTGGTGAAATCTATGAAATTTATCAGTTGAACATTTTTTGTGATATTTATTTTAGGAGAGAGTTCCTAATTCAACATTTTAATATGCATTGAAAAAACAAGTGAAATTTTTGAAAATTTAATAAAGTAGTTTTGTATAATTATCCATGTATCTGGTTTCCATTCCATGTAAGTATATCCATTAATTGCAAGTTTTGTACATTAAAAATTCTTAAAATTCTTATTCCTTTTTGTTGTAAAATGTTAAGTATGCAAAAGACAAATATTTAATTAATTTTTTACACCTAAATTCTTGAAAATGAAGTTCTCCCATTTACAAAAAGTAAACTAGGAGCTGTGTAATTTAATTCATTAAAACTCGTTCTTTTAAAATTAAACTTGAATACTAAGCCCATCATTCTTCGTAAATTTTGTAGTTTAATATTAAATTAATAAATTCTAGGATGATTACCAGCATTATTCTTTTCTGAAATAGTTAAATTTTGAATCAATATCCATATATATGCACATACAATTTTATTGAGAAAAATGAAATTGCAAAAAGATAAAAATTTTCACATACATAGAGTAGCCACTTATTTCTCAACAGATAGTGTACAGTACATAATAATCTGTACAGAAAAGATACATGACAGGGATGTGTGACTGCAGTTTAGTATTGTGTCATTCGCTAATTACTCAAATTCAAGCAAATTAAAGCATCAGAATGGGAAGATTTTTGTTACAAGGCCCTTCTTAGACCAAAAAGTATCAAGTCTGACAGAATTATTAGGATAGTCTAACTATTTATGGCTGCAGAATGGGAAGAAAAAATTTAAATGAGTTTGATCACTGGTGTGTAACACAATGGCTTCAGTGTCACAGAAACCACCAACCTCTTGGGCTTTCCTTGAATGGATTTTTTTAATATACAAAAAATGGTGTAATATATATAAATAATTTCCCACCAGAGACAGGTCTGTAGTTGACGACAACTTTTCAATAAGAGGAAATCAAAGAAACAAAGTCTTGTAAATCCTAATCAAGGATAGATAAGTTAGAATATGGCATAGACAGCATAAATTGATGGCCTCATCATATGTGGCGGCAATAGGCTAGTGACAGTTGTCATGGTATGGATGTTTTCTTATAATTTAGGACCATTGATATTAACAAAACACTCCCTAAATGATACAGTCCATTTGAAAATTGTTGCTGATCATGTGCACCTGATTTATGGCAAGTCTTCCCAGAGACAAGGACACTGAGTAGGATAATGCTCCTTTCCACAAGATTTTTAACAGATTTCTGAATGGTTCCACAAGCATGACCAAAAGTTTGGTGTACTGAAATGGCCATCACAACACTCCAGACCTCAACCCATTGAGCATCTTTTAGATGAGGTCAAATGAGCTTTTCATGCTATGAACAACCCACCAATTTGCAGCAGTTTTGTACTGCTATCATGGCAGAATGACTGAGGATACCTGACTCTACAAGTTCCTGAAGTCATACAATGTCCTAATGAATTTAAACAGTCACTACAGCTATAAGAGGACCAATGAGGTATTAGTGTTCCTAATAAAGTGGTCAGATGTGTATATTATGCACTGAGTGAAGTTTATAGATAACATATGTTCTACACAGAATATAATAGTATTTTCAGCAAAATTTTGTACAGCTCTTAAAACTACTGGAAAACAGATCAATTTCCAATAAAAATTCAGTTACAATAGATAAAATTACAAACTGATGTTTTTTATTGTTTGAAGTTAAATTAAAATCCTAATTTTGTATTTAACAATTTGAAGAATTTGAAACTAAAATAAACAAGTTGCTATCTATGAAAATTTCAGTAAATAGATAATTCAGATCAACTTAGAAATGCATAGGAAAAAAAAACAAACACTATTCTGATAGAGAAATCTGTTTATTGTAGATATAAAATGCTTCTTGAACCTTTCCAACATGTATTCTCATGATTTGGACAAGCAATTATCAATTATTGGTATATTTGGTAAAACATTCAGCTGACAAAAACTGGATTTGAAATCACTTACTAAGCCCATTGTTCTTTTCTGTTATTTCAATATATTCAAATTATCCAATTATGAATTTGTCAATAGAAGGAAACTGAATTCCAAATTTAGAATCATTAAATTAACTAAATTTATCAAATAACCTACGATAGTTTTTTGTTTTGCATTTAAAACAAGCTTTTAATTGCAACAAGCATTATAAAAATAGTGAATATAAAGTACTAAAACACTAAATCAAAATACAATTTAAACCCATTATCACCATGTACTGTACATATTGTCTAACACAACTTTTTGCCTGTTTGTTCAGTTACAATTCAGTCACTTATTTCTTTACAGATTGTTTGATATAATAATATCAAGTTTAGAAAAACTAATATATTTTTAAAAAATTTATTTTTTTTAGGCTAAATTATTTCTTTGAAAGTATTAAGTTCAAAAATATAAATCTTTAAATAAATATACAATTTATCTTTACCTGCTTTCCATCTACTTCAATATCAGCTACATAATTTTCAAACACAGTAGGAACATAGACTTCCGGAAATTGGTCTTTGCTGAAGACAATCAGAAGACAGGTTTTACCACAAGCTCCATCACCAACAATAACCAACTTTTTACGAATTGCAGCCATATGGATATCTAAATGAAATTAAATAAATATTCTAATTATTATTAAGTCAAATGTGATAAACAATAATAATCCAGTAATTTTTTACATTATGCTTTGAAATTATGCAAAAACAATCCAAGTACAGGAGAAAAAAAAGAAATCAATATTAAGTACTTTTAAAAGGAAGATTTTAGAAAGATTTAAAAATTAAAATTTCACTCTACAGCAATTAATTTTAACATTAAATATTTATATTGATTGAAGTAATATTCAAACAAACCTTTAACTTAATAACTAATAAAAAGGTGGCTCTTCTTATGTTCTATTTTTAGAATATGCAAACATTTTTTTAACACTATATATCTATGTTCCACAAGCAGTCTTATTGAATTTCTTGAACTGTTAAAATGACTAATGCTCTATATAAACAGGAGATAAGTTAATAAATTGAATAAAATGTTCATTATTCTATGATGATATTAGGCATATAAGAAGTTTAATACAGTTTTTGGTCTGCCAACGAACTATTATTCCAGCCTTACGATACACTCAATAATGAGGATAAATTAATTTGAAGAAAACAGCTTTTTAAATGCATACTGGAAAATAAAGTTCTTCATGACTCCTCTTCAGCTGGAATTCTTATAAAAATACACTGAAGCTAGTCATCTGTACCAATCTACTTATTAAATTTATAGCTTTCATTACTGAACACTTCTTCAACCAAAATAGTAAAACCTTAAAAACAGACTAAAATCAACACCTGAAGACATTATTTTGGGGTAAAAAACCTGATCTATAAATAAACCAACAAATGCCTAAATAATTGGGCTAATATATGGCTATAATTAAATAATAAATACAAATGAAGTTGGTCTAGAGATAAGTGTTAGCCAGCACCGTTAGTAACTGTGGAAGGTTATATTGAAATTTAAGTATGTCTGGAAGCAATGACTGGCTTGGGATCCAGGTGGCGCAATTGGTAGCGCACCGCACAGCAAGCAGAGGCTGCGGGTTCAAGCTCCACCCCAGGTCAGTTATTTTCTTCCAAAATGTTCTAAATTATTTATTAAATTATTAAAAATTATAATTATTAATTTAGATAAGAGATGGCCTTATCTTACCTCTATACCATATTCATTTGTATTTATTATTTAATTATAGCCATATATTAGCCCAATTATTTAGGCATTTGTTGGTTTATTTATAGATCACCAGGCTTTGAGATATAATATATTCTGATCTGTCAAGTCATGAAAGCACAAATACCTTAATTCTAGTTACAATTTTAGACCATTTCTCATAACACCACAAAATCCAGAATGTCTTCCTTTTATCACCCCATTCTTCAACCTAAACAGCACTTTCAAAACACCCTACCCAACGTCACTTCTCAGTTATTATTGGGATCCAGGATCTCCACATATTTTTAATGAAAAAGAGGGATTAAAAATGTGTGGAGAAGATAAGACTAAAAAGTATATTAAAAAACAAGTTTTAGCTTCCCTGTCTTTTTGTGTGTTAATTTAACTAGGTGTTTTGTGGGAACAGGACATTAGACACATTTGCTTTACATGAAAACATTCCATCTAAAGCAGTTTAAAGCCCACAGGCAGGTATGCTTGGCCAAGGTCATATTTATTGACATTTTTTTGTTGAATATGTACATATGAGTGTTTAAACACTCATATGTGTAACCAACCACCTATGAACTCCAGCAAGCAGTTAAAACTTGCACTTATGCAGCCACAGGACACACAAGTTTTGAAAAGGATAATTTTGTTGTGACATTGTGCATGTTGAATGTCTATTATATGACAAATTTTTATCTTTAGATAACAAATTAACAACAATTGTAAACTTGATTGGTATGTAGCATGCAATGAATACACAACTAGCAAGCAACATGTCCAAAGTTTATATGGAGAATAGGGTTTCTCATTTCTCAGTCTTTTGCTTGTCCTGGGATTCCAGGATAAAAAAAAGTGAACTATTTCCTGGGATAGAATTAATTATTTTTAAGATATGAAATCAAATATAATTATTTTAATACATTCCGCAACCTCCAAAATCATATTAATAATGCAGGGCAAAATATATATTAAAAATTACCTTTGAATTATGTAGAAATTTTCACAAATAAAAAAAATTTATTAAAGTTTGTTGTTATGCAATTTCCAGCAAAGACAACAAAAAAAAAAAATGCTTTGAATTGAGTTGAAAATTAAAAAAAAAAAAAAAAAACTTAGATCAAACTTCTAAAGGTAATTTTCGGTTTTAAACAAAACATTTTAAAATATTATTGTAAATTTTTATAAGCAAAGGTGGTCAATACTCCCATTACTCAATCTGATTCTTATTTCAGTAATGAAAAGCCTGCTGCTGAGAGTGTTCTGATTCAACTGATACGAGTGGAATCATGTTTAATGCATTTAAGAGAAAACAGATGTTATGTGTTTTTTTTCCACCTGTAGCCTGGAAGATTTCTAGTTTGTTTTTGAGATTGTAGTACTTCTTTTGCTCCCTAGTATTCTTAATTCGTCTGCCTCAGCTGCTTTAATAGCAGCATCGAGCTTATAGCCCGATAATTCGTTTGGCTTTAATAATTAGGTTTGTGAAGAAAAACTTCATACTTGCAGACTTTGTACTCGTTTGTATCCTTGCCCAATTTGCACAACCTGGTGTTATGCAGTTATTGAAGCTACTGAAGATGGTTAAAAATTAAGACAGCATAAACACAATTATTCCAGATATTATAGGTTCTGACAAGTAAAGAATTTTCAGAGTCCTGCCACAAATAAGCTTCATATTGATTATTAACCACTTGTGACATGCCATAATGAAGAAAAATTAAAAAAAACTAGTAAGTAGGTTTAAAATTAATAAATTCAAATGTATTTTGACAGTTTAGGAGTTCTTTATACTTTCTATTGGCAAAATTTCCACAATCTTAACATAAAATAAAAAAAAAGTGAACTTAAGAAATTTGCAGGATTTTCCGGAATGAGAATTTTCCGGGTAAAAAAAAACAACCAGGATTCCATCTGAGAAACTCTAATGGAAAAATAAGACCTGGAATCTCTCAGCCTATAGGTCAAATTTCCAGGTTTTGTCATGCCTTACTGAGTTGTACATATTTGCAAGTGTCATGTTTAATGGTCACATGGTTGCTTTGAACTTTGATCACAGACAAACCATTATGACTTATGAAGAACTCCATTCAATAAGTTGTTATATATAAATCTCCCTCTAATTTAAAAATTTGGATGAAGGGCTAAGTTACATGTGTAAGATCATTGGTATCTTCTTGATGACACTTGATGCATTTTAGGTGTTAATTTTTTTTCCCTTTGTTCACTAAGGAATTGGCAGCAGGATACCTCTCCATAGCAATCCATTTAGCTTTAAAGCTCCACTCATAATATGGATCATTTTCAATGAAATGTTTCATAATTTTCCATTTTCGTAATTGCTGTGACACTACTGCTGAAAAAAAAATGTGCAACATGTCCTCTATATACCATCATCAGAATTTGTTTGGATGCTTTGCTCTGCCTGTTCTTAAAGATTATCATTGCCAAGACTTGCCAAGGGACTGCAATAATTCCCCAAATTATTGCATCATCACTTGAAGCAGAGAGTTTGGGACATATTCTGGAAGACGCAAGTTATCAAGATCTTCAGAACTTGGATACTTGCATTGAAGTTGTGTTAAAACTAAGTTGAAGAAATAGCTAAAAGAATGAACAAGAGAAGAATCACTTGCAAAAGTATGTACATAATGCCAGAGTCAAAGAGAAGAAGTTTAAAAACCCACCAAGACAAACATTGGCTTTTAATTATCAACAAAAAAAAAAATCTTTTCCAATGGTGGCAGCGCACACATTTTTTTGTGTGCATCAGGCAAGTTATTTTAAAAACTTAGGCCAGAGTGCAGACACTTAAATACTTTTCGCAGAACCATATTTTGAGCAATGGATTGCGCAATTCTAATCCATTTTCTTTTTAAATGTGGTTAAACTATTCATTGGATGTTCTGGTGCATCATGGATGTAAAGATGATAGAAAACACCTGATTATAATGAACATATGCAGCATCTGGGTGGAAACAGAGATCAAACCCACAAAAAAGTCATCAGCTCTTCTACATTGTGTGAGATAGATAATTAAGTCAACAAACAGTAGAGTCACATACTACTATATTAATTTATTACTTTTGAATATTTTTCCTTTTTCTATTTTTTTGCATAAAGACTCTCTTTGTAAGTTTATGTATTCATCCTTTCATTTATAAAACTAGGATTTTGGATTCTAAATACTTGATTTTTTTGATAATGATGAACATCATTTCTTAAGATTATTCAAAAGTAAAAATTGATTGCTATAATCAATTGTTTAAATACACTAGAGAAAAACATTGGCCATATTGAAGGAGAAGTACAGTATGGTCTTGTTTAATGCTGGGTTTCATGTTAGCAGATAAAATAAAATTCTGCATATAGCCTATTTGGGCTTTATTACAAGTAATCTCAAATACCTAGCCATTTCTTTTAATTGCAAATGGCTGCCTACATGTTAAATGTGTTTATATTAAAATTACAAGTAAAATGTTCTAATGAACAACATTTTATTCTTATGTTTCTGATCATACAAAGCAAAATTATGTTACATCGTATTGAAACCAAGATATTTACCACACATGCAAACTACAATATTCACCATTGTGAGTAACATTGAATAATTGTGTGTGTTCAGAATAGCAGAAGTTGGGGAAATATGCTCTGTTGACTTAAACCATTCCTAATACTAACGAATGTGACTTAACTTAACTATTTGCAAAAGCAGATCTGCATATGTCATCTTATTTTACATGGGAGATGTAAGTGATCTTATTGTTTAAACAGTGCAATGAAAAAAGTTTCATGACTAAACTGTTTACTTCTAAAACAGCTGAAGTATATGTTAAATTCAAATTTACTTCTTGGTTTCTACACATCTTGTCATCACTTACATCTTAAAAGTAGATAATAGTTCTTATATGTAAAGATAATTGAAATATTGAAGTGTTTATTGTTAGTTATTATAATATATGATATAAGCTATGTACAATAACTTTATTACTTTCACAAATTAACTGCTTTCTCTGGAAAGTTTATATCAATCATACACAATGTTCTCATTGTTTGTCTATTGTAAAAGATTATTTCCAGTAGCACTGATGTTTCTATACCATCATTTACATTCTACCTTGTCTGGTTAAAATCACCACAATACACATTTAACATAGAAGAGAGAATAAGTCAAGACATTTCAGAATATTAAAAATGGTATAAAATCTTAAGTATGGAATGACATTAAGATATGGCATGATTTAACATTTTTTTTTTAATCAGTAATATATATACACTTGTAAGAAAACTTTCAAATCATTGTCATTCTATATTGTAAACAAACACGGAACTTTCAGATATAAAATACAACCGCATAGCACTTTCATCTCTTTTTGATTTTAAAATCAAAGTTATATCCAAATTTCTATAATTATTTGATGCATTGGTAATTATCATCATGAATATCAAATTATTAAAAATTTCTAATTTTTTTTTTTTGGAAAAAATCTTTTTCCATCAACTTTTTTGTGCAAACTTTATTTTAAAAATCAACAGTCATTTATCATTTTGATAGTATATTTTAATAATTATAAAGTACAGCACATGGGAATGTTTTGATACAAGATCATGTTATAAAAAAAAAGTTGTATTCACATATTTTTCATACATTCATGTATAAAGAATAAAAGTATGTGTTATAGGGTATTATAGATTATATAGGGTGGCCAGACATCTGCTATTTTCCAGAACAGTCCCAGTTCAATATTCCTGTCTGTGATGAAAATTTGTCCCAGATTGAGGGCCACTTCCCAAATTTGTCCCAAGTTTGCAATCACCGAGCCAGTTGGATCCAGTGGTAGATAGGCTGACAACTATTGTGAGATTACTACTTCCTAGGAATGAAGCTTGATGTTATTTAAAAATTTTTTATAGTGAATTAAATGTGTTCCAAATTAAATAATTATTGTTTATAATGTATTAATATGATATTTTCAAATATACTTGATAAAAATTAAATTTTTAATGAATTTTTAAAAATATACTGTGTCAAGGCCATTAACTAAGGACCAAGGAGTTTGAATGTGTAGTTTCAAAACATGTTTCAGAGTTATAAGATCATAATTATTTTTCTCAGTAAATTGTTCACTTTGTTCAACTGTGCCCCACTTGGTAAGTGCAACAAAAGAAATGAATGCTTATGGATAAAATCTTAAAAAGAAAATGCTAGTGTCAGTTCAACCCTCAATTGCAGACAGTTTCCCTATACAGTGGTGCCTCGTATAACGTACGCCACGAATAACGAACACTGCGAACAACGGACTTTCCGTTTGGCCGTTACGTGACTCCAGCAACGGACTGGCTGCGAACAACAGACTTTCTGGCATAATTGGTGACTCCTCCATGGGTGCGTTCTTCAATAGCGGTCGCTCTGTGTCTCCGCTACGGGAGTGGGCTGCTGTTTGTAGGCATTTAGGAACGACGATGAAAGAAAGATGGCGGCGGCCGCACTATCGACAGTATCATGATGGAGGAATCTATAAGTCTAAAATATGAGCTTTAAAAAGCAAAAGAAGGATCCCAATTGTAAAATTTAACCATAAAATGGATTAGTTGTTGAAAGAGCATTCAAAATAGCCACAAAAAAAATTAGAATGCCGGCTACCATTCAAAAAAAATTCGTAAAGACACTTACATCACCACGTGCACTAACTTGCACTTTCACAATTTCTAAATTCTCATTCATAAAACCACATAATGGACCCGGAAATGAAACTATCTGAGCCATGGAGGACGCCATGTTGCTTTCCACCATAAACTACTGCTACAAGCGGCAGTTTTTGCTGTTCGACGGCGCACACTCCCACCGGAATTTAGGAATGCATTCTGCAGGAATTTTTAAACGGATGTCACTCATGCAGAGTTACGCAGAGGAATAAAAGAACGCATCCCATGTTCATTTTTTTATGATACAGTACGGTTATTTTATGCTGCGGAACAAATTAGATGTTTTAACATGTATTTCTATGGGAAAATGCATTTCGTATAATGGACGTTTCACTTAACGGATGTGCACCTGGAACGGATTAAGTACGATATATGAGGCACCATTGTATTCAGGTTACTGTGGATGAGAGCACTATTTTATGCATCTTGTGTAACTCAAAGTACTCAATAGCCAGTGGAAGAAGGGTAATCAAATACAACAAAGAATCTGCTAAACACACTGCAGCAGTCCAGTCCCATGCATCAAGCCAGTCACACAAAGTTTTTCAGAACTGTTGTACCATCTGACAGTAATTACCAGCTAGCAATCACAGAAGGCAGATTTATCACATTATAAATCATAATCATAGTTTTCGTTCTATGGACTGTACTAGTGACTTGATGAAGTTTTGTAAGAAGTAGTTTTCATTGCGAAGACTAAAACTGAAGCAATTGTTACAAATGTGCTTGCACCTTGGGCAAAGGAAGAGCTCTTAGCTGAATTACAAAAAGTATGCCACATTAGTATCAGTATTGATGTGTCAAATCATAAAAACATGAAACTTCTTCCAATGTTAGTTACATACTTCATTGTGAACTCAGGTGCACAGTCTGAAAACTAAACTTCTGGACTTAGCCGTTTCACCTGGTATCTCAACAGAAATTCTGGCAATGTGTGCTAAAAAATTACACCAATATCAATTACAGAAAAAAAAAAAATCATCGGTCACTCAGCTGACAACACCAATACTAACTATGGTGGGCTAGAATGAAGCAAAAAAAAAAAAAAAAGTCATCACTAAATTGAAAAATGGTCTTCAAAAAAGGCTAATTGGTCTTGGATGCAATGCTCATCTCATACATAATTGTGCTTACACTGTCTTTGATTCTATACCAGTAGACATTGAAAGTATTGTTTTTAAAGTATTCAGATATTTCCATACCTACACTGTCAAGAGGTTGAAAACTGATTTTGTTGGGCAAGAATACAACAGAATGCTAGGCTATTACAATGTGTTGGTTGTCACTAATGCCAGCCATACAAGGAATCTTGAAGATGTTTCAAGCATTAACACCTACCCTGCTATAAACGTAGTATTACGTTTTCCGCATTCCTTCACAAAAAATGAAAAACATATGTTTCTTGATATCTCCTGTTATTTCTAGCTTTAAAATGTAACATTACATTTTCATCAATGAAAATACAATTTCCTTGTGTATTTTAGTGTGTCGAAATTTGAAATATAAGCGATTTTGTACAAGGCAAAGTGCACCATATTTTACAAACGAATATCAAGTCATTTTTATTTTTTATATATGAGTTAAGTTTAGATATGGCACATTAACGTACTAACTAATAATTGTTTGAATTCATTAATAAAAATAAAAACAACAAATATAGTGCCAATTATATTGATTTATCTAACGAAAATGTTGCAATTATGAATTAGGCCTAACTGAAATAAAACAAAAAATAAAATAAAAATACAAATAAGCCATCTAATTTCATTACTTATTGTATCTTTATCTCTAAAATAAGCCCAAACAACATTAAAGCATAATACATAAAAATAAAGCCCACACACATCAGAATTGAATAAAGTACAGATAAATGTTCCCAATATCAAACTGTTTTTACTTTTTACCTAGCTTTAGTCAATCATTTTTTATTTTCAGTAGAAAATACTGTAAAAATCACTTAAGTCAGTCAGCACACAGGTAAGGAACTAGATCAACTAGGACCAGCAGGGTAAAGTGTTAAAGTGTTAAAAAGCTTTTTTCTATCAGAAATTAAATGTCACTGAAAAAATAATTAGAAGATCCTACCATAGAACTGTGGTTACGCTTTGCACAAATGGTTCTATTTTATGATACTATTTGCTGTGTGAAAGGTGACAATAAAAGTGCCATTAAAACTTATCAAATACTAAGAGCTTGAGAGAATGTTGGAAGTAAAATATTGAAAGAAGGGATGAATACTTCATACCTATGATGGTCAGACAACAGCTGAGGCAGCTAGAAGAGGATGAGCACATAACAAAAAGGATATATTTCGTAGTATTAAACAAATTTTTCAATATTTCTGTTGAATATCTCAAAACATGGAGTTGACACACAGATGACACTCCCCAGAGGGGTGCCCAAAAAAATTTGAAAAAGCTGTAGAGACAATACAATTGAAGTGTGCTGAAGTGGACATAAATAATGATGAATTGTTTGATAAATTTACATATTTGAAAGAATTTGTTTCTGGAAGGATACAATCATGGAAACAAGATGGTATTGAAATTCACGAGAGATGGAAAAAAGCATTTATGCATTTCACAGAACATTTTGTGCCACATAAGAACTTCATAGTTTTAGCAGAAATTGTGTTCTCTCTGTCAGGCAGTAATGCAAGTGGGGAGAGTTTTTCACATATGAACAGAATATGGTCTCTAGAGAAGTCTCAGCTTAAAGTGGACATTCTTTGTGCTCTTCTGATGGTGAAGGTGAACTTTAAAATGACATGCGAAGAATTGATGCAAAAACTTGGTGAAAACAAAGTAATAGAGAGGTTGTGGCCAAAGTTTTATCTGTAAAACATGAACGTTGAATGCCGAGTGCAGCCATCCTGTAAGCCTAAAAGTTTGACAAATGGCATTTGGAACATCAAGCATGGCAAGTAGAAGTTTGGCTTAAACATCTTCATTTTTCTACATTTTGGATTAAAATTACGACTTATTTTATTAAAATAACTAGCAGGTAGGCCCGGAGTTGCTCGGGCAAAAGTAACGATAGCGAAGATTATGATTATTACGTTATAGTCAAACTTACCCATTTTCACAGAATGCAAGAATTGGGTCCCCGTTTCCAGACTAATTAGAGAATTTTTAGATGGGTCTAAAAATATGTTCGATTTCCTGCAAAAACAAAAAAAACTGCATCTGTGTCTTGTACGTCACTTTCTCTTAACACTTCCATTGTTGATGGAAGTGTTAAGCCTTAATTCTGTCCCTCTCCCCCATGGGGAGGAATGTCAAAAAATCCCTTCTTAGTGTGCATTCTTGTAACGTAACCTAACCGTGTACCAAATTTCAACTTTCAACTCCTAACTGTTTGGGCTCTGCACTGATTATTATTATTATGTTGGGTTAAGTGAGATATACTCGGTTAACACCGGTGGCTGTGTGCTATGCCGGACCAAAGTCAAGGCATAGTAACCAAAACAGAAATTAAAGAAGTGTATCAGTGTGTGTGTCTGTATTCAGGAATTTTCTCACAATATGACATGTATTCAATATCGTGGCCTTCTGTAGTGTGATGTATCTGTTTCTATTCAATTGTAATGTGCCCAGGCTTTTGTGTAGTGTGTGGTATGACACCTGTAGAGGAGAGAACAACAGGTACTGTACAATAAGCACCCTATCCATCCTCTACAGATGCCTTATTTCCTGGGCGAGTTCTGTGTACTTGCTAATTTTTTCAGCACATGCATTTTGTATATTGTAAGTGTTTGGAATGGATATGTCTATAATTTATGTGATTTTATTGTGTTTGTCAACAAATGTGATGTCTGGTCTGTTATAATCACAGATAAAACAATTTACGACTGTCGTAGTACATTTTGTGCGTGTTGTTTTCCAATACTGTCTGTGGAATGTATTTGTAGTATGGTTCGTGGATGTCTACTAATTTGTGTTTCTTTGCAAGCTCTTGGTGTATTATATTGCTACTTGTTATGTCTGTGTAAATAATCTGTCTGTGCCAAGAGCTTGCAACCAGAGGTGATGTGTTGTATAGTTTCTGGCATGATGTGACATTTTCTGCATGTGTCATTTGTGAGTGTTGCATCTTTGAGTATGTGTTTTCTGTAGTTTTTAGTATTTATGACCTGATCCTGTATGGCAATCATGAATCCTTTTGTCTCCCCAAAGAGGCATCTCCGAGCTAACCAGCTGTTTGACGCAGTTTTGTCAACAAAATCCTGGGCCAGATCATAAGGATGCCTGCCATGGAGTGCCTTTCGAGCCCACGATTGCTTAATGGTGTCTATGCTTTTTATATGTTGTGTTGTGTCCATATGATGTGAGTGTAAGTTTAATGGTGTGTTATTTGAGTCTGCTAGAGTTACTGCTTTATGTAATTGTGATGTTTCTTGTTTTTTGTAGAAAAACTCTCGCAGTGACTGTATTTGTTTGTAGTGAAGGTTAACTATGTCAATCAGGCCACGTCCGCCATCTTTATGTGGAAGGGTTAATCTTTCTGTGGCAGATTTAGGATGATGATGTTTATGCTTAGTAAGTGTTGTTCTTGTTTTCCTTTGGAGTTGCTCAAGATCTGTGTGAGTCCAATGTATAACTCCAAAAGAATATGTGAGTACTGGGATGACATTGTGTTTATTGCTTTAACTGTGTGTTTTGCATTTAACTGTGTTCTGAGAATAGCATTTAACCTACTTTGGTATTCTTTAATTAATCTTTGCTTTATTTGTGTATGTTCTGTTAGTTTGGCCTGTTGGAATCCTAAATACTTGTAGAACTCGCCCTCTTCCATGGATTCAATAACATCTCCATTTCCAAGTGCAAAATCTTCTTTCTTCAGGATTCCTTTTTCTATGTGAAGTGTTTTGCATTTATCTAGGCCAAATTTCATTTGTATGTCCTTGGTGTATGAATGTGTGATTTGTAGGAGTTGATGAAGTTGTTTTTGTGTGGATGCATAAAGTTTTATGTCATCCATGTACATGAGATGTGACAGTGTAAACTGTGTTGTTTTTTCGTGTCTGATATTGTAACCATATTGCGTGTTGTTTAACATGTTGGATAATGGGTTCAGGGCTAAGCAGAACCAGAGAGGACTCAAGGAATCTCCTTGAAAAATTCCTTGCCTAATAAAAATTTGGTTTGTTTGTATGGAAGTGTTATAACCCTGAGATGTAGTGTTGTTCTCCAGTGCTGCATAGTGTTTTGGAAAGAATGCAATGAGTGATGGATGTAATTTGTACATGTGTAGAATATGTAGCAGCCAATTGTGTGGGACACTGTTGAATGCTTTTCTGTAGTCTATATATGCCATGGGTATGTTTCTGTGTTGTTTGTGTGCTTGCCGTAGAATGACTGAATCTACGAGTAACTGTTCTTTGCATCCCGTGGTTTCTACGGCAACCTTTCTGTTGTTCTGTAAGAATGTCGTGTTCTTCGACATGTTTGTATATTTTGTTTGCGATACAAGATGTCAATAATTTGTAGAGTGTTGGAAGACATGTAATTGGTCTGTATTGTGTGGGGTCTGTGGTATTGTTGTTTTTAGGTTTCATGTAGGTGATGCCCTGAGTAAGAAAATTTGGCATGTCTTGTGGATTGATGATGATGTGTGTTAGGTGTTTAGCTAGTTCCTGGTGCAGTGATGTAAGCTTTTTGTACCAGAAATTGTGAATGTTGTCTACACCAGGTGTCTTCCAGTTGTGTGTTCTGTTAACAGTGTATTGGAAATCATGTATGTTTATTTCAGCACAGGGCATAGTTGGTATGTTGTGCAAGTTTCTGTTCTCATCCTCGATCCAGCCTGCATCAGCATTGTGCGTGACAGCACTGGACCAAAGACAAGACAAATATGTTGTGAGTTGTTCTTCTGTTGGTGTGCCACTGTGCTGTGTATCAGTGTTTGATTTGTTATTAATTTGTCTTATTGCTATTATCATCAACTCGTCTCGATTATATATATAGATGATTATTTAAGCATTCGTGATAAACATTGTAAGGAAAGACGATTTTAATCCATAAATGATTTAATTATTCAATTTTTTTGCAAGTGATGTGAAATGCATATAGAATTTTTATGTATTTGTGCTCATAACAGCTTATAATTCTATAGAAGTAGGTTTGTTCTTTCATGGCATCTTCTACCATCAACAGTGTAATACATTTGTAAGTTTCTAAAAATTTCCAGAGCTGCTTACAACTTTATATAACTTCCCTCAATAAAAGTATGTTGTGAGAACAGGCAAAATGCATTGGAATTGTCCTATTATTATATTGTATAGTAGGAGACACAATGCTAATTAAAGTGAAAAATAAATTATTTAGTGTTATTAAACAGCCTCTATATATTTTAAAATAGTCTAATTTGTTTATTTACATTTGCTGGTAACCTCCATCATTCTTAAGTGTTTCCGCTATTTTTCAACATGAATCAGTGCGCAACATGAATGTCTGATGCAATGTGTTTTACTTCAAATTCAAACATCAAACGTGTACTTCTGCTTGCTGTACAAGTTTAGAGTTTAAACTTCGGCCACAACCTCTCTACTCTTAAAGAAGATCCATACTTCTGAAAAATACTCTTAGATGTGCCAGAAAGTTGTGTACCATGAAAAATGGTACACAGAACAAAACAACAGATTAATCAAAATATATATATTTTATATAAAGTGAAACATTTGTATTTTTTGTCTCTTTTATGTAATAACTCCCAAGTTTTGTCTGTAAACTAGAAACATGTTAAACATTTGTCTATGACAAAAATAAGAAAATTAAATACATGCAATGAAAAAACATTTTGAAGTGACTGATAATTAGTCAATATTTCCAAAACAATTTGATATGATATGAGTACATGTCCCAGATTTTGTCTCCAGAAATCTGGTCAGCTTAGCTTGTAAAGCTTTGGAAGTTTAATATTTCCTCAGAGCAGTGATAGCCAAGCAGACAAGACACTAGGCATTAGAGCAGGCCTGGCCAACCGAAACTGTTTCGCGGCCACTTTGATCACGCGTAACATTATGGTGGGCCACAATTTAAGCAAACATGCTTTTAAAAAAGTAAGACAAATACAAAATGAATAAGATTTCATTGTTATACCAAGAGTTCGTACTCATACCTGCACATTATAACAATGACACATGCAAATTTTCATTTATTTAATTGTTTTGGTATACACAATGGGAAACAAAAGTTCTAATAAATATATAATATCGCTTAGCGAGCCACACAATTTAACGTGATGGGCCACATGCAGCCTGCGGGTTGGCCAGGCCTGCATTAGAGCAACATGTAGGCTTGAACCTTTGCAAGTTGTTGTTTCTTTTTATGGATAATATAATTATTTTACCATATCTTTAGCATTATTATTACCGTTATTGTTCATCATAATCATTGTTCACATTTAAAACTTGTAAAACAAATTAAAGCAGATGCAAAAAGTTAATACACATACTTTTAATTAAAGTTCCATGTCACCATGTACAAATAAGCTTCAGACATTACTGCCCATGAATGAAAATGCCAAGTCTTATGAAAATAGGGTAGCATAGCCATAGTTTTTTTTTATTGTTAATGTCAAGGACCATCTTCTCATGCACTCATGTTTGTTACACCTAAAATATTTTCAGATATGATGGTAAAATCATATCAAGAAATAAAAAATTATTTAATGACATGACAAAGTTTAATCTACAGTACAGAGGCATCATCTTCACAAAACAGAAAATGACAAACAGTTAAAAAAAATTGTGACAACTCAATTTTCAAAGGCCCATTTTTCAGAAACGCTTCTATACTATACATGACAATACAGTACATACACACCATGCTGGGGTAAAATGTTAGCTGGCTGAGTGGTTAGTTTGTAAAGTACTATTTTTTTTTGTATCTTAGGAAACTGACTATAATTACGATCGGTAAAACTTCCGTTAACCTAACGGGTACTTTACGCGGATTCGAGATTAGTTTGCCAGGCCTGGGCTTTTAAGCGTGCACCGAAAATTTAGTAATAACAACGATAAATATCAAGTCAAGTCAAAAGTTCAAATATATTTAATTAGCAACTAGAACGTACTACGTAAAAATATCAATAATTCCAAACAAAATTTATTAACAAAAATCAACAAGTCAACCCAACAATAAACTTAGCTTAACTTAATAGTAATTCCCCTTTGAAATTCGACAAATCAAATACTTAGCAACTATGAACAAAATCTCTTACTAATTAAACGTCTATCCGTCACCTCACTACACGAAGAAACTATTTCCTCAATCCTTTCGATATCGTCAAATCGTCAATCGAACTCCTCTTTAACACCTTGGATCGTCCAATTATCAATCTGGACTTCTATCAGAAAATACTTCGCTTTCGAATTAACCTCGCTCTCACAGTCGCCTTGATTTGGAAATCACCTCGGTTTGGAAATCACCTCTCCTTCTTCGGTTAACGTACGGGTTTTATACTGTGAGGTGACGTCACACTTGAGCTGGGTTACTCCCCTTATTTACATACTTAGTTGCTAACATTAACTTTCTTTTCTGGCAGCTTTAAGTTTCCGACAAAGCTTATAAACCGTTTACAAAATATTTATCATAATTTTCTGGGATGTTTAAGACGGTTTATCAAGTATTTCTCTACTAGTGATTGTGGGGACTCCCCCCTCCATTTTTTTTTTCTGCGGACTGTTACTTCCGCCGGGCAGCGCAAGTGCGCAAGATGTTTCCTATGGCGCTTATTTCTCTGTGAGTTGTTTTTTCTTCATTTTTCATTACTAACAAGAGAGTGGTGGGGAACCTTCGTCCTAAATAAACATAAACCCCAAACAAAAAGATAATAAAACGGAAATAATAATAAAATAAAAAATAAGGTTCGGACTCAGTTCCTTACAAGTTCTGCTCTGGGCTGATTCTTTTCTTCCAAAGTTTTCTAAATTATTAAATTTAAAAAGGAGATGGCACCTAATGTCCAGCTCTAGTGCCAAATTACTCAGTATTTAATTATAAGCAGTAGTAAAGTAGTCTGAAAATACAGTAATTGTTTCGCTTTAATATAATCAACCTTTAATATTTTTATATATTTAAAGTGGTAATGTTCACTTTGTATATGAGTAACTGTTGCTGGGTTTAGTATATTAATAGACAAATGTATTAATTTGTTAATGCAAAAATACACTGTTGACAATTTAGAAGGTGAAAACAAGTTAAAAAGAATAATTATATGATAATACAAATGACAAGAATTTAATATAGTAGAGTACAGATTAAAGACAAGTTGCAACAAAATGAAAATCTGTAAACTAATGGTGATTCTCAGCAAGGCAATAGTAAAACCTGTGCTTAAATGAGACAGTAACAGAGGCCAAGATTTCTGATGTGATCTCAATACATCACATTTAAACCAAACTTTAAATCTATAATCCATACTCTACTGTATTAAAATCTTATTTGTATTACCCTTTAACTTGTTTTAACTTTCTAAATTATCATCAACACTAAATTCTGACATTAACAAATTAACTAATATACTTCCTCTATTTATGCAACAAAACACAGTCCTTGCTCACATACAGCATAAAAACTTTCCAGCATTGTTCTACCATGGACAGTTATTTATGGCACACACTGAATATTAAATGTTGAAATTTTTAAATCACAAGCCATTAATTCAAAAATCATCATTGAAGGATGTTAAGGTTACCTGTAAAGTATAACCAGCAAAATGATTTATACAAAAAACTAATAAGAACATTGACATGTTTTGTAGCAACTGAGAAAGATAATTTAACCACAGTTAAAATAAGATGACAATATTTTCCTTTTATTATAGAAAATAATTGACTTATTGAATTTAAGTAAAATAAAATTTAATTATATAAAGTTCTATTAGTCAATATAGAGCTATAATGAAATATTTTTTGTTTTGGAATGTTGCTGGAAACATTTTTCAATAAAAAGGTGAAAGTACTTGCATTACAGTGAGTTAATTTTTTTTTTGAAGTTCTCTCAACTCTCTCCTGTTTTAAATTATATTCTATTAAAAATACAATTAAAAATTAAAATTCTTTTTATTTTGTATCATATATAGACTTAATTAAACAACAATTACTTTTTTAATTAGAACTGAAATCTTGCTAGAGACTTATTTTGTAACAAACACATTCTGTCTCTTATAGTTTATAAATATATACATACATACACACTTTTTCCCCCATACAATAAGGTCTATTGTTTTTTAGAGACTCATTTTGAATTCAGCTATAACAAGCAAAACTATTTTCATTTGAGTAAATGTTTAATAAAAGTATATATATGTTACACATACAAATTATAGTTTTGGAATTATTCTTCAAATGTTACAGAATGAAGTCTTTAAAATTAATGCTAAGATCAATGAAAATAAAAATTAGGCTTATGTAGGAAAGCCTTTTCCCTGCAATTGCAATATAGAAACAATCCTGCAAAATAATTTCAATATATTTTTTCAGATTTCAACCCAAAAGTTATCTTATCAAAACCTGATAGGCCTATATAATTTTTGTGCATATATGCATTATCTTTTACTAAAAAGAAACATTGAAATAAGTTTAAATTTCTGGCATTGTTACATTTCATTATAAAAATTGAGAGGAAAAATACAGATGAACAAAAAAAAAAATGTATTTCTTAAATGAAGAATAAATAAAACATTAATTGTACATAAATTACACTACATTATTATATCACATAATAAGTTATTAAAGTAATTAATAGGATTAAATTACAATTTAATCCTATACAAGTTAATCATATCCAATTACAATTCTTTTATTGCAAATGAATACATTCTACCAAATTATTTTATATTTCTTGATATATTAATAATAATTGCATATTTACTCCACTATTCCAACTAATTATTTTTTTTCTTTTCCTTTTTAAGTTTTTATTTAAGAACTTTAAAAAACAGTTATAATACCGAAACAATTTTAAAATAAGCTTTAAAAAAATGTTTATTAATCTCAATTTATGCTAAATTTTATTCTCGTAACAGGTTAACACGTAAAGTTTCGCAAAAATATTTGTTAATTATTAAAAAATAAACCGTAATCATCTGAACAGTTAAAAATAGAAATGACATTTGCTCAATAAAATTTTTTTTAAGCTAGAAATTTTAAAAAAATAATTATTTCTAGATAAACAGATCATAAATATTTATAATACAATTTACTGTAGAATTAGTTCTATAAAAATAATAATCTAGTAGCTAATTAAAACTATTACACTCGCCCTTTCGTGTATTCAAAGTACTCCAAAGAACCGAACTCTCGTCGCATTTAAACTTTTCTTAAATGTAGAGTTATATAACAAATACCATAATTTTAAATGACCTATCACACGACAAATCCTTCGGTATTAGAAAGGGCTGTGGTAACATTGTCATATCATTTTCATTGTCCCCATTATTTAAGTAATGAGGACAGGTCTAAATTCATTTATCTAACATTAAGACAATTTAGAAATGAATTTAAATAAAAATATATACTTGATAGTGTTGTATTGTCATTAATATTTTCCAAAATGGAAGTCATTGTACATATGTAATTAAGTGCATTAAATGTGTATAAATGTAAATTCCACATAACACCCAAACAAAATCTAACAGATTAAAATCAAAACTGTTGGATCCATTTTATCTTTCACTTGGTTAAGCCTAACTTTTCTTTACCCTTTAATAACGACTAATATTACCTTTTAGACATCGATTATAACGTATTTAAGACATAAGATTTATATATTTATATTTAAACGATAATTTCTTCGTACTTACTAGTATTAAATTCTTTAAAAAACCTTTTTTTTCGATGATCTGGCCACACCTTTGTCGTTCGCTCGAGAAACGAACGCTCCGCCACACTCCAATCTACCCTAAAGACGACGATGACGTCAGAACATCAGAAGAATATTATTAGTCGACCGACGGATAATAGCCAATAGCTATATCTAAACTTTACATGATGTCATGACAATGTTATCTTCAATTAGAATAAAGAGCTGGTATGTAGTCAGTGACATCATCAAATGATAATCGCGATTACATTGAAAACAAAACAAATTTTAATCGCATTCTTCCTATAAAAATTTTAAAAAGAAAAAAACCGAAATATTTTATAATTATATTTATAACCTTAATATTAATCAGTTAAGTAATCAATTATTATTAATAAAATGAAATAAGTTACGAAATCATCGACACAAAAGTTTTCTCCCCCCCTCTGATCTTTAACAGCTAAACTCATTATCTGCCATACTAGTTTTTGTAAAGAAATTAATCCAGAATTCTTTACTGAACGAAGCAGTTTTTGTAGATTTTATTCTATTTTAGATTAAAGCAAACAATAAACATTATAAATAATTTAAATATTTTTAAAAGTTCTGTTTGACTTTAAACAATTTCTACCTTTATAATAAACGTATTAATTATTTATTACGGGGAATTTATGCATTTTTATCGAAAAACAATGGAATGAAACGGAACATAAAATGCCTTTTACATATTTTTGTACTGATTTTTTTCCTTTTTAAAAAAAAAATTAAACTAAAAAATCTTAAAAAATGTAATTTTCATAATCAAGTTTAATTATGCCATTGAATTATATTTTAATTTGTTATAAAAAATATTTTATAATTAATTAGTTTAAGTTTATTACTAGGAAGCACAGGCGTATGGCATATACCGCCATATACCTTATGTTTTTTTTTTTTTTTTTCCAAAAATATCGTATTATATGGTTTTTCCTATAATTAGAGATAATCAATGTAAATTAAATAAATCTAAAAAATGCTAGGTTTATTTTTTACAGTACTTTTCGGTTAATGTTACCTTAGATAGCCAAGATGGCGGCTCGTCTCTAATTCCAGCAAGGAAACAGTGGGACGCACGTTCTAACCTGACCTAACCTATTCTAATAAATTACCATAATTATTAGCAACCAAATTATTAGAATAGGTTAGGTTAGGTTAGGTTAAAACGTGCGTCCCACTGTTTCCTTGCTGGAATTAGAGACGAGCCGCCATCTTGGCTACCTAAGGTAACATTAACCTTCCTATACTCTTCTGTTGAGTTTACTACAGCACTGGCTGTAGTAAACTCAACAGGCCTGTACTTTGGTGTAAAAATTTATTTTATTAGACAGCGTATCAAAAGAAAAAAACATATATGCAGTAATATTTCTACCACTTAAATATAAAAACAAGGAATAATTTTTTTTCTGTCAGTTATATTTAAATTTTCTTATCGTGTTTCAGAAGATATATAAGAGCATAATAATTTATAATTACATATAAATTTGTATAAAAATTAAAACAATTTGCTATATCTAATTTAATATTTCGCGAACAATTTTCTACATAAAGTTGCTATTCATAGTCTATTCGTGAAATTTGGTAACAATTTGCCACCAATACTTGGAAGTGCTGATAAATTGCAAAATTCCAAGTACCAGTGACTTATTGCAACAGATATATAGATTCTTATACTCAGGTCCTAGCATAGGAAAAGCCAAAAGGAATACAGTAGAATTATTTGGACTCTCGTTTACGCGGTTTCAAAAATATTTGTTACAAATTATTAGTTTCACTATATTGTATTTCTTGTATAGTAAAAAGAAAGCATTTATTGTTTGTCAAATTTTATTATTTAAAAACTTAAAATACAATTATTATGGATTTGGCCGCAGTAATGGCCGCACTATTATTCGATGGTGTGTTGTGCATTCAATGCAAAACGCATAATCACATTCATATTTATCGGTGGGACCATTACGGTGCAAGTTACAAACAACTATTGCCAGAGGAATTTGGACTTAGACTAAAACATCATCGGATGATCGAGAACTATCGGTTCATGAAGAATAGTGCCTGTCTTTCTTGAACTGTTAGCCTAATTTGTTAACCTGATTAAAAGACACGTTTTAGGGACATGTTGCTTTAAACATCGATAAATTCATTAATCGGAGCATTTACTGGCTACCCTATAGCACGACTTGAACTCCTGAGATTTTTTCTGTAAAAGGACTGAGTCTTTCGGTTGCTCCACAGACCATCAAGGATTTGAACAAATATTTTCAGATGAAAATACAGAGCATCAAAAAAGATGTGCTCGTCCAATTTTACTCCCGCTTCTCATTTGATTTGGGAAAATGGTACTTCTGAAATGAATAACAAAGTCCCAAGGATTTAATCAAGGATAATAACAATCCTTGATTTAATCAAGGTATCTCTGAAAGTTTCAGTAAATTTGGTTGAACAATATCGAAGTTATTTTACTTCACCTGTTAACACTTTTTCTGAACACCCAAATATATATGTGTGTGTAATACCTGGTATTTTAGGATTCATAACAACGATAAGTGGCGTAAGTTTCGCTTGATGTCTGAAAGGTTTTTCATAAACTAGATATTTCCGCAAATTTTTATTAATATAGGCCACGTGTTATACATATGTATAGACATTGTATGCATATATAAAATTTAAATTAAATTAAATAATAAATAATTAGTGTATGATGTGAGGTGTGATGGAACAGAATTAGACAATAAAATTTTTGTATTTGACTTTGTTCTTTTATTTATTATCAAAATTACAGATGTATATATATATATCTGTAATACCAATATAAATATCATATTGAAAAGCCCTTTTCGGCTCCAATTTTGAGTACAAATTTTTTTTCGATTAGTATGCATCTCTAAACAAAAAAGCATTTTGTAAATAACTCTTCACTGTATGATGTTACCCCAGGCAGGGATAGTATCAGTCGCTGCCTGGGCCATAATGAGACATTGTTCTAGCAAACATTAAAAGACAACTTGGAATTGAATTTACGGTGACTGATGCTTTATTCCATTAGTTATAATTGGAGCAGGCAACACTACTTTTATTTGATTGGCTCTGACAGAAACGGCATTTGAAACCAATGGTTGAAAAAATTTGTTGAATATTCTTGAGCCTTTTAACTTCATAGTTTCCATCATTTACATGCTTTGTGATTTTCCTATGTAGTGAGTCTTTTTGTGCAAATATTCCACCAATACATAACCTTGACCATTTCTTCGTAACCACTGGGTTGTAGGCAAGGTAGGCAACACTCTTTTTCAGATAAACTGTCGTTCTTTTCCTCCAATTCTTTCAACTGGTAATGATCCCCATCTTCAGAATTGCAATCATAATCAAGTTCTTCTGATAACTTTGATTGTCTTTTTCACTAGCTTCTTTCGTGGTTTTGTCTTTACAATTTCTCTTTCCTTGAAGGTGTGTTTTACAGGAGTTTATATTGATATGCACCTTGCACCTTTCTATGCCTCCCCATCTGTAGGAATTATTCGCTTTTTTGCTTTAGGAAAATCTCTGAAGTCTTGTAGTAACAGAAATGGTGTGCCTACATTGTTTGCCAGGAGAATTTCATTTGGGAGATGATGCAGTAGCATCAGCGGGTGCAATTGATGAAATAGATCAGTGGCGTAGCTAGGGGGTGCGGTAGGTGCGGTCCGCACCGGGCCCCTAAAAAACGATAGGCCCATGGGACCCCAAAATCACGAAAAAAAAGACCCGAAAATTTTTTTTCAGGGGCCCACAAATCTGGTTCCGCACCGGGCCCGGAGAATCCTAGCTACTCCACTGAAATAGATCTAGTAGCATGATCAGTGATTTGGTTAGATAAAGTGCCTTCTCCAGTGACCTGGTCATATGAAAACTTCTGAAATGGCACAGAGTGTAGTGTCTTTCGTGGCTGATCTGTGACATAAGAAATTAGATAAGGATGTAGTTTTTGCCTTTTACAATATACTACTTTTATCTATTATAAAACAGTAGTTTATTAATAGCATGACAATTAACAAATAATAACTTTACGGGTAAGATTACAGTAGTATCGAAAAACATTTCTAGTGTTTGAAATGCCACTACATTCTTTGATACAGCTCGACGGAGAGAAATTCCTTTCATTAACTCGACAACACCAGACATAACGTGTGCTGTGATCCCATAGAAGTTTTTCTCACACTATTTTTAATCATAATGATACGGAAATTATTAATAAAAAATAACTGAAACATGGTTACGTAGCATAGTCAGATATTGTCTGATTCTGCTCCCACCACCATCCATTGGATTAGGGTTGCACTAAACAGTATGTTTGTCCCGTGACACGCACTTTCATGAATTAAAAGATTAATTAAAAACTTCCAAATATTTGCCTATGAACAAAATTAAAATTTCAAATATATCATCCACTAATAACAAGCAATAATAAGAATGACCAGACGGCCGGATGGCCGAGCGGTTAAGATGGCAGCCTACTGCTCTAGGGGATCGGGATTGAATCCGGACGGGTCAGACCGGATATGTCGGTCCCCATCCCTCGCCGCCCCCGGCCGAACCCATAATGGGCTTGCTAATTGAGGTCTTCTTAGTGCCCACAGGGCAGAAAGAGTAAATAATAATAAGAATGACCGTGAGATTGGAAACCCGATAATTATGTAATTCTTTCCCAAAACGCCACTATCGTCGCGAAAGTTGGCAATGGACAAACTTTTTTTTCCCAGCAAATGACAAAACGCTGTCACACAGACGGCGTAAGTTGTAAAGCGAATGTGTTTGCCCTCTGTACTACAATTGTACGGGTGCCGTGCCCTGCCCTAAGCCATTGTATTTCATTTGATAGAAAGTTATTCAATTTTATTCAGAAACATTTACATGTAAATACTAACATTTTTTCTATTAACAGCGAAATATGATTTTCTTTCCAATATGTCAAATGATTTTACTACGTATGTTCAATGGTATATTGCAAATATCTTACTAAACATATTAATAATTTTATTTGAAAGCATGTCATCCTGTTCTCCATAATAAACACACAAATTAGAATTTCGATTCGCTTATTTATTCATTTTTAAGTTATAACATCTGTTCACGTCAGCCATTAATGCACACACACAAATTACTCATAATTATGATTTCAAATGATTCTAACATCAATCTATCTTTTGCGACATAGAATACTCGAAGTACAGTATTAAATATTAATTAATATAAGAAAAAATATTAACACACATCCAATCGAATTAATTCTAAAGTATTCTATTTTTGGCAATAGGATAAAGTTACGAATTTTGAAAAAGGAATGATTCCGGTCAAACCAGGATATACAACACATAATATATTGGCAAACCATTCAAGAAAACGTTATTTTTTATAACCTGTAGATCACGTATTATTTGCTTTTACATAAACGAACACACTACATTCAGACTTGACTACAAAAAAAAAAAAAAGATTCTAATAATAGATTTTGTTAATAATCAGTTATTTAGACTCCACTGCTTATCCGATTCGGATTATATTTCGATATAGAATAATTAAATGATAGACGACGTCGAGTAATACATAAATTAAACACTGTTTATATTAAACGTGTCGATTTTTTATAAGCAGATACACGTATTAACACATAAAACTCAAATTAATCTGACATTAAATGATAAGAACGATAACTCCGAAGTTATTTCGCATCAGAATTAGCAAGGAAGATTAGCTGCAAGTTTATTTAATTAAATTACTTAGGAGCCAATTATAAGAAAAGAAATTAATGCAATCGAAAGATCGACCCTATCTAACTAATAAGAAGAATATTAATTCGATTGCATTACGGTTAGTTCATACAGTAATGAAATTATTGAAAGGTTACGTACAATACAACACAACACAATTGCGAACAGTTAAACGGACACGAAAGAAAAATCGATGATATATTACCTGATTCCTCTTCGCACAAACAGCGGAAACACTCCATATTAAAGAACTGTCAGAGATGCTTTACTTACGACGCATTTTGTCAAAAGGTTATCTTCGACTGAACGATGACAACTGAAGTGGAAATGTAGGTAAATCCCATTCGTCATCGTTTATCAACTTCCACGTATTATACTCGATTACCCACCCAGGAAGCTTATCACCGATTATTACAGTCCTACAATACAACGATAGTTCTATCGTATTTACAGAATGCTAACCTTTACAACGTAATCTTCGAGAAAAAGAATTTTATAAATTTATGTATTAAAAGTTCGTATGATCTTTTTAATCTTATCGATAAATTAGTTTTTACATTATTTTACAGTTCAACGAATATAGCTTAAATTCTAGTTTAACGTAATTAAAAGATGGAATCGAATTTTTAGTAATGAAATGCATTTGTAATAAATAGAATTAAGAGGGAAACGTTAAGGTTTTAATTAATAAGGAAAGCAGAATTACGCAGCACTATATTAATTTCCCTTTTTAAATTGTCATCATCTTGTGCAATTTCCTGACAAACTAGATCATCAAATTTTCAATTTGGATAAACATATTTTGTTGACATTAACTAGTTATTTCTTTTTCTCTTTAATAAACAAACACGTGCAATTTTTTTTTAAGTTAATGAGTTAAAAGTTACTTTTAGTTTGAAGTGAGTGAAGATTATTATTTTAACTAATTGTATAATAAATATTTTTCTCTGTGTTCTTATGCTTCTTAATAAAAACATATGGTTTTAAAATAAGTACTTTATCATAATTTTATAATTTTAAATTAATGAATATTCAGATTTAACTCTTGATATGTTAAGTTTAATTATGTAGTCTCTTGCTACTTGTGTATATTTACATTCTTATTAAGTAATATATCCGCCTCGGGTTTAGTTACGCCGTAGATAAATCCTTTCTTCTTTTGCTATAAAAGGCCTTCCGGAGATTGTTTAAAATCGATTTTATAGCCGGAAATAATCGGTGGGAAGGTCGAGGGGCAAGCCGAAAAAATCGTGACCGGTCTTTTTCTCTTTTCCGGTCGTTATTATAATAAATAGTATTAGATCCTTTAGTTACACTCCGAATAAACTCGGACTGTGGCTAACGAGTACGGCTAAGCCATCTCGTAGACTGTAGCTACGACTCCGAAATAATTTTTTATTTGTAAACTTCACTAATTTATTTTTAATAGCATACATATTTAATTTGAAAATTAAATAGTCCAATGATATATTTTATTTTCTAAAATTATCTATATCAATGCTACTTTGTCATCATTGATATGACAATTTATATCAATGAAATAATAAAACAAAAGATTTCTTTATCAATTAATTAGGATAATTTTGGCTTTTTGATGATGAAAGATGTAATACATTCAAAAATTTCTGAAATTTTGTGTATTAGGGAGAAATATTTCTAAAAATTTTCAGGAAAATCAGATGATAAAAGGTAATGGTATCAAATGGAATGAAAACAGAGAATGTCAGGAAAGCTCGGCAACAACGTTGTCGGCTTTTTTGATTATTTTAATTGTTTTTAAGATTTATGCAAACAAAAATATAGTATTTTATTTTTGGGCCAACATTTATCAAGATAATGTTGCCTTAGAATATAAAATTGAAAATTACATTATGAAATGAATAGATTTGAGGATTTTAATGGATAAACTAAGTGTAACAGTTAAATAATTATTATATATAGTTCTTATAATTTTTTTTCCACACACACATCACACTAGAAACTCAAAAGAAAAAAAAATCATAAAGTTTCCAACACACAAATATTTAATTATAAACAAGTCAAAGTTGTTCAAAATAAAATTTGTTAAACAATTTGAATGTTTTTAATATTCTAGATTAATTTTATGCATTCGACATTAGAAAAAATGCTACAGAGTAATATTAAAAAAATACCATATTTACTCAAATATAAGACTATCTCGCACGTAGGACGAGGTGTGACTTTCGAGATCAAAATAAAGAAAATTAGATTTATCAATACAAATCTAATTTTATTTTGTTTATCACAAATAAAATATCAAATGCACGTAATTGCGCACATTGTCCCGCAAAAATTACCGGCACTTTAAACTTTACGGAAAAATCTCGTAAAATCGATTACGTAATTTGTTCACGTAAAGCCGGACAATCGGGAACCTTTTTTCCAATTTTAACGGTCAAATTCACTCTTCGTCGATTACACTTGCGAGCTTCTTCGAAAGTTTTTAAAGTGTCCAACCTTTTGGCTTCCTTAGGCGACGTTTGAAGACAAAATAATTGTATTGGGCCGCTCATAAACTGTAAAACTACATGTAAAAGTAACAGTAGATGATTTGCTATTCTAGGCCGAAACAAACTATTAAATAGTTTATGTAGCCAAATCACCAATGATTATTGTGCACCAAACTAAAATATGGATAGCCCATTTTGGCACAAAGTAGCCAAATATTTTCATTTGAGGTACAGTATATATGTGTATAATTTATGGTGGTAACCATCTTCTGTCATCTATAGATCAGCATAATTTATAAATTTTTACTTTTAAGAAAAATTTGTTTAATCTTGTAAAATTTTATTTTATTTTCAACTAAGAATTCTGAATTCTAAATTTATTTATTTAGGAAATGAGTATTAATCAAATATGCCAAAATGTAAAAATAACAAATTAGAAATGAAGTGAACCATTTATCACTTATATTATTTTAACAGATAAGTTTATTAGAAAATTACACACAAAATATATTATTAAATTTTATTTTTATAATGAAAAGTGTGTGCTAAAAATATAAGGTACTATTTGGATAAGTTTTAATATAAGTTTATTTATAATTATTCACATTTGATCATCTTACGTAACTTTTCTGAAGTTAAATAAAACATCTGTTTTTGTAATAAAACTTTCGTACTATTCTGACTTTTAATTTAATGTATTACTATTTTTCTTTCAAACAGTATACTACACGCGTATCCAATACATTCCCGCTCGAATTCTGTTATAGTCGGTAAGTCCTTCGGTTGGTCCTAAAAAGAATATTAAAATTTAATACGTTTCGCAAAATTATACATTATTAATTATTATTATACAGTATATACTATAATATGTATTATATAAAATAATAGTTTATTAATAAGTTTTTTATAGTTTTATACTTCATAAAACTGAAACATTAACAAATCAATTTTTATATTTTATATTATTACAATTTATAAATTTCAAGATTATTTATTTAATCTTTGTAATATTGTTGTTTTAGCAATCTCCTCTTTATTTTGGAAATATTAACAAATCTGACAACTCCATATTTAATATTTAATTTAATCATAATAAATTTAAATGAAAAACGAGAATTACAACTGTAATAAAATTACACACATACAAATTAAGGAAACAAATTAGTAACACGATGCATTATAAATAAAAAAATTTTTAAGATTAAAAGTTGAGGTATAGTTAAGTAATCTAAAACACTATAATAGTTTTCACACACTTCTTTTGACTCTTGTTTTTTCTCTCCAATGGACTGTTAAATATGTACTACGAGTACACGTACTTAAAAAGTATTAGTAGTAGTTTGTCAGTAATTTTTCTCTTATCAATTACAGAAAAGAATCATAATAAACACTGTTAAATTAAAAATAAAGATTGAAGAGAACAAGAGAGTCAGAGTATTTTGCTTTCATTTTAAAAATCTTATAAATATGGAAAAAAAAGATGATTACTCTTTTAGACAAAATATGAAAAATTTTTTTCATATTTTGTCTAAAAGAGTAATCATTTTTTGTTTAGTTTTGGAAAGAATAAAGTTGTATTAATACTAAATAAATAATTTTGTCTGTATAATTATAATTATTCAATACTGAATTAACTTTTTTTTATCTTGGGGGAGAAAGAGGGAGGTGGAGAAAAGATCACATAATCCATGGTACTGTAAACAGCTTTTTAAAATACAAGCAATATTTAACTAAAACAATTAATTAAAAGCGCTTTTGTTCATGTACAACTTGAGTTTCTTCAGTTGACATAAACAGTCAATTTAACTGAAAAAACTCAAATTATATATGATCATTCAATGTTGATTTTTACCCCTTTTCACAAGTGAAGAAATCAAATAATGTATAAACAATGCACACATGCACACGTGGTGTGGCTAGAAAATAACAAGACTGTGATCACCTGCACGTGGGACGAAATGACAACGAGTAAACGACCTTGAACAAGTTAGAATAAACACAACAAGTCTCAATTTGATACCACTATTAGATTGCTGTGAGTGCCTGATGTGAGTGGACATGTTAGTGCACATCAGAAAAATGGCCAGCTTGAAAGAGGAGCAGCATATCAACTTGAAATTTTTGGTGAAATTGAAAATAACTGCCACTGAATTTTTGAGCCTGCTACACGAGCATACCAAAGTCAAGAAAGTACTGTTCCCATGCACCACGTTAACTAACAGGAGGGAAGTTACGTTCGTACAACCAGTGTTACCATACCTTGGACCACTTTTGCTATGCATCTGCCACATGTTTTGGCAGCATGGTCTGCTCCTGCCTCTTTCTCCGTTACCTAGCTTGCACAGACTCCTCTGCAATGACCAAGACAAGTTCTCCATCAATGAGAGGTTAGGAGTGTATGTGATTCCATTAGAAAATCCCGTTATGGGGAGCAGTACAAGATACATTGGGGCCACAGCAAGAATGCTGGCTACCCGCTTGACTGAACACCAGGATGATGTGGCAAAAGGAAGATACAACACTGAACTCACAAAAAGGGTGCGCGACATGAATTATAACCCCTTATGGGCTCAATCTTCTATACTCAGGACCTGCAATGACCAAAAGCTCCTCTTCATATGGGAATCGCTATACATAACATTGGAAACGTGCAATGCACCTATGCTGAAACTGCCCAACATATGGATCGCCCTATACAAGCGATTAAACGGCGAGTTACATCACATCTCACACCACTGACGAGAAACAGTATCATGCATGTGCTGTATTACAGCACGTTTGCAACATCATACGTATTCAAAAATCGTAGATTCATATCGAATGTCGCCAAAAAACGTTAAATCTAAATTTTTGTATGTGTTCTCCTTTGTTTCGAACATTCATGTTCAATATCTATAAAAAATCGTTCATTCGCCTGACGCTGATGAAAATACATTCGTCGAAAGTGCTCGAAAGAAAAGAAAAATATTTGATAACGCTGTACACAGTGAGTTATATTTCGTATTTATAGTAAACTTGGCGTGAACAGCATACTAGACTTTATCAAGATAGGCTTTGATCCAGAAAAGTCTGTCGGACAAGGATATGATGGGTGTTCCACTATGGCAGGAAATGATGGCGATGTCCAGAAAATTCTTCGAGAGAAGTATACGAAAGTGTTATACTTTCACTGTGCTACTCACAAACTGAACTTTGTTTTAAACGACTTAAATGAAATAGCAGTGAAATGAAATGTGGTCTCCACAATAAAAGAAATAATAAGATTCTTCTAAGAATTGGCCCTTCGTCGAAAATGCATACCAAATATACCAATGCTCTGTGAAACCCGTTGGTCTCAAAAATATAAAAGTATTGCCATATTCAAGGAACATTACATGCAAATCGTTACGACACTTGAAAAACTATCAGCAGACATAACAATGCAACAAGAAAAGCTACTTTTCAAATGCATTGCACTGCTACAAAATCAGAATTCATTGTTAGTGTTTGTCTTATAGCAAAATATTCAGCACTCCTGCAACCAGTGGTAAATGTTCTTCAGTCAAAAGTGTGGACTTACTTCAATGTGCAAATCACAAAAAAAAATCACAGACATCATGAGAAAACACCATGGAAATGTGATTGTTGAAAGTCAAAGTGAGCTCTTCAGTTCAGCATTTGGCACATTTTTTCCTTTCCATTGGTTGTACCAAAGTTCAGCTTCACCGAGGAAATCATTCAAATTGTAGTTTTTTAAAGAAATCCTCATCCGTCATATCATGCATTACGTGAGGGTGCAACATAAGTAAAGAGAATGCAGGCTAGTTCTCCTCACAAAAACACTGTTCCAGAGACATTATTAATGAATCTATGTATGGAACAATTAGTGATCTCCAAAACTCACTAGGAGTCTGTGCTGGTGGATTCACACAATGTTTCTGATGATTTATGACTCGTGGCATATTGAAATCTGTTCCAAGATGCTCAGCAATTGTTTCAGCCTCTGCTATAGAACTAGCTGCACTAGTTAAAGAAATGCAATTGTTCCATCCATTTATAAAATGGGCGCTACTTATCTCACTTGCACAGCCATGCACAACCGTGCACTATTGAAAGATCCTTCAGCACCTTACACAGGGTAAAAACTTCGATATGGTCAACAATGACAGAAAATCGACTTATTGGTCTTTCTATGATGACTGTGCATAAAAGGATGGTTCTGGAAGCTAAAAATAAATTTGAGAAAGAATTATAAATAAACACCATATAACTTATACTCGTTGGCCAGTGCTGCCATTGAAACTATTCCCACCTCCTCAGCGGTTTATATACAATTATAAATACATTTATAATTGTATGTAAACCGCTGAGGAGGTGGGGATAGTTGAGAAAGAAATTTTGACAAAATTTAGCCAGAACACCGTAAGCTAGTGCTGAAATAAGATTTATAAGGGTTTGAATAGCATTGCAACTAATTACTTTTAGCATCTTCAAATGTTCAAATAAAACCATTTTTTAATAAACAACATTATCTTATTTTTGTCCCCCCAAAGAAAATCCTGACTACACCCTTGGAGTATACTACTCAAGATTTAAAGTTCCAGCTTCAGTCTCATTGTTTCCTAGCCACATCTCATATAGATGGCTGGATGGCTGAGGGTCAAGGTGGCAGCCTACTGCTCTGGGGACCCGGGATCAAATCCGGTCGGTTGAAAAACCTCCAGGAATTTTTCAGGGGTAGTCCATCCGGATATATCGAGCCCTGTCCTTCATCATTCACTTGGTCGCCCCATTGTGGGCCTGGCCAAACCCATAATAGGCTTGCTAAAAGAGGCCCTCTTAGTGTCCACAGGGCAGAAAAAGTTAAAAAAAAGAAAAAACAAGCTACACCTCGTGTATGTATATATATATATATATATGTGTGTGTGTGTGTGTGTGTGTGTGTGTGTGTGTATGTAGACACATATATACACTGTATTTGCCAAAGATATTTCTAGAAGTTATATGAGTTGACTTATTTTCTGTAGTCAAAAAAGACTGAAGAGGAGTGTTAATACAATCATCACAATTAAGTCATTAAAAAAAATTAAGCAAATTTTATAAAATGTAACTAATTAATAAATCTTAATAAAATTATAAAAAATTCTCACCAACAGCTGCAACAACAGGACATCTATCATAAATATATTTGGTACAAACGTCACGGATTGTTTTGGCATCAACAGCCTGTATGAAATAAAAAAATTATTAATTTATAAAACAATAATGCAAGGAAAAACAAAAAAAATCAACAATTTTATTTATTTATAATAGTTATATACAAGTTATATATATATTATAGATGTCATGAAAAATATTAGATGCATCACCTAATTAAAATTTACCAAACTTATCAAACAACCCACAGAAATACACATGATTTCAGAAAAATAAAACAGATCAATTTGATAAAAATAAGCAGCCTTTTGAGTTTAAAATAATAGCTTAACAAAAATTTGAATATACAGTAATACCCCGAACTTACGCGATAGGTGGGACCAAGTGATAACTGCGTAAGTCGAATTCAAGTAAGTCAGGGTATATTTTCGCATATAAATACATAAAAATTATTTTTAATTGGGGCTGGAGACTAAAGAAAACAATAATTTAGAAAAAAATGTTTAATAAAATCTTAGATAATACACATGTATAACAAATTATATTATTAAAATTGTAAACCGAAGTTATTTTGATGTAGAAGGCTTCATAAAATCTAACAAACTTGTCTGATGGATCAAAGATTTTTTTCTCCTGCAAAATTTCCTCGTATCATGCTAATACTTTTTTTATTTCCCCTTTTTTTAGAAGAAATGTGCTCTGCGTTAGAGTCTATATTTTCTAAAATTTGTAACCCCTTTTCATTTTTGTATCAAAGTTTTTAATAATGTTAACTTTACATTCCAAAGATAAAGTTTTTTTTTTCTTCTTGTTTGATGCAGAAGAATCAGTTCTACTTCGTTTGGATGACATAGTAGAGTCTCTCAAGTCTCTGTAGATATAACAAACACAGAAATAAATAACACAAAATAAATTGTAGCTATGCGTCGATTCCGCGCGACACGTCCGAACATGTAAGCTGAACAATAGTGTGGGGGGAGTGAGTAATCAAGAGTTGCGTGGCGCTCAAACAAAAGACGAATCGACGAGATTTAAAAATTGCGTAACTCCAGGTTTGCGCAAGTTGGGGTAGCGTAAGTCAAAGTATTACTGTATGTTGATGTGCTACAAAAGATAAAGAAAAGAAAATTTTAGACACATGAAAATACAGAAATGTTTTCTGCACTTTTGGTAGGTGAAAATATTAAGTGTAAACGAAATGTTACTATAAATAAAAATAGATAATTAAAATTATAAAATTCACTGTTTTCATTAAAAACATTAGCTACACTTTTCAAAACAGTTCATAAAAACATGATTCAGTTTTATTTATATATGAGATCTTATCATCTACTGCAAGAAAACAAACTGGAAATATTTTCAAGAAACTAAATCTATAACATTTGCCACTACATATACTACACTCTCGATGTTTGTGGACATCAGTGTTCAGGAATTTGAACATTCGTGATCAGAAATTTATGCATCAAAATTTCAATCTTTGTGAAAGGTTTCAACCTTTTGGGAAATGGGAGATTACATACTATTGTAAACCGAAATTGACACCTGAACAAACTGAATGTTTGAGCAATGCTAAAAGATCATTCATTCAATGCTAAAATCTCACTCACTCATATGGTGTCTGTCATGTTATGTTACTGTTTTGTTTTTGTTTGGTTTAAATAAAATAACTTTTGCTGTATAAGCCACTGTACAGTATGTTTATTTTATCATTCATTTTTCTAAAAACTTTTAAAAACAGCAGTAATACATAAAGTCTTGAAACAAATTACGAATTTAAAATTGAAAATGGAACTCAGAGAATCTGATGTTCATGGAGAATTACACAGTCCCAATTAATCACAAAGATCAGTGTATTTCTCTAAAGCTTTTCTTTAGTATAAAAAACTTCTTAAATACATACTGCAAGACTAATATTACATTATTCATAAAAACTCATTGATATAAAAAAAAGTCATTATTTTAAAATACACACTTTCAAAAAAATTTCAATTTACAATTTTCAGTTTTACTTTATTTTGTAATATAAAATTACATGTAAATAAAGTTTTAGACTATTATTTCATCAAAGAATTAATAGAAAACTTACCATCATCAAAAATGATTCCATTTAAAAACAATTATAAAAATAGCAAAATAATTTTTCTGGTTTTCCATTATATTTACATTCATTCAAAGAAGAAACCAATCATAAGGCAGATCTATTACATTTATATTATATTATATATTATTATATACTATAGTATATCATCATATCATATTAGAAATATAACATATGTGTTATATTTATTATATTTCTATTTATTTACTTAATTTTATAAAATAAGCATGAAATGTAAGAAGTCATATCCCAGAAGTAAAACAAATCCAAAATAAAAATAAAAGGCTGATAACAGAGAAGTGTAGTTCTATATATATTCTATATGTAAACTAGAAAAGGCCCAGGATATAGTATTGCAGAAGTAACAAGTTTGTTATCCATGAACTGTTAAAAGCAATCATGAACTGGAACACAAACTGATGGGACTGACCCTTCATATATTAAAAAAGCAACCACCATTTGCACATATAAGAAACAACAAAAATTAAAATGTTAAAAGAAAAACAAAACAATAGAATAATTTATACACCAATACTTTTATATAAAAGAGACTAAATTACAAAAAATATTTCAGATAAAGTAATTCCTAGAATATATTTGTAAACAATAATATTAAATTTCTTTAAAAAATATTATTATATTTTTAAGAAAGAAAAATCTTTTTTGAAGAAATTGAATTTTAAACAATATAAAGAGGCCGCACCATTGATATTACATATCTGTTACTTATAGAAAATAATATTAAAGTAAAAAAGGACCATTGGTATTATACAAACAGTTTTACATATGTAACTCTAATAGAAATATACATATGACATGTGACAGTATTATTACAATAAAATATTTTATAAACTAAAATTCAATAAAAATTTATGACACAGTGATAAAACTTGGAAAGAGTTTATTTCTTGCAACATTGCTGGTTCAAATGATATATACTGTTTCAATTTCCAAATATTTTAAAAAACCTGTATTTTTCTATTTATTTTTAACAGATACTGGAAATGAAAAAATAGCAGATAGTTTTGTAAAACTACAGTCAACTCCATATAAGTCAACACCCCAAGGGGAAGTGGAAATGTGTCGCGTTATCCGATGTGACGACTAAAGCGAAGTTGGAAAAAAAAAACCACAAAACTACAATTAGGAAAATACAGTAGTGCGTTATACAGTGGTATAGGCTTACAATACATTGTGTCCTCCATTTACAATTACTCTGTAGATGAAAAAATGAAAAATTCGTTTAGTGTTATTTGTTTTGAGCACTTAACTGTCTCAACTTTCTTTTTCAACTATCACGAACGCCTTTAAAACATCATGTTTGCAATTGTCAATTGTTGGCAAGTAATGTCTAAGGATTCTTAATGCCTCTGGCATGAGAAAATGCAAAATTGGATTCTGGTGTGATGTTGATGTAGATTTTATATTTTCTTTTTGTTTATCTGTTATTTTATACATAAAAATGCATAAAATGCTAAGGCATTTTTATTAATATGTATATATATATATATATATTAATTATATATTAATAAATAAATCGACTCCCCCTCCTGAAAAAAAAAAAAATAAATAATAATAAGTTTGCACCACACATGTGGAGTGAATTCATTTTTTTGGGAGGGGGTGACAACTTATCGGAGTGTAGGACAGCAAAAGTATGTTGACTTATCCAGTGGTGACAAGTGAAACGGTGTCGAGTAAACCAGAGTTTTTTAACATTAATGCCTGTGTAAGTCGGCCAGGACCACAGAAAAGTGACTACGTAACCGATGGTATCGAGTTATCCTGGTGTCGACTTATGCAGACTCGACTGTATTTGTAATCTTGAAAAACTGCTTGAATTAATATAAAAATCTTTAAATACCAAATCTAATTTTTTTAAACATCAATAAGTACCTTATTCGTAAATAGCAGTGTTACAATAATGATTTACAATTTAAATTGAAAAATTTATTTTATTTAGGATGAAAAAAATATTAAAGTTTCAGTTTTTAAGGAACTAGCTCTACTTCATATTCATTAAGTACTATTATATACTATAAAAAACAAGGTTTTGAATAAGTCCAAACTAAACCTGATACAATTTCAAATTAGAACTTATAAAATAAAACTTTAATAAAAATTACTGAATCCAATCAATCATTTTCAATAACAAATTTAAAAAACTTACTTCAATTCTTGCTTCCAATTCTGGTATTGGGATTCTCCTGCCATAACATAACATTTGTCTAAAAAAAAAAAAAAAAAAAAAAAATTGTAAGCGTTATACGTAATATATAAAGAAGAAAGTTTCTTAGTTTGTTTGTTCTTTATACATTGCAGCATAGTTTGAGCAACTGTAATGAAACTTTTCAGGAACCACTCTCTCATCCAGGAGATCAGTGACTATTTTTAATTGAATTAACTTCAATCCCCACTCACAACAAGCCCTCTTTCTACCTGACCAGTGGGGTAATGGCATTTGAATAAAAAAATTACTTAATACAAAGTTATTAATAAGTACAAAATATGTTTATAGAGGTTCATGAGAATGTCAAGTTTAATTATTTAGTCCATTTTCATAAAATTTGACTAGTTGGCCAATTACAATTTTGTATTTGGCTATAAATGGTACATTAGAGTTATTAGAAAAAAAAATCTGGCTATCTTGAACTATCTTCTCATGAAGGTAGAAGTCTAACTATTTTCTGTTGAAAAACATCAATTCCTGTATATCCAGCCAATAAAATTGTGCTAATCTATACCATTTGAGTATTACATTGCATAAAACATATACTTGAAAGTTTTAAAAGTTTCCTTATGATATTAATTCATTAAACGCATAATTTATTACAAATACAGTAAAACCTTGTAGATTTTGTTAATGCATGTGTTAAAAAATTGACAAACTAGTCAAACTTTTACTTATATAGATACTTATTATGTTTGTATAATTAAAATTATTTATGTTATGTATGAGAAATTTAATTTTACAGAAAAGTTTCTACATCTATTATTGTTTATGTACTCACTGTAGTTCTTAGGCCGCAACTCCACTAGCCGTAAAAGGGCCGTAAAACCCCTCGCTGTAAAAGCTTTTAATCACGTGACCATGATATTTTACGCCTGAGCAGGTCGTAAAACCAACGTAAAAGCGAGTTGAGCAGTGTTCAACTTTCGAAGGGAATACGACCGTAAACCGGTACCATCCACCAATCAGAAGTCAGTTGAATCTAGGTCATCGTGACACGCTGCGAAAATGGCGGAAAACGAGCTTTTGTGTACGTTCTCTCGTGGCTTCTCTAGAAGATCTGGAAAGATTTATCGAAAACATCCGAAAGTATTCATGTATCTACGACAAGAGGTATCCCGATTATAATAATGGATGCCTAAAACACGCGATATGAACGGTCAAAGGAAAATCCTTCAATTTAGAGAAGTATATAATAAAAAAGCTAAGCTTATAAATGCTGTATATTATCTTAATAATGTAATAATAAAAGTCAATATATGGAAGTAAAGATATTACTTTTACTATATTTGTAATTATAGTATAGAGAAAACTCGTAGAATATGATTATTGTCTTTATATCGATATATCACGTATACACCGTAATAGTACTGTCGCCGTAAAAAGCTTCGCTAGCCGGACCTCCACCGCAATCCGAGCGCAAACGCAAATAGGTCACGTGATTAAAAGCTTTTACGGCGAGAGGTTTTACGGCTGTTTTACGGCTAGTGGAGTCGCGGCCTTAGACTAATAAACAAGTATATGATCTAAATTGAAATTAACATTTTTTTTTTTTTTTTGAAAAATATATAATAGTTATATAATTTAAAGCGTAACTAAACAAATAAATAATGTTCTTAAAAAGAAAACTAAATTTAAATTTGACAAACTCAAAAAAAATTTCCTATTTGTTTGTCTTCAGATGATATATTGAGACACTTTCATTGTGGTATGAAGTTAAAAGTGGTGACTCTTGGATTTCAAAAGGAACCTTTTAATTTAATTATATATAAAAAGCATTTTAAAATTAACAGGGTGCTAATTTTCACATATGACATATGGACCAGAAAGTTTTGTTCATTAAATCAAAGTTTTACTGTAATTGTTATGCCTATTATTTAAAAATTTGATAACTCATTAAGAATTGCAATCTTTGTAATTAAGATTGAACAATATTCTGTTGCAATACTTATATGATCTGAGATATATTAAAGTCATCATATCTCATGGATCATATAAACTATCAAACCATCAAAAAATGTGACATACATATCTATTATGAAATTGGTTATTTCAAAATTTTTATATTTACAATGAAAGAATATGCTAATTAAATAAATAAAATTATTATATATTACAAAAGTAATAAGTAATAAATATCTTTCAGCTACAAAAATGTAGTATATTCCCCATTAAAACTAATAGTGATTTTCTTCATGTATTAAATATGGAAAAGTTGCCCAAAAATATTTTGAATAAGCATTTTATGAAAAAAAACCAAGTCATACAAATAATAATTAATCATTTTACAAAAAAAACTTAGATTATACCTTCCAATGTCTTCACATATAGGAGTTGAACCATCCAACTGAAGGAACATATTAGTTTTCAATAAATTTTTTGCTCTTACAACTTCTCCATCAGTAACACTTGTACATAATCTCATCCTAAATTAAAAGAATTAAGAAACATGTTTAACATAGTCTGAGTAAAAATATTATAATTTTAATTAGTTGGTGTTTAAATAATTATCAATGTTTAAAAGACAAGAAAATCTATTTTATAGCTTTTATAACAATAATGATAAATTTTCAATTTTAAATATTAAACAAATTTATTAAACATGCTGAATATAAAGAAAAGTTAGATTAAATAACTGGCCATTTTCTTTATATGTACCAATATATTTTTATTATATATCTATATACATTAAAAAATCCTACCTAACTCGCTCCTTTCTCAGTCACACTTTGAGCCATCTGTAAATATAGTCCAAAATATAACTGAGAAAGGAGAGAAATGCTTGGGAGTTGCTTGTAAATCTATTTTGTCAAATAATTTATGAAAATTTATAGTAAGCTAATATCAGTTAATACCGTGTTGTTCCTTTTAATAATAGGCATAATTCTGATTATTGTAAAAATTATATTAAGATTTGTGAGAACCTAGGCTAGTACTTTTGTAATTTTGAGGATCTTAATTTTCATTCATAAATTAAAAGGAAGAATTATTTTATTTTAACAAATTCAAGGGAGGAAATTTTCAAGATTTTCCCACCAATAACACTTCCTTTATGGGTGACACATTCTGATAAAAACTACTCAATGAAGGAAGTGTCATAAAAAAATAAATAAATCAAAGATTGGACTAACCACCATGCATGACCTTACCAAATATGGTCATCAGAATAGCAGGGGGAAATAACTCCAAACGAAAATAGAGAGGAAGGAAGGTCAAGAGAAAGTTTACCTGTTTTTGAAGTGTGTGCTCATCCCCCTCAGACTCCAGGACTCACCCTTTCCACCGGACCTTGGCCACTTTGAACTAACGAACAATCAATTGGAAAACCATTGTTGTGGATTTTACTCTTACAAACTTTAGAATTCAAGGCTCTTCACCAAGATTCATCATAACTAAGCAAGTGACTCTCCTTCCCCTCTCCAAGATGTCCAAGCCAGCCAGCAAATGTCAAACAAAGATCCAAGTATTTAGCAACCCACAAACACAATTGTAAAAACTCTCTCTTCTTTTGGCACGCATTAAGACACTCCTCTCTATTTTGATTTTCTTTGTATATTTTTTTATCTATTTGAAAAATAAATATTTGTTGTTTGCTGGTTAAATGCACAGTGGAATGTGGTATTTCTGACATGCTGTTTCTTGACTCCCTTCTCCTTCTCGAACCTGTTCCTTCCCTCATATGCAACTGCTCGCATGATAATTATTTGGAAGGTTCCTGTGCACCTAAAGTCAAGATGGTGTCAGTCCTGACTTGGGCATTGCTGATGTAATAGTCACAGATTGTTAGAGCTATATTTTATCTTTCCTGTCTAATAAAATTCTTAAATTTCATATTACTGTATAGAAGAAAGAGCTAGCTCAAATCCAAAGGAAACAGGGAAATAAGAAAATAAAATATTAGATTTATGACAAAGAGAAGCAAATCAAATACACCAAAAACTACAAATTATTTACTTTAACTGATCTGATTAGTTCCAACTAATCAGATCACCTGGAGCAAATTTCTAACTGATATGTGTTAACATGTTGGGAGTTATCAGTTATCTAGATTTGATTGGGTTTTACTATGTTATTCTTCAAAATCAATAAGCAAGTATTTGAATTTGTAAATTTCTGTACTTGTCTGATAATTTGAAGAATTCTAATATGTTTCAGAATCTTAATACATTCTATTACCTGAAGAAGACTAGTTAACAGTCAAAAACATTGATTATACACCTCTATTGCTGGAAGAGAGTTTAGATTGATACTGGTACATAAGTTCCAGCTTTAAGAATTTGTATTTTATACCTATATGTATTTATTACATCAAAAAACACACACCAGTGAATATTTCTTCCAATGTCCAGCCCAATCTACATTACTCTTTTAAAAAAGTCATTAAATCTTTGTTTGTTTAGTAGCACTTTTCCTTTTCTAACTGAACAATAAATTTTCAACAACAACAAACTAAACTTTCAATGATGTTTGCGCGGTCTCTCAGTGATGTCATGAGTTGCATAGTTTTAGTTTATTTACTAAAACTAAAACTTGATTCTAGTCTCTCAAATATAGTTTTAGTACTAAAACAAAAATTACAACTATACATATATAACTATTAGATTAAAACTCAGGAATTTTATAATGTTATTCATGAGCAAACAAACTCTATTGACTCAAACACACAAAATGTTTGGTAAAGTTCAGCACTGGTTCAGGCTTGGATGCACCACCAGCACCATTACACCCTTCTTTCCAGTTCACTGTCTGGCAGGTAGGACAAATAAAAGGTCATAACTACATAGAGTCCAAACTTGATAATCACTACACTGCATTCCAAAACATCAACCACTGTTACTACTATCAATGTGTACTAACATTGTTTATGCGGTATTGTTCTTTCTTAAAAATAATCAAGTCTGAGATTAACATTTTTCAGGATTAAAAATTCTGACCAACAGATGTGAATAAATGATAAATCAAGAAATGACTAATGCACATTTAATTACATAGTTTCAATGAAATCAGTTTAAAATATACCCACAACTATTATTTGAATAAAATGATATTTACAGACAGACAAAGTTTGATAAAACAAATAATACGGAAAAAAAAAATAGAAGAAACAGAAATGTACAAGTTTTTTGATAAAATAATCAAAATTACCTTAAGAAAAATTTTTTAAAATAGTAATTAGTCCAGCTATATTATACAAATCACAATGCTGAGAGATAAAGAAAGAATAGATAAAAAGCTGCAAATTTTAGAAATATGCCTTACCATTCATTCTGTACATTATAAACCATGTCATCAATCGTCAAACCTTCAGACACAAAATAAATACCCCTGCAATTTAAAACTATTTAAATAATGTTGAAAATCTTCAAAATATCAACATAATTATTTTTTGAACTAACTTATGTTATCTTTTGTCTTATAAAAAATTTTTGATATTATCTTATGTTACATGTATTTTAACAATTTATTATATATATAATTTAAAAAAAATTGAATTAAAAAACATTAAAAAGCAACATACCAAAGACCAGTATCCTTGTAACAAGTATTAAATGATTGAAAACTGTGACATAAGTTGTGAGTTGCTGTGTTTTGTGCAAGTTTACTTGAAACATTCTAAAAAATAACATATGTATAAATAATGTAATGTAAATAGCATAAAAATGTAAAATTATGTAATAAAAATATTTTAAATCAATAAATAACAATTACAATAATAAATTATTTGGTTAATTACTATATTAATCAAAATAAATAAATAATTTTGATTTAAAAAAAACAGTCAAACTTCCATATAAACTTCTATATTGCAACTGAGTTATTTATTTCATTATTGAAAATTAAGGTATTACAAGCAATGTTTGAGTTAGTGATGTAACGAATATTCAGTTACTACTTGGTATTCAGCCTATTCTTTGCTATTCAGCCGAATACCGAATATTTAAATCACCATTTGGCCGAATACCGAATACCTAACAACAGAAATAAGAAATAACAAAAACACAGTAAATTAATCATTTTGGTAACTTTTATTAATGCTGAACATTAAATTATTATTATTAAAGTTAATAAAAAATAGCATCTAACTCTAGTATTAAATTATTTCGTAATTAAATATTATTATAGCCTTTATCTAGCCTGATTTCTTATGGCATTGATGGCGTGTAGGTTAGAATGTATTGGGCATTAATGTAATTGTTTAGTTAATTATGATATATTCGTATTCGCGTATATTTTAATATTTTTTACGATATTTTAAAATGATTTGTAAATCATTTTATTGAAACTTGTCATATTTAATGAAAGAATTATTTACCTATTTCTAGATGATGAGTAACTAATACATAATTTATCTATATATATAAAAAATGAATGTATAGTATGTCTGTGTGTGTGTTCTGTGTGTGTGTGTTTGTCCTTCATGCACTATCACACCATTTATCCGATTGCCATAAAACTTCGGAAAGTTGTTTAATACACTCCCGCGAAGGTTTCTGGCACGTGAAAACCACCATTTCCCCCTTTCAAAAATATATTTATATATGGATTAAGGCTTTTATGTCCAACAGATGGCGCTAACTTCCGACGACCTAAGTTTGCTTTTCTGTGAGGCATTATGCTTTTCTGTGAGAATGGACTAAAGTAGATCATTTATCTATCTATCTATATAAATAAAATATAACGTTCGTTTGTTCCTACCAATTCCTTTAAAATTTTGACACAACGTTGCATTCGAATACACATGTGTTTTTATATAATATACATGTCGAAATTCCCCCCACTGGGGGGGAGGGACAGGATTAAGGCTTACTGTGAAGAACTCAGCTTCTATTTATACTATTTTAAACGCGTTTTTGATTGTGTTTTAATAGGGTACGTCAAAAGAATGTACTGTACACTAAGAAGGGATTTTTTGAAATTCCCCCCACGGGGGAGGTGTTACACATTTATAATAGATAAATTTTGAGCCACAACAACGCGTGGCTGGGTCAGCTAGTTTTATATATAAAGCAAAGAATTAGAATTTCTCATTATATACCAGGGGTGGGCAAGCAAGAGTTCAGTGGGAGCCGAAATGTAGGTTTTGCAAAATGCATGGGAGCCACAGTTTTGTACTGTCGTGGCAGATAGTATGGTAAGGTGCATGATTTTATTATATAATATAAATATAATATAAAACAAATATTGAATTTTTTTTAATAAACATATTTTTACAAAATTGTAAAAATAATAATAAAGAACAGAAATTAACACTTTCAGCAAGAGCCGCATGTAACTCAAAAAGAGCCGCACGTGGCTCTCGGAGCTGCATTTGCCCATGCCTGACAAAAGATAACATTTGAAATCATGTTAATTTTAAAAATATTGACAAAAACAATAGCAACAAAATATCACAAAACTTCCCAAATAGAAACCCCCCAATAGTATATTTGAACTGTTCCACAACTGGAGAGAAACTAGACCATATGTCCCCACTAAAGTATATCCTTAGGGTACTATTCAGTCTACAAATACGTAGTAAAAACAAAATTTTAGTGCTTAAAGAGTTAAAAAGGTCGATTGCAAATAAAATAACTTATAAGTTATAACTTACATCTAAATACCAACAACTGCAGAATCATATCGGGCTATTTACGGCTATTACATAAATTATAAACCAATTTGGCACTAGAGGTAGACGTTAGGCTCCATCTCATATTAACTTTAATAATTATAATTTAATTAATTAATTTAAATAATTTAGACCTACTGGAAGAAAAAATCATAATGACAGCAGGCCAATAGAGAGCAGGGTGCATGATCCTTGTCATAATGCGGTTTGCGCGCCAATTTTCGTACGTGTGTTAATCAAGCCGAATAGTTGGGTGAATATTCAGCCATTCAGCCACGCTCCTGGCCAAATATACTATTCGTTACATCACTAGTTTGAATCCTTTTTCCTCTTTAAATCCTTTTTAATTCCAATTCAGGTACCACAACCAGCAGGCAACTTGAAGTAATACTTTTAAAAGTAACAGACAAATACTATCAAAAAACATACACACAATTAATTGAGCTTATAAATGCAATTATATAACATGGATGTTGTTGAAGACTTTTAAATTAAAGATTTTAATGTTTGTAGACATCGTAGCCTACAAAAAAGGGTTGAGATCAAAATAATTTTTAATTGTGTGTAAGTTTTTTGATAGTATTTGTCTGTTACTTTTAGAAGTTTTACTTCAAGTCTCTTGCTGGTTGTGGTACCTGGATTGGAATTAAAAAAGATTTAAAGAAGAAAAAGGACTCAAAAATTGTTTGTATTATCTTAATTTTCAATAATAAAAATAAATAACTCAGTTATAATAGTCCTGGGCTAATATGTATAATTCTATATTGCAAATTTCTCTTTTTAACAAATTTTTCTATGGAACATTGAAAATGACTTTTTTACATTTAAAACTGTCTTTATTTCATAAAGTTTAATTTATATATGACACTTAAAAGCTGGGCGAATAAACAAAATTACTTTTTGTATTGATAAATGATAAAATTGGTTAAAACATTGACTTATTTCTGCAACTACTACCACTGAATGGCTATTATGAGTACAGTATCTATTTGTTTTGTACTCATAGCAAGATCAACATATCTTTATCTAAGGATAGTTTCAAATAATGATTTTTTTGATAAACTCAAAACTAAGAAATTGTTTCCATTAAAAAGAAAATATCTTGGATTAAATTTTTAATTATTTAAATGAAATTAGAATTGTTTGCTAGGCAAAATAATTTTTGTTAAAAACTTTACAAGAAAAAACATTACTATTTTATTATTGAATACTTATTATTTCAAATCATAACTTTTTTCTGAATTTTAATGAATATTATACCTTCAATTTGATTCTTTCATAAAAGTAAAACATAGTCATAACAAAACTAAGAAATGTGTATGCAAGTTCAAGGACATTTTTGTGAAGAATAAATTATTACAATATATCTTAGTTTTCTTTTCATTACCGGTACATTTTTCATTTAATAAATTTTCTATATAATCAATTATTGGTGTTTCTCAAGAAGCAATTTGCTATATGGAAGTTTAACTGTATGTTGTGTGTATATATATATATATATGTAAAACACAACACTTTATATGTTTGACACTTTGTATGTTAAAATATATTTTATATTTATAACAAATACTTACAGCACCACCTCCAAGTGATCTGTCCCACATGCCAATCAACTGTAAAAAAAATATTTAAATTATCAAATTTCTTATTTTAATTTTACAAATTATTTATGTATAAAAATTTATAAATATTAAATTATATGAGAGTTAATAAAGAATTTATATTTATAATAAATTATAGATCAAAAGAGAATATATTGATTATAAATTATCAGGGAAGAAGAATCCTTATCCAAACTTCTTGCAAACTATAAGAAGTCTAATTGTCTCTTGTTAACAAGTCTGTCCCTGATTGCAGGCAAAATCGGAGTCAGTAGATTTTTTACATAACTCCATAAACATTAGTTATTTATTTGTAACTGTGGTTACAAATAACTAATGTTTATCAGTCTCTAAGTGATTTCTCAATAGTTTGTGATAAGTCCTAGTAAGAGCCATTTATAGTATTCAGATAATAAATTAAGAATAGTTGGACAAGACGCATATCAATTCAAACAATGATTACTAATTGCTTCAAGAAACGGATTTTTTGCACCCAAACATGCCAGACACCATCGAAAACAAGTTGATGAAATAACTAAGATATAATACAGAAACTTTTATATAGCAACAAGTTTAGAAGATTTTTAAATATTGATAAAAATCAAAGAACATCTAAGCTGAAACTTTTCTAGGATAAGAAGACTAGACACACCTTAAACACTTTTCCAGCATCAAAATTTAATCAAAACAAACATTTTGATTAAATTTTGATGCTGAAAAAGTATGTAAGATGTGTCTAGTATCTTCTTATTGACAAAATATGCTTATCTGCAAAGCCTTATCTGATGATGATATTGTGATGGATATCAAAAAGATAGAACACATAAGGATGATTCAGAAGAGAGGAAGAAATTGAAATTCATTCACCCCTGACAAATGCTAAAGTAACCATGGCCACTGCAATGCTACAGCAATACCTAAAAAGTAAAGACAACATTGAAATGCATTCATTTATATATTTGCAGAAAGTTGATAATTTCTTGACAAGCATAAAATTATAAAGACAGAAAATTATAGAAGCAAAGATAACTATATCTTTTTAAGAAAGGTCGTTAAAGTAAGATTTATATTTCATTTAGAGTTCATTCACTAATCGTTCTGTACAAAGTGTTGTATGTTATCTAATAATTAAACTATTTTTACAACAATTTACTGTAATGACTTGCACTTTGTTTTGGCTTTTGCAATCTATCAGACTAACAATAACTGGAAGTTTCTAAGTTGAAAAATAATATATTCTACAGTTAACTTACTTTAGACTTTATTTGATTTTTTAGTAATTACCCCATTAACACTTGCATTTAAATTTAAGGTGCAATGATATATTAAGATAGATTTAGGTAGAAAGTTGACAAAAATATTTTTGGAAAAAGAATTTTATAAATTTGCAAAACTTGATTGTAAATATCATCATCATAACCTAAAAGGAATCATTTATTGCATTCTGAATGTAAATTCACTTATTCAATTTAATTACAAGTTTGAATACTATGTAATTTAAGGCATTTATTTAAAAAATTATTAATTTATGCTTTTAAATATTTTTTAAAAACTATAATTCTATATCATAATTTAAAATATAAAAGAAACTAAGTTATCTTCATTCTTCTGTCATGTCCAATCACTAAGAATAATAGTTTTTCTTTCTGACGATTGGACGTGATAGAAGAATGAAAATTTGTAAAAAGTAATTTATGTACCAATAATTTCTATATAATAAGTTTGAACTTGTTAATGTAGGTGCAAGTTATAAATATAACTTATAAACCCTTTGATGTTCTGACTTTGTTACACACTGCATAAAAATAATTAGTGTGTTAATTCAGAGACAATCAGAAATTATTTTGACAACGAAGAATTTGTTCTTGAGAGAGAATAAAATTTGTTTTTAACAGAAATTGAAGATACAGATATTAATTTGCCTGATATGACAGAACAAGCATATGCTTATGGTATGCTCGCTACACTTGTAACTTTTGATGTATTAATATCCGTAGATAAAGACAAAAATAATATGTGCATAATTCTAAATGTATATTTTGTATATTATACATTACTGAGTGAGACAGACGATTTTTCACATTATTTCATTACATAACAATGTTCCATTAGAGGAATTCTTTGGTATCCTCAAAAAAGTAGCTAAACTAGAAAAATTTTGAAGATATTGTTATGATGAGAACTAAAATAGCTGGTGATGACCAATTTCAAAAATAAAAAACTTATACAAACTCTTTTTAATTTTTAATAATAAATTTTGATAAAACTTTTGAGTCTACTGTATTAATTTTTGAAAAGTGTTAAAGCAAAGATTCAGTTAAGAAAACATTTTCATATGGCTTTGATATTTTTGAAGTTGTATATGTTAATATCAAATCCTATCTGAAATTAAAAAATGACAAAGATAGACTAAGATTTAAATATTATTATTATTTCATATATCTAAATACAAAAATTTTCATAGCAATTAACACTTATTAAAATTTATTTCACAACTATTCACTTTCATTTTAGAGTTTAATTTAATGAATTATTTTACAATTATAATCTTTTCTATCTGATAAATATTAATATTTTAAAAATATGTATGTATCTTATTTATTAATTTTTTGATGTTTATAAATTTAACTTATTGAAATAATTATTGTCATTACAGTAGATATAGAAATTATCCAACTCACTGTATTTGCAACCATTAGAGGAATATTATCAGGATTAGTCCATCCACATCCTTCCACAGCAATAGCAATATGAGCTAATGGCATAGCATCATCTCTAACTCGAACCTAAAATTTTCATTAATTTATATTTAAAATAATAACTTTATTAATTGTGATTACAATTATCATATAATATACTTTGTACTAAATTTAATAAATGTTTTATACTGTATATAAAGTTTTATTTTAACATTTAACACACAACATTAACAAAGCTTAATCAAATATTAATAATCTTACAAAACAAATATTATTCTAAAATTGTTGTTGTTTTGAATTAACATTAAAATCTACAATGTGAGAGAGACAAAATTTAAAATCAAATTTAAGAGATCTTCAGAGATCCAGATTAGAAAACACACGAACTGAGTTATTGTAATAATGTTAAATAAATACACAAACTGGATTCAGTTACGCTATCTATCTTGCTGAATTGCTCCAAACAATGTATAATTGAGGAAAGAATTTAATTCATATCAAACAGTAAAATTAAGATTTAGATCCACAGTTGGGAGTTATTAATTAATAAACTGAAGGAGTGAACATCAATTTGATCAGATAAATATATTTGTTAAAATGATATGATCTATCAGACTAATGCTAGTTCATGATTTATTGATACATAAACATTTATAAAAAACATACCATTTTGAAAAGCAAATAGAAAAATACAATTTTAAACAAATGTTCATAGTTCATATTTATTTCTGAAATTATAATATATATTTTGAAAATTAACTTTTATTAATGCTTATATATGTTTATTATTATTATTATTTTTTGAATTCTTCTGAAGATGAGTGATTACTGTTGTTCACTTTCAAGAAATAAATGAATCTCTTGAAAGTGAACAACAGTAATTACTAGAATTTCTTGCAGATAATCCATAGCAGGATTCCTTGCAAAATGTTGCTAGAATGTAACTAAACCTTTGTATGATCCACTACCACATAACCTGCACCACTGAAATGGCTGTTGAGGTCATGACACTGATATGCAGGTTAATAGGTATTGTCTTAACTCTTTAAGCTCTGAAAACTCACTCTCTCTCTCTCTTTCTAATGACTAAATTGTTTTCACCCCTCAGGCTATAAGGGGAACGAACATGTAGAGCAAAACTGGTCTAACAACTTTTCAATTGGCCAATTTCATTTTTAACAGATAAGGCCGATTTCGTGTTTAAAAAGTTAAACACTGACTTTGCTTTTGTTTACTTCATTTTATTTTAATTAACTACAGAGAATTAACAGTTCTTGTATATGTAATTACAAAGTGAGCAGAAATACATGGAATATTTGAGATAAAACCACTTAAACTGCATTAAATGTCAAAAATGCAAAATGGCTGTTAAACAATCAAATTTTTTTCTTTATTGTTTTGTTTCATTTCTGTTTTATTTATGAAGTATATTAATATAATTAATATACTATTATATACTATATATTATATTATAGTATATTAATATACTATAATATACTAATATTAATTACATTAATATATTAATATACTTCATAAATAACTATTATTGTATAACAATAATAGATGCTAAAATTTACTTGATAAAAATTAAAAATAGAAGAAACTTTAAATGTTGATAATATCCAATGACTGGTTTAAGAGTCAGTTTTCAAAAATTCCAATGGTTGATAGATTTTACAGTATGTTTTTGAATTTTTGCTAGGAGAAAGATCTTTTTAATTGATAAATATGTTGTGCTTCTATCTCACACATGCCAAAGTTTGCAATAGCAGATACATGTGCTTCATAAGCTGGAACTTAATTCCTTCATACTCCAGATTATTTAAATATTTAAACTGTATTTCCCAACTTAACAATATTCTTAGCAAAACAAACATACAATCGAAATACAAAAGTCATTAAAATCAATAATTGGTCATGCAATAACTATCTGATTGAGTAAAGGAACACAAAAGAACTTGATTGATTTTAGAATAACAATCTCAATTTAGGAGTATAGTTGTAAAGATTATAAAGTAAAATAGACAAATGAACACCTTGTTTCTCACAGAATTAATTGAAATATTATACATAATCTAAGACCCTGCATGTACATTTTTATTTATTTAGTTTTTAATTCTTTTCAAATAGGAGGGGTTAAACTCCTTCCATTTGAAAAGAATTAAAAAATAATAATACAAAAAATGCCCATAACTTATGTTAAAAAAGCAATTTTTTTTTTTTTGTAAATTAGAACACTTCATTACATTTCATATTTGAAACATTGATTCATCTTTAAAAATTCATGTGATTATATAACAAATTTTTATAGATGAATAACTATTTCTGAAAAATATATATCATGTTGTTGTAAAACATGATATATATGATACTTTTATACATATACTCACATCACTTCCAGTGAATCGACATGGGAGAGCTTCTGGAATTCCACTTTTGTATTCATTTGAAAGAGATCCCAAATACTTATTGGCATATTTCACTAATTCATCATGCTTGATTCCTAGTTATAAATTGGAATATATTAATAAAAACGTTTGTTAATAAAATTTATTAATATGTATTAAGATTTTATGACATATCAAATTTAATGATCATCATGTATATTTTAAATAGTCCAGAACACTAAAAATTTTTGCAAACAGGTATCTGCTTTTTTGTTACCCAGATACTAGAGATATTTCAAATATATATATATGTTACCGGCAAAACCCGATTTTACGCCAAACTAGTTTGGCGTAAGCGTGTCAGGCCAAACTAGTTTAGAATTATTATTCAAGTATATTAATGGTTAATTTAAGTTCATCATAAAACACAAATAAGTTCATTTTTAATTTTAGTTTGATTTTAAAAGTTATTTTTATTATTTCGTCTGAATTTTTGAGAATATTTTCGAAAGTTAATTACCTTTAAAAGTGTATGGCTTAATAAAAAAATACAAATTGATAAGTACTGATTAGCTTATTTTTATTTTATAGTTTTGTACAAGTGTTGTGTCATTTCTAATCGATATCGTTTTTGGTTAATGTTACCCTAGATATTGAAGGTGGCAGCTCGTCTCCGATTCCAGCAATCAGAAGACAGGGAACAGTGGGACGCACGTTCTAACCTAAGCTAACCTATTCTAATAATTTGGTTGCTAATAATCATGGTAATTTATTAGACTAGGTTAGGTAGGTTAGGTTAGGTTAGAACTCATCTCATGTCCCCACTGTTCCCTGTCTTCTGATTGCTGAAATCGGAGACAAGCCGCCCCCTTCGATATCTAGGGTAACATCAACCCCGTTTTTTATAATTAAGTAGACTATGTTGAATAAATATTGTTCATCTAATTGATTGCCTTTTAATTTTATTTTAACTATTAATATATTTAACCATTAATATACTTGAATAATAATTCTAAACTAGTTTGGCGTAAGCGTAAAACTAGTTTGGCGTAAAATCGGGTTTTGCGGGTAACATATATACAGTAGAGCATCAATTATCCGACTCAATTGGGGACTGGGGTTGGTCGGATAACTGAAAAAATGGATAACCGAAAAGTATGAAAAAATACATTATTAGTATAGTATATTAGTATATCCCTTGTAATTAGTATATTAGTATATTGCTATTAAAATACTTCGCTTTGAATTTTCATTGGTGTTAAGCCTAACAAAAGTTTTTTTAAAATAATAATTGTCGCTATTGTATCATTAAAAGTTATTTCTTTACTTTGCACAAAATAAATACAGTACTGTACTGTTTATTAAAAAATACAGTAAATACATTTATATATTCGGGTTACATATTTTACATAAAGTAGGCCTATACATTAGAAAAAGAAGTCCAAAATTTTCTTTTGCTTCACAGCTGACCCTCGTTTTTTTGCCGCTAAATCTCGCACACGTTTTAAAAACAGCAATTGGATAGCGTCGTTAAATAAAATTAAACCTCGTTTAAATAATGGCTTCCCTTTCATGGTTGAGTCAGTGTTGCCAGCTAAAACACGAAAAAATTTAACAAAAATAATATTAAAGTAGCCAAGACATAGCCAAATATTGTAGCACCACCTCACTAGGGGACATTTGAATTTGCTGACTAGAACGTGGTCGATTAACCGATGTGTCGGTTGATCAGTGGTCAGATAATCGATGCTCTACTGTATATATATATATATATATATATACCTGAATTATCCAGGTAACCAAAATACCCAAAGTCATGTAGTTTTCCCAACTAACTTCAAAAATTTGTATTGATTTATGTTTAAGATTTAAACAAAAATAGACTGTTGACAAAACCAATGTAAAATCAATTAATCATTATTATATAAAATTATTACAAATATTTAACTTCTTAACACACTGGGATGAATATAATATCAACTTTACTTAAACCAAATAACTGGAGCAAAAATGTTCTACTATTACAAACATTTTCGACACCCCTTCGGGCTCTTCTTCAGGCTTTTACATAAATCCGTTGCAAGCTGTTCATTCAATTTTCGAATTTCAATTTAGAAGGCATTTGATTTCTGATTCAAAACATGTACGTATTCGAAGATATTCAAATAACGGATATTAGTATAAGATTCGAAATGTGCACCAGTTTCAATTTAAACCATTATAAAACCAATATAAAATCAAATGCTATTGTCCATTAGGACTTGTCATGCAGTGAAAAGTGACATTTCTTCTTTAAAATTAATGCATGTGGACTTGCAACCCGCCTTAAATATTTCCATTGCCTCCAACACTTTGAGATGATCATGATGCGGGGTGGTGAAGATGATACGTGCTTTGTTAAAGTCATAAAATTTTTAACAAAAATATATATGTATTATATGAAACTTTTTAAAATTCAACTAAGCTACTTGTATAACAGATGTAAGATAAATAAATAATATCAGTCCAAAACAAGATCAGTTCACTGAAATTTTTTTTAATTGTTGGAGGTAACTTTGCATGCATTTCTTTATTTTTTTCTCACATGAATGTATAAAGTACATTAATTTTAATTTTTACATGTTTAAGTAAGATTTATTTATTATTATTTTGCATTATAAATTCATATTACTTTACTTGCAAAATGCAAGTATAACCAGCATTATTGAATTATTCTTTACTGAATTTTTAAATTATTTACAACTATTTAATTAATATATATATAAGGAATTATGTGTAAACGGCAACACACAAAGATAGTGATAAGAAACACTGGAGTTGGGCATTAGAAAGTGATAAGGAACAGACAGATATTATATTATGCTGTAATATCAATCACCATATTTAAATTTTAAAACATTTTGTGATTTTCAAAATGATAATTAGACAAAATAATGAATTTGAGAAACAATCTACAATATTTCTAATAATTAAATATCAATTTTTTAAAATTTTGAAATAGTTTCTTTTCAAAACCTTCTTAATTATCTTTTCTCCCTCAGTTTGAGAACAGGTGTTAATGGATTAAGTGCTTTCAGGGAAAAACTTTTGAATTAAAATAATGTGACTTCTGGAAGTTCATATACAGCAAATCAAGGCCTCCTGTCCCTAAAATTTCCATATCTGGTCTTGGATTTCATTTATCTAATTCCATTCTTGAAATTAAGAAAAGACAGACGAACGGATGACAATGGGAATTTATAGATCTACAATATTTTTCAAATTGCAGCATAACAAAGTCAAAATTTCTTTTATTACCTACATTGTATTTAAGTTATTTGTAATTTTTCTGCATTTTATGTTTATATAGATAATGTGTTATACCCTGCATTAAGTTCATACAGTACATTATTAGTATATATAAATTCAATAATTAAAACAATGGGATCGGTATACTTAAAAATTACTAAAAATAAAAATTATCTTTAGTTTTAAAACAAGTCAAAGTAGTTTTTTTTTACTATTAGTATATTTTGATTTATTTTTAAAAATAAAATAATAATTCTTAAAAAACAAACTATTTCTACAATACTTTGTATGGATTTCGTTCACTTTAGAATTGAGTCCTTCAAATATGCTGATCCCAGTAAAATTTAAGAAATGAAAACAACAAATTGTGTAAATAAATTATCTTTTACTCTAAAATGATTAATAGATTACATATTCAAATTAAAGTTTTGAACTGATTAAAAAAAAAAAAAAAAAAATCAGCATACCACCAGCTCCAGCTAATACAATTCTTGATCCTTTGTAATGATTATTTATATAATCCACTAAATCATCTCTTGAAATACTCCTGAAAATATTACATTTCAGAAATAGAACATACATAATTTCAACAAATTCATAATAATGTGTATTTAAAACTATTAACTCAAATTGGACAATAAAAATACTTCAATTTAACTTACAAGTAACTAAATAACCTACAAATATAAATTATTTGTATAGTCTGTAAGTTGAAAATAATCAAAATGTGACCAAAAACATTTCTTGAAATAAATAACTTTTTGGTTACTTTGAATAAAGTTGTTAATTCATTAAATATATATAATACCAAATTTCATAAAAAGTAATCAATTTTTAATTATTTCATTTTTGGCATGAATTTTGGTTATTCAATATCTCAATGCTACAAAAGTTCTTGATTTTATAATATTTTTATCCAAAATACATTTTCAAAAATTTATGATAAATTTTATTTTGAGACATGATAGCAAAATGTTTCATTATTTTTTATGCTTGAGTTTTTAAATTTAAACCTTAAAGTTAAAATTGAATCACTGGATACTTTATAATTTTATATAGCCAATATTGTCAATAATTAATATTTTATGTAAACCTGACACTTTTAATTAGTATTTCAAATTAATTTTTCTTACTTGATATTTTCTGTTGGGCCAAGAATAGTTCTTCCTAAAGGTGTACCTTGGTAAGCAACTGAATGCAGATGATCAAACACAACTTCCTGCAAATTTGTTTCTACTTCTTGCATTTCTCTCAAAATAACACCACGTTCTCGCTCAATTTCTGCTTCTCCAAATTTACTGTTTTGGATGATATCAGCTAATATTTCAACAGCTACACAAAAATTTGTTTAAAAGTTATAATTTTAAAATACAATTTTATTTAAAACATTTTTTTTTAATCAGAAAAATTCAATACTAATACTATTTAATAATAAAAATAATGTTCCTATTATAATAGTAAGATAATTATCCACTAAAATTAATTTAAACATTTGTTCAACCTATCTTAAAAATAAGTTTAATTATTAAATTATGCTTTGAAAAAGTTTTAAATTTTAGTACAATAATCCTAAGTTTAAAAACCTACACTGCTTCTTAAATCAGTCAAATATTTATTATATGAAAAAAACATTTTTGGCCTTTTTTGGTCCGTTTCAGTTAGAATTGTTGAAAATGAAACATATATCAAAATGTTATAGAATCAAATAGTGAAGTATTAGTCTGATATCCCAATCTATATTCTGTGACTAAGACAAATGCCTCAGATACAGTTCAGATAATGCTTTTTGCTGAACTTGAATTTGTTTGTTTTATTATTTTTTATTTATTTGTTTCATTTATTGAGTTTTTATTCTTATAAATTTTCAGATGTTAAATTGGAAATTCATAAATCATAAACATCCCTTCACTATTCAGCCAATACCTTGTATGCAGGATGAATCTAAAATGGTTATACAAAAAAATGTCCTATATTTTTATTGTATTGAAAGAAAGTTGTGTTGGAGTCATCTCTAATCTTTAAATTAATAGGTATTTATTTGAATTGGTTATTAAAAATAAGTTAGATTAAATATCTTTTTCAATACAACCATTGATCCCAGAATGTAGGCAACAATAAATGGAAATCAAAATTGTTTCTTATTCTTCCTTTGTTGTGTCGATTCTGGGAGTAATAAGGAATGAGTTTTGAAAAAAGTATTCATTTCCTTACTTTGAATGCTTACAAGTAACTACTACTTACTTGTAAATATTCTGAAAGTAGATCTGAAAGTAAAACAACTCTCACAATCCCCGGGAAGGATAAATCAACAACAAAAAAAAAAAAAAAAAAAAAAAAAAACTTTTTATATCCCAGTACAAACAGATTTCGACAAAACGAACGTTTTTGTCTAAATCTGTTCATACTGGGATATGAAAAAGGTTTTTTGTATGTAGATCTAAAAGTAACTAGTAGTTATCATTCATATATCACAAATATCTGCTAACTGAACTTTCTAGTTCAATATATTAGTTATGTAAATATTTTTATAATAATCATTTGTTTTTGTTAAGAAAAAAAACATTATTATTATTTTTAAATCTAAAATTTTTTCCCCTATTTAATAAAAACTAAAATATGCAATTATAAAATTTTTTAAAATAAAAACTTTAGCAACAACTGCATTATCAATTTAGAGAAATAGCAATTTTTTTAAATTTAATTTTGTAAAGTACAACGTTAAAATCTCATTTAAAAATTAAGTTATCACAAAATATTATTTTATTTCAAAACGTTAAATATAAATTAGGCTGAAAATGTTTGAGCATCTTTAAATAAATGTTTCTCAGCAGTCATAGTGTGATTAATGATTAATTAGTAGTTAAAAAAGACTACATATAAAATGCATTTAAAAATAATTTAAATGAGATTAATTAACTGAATGAAAAAAAATTTTAGAAAATATTTCTCTAATTTTTCTTATAAATTTTAAATCCAAAATTTAAAATAATCATACCTTTTTCTAAATCTTTTGATAGACATTTTGCAAAATATACTGTTTGTTCACGAGAAGTATATGCATTAAGATGAGCACCCATATTTTCTACTTCTAACTCAAGATCAACTTGTGATCTTTTAGCTGTACCCTTTAAAAGAGAAATGTCTATATTGTAAATTGACACACTATATATATATATATAATCTTTATTAAATTACCTTAAAAGCCATGTGTTCCAAAAAGTGAGCAACTCCATTATTTTTTTCAGTCTCATAACGACTTCCAGCATCAATCCATAAACCAACTGTGCATGTGGATGTACCAGAATCTTCTGTAGCTATTCGTAATCCATTGTCAAGTTTGGACACTGTTGTTTCTGGTATATTTAACAATGTCTGAGCATAAGTTGCATGTTGATACCTTTTTATCTAGTAAATATTAAATCATAATAAATGAAAAGAAAAAAATTTACATATAATATTTAGTAATATCCTATTTCTTAAAATAAAAATACCATAGCTCAATTAAAAAATAAATAATTCATTTACAAAAATTACTATATATATATATAAAACTACTAAAATATATTATATATAAATGTATATTAAAAAAGAATTGAGTTTTATAATCAATAATTTTTTGGAATTTTGAAGCTTTGACATTTACATAGAACCCATGAACAAAAGTATGGAATATTCTGTTATTGTTGTGGAAAAATTATTTTGATCCTAAAATAATCAAACTCACAAAAATATTATTGAACTTTTAACACAGTACAAATACAATAAAACCTCAAAAGTTGGAAATCTCTCTAAGCTGGACACCCTACTAACTTCAACACTTTTCCCTTACACTGGACAAAAGTATAGGCTTTATAACGTACAAAGGGTGTTCAAAAAGTATCGGACCTTTATTTTTCTGCGTAAACTAATCACACGTGGGAGGCCTCCTTTGATGGAGTCATGTGCAGTCCTGAATTTTTTCCTGCCCACAGGAAGCATCAGTTGCTGGCAGTCAGCCTATGAGTGAGGACATATAGTTAGCGCTCGTCGGATTCCAGTAAGTTGGAAAATAACTGAGCAGTGATATTGCATCAAATTTTGCCAAAAGCTTGGCGATACTCAAGCGGAAACCATTCGCAAGATTCAACAGGCTTTCAGGGACGATGTCATGAGCAACACACAGATAAAAGAATAGTACTACTGCTTCAAAGATGGCTGCACATCAGTAGACAGCAAACTGCATTCAGGCAGACCCTCAATAAGTCGAAATGAGACTGTCATTGAGCAAGTGCAGACTTTGGTCATGTTGGACTGTTGTATCACAGAGAACTTGCGAATGAAACAGGAGTAAGCATTGGATCAGTACATTCAATTTTGACCAAGGATTTGGGTATGAAGAGAGAGTGTGTCTGCAAAATTCATACAGAAACTGCTAACAGTGGAGCAGAAGCAAAGGCATCTGGAAATCGCACAGGACATGCTGGACAATGCAAGCAGTAATCCCAATTTCCTGAACACTGTAATCACAGGCAATGAGTCGTGGGTTTATGGGTACAACCCAGAAACCAAGATGCAGTTATCATAGTGGAAACATTCGACATCCCTGAGGCCAAAAAAAGTGCAGCAGGTCTGCAGCAATGTCAAGGTCATGTTGACAGTTTTTTCGACTCCTGTGGGATGGTGCATCATGAGTATGCACCACAAGGCCAAACCATCACAAAGGAGTACTACCAGGAGGTCCTTCATTGTCTTTGTGATGCTGTGCAATGCAAACGACCAGATCTGTGGTCAACCAAAACTTGGCAGCTCCATCATGATAATGCACCCACCCATTCTGCGCATCTGATTCAGACTTTCGTTGCCAAACACAACATTCCTGTAATTCGTCATGCTCTGTACCCTCCCGACATGGCTCTGTGTGACTTTTGGCTATTTCCCAAGCTGAAAATGCCGCTAAAAGGAACCCGATTTGAGTCAAGAGAAAACATCGTGCGGAATGCAACGGACCGGCTGATGGCCATTCCAAAAGAAGCATTCCAGCAGTGTTTCCAGCAATGGCAAAAGTACTGAAAGAAGTGTATACATTACCAAGGAAACTACTTTGAAAGGGATTAGGGTTTTGTACCTCAAAATCAATAAATGTATTTTTGCTGACCAAAGGTTTGATACTTTTTGAACACACCTCGTATTCCTACTTTCCTAACCTGGACACCTCACTATTCCATACCTTGGACATCTCTTACCATCTCTATCATATCTTTGCACCTCTCTATCTTAAACACTTCTTGACGGTGCCTCCAAATTGGTAATAAATGATACCTAGTGACAGATTAAAGCTTGCTTACTTAAGCAATAGATGGCACTACAGTGATTGTTATTGTAAAAGAGGAAAAGAGAATTTATCAAATATCTTTATGTAAACAAAGTAATAGTTAAATAAAAGTATGAAATATTTTGATAATTATTACATTAAAAAAACCATCGGATTTTAAAGGATTTGGAAGAAAAGGGGTTTCAAGAATACTGTGAAATCGGGGGTGCCTAAAAAGACGCCACCCCTTCGATTGTCACCAATGTGTGAGATCTCGGGGAGGTAAGAGGGAGTCGTACCTCTTTTTCCCGTGACTCACTTGTCAAGGATGGCTGTTACGTCGACGGCGCGTTACGCGTTACGCGAGTGGAGGAGGAGGAAGGATGGGGTCGACGATAAGGCGAAGCCGACAGTCAAGAAAGACACCATTTTATAACAAAAACAAAATTTAATGAAAGCTAAACGAACTAAAGTACACTTCTACCCTCGTATACAAAAGGGGCCGGAGAGAGAGAGTTTACAATTATTTTTCATACCTCTTAACAAGTCCGTAATAGACGGAATCAGAAGTGACGATAAAGTTTGGCTGATGGAGAATCCGGTAATGGGCCGATGGCACGTAGAGCTTGTTTTTCCGTAGGCAGGGCAGTGGCACTTAAAGAACTTAGAAACTTTTTGAGAGTCCGGCGGATGGCGTAGTGCACGTCGTAAAAGCGAGACGAAGGAGCCCCTCAGGGGGGGAAGGAAGCGTCTTTTATAAGTTTTTGATGGGAAAACTTGTCACGTGATCGAAAACGAATCACTATTAGGGCCATAGGTGTTCCCGGGATATTAAATAAACGACTAGTTCGGACGCTAACTATAAACCATCGTGCAAGATGATCTACCTGCTCCGAAGGAATAACGGTTTGTTGATAGTTAGGGGACAATCGTTGCCATTCGAGGGTCAACAATTTCCCGGGTATGGAATGTTGTTGATTAAGTCGTTTATAACTGGAGTGAACAAATTCAGAAATTTCTAGGTTTTTAACTTCCAGATTTCACAATACGATCATGGCACCAGTGTAGCTGTTCATACACAGAAAGCTGCATCACAGAAGATTTGCAGGCTATTAGAGTACAAGATCACTTAACCTTTAAAGTCTGGAAATTCAATATATCAGTTTATCATCTTGAACAAAAATCCTATAATGATGATATATTGAATAGTCATAAACTGATTATCAGCTTGATACTTTAGTTATTTGAACATCTTGCAGATGTATGCACTCTGGGAATAGCATCTAGAAGCTATTCCAGTGTTTCAGGAATGAATCAAAAAGTATTCTCAAAAATGATTTCAAAAACATTGGAAATGATGATACTGATGTAGAACCAGTAGTAGTGAAACAGAAAGCAATAAACCATCAGTTTGCCCTCATACATATTACAGAACTTGAACATTATGCATTTGTGCTAGGGTCTTGGCTAGAGCATTTGGTACCGAGGTAAACTTAAATATGGCACCTTTTGAATAAGCCTGTCATTAGTCTGTTACAAATTTAAATATATGTATATACTTTTATATGTACCAGTAGTCACGGGTGAAGATTGTTTTAAAAATTGTAGGGAAAAAAAAAAACACTTTTTATTAATATAATTTTTCAAACTCATATGTGACCTTCACTAAAACCATTTAATTCACAGATCAAAAATGTTAGTTTTTCCAGAGAAGTTAACCTACTACTAAACTCCATCTCAACACCGGAAAATAATAATAACTACCTCAGCAACAGGTTAACTGTTGCAGAATTGGATAAAATTACTGTGACAGTGTATTTACAACCTTACCTGAATATATGCAGCAATACAATTGGTATACTGCTATCCTGTGACACATTTGTCCACAGATGTTGCAACTGCCACCAGAGCTGTGTTCAGTAACACAGAACACCTAAGTTAGAATTCTGAGTGGCTTAGTGGGCAGAGCTAAGAACATTCTGAGCATCATTGAATGATTAATCTTAGTTAGACAACTGGGCAAAATGGTAGACAAAGTTAAAATTACGATTGCAACAATTGTCGCAAACGAACTGGTCAAAAAGAATGAAGTAACCAATACAATTATTCAAATGGAAGCTGCATCAGATCGTGATAAAATTACTGAAGCAATTATTAATTGTAATCAACAAAATGGACCATTATCTTCCATTAAAACATATTTGGAATCTTATACAGACGTATGATAATTTTACATTTTGAAGTCATTTTAGAATGAGTAGAATAAGAGAATAACTTTGTGACTGTTATAATAAAATATGTTTAGTCCAATACGAGCAGCCATCTTGCAAATCGTGCGACAAGACAAAGACAATGGCATCACTAGTAGAAGTTAGCATAGATAAAAGAAGCTGACCAAACTAGCTGGAATTCTAGAAGTGAGAGGAGTCAAGCAGTAGTTAGAAATGAGTTCAACATCACAGCATAACTAGACTCAGCAAGAATTCTGCATTACTGAACATGGCCCAGATCTCTCACATTCATACATGGCCAAAACTGGTGTTCCATATGGTCCAACAAATGCTCAATAAGTGAGAAATTTAAAAACTGGACAAGACAAAGAAGTGTGGCAACAAGACAAAGATCTTGAACACTTGTTTGGATGTACGCTGCTAGGGTTTCCCGGAAACCCTAGCAGCGTACATCCAAACAAGTGTTCAAGATATTGCTGGAAAATGGCTTCTTGCAACACCATCAATAAAAAGTCAATATCCTTTTGCATCACTACTAGAGGTAACCAACCGTCATACAAGACGATTCCCAGACTAGCACACCAACAATGAAAACAGTGTACCACTCGACAATAAAAGTTGGAAAAGTACACCGTACAATAAAAACATTCACTAGTGGACCTACACACTAACACACTGGTCATCCATTCCCAAACAGAATCAGGATTCATTGCTAAAAGCAGTACACTACCAGTCCAATCATGTGTCATAGCACCGCTTAGTGTTACCACCCATCCGATTTTCACCTGGACAGTGAGTCAATTCCTGGACTGTCCGGGTGAACTATTAATTTTGTCCGGGAATTTCGTAAACATTGTGAAAATACAACGAAACAAAGTTCTTTTAAATATTGTTATAAATTTACACCATTTGAACAACAAAAGACCTCACACTCACTGAAACTCACTTGCCATTCCGCCATGTTACCCTGTTTATGCTGACGTGTGACACGCAACCTGCCTCTCAACCTTTTTTTTTTTTTGCACGTTACTCCTACGCAAGTCCCTAGTCCCTAACTGTAACTGATTTAGAACCAGCATGCACGTTATTCTTTGCATTGTAAAATGACATTGTGAATGCGTCAGGAACTTCTGTTCGAACAAACCTGACCTGCCGTCCGGGTCAGCGATTTTGTAAAGATGGCAACACTAGCACCGCTTCAAATGAAGCCAAGGATGATGGGATGGGATGATGGCAGGACACATAGTACAGTGTGTGATAAGGATTTCTCAGTTACACAGAAGCTTTTCACATGAAGTTGAATATGATATTTTGAAAAGTTGGATAGAAAATTAACCAAAAATTAAGCTAATATGAATTCATCAATATAATTTTTAAACGTTCCAATGAAATATTAGTACCCTTTTATTACATTTATTACACGTAAAATGAATTATTTATTTATAAAAATCTCAAAATATTAAATTCTTCAGGTTATGAAGATATTTTAGGGTAAAAGTTATATAAGTTTATAAACAAACTTTAATTTATAATAAAAACTGATTAAATGATAATATTTACTTATAAAGTTTAATTTCATAAAATGTTTTCCGTACACATTTAAATTTAACTTACAATTTGCGACTGACCGGCGAATTTTCTTACAACAGCAGTAAACTTGAGTAACCTAGACGCCATCTTGCAAAAGATACACGAAATCGTTTGGTTTATTACGCATGCGTCCCTGATGTTCTGCTTCGTTTCTCGGTCGCCATTTATCGTCGCTTCTAAAAAGGTATTCTTTAAACTGAATAAAAAACCAACCAAATAAATAAAAATATTACGAAAAATAAAATTTTAAACATTTCCCTTTCTCTAACCGTTAACAATCATAAATTGTGCCATTTTTTTTAACATGTTTGCATATTTGAATATCATAACAAAAACACAGGCTAATTCATAATTACATAATTATATCATTATAAGACGTTTAATGTGATATGGTTTTGTTTACCTCGTGTCCTTTAAACACGTGTTTTGCTTGTCCTATGTCCTTTACGAATGTTATGATTTAATATTTTTACTGAATATTAAATTTTCAGAATTATTGTATTAAAAATTAAGCAATAAAATAATATTTTTTATAAGAAACTAAAACTTTAATATGTTGTAAATTCATTTCTGTAAACTCCCAGTTTGCAGGAACAGGGTTCGAGTTTTATAGATGGAAACAATTCTTTGTAGTCACGTACCATAAAATGTGTCGCTTTGAATCTGTAGCTATGGTGCCAATGCTGCCACACATATTTGCATTGGCAAAAGCCCATAAGATTGGCCAACAGTTACATACTGTAGTGGATAAGACTACTTCTCCCACTATTAAAATGAAGAGACTACTTAACTTGTATGTTGATTGCAATCTAGAAGAACGTACGTACGTTTTTGCTAATCTGGAACGAGTACTTTAAAACCTACGGGATCTTAATGATTCGACGGTGGCGTATTTCACGGTATGTGACTATGAAGCATTGTTCCTGTCTGTAAACTCCGGTGCTGGCTTTAGGTATGGTGTGATCAAACGGTGCAGTCAGGCTACTGAGAGTAAATGGACACGAAATTTACACTAGTATATTGATTAGTGGGCCTGGGACTTACCAAAACTTCTCGCATGGGATGCAGATAAAGGCTAGAGCTGGTACTGCTTCTATTGACTATCATTTTGTTACATTTTATGTTATTTTTGTTTAATTATTTTTGATAAAAGATACAATGCACAAAACCAAAACCAGCACTGTGAAAACAAAAAATTTACAAATATGTATATTATCTAAACAATAAACAAATAAATAATCAATATTTTCACATTAATTATTATGACATAGATATCCTATGCAATTTAAATTAACATTAACGTGCATTTGTGTTGGCGGAATCTAGTTCAAAAATTGTGTACTATGCTCTGGACAGTGTGTCTGTTTCCTATAATGAAAAAAGCATTTAATTTTTGTTAGCTGTTTGGTTCTATACCGTTTACCTAACTATAGATGAAAATGTTTGTAAATTTTTTGTTTTTACAGTGCTGGTTTTGGTTTTGTGCATTGTGTGTTTACACAATCCCAGTTTTGAGAGAGATACTTGATAAAAGATTTATCAACAAACAATATTCACATAGTATTAGTTTTTGCCATTCCTATTATTATTATATATAGATTTTTGAAAATAGTAACTACCGTGCAAATTTATTTATAGGTTGTCTCCTGAATATTTTTATCTAATAATTGAGAAGTTTGCTTTGAATAAATCAATATTTGAAACCATCTAAAATGTTTAATGTTTACTAGCAAATTATTTTATCTAAGGTTGTCCATAAATGACATCCTCACTGGAGGGAAGGGGGTTAGACGAGTCAGACGATTGGAAGGGGTTGAGCTTCGGTGGATGTTCATTTATTTCATTAAATTTTAAACAGTTTATGCACTTTATTATATCTTTTGTTTTTACTTAAGGTATCTATCATTCATAAAGTGATAAAAGTTTTAATAGGGGTTGAGTTGTGTTGGACATTCAGAGGGGAGGGGTTATGGAAACTTGGACAAACTGGAATAAAAGTGGGAGGGTGAGTAAAAATTTCAAGAAAAATGCAGATGTAGTTTATGGACAGCCCTTAATGAAAGCAACTTTCATTTATGGTAGGCCTATATTAAATCATTACTCATTTGAGAACTCTGAAATTACGACTTTGTTTCTTTAAAAATTCACAGTTCTTGAGTTAAAGTTCAAGAAAAAGAATTTTTGGATTAAATATTCACAATATGTGATATTTTATTATATTTTGATTATTAGTTATAAACCAAAGATCTGAATGTTATAAGATGTAGATTATGTAATTATAGGTTTTATTCATCATAAAAAATACATAATTATAAATATTTTTTAATGTTATACCTGCTGATAAAAAAAAAAAGTATTTTGAATAGTTAATCTCAAATATTACATGGACTACAAATCTTAAGAGGATTCCTTGAAGATATTAAAGTTGTTGCTGTATATATTCCCTTAGTGGGCAGGCGATGCTAGAGAAGAGGCATGATATTAAAGTATAATATAAAGTTTAAAGACATTCAAAAACTATTAGGATCTCTAATTGCAAAATTTTTATGTATCATAAAAATACTGTGAAGTATTTAGTTTAAAAAATATGAATATGAATGTTTGTTTTAAAAAATAATGTATATTAACAAAGTTCAAATAACATATTAACATTCATATAATACTAATAATATATGGGAACATCCAGAAACCATGTATTCCAATATTTTTTAAATTTTGACCTCCAAGTGATCCTTATTCCTAAAACCTGTAGTCTAAGGAAGCTGAACCTCCTAATGATTTAAACATCAAGTGGGAGAAGAGAAAAATATTTTTTTTAACTCCATCTGAACAAACAAAAACACACAAAACAAAGACACAGTAGATCAGTCACAGAAAACAATTGTAACAGTTCTAAGTTCAGTCGCTAATGTTTTTGTCTAAATGGTTTTTTCTGCTTTAAATGTTTCAATTTTTTTAAGTTTTAGCATTTACATTATACAATTATAATTATTCACATAAATACTATAAAATATGGATTTTTAATGCTATTTTATAACTATATTATATTTCATCTCTCATTAATTCTTTATAATAATGAGTTAAATCAAATACAGTAATCCCTCCATTTACATAAATTTACTTTAATACTGTGGTTTAAAATGTTTTAAATTTTAAATAATTAACATCATGGAAATAAATGATAATTACATCAAAAAGTTTAGTTTTTGTTATCAGTAACCTTTTATATAGAGGTATATTTAAAAATGCTTTAGTTAAAACTTTTCTATTCCAATAAAATGCTGTATTTGAGAATATAAAACAGATTCCTATTTTAAACAACTCTCCAAGGTTCCATTTATGTGGTTTTTATTTACATTCTGTTTTTGTGGAACTAATTACTTGCATTAATGGAAGGATTATTATAATTACAATTGTGTAATTATATCGAATAACATTGCTGTTATATCACCAGTTCTTGATCAGTATTGCTGATTTATTGTCTCTTGCTCAACATTGCTTCTACTAATGTATGGAAAGGCAATGTGTGGACTCCAGAGGAAATCCCAACCTGTCATGAGCCTTAGGATTAAAGAAGTTTCTGCTAATAGTCTCCACATGAATGGCATCATGTCTATAACACAATTTCAACAGATATTAATCTATATTGCAATTTAGAATAATTTTTTTTAAGAAGAAGCTATGCTTTATGTAGCCTAAATTCCCTCCTCTGTTATACTGGCCTTGATAGCCATTGACTTATTCCCTATTTTCTTCAACTGGAGTATGTGGTTTGTGGACATCCCTATTACAAAATATAATAAAAATATTATATATTATATAATATTTTAATGACAATTTATTATTAAAATTTATCATATACAAAATAAAGAAATTTTATTTTTAAGAATTATTTTGATAATGTAAGAACTGATTAAATAATTTTATATGGTATTTATCAATACAATAACTCTTTACATTAGTGTAAAAAAGTTGTTATTCTTGACATTGGTTATATCTAAAGGTTCTTAGTTAAACCTAGGATTTTTGTGTTTTAACTCTTACTGGTGCAAAAGAATATTTTTTATGCCTTCTATAAAGTATGTCTACTAAGTTTGGAGACTGAATTTATAAAAAATTTTTTGGTAGAAATGATTCAATTTAGTATTTGTTTTCAAAATACACTTCTCTGTGATCTATGCCAATTTTTGTACACTCCAGTAATTTATGAAAGGGTCTTTTGGAAATACTGTTTAGTTTCCTTCTCTTGGCTTCTTGGATTTTCTAAATTGACTGAAATTGTCACCCTTTTTTGCTTTAAAAAAGGGACAATTTTAGTCAATTGGGGCCAGGTCTGGTGAATCTAACTGATCACTTCCTGTTCCCAAATTAAAATTTCCTTTGAAAGGGAGACAATTGTGTAAATCCATGAAGCTGTAATGAGGAGACTACACAGTATTCGAAAAAAAACCTTTCAGGAGTGTGTACATCAATTACTAAAGCATAAAGAAATTTGTATAGATTATGGAGGAGTCTATTTTGAAAACTGATATTAAATTGAATCATTTCTGTCAAAAACTTGTATGAATTTAGTTCTGAACTTAGTAGTTGCATCTTGTATTTTTAATGAATTTAGCTTTCCTGAAATTTCTCTTACTTGATAACCTTGACATGATTAAGCTCTGAAAACACTCCATCTCTGTTGCTAATGCCTAAATGTATGTAAATTATGTAAATTGTTTTTACTCCTCAGGCTACAAAGGGAACTTGTATAATGTATAGCAAAACTAGTCTAACAACTTTTCAATCGGCCGATTTCATTTTTAATTAATGGAATCGGCTGATTTCATGTTTAAAGAGTTAACCTGCCACCAATTTTATCAAGCAAGAACCAAATCTACTGGTAAAAAGGTTAAGGTGTTTTATTGTAAACTTGTTGGAGTGAGATTTTTGGTGTTTAATTGGAAGTATTGATAGGTGTTTATTTTTAGCATTTTATGATATATTTAATTATAATTAATTAATTTTATTTTTAGATATTTTGCAAACATTTTATAAATTGCATAAAATTTTATAAAATAATTTGGCATTCTTCTGTTTTGTTATCCATGAATGCCATGATGTGGTTGCAACGACTGTAATTACTGAAAATGGAATTGTGCGTTACCATTCACATCATGCATGATGGTTGAAACAGTGTTGCATTGCACATGGATAACAAAACAGAAGAGCAGAATGGAGAACAAAACAAAAATAATTTATAAGTGTTTTAGCAAATAAAGTAAAAAATTTTTAATTATGATAAAAGCTATATTTTAAATTAATAGTATTATGTTAAAATTTAATTTATATTTATATTATTTTATATTTAATTTATATTTTTTATTTAATATGTCTAGTTTTATACAGTAAATCTCAAAATATATTTTTATTGCATTAAGTAAACTTTCTCAGTAAGATTCTTCAGAATAAATCAGGGATACAGATGCAATATTTCTATTCTCTAAGTGATAGTATTGTATATGAAAAAATCATTTTATACATTTTTCTTAATTAATTAAATATAATTAATCAAACAAAATATTTTTAATGCAAAGTGTATTCATTATTTTTATATTTTTATTTGAAGGTAGATTTAAAAGCTGCAAAAAAATTGATTTTTTTCTATACCATTACAAAAGTATCTACAAAAGTTCTTTAAAATTAAAATATACTAATCATGGCAAATCTGATTAAATCTAGTTCTTCATAAATCTTGTTAGAAAAGTACAAGTTAAACCTTACTAGTTCAGCAGCTTCAATGGTTTTGGATGGTGATTTGAATCTGGGGATCATTCGTTTGTACAACCACTGCTTGGTTATGCAGTGTTACCAATATTAAAAAAATCTAGCAATGAGTTGCATAATTTTCCTGGTTGTTATGAGATTTTATTTAAAAAAATAACTTTTTATATTATTAATTATTCTAAAATGTCAAAGTGCTTAATTATGAGGGTAAAAATGAATTTTATTAAAAAAAAAAAACTGTAAACGCTAACAAGTAAAATCTTCATTAAGTCCAACCCTACTTGAGATATAACATGTGATCACCTTCCATCTCTCCTCCCCTAAACCTTTTACCATCAAAATTTAATAGCATCAATGCCTCTTGTACAAAAGCTACTGTACCAAGTTTTGTGTTTTAATCTTTATCCCATTTTGAGATATTAAATGAAATAGATGCTCACACACACACACGGAACTTTTTTGGGTTCAGGAAATCTCAGTGTAGATTTGCAAAAGCTCACAGCATCAAATTTGACAGGATTCCAATACTTTCCCTTGTTATGTATACATAACAGCCAGGAAAGTAAAACTGAAATTGCCCAGTTCTGAATACTGAATATCAAAATATCTGAAATTATTCTCAGCTATGTAATGTAAGTGCTTAGAAAAGTTGATTCTGACCTCAAAACAAAAAAGAAAATAACATCTGCAATTCTCTATATCGTTATTGTAGAGGGTTGTCTGTTAATTATAGTTTTTGAGCCATTCTGACCTTTCCCTCCTGTAGTGTACAATGTTATACTTTTGGCAAGTAATTAATGTAGAATAGTTCTTGGACCCCTCCTGACATTGAAGAAATCACTTAAAAAGTTCTTCAAACATTTTCTTACTGATAGTTTATTCACATGACTAATAACTACACTTATAAGAACAAATTTGTAGGCCACTAATACCACTAAAAAAGTTCATGTAGACAATGCATCAACTTTCGTTCTCCAAATCATGTACAACACAATGATGTACTTTTTACTTTTTATACCACTCCCCTTAAATTGTACATATAACTGAATTGTCCCTAGGTTACAATCTTTTTTGTATTTTTATTTTTTTAGCATTTTGACCATATGAAAAATAGTGAAAAAAAATTTTTTTAATTTTTTGTTATTTTTAAATATTTATACTGAAACAGTTAACAAATATTTTCCTTTCATGGATTTACAGAACTATAAAAGTCAAGCTAAATGTGTTAATATTTATTAATAATCAAAAGGAGGACGGTTGGTCACCTTACTAATCACCAGGAACAAAACAGTTTTTTGCAGAGACAACCTTTTATCAGAAGCTCTGCTTCTGAAATATTATGTAAAACATGACAGAACTGAAGAAGACTTAGTTTAATGGTTATCAAGCCTTATATATTGGCTTATAATCTTAAATTTAGCATACCTTTTGGGAATGTTTTCAATTGGACACAGAGACTTTTTTTTTACCTATTCTACTTTATTAAATATGCATTTTGGACAGTTCTGTAACTCTTCAGTTTAAAGTAGGTGCTTATCTGGTTACAAGTTTTTTTACAAATTCACTGAAGACTATATATTAAATATTCATTTTTTTTCTTTTTATTACAATCATTTTTATTGATTTTCTCTGAGACCATTTCTAAAGATATATTGGATCTTTGGTTGTTTTACTTTTCTGAAAGGAAACTTTTAATTTTAAAAAACTTTTTTTTTTAAATCAGAAATATTTCAAAACTTTTTATATTTGCTTTAAAATGATCTGAGGGAGAGTGTCTCGACTGTTGAAGGTATTGGCGTGATAATCTCAAGAGAAGAGTTGATACAACACTGTGTGATAATGATTCGCTCTTGGGAGAAAATGTTACCTCAATTGAAGTGGAAGTATAAAAAATGTCTTTCGCTGCTAGTAATATTATACCTATTGCTTATTTCTGGTATAGAACCTAACCCAGGACCTTTGTCTAGATCTCCTCAACGTGGCGGCCACACAGATATGCAAAAGAAGGGGCGTGGGAGGCCGCGCAGTGTCATTCCTAAAGCTATAGAAAAAATAAGTATATCTGGAATTGATTCCAGTCAAGAAATTCTGCCTGAAGAACAGGAGTATGATAGAGAGGAATTAAACGATGGGAGAACTCCAAAAATACAAGACTACTTTCATATCACACGAGGAGCAGACATTCCAACAGCAGAAGAACAAAAATATTCGCTGAAATCCATATATGATTTGATTCAAGAAAAATTCAATCAATTAAACACCGAATTACAAAATATCAAATCAGAAGTTAATAATCTGAAAGAAGAAAACAGAGTTTACCAATTGGAATCCAAAAGAGTTGCACAAAAATTGGAAGAAATGGATTCAATAACTAAGGATAATTCCCACACAAAAGGTGAGCTAGAATTTGAAATAGATCAATTATTAAATGAAAAAACGAACAAAAATATAGTAATTATTAATTTTCCGTTTGAAACTTCGGAATATCTAAAAGAAATCGAACTATTTATAACAAGAGAACTAGGGATAACAAATAGTCCAATAGATAGTATAATTAAACTAACTAATAATGAATACAAGCCTATGGTGAAAATAGTTCTATTCTCAACATATGATAGAAATTTAATACTTAAAGAATTCTGGTCTAAGAGAGCAAAAATCAATTTAGACGAACATAAAAAAATTATATTCAAAACAGATCTCTGTAGAAGATCGAGATTGAGGAGAAAAAATTTGATACCAATATTCCAACAAGAAAAAGCCAAAGGCATTAAAATAATAATGAGGGATGATTATTATATAAAGGAAGAGAATATCTATACATACGATCTCCACTTACAAAAAGCGATACATGTAAGGGGTTTTTTAGGTCTAAATTAAAGGGTCAATTAAATAAATATGTCAAAAAATCCTTCATTTCTACGAATAATCAAAGAACAGAAGATTCTATAAACCTAGAAATACTAGAAAATAATAACCAACAAGGATATAGAATAGAGCTGACAAACTTAGTAGTTGAACTACCATTAGAAGAAGGTGAATATATAAAAAGACATAATTCCAAAATTCGTTTTGGATTCTGGAATATACAAGGTATCCAAAGAAAGCTATACACAGATACATTTCATAGATATTTGAATTCCAATACAGTTATTGGTTTGTCTGAAACTTGGTTGATCCAGCTAAAAATAGAAGATATAACATATTTAGAACAAACCTTCTTAGTATTGGAAAGTAAAGGTCAAAGAAGTAGCAAATTCGGTCGACCCTTTGGAGGACTCTTATTGTTAATTAATAAAAATCTAGGTAAATTGAGATTTTGGATTACTGATAACAATTACATCCTAGCTGAATTAGAACTCTGTCAACATTTAAGTTCACGCTGGAGAGAAACACGTATAGGAATTATACTCATATACCTCCCACCAAACTCCGATAAAAAGAGAATCTTAGTAGAAATTCAAAATAAGATAATACAGAGAACTAATATTACAGATTTGTGGATAATTGGGGGCAATGCTAATAGTCAAATAGGTGAAGCAATGGATACAAAAAACAAAAATAACAATGGAATTATTGATAATATCAGAATGTCTAAAGATAAAGTAAGTAACTTAGGAGGAAAATCATTACTAGAATTTGTACAAGATAATCTATATATATATAAAACGAATGTATGTCTGTGTGTGTGTGTGTGTGTGTGTGTGTGTGTGTGTGTGTGTGTGTGTGTGTGTGTTGTGTTTGTCCTTCATGCATTACCACACCATTTATCCGATTGCCATGAAACTTTGGGAAGTTGTTTAATACATTCCCGCGAAGGTTTGTGGCATATGTGAAGATCACCATTTCCCCCCTTTCAAAAATATATTTATATATGGATTAAGGCTTTTATGTCCAACAGATGGCGCTAACTTCAGACGACCTAAGTTTGCTTTTCTGTGAGGCATTATGCTTTTCTGTGAGAATGGACCTAAGCAGATCATTTTCTACCTATCTATATAAATAAAATACAACGTTTGTTTGTTCCTACAGATTCCTTTGAAATTTTGACACAACGTTGCATTCGAATATGCACGTGTTTTTATATAATATACATGTCGAAATTCTCCCTACGGGGGGAGATGGACGGGATTAAGGCTTACTGTGAAGAACTCGGCTTCTATTTATACTATTTTACATGCGGTTTTTTGCGTTTTTAATTGCGTTTTAATAGGTGACGTCAACAGAATATAAACTAAAAAGGGATTTTTTGAAATTCCCCCATGGGGGAAGTGTTACACATTTATAATAGATACATTTTGAGCCACAACAACGCGTGGCCGGGTCAGCTAGTAATATATATATTTTGAATGGACGACTCCCAAGCGACTGTCCTGCGGAATATACCTACCTGTCTAATTTAGGCAAATCTGTGATTGACTATATAATTTGTTCGGAAACTGCCCTAAATAAGATTAAGGAATTTAGAGTCTTGAATATTGATATGTCAGACCACTTCCCTGCACAACTAGAATTTATTGGGGCTCCATATGAAAACAGGGAAGAACAAATTCAAAAAAATAATCGAACCTATAGAAGAGAGACGAGAAGAAGTTTTAATCTGAAAAAATTCAAAAATGAATTCAACAATCAATTGCTGATGATACAATATAAAGAAAATAATATAACGGCTGTGCAGAAATATGATAAATTAGTAAATATAATAGACCAATTTCGATACAAAACCTCTTGGAACATTAATAGAACACATCTCAAACAAATTTGGTTTGATAAGAGTTGTTACTTACATAAGATTAAAAAACAACGTAGCTTACAATATTTTAGAAAAATGAACTTGGAGTCAACGTTGAAAGAATATATAAGGAACAAAAAAATATATCAAAACCTAATTAAAGCCAAAAAGAAGAAATATTATTCTGAGATGAGTGATCAATTATTAAAAGCTAAAGATACGAAAAAATTTTGGAATATCATTAAACAAGTCAGAAATAAAACACAAACTCCAGAGCCTAAATGCTATGTAACGTATGATAATTGGCAACAATACTTTGAGGAATTTTCCATTTCCTACAAAGATAAATGCAATGTGCAGAGATTACCACACTTAACTGTTATGATTGAACCACTAACAGAAATATTTAATGAAGAAAATTTACACAGGTTTATCAATAAAATAGAAGAGAGAACGGCTCCAGGTGCCGATTCCATCACCAATGCGATAATCAAAAACTTTTCGATCGAAGGAATTCATCTATTGGCTAATCTATACAATAACTTCTATAATACGGGTACAATACCTAGAGATTGGAACAAAATCATCTTCCAAATGATATTTAAAAAAGGTGAAAGAAGCTGTCCAGCCAACTATCGACCTATCGCTCTTTTGTCTGGGTTTCGCAAACTGTTTACAGCAGTACTAACAGAAAAGTTTAACGAGTGGACAGAGAATAATAAACTACTCAATTATACACAGTTTGCCTTCACAAAAAACGGAGGCACCCAAATTGCATTATTTTCATTGACGACACTAATTCAATTACAATTATATAAAAAAAGACAAAAAGTCTTTGCCTTGTTTTTGGACATTGAAAAAGCATATGACTCAGTGGTTATTGCAGTATTACTAGAGAAGTTAAGCAAAAATGGAGCAGATACACGTATGATTAGAATAATCGATCAATTGTTCGGACACTATGAAGTAATCATTAAACAATTTGACAAGAAATGGCCAGAATTACAAGTGAATAGAGGTCTTCTTCAAGGTGACCCTTGGTCTCCACATCTTTTTAACTATTTCCTAGCAGACATAAATGAATGTTTTGAGAAAGAAGATGATGGATTTTGTATAGACGGCCAAGTAATCCACTCTATAGCATATGCGGATGATATTGTACTAGTCGCACCCACAGCAGCAGGTCTTCGAAGAAAAATTGGAAATATACAAAAATATTTTGATACATTAAAATTAAGCATCAATCCAAGAAAATCCTCTGTCATGATATTTCGTAATGGATCCAAACTTGCCTAAAAAGCACATCATTCTTGATGAACAAAGTACAATTAGAGATAGTACAAGAGATAAAATTTTTGGGAATTATACTGACCCCCACAATAACTTTTGAAAAGCAATATAAAAAAGTCGTTCACAAACCAAATTGTCTGATTAATAACATGGTGAAACTTTGTACACATATTAAGCTTAAAAATATATTTAGTCATTTTAGACTGTTTACCTCTATAATTTTTAATGCGATATCCTACGCCTCACCAATTTGGAGTCTAACAAATTATAAGAAACTTGAATCCATTCAAAATAAATTTATTCGAAAAATTTTTACATTGGAATACAATATTGCTGGTTACGCTCTTAGAATTGAACTCAACAGATTTAGATTAGCTCCTTTCTTTGTCAAAAGATTTGTTAATTTTCTATATAAGATCAGAGACAATGACAACCTTCTAACAAAACTATTATATTTGCTGTATAAAAAAATGTGTCAAAAACCCCAAAAAAACACCTGGATTAGTCAAATGAAGAATATAATCAATGAATACGGAGTTTCTATAACTCCATTACCAGAAAATTCAGAAATTAGCAACTTTATAAGGAAACAACTAATACATAATGCATTAGAAATCTCATTAGCTCAAGATATCGAAGAAATACATAAGAGAAGAGAGCCTAAATGGTATAAAATATTGCTAAATTACCCCTTCAATAATAACTATATGTTATCTAATATGTCGTTTACATTCAAGAAGTTTTTCATTCAACTGAGATTAAATAGCAATATGGTTATAATTAATAATAGAATCTACGAAATTTCCAAAAGTAGCTGTCCAAGATGTCAAGAATTATTCACTAAGTATCACGTTTTCTGTGGATGTAAAAAAGGCTATGAACTACTGTACCTTCTTTGCATGCATGTTGTCACCTGAGCTACTACAATGTTTATATTTTTGTGATTATTTTTCCTCACTTTTATAGAAAAGTTAAATTAAGTTTAAATTAAGCAGGAGATGTAAATTGATTTTATTTTGCATTTTTATTTAATATTTCTTCAATAAAGTAACTTTTTCTTAAATTCACTTTACAACAGTGTTTGGCAAGGCATATGAGCTACCAAATGAAAAAATGGCATTTTTTTTAATCCTATAAATTATACTAGATATTATTTTAAAAAAGAAATATTTTTGTGGTTTTTCTTATAATTTTCTATTATAATTATTTTTATTTGAAAAAAAGTTTTTTAATACAGTATTTCACTTTCCTTGTTACTTGTTAATTTTATGCTACTAGATTTTATCAATAGGTCAACATTAGAATAACTTAAATATGAAACCTGCAATTTTTTTACTGTCTAAACAAAATCTATTGCTTGCTATTGAAAGTATATAAAATATCTGTTTATCACCTGATCATCCTTTTTTCAATCAGATTTTTAACATTTATTCGAATTAAAGGGTATTTCTTTAATTTCTTTAAATATCATTATTAGAAGTCTAAGACTTTGGCATGCATTAACATCTTTAAAGCTAAGTATACTTACAATATGGCACACGGACTCAAAAAGGTTTGCCATCCCTGTTATAGGCTTATTGTTATTATGAAAGTGTAATAAGTAATATAAAATATAAAATGCTGAAGAATTTATATATGGTATTTGAAAAATTTGTTTAATAAAATAATATTAAAAATTTATGTTTTTGTGATTAATACATTACAGTATGGCTGCATTAATTCAAACTAATTGAGACAGTGGAAGCTCACATTAATGGAAAGTTTGGATTAACAGAGATTATATGATGGAATACAGTACAAAATATGTTTATTATTCTTAGCTTACACAGTAGTTAAAAATATAATGTAAAAATATTTTCATACACAACACTAAAATACTGTTTAGTGTACAGGAACAAAAATTTTTTAAATCACAATACACTAAAATAATTAGAAATTTTTTTGTTTTACTAAGTGCTTAAAGCTTGAAAGATTTTTCTTGTAAACAATGAAGTAACAAAAGTTCTGGGAGGGTGCTACCATTGTTTTCAGTCCATCCATTGCAGTAGTTTTTCTGAACAACTAGCTGTGTCTTTGTGTGAAACAGTTAGAACTATTGTTAAGTCACACAGGTTATCAGAAAAAACAAGCAGCATTGCTTAAAACACATGAATTATGTTTTCTTTACATGTGATCTGAAAGTGTACAGTTAATAAGTCTATTATTTTAGTTAGGGGAATGGTAAAAGCTGTTTGGATTAATGCGACCATACAACTGTATTGTATAAATAAATTTTAACACTTAATTAATGACAATTCAATTTGCTGTAAATATTTTAAATTACTTACAAGTTGTATTTTTTTTTTTTTATAAATAAAGATTGGTTGTAACTTTTAATGTAAAAATGGCATTATTATTTTAACATTAACATTTTTCTTTTCCTTCTTTTCATTTTTTCCATTTCCTGGTTTTAGGTATCCAGAATTTCATCACTAATTAGAAGTTAACTAAAGAATAAAAATATATTAAAAGAAATAAATGAAACAATAAAACAAGGTGGGTTAGTCTGTCTAGAGTGAAAATAAATCATTTATTTAGAAACAAAAATTAATATACTTGTATCAGTTTTCAAATGAGTATTAGTTTAGGTGTTTTAACAGTCTTTTTACAAATTATATTCTGAAATAATACAGTGACCTCTCACTTATACACCTCTTATTTAAGTCTCTAACCATACACTTATACATCTCTCATTTAAGCAACTCTCTCAGTTATGAGACTTTCTCTGGTCCTGACTGAAGCCTATGGGAGATAATGTCTAAAATCTCTCATTTGAATGACTCTCAGTTCTAAACCCCTACAAATGTTTCAGACTAATATATTTTTCTCTTACTTTACCGTCGAGATTCTCGATTAATGGAACAGAATGGGGTCACTTTGCCATAAGTCAAACAGGTACCCAGGAAGATAAGAAAGCAGAGTATTATCGTACTGAACATAATATCACTTTTCAGAATGAGAATGGTTGCTGGCTGTATGTTTAGATAAAACTAGTGGTAATGTCATAAAGTTATATTTTTAACATTTTTCATTCAAGTTGGTCGATTTCTCTTTTGTACAACTCTCTCATATACGACTTTTATCATTAGTTCCTTTAGAGTCGTATAACTAAGATGTCACTGTATGTTATTTATTAAATTTTTCTATGTTAATAATAGCAAAGTTTTACTTTCAGATAAGTTCTATTTTTACTGAAGTACTGAAGTATGAACATGAATTTAAATTATTGAGTTAGTCAAAAAGTTTGTCTGTTTTTTCAGACAAAAATAATACTATGGTATCTATGTTGTATGTATATGTAGTTACTATACTTAAATATAATTACAGGTATCCCTTGTACAACACAGTACTTCTACAACATGATTTTGCTCTAATATGGTTTGAAAATTGGGGATATCCCTCATACAACACAAATATCGGTCAGTGGCGTAGCGAACATAACTGGCGCCCAGGGTGCGACACTTTATTGGCGTCTCCCTCCCTTCTCCAGAAACACATATACAGTCAAACCTGTTTTTATGCAGTATTTTTTTGTGCGGTTTTTTATTTGTGCAATTTTTTTTGTGCGATTTTTTTTATTTGTGTGGTATACTCGGCGACTAGTCTCATGCATTTTGTCATGTCTCACGTTGACTTATTATAGCTAAATAAACTTATTATAGCATAAATGAACTTATTATAGCAATATTATTTCATGAATATGCGAAAAATGAAATAATTTATTTTTTAAGTCAACAAAACACCACCTGGACAAAAATATGTAAAACAGACGATAGACAAGACGATGCAGTCAAGTGCTGACATCTGTTGTCAATAAATTCTACGTTTGTTTTAATTACGTTAATTAAACCTTCAAAGTGCTTTCACATTCCTGGACCATTAAGATAAGATTCATTTTAAAGCGTAAATGTACTGTATTATTTTTTCTATTTAGATATAAAATTTTAGGATTTTTATTTTATGTTTAGACTAGGGTTTCTTATTTCCCGGTCTTTTGCTTGTCCCGGGATTCCGGGATAAAAGTGAACTGTTTCCCGGGATCCCGGGAAATCCCGGGATATAATAAATTATTTTTAAAATATAAAAAATATCTTGAAATCGAATGATATCATTATTTTTCATTTTATAAAGTAATTTAAGTGTTCTACAACCTCCAAAATCGTATTAATAATGATGTGTAAAATATGTATTAAAAATACCTTTGAATTACGTAGAAAATTCACAAATAAAAAAAAATTTGTTAAAGTTTGTTCGAAACTGCTTATAACAAAAATTGCCTACGAATTGAGTTAAAAATTTAAAGAAAAAAACTGAACTTTGATCAAACTTCTAACTTAGAAAATGATATTTTTTATTTAAATAAAACATAATACAAATATTACTGTAAATTTTTATAATGAGATTTTAAGAAACAAAGATGGTCGATACTCCGATCACTCAATCTGGTTCTTAATTTGGTAATAAAAAGTCCTGCTGCCGAGAATGCCCTTTCTGATTCAATCGATGTGGGTGGAATCGTTTTTAACGCATTTAACAGAAGACAGATGTTGTGTGTTTTTTCACCTGTAGCCTCAAAGATTTCTATTTCGTTCTCGAGACGCGTTTCAGTACTGCTTTTGTTGTCCACTTTTCTTGATCTGTCTATCTCAGCTTCTTTGATAGCAGCATCAAGCTTTTCAGCTAAAGTCATTGCAGATGAGCTTGCGACATCTGGTAGTTGATCTGTATCACCGGAAGTAGAATCAGTAGATACTTCAAAAAGACGATCTAACATCTGTTTTGCTGATAAAATTAACATAGTCTTGGTTGGTAAGGCTGGCAAACTTTTTTCACTTGGGAAAGTTGAAACTTTTCCATAATTCTTTCCACTATTGAGATATTGTATGAGGCCAGTCAGTTTTACATTTCTTCTCTCTGCTATGCGTCGAATAAACGACTCTTTTAGTCTTCTTGAAAAAGGTGTGTTTAGTTGATTTAACTCATTTATAATAAAAGAAAAAATACCTTCCGATGAAAGTAAAGTCGATCCTCTGTTGCCAAGCTTTTCTGCTCCAGCTTTTAATGGCTGCAGTGATGCCACGATGTCACGAATTACAGTAACTTCTTGTTTGTCAAGATCAAAATTGTCCGTATCTTTATTACAGTCAATGATTGCTTTCGATATGGATGATCTTATTTTAATAAATCGCTCTAACATGGCTAAAAGGCTATTCCATCGGGTTTTGGAATCCAGAAATAAGTGCAAATTTTTCCCATGTTCCTGTTCAACGTATTTTTGTAAGATGTTATTCTTTAAAGGTGATTTGCGAAAAAATTTTGCTATTTTTCTAACCTTATTAATGATTTGAGAACAGACGATTTCATTACCTAGTGTGTCATGTAATTCAAATGAAATATCTATATCGAAAGGATCTTCAGCCAAACGCTCACACAAAACACTTTCAAAATCAATACTATAACTAAAGTCTTCTTCATCTTTCTCAATATCGTCATTGCGCTCTTCATCTTCAGTTTGAATTTCTTCAGAAAGAGGGACTGCTACTGAAGTGGTTGACTTTTGGTACAAAACATCACATACCGCTAAATGAATTCCGTGTGCATAACATAACTGATGCTCACATTCAATTAACCTTCCAAATTTCACCATTACAGCTGCACCATCAGTAACACAAGCCACCACGTGTTTTTCTAAAGATATGTGAAATTCTTTTAACTTTTCTTTGATTACTTGGACAGCAGTTTCTGCAGGTAGAACATTGGAAATCTTCACCATTCCTAAGTTCCAAAATGTTCCGTCACTTTTGTGTATGTTTATATTTAAATACCGGCGATTGTTTAGTGAAGTATATTCATCCAAGGATAAACTAAACCTTGATCCTCCATTTATTTGGCTATCAATTTCAGAACATAATCGTTGTTTGATTTGTTTGTAATGCGAATGGATGAGATCCATTACATCTGATGGATTTTTTGGTAAAGTGTATCCTCTGTCTGTCAATGATTTTCTGATGAACTCACTTTTTGTAATAGAGTTGATAGAGATGCCATCTAAAGTCGCAAGTTTTGTTACTATTTCTTCACACGTTTCTTTTTTAATAAAAAGCGATGGTAAGGTTTGTTGAGAGGCTAATCGCTTACTGCTAGTTTCTCCAGTTTCCTCGGCTGTACGCTTAGTACTAGTGACAGATAATTTGTCAATATTATGCTTGTTACGCAGATGTCTGATAAGGCCGCTTGTTGAAAAACCTTTACACTTTATCTGTGTTTTACATTCATTACAGGTTGCAAATTCTTGTTTCAAATCCTTAACGAAATATTTCCAAACAAATGATTCTGACATTCTTGATTAAAGGGATTGGTTACGAACAAAATAAATTATAAATTATAACGTAGTATAAATGTAGATAATAGGCGATTACAGGAAAATCCTTGAGTTAACTCGCAGCTCACAAATTCACAAAAGGAAGTGTGACATATGCACAATTTATAAATAATTTTAATTTCAGTTATTCACATCAGATTTGTTAAATTTTACAAGATTGTATTATCTTTCAACTTTAGGGGAGTAAAGCTTTTTTTATTTTCTCCCGCGAAAGTAATAGATTCTACTAGTCCCCCACTTTGAACGACAAGAAAGTGCTAATCGTTTTATTACTTTGTTTTCAAAAACTCCCTTATCTGTCAGTAGTGAGTTAAATGACTAACAAATTGTTTTTGCACTCGGGGGAATGTTTTCTTTTAAATTTAACAACTAGTATTGACAGTAATGAAGTCTATAATTTTGTTTTTAATAATTAAAAAAATATTGATAAAATAGCCAAATAAATGTTCGGGTCACAATTACTAAATGGTATTGCTACGTAATAAACATAGATTTTAATTGTTGCAAAATTGAAAGTATTAAATTTGTAAATAGCGTCCCAACAGAATAAAGTAATGAATAATCTGCCAAGTATTGAATAATGTCACCGTAGTGTGTCTGTAAAAAAGCAAAGTAAACTACAACACGGTTTCATCAGAATCAAAAGTATTAAATTTCTTATCGTGTTATGATCGCGAGACAGCACAGCGATAACACCGAGCGAGAAAATCGCGTTGTCAAAAAAGCTGCAATAACTTATTTGAAATTAATTGGGATTTGGCCGGTCATTGAAACCAGGAGAAAAAGATAGAATGTGTAGTATTATGGTAAAGGTTAAACGTGCCACATTGTTATTTTATTCAATTGCAATTGTGCTCATAATAATCGCGAGAATACAGAGCTCTCACTCTGCCAGATAATTCACTGCAGGTGGTAGTAAGGAATTGTTTTTTGCAAAATTTCTGTAAATATATATATATATACAAATTTTTAAAACCTCTGTTGGAATCACTTCAGAACGTATCAATTGAGGATTACTACAAAGCCCGCAGTTCAACAATTATTTATTTTTGAGACATATAAACAAAAAACTAATAAGCAGGCTTAAATTAATAAATATAAATGCATTCCGGCATTCTGACAGTTTATGAGTTAATTATACTTTTTATTTGTAAAATTTCTTCAATCTTAACACAAAATAAGAAAAAAGTGAACTTTTAAAAAAATTGCGGGATTTCCCGGGATGAGAAAAATTTCCCGGGGTAAAAAAAACAGCCGGGATCCCGGGATCCCGGAATCCCGGGATCCCGTTTCAGAAACCCTAGTTTAGACATAATCCCTGAAAATGAATAAGAGCAAAAACAAAGCGAAGAGGAAGGTAATTTCCTTAGAGACTAAGACTACGATTTTAAAACGAGTTATTTTCTATGTGAGACTTTTTTTATGCGGTCCCTATTGATCGCATAAAAAAAAATATTTTTTTAATTGTGTTGCGAAAACTATTTTTTATAGCCACTCGTGAAGTTTTGTGCGATTTTTTTTTTTTTTTTTTTATGTGGCCCCTATCCACCGCATAAAAACAGGTTTGACTGTAGTTTATCTTGGAGACTATTTGGGCGCCCTTCTGTGAGTGGTGCCCGGGGCATGATACACCCCCTTGCACCCTGTCGCTATGCCACTGCTACCAGTTTCACGCTAACATGGTTTGGGAAATCCTCTGTACAAAATTTCGTAATTTTTAAGTGTAAACTCCATTATTCTATATTTTTTTTATTCAAGCAAGCATGCAAGTTGTCTGAAATTTGCCCACAGATTTTAGAATATCGAAATTTTCAATTTGTTTTGTGTCTTTTGTCGGGTTCATTTTAATGAAAACTGATAGTAGAATTTTTTTCTTCCTTGTCCTAGCTTTTTTATCAACCAGGTATGACGTCATTGTGATGTAAAAGATGACAACTTCTTTGTGCATTCACAACCAAACATGTGGTCATTAGCTTCAAATGACAATTCTTGATTATTTCCAGATGGATTATGATATGCTGACTCTTCACCACTATTTCCACATCCATAATGTGCAGAAATTTGCACTTGCTCCTGAACAGACAAAATGTTGGCCATCTTTTTTGCCATTGTTCATGTAGCCTCTCTTGATCACTGCCCTGACTGCTGATGTGGGAATTATAAAATTTTATTGATTGATATATATGTGCACACAAATTTTATTATGATTGCATGATTTCATTATTATTACAAATATTATAGTAAATTTCTCAATCCCTGGTTACTTTCCATCCATCCTGTAGATTTAGCATTTCATATTGTTTTCCTATAATAGCAACAATTATAAACTTTAATTTTCCAATAAGATCTAGCTGTATGATTTTTCTTGTATTTTTCAAGAAATAAATAAATAGTGATTGGATTTTATTTAACAAGTTGCTGTACATGATGAAATGACTCTTCATGTAGTGAGATTATTCAGAACAATATCCATGTCTTACTGGCAGAAAATCCATATCTAATTTTGGATAAGAAAGATTGTTGTTAAACTTGATAACAAGAATTAAACATAAAATAACAATAAATATAATAAGTTAATATGTATATAAAAAACTATTACAATATTTTGAAACACTAAATTTTAAAATTGAAAAGTCAAGATCCATCAGCCTTATGAATACGCATGCGCGACTTGTGTAATGGATTTGAATGTTTTTTCAAATTTTCGTAATCCGAAATGTTCTATGTTCATCAGGAATTCTGTTTAACACCTGAAGAAGAACTCAGTGTGGTTTGAAAACGTTTGTACTGAACTTTTTTCTTTTTTTCGTCACACACCAGATATAGGTTCTCAGGGTACATCACTAAATTTTCATTTTGAAGAAATGCTTTGCCTTCTGTCCTCATATCTTCAGGAACAAACAGTTTCTATAGGCAGAGTCAACTTTTTTATTGAAGCTTCTCATCCACTTTGGTAAGTAAAAACTTAAAATACAGTTCCTACAATTAATATAAAGTATTAATTGTAGGAACTAATTTACTATAGAAAGTTGTATTAATTGTAATATATTTTTTAAAAATAATTTATTGTGATTGGGCCACCACCTAAGAGCTATATTTTAAAAGTTTTTACATATTGAGATGGACGAAAAGCCTCAATAAAAAGGTTGACTAATAAAAAATAAAAAGATATAAAAGAAAAAGTAAAAAGACATAATCACCTGTAAAGACTGTTTGTTTCTGAAGGTATGAGAAGGACAGAAGGCAAAGTGTTTCTTCAAAATGAAGATTTAGTGCTTCAGAATATTGTAATTATTTTTTTATGTACTGGTACATATAATTATTGTCCTGGCCTGTTTTAATACTTGGCCAAGGATGGGTATGATTGTCATGGCAGCTTTGGATATGGTACACAAAACAATGACGGCTGTCAAATTCTTGACTTAGCAGAAACTAACAACCTTGTTGTCTGCAACACTTTTTTCAAGAAACACACAAGTCATTTGGTTACTTACACCAGTGGAAACAGCTGCAGCCAGATCGACTACATGCTGGCATGGGATGTGACTTCAATGATAGTGTCACCGATGTAGAGTTCATTCCATCCGATTGTCTGGCCCCACAGCATAAGTTGCTAATTGTCGACATGAAGATCACCACACAACATCAGAGCAGCTGTGTGAGAGGGCCGATGATGATTAATTGGTGGAAGTTGCAGAAACATGAAGCTGCCATGATCAACAGCATTACCTTCCCCAAAGCCAACGGATCCTCAATTGACGCCATGTGGGATGCGCTCCATGACTCCATCACCACAGCTGCAAAGATGACCCTTGGTGTCAAAAATTTAGGTAGTCGGCACATCAATAAGCAGACATGGCTCTGGACACTTGTACACTTGTAGCTGACAGGGGCGGAAGACCAGGTGCATTCAGTGGTATTACCTGGCTTGAAAATAAAGAAAAGAAGGCAGAAGGCAAAGGTGAAAATACAGAAAATAGGATAGGGGTGGAAAAAGGGAGGTAGAGGGCATCTTTATTGGATTTATTAAACCAAAATAAAAAAAATAAAATAAATAAAAAAAATACAGAGGTTAAATAAAAAACAGTACATTAGTAACATTGAAAATGTACATGGCTCTGGACAGAAGTAGTACAACAAAAAGTGCAGGAAAAGAAGATAGCCTTTAGAGCTTGATTCACCAATAAGATCAGTGAAAACCTGCAGCGGTACACTGCAGCCAAGTGGGAAGCCAAGAGAGCAGTGGCTGCAGCGTGGGCTGAACACCATCAAGATCTTTACGAGCAACTTGACACACAGGAAGGTGAGAAGAAGAACATCTACCAATTGGTGAAAGAGTAAACGAGGGCTGCGCGAGACATCGAGCACTACATGTGCATGAAGGATAAGAATGGACGGCATCTGCAGGATAAGAAGGAAATCTGGAACCATTGGTGCAAACATTTTGATGAGATCTCAAACATTGAATTCCCACATCTACCAATTCCTGAGGGTTTGCCTTGCTCTGGGCTGGTCCTTCAGATCACAGCTGCGGAGGTGTCTGCAGCGATTAGAAGTATAAGAACCAGAAGGCACTAGGACCAGATGACCTGCCAGCCAATGTCTGGAAGCTCAAGGATCGGCACACCAACAACCACAACTTGGCTAACTGTGTTTTTCAATGCTGGGGTTCCACCAGCCAACTTCCGACGATCTGGTCTACAAGTATCATTGTACCAGTCTTCAAGAACAAGGACAACCCAGCAGAATGTTCCAACTATCGGCCAATACGCCTACTCTCTCACACCATGAAAATCTTTGAGCGCATTATTGACCAATGTCTGTGTGACATCGTTCAGATCAGTGTCAGCCAGTGTGGCTTTGTGAGGGGCTGTGGAATTACTGATGCAATATTCACAGCCCACAGATTGATGGAGAAATACTGGGAGAAAAATAAACCACTACACATTGCCTTCCTCAACTGGAAAAGGCCTTTGACCGCATACCCTACCAACTCATTTGGCATGCACTCTGTGACCAGTGACCATGGAGTGCCTGAGGGCTTCGTCAGCTGAGTCAGAATGCTGTACAGAAATACTAGCAACCAAGTGAGGTGTGTGGCTGGTACTGTACATCTGACAACTTCCCAGTGGACGTTGGCGTTCATCAGGGCTCCGCAATGCCGCCACTCCTATTCATTTTCATCATGGACACTATCACAAAGAATACACAGAGCGATGTGCCTTGGACGCTGCTTTATGCTGACGACATCATGCTTGCAGCTACCACTCGAGAAGAACTACAGTGCCAGGTGCAGGCCTGGAGTGACCATCTGAGTTGTTTTGGCTTGCACCTTAACACCAAGTAAACTGAATATCTAGAAATGTTTCCAAATGTGGGCACAATCCAAGTCAACAGTGATAAGTTATATAAAACGCACACTTTTCGCTACCTCAGCTCAATTACAGTGTGACAGAGGTATTGACGATGAGGTATGAGCGAGGGTGAATGCAGCATGGCTATGATGGAGAGAAGTCACCAGTGTTCTCTGCGACAAAAAGATGCCCATGTATCTAAAATTGAAAGTCTACTGGACTGTGGTACGACCCGTCACTTTCTATGGTTCTAAATGTTGGCCATCAATGAGAGCAACCGAATGGCATCTCGATTCCATGGAGATGCGCATAGCTTACAGGGCACTTGGTGTTTCCCTTCTCGACCATATCACCAATGACACTATACATCAACAATTTGGCATTGCATCTATTGAGGCAAAAATGAGAGAGAGATGCCTGCACTGGTTTGGCCATGTCCAACAGATGCAGTTGCCAACATTGATACCACCTAGAGGTGAATGGCCGACAGCCACACGGAAGACTGAAGCAACGATGGCAAGATGCTATCAATGCAGACCTAAAGGCTCTGCACCTGAACCCAGACGATGCACTTGATCGAACAAAGTTTGAAGATCTGAATAGTGGACCCTACATCTGTGGGACGCTAAGAAGGAGAAGAAGATTTTAATCAAGATAAACATTTTTCAAGACATTTTGTCTCATTATCAGATAAAAATTAATTTGAATAGTTTTTTTAAATATTCTAATGGTGCTATTTTAACATTTAAAACAAATTAGATAACTGAAATTTCTGTTATAAACCATAAAATAAAATATCTTATAATTTATGCTATTTTAACAGATTATTTAATAAGATGTTTTATTTTATATTTACAATGCAAGTTTCATTGACATACTATACTTCAAATGTTTAAATAGCACTATTAGAATACTGTATTTTTAAAATAACTACTTTATTCAAATGAGTTGTGATCTGATCAGGAAAAATGTCTTGAAAAATGTTTTAATCTTGATTAAAATAAGGATGACTTAATATTTTAGCACTTTTGTAATTATTTGAATGAGATCTAAGTTTTATAGATCTAAACAGGTTTAATAATGTATTAAATTTTATTACATTATTTATATATATATTGCATTATATATATATTATATTATAACTTGCATGTTTCTTGCATATTATATTGTTATGAAATCAATAATTTATAACCAGTAATATGAAAACTGAAATTATTGACTTTATTTTAGTTCATTCTTTAAAAAAATTGATAGTTTTATTAATATTACAACAGCATTACTTGTATTTGTATTTTTTTTTTTTTTTTTGTTAAAAAATTGAATTTTAAATTTTAAAGAAATTTTTATATTAATAACTAAATTAAAATAATCTGTAATACTGTTTTATTGAAAAAATAAAGAAATATTTTAGTATTTGTGTTTGAAATTTAAATAATTAAATTATATGAATCATCAAATGTAAATACTATCTTGTCATCTTTTCACTTCAAATAACTTTATAGTAGATAATTAAATTATTCTGATTATTTAATTTAGTAATGGCTTGTGTATGTATTTTATATACATGGAGTAATATAAAATTGGTTTGTTTCAAAATATAATTTGCTCAACTATCAATTAATAAACAAATATAAATTTTTCAATCTAACATATTATAAATTAGATGTATTTAAAAAGTAATTATATTATTAATTATATTGAATATTACTTTACTATTTACTTGAATAAAGAAAATATTTGAAGTTTGTTGATCATATTCTTTATGGTTCAATGACAATTTTGTTTCTAAAAAATATTTTCTAGTTTATGGTTGCAACTCCCTAAAACTTTCTAATCGTATTTGTATCTATATAGTAGTCATATAATCTCTCTATTCACCGGAACTTGTAATAATAAAAGAAACCCTTCTAACCTTTTTTACCCGGTGTGGTTCTATTTTTAGAATCGCTAATAGAACGAAGCGATTCTAAAAATAGAACCACACCGGGTAAAAAAGGTTAGAAGGGTTTCTTTTATATAGTAGTCTATGACTCAACCAAATTTTGTATGCTGACATTTTTAGACATGCAGAAGAGATTTCTTTAGAGAAAAACTTTAGCTTCAAAACTCACTGCTACAAGACTTGTAGAGCTGCAAGTTGCAAAAATGCCTCGGTGCAATTTTTAAGGTGTCATAACTCTTGAAGTAAATTTACATTGTCATTATTTTCATTAGTCAACTTCACAAGAAATGTGCATTCAGGCACAATTATGACCATCCTGCTAATCTGCAGCAATACAAAAGGTATTTTCAAGTTGCAAGCATCTTTATACCCAGAAACTGATCATAGCATGTGTTCATTATGCATATGCTATATATTTTTTTATCACTCATATTGCCACAAGTTCTGTAGTTGTGAGTTTTGAAACTAAAATTTTTTCCCATGGAAATCTCTTCCATATGTCTGGAAATGTCAAAATGTCAGTGGTGTACAGAAATTTACCTACCAAACAGCTCTCCTGCTTCTAGCAGCACTGAATTAATTAATTACAAAAAATAAGTCCTGTTCTGTAGCAATATCTCTTTCAATGACAATATTCAAAAGTAAAGAAAGTCTCTCTTGACATACTGTTGATCAGATAGTTCTTGATCAATTTTAACTTTGAAAATGATTGTTGTATAGACATAACAGATACCAGTACAATTATATTTTCAATAATTACCAATTTGATGATTTAAATACTAAAATATAATTTACTACAAAATTTGCAAGGTCTTAGGCCTTACAAATTTTGTAGTAAATTTTTTTGTTTTTGTGTATAGCTGCTTCTGACTGAAAATCAATGTGAGAGAACCAAAAGCAAAGTATGCATATATGTTTTTGTGGTTTCAGGATGAATCTTGATAACAGATGAATATGTCTACAGTACATAAAGGATTTTTCATATTTTCTGAAGATGCTCTTGGTGATTTTTTTAGATAAAGGAAAGCTATTTCATAAGTTTGTAATTGCAATTTAAATAAAAAGCTCACCATCTTCCAAACACCAAGTAGAAATCATCACTTTGTTACGAACCTGTTACCAGTGTGCTTCATGAAATTATCGGTAGCCTGCCAAACCCTCATAGAAACCGACCCTTAATTGCCATCCATGCATGAATGTGCATGCCCGTTGCAACAGATCTCATCTTACAGGAGATCAATTTATTTAAATATTCACATTCCATTTTGAAGCATACCTTCAGATTTCACCTGAAGAAGAACTGTTTGAAAGTTCAAAAGCACTTTTGATGAACTGTAATTTCATGAAGCACACTGATAACAGGTTCGTAACAAAGTGATTGCAATTTAAAATCAGCATATAACTTGTTCCATTGCACAATCCACACCAATTTTCAAATTGTCTTATAAACTTAAATAACTTTTATAATTGCATGGAATCATGGCAATAATTTTAAAGAATAATCATTTTGAGCCTCAATATACCTTCTTCAATTCAGGAAACATTTATAAGAAACAGTTTTTATTCAAGGATTGCAAAATTTTCTTTGATCTGTTTTATACAATGGTTGATAAAAAATTCACGTAATTTTTGAATAATCACTTGTTCATACTGACAAGTGATGAAATCTGGATTTACTATTTCTCCTTTTAAAATTTCTGCTTTGCAATAATGTTTCACCTGTGCATCTGTAGAGTTTTCTGAAACTCACAAGATAGCAACTTGTTTCGATATCATTCTACAAGTGCATCAACCCATCCTATTTTTCCTTCTTTGGCTGAATATGTTAAAAAAATTTCAATTTTGGTGCAGTTTTGCATGGGAGATTCAGTGGTGCAGTGTCTCAAAACTCTCCAAGCATTTTGCAAGCAAGCCTCATCCAGACTACTGTATATGAGTGGTGTCAATCTGGTTTCAGTCTTGGTGTTTCAACATTGAAGACAATGAACATGAAGGACATCCAAGGGCATTGGTAATTCCAGAGAAGATTGATGCTACCAAGACCCTACTTGACGAAGACCAATGGATAAATACCAGAGAGCTAGAATGCAACTCAACATCTTGCATGAGTCAGTCATTACCATCTTGCATGAGCATCTGCATATGAGGAAGCTGTGTGCAGGTTGGGTACCTCATCAGTTGCAGCCAAACCACATGGAGGACTGTGTGAATTTTTGCAAGTTTATACTGGAGAAATTTAATAGCAGAATGTCAGAAACAGTTACCAACATACTGACAGGTGATGAAATCTGGATTTACTATTATGAACCTGAAGCTAAATACCAGAGCAAGCAGTGGGCAGCTGAAGACAAGGATGTCTCCATCAAGTTTCTCCAAGAGTGCAAAATTGGAAAAGTCATGGTCACATTTTTTCTCATTGTTCTCCTTCTACTTGTTTTCCTGGAACAAGTTGCTATGGTGACTGGGGTATGGTACTTTTCTGCTTGCTTGAAAAAAGTACTTCAGTCATTTGAAGAAGAATGCAGGGAAGGGGAGTTGGCAGAAAAATACATGACTCCCAACTCGAGTCATTATTTTTTAAAAAATTGATTCTGACTTCTGACTCCCAACTCCTGACTCAGACTCCAACTCTCCATCCCTGGGAAAATGTCCAAGATCCAAGCTATGCAACATCATAATCCATTACAATAATGCTCTTAAACAGAGAGCCAAAGTGACCCAGCTGTTTTTGGAGTGCTGCAAGGTGGTCCAGCTTCTAAATTCTGCTTATTTGCCAGACTTGGCACTTTGCAATTTCTTTCTCTTTCCAGGGATGAAGAAAAATTTGAAAAGAAGGAAGTTTGATTCAAAGGAGGAACTAATGAATGCAAAGACTGCAGAATTAAGTTTTTGAAAGTGGATTTGCAAATGTGCTTTTCGGACTGGTTTTCAAGAATGAAGAAATGCATTGATTCTGATAGAAAATATTTTGATACTTAGAGATACCTGTATGATTCTGTGTGCAAAAATGAATGATATCTGACCATAACAAGTGTTTTCTGCAAATTTTTTGATTATTTTCATATGAATTCTATCAAAACAAATTGTTTTCCATTTAAAGTTGGACTTATTATTCTTTCAAAACCGTTATATAGTAGAATCTTGTTTTAACGAATTGTGGAGCAATGGATTTTTTTCCAGGTTCTGCCAAATCAGTGTAATTTTACCTCATTGTAGCTGATCTGTTACTTGGAATAATGGATTTTTTCTATCCCAAATCTATTGTAAACTGTGTTTTTTCAACATTTAGTTAATATTTGGGATATTTGTTTCTTGAAATTTGTAGAGTTTGATAATGCACTTGTTACATTTGGGATATGTACAATTGAAGAATTGTACGAAGAGAGTTAGCTGGCTGATACAATTGAGAAGGAATCACCTAGTGAACACTTAGTCACTGGTCTAAGTATAGTGCCAAAGTTTAGCAAGGCCATCAAGTATTTTCAAGACATGAAGACCTGATGAGTTTCAGCAAAAACGAACAGGCATGTTGTATTCAATAGATTGAAAAGTGGCATCAAAAGAAACCAAGCTGGATGAGTTTTTTAACAAATTTTGAAGTCAAGCAAAGTGCTAATGATCATATGTAATTTGCCTCTTTTTATGCTTATAGTATGTACAGTATTTATGAGCTTTGACATACACACATATGGCATAATATACAATCATATACAAAACAATATACACATATGTTACAAACATACATGTTTCTACAGGATAAAGAATAGAGATCTCAAGAGATTGAATAATTTCAAGTACTGGTATTTCTTATATATAGGGTTTAAAAAAATAACAAATGTTTTTTTAATTTTTTGACTCAAACTTAAAAAAACTTAAACAGAAAACCAATTTGATTCAATAGAATTTATATAAAACAATGCAGAAACTGGATAACAATGTTAAATAAATGAAAAAAAAACAAAAAATCCAGCACTTACACAAAATGAATGAAGAAAATTTTGTTATTCCTGAAAGAAGCTAATTTTTCCAAGTGTTTCCTGAATTGAAAAAATCATTGGTAAAAAGTCATTGGAGCTAAGGGTAATTATTTTGAAAATTATTAAATAAACTTCTTTATTTATTATTTCTGGAACATTTTGAACTCACCTTGTAACCTATAACTTAGCATTATAAAAAATGAAAAGTTTAGCATTGTTTACAGTTTTAGAAAAGAAAAATATTTTTAAGCTATTTTAGATTTAAGAGATTTGATATATGCTATATTCTCTAAAATAATAATAAGTATGTATTTATATGTGATAGCTATATCATAAAAGGACAATAGGACAAACGGTACAATTGTTTTGTAATATACCATATTTACTTGCATATAAGACAAGGTTTTTATTCATTTATCACAACAATTCCTAGGTCGTCCTATATGTGCGAGCGGAAGATTTTTTGCGTTTTTTGCAAATAATTTTTGTGAGCTGTGTATTCGCAATTTTTACCGGATGCTTACCCTCTTGTATTTAAAAACATAAGTATTTTAGAAAAAATGTACATTTCTTGCTAGACTATACATACAAATGAGTTCAAATCCTTCTGTCCTTTCACATGCTTGTAGAGGCAATAACAAATCTATGGCAGAACCAACCTTCCTTTGTAGGCTACGTGTCCGCCATCAAATGTAAAAAAGTTAAAAAGTCTTCTAGTGGTGGCAAACACAATTATAAAATTAATAATTACATTAAAAAAGAAGTGCCAGGACAGATTCACATTTAGAAAAAATATACATATATACATTTTTTTTTTTTCTTTTCAACATAAGTATCTGGGTTGTTTGAATCGTTCTTGTATATTGTCAGGAGTAAAGATGAATAGCAATAGGAAAAGCAAAGCTTTTGAATAGAATTCCAGATTGAAATTCCAAAATCACACGGGAGCCTGATATAAGTTTTAATCCGTTCCCACGTGAAAACAGATGATTATTCGGAAATCAGAATTTGGAGAAACTCATAAGTGTAATCGACAGAGAGTGGATTTGACTGTTAAGAATTGGCAAAAAAGTTCTCGATTGTCCAGCTTTACATGAACAAATTATGTTGTCGATTTTACAATATTTTTCCATAAAGTTTAAAATGCCAGTAATTTTTGCAAGACAATGTGTGCCTTTATGTTCATTTGATTTTTTACTTGTGATTAAACAAAATAAAATTAGAATTGTATTAATGAATCTAATTTTCTTTATTTTGATCTTTAAAGTCACACCTTGTCCTATATGCGAGTAAATACAGTAATACAGTTTTTAGTTTTTCGGTTTTAGAAAATATAAATTGTATAAATTATGAATATGTTAGCTACATTTATTTTAAATGTTTACTTTAGTCATTAGATATTTTAATATTAAATCTATCATTTTCAAATTTAGATAAAACATTATGTGAGAATGGCATCTCGTGCAAAGAAAATCTTAAGCGCTTCTGAAGATAATAAAATTACAAATGGAGCTGTTTCATCAAATGATATCAAAAATCAGAAAGATGGATATGATTCATATTCTGATGCATCAAATAATAATGAACGGCAGTTAATATGTCGCAGTTCAATGATCTGTTCTGCTGGCAGTGATAAATATACATATGATTGTGAACCACAAATGTCAGTGCCTTTAAAACAGTTTGAAAGAAGTGACGATACGTTTCGAAGTGTTAGTGATATATCATCATTAAGTGCCTGTGATCAAATTTCACTTCGTAGTGATATAGAATATTATCCTGTGGTAAAAAGAAATTCCCTTGTACATCCTGGAAAAATAGAACTTCAGAGGTCATTATGTGTTAATGGTCGTTTTCAAAATCCATGGCCAACTTGGAGACCACCTACAATTACAAATATATTGAAGTTTGGATTATCAAAGGACAAAAGTAATATTCCTACAAAGCAGGTAAAATGAATATTGATATTAAGATTCTGAAATAGCAAACTAATTTATAAACAATATTTTTGTTACATAATTGAGAAGATTAACATTTACAGTTATTTTCAATCTTATTAAATATTAAATGTTTTTCTGAATTCTATGAGTATTAAATTTTAATAAATATCTTATTAAAGTATTCAATTTTATTATTTATATTTAATTTATTTTTTATTAGATATTATAAATGCAATTAATAAATAAATAAAAATTTGTTTTTCTGTATTTTTCTTCCTATGTTCATATTTGTGAAAATAAAAAGTTTTAGTTGTACAAGTAGTTGTACAAGTAAATAATTTATTGTATTAATTAAAAGAGAGTTATTTGTCTAGGCCAGGGCTTCTTAAACTATGGGTCGCAACCCCATTTGGGGTCGCTTAGCGAAATCTTGGGGTCACAAGATTTTAATGCAAAATATTGAAAATAATTTGTGAGAGTTTGAAAATGGCATGCTTTGTGTTGTAGGTTTCGTGAGTTGCACTTTGTGTCACTTCTGGTGCAGCGAGACAACGATTCAGCAACACCGATTGTATTGTGAACTAGTGTAGTGTTGTTGCTTTTCAGTGTATTCAGTTGCCTCTGTTCCATTGTAACACAAGAGTGAACTGTGGTAATACACCATTATTGTTTTTGCAAATTTGTATATATCTTCAATATATATGTATATTTTCATTGTATTTCACATGTATATTGCAAAATATTTATATATCTTCATTTTATATTTTTTTGGGGGGTGTTGCGAAAAAAATCACAATCATAAATGGGGTCGTGAATAAAAAAGTTTAAGAAGCCCTGGTCTAGGCAATACATCTCACCTCAGATAATTTTTATAAAATAAAACGAATAAATTTTGATAATTATACTTACTCAACAGTAAATGAGCAAAATTCTCATTTATAAAATTTATACTGCTCGAAGAATCAGTATTTCACATAAATTTTAAAATCATTATTCAACTTAAATGTTTCAAATAAAAAATCATAATTTAATTTGAAAAGTTTTTAAACTATAACTTAAGTATTATAATTACAATATTGAAATAGTTTTTTATTTAAATATGATTTTCTAACTTCTTCATTGATGTAGAAAAAATAAACATATAAAAATAAATAAATAATAAAAGTATTTTGTATGTTTCTTAATTTCTTTATTAAATTAAATTGTTTGTACCTTTCTGTATATAATTTTTGGAAATAAGTGATTATTTCATATCTTTAATCCCATCTTAGGTGTATTGATCAGACAATTAAAAGATTTAGGAGTTTATAAAATGTTACAAGCATCAATTACAGTTTAGTCAGTCATTCAAGAAACTTTGCAGAGTCAGCATCAAAACTTAAATAAATTTAGTTTATTAATTAAATGACACTGAAAAAAGAAATACTTTCATTATGGTTCCTTTTCAGAAAATGAAAACTCCTATCAAAAATGATATGTTTTATTCATTCATCTTCTATCATTATTTTTTTTTATTTTTTATATTTTTTATTCATTATTGTTTTTTTTAACAAAAATCATTATTGTGAACTGATTTTAAAAATTAAGGAAAATGTTAACATTTCATAATTTGATATCTTCATAAAATGTGTTCAAAATATTCAATTCCACAGATGAAGTCTGTGGAATTGAATATTATGTTTTCTTCTATTCAAACATTTTATTATTGAAAACAGGCATTTTGGAATATTTTATAACTAATTAAAAAAAAATATATATTACAAAAAATCACACCTTTTAAATCCAGCAATGAATTTAATAAAATAAGAATGTTTTCAGTATTTTCAGTATTCATGTTCTATTTTTCTGTTTCATTGTAACTGAAGAAGGTCAGTAAAACTTATCGAAAACATTCTTATTTTATTAAATTCATTGCTGGATTTAAAAGGTGTGGATTTTTTTGTGATCTATCTATTCAGTTAGTGCAAAATTTATGAAAAAAAATATTGATTAATAACACAAAAATGTATTGATTATCTTTGTTGTCTTTTTTCTTTGAAGATCAGGTGCTATATTCTGGTTTTCTCTTAAAGAGGAGAGACCAAAATACTGCCCAAGATTAATATAGTATAGTAGCTCTCATTATATCACACTTGTCAGGAGACAAAGAAAAGCACAATATAATTAAGTACTAAAAATTAAATAACTCCATAAAACCTTCAAAAGCACCAGCACAATAATATATTTAATCTAAAGCAACAAAGGCATTTACACCCATGATAATATGGGTTCCATCTTGATGTATCAACCTGCCAAGCACTAAACTGCGCAGTCAACAGAACCGCCAGCAGGCCTCCACATGTCCTTCATTTCAATGGATATCATAAGGGCATTTGACAACATCTGGTGGCCATCCATAGTGGGTGAATTACGGAAGGCAAACTTGTCAACGCTCTCTTCTCGCTTGCCACGAGCTTCCTGAGTGACCAAGGTCAAGTATCATACAACAAGTGCAACATTTGTCAGGAGTTGTCCCCAATGGTCATGCATAGGGCCCCTCATTTGGAATGTTCTTGCAGACATGGCACCGGGACTTGTGCTGCCAGACAATGTCCAGCTGAAGACTTATGCAGATGACTTGTTGCTAGTAGTTGCTGGAATAAGTGGATGCAAAATGGATTTGTGGCAACAAAGCAATAGAACAGCTCATCTGCTGGGGAGAGTTATACAAACTGTCCTTCAGCTCTGAGAAGTCAGAGCCCTGAGTGGTCCAGGTGGGAGTGTTGGCATGTGGGCCAATTTACCATATCAGGAACCCTATCCAAAGGGTGATAACGAGCTGAAGTACCTTGATATTGTCATTGATCAGACACTATGTTGGATGCTTCATCTGAGGAATATTCAAACCAGAACAAACTTCACAATAGCAACACTATCGAGACTGACTAGACAGGACTATAGCCTTAGCAGAGAGGCATTCTGGATCATCTACAAGATGGTTCTGGAACACATAATCTACTACACATGTAGTATGTGGTGGAAAGAATAATTGTTAAAAACAACAGTAATCCAAAATAAAACAGTTCAAAATGTTGGAAAATGCAAAATTGTTTTTACATATAAATTTTCAAGACAAACTCCACGAAATTAAAAAAAAATTATATTTATATTAAAAAAACTATAAAGTTATCAGAAAAATTTCTGGCTGTGTTCAAAAGTTTGGAACAAAAGTTCCAAACTTTTGAACACAGCCATAATGATCAACATTATGGCCGCGTTTCTTTATTTAGCGGTTGAGAAGCGCTTTACAGCGAACACTCTGAAACCCATTTCGAAATGCAGCACTGCAATGTAGCGAACCATTTCTAAATGTTTGCTGTAAGAGGTTGCTGCAGCAAAGATAAAGCAGCTTTTACATCCGCTATACATGTAAAGCAAAATGGACGCGTGTGTGTATAATACGATATTATGCTGCGAAAATAAAAAAGTTGAAGTGACCATTGATAAAAATATTATGGAAACATTAAGGATTAAATTTTATAAAATGACTCTGATAGTTGTCTAAAGAATAAGAAAATACTATATTTTAAATATAATTATACATCTCCTATATCTTTACTTTGTTCACATTTTTGGAAAGAAAAATGCACAATTCTTTATATCTCTTTATTTAAATATTGTAGTTCTTTAACTAAAGTGCTACTTTTGGCTGTAACTGAAATTAAAGGATAGATTACAGCATCCATGTTTAGCTCGAGCGAAAAGCATTTCTAAACTATGATGCAGCGACGTGTAGCGATAGCTGCTTGTGAGGTCATTTTCGCTACACTCCTGCTGCATAAAGAAATGCGGCCTATGTATTAAAAGAGAAAAAAGTCTAATTAAAATTTTAAAATAAATAGTTTAATTAAAAATGCATTGTTATTATTGTTGTTTAATTCCTTTATATAAGACAACAATTTTACTTAAAATTTTCCAAATGAGGGGCCCTATGCATGACCATTGGGGACAACTCCTGACAAATGTTGCACTTGTTGTATGATACTTGACCTTGGTCACTCAGGAAGCTCGTGGCAAGCAAGAAGAGAGCGTTGACAAGTTTGCCTTCCGTAATTCACCCACTATGGATGGCCACCAGACGTTGTCAAATGCCCTTATGATATCCATTGAAATGAAGGACATGTGGAGGCCTGTTGGCGGTTCTGTTGACTGCGCAGTTTAGTGCTTGGCAGGTTAATATATTTAATACAAATATGTTGAGACAAATGTTTTTGATCCAATTAGGATCTGCTTCAGGTCATTAATGTTCAAAAGAATTTGAATGCAGGACATTCGAATTTAAATATTTTAAAATTGTCAGAAAGGTAAAGCCTTATAACACATATACAGCAAAAATCACATCTAGGTGTTAACATTAATGTTAAAACTAAAATAAAAATTAACACAAAAATTAACAAATACATTTTAAAATCATATATGAATGAGTTGATTTCCTATTTTTTAATGTTGCCGGGATTGTTGAAAAAGGATTGTCAGGCATGTGAGATATTCGCTTCCTTAAAATTGATACATTCCTCCTTTAGTTCAGCTTTAAAAATTTCCAGAGCCTCTAAAGTTTTGATTTGATCCGTGCGAAGAGAGCATCTAATGAGACTGGCTTGCTGCAGTTCAGCTTCTATGTCCATTTCAGAAGCATATATTGCTAGGGCAGTGGTCTGTTTTTTGTGTTGAGGTATATCATATCTATTATAACCAGCTTTGTGAAGATTCAGAAGTACTAAAAATTCTTGGCTTATGTTAAACAGATAATACATGCTGTGGAATTTCTATTCTCTATTCTTTCATCAGCAAGTGTTTCTGATATAAAATAAGCTTATTTTTTCAATACTGAATCGTGGTTATATTATATTAAATGAAATTTACGTAAACATTGATGCCAGGAATGCAAATTTAGCATTATTGTTTCATGAATAATGACATTCAAAGACAAATGCTGTCGATATAAAAACAAAATATCAGTCCAATTTTATTATACAGTAATATATTTCACAATAAATCACTTATTAAAAATTTGTGTAATTTATATTTTTCAATAAAAATTATACATACAGTAATTGAAAATTTAAAAAATAAATATTGAACATATAATAGAACAAGAAAACTTAAAATTACAAACAGTAAAAATTCTTTTAAAAGCAAAATAAAGTACTACTATATAAAAATTTTAGAACTTTTGGTTCAGAAATAAAGAAAGTGTTCCTTACATATTCCACAATGAATTTGAAATTTCACACCTTTATGTGAATTCTACCACTCAAAAACTTGGTATACTTGAACTAAAGCCACTAAAATATCTAATATCCAACAGAGAAGTTTGGAGGTGCTAACATTTTCACTTGTGTGCATCATCAGACAAACTAATCCCCCAGCTGCTGAAACAATGGGGGATTGCTGTACATCCCTACCTACCCCTTTCCCACTATCTGTTCACTTCAAGATGGTTTAATGCTTTAATTCATAGGGCTTTCACACATTTGTCGGACACATATGACAGAGATGCAGAGCTCCTAAAGATCACCCAATTTGCAACTCTGCATAGCTACTCTCCACAGACTAGTAAAGGTTTTATACATCATCTTTCCTCTGCCACTTTCATCTTGCCAAAAAAATTGCACCCAGGATACAGTTTATAGGACTGTCACGTACAACAGGAAACTAGCTCCCCTATACAAGGAAATATCCAAGAAAAATAACTTGTTTAGTCTTCTATAGAAGTCCCTCGATTTCTTCCCTTCTTTGCAACAATAAAGATCGTCCAGACATTCACCTCCAACCAGGCATCTACACTATCCCCATCATTGATCATAGATCCAGCTGCTACTTAGAATACATAGGTGCTACAATGTACCCATTACATAGGTGCCCAATGTACACCTGCTTCATGGAACATCAGACTTCCATCATGAAAGATTGGCCAACACTACATTGGCTATTTTCATCTCTGACCTAGACATCAATGTGGACTTTGACCATGCACACATAGCTCTTTCTGGCAACCCTTTCTCAAACATCTTGAACAGGTGGAAATTTATAAAACCACTCACAATAACACTGCTATTAATTTTTGCAATGTTGATTTCTTCCCCATAACATAGAAGTCTTTTTTTGAACTATAAATTTTACTATCCTTTCCCTTCCCCTTTCTTCTTACATCACCTCTCCTCTTCACACATACAGCAGTCCCCTGTTGTTTCAGCAGTTGGGGGATTAGTTTGCCTGATGATGCCTGTTCAACTTGGGTGAAAATGTTAGCATCTCCAAATTTCTCTGCTGGATATTAGGTGTTTTAGTGCATTTTATGTGAATTGACAATATTGTATCAATTCACATAAGGGTGTGAAAATTTGAATTCACAGAAACTTGTAAATGAGGATACAGTACTTAAAACCAATAAATAAACAGCTTTTAATATCAAAAGGAAACATAAATGATAGTTGATCTGTCCACTTGTTTTGCTTATTTAGATCTTGACGAATTTATTGTTTCACCTGCAATGATAGTTTCAAGGATAATGATAGGAATAAAATACTGCATTTCATTGGCAAAGAAATTCAATGGCAATTGATTTCTAAAATTTATTGACTCAAGTGCTTTTAAAATTTGTGGAACCAAAAAAAGCATGATATATCTGAATCCATGATATAATGAGGTGCAATATAATGAGCAGCTACTGTATTATAAATTTATAAGGTTATTCTTTTGATCATATGTACAAAGTAAACCATTTTCTTTGTTTTTTAGTTTTTACCATTTATTGATTATATAGTCTGTAAATTCCCGGTAGTCCAAGACTAAGGGCAATTTGCTTTATAACAAAAAAAAAACGGCTAAACTACAATACTAAACGCGTGAAGGCAAAATTACAAGGTTTTCTTGATGTAATTTTTTTTTTACAACAAAATTCTATCGATCTTCCTGGTTAAACACAAAACTAATCACTGCACCCGGTACAATCCGACTAATACAACAGTCCTGATGTAGTTCGTAAGTGAAAGGTCACTTCCAAAATGTCGATGCAAACGGATAAAAAAATAATATAAATAAAGTTCTACACACTTCCCTTTTGACTTGCCTGTCCACTGCTCTCCTGACGAATCGCACAACCCAAAAGTGATGAGAACAAAGGGGGAACACCTTAAATACACCTCCACAGTGGCTCCCCCTACCGTGGAACATAACCGTTACAAACACAAAAAAATAAATACTAATCAACATGGTGTTGTAACACCACATATCTCCCCCAGAAGAATCATTTACCATTATGAAGACGCCAAAAGTCAATTTTTCTTTCTCTTAGGTTATATGGTCTCGCCTCAGTTTTAGTAAGAGTTTCACTAGGGTTATTAGAGCATTGATTTGCTGTTAAACTTTTTGCTTCCCATTCACCTGTTCTTCGAATTACGGGAATGTCAGGCAGTTCACTTCCATCCTCGAGGTCGTCCTCCTCGAAGATATTATTTTGTCTATTTTTACTATGGTTCAAATTTCTGTTATTACTCTGTGGGTACCCGTAACACAGTTTTAATCGGTCAACATGAACGGTGTCTTTATCTTTGTGATTACAACCTTCTATTTCATAAGTAGTCGGACCCCGGACGGAAACTATTCTGAAGGGCCCTTTATACTTTGCTCCAAACTTGTTACGCTTCACGCCCTTATTTAGTAACCAAACGCGCTGACTAACCATAAATGTTCTACATTTCCGGTTACGATTTCTATAGCTCCTACTTTTCTTATTAAAATCTTCTGAAAACTTCGATGCATTTTCTCTCAAAACTCGTAATTTGGACATTAGGTATTCTCTATGGTCGTCAAGATCTCTATTTACATCTTCATAATTAATGTCAGGAAGACGGGGGTCAAAACCGTAAAGGAGAAATGCGGGAGAATCGTCGACAGCAGAGTGAGGAGAAGAGTTATAAGCATAGGCAGCGGGATATACTAACTCGTCCCAATCAGCACCGTTATGTTCAGAGGTTTTTGATATGATTTCGATTATCGACTTATTCACCCTCTCGCATACACCATTAGCACAAGGCCGGTATGCAGTGGTGATATTTCTATTAATTTTTAACCACTTACAAACATCCGAGAATAGAGAGGATGTGAAATTCGTACCCCTGTCGGATATTATAGTGTTAGGAACTCCATACCTACACATAATTTTATCGAATACTGCGTCACTCACAGTCAAGGCAGTTTGGTCCTTTAGCGGGCATACTTCTACGAATCTAGTGAAAATATCAATCATCACTAGCAAGAATTTGTTTCCTTTTTTTGTGCAGTTCAGTGGACCTACAATGTCTAGCGCTACCTTCAAAAAGGGAGAAGTAGCAGTCTCATTGGGTTGATAAGGAGCCTGACCCTTATGCATGTTATAACGTTGGCAGGTTTGACAATTTTGTATCACGTCTGCTACCTTTCGTCTTAGGTTTAATATATAGTAATGCCTTTCAATCATTTTGATCGTTTTGTTAATACCTCTATGACCAATGAGGTTATTCTGGTGAAAAGCCCTTATAATATCATTGGTAAGCCCCTTTCCTACACACACCAGGTTCACTTGTTGGTCACGGGTACTATTATGAACAACACGAAACAAGCAATTGTTTACCAATTCAAACCCCAGGGCTTTCCGCTGTTGAGTGAAGTCTCCCTTATCCTTTCTCACCAAGTCACGTTTGATAGGACCAAAATAGTCGTCGTCGTCTTGTGATCTAATGATATCATCTCTGTCAGGAAATTCCCACCTAACTACGTTGATGTTATTGCATTCCTTACGTCTAGAAACACGGGACAGCAGGTCAGCCACTTTATTCTCACTCCCTTTAATATGTCTTACTTCGACGTCGAAATCGCTTACTTCCATGGCCCACCTCATCAAACGCTTGTTTCCATTATTTAAGTTGTTAAGAAAAACCAAGGGTTTATGGTCAGAAAGAATGACAACCTTTTGACCAAGGATTAGATATTTAAAATGCCTAAGGGCAAGGACGATTGCTAGACATTCCTTCTCTATCGTTGAATATTTTAACTCGGCGCCTTGGAACTTCTTACTAAAATAGCCTATGGGAACAAAGCTCATTCCTCTCTTCTGTTCTAACACAGCGGCGGCAGCCTTATCAGACGCATCAGTGTGAATGTAAAAAGGGTGGGTGAAGTCAGGATGGGATAGGAGTGGAGGTTTGGATAAGGCCTCCTTCAAGCCTTCGAAGCTACTTCGGCAACTTTCATTCCAACAAAACTTTTTGTTCCTCTTTGTTAAGTCGATTAGAGGAGCTGCCATTTCATAGAAATTGGGAATAAACTCCCTAAAGAATCCCACAGATCCGAGGAAGCTACGTACACCTTTAGTGTTTTTAGGAGGGTCCATTGTCTTGATCGGATTGATATTCTCAGGATCAGGCCTGATTCCTCTGGGGTCAATTACATGCCCTAGATAACAAATTTCTTTAGCTAAGATCTTACATTTTTTTGGATTCAATTTCAAATCAGCTTCGTGGATTAATTTAAGAACGTCCTTGAGTAAGATTAAGTGTTCTTCTAATGTGGGAGAAAACAGAACAACATCGTCCTGAAAAACGAAACAACTAATGCCGATAAATCTCGCTAATATCTTTGTCATAATATATTGAAAATACCGACCACTATTTTTTCCACCTTGGGGCATCCTGCACAGCTGAAATTTCCCCCATGGGGTAGAGAAGGCAAAAATGTGGCGGATCGATTTATCTAATGGTATTTGAAAGTATCCCGATTTCAAGTCCAAAACGGAAAAGTATTTACTTCCAAAAAACTGAGATAGTATATCATCTATACGAGCCATCGGGAACTCTTGTGGTCTGGTGATCTCATTGACCTTTCTCAAATCGAGGGTCATCCTTATCTCACCGGAACTCTTTGGGACTATATATATTGGGGAGTTCCATTCGGAATTGCTTTCTTCGCAAATGCCTGCTCTAAGAAACTCATTAATTTTCTTTTTTAATGCCGGTAGATGCACATGTGGTATCCGATACTGTCTGACGTTAATGACCTTCCCCGACTCAATCTCAACCTTATGACTGAACTTCGTAGTGCCAGTTAATTCAGAGACATTATCTACAAAGCAATTTGGATAACTTTCTAAGATCCTTACTACTTCCGCCTTAGTACCTTCTTCCACGTGACTCAGGTCAATGTTGCTTTTAACATTACTCTCGCTAGTGTTTATGGTCAGGGTGACAGTCTCGTGCCTTTGGTAATCATGATCATAATTGCTAAAGTCTATGTTAGTAATAAGGGCCCTATGATGACATAAGAAATCCATGCCAAGGATGATATCATAATTTAAACCTTTTGGGAAAGCCAAACTGGGCACTTCCAACTTGATACAGTCATGATCATTGAAGTGGCATTGAATAATCACGGCCTCACTACTCTGCAACTGTGTGCCGGTTATACCCCTCATAGTGGTATCCATGCTAATTACCCAATGGTTGTTCCTTTGCTTCAATCTCCTCGTTAGGCTGCTATTAATTATGGATCTTTCAGCACCAGTGTCAATTAGGCAATCTACACCTAACATACCAATTCGTCCCTTGATCGTTGGAACATTACTCTTAGATAGTTCAGAATTATTGGCCAAATTTAAGACAACATAACGATCACTTGGTTGGCCGTCCACGTGATCTTCATTTAGTTTAAATCCTTATTATTCTTGCACCATTTTGCTAAATGTCCAACCTTCCCACATGCAAAGCATTTACGTTCCCGCGTCCTATTTTCATAATTATTATTTTTCTTAACAAATTCCGATAATGATGCAATCGACTCGCAAAGGGTCTGAATTTGTTTTTCCATTTTGTTTAAGCGATCGTTTTGTTCGAGTTCCCCTTTTTTTTTATCTGGTTCACGTTCGTAATTCATAAAGACATGGTTATTCCCCTTTTGGCTGCACATCCTCACAACCTCCTCCTCTTCCTCAGCTATCTCTATACATTGATCAAGGGTGCTTGGTTTCCTCTGTAGAACTTGTCTACGAATTGATGCGTTTAGTCCCTTTCCAAAGCAATCTCTGACAGTATTGTCCCGTAAAGTGACCAAATTTGAATTACGAGCCACAGCACGAGCGAATAGAGTTTTTAATCTAATGGCATATTCACAAACACGCTCGCTTCCCTTTTGTGTTATAGTTAGGACCTGCTCAAATGGATCCGAGAAGTCTTTCTGCCTATCGAAGCATTTGATTAACCCTTCTTTAACCGTAACAAAAGTTGATTGCCCTTGTTCCTTTAAATCGAAGAATACGGATAAAGGCTCACCTTTTAATCTCGCTTGTAAGACGGTTAGTTTTACCTTTTCTTCCCATCCTGCTAATTCGGCTACACTTTCGATGGTCTGAAAGAATCTCTGAATGTTCAAGGTGTCCCCAGGGGAATTGGAGAAGCAAGGGATCATACCCATAAATCCCGTAACGACTGGTACAATACTCGTATCAACATTGCCGTTACTTGAAGTCGCACCTCCAGTTTCTTCCATTATTATCCAAAAATTTAACGCCACAAAACAAAAATATTGACAGTACGAGGTAAGAACCACCTTAACACAATTCGATCCTGTCGCAGACGCCAATGTAAATTCCCGGTAGTCCAAGACTAAGGGCAATTTGCTTTATAACAAAAAAAAACGGCTAAACTACAATACTAAACGCGTGAAGGCAAAATTACAAGGTTTTCTTGATGTAATTTTTTTTTTACAACAAAATTCTATCGATCTTCCTGGTTAAACACAAAACTAATCACTGCACCCGGTACAATCCGACTAATACAACAGTCCTGATGTAGTTTGTAAGTGAAAGGTCACTTCCAAAATGTCGATGCAAACAGATAAAAAAATAATATAAATAAAGTTCTACACACTTCCCTTTTGACTTGCCTGTCCACTGCTCTCCTGACGAATCGCACAACCCAAAAGTGATGAGAACAAAGGGGGAACACCTTAAATACACCTCCACAGTGGCTCCCCCTACCGTGGAACATAACCGTTACAAACACAAAAAAATAAATACTAATCAACATGGTGTTGTAACACCACAAGTCACATTTAGAAATGAATGAGACCTGGATACTTTTTCCAACAAAAAGCATTACATGAGAAATAAGACAATGTCATATGATACTACATTCATTCCTAAGTGTATGTGCAATAGTTTCATTGACTGTCATATTACAACATATGGAGGACTTTTTCAGTGTTGTTTAAGCATCAGGCAGACAGAATGGCGGGTGACTACCATGGTCAATATTGGTTTGTTCAAAAAATGCACAGCTGCAGCTGATATTCATCAATTGCAGCATATTTTTGGCAAAATGCTTCCAGCCATTCATTCATGTACAGATAGTTTGAAGCATTCAAAAAATGGACAGGAATCTTCTGATAAACAAATCAGTTCTGGTTGCCCAAGAACAAGTTAGAATTAAATAATAATATGCCTGACAACATTATGGCTTAACTGATGAATCACAATAGAATATCAGCAGTTTGAAACAGGTTCAAGTTGAGTAATGATTCACATTAATGTTAAGGAAGATCTGAAAGTGAAGAAAGTGTGCATGACTTGACATTTAATTAATAAGGAAGATGTGAAATGTGTTGTCAATCGCTGGACATACACAATCAAAATTCTGTGATTTCTTTGAGAGATTAGTGACAGGTAGCATGATTTTGAATGTCTTTTATTGAATGTTGTTTTTTTTCTAGAGTATGTTGGCTGAGGACACATCAAACTCCCACATTCTGTAAACACACTCCTAAGGCACTCAACCAGCTATCACTGGCCAAACCCTGGCAAGGCATATATGAACAAACAACATCACTAAAACCTGATTCATTATAAAACTACAAGCCAACCAATGCTGTATGTCATCAGGCTAGATAACGGCTATAATACTAATAAATTAAGCCAGCACTGTAATGACCGACGATGGTTATAACATAATGTTATATATACTGGAAGACAAGATAAGACCAGAGGTCCAGGTAGCGTAATTGGCAACACATCCTCACAGTAAGCAGGAGTTGCAGGTTCAAGTCCTGCATTGGACCGATTCTTTTCTTCCAGTAGATTTAAATTATTTAATTAAAAATTATAATTATTAAGCTATACATCCACCAAAGCCGAATTATCGGGCTAGAGTCGGCTATAATAAATAAATAATTAATATGACAATTTGGCACTAGAGCTTGGCGTTAGGCGCCATCTCTTACTAAACTTAATAATTATAATTAAATTAAATAAATAACTTTAATAATTTGGAACTGGAGGAAAGGAAATCGGCCCGAAGCGGGACTCGAACCCGCAACTTCTGCTATCCGTGCAGACACGTTACCAGTTACGCTACCCGGACCTTCGGTCCGATCTCCTCCTCCAGTATATATAAGCTAACACGACGACCATCGACGGCCATTACAATGCCAGCTGGGGACACATCAAGTGCCCATGTCCTCCCAAGGCCGTCGATGGTCGTCGTGTTAGCTTATATATACTGGAGGAGGAGATCGGACCGAAGGTCCGGGTAGCGTAACTGGTAACGTGTCTGCACGGATAGCAGAAGTTGCGGGTTTGAGTCCCGCTTCGGGCCGATTTCTTTTCCTCCAGTTCCAAATTATTAAAGTTATTTATTTAATTTAATTATAATTATTAAGTTTAGTAAGAGATGGCGCCTAACGCCAAGCTCTAGTGCCAAATTGTCATATTAATTATTTATTTATTATAGCCGACTCTAGCCCGATAATTCGGCTTTGGTGGAGGTATAGCTTTGTAATGGGTTAGTCGTTATTTATTTATAATTATTAAATTTATTAAGACATGGCATCTAATGCCTCCTTCTCGTACCAATTTGTTTCATAATTTATTAGTATTATAGTCGTTTTCTAGCTCGATGACATATGGCATTGGTTGGCTTGTAGTTTTATAATGTATTGGGTTTTAGTTGATGTTACTTGTTTATTCTAATTTATTTTAGAAATTTTCATGAATTTTTAATAGTTTATGAAAATTGTCTGTTTCAACTGAAGAAGAGTCAAGAGACCTGAAATGTACATTTTGGAGTTAATTAAAACAATAAAGTTCTAATCTGGTCATATTTTTATTGTGGTGTGATAAGTCCTCATTAATAGCCAAATTGGTAGCTATATTGATAGAAGAAAAAATATATATATTATAATCAAAGGGTGTGAAGCTTTTTATAATAAGTAAATATATTACTGTTTACTTTTTTGAAAAAATTATTCTGCCAAAAAGAAAATTTTGTTAATCCATCAATATATAAACAAACCATACAAAACTGGTTATGCTCAATAAAATATAGGCAAAATAAAAGCATTAGCTGTCTTAAATTTTTGTGCTGGATGTTGGTTTATTTCACCTTTATCCATCAATATATTCTGATTTTGAAACATAAGGCAACATTTGAATTATCCAGTCAAAAATGTTTCATTATATTTCAATACTTTTAAAACATTTTTGAACTTGGATTGTTTTGTCCAAGTCCAAAATAAATCTTAATTTTTTTTTTTACATAAAAGTCTTTACATCTTTCAATTTCTTTTTGCATTGGTAATTACAATTTTATATTTCAGCAGAAAATAAATTCTGTCATTTCTTTCAATTACTTTTTAGACAATAAGCAAAGTTTCTGTTACAAAGAAGATTACATTTTCTTATTGTAATTACTTTGGGACTGGCCTATACTGAGGACAATAACCAAGAGATAACATTATGTGGTAAAAGTAATTAGACCACAATTAGTGGAAATTCTAGTTTTATTGAATTAGATAATTTTAAAAGCATATTTAAAAGTAAATTTAGTAATTAATTATAATAATAATAATTATTATTATAATTTATTAAAAAATGGATGAAATGCTGTAAAGATATAAAATGCAAATTTGTTGAAAATGTTATCAAAGCTGTTTGTACTGTACATCCAATATTTTATTAACTTTTTTAATATAATGAAATAATATAAATAAATAGTTTATGAATTATAATAATAATTCAAACAATGGGAAATAATTTTTCTGTATTTAAAAACATTTTATTATTTAATTTTTAATGACATACAATATTTAGTATTACTGGTAAATTACTTAAGTCAAATTTTATTTAATTTAATATCATTACAATCAAGTACATTGAAAATGTGATGCATTTGAAAAATTTAACCTTAACATAATTTTATAAGTATTCGTGTTTTAATTTAAATTTTTTATTAATTATTTTTAATGGTTGTTGTTGAACAAGCTTTTCTTTTCTTTTAATCTTAGGAATTAGATCTTGTTTTGCCTATTGTAAAACCTAGATTTACCGATTATATTGTGCCTCCTGAAGATGGTGTTAGAGTTACTTGGCTTGGACATGCAACAGTATTGGTGCAACTGGATAGTATAAATATTTTAACAGATCCTATATTTAGTGAAAGAGCATCTCCCAGTCAAGTTGTTGGTCCAAAAAGATATAGAGATATACCTTGTTCTGTTTTCGAATTGCCACTTATTCATGCTGTAGTTATCAGCCACACCCATTATGATCATTTAGATTTAAATACAGTTGTGCAATTAAATTCAAGGTAAGAGATTAATTCTTGTTTTATTATCTAATTTAGGAAATATAAACAACATTAAATAAAGCTTTTATTGATTGACAAAATGCACATCATCCAAATAAAAATCTATATTCTCATACTTGAAACTTTTATAATATTAAAGGTACATTTTGAAAAAATAGAATATGCAGCCGTTTTAGTCATAATGATCTGTTGCAATCTACTTAACATTTATGAAAGTAAGAATTCAAATAAAACATAATTGTCAATTATTCTTAATCTCTTAGCAATTATTTAATTTATTAAGTAATTGTTAAATGACTGTACTGTACATATATAGTTTAATAGTATATTCTACTTAGGTTAGTATTGTTTTTTTTCCAAAGGGTATATTTGACAAAGAAAAAAGTTACAATTTGTTGCAATATTTTTTAGGAATGAGATTTTTTTCTAATTATTGTATGCAAATATATATAATAATTCTTCTTAGTTAAACAATTTGAAAATAAAAATACAATTTTGTTATGCATTAAAATAGATTAATCTAATTCAGAGTAAAAATACACAGAAATAAAGTTTGTTAGAAATTCTTTTTAATATATATATATTTTAACACTATTATTCTTAACCTACATTTTTTAGATCTGTGAGGAATTGAAATATATTTGTTAGCAAGCAATTATTTATTGTGTTATCATCACAATGTTTAATCATTTTTTAATTTAAAAAATCATGTAACTTCCAGTCCAGATCAGAAGTTCATAGATGGTTAATTGGGGCCTCCAGCCCCTAAGCTTTCCACATTTGGTCTCAATTTTCATCTATGTAATTCCATTCTCAAGATTAATGAAAGGCAGACAGATGAGATGACTGTGGAAATGTGTAAGCCTACAGTTTGAAAATTGCAGTCCAATTATAAGTATAGAATAATGTATTTATAAGGTTAAAATAATGTAACTTCCAGTCCAGATCAGAAGTTCATAGATGGTTAATTATAATAATAATACAGTAACCCCCCCTAGTGGATGGTCTTTACAGGAAAAGCATATTTCAGCAAGTTGTTTTATGTTTTATAAAGTTGATTAAATATGAATACCAGTGTTACAAGTGCCTTTTAAGAGTTCCAAAGCCTTAAGAAATTGTGCCAAGTGCCAAGAGTATTCACCAAGTGCCAAGAATATTCTTTGACAAGGTTAGTCTAACAAGCCCTGTGATCTGTTTCATCACTGCCCAGAGGTACTGGGAGATGTTGAATAATTTATAAAATTTGTCCTTAAACTACTACAGTGGCAATGTTTTGCATTGACCATTTCTCTGCAAGATTGGTTACTTTCACATATTAGATGGTGTTTACAACTTATCTCTCCAGACAGCATTGAATAAGGATTGCCTTAATTATGATCATATATATATATATATAAACAGTATATATGTTTGTATACACATCAAATTTCGAAAAATGAGTTTTGCACTTTCAATTAGGACACTAGTATGTAATTTGTCTACAAGGACTTATTTTATTACTAGGACTTATTATACTGGTGACAGGTTCTGCAATTCATGAATCTGCATAAGATAACGACACGAAGGCATATAACTGAGGACACTAGTATATTTGAATAATTATTGATTTTTTAAAATGAATCAAATATTGAATTATATTGTAACTAGTAGCCTGGGATGCCTCCTAGTGGACGTTCTAGTAGCAGCAGTGTCATTCTGTGATATAAATAATAAATTCATATCAATAACAAATTCCTATTACAAATAAAAATAATAATATACTGAATTTTTCATGGCGTACCCTACTAAAACACAGTCAAAAATGCAAAAAACTGCATTTATTGTTATTTTAATATTGTTATGCAAAAAACTGAATTTATTGTTAATTTAAATAATAGCTAGGGATGCCCTAGTGGCTGTTCTAGGCATACCATTACTTACTGTACATTTCTATATTCAACGGTTGACTCAACAGTGAGAAAACAATGTTTCTAAATGGACCATTGAGTTTTCTGTTGAGATTAGTGACATCAGCGCTGTTTCACCGTTGAGCTCAACGGTCTCAACAACCTGAAAGACTGTTGAGTATTCAACAAACTAACATGGCAGCTTCCATGAAAAAGTAAATTTTGCTTATAGAAACTATTGATTTGCTCTTGCTGTGGATGCTGTAATAGCGGACTGATTAATGAACGATCTGTACATGATAAAACATGTAATTGCACGATTATGTTGGATAATTTGGTCAATATTGAAATATTAAGCTTTTTTTCATAAACAAACTACCTCCTCAAATTTGTCCAAAATTGATTATGACCAATATTTGGCCCTCTTTAAGTCTTCCTAATGATATAAATATTCAAGAAATTCAAATGATTAAAGAAAGACCCAGTATACAAGAAAATGATACAGATAAGGGTTCATTTGAATAAAAAGGATTTATTCAAATAATGGCGAGTTACTTTAATTATTTAGCAAAACAGTCACAATCGTTGCCTTCTCTTTAATTAAGTCAGCCATCATGAAAAGTGCCCTTTCAACGGAACATTTCTTTTTTCTACAAAACGTGACATCAGATCGTTCAACAGAAGGACTTAATGGAAAATTCACTGTTGAGTCAACCGTTGAATATAGAAATGTAAGGAGATAAACTGACATGCAATCAGGCTTATATTATTAGATGATACCAGATAAAATAATTAAAATATAAATAACAACTACTCTTCTAACCTGTTACCGGTGCATATTCTTTCTTCACCAAACTCATAACTCCCAAAAATAGGTCTTTACAAACGTTTTCAACCCCCCCCCCAAACTTCGGTTCTTCATCAGGTAATACGAATTTTGTTGGAATTGTCTTTCGAATCACTTTGAAATTCGCAATACGTATGTTCAAATGCATGTTCCCGTTTACATCTAAGTGAGGCATGCGCATTTGGTAACCAATACGGCTATCATAAATTACAGTTCATAAACGCCTGCCTATCATAAATTACAGTTCATAAACATTTGTAAAGACCTGTTTTTGGGAGTTATGAGTTTGGTGAAGAAAAAATACGCACCAGTAACAGGTTAGAAGAGTAGTTGTTACTATTTTCCGGTGTCGAGGAGTTTTGTACTAAAATATAAATATATTGTCTTAAGAAAATATTGTAAGATTAGTAACATTTCTTTTATATAGATTGAAATAACAATTAATCTCAGTTTATTAGTTTATTTTATTATTATATTTTTATGTATAAGATTTTTCAAACTTTGTGCAAACAAAAAATGAAAGCTTTTGATTTTTGAATTTAAGTAATAAAAATTTCTTTAAACTTTGTAATTTATTCAGAAATTGCTTTAAAAATTTTTTACTCAGAATTGCTTAGAGAATCATACACTCATTGACAAAAATGTTACACACCAGAAGTAGGAACAATGATACAGTTTAAAGGAACATTTAGTGCCTTGTAGGATCTTAACTTGCCTGAATGCATGCAGCAATATGTTCAGGCATGGAGGTATAGAAGTACTATCCTATGACAGAGTTGCCTAAAGATGCTGCAGCTGCTGCTTCCAATCCTTCATACTCATAGTTGGCTAAAGTTGGCATCCTGTTTGATCCTACAAATACCCAATGGGCAACAAATCTGAAAACTGGGAAGTGTGGCAACAAGATAAGATATTTCTGGAAAATCCTAGCTGTATGCAGCCAAACATAATCATACTGGAAACTGGTTATTTGTAGTCCTGCCATGAAAGCAAGCTGAGAGTGCAGGATTTTATTAACATACCATTTTGACATCAATTTCCCTTACACCACTACTAGAGGTAACTGACTGTCACACAAGACAGCTTTTCAGACTAATGTATCAGCAGTGCAGACAGTGTGCTGCTCAACAATAAAGGTGAGATTGAGGCACTCAAAGTGATTCTTTATACACTGACATAGTTGTTGTCTGTTCTCTAACTGAATCAGGATTTATTGCTAAAGACAATACATTGCCAGTCTATAGCAATCCATGCCATTCTGTCACAACACTACTGTAAATGGAGCTGATGATGATGGGATGCTAATGACAAATCATGCAACACTCATCATGCATGCAAATTTGCTTTTGCTAGTCATCTGTTAATGGTATAGGAAGAGAGAGAGTTTTTTAGCAAAGCTTCCATCTGTCTCTAGATGATGACAACAAATGCTGTTGCATCTGTTTGTGTTTGTTTCATAATCAGATGATCATCTCTGGTTTCTTTCTGGGTATCCAGAGCCTGCCTCTTATGTATATTTGCCCCCTTGCATATCCACTGTCTCAAAACCTCCTCATAGTCAAGTCAGAATGTTCTAAATGGTGGACAGTTTGGTAAAGTGTCATCCTACTTTTCTTAGCCTGCTGACATGGTCTTTGTCAAAATCAGTCAATTGTATGTAATGTCTTTGAGCCTTATAGGCATGTCTGGCATTTGAAGACCTCCCTCCAAACAACAAGTACACTGAAAATTCTGAATACTGAGCTTCTGCAAGTCTTTTTATAGGATACTAGAGTAGCAAATTTAAGACATTCTGTTGTCATTATCTAGCATGCAATCAGGTCACAACTGTTATCATTTACATACCTATATGTGACAAGTTTTACATTAATTGGACAATTCTGTTTGGGTGCATAACTTTTTTGTCAATGACTGTATTAAAGTAGGTAATTATTATATTATTTTTATTAATAATAGAATTTATTATTTAGTGTTATTTATTTATTTAAAGATTTGGATCAGAATTAAGATGGTTTGTTCCTTTGGGTTTGCTTACTTGGATGCAGCAAGTAGGCTGTGAAAATGTAGTAGAATTAGATTGGTGGGAAGAAAATACTATTGGAGAGAATAATGATGTTTCATTTATTTTCACTCCTGCACAGCATTGGTGTAAACGTACTATTACAGATGATAATAAGGTATGTATTTATGCTTTGTACAGAAATGAAAAAAATTATTAGTTTTGTGAACTTAGTCTACAGATATAGGAAACTTAAAGGAGTGGGTTATTTTAATATTTTGATGATAGTAATTTTTTCAAATTTCCTATTATTTCAAGAATTAATTTATATATGATAGATTATTAATGAATAGTTTCAATAATTAATACCAAAAATATTGAAGTAAATCAAAAGTAACAATTGAAAAATTCTCTTTTAAATTATTTGTGTGCTAAGATTGAAAAGCAACAAGACCTTCAAACATTAATATATTTTCCAAATTGTTTTATGTTAGATTAATTAGTATTTCAATATTTTTTTCTTGTATCAATTTCAGATATTTTAAATTGTTGTATAGTTCTTAAATTATGAATTTAAAGTTTTAAATTAAATCAAATTTTTTGTTTGTTATTAATTTTGCTTGTTTTTTAAGGAAGTTTTTTGTAAGCATAGAATATTACTTGGATTACAAGAATTTTATTCTTGTAATTTGTAATATTTATATAGTTATTAATTTTAATTTAAGTACAATGAATTTAATTAACAATATTTGAAAAATTTTTTGATAGAAAATCTTTATCATAACATATTCACAATTACTACCGGACAAGTAGATCAGAATTCTACTTCACAAGTAGAAACATTCTTCTGTTTTAACTCTGCATCATAGATATAATTTGGCAGATTTTGAAAAATCCAATATTTTGAATTTACCTTCTTCTCTAACTGCACTTAACTAATACTTAAATCTCAACACAAAAACCTTTAAAATGCAACCTTTTTATTCAAATTTTTAAACGTTTTTGGCCAGTTTGAATGGCCTTCATCAGAAGCAGAAGAATTGATTCTTCTGCTCCTGATGAAGGCCATTCAAACTGGCCAAAAACGTTTAAAAATTTGAATAAAAAGGTTGCATTTTAAAGGTTTTTGTGTCGAGGTTTGAGTACCATATTTTACGGACTATAAGATGCTACAGACTATAAGACACACTTTAATTTTTAAGCATTTTTTTTTTTTTTAAATATATATAAAATACATATAAGATGCTACGGACTGTAAGACGCACCTGAATTTTGGAGGCAATTTTTCAAAGAAAAAAAATGCGTCTTATAGTCCGTAAAATACGGTATTTGAATTTATCATTTTTCTATGTTTATTCTTTCAAGAATTTTCTACATATGAAATTAATTATATGGGAAATTTTAGAAAATAAATAGTTTTATTATAATGTATTTGTATGCTTTGAAAGTATCTGTTATAAATAAATCAGAGTAGATAATAAATATAATACAACCACCCACAGAAAACTGGATAATTATAAACTAAACACAAATTAAATAAATTTCAGTAAGATTTACCAATAAACAAATGTTTTCAACAGCTTTCAGCTATCATCATCAGGTTAAGCATCAATGTTTGAAAATAGAACATTACATCAAACATCTATCTTTAAATGATGGTGAAGGTCATTTGATTGGTTGTTGCCATAGTGCTGTAGAAAATTAAAAAGGGATCTTAAATAATGATCTCCAGGCCCGATGCAGGGTGTTAGTATCATTAAAATAATCACCATATTTTTCTTACAGGCTTTATATATTTCTAATATTATGAGGTGTTTGATGAATGGAAGGGTCCACCAGTGGCTAAGCGGTTCTGTCACTAAACACTGGAAGTTCAGTCACAAGTTTGCACTGTGCTCAGACGGGCTGGCCATGTGGAGTTTTCCGGGTTTTCTCCGCATTTGTAACACCTGAATAGGGGCCAGTTTCCCTTACAAGACCTCCCGGAAGGCATTTTCCCTCACGCAACATCATGCACCAGAGAAGGCAAAGTGAAACCACTCTGGTTGTAACTTCCCCCAGGATACACCTTGGTGCCTTAACTAACCACTTATTAACCTGTGGCAGTTTTCGCTGATGTCAGGATTTCTGATATGGCACGCACAGAGAGAGAGAGAGAGATGAATGGAAGCTCTCTGGCTGGGTGTAGAAGTTGGGCTCTGTGTAAGTGCACTTTAACCTAGTGTCCTATGGCTACAGGGCTAAGGTGATGGTATTATGTTCTTTATTTATAGACATTAGGTGTTTCTTCAAACATTGGCCTAGATAGTGGGTAGTGGTGCTAATATATTCCAACTATCAGTTATATGTGTTATCTGTGACAGGGATGGTGTAAACCTCTGGAAGTAGAAGCTTCCATTCCTCAAACACTTTAAAATATTAGAAATGTATGTAAAGCTTATAAGAAAATTATGAACATTAATTTTAAAGATACTAACACACTACATCAGACCTAGATATCATTATTTGAAGTCCTGTTTTAATTTTCTACATTCTTACAGCAATTGCCAATCAGATGGCACTTCATCATTTAAAGATCAATGTTTGATATTATGTTCTATTTTCGGACACTGGTGCTTAATCTGACAATGATAGCTGAAAGCTGTTGAACATGTTTGTTTATTGGTAAATCTTTCATGTTTCATGTTTCATGTTTCACGTTTCTTGCTGGAATTTGATTTAATTTGTGTTTTGATATCAAATGTAATGAAATGTTAAATAGCTACATATTTCTAAATAAAAATAAAAACATAAAAAATGTTTATTTTTTGTATTTTAACTATAATTCAGTACTATTTAAAATGAATGTGTTAGTTATCTGTCTTCTGTAATATGAAATTATTGTGTTAAAATGCAATATATGCATTCTAAAGTATTGATTGAATAAAACAAGTAAAAGATATTCAAAAAGCAGTAGTAAAAATTAAAGATGGTAATTATGATTATTGATTGAATATAATTATTATGATGTTGATGGAGTGTTTCCTTTACTGCATGTATACCAGTATCTAGTGCTATGCCAGACCAAAGTTAAGGTGTAACTGTAGAAAAAAGTTTTATTTAAGTGCTGTTCGTTTATGTATGTGTTTAAGAATTTCCTGATTATGACGCATGTATGGCAACTTTCTGTAGTGTGATGAATGTGCTGTTGTGAAGCCCTAATGTTTCAAAACTTTTATGTAATGTATGTGGTATGATGCCTGTGCAAGAAAGGATTGTTGGCACAATAAGTACCTTATCCATTCTTCACAGATACTTTATTTTATGGTGAGTTCTGATTATTTGCTAATTTTTTCAGTATATGTATTTTGTATGTTGTGAATGTTTGAAACAGCTATATCTATTGTGGCATGATGCCATAAATTGTATATAGTTTATATTATAATCCTTTTCTATTTCTTTCCTCAATCTTTTTCATATCTATCAACTTTCTATTGTTCTATGATTTCTTTGTTCCCCAAATTTTTGAGAACTTTCTATTCACGCCCAAATCCCAAAGGGGCGAGAAGAGAACAATAGGTAGAGAAGGGCACTAAGGCGATATGAAGGGGGAGATAGCCACATTTTGGAGAGACACCAGAGAAGTACGACGGCTTGAGAAAAGGCTCTCGGTCTTTTGTTAGTCAAAGACGAGGATACGAAAGTGCCATGTAAAAACTAGAAATAAGAGTAAGGAGACAATATATTGAGGGTCTTCAAGGTGTTTTGAGAAGTGATGCAAAGAAAGACATTTCGAGGAAAAATGAAGATACTGCATGAAAGTAGAATATCGAATCTGGTGAAACAAAAGAAGTTATGTCTACATGAACCATCAAGGGAACATCTAAAACAATATGGTACCCCTGTCCTATCTCTCTTCTTCCTTCATATATCTCTGTCTGTCCTCTACAAAATTTATATAAGTAGGTTAATGTAAATTTAAAGAAAACACGGCTTACGTAATTTAAAATCAATATATTGGATAACTCGGGTCATATAAGGAATTCTAACAAATATCTTTAATTCAAGTTTTGTATATATATTTGTATCATTATCGTGAAAAGAAACATATTGTTCATTGGGACTTGCTTCAGAGTTGGAACCTGTGTCATAAATTTTTGTTCATACTCGAAAAATAAAGTCTTGTTCTTTATGTTATACCCTGTTGTCGTTTGAGTAACACGTAACATCACACTATGATGTATGTGATTTCCTTTTGTTTGTCTGCAATCTGATGTTTGTCTTTTGTTGTGCTGTGATGTTTTGTCTGTGATTATGGTTCACTCATAGTAGATTTTGTGAGTTGTTTTCTATGACTATCTAAAGTATGTAGTTGTAGTGTGGTTCTGGGATGTGTAAAAGTTTGTGTATGTATGAAAGCTTTTGATATATTATATTTGCTATTTGGATATGTTGATTTAATTAATCAGTTTGTTAAAAGCTTGCAGCCCAGAATGATGTATAGTCTCATGCATGATGTGACATTTTGTACAAGTGTTGTCTGTAAATGTTGTGTTTTTTAAAATGTGCTTTCTATAATTTTTTGTACTTATGACCTGGTCTTGTATGGCAAATTCATATGTATTTGGTGACAATATATTTTCTGGATATGCAGATAGAAAAAAATAGTTTATAGTTATAATTTTAATAATTAAAGTTTACAACTTTTAAAATTTCAAACTTATATTAAAACCAACCATTTGACAGATTATATTGGGCTATATTACTACTGTGAGAATAGGGACTTATTAGGTTAATTAATGTAAGAAAATATATTATGTCTTTAAATATTGTTTACAAGAAGGGAAGTTACATTCATCATTTGTGCAGAAAAAGGGAAATCAACTTCCTTTCTAACACAGCCTTATCTGTAATTTGGATGGCCATATGTCTGTTTACCCTCTCTGCACGCATACATCTCATAGAAACCACGGTTCCTGTAACGTGATTGGCTAGAGAAGGAGGATAAGAAGGGTGATTTTTCCGCCATTCGGGGCAGTTCATCAGAAGTTGAACATGCCATAGAAGATGGTCATCTGCCATAAGAAGCTCTTGCCTCATATTTAACTTGTGTGCTATAAGTTCCTGCCAAGATTCTCATCCTCTTATCGAACTTTTACTGCTGTTGTCCAGTATATCAATGCTTTATAGCCGACCAGAAGAAGACTACCGACTGACTTACATCGTAAGGTAGTACGATTTATAATATACTTGTAAACTCACTCTCTTGAGAATAGGATAGAAATAGTTACTTCCTCATTATAGATTAGCTGTATACACTCGGAATAATAATATCTAAGATTGGAATGTCCTTAGAGTTCGTTCAATTATGCTAACTTGTATTCGAATTGGAGCCATGTATATGGTATATTTCTTATATCTATTAAACGCTAATTGTTATGTTTACCTATTGATTCCATTTATTTGCTAAGTTCAGACTACATACCCACTATGATTCGGACTTATCCATGTATCCTCCCACTCGAAAGAGTTATCATTTTATTTAACATGTGGTAGGTCGTGATTTCCTTCCCTACCTGGTGTCAGGAAAAACAACTTACAGGGATTCCTTATAAACTTCTGTATTCCCAATTTAACTCACTCATTAAAACCCATCCTATTACCCCTGCGGCAGATCTAATGGATCTGTAGTTGGTTAAGCGGTAGGAAATGAATTTACCTGCCCTTGGTTCCCACACTACTACCATTAATAATTAAATGCTAAGTAATTTGGCAGGATAACTATTAAATTTAGCAAGAGAAGATTCCTAATGCCTACTTCTAGTACCAAATCACAGCATTTAATTATTAATAGTAGTAGTAGTATAGTCCAACATAATCCCGCAATCATTTGGCTTTAATATATAATTATCAAGTTTTAGATGTTGGTATTTGTATACAAACTTATTCAAAACTTTTCATGATTTATGGTATTAAATTTTTAGTAAACAACTCTAACTATTTTTAATGTTAGTAACAAATTAGTTGTTCTGTTATTAATTAGTAATATGGCATCAGTGTCTTATTTACAATTTTAGGTACTTTGGGGTAGTTGGTCAATTGTAGGTCCTAGACATCGTTTCTTTTTTGCTGGAGATACAGGATACTGTGATGTTTTCAAACAAATTGGACACATGTATGGACCATTTGATCTTTCTGCTATTCCAATTGGAGCATATGATCCAAGGTAAGTTTGAAAACTAAAATTATTTTTGTATGCTAATTGATCATTTCATTCATTTGGTATTAGATTTATTCCAGCATTAACAAAAAACAGATGTTTTAAATAAAATTCTTTGTTTATATATTTTTAGGTAACAATATATAAAAGACTTTTTTTTTTCCTCTTTCAGTTTTCAATAAAATCTGAAATGCATATTTCCAACAGCAAATATATGAATAAAGAACTTTAAAATTACTGCCTTTTGATAATTCTAGCATAGTATGATACCAAACAAATGAAATGTAAGTTATAACATAAATGAAAAACAATCATCAAACAATTGTATAAATCAGCTCTTCCCAAAGTACTGAAATCTACAGATTTTCAAAAATCAAAATGTATTTGCAGACTCCTATACTAGAGATTCACAAACATTACTCATGTATATGCACAGTATATATTTGTTTGTTTGTACATATGTACGAACACTATGTTCTCTAAAATACTATTTTTTGAAGACATTTTGAAGACAAGATAAGGCCGAACCATTTGGCATAGCCGGAGGAGGAGAGGGTAATAGCGTGAAGAGAGGGGTGGGGTTAGAAGGGTGGGGTGGGGGTAAAGGGGGTGAAGGGAAAGAGGAATGGGATCCCAAGATGCCAGCATCGGGGCCGTTAAATGAACACAAAATAAATACAAAAGAACACAATGAAACAGGTTACATTGATATCCCGACAAGAATACAAAAATAAAAACAAAAGTACGCGTGAGGCTCTAAATACCAGTGCCATGCGGACTGGCTAGAAAGGAACAAAAAGCCCTAAGGGGTTGAGCGGGTAGGAGAACAGCCGCGCTGGCAAGGCACCAACTACCCGGAACAAACAGGAACCGATGGGGCCGAGGGAACAGAAAATGGCCCAGACCCGCGCAGGGAGACGCGATTACACTGGGTAGCGCGAAGAAGAAGGCAATGCCGATACAGTACCAATACACAGTGGCAGGAAGGGCAGGAAACAAGGAAAACCTTCACAGAGGAGGGAAGGAAATAGGAAACCGTAGAGTACAAGAGGGCCGAGAGCACGGGTTGGCCCAAGCTCACGAAAAGATTTTAATATCTTTCACATACTTATCGAGGGCACTATAAAGATTTTTATTACTGATGAGATTGTCCGGCTTACAAGGCCAAGGGATGGTTTCTTCACAAGCTGCGGCAATGAGAGTTCTTCTCTCCCTATCATAGTTAGGACAGTCATAGAGAATGTGATTACTATCTTCCCAAGTCATGGATGAACAGGAGCACAGGCCGTTTCCTTTATTTAGGAAGCGAACAAGGTAGCTTCCCATATTACCATGGCCCGTAATGAGCTGGGTAAGTTCGTAGGTGGGGACAAGATGGTGGTAGTGTAGCCTTTTCTTGACGGAGGGGATGAACTGGAACACGGTCCTCCCGGTTGTACTACTCGTCCATTTGTATTCCCATTGGTCGATTATATAGGAGTGCAGCTGCCTAGAGACCCAGCACTGTGGGATCCTATTGTAGGCACAGTTGTTGAGGTTCGTAATAGCTTTTTTAGCCAACAGGTCCGCTTGAACATTACCTTTTACACCGCTATGACCCCTGACCCATCGGAGCACGAGCGAGGGGCAGCTGGTGGTATCCAGTTCGTGGAGAATGTTCTTGATTATGGGGAGTTTGGAGTTCCTGTTGTGAACCTGATGCAGTATGACTCTGCTGTCAGTGTGAATAGCTATGCTTTTATGATCATAGTTGTAGATGTGGTTCTTGTTATTAATGTGCTGAAGTGCTTTGAGCAGAGCTAAGGATTCCGCTTGGTTGATGGTACAGTAACTTTCCAACTTGAAGTACTGTTGATAAGTTGTCCTCTCCTTACGGTCTAGAACGACAAAGGCGCCACCCGTGCCATCTGCAGAGTGGGAGCCGTCCGTGTAAATGTTGTAGTCACTGTTGTTGGGTATGTTATTATCCATGGTGATGCTGTATCGTGGGTTGAATGCTGGGTGATAGATGCTTGCGTCAGTGATGTCCATGCCCCTATCACTGATTAGTTTGATGATGTTGGGGATAGTGTCCCCCTCCACAAGGTTCTTGGTCCTATTCCAGAACTGCTCTTGTGTGATGTTATTCCTACCTAACCTCTTGATCATATGGAGGACATACCTCTCCGTGATGTAGAGGTCAATGGGTGTGAGGTTGGAAAGCACCAGTAGCCCGTCAGTAGGCGCCGTCCTGTAAGCCCTGGCTGTGTAAAGGGCTGCCAGCCTCTGAAGGGAAAGGAGTTTCCTTCTGGTGTGGTACGTATTGATCCTGTGCCCCCAAACCTCACAACCATAGGCAACTATCTGCTGCGTGACAGCTTGATAGGTGGCACGCCTGGCTTTGTACTTGAGACCCCACTTGTTTTTGGCTATAGTAGCCAAGGCGTGACTAACTGCATGCGCCTTGTTGTAAGCTTCCTGTATGTGATCCTTCCATAGTAGCTTGTGATCAAGAAGGAGGCCCAGATATTTGATGGTTGTGCTGTATTTAATCCTGGAGTTACTGATGTTTACTGCCGGAGGCTTGCACAAAGGGTTGCCTCTTGGGAAGAGAATACAGTTACACTTACCATAGTTTATGATAAGGTTGACCCTTTTACTCCACTCGTGGACTTGCGTTAGAATCTCATTCATATGATCCTGCAGGACACCTTGATTTGCGTGAGACAACACGATCACCGTGTCGTCCGCATAGCCCTGAATCATGGCATTCAGGGGCTTACCAGTTTGAAGGTGAAGTAGCCCATTATAGAGGATGTTCCACATGATAGGGCCAGACTTGGAGCCCTGTGGGCATCCCCTATTAACAGCCCTGGTGTAGATGATTCTATTGCTGTGGTAGTAGGTGACGCATCTGTCCTTGAGGTAGTTGCCTATAAGCTTATGGATATTATCAGGACAATTAGCTTCCCCAAGCTGGTGGAGGATTTCTGGCCACCAAGCATGGTCGAAAGCGCCTTTAAAATCAATGGCGACCAGGAGGGTGTGTTTGTTCTCTTTCTTGGCAGTGGTGATATAATTGATGAGATTGTCTAAGGCACTAACGGTGTTCTTACCTGTCCTGAAACCGAACTGGAGCGGGTGGAAGAAGTTAATGGAGTCTAGGTGGTGCTTCACCCTGTTTGTGATAAGGGAGTCCAATATTTTCCCAAAGAAGGACAGTAGAGCGATTGGGCGGAAGTCAGATGGGATTTTCGGAGTCTCGCGGGAATCTTTAGGGATAAGTTTTACTGAGGCTCTCTTCCAACAGTTGGGGAAGTAGCCAATATCCAGACACTTGTTGAAGATGAGGAGGAAGGTGGTGGGGAGTGCGTATACAGCTTCCTTTGCAGCCTGCCAAGTGATGAAGTCCGGACCCGGTGCTTTATTCCTTTTGATCTTTTTTGCTTCATTCCAGATTTCAGTGGCAGTGAAAGGCCTATCATTGTAACCAGTATGATAGTTACTGATCTTATTCCTAATGGCTTTGTGGTACTGAGTGTCTTTTGCTGGATCGTCGTGAGGGAAAAGTGCATCGAAGATGCATTGACAGGTCTCTTCTATGGAGGTGGTAAAGTTTCCCTGCCCCTTGTCTATGGTGGGGGGATAGAGCTAGCCTTACCTTTCTTCCTCACTGTATAATATGGGGTCGCCCAGGGATTATCACCGCTTTTGTCAGTACAAAAATTACGCCAAGACTCCGTCCTTTTATTATTTATTAACAGCTTATATTGCCTGTAGCAGTTCATATATTCCTTTCTTTTGCATTCCTTACTGTTAGGGTCACTCTCCTTCCTAAACCTGCGTTTACTCCTTCTTACTTCCTTACGCTTATTTGCTAGTTCGGCATCCCACCATGGGGCATTCCTTTTCCTAACTCTGATTTTTGTAGAGAGGAACATGGCCTCGTGGATGGTATTGGTGAGGTTGCTTATGACTTCGTCAAGTGCAGCCATGGAGTCCAAGGAAATTAACGCAGGCGGCCTCCAGAGGTTAGTAATGTTGTTATGGAACATCTCCCAGTTGGTGTTATTCGTGATATTGTACTTGTGGGTAGATTTACTGTGTTTTACCGTTGTCAGGATGTAATTGTGGTCGCTGGCTGAGATGAGGTCCATAGTACTACAATGTACTTCCAGGTCAAGCATACCAGGGTTCCCCAGACAGACATCAACCCAGCTCCTGCCCCCGCTGGCGGAGCAGGTTGGGAGCGGGCTGACGTTCAGAGAGGACAAGTCAAAAACAGCCATAAACTCACAGAGGAGATAGCCCCTAGGGTCCTCCACCGGACTGTGCCAAAGGTGAGACTTGGCGTTAAAGTCACCCATCAGGAGCACACGGTTGCCCTTCAGTAGGTCCAGGGTCTGACTGAGGGTTTCCAACGGTGGTTTAAGGTCCTCATCGGGCGAGCAGTAGAAACTGATTAAGTAAAAGGGGTCCCTAGGGGTGTCCACCCTAACAGTAGTGTAGTAGTAGTTAGAGAATTGAGTCACCACTTGTACCGTGAGTCCTTTGTTGTAGATTACAATGCCGGTCTTTATCCTGTTGTTGTTGCTGGGGGGGGTGAGAACCTTACCAGCACCAAGCATGGCCACCCTCCCGCTCGCCACATAGGGCTCCTGAACAGCAAGGATGTCGATATCCTCTTTAAGAGCCTGATGCAGGGCCTCAGAGGAGGCAGCCTTAGAGCGTTGTAAATTAATTTGCAGGATTTTGAGATTATTCTTGTTACTTCCCTGTTGTTTGTCCTCCATAAGTGGGTGCGAGAGGCCAGAACCAACAACAAGATAAGACGGAGACATTATTCATAATTTATTGTTCTGATTTGGTAAGCCTTATACCTCTGTAATAACGGGCAGCCTTTATCGAAGGCGTTATGGTCTGTAGGAAGGGCCTTGTTTTCTGGCACTGTTTTATTATGCTTCTTACAATTTGAGCATATTGGGTCCTTCTCCAGGTTTGGGCATTCTTTGAATTTATGTTTCTTTGTACAGTGGGTGCACCTTTGTCGTTCCGTGCACCTGTAGGAGGTGTGCCCGAAGCCAGTACAGTTGTAGCATCTGGTGATGTCTATGTAGTCGTCTATAACTATCGAACACCACCCCAGATAAATTCTGCCTTGCTGCATAAATTTATTCCGGATATCCGGTCTCACGCTTAGGACTGTGTGGGTCCTATGGTTCCCTCCCTTTGGGTGGAAACTGTGTGAAATCTTGGTAGATTCAAGGAACTCTTGTTCACTGATTCCCTCCTGGAGTTTTGTATTCTGATTGTAGATATCTTTTAATAGATCCTGCTCCTCTGAGTCCGTTGGGACATTATATAGGATTATTTTTGGTGATTTTTTTCCCTTCTCGACTAGCTTTATCTTGTCAGTCAGGGCATCCTCCTTTTGCACCGCATGCTTTAATACCTGTAAGTCTTTATCTTCCAATACTTGAATTTTTATATCTCCTTCCGATAGGGGTCTGATAGTTTTAATCTTTATTCCTAGTTGCTTGGGGTCCACGTGGCTGCGTAAGAGCTCTAGTGTCTCCTCCGGGGTGGGAACAGGCTCGTCAGGATTTTTAATTGCCGATACAATAATCTCATGGTTCATATTTTTTGGATTTTTTATCCCTGCTAATGCGGCTGATTTTTTAGCTATCAGTTTAGTAGTGTTGCTGATGGGGGTGCGCTGGCGCTTGGTTACCTCAGCGTAGGTGCCCATACTAGATAGCCCTTCATACTTTGTTAAGGTTTTAACCTGTTGTCTTAACTCAAGGACCAAGCCAAATATCTGGTTGGCCGCCGCGTGCATTCTAATGGCCGCTTCCTTGACAGCAGCCCTTTCTTTACTCTTCACAGACACATTGGTATTCGCAGATATGCTAGAAACGATGATTTTAAGTTGCGAGTTGATATTAGCTATTAAGTCCTCCTCAGCGTAGCTGTAATTTGATAAAACACAATCTGTAGTCTCTTCCATGGTTAACACTACACAGATACACTTTTCCAAAATGTACTGGAAATTAAGGATCGAACGGTGTAAGACCCGTGGGTAAACGACCAATGCAGCCCGAAAAACCGGGCGGGAGAGACCCGAATTAGGGTCAGTTAGAGAGCAAGGTTCAACCACGTGGTGAGGACAAAGACCATTCACCCCTTTGTACCAGTAAAAACGACTAAAACAGCCGTAGCGGCTAAACTACTAAACGTAGCCGAAAGAATATAACGTGACAGATGAACAATTAGGTACCCAAAGAAGTACCCTGATATGGGCAAGAACGGTGGCCCGATAAGCCCGCACGATGGCCCGCAGACACGTGACTATCGGTCGGGATAACTGGAGAACGGAGAATCGTAACGAGAAGCAGTAAACACCGTTATACGGCTTTTAAACAGCCGAGTAATTTGATATAACGAATTAAAAATTCTCCCCGGAAATCGCCCGGAAAAGGTGGCCGGAAATAAAGAAACTTCCGGAGCCCGTAAATCCCGAGCGGCTGGACCGATCCAAATAAGATTTATGTTAAACGATAGCTTACTGTGAGATGAACTCAACGATATATAAATAGCAACCGATTGAACAATAATGAAGCTGATGCGACGATCGAAATCTGGAGCGAGGTGAAGCACGTCCTAACGGTACGAGTCGACCAGACCCCCTCTCTAAAATACTATTTGAAAGGGTCCATTAAATAATGCACACGGTCTCCAATAACAGGTCGGCACTTCCCTAATGCATTTTGTCAAAAATTTATTTCTGCCTTTAAGCTACTTTCTATTAGCACTTAGTACATAGACAGTTTATATATATTAATTAATACATAAGCATCACTGACAGGGATTAAATGCTTTCTGTGAAGGGAACTATTTTTATACATACATATACTAATCATATTGAAAATAAGTACTGTTCTGTAATGTTTAACTTGTTGTGATTTTATCAGTATATTTTTAGAAATATTTTTCACTAAAAATCTGAACATCTAATAAACCTTTGGGACTGGTCTGTGGTCTAGTTTGGAACTGCTTGTATAAATAAATAACTTTTCATATATTGCAAAAATATTACTATATTATTATATTGTTTATTTTTCTTATATTTTAATTTAGAATTTGTGAAAAATAAACAAATATTTCATTCTGTAGAAGTATGTTTAATTATATTGGAATTATGCTATATTTCAGGTGGTTTATGAAATACCAGCATGTAGATCCATCAGAAGCAGTTATGATTCATATGGATGTTCAAAGTAAATGTACTGTGGCAATCCACTGGGGAACATTTTCTTTAGCAAATGAGGTATAATTTTTATATTGTTCTAATTATGTAAATTTTACAATTTTATTTAAAATTTGTGGCATTTCCTATTTTAAACTATTATAATTTAGTTTTAGAATGACAGAGGATTACAAAAACAATTTTTTCATGGCATTTAGTAGATATTTAATAGTTTTTAGTTGCTGGAAAATAGTTTTCTTACATTACAAAATATATTTTTGTAAAATATAAATAAATTTTTAGTTTTCCAGCTATTATATACAAGGTAGCTCAAAAAGTTTTGGAATTGGTTTATTACTCAAAAGTATATGTACCTATACAATTGACAAATCAAGCAACATGTTCTTCAAAGTATTGTCCTTTGGCAACCACACACTTTGCCAATGCTGGTATAGCTACTGAAAACATTCTTGGAAGCCATCTTGCAACAGCATCTGCAATGCAGATGTTATACTCTGTATAACCTCATATGCATTCTTGACATAACATCCCTTGATGGCTTCTTTCAACCAGGGGAAAAGGTAGAAATTGCACAAGGTCCACTGTGAGCATTCATGGCACAGTATGTTGGTAAACACATTGCATATCCAATCAATCATTCAGGATGGAATGGCAACTTCCAACTGAAATTCCTGCTGTCTTGGTGATCTGCTCAATTGACTGTTGTTATCTGACCTCACAATTTCACATACAGCCAACACTTTCCCTTAAGATGTTGATGTCAATGGGCTACCACTTTGCAAATCAACAGCAATACACCCTTGTCCCTCACGAAAGCATTTTTGTCAGTCATAAACTTGGCAATGTTTCGTTCAGATTCAACATTGGTGTCCTGAAGCATCTTCAAGGCCTCAGAGGATTTTTTCCCCAATAACACATAAAATTTGATATTTGCATGTTGTTCTTCCATGGATATTTTCACCAGACTCTATTTCACATTGTCTTACTAACACGACCTTTAGTGAATGGTAACTGTTGTCATATTTGCAGCAAGTATGGATTTGTTTGAACATATTTCTCTACTCTTGACATGTTTATCTAAGACATGCATTGCATGTTTCCTTTTTCATTGCCTTTAATTAACTAACTAAGCATAATTCTGGGAACCTTTTGTAGCTACCTTGTATAACTCATATAACAAAGATAAAGTATGGTAATTAGTCAAAAAATGACTCCAAGATTTTTATATTTTTGGATTCAGAGGCCCTTGAAACATCAAGAAATGCAAAGAAATTTTTGGGTTTTTATCCTGTATGTATGGTATGTTTGCTTTCATGTGTGTAAAGCCCTGGTCACACTATGCTATTTCCAGCCGCGCAGGCGACCGCAACTGCAACAAGCGCGAGTCGCGCGCGTCTTCTCGTGGTCACACATTGTTCGTTGACGTTGCAACTCGGAACACCTGACCCTATAATAAACCAATAAAATTACAGTAGCTTGTTTTTGTCTACTTTCGTGAGTTTACCGACATTTTTACGTTCTACTTCAGAGTATTTACGGAATTTTAGCTACTTTTCTTATTAAAATAGCAAGCAGTTCCTTTTCTGGAATGAATAAAAGAAAAAAGGCGCTAATTTTGTTAGAGCTGGCGAGAATATACGAAGAGAAAAATAAGAAAAAACGTTCATGCTGGGTTAAAACTTGACGAAATGAAAATCAACGGGCTAAACAATCGTGCTTTCTTTCACCAGCTGATGAATGAATTAAGGCTTTCGGATGCAGTAGGTTATAGGGGATATATCCGTATGAATACCAATACTTATATATAATTTAGGAGAAACGTTTTGTAGTTTGGCATATCAATTTAGAGTGGCCCATAATTCGATATCAGTCATTATCCCAGAAGTTTTGGATGCTATTTATCAATCTTATAAAAGTGAATATTTGAGGGTAAGTGTTGTTTAGAGGAAAGCTTGAATGATTTAATTCATTTATAATCGATATATTTTTTTTTTTATATAAGCATTTATTTTATTCAATTGTATATTATTAAAAGTAATCAAACTTTTTAAAATAAATTTAACAATAACTTTTATAAATTCAGATTTGATTTATATCAAATATAGCATTTAAATGTACTGAAACTGAGTTAATACAAATGTTATAATCAAGATATGTTGAAAAATATACAACATAAAGTATGACGTGGCACAAAGACGTTTTCTGATTGGATGCGCGTTTGCAACCGTCGCCAGTAGAACAAACTTTTTGTTTCTAGTTGTGGTCGCAGTCGCGCCGGTTTTCGAGGGGGATTACCAGTTAACGGGAACAGCCGTTGCGGTTGCAGTCGCCCGCGTGGCTGGAAATCGCATAGTGTGACCAGAGCTTAAGGGACACGATTTTGTTCACCCTCTTTGAAACTTAATAAACAATGTTTTTTGTTGAAATTTTCTGAAATTTTGCAGGGAGGTTTGTGTATTAGGGGGATTGATGTTATTAAATTTTGGTGGTTAAAAGTTGATGGAATAGGGGAGACAAATGGGGTCTCGAGTAGGGTAGGACTTCATGATGATTTTACTTGTTATTAGCATTAACAGTGTTTTTATAAAACCCATCCCTACCATCAAAATTAAGCTTTTTGTCATTTTATAATAATTGAAAATATAAAAAGTTTTTAATAATAAAATATAAAAGATGGTGCCCCACACAGTTTAAAAGTTGCTGGATTTTTGAATTATAGATAAATAAAACAATAAGACTGAACAAAAATGAAAATGTTTACATCAGTGGTATTTCCTCTTTTATTGAATCAAAACTTTATTCATTAAAAACTTTTATTTAACAGCTCATTAAATTTTTTACAGTATTGCTAAGTCACTATTTTGCCTCTTGTTGATTTCTAACTGTAAAGTAACTTGGTGCTCATTCTGCACAGAAGTACTATTTATATATTCTTGTGGAACATTCTAGAATTTTCTTGAAACTTTGCAATTTATTTCTTCTTATATTTTTTGAAATTTCTAACTCTTTTTTTCTGTCTAGTAACAGTATTAGTAAATTTTAATTAATTTAATGAGTTGTATTTTTTTCTTTAATGTTTTAGTTTTTTCCAAATTGAAGTTTTACCCTGAAAGCCCCATGGCTATTTCTTCATTTGATTCTTTTACTATTTATCTCCTTTGGTTATGGATAATGATTTTCCTGTTGAAATTGCCAATAAACATTAAAAGTTACTTAAATATCAAAAATATGAAAATTGACTATTAATTTAGTAATTAACATATTTACATTTTTTATTTTGACCAAAACATTGCGAGAAAATTCTGGAAACACATAAGCACAGATATCTTGTACAGTGGAACCTCACTTAATGAGCACCTCGCATAACAAGCAAAACAAATTGTTAAAAAATGACTCGCTTAACTAGCGACGTTTCACATAACAAGTGATTCGGATTGTGCACATGTTCCATCAGTCTGTGTTTAGCACTCGTTTCACTAGCATCTTAGTGTTGCTTGTGATCACACATTTTTTCAAACTTGTGTTCTCACATATTACGTATAAACATCAGCAATCATAGCCCGTTATATAATAAACACGCCAAACGATATGCCAAATTCTTGGGCTATGTAAAGGCTATAATTAAATAGAAATTAATTAATTTGACTAGAGGTAGGCAGTTATGCTGCCATCTCATATTAAATTTAATGACCAATTCCAAATTAAATTTTAGAAATGTCTAAATTAAAAATTAATTATTTATAATTATTACATTAAATACAAGATGGAAGCATAACTGTCTACTTCTAGTCAATTTAATTAATTTCTAATATTTAATTATAGCATTTACATAGCCCAAGAATTTGGCATATCATTTGGCGTGTTTAGCAGACATAGTATCTGTGAATTTTTTTCTTTTCTGCAAATCGAATTTGCATTCTGGGTTGGTTCATTCCACACTAGAAGAAAAGACAATAATGATTTATGCTCCTTAACAATGTATATTGTGTAATTTTTCTTTGAATAAACATTATACTTAAATATTTGAGTATTTTTTTCAGCGTGGAACACATCGTATTTTACATTAATGTATATGGAAAAAATTGTTTCGCTTAACGAGTGTTTCGCATTACGAGTACGATTCTGGAACAAATTATGCTCATTAAGTGAGGTTCCATTGTATATGAGTTGCCTGGGATCAAAACATACCATATTCAAAAATCTCAACTTTTTGGAAAATGGCAAAATCTCCTAGCTCTGTTTTATTTGATATTCTGTAATTGGACTTGTCTTAGATGTGTTTACATATACAGAATTATACCAAATTTTGAAATGGTGCATACCCAAAAGTGCATAAAATGAGGGCTCGGTTGTATATTGTGTTTTGTTAACTAGTTAATCCTAATTTAAGTTACAAACATGTTCTGACATCTCTTCGTGATAATTCAGTACAGTGAAGGATCAAGCTGTATAATGTTAGTCTGAAAACAATATCATTTTCAGATCATAACATAATTAATATGTTGTTCAGATCTGCCCTGTATTGTGGTTGTCATGTGTTATCTGCATTTACAATATTTGTCTCCAAATTTCTGCTTTTGTGATATTTTCTTTGAAAATCTCAATATAGTATTTTAACAATGATCTTCATTGTTTAAAACACTCTGTCAGCATCAAATATCTTTTTGGCTGACTGCTTGTTTCTTTGGCTGGTAAGTGTCCTTCCATCTCAAACAATAGTTTTCGCAGCACAGGTGTCTATGTTTTATGCTGGTTTCCCAATGACACAAGAATGTTCTTCTGTTGATCCTTTGTCAATACTACTATTGCTGTCAGAAATAGAGAAGTGCAAATTCTGATGCATCTGCCATTCTAGTCTTGGATGTGTTCCAATCATACAAATTCCACTCTTGGTCCAATTGACCAAGTTCCAAATTTCCCAATGATATCAGTGTATTTTGATATTTCTAGAATTTCCTGATGCCATACCGCTTTTTCAGTAAGACCAAAAACATTAGCGAGATTCATGCATATGCTTTTGATGTCACACTCAAACAAAAAATGAGTGATCATATGACAGGAAATTGCTTCATGCCTATGGTATCTTTTGTTTCTCGGGCAACAGCTTTTTCTTATGCAAATGATAACTTTGGAAAACATATATGCATTAAATCAGTCCCAATTTTTGTCATTTATTTAATATGGTGTATCGTCAAAACAAATTAATCACAATAGTGTCATTTAATACAGATTGATTCAATATGTGGGCCCATGTGGTTAATTCAGTTTATCAAAGAATACATATGGTACATTTTGATCCTATACCTCTCATATATAAGGAATTACTTTTGTATCAAAATGTTTATGTTAATTTTCTATTATAATTTTGAATTTATTATATATATTTTTCAGTATTATTTAGATCCACCAATAAAGTTAAGAGAGAGTTTGGAAAGAAATAACTTAAGACCAGATTCATTTTTCACCCTCAAGCATGGAGAAACTAAATTGATTCGAGATGGAATGAAAGTACGCTCAAGATTAAATTGAACGAAAATCTGTGTTTTGTTTTGTGATAGGATGTATGTGCAGATGATAAATTTTGTTAAAAATTTGTACTCATATATGATATAACTAATCAAAATAATTTTGTTTATAAAGTACAATACCTGTTTTATCACTGCATTTTTGCACTGTAACAAAATCAATCTTAACTTTTCCATTGTGTTTTTATTATGTTTTTCATTGAATTATCCTCTTCCTAAAGGGAAGTTTTTGATTGAATATATCAAGTGTAGATTTTAATTCATTCCACGAATTATATTTTGTAATTTAACGAGAAAAAAGAAAAAGAAGAAAGTATTGGAATGTTTGACATTTTCATTTTTTTTTTTAATTTTAAGTGTGTATTCTACGTTTTGTTAGAAAGTTATGTATTGTTTTGTTTATTCATTTATTCAGAAAAATATCAATTGAAACCAGTTATAAAATATGGGAATGTTTATTTAAAAATTTTATAATTTATAAGATCTGATGAATCTCAATGTTAAAAAAATTTTTTTTGTATTAAAACAACTTGGATTTATTATTATTATTATACAGTTGAATATAAATTTTAATACATTGAATTATTTTCTAAATATGAATTTTATGACAACAATTGTTACAAGCCGTTTATTGATTAAAATTTAAAATTGCTTCAGATTTTTTTAAATTACCACGATATATTTAAAAGTAAAAAAAAAATTGAAACTGTGTGAGATATTTTTATTTTACAAAATACAGCATCTTCCACATTTAATATAGAGCTATTTTAAATAATTAACAAATTTTGTTCTTGTATTTTACATTAAAAATAATTTTATAATAAATGTGACCGGAGGGTCGGGTCTCTTTGACCCCTCGTCGGGATGTGACACCACCGAGTCGGTCGAGACTCGGAAATCGCGACGCAGAGGGTTTTTCGTCGCGCGAGCGGGTTCGTTTGCGGTAGAGGTGGAGGTAGGAGAACCGAGGAAGTGAGTCACTCAAGACACCGGCTAAGTAACAAGGCTAATTTTAATAAGGGAGTATAACAAAAGTACAATAAGACGCATCGCTAATACGGATGTATTTCTAGATACGCGGAGAGAGAGAGTTTACAAACGATTCGCGAGTTGATAAATACCTTAGAGAGTCTTGGAGCCGGCGTCGGTATCCTGCGATGATACGATCCACGGAGAATCACGATTTGAAGGAACAGTTCACAAGATAATCCGCACTATGGTCTTGGTATAAATCCACAAGGGTCTTGGTTCGGAAGATGGCGGGAAGAGTCCGGATTATTGTCCCGATAACTAAACGACGACTGACGGGTTCGTCATCGTTCGTTCGTTTTATTTTTTCACTCGGGTTTTTTCCATGAGGGTCGGGTGTCCAATACGTAAATTTCTTCGAAAAGTTCCTGGTGGCATACGTCCCGAGGATGGGTCATCCTCAACGAGGAAGCAAGTTCGTGGGAAATAATTTTTTATGGGTTTCCAACTGATCTTGTGATAAAAATGGTGGAGAAAAAAATTCGAAGTTTTGATTGAACACCTTCGTCCTTTCGCCCGTCACATAAAAGTTTACAAGATTTGATATTCAATTAAAAAATAAAAAAAATTAAACAATTATTTAATTTAGCTAGGCAACATTTTTAATAAAAAGAAACATATTCAGTCTAACATCTGACCATTCTCAGCTTTAGAACAACTCATTCAAACAGATTAGAATAACGTAGAAAATGTTCTACATCATTTATCAGATATTATCATGATGATCTTCATTAATTTATAGATTTTAAGTCAAGAGATTGTATATCATCATTAATAAGGGCACAATTAAATGGCTGATTAAGTATATCAATATTTAACAAAATAACATTAGAACTTTTTTATTTTTATAATGCCAATTTATATCAATATCTACCATACAAACTGGTATATACTGTAAGTCAACCTCATGATTTTAAGTGTAAAATTCTGATTAATTTCTGTATAAGTCAACTCCCAAACATTTGATAGGCCACAACTGAAATTGGTGGTTACAATATATGATTTAACTTGCTTTTCTTGTGTCCTGGGCAAGATTATATTTTTGGCTTTTTTTTTTTTTTTTTGAGAAAGATAAATTAAAAACAAATACAATAGAAACGGTTGGTTAATTTTAACTAAGAACATTACAGAATTGGTCCCCAAGGCAGCAAAATTTAAAATTTGAAAATGAAATTATAATAATGATATTTTTTTTTACACTCCTTTTAGACAAAAGGGGATCATATACCTGTGCACCCATTACAGCTATGTATTATGGCACTGACAATAGCTTACGATAAACGCATAAAATAAGACCAAATCACTGAATTTATATATTCATATGACTTTCAGTTTTGATTTCAGCTTATAAAGATGGATCTGACAACAAATAACTTATATAACTAGTGTTATTTGGATATTAGTAATATAAATTGTGAAAATTGAAGAAAGATAGCTCTCATCAGGTGAATCTGGATTATTTAGAGCAGAGGAATCCCTGGCCACGTTTCTTTACGCAGCGAGAGTGTAGCGAAATGACATCACGAGCAGCGTTGGCCATTTAGAAATGGGTTTCAAAGTATTCGTTGTAAAGCGCTGCATAAAGAAACACAGCCCCTTTAATAGCCACCTGTTCAACTATATATTAGAGTAAGTATTCTTTTATACAAGAAAGAGAATGAGACAAATAGAGATAGAAAAGAAAGATTTTATAGTTTTCAAATTGTGTATCTCTGAAAGAAAACATAATATGGAGATTAGGTTTGTTTCATTTTGTGGGTAAAGAGCAGGAAATTAAAGTTTGTAGTGTTTTTTTTATTCAAGCAACTTTTGTACTACTGCTCTTGTACTCTGCTCAAGTTTTCAAATGTTGAAAATTGAATAGCTCAAAATACATCTATACAATTTTGCCCATTTTTCCATATATTTTACTCATACCTTATTCTACTGAATGGCAACATTTGATAAAGGTAATTTTTCATTTAAGATAAAAGTCATGTCAAAACTTTTATGCACTACCTGTACAAAGCATATGGGATCAGATAATACAGGGCACCATCTGATATTGCTTGTGTAGCTGTGTAATGACAACATGCTAAGAAAGTGAAGCGGCAGTGCATGCAAGCTACGTCTTGTCGGAGTTGATAGCTCAGCACTTAAAACCTTTTACTGAAGTTGATTTCGTCAAGGAATGTCTCATTAAAGCTGCAGAAATTGCTTTTCCTGAAAATGTGAAGGCTTTTCAAGCAATCTCTGTCTCGAAATACAGTTGCGAAAAGAGTTACTGATTTGACCGACAATTTAAGTATTCAGATCAAAGCAAAATCGTGTAGTTTTGAAGCTCGTTCCACTGCCTATGACGAAAGTACAAACATTGGGGGCATAGCTCAATTAGCGGGCTTTTTTCAACAATTTTGAAAAATTATTGAAATTCGTACCAATGCATAACACTAGTACAGGACAAGATATATTTAATTGTTTTTTTGAACTTCTGAAAAAATACAATCTACCTCTGTCAAAATTAACTTCTGTAGTTACAGATAGAGTTCCTTTGATGACTGGAAAAAACAATGGTTTTATGCTATTGCTGCAAAAAAAGAAAAAAAAACAGTGAAATTTATAACGGTTCCAAGATTCATCATACACATTACATTATACATCAAGAAATATTATGCGCGAAAATAATAAATGGAAAATGTGTTGTCATCTATTAAAAAAAAAGCATCAAGTTCATAAGATGTGGAAGCCTAAATCGGCGACAATTTTTTGTTTTCTTAAGTAAATTAGACAACAAATATTCTGGTTTGTTCTACTATACCAAGTTAAGTTGGCAATTCTGATTCAAGGTTCTTAATATACTTTTGTTATCCAGAATGATGGATATAATGCACAATTTATACACATCGTAATAGTGTAGTTTCTACATATCAATCTCTCACGCTTACTGGCATGTTTTCTTTGTCTATTTTTGATGGGCAAATGATGCACTTTTTCCATTTCCCACAGTTATTAACTCCTTATTACAGAGTACCTCTCAGAAGGATTTTGTTAGCCGAGTATATGAAATAACAAGACCCTGAGAGTCGCTCGGCTTTGATAGAATAAAAAAAAAGGTTTATTAATTTCAGCGAACATAAATAATTTACAAAGAAACGATTACACACACTTACTAATTACTAATACAAATACATTTGGGACTGCGCGTAACAATGTCATCAATTAGTCCCCGCGTGCCGACAAGACAAAGAACTTATTCTAACTTATATCTAGCTTAACTAAGTACAGGGCCCTAGAGAAAGATAAGGTGGAAGAGAATTAAACAGAGATGATAAGACTGAAAATTGGTTCGAAGGGGTGACTGGCGGTAATAAATAAGAAAAAAAAACCTCGGATCCGTTCCTTAATAACTTTCTTTGTTTCTGTTCGTCCCGTTTTTCTCTCTCTCCGAAAAATCTTCCTTCCTCTCGCTCCTGTCCTCCTATCTCCTCTGACGTAACCCCTCGACCCCTCGGTGTCACACCCTTTTTGTTTTTATTACCGTCCAGGCCACATGTGTCGACTAACTACCGCGTGGTTAAGTAAATAGAAAACGGAAGTAAAATTGTTACTACAGGAAGATAGTATAAGGAAAGTAAAGAAAAGAAAATAAATAAGGTTTAATAAAGCCACATACGTCCCCACCAAAAGACATATTAACAATTAACAGAAACATTAATATGGATATACACAACCATTAATGGATGATGAACTACAGTTCATCTTCCAAAGTGAAGCCGGCGATAGTCCACTTTCTGCCCCCGTAAGTTATACGGGTGGGAGATATTACCCCTCTGTTCCAGCATGGTCTCATTACCCGAATCCTTGCGGTCTCCTTGATGCTGCTGGTTATGTTGATTATACCTATTGTAGCTCGCCCGTTGCGCAGTGGGTAGGTGAGGGATGTCTTCTTCCTCTTCAATCTCCTCGATCTCTCCGGATTGTGATCCTTCGTGTCCAATTGGGATGTTACGCTTCCGTCTAGGCTCACGGAAGTTTGAGAAGCACGGTTTTAGTCTGTCTATGTGTACAACAAGTTTTTCCTTTTTATTACAATTTTCGATTTCCGCGTTAACAGGCCCCAGGAGGCGAGAGACACGGAAAGGACCTAAATATTTTGGAGAAAACTTGCCTTGCTTCTTCCCTTTCCTTAACATCCAAACTTTCTGCCCTACCTCAAAGCTCCTCACCTTCCTCCCTGTGTTGATGCGGTTACGGTTAAGTTTGTTACGGTTGCGACTTAATTCGTATGCCGATTCACGGATGCATCGTAGCTTATCCATAAGGAAATCACGATACTCCCGAATACCCGGGTAGTCATTTGTCTGTTCAACAGGGAACGCATGAGGGAATTTAGGATCAAATCCGTAAAGAAGAAATGAAGGTGACTCACTAGTAGAGGAGTGTGTAGCATTATTATAAGCGAACACAGCAGTCTGTAAGAAGGTATCCCAATTGTTGTTGCTGCCGCCTGATATTCTGGCCAAAAGGTTACTGATGGATTTGTTCACACGTTCACAAACTGAGTTCGAACAAGGGCGATATGATGTCGTAACATTGTGCTTGACGGTAAGGATGTTGCACATTTCATTAAAGATGGAGGACGTAAAATTCGTGCCCCGGTCAGAGATGATGATCTCGGGACTGCCATATCTGCAGACTATCCTTTCGAAAAACACATTGGCTACAGAGGCCGCAGATTGGTCCCTTAAAGGGACGGCTTCTGTGTATCGAGTAAACATGTCAATTATGGTGAGAATATAACGATTACCCTTATGTGTTTGATTTAAAGGGCCAATTATGTCGATTGACACCTTTTGAAACGGATAATTAGCGACTTCCGTTTCTTGAAAGGGGGCTCTTCCTTGATGTAAGTTATGTTGTTGGCAAACTTTGCAGAACTTCACGAATCTATCGACGAGTTTTTTCATCTTCTTGAAGTAGTAGTAACGGTTGATCAGGTCACACGTTTTTTCTTTGCCGTAGTGTCCGGCTAATGGTGATTCATGGAATGCTTTAATTACGTCATTAATTGCTGTTTCCCCTACACAAACACGCCTCCATTGACGTATTCCAAACCGTCCCGGTCGTACGTGGACTAATACATCACCATCTACTTGATACTCAGGAAGTATGCCACTACTCGGGTAATCATTGTAAGAGGGTGGGAATTTAATTAAATGATTTCTCATTGGACCAAAAATTCTGTCCCCAATCTGGGACTTCTTTACCTTTTTCCACAACTCTTCACTGATGCAATTAATGACATCGCTGTTTGAGGGGGCTTCTTCTCTACTACCATGTGGTCGAGACAATAAATCAGCCACTGGGTTACTCTTCCCTTGAACATGCGTAATGACCAAATCAAAATTAGATAATTCTACGGCCCATCTCATGAGGCGGTTATTGTGATTTTTCATATTTTTCACAAAGGTTAAAGGTTTGTGGTCGGAAAGCACAGTGACCTTCTGACCAAGAATAAGATGTTTAAAGTGGCGGAGGGCTAAGATTATTGAGTAGCATTCCTTCTCGATAGTGGAATATTTTAGTTCGGGCCCACGGAACTTCCTACTAAAGTAGCCAATGGGAATGAGTTTCCCTTCGCTTTCCTGTTCTAAGACCGCACCAGCCCAGGTATCTGAAGCGTCCGAGTGCATGAAAAAAGGTATTTTAAAGTCGGGATGAGATAGCACAGGGGGTTTAGATAATAGTTCTTTAAATTTTTCGAAGCTTGATTGGCACTGGTCGTCCCATAAGAACTTTACATATTTTTTAGTCAGATATGTAAGAGGAAGAGCAATCTCGGCAAAGTTTGGGATAAAGTTGCGGAAGAATCCCACCATTCCGAGGAAACTCCTGACGTCTTTCACATTACGCGGGGGTTGGACTTCTTTAATCGCATCCACGTTGCAGGGATCAGGTCGTATCCCCTTACTATCGATGATGTGTCCCAGATACCGCACTTCTTTCACCATGAATTTCGATTTTTTTGGGTGCAATTTCAAGTTGGCTTTGTCTAATATAGAGATTACCTCCCTTAGGAGTTTCACGTGATCTTCAAAGGATTGGGAGAACAACACAATATCGTCTTGAAAGACGAAACAATTGATATCTATGAATCTCCCCAACAGCCTAGACATGGCGTATTGAAAATACCTCCCGCTATTCTTTCCACCTTGCGGGAGGCGGCACATCTGGAATTTTCCCCAAGGAGTAGAGAAAGCAAAGAAATGACGTGTTGATTCATGTATGGGTATCTGGAAATATCCAGACTTTAGGTCGATTACCGAGAAGAATTTGCTTCCCTGAAACTTCGTTAAGATCTCATCCACACGGGCTAGAGGGAACTCCTGGGACTGGGTTACTTCGTTAATTCTTCGTAGATCGAGAGTAACCCTTAACTCGCCGGACTCCTTCGGGACAATGTGAAGGGGGGAATTCCATTCAGAAGTACTCTCCTCGCAAATCCCCGCCTTCAGATATGAAACTATCATTTTCTTTAGTTCACTCAAATAACATTGCGGTATTCTATATTGTTTTGTATTAATTATTTGGTTACTTTTAATGATAGGTGTATGAAGAAATTCCTTAGTACCGGTCAAATCTTCTATTTTCCGTGCGAAACATCCGGGGTGTTCATTAAAGATACGCTCCACTTCCTTTTTTTCGTAGTCTTTCAAATGGGATAAATTAACCTCCATCGTATTATCGGATTCCTCCCTTCTGAATCCACAACACTGATAAAAGTCATCAATTTCGGTTCTATTCCAAGATGTTACATTCTCACCTGTTTCAATTAATACTTCCGGGAACCTGTTTAACACATCCATACCCAATACTCCTTCGTATTCGACTTCGGATGGCAAGTGCATGCAAGTCATTTGAACATTTTGAGTTCTCCCTCCTCTTTCGATCTTGATATTAGACTCCCATTCGCATTCGATAACCTCCCCACCGATTCCTCGTAGTCGTTTCCAACTCCTGTGAAGTGCACCGTTCGGTCCCCTACTCCATATCTCGCTCTGAGCGATCTTCAGGCTTAGCACGGACCTTTCCGCACCCGTATCGACCAGAAACTTGATACTGGTACCATAAGCATCACCAAGAATGAGGGGAAGGCCCTTTTTAGAGAAGAACACATTAGGGGCCAGGGTTAGCTCGATGCATGGGACGTGATACTGGCTATCATCACGCCCCGTAATTAGTTTAAATCATTTATATTCCGTTGAGGGCACTGGCGGGCCAGGTGGCGAGGATTCCCACAAATGTAACACCTTTTTAGGACAGATCGGTTCGGGCTATCCTTATTTTTATCTAGATTTCCACCCAGTCTTTCGACCAAACCATTAACAGTACTACATAACGACCCCACCATTTTTTCCAACCTTTCAAGTCTATCGTCTTCCTTTGTTTTCACAATATTCATCACACCATTCGGATCCTCATTAGCGGTTGGGTTCTTTATTTCAATGGTGTGTACAAATTTATTTTCTCTACTAACGTTACACTCGAGTTCGACCCGTTCTTCCCTCTCCGCTTCCTTAATTGCCTGATCTAAGGTCTGGGGTTCTCTCCTTAATACGTATCCCTTTAGCTGGGGCCTTAGGCCCTTTATAAATCTCTCTCTAATAATGTCATCCCTCAAGGCACCAATTTTTTCGTTATTGGAAGCGGCCTTCGACAACAGTGTATTCATGCGGATGACATAGTCACATACCGTCTCATCATGGTTCTGCTTAATACTTAAGAGTTGGTCGAGTGCATTCTTTTCCTTAAGTTCTCGCTTTTCGTAACATTGAATTAATTTTTGCCTAATTCCCTCAAAAGTACAAGGATCTTGGTCAGCCAAGCTGAAGAACGTCGATAATGGCCCCCCTTTTAACCGAGCTTGTAAGACAGCCAATTTCACTTCACTGTTCCACCCAGCCAGGCGAGATATATTATCTATGGTCTTGAAGAATTGGCGGACATTAACCAAATCACTGCCACTATTAGAAAAAATGGGAACCATTCCTAGAAACCCTGTGACTACAGGAGGGATCCCCTCACCCTCGCCTCCTGAGGATGTAGCAAGATTGTTCTGGTTACAATCATCCATAATTAATGATATAAAAATAATACAATTGATTACAAATTGTAGGGCCTTAAATCTACAGGCACGATAATACAATGCTACGTTCTATACAATAAAAACCGTATCCCGTTACTAACAGAATCCTGTCGCGGACGCCATTGTTGGCCGAGTATATGAAATAACAAGACCCTGAGAGTCGCTCGGCTTTGATAGAATTAAAAAAAAGAGGTTTATTAATTTCAGCGAACATAAATAATTTACAAAGAAACGATTACACACACTTACTAATTACTAATACAAATACATTTGGGACTGCGCGTAACAATGTCATCAATTAGTCCCCGCGTGCCGACAAGACAAAGAACTTATTCTAACTTATATCTAGCTTAACTAAGTACAGGGCCCTAGAGAAAGATAAGGTGGAAGAGAATTAAACAGAGATGATAAGACTGAAAATTGGTTCGAAGGGGTGACTGGCGGTAATAAATAAGAAAAAAAAAACCTCGGATCCGTTCCTTAATAACTTTCTTTGTTTCTGTTCGTCCCGTTTTTCTCTCTCTCCGAAAAATCTTCCTTCCTCTCGCTCCTGTCCTCCTATCTCCTCTGACGTAACCCCTCGACCCCTCGGTGTCACACCCTTTTTGTTTTTATTACCGTCCAGGCCACATGTGTCGACTAACTACCGCGTGGTTAAGTAAATAGAAAACGGAAGTAAAATTGTTACTACAGGAAGATAGTATAAGGAAAGTAAAGAAAAGAAAATAAATAAGGTTTAATAAAGCCACATACGTCCCCACCAAAAGACATATTAACAATTAACAGAAACATTAATATGGATATACACAACCATTAATGGATGATGAACTACAGTTCATCTTCCAAAGTGAAGCCGGCGATAGTCCACTTTCTGCCCCCGTAAGTTATACGGGTGGGAGATATTACCCCTCTGTTCCAGCATGGTCTCATTACCCGAATCCTTGCGGTCTCCTTGATGCTGCTGGTTATGTTGATTATACCTATTGTAGCTCGCCCGTTGCGCAGTGGGTAGGTGAGGGATGTCTTCTTCCTCTTCAATCTCCTCGATCTCTCCGGATTGTGATCCTTCGTGTCCAATTGGGATGTTACGCTTCCGTCTAGGCTCACGGAAGTTTGAGAAGCACGGTTTTAGTCTGTCTATGTGTACAACAAGTTTTTCCTTTTTATTACAATTTTCGATTTCCGCGTTAACAGGCCCCAGGAGGCGAGAGACACGGAAAGGACCTAAATATTTTGGAGAAAACTTGCCTTGCTTCTTCCCTTTCCTTAACATCCAAACTTTCTGCCCTACCTCAAAGCTCCTCACCTTCCTCCCTGTGTTGATGCGGTTACGGTTAAGTTTGTTACGGTTGCGACTTAATTCGTATGCCGATTCACGGATGCATCGTAGCTTATCCATAAGGAAATCACGATACTCCCGAATACCCGGGTAGTCATTTGTCTGTTCAACAGGGAACGCATGAGGGAATTTAGGATCAAATCCGTAAAGAAGAAATGAAGGTGACTCACTAGTAGAGGAGTGTGTAGCATTATTATAAGCGAACACAGCAGTCTGTAAGAAGGTATCCCAATTGTTGTTGCTGCCGCCTGATATTCTGGCCAAAAGGTTACTGATGGATTTGTTCACACGTTCACAAACTGAGTTCGAACAAGGGCGATATGATGTCGTAACATTGTGCTTGACGGTAAGGATGTTGCACATTTCATTAAAGATGGAGGACGTAAAATTCGTGCCCCGGTCAGAGATGATGATCTCGGGACTGCCATATCTGCAGACTATCCTTTCGAAAAACACATTGGCTACAGAGGCCGCAGATTGGTCCCTTAAAGGGACGGCTTCTGTGTATCGAGTAAACATGTCAATTATGGTGAGAATATAACGATTACCCTTATGTGTTTGATTTAAAGGGCCAATTATGTCGATTGACACCTTTTGAAACGGATAATTAGCGACTTCCGTTTCTTGAAAGGGGGCTCTTCCTTGATGTAAGTTATGTTGTTGGCAAACTTTGCAGAACTTCACGAATCTATCGACGAGTTTTTTCATCTTCTTGAAGTAGTAGTAACGGTTGATCAGGTCACACGTTTTTTCTTTGCCGTAGTGTCCGGCTAATGGTGATTCATGGAATGCTTTAATTACGTCATTAATTGCTGTTTCCCCTACACAAACACGCCTCCATTGACGTATTCCAAACCGTCCCGGTCGTACGTGGACTAATACATCACCATCTACTTGATACTCAGGAAGTATGCCACTACTCGGGTAATCATTGTAAGAGGGTGGGAATTTAATTAAATGATTTCTCATTGGACCAAAAATTCTGTCCCCAATCTGGGACTTCTTTACCTTTTTCCACAACTCTTCACTGATGCAATTAATGACATCGCTGTTTGAGGGGGCTTCTTCTCTACTACCATGTGGTCGAGACAATAAATCAGCCACTGGGTTACTCTTCCCTTGAACATGCGTAATGACCAAATCAAAATTAGATAATTCTACGGCCCATCTCATGAGGCGGTTATTGTGATTTTTCATATTTTTCACAAAGGTTAAAGGTTTGTGGTCGGAAAGCACAGTGACCTTCTGACCAAGAATAAGATGTTTAAAGTGGCGGAGGGCTAAGATTATTGAGTAGCATTCCTTCTCGATAGTGGAATATTTTAGTTCGGGCCCACGGAACTTCCTACTAAAGTAGCCAATGGGAATGAGTTTCCCTTCGCTTTCCTGTTCTAAGACCGCACCAGCCCAGGTATCTGAAGCGTCCGAGTGCATGAAAAAAGGTATTTTAAAGTCGGGATGAGATAGCACAGGGGGTTTAGATAATAGTTCTTTAAATTTTTCGAAGCTTGATTGGCACTGGTCGTCCCATAAGAACTTTACATATTTTTTAGTCAGATATGTAAGAGGAAGAGCAATCTCGGCAAAGTTTGGGATAAAGTTGCGGAAGAATCCCACCATTCCGAGGAAACTCCTGACGTCTTTCACATTACGCGGGGGTTGGACTTCTTTAATCGCATCCACGTTGCAGGGATCAGGTCGTATCCCCTTACTATCGATGATGTGTCCCAGATACCGCACTTCTTTCACCATGAATTTCGATTTTTTTGGGTGCAATTTCAAGTTGGCTTTGTCTAATATAGAGATTACCTCCCTTAGGAGTTTCACGTGATCTTCAAAGGATTGGGAGAACAACACAATATCGTCTTGAAAGACGAAACAATTGATATCTATGAATCTCCCCAACAGCCTAGACATGGCGTATTGAAAATACCTCCCGCTATTCTTTCCACCTTGCGGGAGGCGGCACATCTGGAATTTTCCCCAAGGAGTAGAGAAAGCAAAGAAATGACGTGTTGATTCATGTATGGGTATCTGGAAATATCCAGACTTTAGGTCGATTACCGAGAAGAATTTGCTTCCCTGAAACTTCGTTAAGATCTCATCCACACGGGCTAGAGGGAACTCCTGGGACTGGGTTACTTCGTTAATTCTTCGTAGATCGAGAGTAACCCTTAACTCGCCGGACTCCTTCGGGACAATGTGAAGGGGGGAATTCCATTCAGAAGTACTCTCCTCGCAAATCCCCGCCTTCAGATATGAAACTATCATTTTCTTTAGTTCACTCAAATAACATTGCGGTATTCTATATTGTTTTGTATTAATTATTTGGTTACTTTTAATGATAGGTGTATGAAGAAATTCCTTAGTACCGGTCAAATCTTCTATTTTCCGTGCGAAACATCCGGGGTGTTCATTAAAGATACGCTCCACTTCCTTTTTTTCGTAGTCTTTCAAATGGGATAAATTAACCTCCATCGTATTATCGGATTCCTCCCTTCTGAATCCACAACACTGATAAAAGTCATCAATTTCGGTTCTATTCCAAGATGTTACATTCTCACCTGTTTCAATTAATACTTCCGGGAACCTGTTTAACACATCCATACCCAATACTCCTTCGTATTCGACTTCGGATGGCAAGTGCATGCAAGTCATTTGAACATTTTGAGTTCTCCCTCCTCTTTCGATCTTGATATTAGACTCCCATTCGCATTCGATAACCTCCCCACCGATTCCTCGTAGTCGTTTCCAACTCCTGTGAAGTGCACCGTTCGGTCCCCTACTCCATATCTCGCTCTGAGCGATCTTCAGGCTTAGCACGGACCTTTCCGCACCCGTATCGACCAGAAACTTGATACTGGTACCATAAGCATCACCAAGAATGAGGGGAAGGCCCTTTTTAGAGAAGAACACATTAGGGGCCAGGGTTAGCTCGATGCATGGGACGTGATACTGGCTATCATCACGCCCCGTAATTAGTTTAAATCATTTATATTCCGTTGAGGGCACTGGCGGGCCAGGTGGCGAGGATTCCCACAAATGTAACACCTTTTTAGGACAGATCGGTTCGGGCTATCCTTATTTTTATCTAGATTTCCACCCAGTCTTTCGACCAAACCATTAACAGTACTACATAACGACCCCACCATTTTTTCCAACCTTTCAAGTCTATCGTCTTCCTTTGTTTTCACAATATTCATCACACCATTCGGATCCTCATTAGCGGTTGGGTTCTTTATTTCAATGGTGTGTACAAATTTATTTTCTCTACTAACGTTACACTCGAGTTCGACCCGTTCTTCCCTCTCCGCTTCCTTAATTGCCTGATCTAAGGTCTGGGGTTCTCTCCTTAATACGTATCCCTTTAGCTGGGGCCTTAGGCCCTTTATAAATCTCTCTCTAATAATGTCATCCCTCAAGGCACCAATTTTTTCGTTATTAGAAGCGGCCTTCGACAACAGTGTATTCATGCGGATGACATAGTCACATACCGTCTCATCATGGTTCTGCTTAATACTTAAGAGTTGGTCGAGTGCATTCTTTTCCTTAAGTTCTCGCTTTTCGTAACATTGAATTAATTTTTGCCTAATTCCCTCAAAAGTACAAGGATCTTGGTCAGCCAAGCTGAAGAACGTCGATAATGGCCCCCCTTTTAACCGAGCTTGTAAGACAGCCAATTTCACTTCACTGTTCCACCCAGCCAGGCGAGATATATTATCTATGGTCTTGAAGAATTGGCGGACATTAACCAAATCACTGCCACTATTAGAAAAAATGGGAACCATTCCTAGAAACCCTGTGACTACAGGAGGGATCCCCTCACCCTCGCCTCCTGAGGATGTAGCAAGATTGTTCTGGTTACAATCATCCATAATTAATGATATAAAAATAATACAATTGATTACAAATTGTAGGGCCTTAAATCTACAGGCACGATAATACAATGCTACGTTCTATACAATAAAAACCGTATCCCGTTACTAACAGAATCCTGTCGCGGACGCCATTGTTGGCCGAGTATATGAAATAACAAGACCCTGAGAGTCGCTCGGCTTTGATAGAATTAAAAAAAAGAGGTTTATTAACTTCAGCGAACATAAATAATTTACAAAGAAACGATTACACACACTTACTAATTACTAATACAAATACATTTGGGACTGCGCGTAACAATGTCATCAATTAGTCCCCGCGTGCCGACAAGACAAAGAACTTATTCTAACTTATATCTAGCTTAACTAAGTACAGGGCCCTAGAGAAAGATAAGGTGGAAGAGAATTAAACAGAGATGATAAGACTGAAAATTGGTTCGAAGGGGTGACTGGCGGTAATAAATAAGAAAAAAAACCTCGGATCCGTTCCTTAATAACTTTCTTTGTTTCTGTTCGTCCCGTTTTTCTCTCTCTCCGAAAAATCTTCCTTCCTCTCGCTCCTGTCCTCCTATCTCCTCTGACGTAACCCCTCGACCCCTCGGTGTCACACCCTTTTTGTTTTTATTACCGTCCAGGCCACATGTGTCGACTAACTCCCCAATTGTTATGTCGACTTTTTCCCGGGAGGTTGAAAGAAATACAAAATCAGATCTAAAGCGATGATTGCATGAAGTGGTCAACCCTTGTCGAACTACTACCGCAGTGGTTAAGTTAAATAGTATAACGGAAAGTAAATTGTTATACAGGAAGAAATATTTTTGATGGGCAAATGCAACGCGTCTTCCATTTCCCACAATTATTAGCTCTTTATTACCTTTTAGAAGGATTTTTAACCTCAATATTGTGGTTCATAACATGACAAAGGTCGAAAGTGCACTTTGTCATGTCATGACAAATACGCTTTTCGATCTTAGTTGATAGACCAATAGCTTTTCACAAACGAACTATATCTACGAGGATTTATTTATTGTGACATGGTCACAATGTCGGGCTGCAATTTTTAATCATTTTTAATTTATTTTATTTAAAATATACGCTCTCCACCTCAAATTAGTAGTGGCTTGCCTCTGTAAATCATACTTTTCCTTCAATAATACAGTCGTGCCGGTCATCTATTAACTGCTTTGGGGAGATTTGAATTGAAACACGTGACTTCCGGTTTGCATGGGAAGTTCGTGTGTAGTTAATTAGGGCCTCCCGTCCCTAAGGTTTCTATATCTAGTTTCGGATTTCATCTAACTCTTTCTCGAGATTAAGACAGGCGGACGGACGACAGTAGGTCCGCAATTTTTTTCAAATTGCAGCTGCGTACGGTCACGGGTCGATGCGAACTACGGATGTAGATCTTTACTTTTATCCCGTAGGCGATGATATAGTCCAGGGCTTCTTAAACTGTGGGTCGCGACCCCCAGGGGGGTCGCGAGACTACTGAAAGGGGGTCGCAAAGATCTGATACTTTTCAATCATTATAAATAAAATTTTAAAATTAGTATACACACTACGTACAAATATAAATACAAATAAAAATCATACAAAATACTATTGTAGTTTTATTATAACTATTTTTTGAAAAAAGTGGCAATGCAAAACTGTTATGTAGGGCCTATAAATGAAAATATGGAAGTAGCATTTAAAATAATAAATACAACGCGCTCCTCGATTTTCAACTGAACGTTCGACATTGATGTCTGGCCGCCGGCGTCAGTGTTTGCAAGATAACTTAGTGATTATAAGTACCCAGACGCCGCGTCGCCTTACAGCTTACACATACAATACGGAAGCATAATCAAGCTAGGCTAGGCGAATCGGCATATTATTTTTATAAAAGAATAATAAAAAAAATTAAATGAAAGCTTCTTTTTCGGCGTCTTTGTGATACGGTGCCTTTGTGCGCTGCACACTTTGAACACGCCATGCGTCGGGGTTGATCTGATCGTAATTTGTTGTCATTGCACTGGTAAAGATTCGAGTGTAGTTATTTTTCTGTTTGTACTGTACTTCAGTTTGGACTCAGCTTTGTCTTCGTAGTGACATGTGTGTATTTACTGTGTAATTTTCAGTTGGTGTTTTTAATTATTACGTTAAAGTTCAACTACATTTTGTTTAATTATTTATTATTATTTAACCATCATGGATAAATGGCTAATTAAAATTCCAACTAATAAGTCTGCCACGCCGTCACAACCAAGTTGCAGTGCTTCAAATCCGACTTCTAGCAAAACAAAAAAAAGAAAATATGACGAATCATATTTGCAGTATGGCTTCACATGCTCTTCTCACAACAATGAAGAACAACCAGTGTGCTTAATTTGCAAAGAAGTTTTGGCTGCAGAAAGCATGAAACCGTCAAAACTGCAACGACATTTGAATACTAAACATGCAACGTTATCAAAAAAGCCAATAGAATATTTTGAGCGTCTTTTGCAAACATCAAATAAAGAAAAGAACACTTTGGAGAATTATGTTACTTTGAATGATAAATATCTATTGGCATCGTATGAAGTTTCGTATTTGATAGCAAAAACGAAAAAGCCTTTTACTATTGGAGAGCAACTTTTACTACCTGCAGCTATAAGAATGTCTGAAATTGTTCATGGAAAACAGTATGCTGCTGAAATTAGTAAAATTCCATTATCAAATGACACTGTGTCCAAAAGAATTTCAGACATTAGCAATGATCAATTTCAACAGCTTCTTATGAGGCTTAAAGACAGCTCAAAGTTTGCAATACAACTGGACGAGTCGACAGACATTTCAAATATGGCACAGTTGTTACTTTTTGTAAGATATATTTATGAGGGAAGCATTCATGAAGATATACTGTTTTGTCGTCCTCTGGAAGGTCATACTCGTGGAAAAGATATATATAAAAAAGTAAATGAGTTTTTTGAAAAAGAAGGATTAAATTGGAAAAATTGTGTTGGTGTGTGCACGGACGGTGCTGCAGCAATGACCGGACAAGATCTTGGTTTTACAGCATTTGTTAAAGCTGGAAATGATCATATTACATTTACACATTGTATGATTCACCGAGAGGCACTTGTTGTTAAAAAAAATTGCACCAGAATTAAACACTGTGTTTTTTGATGCAGTCAAAATCATTAACTTTATTAAAAGTCGAGCACTTAATAGTCGATTGTTTAAAAATTTGTGCATTGATATGGATTCGGATTATACAAGTTTATTGCTACATGCTGAAGTTAGGTGGCTATCAAGAGGTCGAAGTTTGAAACGATTATTAACTTTAAAAGATGAAGTTCTTATATTTCTAACAGAGCAAAATTCTAATTTGGCCGATTATTTTCACGATAATTTATGGCTTCTCAAGCTATGCTATTTGGCAGATATTTTTGATAAAATCAATGATATGAATTTATCAATGCAGGGAGTCTGCGTTAATATGTTTATGTTAAAAAATAAACTTGAGGCCTTTGTTAAAAAAATTCTTATATGGAAGAACAGAGTGGAAAGTGGATCGCTCGAAATGTTTCCATTTACTGACGAGTATATAATTAGTAACAATATTTCAAAAAAAGATACTCCTATAACAAAAATTATAGTTAATCATTTGAAGGATATGGAAGTTTACATGCATAGGTATTTTCCCAATGATATCGATACACAACAATGGATTTGCAATCCATTTTCAATTGAAATGGAAGAAATTAATTTTTTAAACTTAAAAGCACAAGAAGAATTTGCCGAATTAACAAGTGATACTACCTTGCGACTCAGATTTTCTCAAGTGCCTGTGCATGAATTTTGGATAGAAATCAAATCAGAATATCCCCTACTATCGGAAATGGCAATGAACAAATTACTGCCATTTTGTACAACATATTTATGTGAATCAGCCTTTTCCACATTAACTTACATAAAATCAAAATACCGTTCAACTTTAATAAACGTTGAAAATTTATTACGATCTGCACTAACTCAAATTGAGCCTAGATTTAATTATTTGTGTAAAAATAAACAATCACATCCGTCACATTAATATTGTTTGATGTTAATAATATGTTTTTATTAAAAAAATTGTTACAAAAGTTTATTTTTTCTATTGAATAAATATATATATAGTTTTATGTCATTCTATTTATTGTGTTTTATTACGACCGATATCCCGTCAACGTTTCCAATTATATATATGTGAAATGAATGGGTACGTATTCTTTAATCCTTATTTTATTTACATTGTAAAATAGTGCGATATTACATCTACATCTACGGTTAATATATATTTCATTATATGGAGGAGGGGGTCGTTTAAAATTTCCTAAGCTTGAAGGGGGTCGCTATATAAAAAAGTTTAAGAAGCCCTGATATAGTCGAAAGTGAGCAGTAAAGACGATTGTGACGCCAGACGTATCCGGTTATAAAAATGGAAGGCCGGCCCCGCATATACTATAGTTAGTGCGGCCATGGTCCTACTCCCTCTTCCAATGCTATATATATTAATCTAATTATTATATTATTTAAAATTTGAAGCTGTAATATATTAATTACAATTTTAAACATTAAACGTTTCATACGAAAATAAATAAATAAAATTAAAACATTCCTGACAATAGGTGGCAGGCGACACGCGACATATCGTTTTAGGTTTTTGTGGAATCTGTCTGCTGTTTACAAGTAATTTTGTGTGTTTAATATTTCAAGCTTCTGAACGTAAATTGACTTAAGTATGACCGATCTACTATTGGATTCTGATATTCGTCTTTGGGTTTTCTTGCCAATCGTCGTAATTACATTTCTGATTGGAATTGTAAGACATTATGTATCAATTTTGCTCTCTTCGACTAAGAAAGTGGAGCTTCAACAAGTCCAGGACAGGTAACCAATGGTTTTCCTACATTTAATATCTATTATAAGCAGAAGGTTTACCAATTTATAAAATTTGAGTGATTATTTAATAATTTCTTTTCAATTTTTCAGTCAAGCAATGATTAGAAGTCGTCTTTTGAGAGAAAATGGAAAGTATATACCTAAACAAGTAGGTTTAATCTATTTTGACATAGATTAATGCAGAATTTATGGATTAACAAAGTAAAATTCACTCTATATAAATAAAAATTGCCATTAAGAATTTAAACATTACAGGCATTGCTTCATTTATTAAATGAACTTCTTGTAATGTTTACTCAATTATTAAAAAATTAATACAGGTTGAATTACACTGACTCTGTTTGTTTATGTTATTTGTAGGAAAACATAAATACTAAAAATGGTTAATGTTACCTATGGTAGCGAACATGGTGGCTCATCTCTGAAACGTGGGGACGCACGTTCTAACCTAACTAACCTAACCTATTCTAATAAATTACCATAACTATTGCCAACCAAATTATTAGAATAGGTTAGGTTAGGTTAGGTTAGGTTAGAACGTGCGTCCCCACTGTTTCAGAGATGAGCCGCCATGTTCGCTACCATAGGTAACATTAACCCTAAAAACTTTTATAAATAAAATATGGTAAATGTTACTGCTTGGATATGGGAATAATTACAATAATAAGTCTAATTATTTACAAAACTGTTTTGAAATTTATCAAAAATGGGGTATCTACATAACCAGGAGAAAATACGGGGTGTCTCAAAAGTCTCTGTACGGCAACATAAATCAAGCTTACCGGTGGCCAAATGAATAAAACCATTGAATGCTGGTTTGTGCCTGAACCAATGGCTGGCCACCGTGTGGTGTTCTGGGTTTTCTTCGTATGCCTAACACCCAAACAGAATCCAGTTTCCACATAGGAAGTCTTGCTAGAAGTTATCCCATTGGCAGATCACCCGTGTGTTCTGTTGCCTTACTCCATCAATCCACTGACACAAATCTTTAATGTTGACATTTTAATGTTTTATGAATAAAGTTACATTTTACCTTTCTGTGTATAGAAACTTTTGGGACACCCTGTACAATTCATTCTCCTTTAATGTAAATTGTTAATAGGTACACATTTTCCAGTTTGGTAAGTTATAAAATATTGGAATTTAATACATAATTACATAAAAGAAATCACATCAATTAATAAATTAAAAAAAAACTATTAATAACCTTTATATTCAAAGCAAATTAATTAATACTAATTTTAAATGTTAAAGCGATATTCTTTTCCAAGAGTTAAAGTTCTACCATTGTTAAAAGGGCATCTGGAAGAGGTCCTCAATTATGATGTCCTTCAATCTTAAATATTGTATTAAAAATAACTGGATAAATAAATAAAACATGTAATGATTCATAATGAAGTAATCAAATTTTTTTAATAGTTTATTTACAATTTTTTTTTTCACACACTGCCCAGTGATGCATATTGTGACAGTTATGTACAGATATCCCTTGATTAATGCAGTTAATTAATCCCTTGATACTACTGCATATATCAAAATTGTGTTAATCAAATACGGTATCTATGTTAAGTAAAAATGGCTGGTAAAGCCACATTAATTAAAACTTTGCTGCATATATAAAGGAATTTCCACAATTAATTTCGCACTTTAAGCAAATTCTGCAATACGCAAAACCACATTAAACAAAGGATACCTGTACTCTGTTCTATGAAAAATGTATCTTCTCAGTCTATAAAATGAGCTGAAGGAGTTGTGATTTGTCATTCTGTAAATTTAATGCCATGTATCACTCATATTGTGCAACATCATCTGCATGTTGTGCTGATTGCAGATGGCAACAAAATGGGTCCGTGTCTTGGTGATTTAATTTGTGTCCACTTCAGTTTTGCCTTTTGTCTTTGTCTTTTGTCTTGGCAATTTTGTTTTTGTGTCCACTAAGCTGACCAATGCTGATAAAATCTCTTTTTCTCCTGGATAGATAGTTCTACATATATTTCTAGATGACAATGAGTAAATTCAATTTCTTATGACATACCTTCAAGCAATAAAAGGGTATTTAAATATCCAAATGTCTAGACCTGGTACTTCTTGGCCTACTGAGACCCTTGTACCATATACCCAAACCCAACCAACTAACCCTTCGGTAGATATTTAAGTGGACACCCTGTATATGTGGTATTTTTAATGCTGTGTAAATTTCATAAATTTATCACACACAAAATTTTTGTTTTCTAAAATGTTTTCAATTTGTATTATTTTGGTTATTCTGGCCATGGATATTCTTTGCATCACACAAACTTCCATTTCAGGAATGTAAATTTTTTCAATCTCAATATAGAAGCAGTTAAAAAATAAAGGTTTTTCAATGTATGCTAAATTAATTAGTATATTTTGATTCTCATGTAAAGTTTGTTTTTTAGTTGAAGCTGATTCCAGATCTATTTATAGAATTCTTCCTTTTAACAATTGGAAATTATCAGTATTATAAAGTACTGCAATTAGCCAATTAACCTACTGTGTTGCAACAAATTTTGGAAGCAGTTAAGATCAAAAAATATTTTTAGCTCTTATACATAGCATGTTAGAAAAAGAAATAACTCTTAGATTTAAATTAATTTGAATATTATTTAAAATTTGAAAGAATACAATACACAGATAAATTTTGAAAGTAAAGATACTAAATACAAATATTTTTTTATTATTGCTATTATGTTTATTTATAGGGTTCAGAGACATTTGGTTTCTTTTGACATATATTATTGAAATTTCTTCTTGTGTCTGCTTACCATGGATTAAATTGCTCTCCAGTATTGTGCATACTGTATGGACTTATCTTTTACCTTGAATGGGTCAGATTTGGTACAAAGGGCAGGTTTCAGTATACTCTTAGATAGTCTGTGGTTTGACATTCTCCACATTCAGAGTCAATAATATATCCCCATTTTTAAGATTACTTTCTGACCTTCCAACTCCAGTGTGAAGATGATGTAAAGTTTACCAGATGAGTCAGTCTGAATTATAACCAGATAGATGATAGTTGTTCTTTTGGTTGGATAGAAGTACCATCTACTCATCAAAATTCAGTCTCATGCCAGAGACTGAATCTTGCCTTCTCTTATTGTTAAGCATTTTGTGTGATTGAATTTTAGTAATTGTGTATGGGCATTTTGGTAATGGTAATTGCAGCATGTGAAAAGTGACTTTGTTAGTGTTTCTGATGAACAATTAAATTAATTATATAGCTGCCTTTAACATGAAAGCCTCAACTCATATTCAGATAGATCCATTTTGAATTAAACTAAATATATTGTTTTATACTTTTTCTGTATTTGAGAAATAGTTTTGGAATGTGTATTTTTCAGGGATGTTTTCTTCTATATGCTTTTTAAAAAGATTTATTGTTTAGAGTCCGAAAGGTAATGTTGGAACAAAGAAGCACTCAACATAACTTAAGTTGATCATTCATTTTCAAATACAGAATTGTTTAAGATCTGCATTTATAATTTATTAGTATTTAATTAAATGTATCAGAATTTACTTATATTTGCTTATTAATTTTAGGCATTTTTAATGAGAAAGCACTTTTTCAACAATGAAGAAACAGGCTACTTTAAAACTCAGAAACGTTCTCCTACTATGCAAAATCCAATGACAGATCCAACAATGATGACTGATATGTTGAAAGGAAATCTCACTAATGTACTGCCAATGATTTTGATTGGCGGATGGATTAATTGGACATTTTCAGGATTTGTGACTAGTATGTAAATGTTTACCATTACTGCTATTACTGTTGTTTCACATTTTTTACAATATGACTAAGTCAGTGGCATAGCGTAGTGGGGGCGGCAGGGACGGCCCGCCCCGGGCAGCACTTATAGGGAGCAGCAAAATTTCACAATAAATAATAATATCTTGTAAAAATACCTAAATAAGGGGGCGGTGAAATTTTCCTCCGCCCCAGGCAGCTGACCCCCACGCTACGCCACTGGACTAAGTATTTGTTCTTCATTAATTTGAAATTATTAATAGATTGAATAAGTAAAGGATAAATATTACTTGATGTAATATTTGAATTGAAAACTATTTTAACAAACTTTAGCAATATTTTTATCTGCTGCAGTTAAAAATTATTAAGTGCAACAAATATGAATCTATATAAATTAAAGTAATAGATTTTTGAAATGTTTTAATAGAATTTTAGATTATTTTTTATCATCTATAATATATTAAGTGTTAATAATTTAAACACATTTTATATAATATAACCATTTTAGAATTAAATAAAATAAAAATGTTTACAACCTTTATTCTGCTATGGTTTTAATGTTACTGATTAATCAATAATTATTACATAAATATTCAGCTTTCTCTTTTTTAAATTCATTCAAAAGAAATGCATTTAAAATTTCAGGTAATGTTTATAGAAAATGCTTACTCATTTAATTTAGTTCATAATTTTATTAAGTACAGTGGACCTTCGTTATAGCGCTGCTCACTATACCATGCACTCGGTTATCGCGCAGGTGAGGTTTGCGACGCGATAAGCTCAAACATGTTTATACGGGTCTGTGCAGTGTTAGTGAGTAGCACATTTTATTGTTACTGCATATTGAGTTCCTGAATGTATTTTGAATAGTGTTTAATTATTGTATGCATGATGAGTAAAATAAAAGCTTACAGTGTGAAAGAAAAGCTTGACATTATTGCTAAAGTAAAGAGGTGAATTGTGTTACACCGTGCCGCTCGGTATAACGCGGGTGTTGTTTCCCACCCGACATGCATGTTATATCAAGGGGTCCACTGTATAATTTATTAACACAGCATTGCATAAGTTGTGGCATTATACAGCTTATTCAATGCAATAGTCAATATTTCAAACTCTACAACTACTTTGTAGTATCTTCAGTAAGAACTCTTTTTGTATTCAAAATCTTTTTAATACAAAGTATTACTGGTAAAGTGGTAAATTTTACAAAATGAAAATTTTAAAATTTTCTTTCTTCATAAAGGGAATCCTGTGCAAGCATCCAACAGGAACTCTTTTTCTTTCCCTATTTTGCCTTTTGTAGATTTCAGGCTCATTGATTATAGCCAATCAGCATTTTGTTTAATGATTCACTAGAGCAGTGATTCTCAACCACTGTGCCACGGCACTTTAGTGTGCCGTGAGATTTTTGAAGTGTGCCGCCACTACAAATACCCATACATAAGCGACATCAGACAAGTGGTTCAATTAGTTCTACCTACTAAAGGCGTGTTTGGAAATTGTAATCGGTGTTACTGATAACTGCCGGTAGTTACCAAGGCGTTTAGAAAACTTTGACCTAAATAACCAACTGTGTTTAAAAATCACTGTTATGACGTCATCGGTTGTCCTGCAGTACTTACCGGAGTAACCATGTGTGCCGCCAAATTTTTAAATTATTAAAAGTGTACCGTGACGAAAAAGGGTTGAGAATCACTGCACTAGAGTAATGTAGGCAATTTACCTTCTCAAGAAAAGGGACTTAATGTTTATTCAAACTGAGTGGTTGTTGATAGTTTTTGAGTGTGCCCTTCTTTGGCAGTATCATAACTATTTCACAGTAGACAGTAAAATTAGGACCTCAGATTATCATGATTAAAATTGTCCAGTAAAAGCTTTCATATTCAATGTATTTTGTTTTGTCAACTAAAATCATTATTGTGCTCTAGATGTTATGTTAAAAAGCAAATTTCCAAACTGTCCAGAATAATGCTGTTATATGATACTTTAAATATCGTAAAGAACTGTAAAGTAATAATTTAAAAGATAAATTACATTAACTACATTTATGGTTTAAATAAAAATGTTTGATGCTACTGTTTTTAACGTATAAAAATATAAATATACATAAAAATGTATCCAAATAAATAAATATTTGACTTCAAAAATTATTAGTCTACCTATTAATTCAAATTTACTGGTATAAAATATCAAATTACTAGTATAATTACTGATGCATTTTCTCTCTGATTACCAGTAAACTGTTTACTAGAAATGTAATTCCTAGTTCATTCTATATAGTTTGTACATGTGAAATTTTTGTCTAAGGATCCAATTCCTTTCCTTTTTTTTATGTTTATAATATTCTAACAATAATACTTCTTAGTCCTTTCTTCATTTTTTAATATTTTTACTGCTGTTTTCTATAATATCCAAATTACTTGCTATTCTAAATATATACTTTATTATTTTATTCAGGCTTTTCATTTCAGAACAAATCTTAATTCTTTTTAAGCAAATACTTGAAGACTAATATTTTGTAAGGATATGGAAAACATTTTCTTTCTTAGAAGTGGACCTACACGTTGCATTTGTAAATTACTTTAAGGAATTATTATGCAAATTTATACTATTATTTAAAATTTATAAATATAGTAAAAACTTTATATCAGTAACAGTAAAATGATGAAATGATCTTTTACTAAAGATTATTTTAAGTATTTATTCATTTTTCCTTACAGCTAAAGTTCCCTTTCCATTAACTTTACGTTTCAAACCAATGTTACAACGAGGAATTGAATTAATGTCATTGGATGCATCATGGTAATTATTTTTAATAAATAATTTATTATTATTATAATAATAATGATTTACAGACTAATTTTAGATTGACAATGTGAATAACAGTGTGCTTGAAAGTAATTCAATCACTGGTAGCTCTTGGTGCTTACAAAGGCCTTTAATTGTTTTATTTAATAGTTTGGAGAGGAAAAAGCCATACACATGCAAGATGTTTGATGTACTCTAGGCTTACAGATTTAATTTGATTCAAAAATAATCTTTTTGCTAAAAATTGTGAAATGTTGATGGAAGTTAATAGAAGAGTTACAGTCTGGGAAGGCAAAGTGTTATGTAATATGTACTGTACCTGAAGAAGTTTTCCATTGGCAATGCCAATAGCCCTCACATATAACATACTGTTCCTCTTATCTGTTGGTATGATATTTTTCCTTCAAACTATTTAATAGAAATAATTAAGAAAGACCTATGTAATGCCATTATTTCATATTCAATACTAATCAAATTCTGCAAAAATAAAAGTTTTATTTAATAACAAACTTGATAATTACTTTAAATACCAAACAAACATCTGACTTCTTTATCAAACTACTTAAGGCTAATTAATCAAAAAGTAATTCGGTTAGAGGTATTGCGTGAAAGAAATCTTCTTTCCACAAACGTTTTCGAGCTTTCCAAACAGCTCTTCTTCAGGTAGAGAAAAAAGGTTCCGACGAAATACTTCGAAAAAAGACGAAAAAAGAACGTAGACATTTAAATAAAAACGGAATCTAAAAATAGAATGCAGATGTTTAAACAAAAATTACGGAACTCGCATATCAAACGAACATTAAGGTGGACATGCGCATTCGTGCGCCGATGTTGCTATTTATAGATCGTTGTTTATGAGGGCCTGCCACGCTATAGAAAGATTAATCTCATCCTTCCGATTTATACATGTGGTCCGATGGTTAGCCTTACAGATGGATATAGCTTCCCGCCATTTTAGTTGGTCCAGCGTGGTGGACTAGTCGATAGAGTTAGAGATTTGCAAACTCCTTGGCAAAACGCCTTGCATTGGGCAACGTAGTGGTCGATTCCCCGGACACACCAAGACTTTTTGCATTTGCCAAAACACACAAAATGGGCCAACAATTACGTCCAATAGTCGATAAAATCAGAGCTCCCACAAGAAAATTGGAGAAAGCCATTCATAACCTACTTTCTCCCCACCTCAAGGACTACCCATACACCATCGATAACCCAGTTGAGCTCATCCACCTCCTTCGGGTTGTGCCTTCGACGCCGCAGTATATTACCGTGCTAGACTTTAAATCTATGTACCCGTCGGTGGAGCTCCCTCCAGCTTTTTGCTCCCTTAGGGACATTTTGCTTAATTTGACTCAAGATCAAGCATTACACCACCAAGTCATTGACTTAGCCCATCTGATCTGTTATAATTCTATCTTTGCGTTCGACGGAGAGGTCTACAAACAACAAAGAGGAGTCCCCATGGGTAGCCCAGTATCTGGGGACCTATGCGAAATGGTCGTTAGGCAACTGGAACAAAAAATACTTCCGCTGTTCCTCCCGAACATCTTACTCTATAGGAGGTATGTGGACGACATCCTCATCATGTGGAGGACAATACCTGACATCTCTAACTTCGTACAAACCGTTAACGATAATCCCTACGGCCTAACGCTGGAAATGGAACAATCTAGCAATACTGAGGTCCATTTTTTGGATATAAACATTAAAGTAGAAGGATCCGCCATCGTCACGTCGGTATACCGTAAACCTTATGCCGACCCTATATACATACCGGTAGGTTCATCTGACCCATTCACCTACAAGGCTGCAGCATTTAATACTTTGATTAAAAGGGCCTTTTCCCACTCGTCCACCACGCAAGCCCTCAACACCGAATTGAATTATATCAAGAGGATAGCAGCCAAGCACGGTTACCATGGTCTGACACACCGTCTAATTGAGCGACTTCAACGCTCACAATACGCACCCACTACGCGTACGAGGACCAACACTGACCAGGATGAACGTACACGCCTCCCAGTCACCTTTAACCCATATGTTAAAGCGATATACGCTGAGATCGCTGGAAAACAACAACTACAAATAGCCTATAGAAGAGGCCCGACAATCTACGACATCCTCAGAAATGAAAAAGGCAGTCCAGTCCGTGGCAGGCTTCCTGGCGTGTACTCTATCCCGCTGAAAGATAACAGATGTAACGAGAGCCTTGTATATATCGGCTCAACCAAGCGATCTTTAAATACCAGAGTGCAAGAACATCAGGCGGACCTTCGGCACGGGCGGTACACCACGGCCCTAACCACCTTTGCATCTGATCCCGATATAGAACCGGAGTTCGACAAAGCTGACATCATCGACACTACGCCCCACCTGGACCAACTAAAATGGCGGGAAGCTATATCCATCTGTAAGGCTAACCATCGGACCACATGTATAAATCGGAAGGATGAGATTAATCTTTCTATAGCGTGGCAGGCCCTCATAAACAACGATCTATAAATAGCAACATCGGCGCACGAATGCGCATGTCCACCTTAATGTTCGTTTGATATGCGAGTTCCATAATTTTTGTTTAAACATCTGCATTCTATTTTTAGATTCCGTTTTTATTTAAATGTCTACGTTCTTTTTTCGTCTTTTTTCGAAGTATTTCGTCGGAACCTTTTTTCTCTACCTGAAGAAGAGCTGTTTGGAAAGCTCGAAAACGTTTGTGGAAAGAAGATTTTTTCACGCAAATTACACCGGTAACAGGTTCGGTATTTAGTATTTCATTCCCGGTGTCCGAGTGAAGATGTAATTCTTTATCAAACTACTTAAGGCTAATTAATCAAAAAGTAATTCGGTTAGAGGTAGGTGATTAAGTTATCATCTCATGTCATATTCAGTAATTAAAAATAAATAAATTTAATTTAAAATATACTATAAAAAAGGATCAGTCTGGAGTAGGACTCAAACCTACAACTCCTGCTTATCATGCATATACATTGCCAGTTATGTTACCTGGACTTACATCTGATCTTTACTTCCAGACTAAGTAATTTAGATATGAACATATTTTCAATTTGCATTTAAATTGTTGGGTTGGTTGGTTTTGTTTTTATACGTATACCATGCTGGGATAAAAAACAAAAGTCAGCTGATAGCCATGAAAGGCTGAGGTCACTAATTCACCTCTAGTTGGTTCCTTGATTGACCATTATTGTTATATCTAAATTAATTAATTGATTAATCTGAAAGTGAAAATCAATGAAGGCCTGGGTAGCATAATTGGCAACATACCTGCATGCTAAACAAGAGTTGCAGGTTTGAGTCCTGCTCCAGGCTGATATTTTCTTCTAGAATATTCTAGATTAAGTTTATTTATTTCTAATTATTAAATTTAACATGAGATGATGACAGCCACCATCTTATGTTAAATTTTTCATAACTAGTCTATTTTTTCTTTGTTTATTTTTTAAAGTAATCTCTAAAGGTCTGTATTTAGTTTTTTTTTTTTTCTTTTTCTTTGAGAATGCTACAAAAAGCATTTCATATCAAAAAGTAGCAAAATTTTTGAAGACTGCTATGAAAGCGGAAATGAATTTTATTGAGTCATCAGCAGCATTATTCACGGTTTTACTGATAAATTTTAGCATGATGAACCTGATATACAAGTTGTATATTGATATGGTTTAGCTTTTTCAAACTTCAGCTGGATATGCATGCAAGTCTGCTATATTAAAAGAACTGAAAAAGATGTCCAGACATGTTAATGCAAAAGAATTGTTTGCAGATTTAAGTTTGTGTCCTCTTGAAGAAATTACTTTCACATGTGCAGTGAAAGCTACATTAAAGGATTGGAACAAGTGCATGCAAAGAGGTTCTTAAAGGATGTCCAGTCACACGATATTGCAGACAGTAGATATGTCACACAAAAAAGGAACATTATGTTCTAAGCTACTTTGGTCCATGAGACTCAACTGAATTGAAAAAAAATGCAAGAAGTGAGCATGTCATCATCACCATTGCAAGAATCCTGTCAATTGAAATTGATGGTCCTGTTAGATGAATGGAAGCTCATTCAACTGGAAAAACCAAATAATACTAGGACATTATCATATGAATATGTTCTGGGATGAAATATGCAGAAAGTGTACAGAGGATGATTATAGTTACATCTTGTGCATTTGCCAAAGATTATACATGCAGTACTAACTTTGTATCACAGTAAAGCTGATGTAGAATACCAATTTTCTGTTTCTGGCTGGGTTTTAACAGAAGGCAAATTACATATAGAAAGAACACCCAATTAACTAAGATAGTTTTAAAACAACTCCCATCTAGTGCATATTTTAAAAAACTTATTGCCCCAGCACAAGGTACATGTAAGTGTTACCAGAGTTTTCTTGAAGACTATGTAATTTTAATGCATTTTGCCTAAAAATACGGCAAATCCGGGCTGTGAGGTGGCCACAAAATGGCAGAGAGGGCGGATTACTGTAAAAGGGACAACTGAAGAACAGAAGAAAAAAAAATGAAATTGATAATTTGAGGCAGGAATGAAAAGAGAAGTAAGAAAAGGAAAAAAATTGAAACCACAGAACTTGCATTAATCAAAAAGAAAATGGATCACAAACAATGATGAGACATATGAGATACAATGTTTCAAGAAGCAATAGAGATGCTGCAAAAATTCATAGCCAAAAACAACATGAAAGAAATAAAATTGGAAAAAGACATGCTTGAAAGAGTGAAGAAAATTCAAGGTAATGGAATATAAAAAAAAATAAGAAAGTAAACAGTTTTCACAATGTTCTTGATAATGGAAAATCTGATTTAATACTTTCCAGAGTGGGATGTAAGCCCTTGTGAAGGCCTGTGCAGACTGGGGTTATTTGGTTGTTTTCAAAAAATTATAAAAATGAACTCATAATAATCATGTCATGATATTTTGGGTTTGTTTGTTTGTATTTTTGTTAACATGAAACAATAAACAGAATAAGTATATATAATATATAATAGTATGATGATTACATTGACAGAACTTAAATAAGATTTATTTTCTTTGGTTTCAACATCTACGAGTATGTATTTCTGACCTGGGATTTTACAAAATATCAAGATATCAAATAAAGTGTTCCACATAGCGTGGAAAAAATAATTTCTTTGTTAAACATACTCTCTATATCAACTATAGACGAATCTAAGCCATCTAGCTCCACAGAATAACACAAAAAAACTGGGAACAAGTGAAACTCATCTGTAGACTGGAAAATGTTAATTAATGCTTCTTTTCTAAGAAGCCTAAAACATAAGCAACAGTTAAAGCATAGAAACTGAAAGTGATATATAACTATAGGAATTCAGATTCTGTGATTTTTACATATTTATGATCAGAAAATCATTTGGAGTGAAAATCTTGTATAGTAATACAGAACAGTATTACTATACAAGTTAGATGTCTGAATTAACTATAAGTACACCAAAAATCCAGCATGTAATAAGTAAATTAATGATAAAACAAATGTTTTCTACCATTTTTAATGATCATCTTTAAGTTAAAATTGCTCTACAAAAGTATGAAATGAAAAAGAATATGATTAAAAACGGTCCCATAAACAATAATTGGAACATTTTCAAATTCTCATATCTTTTCACAATGAATGTATCTCAACATTATATATAATAAGCCATACAATAAGCCATTCCACCAGCACTCAGGACAGAGATGAAGAACTCTGCCACATTTTCTGTTTGGCATCTCAACACGGATACTCATGGTTAATCTTGTCAAGGGTCTTGTCTAACATCAACCAATACACAGCTTCTAGAAAGATAAAATATACAAGGCCATCACTTAACATCAAAAGGCTTTGTCATCTATAAAGTGATAGTTAAAGCTAACAACATACACATCACTTACAGGAGGAGTTTTTCCATTACTCAGGAACGCCAGCAGAGGAATTGGTGTCTGACTAATATTTATCAGATATCTATTCCTGTGCTGGAAAGTGGCCCTTTCCAGCACTTTACTATTAGGATATAAATCTTAATAATAAAGTTATTTAGAAAACTCCTGCAATTTGAAAAGAATGGCTAAAGACATATTTTAGTAACATAGACATATGTTTAATGAAAAGATTTGACTTGAATTCATACTTTGTTTTAATAGTTTAAATAATAATCTCAATATAAAAATTGTAATGCTAAAAATGTTTTAAATAATGACATTAGGATATGTAAATTATTGTTACTGTTTTGTTTTATTAATAATAAAGATTTTACAGCTGCCATAAATTTAAATCACTTAATGTAAAGTGCTTTTTAAAGACTTTTAAAGTATGACCTATTTATTCGTAATTTTATAATAGTCACAATAATTTATAATGGAAATTTTTGTTTTATTTAGTGTATTTAGATTAATAATTCACCCAGAAATATAAAAAAGTTGTTTTATATTATGCTGTTTATATATATTTGTACATGAATATTCAATATTTTTAAAGATTATTTCATATTTATAATAGGGTCAGCTCAGCTTCTTGGTATTTCTTGAATGTGTTTGGATTGAGAAGCATCTATGCTCTTGTTCTTGGTGAAAATAATGGTAATGTTATTTTGTATCACAATTTCATTAAAAAAGTTTTTATTTTGATGATGATTATTGTTTATGTTTTGGTTATTATTAAATTACATTAAAGTAAATAATTTTCAAGTTATCTTTACATCAGACATGCTTGTTAGATTTTTTGTTTTTGTATTTTTGATTAATCTATTTCTGGTTAATTCAAAATTATTAAATTTTGAGAAATTTATAAAAGCATATATTTTTCCTCCTCCAAATAAAAATGTATTATGTGAATAGAATTGGTAAAATGTGTAGAAAATTCTGCTTTCTACTGAAGTCATCACTAAAATAGCATATTTTTTGTGAAGCGGTAGTTTTATACAGTATGAAAATTTGTTATTTTTAATTCATAAAGGTCCTAATCATAACATATAAGATTGATATCATTAACATTTGAAGTCAAGTTGACAAATACATTAAAAATAATGGCTATTTGTTTAATGTAACAATTTCCATGATGGCACTATTATCTGCATAATTATTTTTCTGAATTTCTAAAATTTATTTATTATTAATGTAATTGTAGAGAATCTAATATCACTACAGGTCCACTTAAAATCCTCTTCAAGTGAGAAGAATTCAAAAAACTCTTTAATCTTATCAAATTTTTTGTTATTCCTTACATCATTCAAATCTCTCGTTATCCATTATGGCATTCGAAATTTAAAAGATTTTTTTTTTTTCACTTTTAAGTTTTAAACTTTAACATTCTTAAAAGCTAAACACGTACAATAAATAAAAGAACATATAAATATAAATCCAGCAGTATATATCGTAGAGTAATTGATATATAACATAGATTATACTGTAGATAACTTATTAATAGTCTTTCAGCTAAAACCCTTTTAGGCTGTACTTCTCCATACTTTTTACAACTCTTTTTTATTACTTTTACAGCTGCTTGTAAAGAGATTAGATTTGGGCTGACAAGACTGCACTCAGTGGGGTCCAATATCACTACGATAATTATACAGTGAAACCTCTATTAACCCCAACCCTAATCCCAAATAGCAGACACCTGTACTTAACAGACATTTTTACAATCTCCAGACTTCAAATAGGACATCTATAATATTTACCTCTAAATAGCAGACACTCTAAACTGTATGTTCCCAACTTTTTTGGCCTACCACCCCTTTTCAGAAAAAAAACACATCAACTCCCGTTTTTAAAATCAATAACGTAATCCATAGTTTTCCAACTTTTTTGGGTCATAGCCCACTTTTTCAAACAATGATTCGACGGCACCCCTTCTTAGGCAAAGTATACTATATTATATATTGAAAAACAAGGACAGATTTTTAAAATTACTTAAAATTTTTAAAATTTATATTTAATTTTTTATAAATTTTCTGATATTGAGGGTTCTGTTTGGCATTTCTTGGTGTTGAAGTTTGTATTAAGCTGTAATAGTGAGAATACTTTTGTTTATTGTGTGGTGTTAATTTTGTTCCAGGTTTTAATTATTTTATCATTTACTGTGCTTAAAGTCTATAATTTGAGACAAGAATTGATCATTTTAGAGTTGGAAGGATGGCTTCTCATACTCTAGTGTACTTCCACTAGTTTAAAAACTAAATATTATTAATTTACCTGGAAAAATATTGTCTAGAATGTATCCAAATTGTTTTATGGAAACAGATTCTAATGATGAATATATTGGAGACACAGAAACAACTAATCAGGACAATGCTAAATAAAATAATCAATTTATAGGTTTCTTCAAGGACATGAAGAAACCTAATATTAAATCTGAAGACACTGAAGGCTGAATTTTCAGTATTTGAAGTAACTAATAAAAGAACAAAGAATTTAGATTTATTTGATTCCCGGAAATCAATAAAATGAAATTCAGTTTTCGGTGAGAGAGTATTTTTCTATTTCATGCAATTTTGTATCTAGATGAGCAGAGAATTAGGAATGGAAAATTTTATGAAACTCTATTGTGTAAAATGAAATTTTGATACGTTTTTTTGGCTGTTAAATTAAAATCATGCCATTTGAATATTGTGCAAATTGGGTTCCCAACCTTTTTTGTGTATTGATTATTGATTCCCTTTTAAGGATATTTTCCATCGATCATTAATTCTTCAATCGGTTAAAATATTATTCGAGTCTATACAATATGTATCTAATTTGCTCATCCACTCCCTTTCAAACTTTCATTCTGTTGGGAAATTCTAGTGTAAATTGTGATTAGGTGTTGCGAGTTAAGATTTCATAAAATTGATATACTTTTGGTTTTAATTTTGTATATATTAGATTTGATTAACTAAGAAAAATGAAGTCTTATTCAAAAGTATGAATTACTTTAAGAATTAAATCGACGAAAACTTTTTAAATATTTTAATCGCTATAATAATGTCGTCGTTACACTTTTATACCAGCCGCCGATCAAACCCGTGCCATGCAGGATCAGATGTCCGGAGCCGCCATGGCCATGCCACCGGATCCAAAACAGGCATTCAAGGTAGCCGTTATAAAAAAAATTTTTTTATATAAAAGTAACCGATTATTTATATACTTATCACTTTTTAAATATTTCTTTCGAGTTTTTCTAAAAATTAGATTCCGTAAACGTTAGTACAGTTTGTTTATAAACAAATGAAAACATATTTCACTTTACCTAACAGGCGGAATGGGAAGCATTGGAAATTTGCGAACATCACTGGGCTCTTAAGAACATTGAAAATGAAATTTGTGGTTTATCCAGTCATCAAGATGGAACAATCACTAACAAAAATGATTAATTTTATGATTATTCAGAAATTTATATATATATCATTATTTAACATGTATAAATAATGTACAGTTAAATGAAATAAACAATTTGTTTTGTTTTAAAATATTTCTTTTTTTATTTAAAAATTGTTTCTTACTTTCAAACTTTGTATATTCTGAAAAGAAAAAAAAAAAATTATTTTTATTAATTGGCACAAATAAGATCTTTTTATTGTTAAACTCAGGAAAATATTCTTATAAATATCATAATTGTATGGATCATTGTATCATTGAAATGTTAGTAGCATAAAAACATTCTAGTATTAACTTTTCTTATAGGAAAATTTATTATATAAATACGTATTTGTAATTTTTAGTATTTTTATGTTATTTGTTTAAAATAGTTTGTAGAAAAAGACATTTAGTGTCATAAGATTTTTACATATAACTACATTTTAAACAGACATTCAAAAATTGTTGTTAATAAAACTTTTATAAATTATTATATATATAATCTTATATAATTTAAATTGTATAAGAAATAAAAGCCTAAAAGTTAGGTTTTTAAAAAAATATATTAAAAATTGACAGTGGCGTGGCGAGGGGGTGTATCGTGCACCGGGCGCCACTCGCAGAGGGGCGCCCGAACGGTCTCCGAGACAAACTATACGTGTTTCTGGAGGGGGAGAGGGGCGCCAATAAAGTGTCGGGTGCCAGTTACGTTCGCTACGCCACTGAAAATTGAAGTAATTTGAAAAATTATAAATGTTAACAACAAAGTTGTCTTTTATGGTGAATTAAAATCCTTTATGTATTTAGTTTTTTGAAGTTTTTTCTTGTGTGTTCTCTTATAATTTTAATAATTTAACCAACTAATTGTGTATATTTAGTAATTAAAAGGGTAGATTGAAATAATTGGCAATTTTTTATGTTTGTATTTTAGATATAAACGAATCTCTCAAAAATAAAAAGAAATTTAATGAAAGTTTTACAAATATCAAAATGAATTCTACAGATATCATGTCAACATCACTCCCAATACAATACCTAATATCACTCCTATGGTAACGACACCCAATATAACCCATAATACTATAAGATGTCCTTTGCAACATACTTGATCCATACTGTAAGGATCAGACATATTCTTCGGAATAAATCCAGGCATAAAAATTTTATAATCATTTGGATCCTTGGAATTTAGTACAGGAGGAAACATTCTGTACGAAAATGGATCTGCTCCCATGGGATGATACAAGTAAGGATTGTACGGACGTGGCATGGGAGGGACAAAGTGAGGAGGTAGATGAGGAGGATGATGATGTGGAAAACGTGGTATCGAAGGCATAGATCCATGAAAAGATTTCTTTTCTAGATTTTGTGCCATGTCGTTTTCGTCGGGATAATAAGGTGGTGCTCTCATGTCGTACATGGAACCGTACCTCCGAAGATTATCACCGGGTGGATGTGGAAGTTGAGAGTGTACCGGGCATGATTCCGACATCAAATTTAAGGCCGGAACACTTCTCGTTGATCTCAGTGTTGTATTTCTATATCGACGATCTTGCATTATAGGTGCTTTGTCCTGAAAATCTGTCGAAGTCGAACTTAAAGACGGAGAAGAGGGTCTGTAATCCCAGTGAGGATGCGTTCTATCTCTATAATGCCAAGCCATGGGTGTTCTGGATTCGTGGTCCATTGGACGGCCAGGAAATGTTCCCCAATGATATCTATCCATGACGATTTACGATTGATGGGCAGTTCAACTATATATATATAAAAAAAGCAATAATTCAATTAGTCAAATTAGCCAAGCGTGTGAAATTAAAGCGTGGAAAGAAATCTAAAAATTGATAAACGTTCGATGCAAAGAGTAAATAAATAGAAAAAAAAATTCGATACACCCTACGAAATCATCTATCTAACATTTAACCGAACGTGACGTGTTTTGGTATCCGATGGGGGGGGGGTCGAACTAACTTTTGTCCTAGTTTGTAGTTGTTCTGCCGATGTCATTCAGTCATCCGAAAGGGCACGACTTTAGCAACATTCCATTTTATAACTCATCTGACGAGTTTAAACGTGCATTAAATAAGAAACAACGTCCCAATTTCGTCTTTAAGAGTTTCGGATTAACGAAAACAACACGATTTTTAATAGCTCATCTTTCTTTTTATTATTATTATTATTATTATTATTATTTCGCACCTTTCGTATTCGAAATTTCTGTTAAACGATGCTTGAAGATATAAACTCTTAACAAAGTTCAAAGAACATCAATTTTTGTTTAAACAGCATAAAAGATAATTTCTGCCATCCTCTGTTGGATAAGCGACATGCGGAACTTTCAAATCGTTCATTTAATTCATCACGTCTGGAATCAGTGAAACGCTCAAATTGCCCTAAATCTTTTGACTTTCTTTGATTCTTTGTCAAAACGTCAATTCCTTTGACTTTCGAATTCACAAAAGCGTAAACGCATCCAACAATTAACATTTAACCGTTTCCCCTCCCCCCTTGACGTATACGTTCTATTTCCTAGTTTTGTTTTTAGTATCGATTCTTCCTTGTGCTCGATCTCCGAGATGATCGAGCATTAATATGAATTGCGTAAACTGACAACAATGAAAAAAAAAAGAAAGTTTAAATAGGTAAGATTATCGATGGATATTGCACAGTTTTCCCGAAAGGAAAATAGGCCAATGAAAATGTAACCTATAAAAAAAAAAAAACATGCATATTAAATCTGCACTATCGAGCGTGAAGTTCGATATATACTGGAAAAAATATTCGAAGTTACTATAGTCTATTGTGTTAATACACACGTGACAATAGAGCATTTGTTATCTTACAATTATACATTCAGGAACGCCCAAAAAAGGAGCGAATTGCTCTGGGCCTAAGGAAGAAGAGTCCTATAAGATATTTTTTCCTTTACTTCCTTCAACTTTAGTATAATTTAATTCGCTATAGGTGTTCGATACGTATTTTGCCCCAGGCCTCTTACCATCCGAGTGGTCCCGTATAGCTTGTGTTGCCAATTTTCTATCCTATTCTTTGGTTTGTTTTTATGATGTAAAACTATCATCGTTTTTGGCAGAAGACAAAAACAGTAAAACAAACAACCGTTCAAGGACTAACAATACATTTTTAACAAAAAAAAAAAGAAACGAAACAAGTTTTCGGACATTCCATTCAATATAAAGATAAATTAATTAACATTTTTTTGTCATCTCTCTTCGTAATCTTTAAGAGTTACCTTGGGAAGGAGAAACAAAATTTACATTTATACTTTGAATTAAACTGGTTTCTTTTAACCTTAAAAAAAATAACTGGAAGCTAGAAAAACCCAAATTAGGCATTGGCGAATAATGAAAACCCAAACCTCGATGGAATAATAAAAACATTTTCGGGGTTAAGATATAATTTATCACTTCCTGTCCCATAAAATATTCATGGAAAACCAACAGGATTTTTAAAATATCAATGACTCGGAGGAAATTACGGTCATCGAACCCCTCGAAACCCTTCAAACGAGTAAAATAAGAAAGAGAAGACTCGAAATTTAAAAGCATCAATCTAATTTATAGTTAATCTTGTCGTCGGAAAATTGGTAGTCAGTAATGCGTGCCCATTTCCGAAGAAATTCCTCCAGTTCCATTACATTTTTATTATGCTGCGAAAAATGGTAAAAGTGTTTAACCTGGATAGAAAGTATCGATTACTTTAAAACTTCTCTACACGAACTGGTTTTCTGGAGAATTTTAAGATGGACAAAACGAGCACAAATAGAGGCGTATGAAAGTATTCCCACCACACCCTCTTTTTTATGTCCTTCGTGTGATTCTACTGCTTGGTACTATAATACAGAAGGACGAAATTTATTAAAATATACAATTACCAACGTGTTTTATCTCTGTTTGTGGTAGTGCCGCTTCCGTTAAAGCGTACCCATTTTTATAATGGAAATATAAAATCTTGGGCTCGATGGTTTTTCCTCTTTTATAATACTTAACGTCTTTGTTTTGTATTCTTTCTAATTGGGGATTTTAGGAAAGATTTTAACGTATTATAAATATTATTAGCCACGTTACACATCGAACGTAAATAGCAATAAAATGTTTTAAATCTTTAATCAGACCGATTTTAATACTTATATATTTACTTTTATAACTAAATATTAACAAATTTATTCTATTTTTATATTAGAATTTTACTAACCTGTATAGTTTTACGTCGACATTTTTCTTCCTGTATTATTGCTATTATTATTTTGTTAAATCTCTCGACCAGCCAACAGCTTTCGTCCACTTCCTAACAACTCTGTAAGCAAAATGAAGTCGGGACTAAGGAGTAAACTCGTTAATCCACTTTCTGATTCGTGGAGAAGTGCGTGTTAACCAAGGTCAGTCAACCTTTAACAGTAACTAATTTGTTATTTTATATACTTATATAATGATGGAATCCAGGAATTTATATGTATAATTTAAATTTTACCACTAAAAAAGTTCGTTTAAATATTCATAAACGTGAATATAATGTCATTTTGCTATTCAATATCCATACAATTCACTTTAGAATCTATTTCATATCAGCTTTATATATAAAAATTAGTAATTATCTTATGGAATCATTCACGAATAAATGACCTTAGACCATATCTGACGATGATCTGTGTCATTTGTCTTTCCTGGGTCAACGGAGGACAGAAGTGTTTTTGAGCCATCTTAACCGTTTGACATTTGTCCTGGATTTATACAAAAGAAATTGCTTTACTTGTAAACCGATAAACACATCCATTGTGTTTTATAATTTCTATAAAATTTATCTTTTATTCCGGGATAAAAGACGGACAATACTAATTTTAGATAGTAAAATGTTGTTTAGAATTTTTAAATATATTTTATTTTCCACTTTATAGTTAAAAAATACATGAAACTTGTAACAGGTTGGAGATAACAAGATACATTTGGTGTTACAGTTTTTTTAATAATACATTTGGCTGATACAATTGCACTTGGTAGTGACACGTACAAGAGATCTTATAAAGAAAACAAGTTTAAACAGTAAAAAAGGTGATTAAAACAAAATTAAACATATTGAAAGTGAATCAAGCTTTGTTTTTAATTAATGGGAACTTTTTAAAAAATTTTAAATCACAGTTTTCAATTATTGAGCAATGGTTTAATAAATAGGAATTAACTGTTTTGATTTTATAAAGATTTAAGGAAAATTTGCTTGAATTAAGATGAATTGTTTTAATTGGAGAGATACGAGTGATTTAATAAGTCAATATATATATATTAAAAGGATGTATACAAGTTAATAGCTTAAAAGGCCAAGAACACAAGTTAAGGAAATAAGTACAAGGACATTTTAAGGAACTTTTACTATAAATAATGGCCTGATTTTTATAATAAATCTTAAAAATAGGAATGAAATGAGGAAGAATGAGAATCTACATAAATACCTGAGAAATTACAAAAACAAATATACAATTATATATTTACAACATTTACTAAAGGATCAATCGAAAGATTCGTAGAAAAATTGAGCTCCATATCATTGTAGAAAATTGATATGTAGTGATCTAACAAAACATCAATATTTAATAAATTAAATATAAAATAAAATACTACATTGATGTATTATTTCACAAGGCATTTGTAATATATATAAAGGTACCGTTTAGATTTTAAACTCTAAAATATAAAATGACAAGTGGTAATTTATGGTTTAAAACAGTATTTCTGGGAACGTGCAATAAGGTATAACGTGACGTTTGTTGTGATTTACACGTGTTCGTCACGTTAATTTTTTTTTACAGAATTGGACGGATATTCGTGAAACAGCTGACGAATAATTTTTGAATGTATTAATTTCTTTTATTTTGCATATACCAACCAATAAATAAAACTATTGAGCACGAACAGAGCCGGAAACAAAACTCTACAAATTTTATCGAGTTTTGCGTGGCTAATCATTACTATAGGCCTATTCCAAGGTCTCCGGTTGTTTGTTTCTTGTTTAACAGCAACGGCATTACTCTCCTGAAAAGGTACATTTATTAAATTGTGTTTTAGGAGAATAAAAATTTATAAAACTTACTTTAATCTCCCGCTGTTTATCCAAGAAAGAAATAACCAGAGCGTATTCCAGTAGACTGAAGAATACAAATGCTATGCAACTCAGCATCCAGACATTAAGAGCAATCACGTACGAAACCGAGAACTTTGTGTTGTGATACTGTTGGGTTACGATAGTTAAAAGAGAAGTTACTCCTAGAGTAACCCGAGCGGGATAAGCCGTAGCTGGGATCCAAAATGTTACGAATGACATCACGACTATTAATACGCTGGGTACAAAGCGGTTGATCAAGTAATAGCCCAGTCTCCTTTGTAAGGTTACTTTTCCTTCCAGACAAGAAAATGTTCCTAGAAAATATTAATTACGAAATATCAGAAGTGCCGAAAATATATATTTATTAAGATGTTTATCGATAGAGAATTCGTTTTTTTTCTATAAATAAAAACTTCCCGAATGTGGCATTGAACTGTATAAAAAGTATCGTAAATGGGGAAAATCTAGTTAGTAAAACTAAAAGGATAAAATTAATTAATTAAATTCGACCCAATCAAATAAAATTAAATGATATATTAACACTCGATCCACTTTTTAAGAAATACAATTATTTAAAAATGAGTAAATTGCATGGTTAATGTTACCCTAGGTATACAAAATGGCGGCTCGTCTCCGATTCCAGCAATCAGAAGACAGGGAACAGTGGAGACGCGCCTATTCTAATAATTTTCTTGGTAATAATTATGGTAATTTATTAGAATAGGTTAGGTTAGGTTAGAACGCGCGTCCCCACTGTTCCCTGTCTTCTGATTGCTGGAATCGGACACGAGCCGCCATTTTGTATACCTAGGGTAACATTAACCAATTAGATTAATATTTAAAGACTTATAATGGTCGTTTCTCGTTAAAAAAACTCGTGATAATTTTGGTTTTTATTGTATATATTTAGTTACAGAAAGAACAATGACCATGTACTGTAACTATGGAATTGAAAGTGAAAATTGTAACCTGTACGACAGAAAAAAAGTATTAGAAACGAAAACTTTCTATCTGAAAGTAATAGAATTTTTTGTAAACAGGAAAAAGTTGATTTCGATCCGGTTCATTCTGTTCTTGTTAGTTTAAAATCTATTGAATCCTTTTAATTATTGAATAAAATAACATACGACCATGTTTTTCTCGAGAAAAATCTATACCTAAATAAGAATTAGACTAAATATACTACAGAAGTTTTCAGTTTATTTAAGTAATTTCGTCTTTGCCATTAATTTTTCTTATTAAGAATCATAACGATAGAGATGATTACAAAGAAAGCCGTGAAAACAATACGTAGAACGAAAACAAAGACTACTTTTTAATATTGTAATATTAAAATTGTGTTTAGAAATGTTATAAATAAAACGCATTTGTATCTATTTATTTTGTTATTAGAAAAATAAAATGGCCGTCCAAGAAGCACTTCGAGGAACTGACAATATTTTGTCAAAGGAAATTCAAATTTAAATTTAATAGTACTGTACGTATTGTATCAAAACATAAACGTCCATTTCGCTACAATTAATTATTTTCTGTGACTTGTTTCTATGTTTTAGTGTTGTTTAATCTTATAATCTTCAAATGATTTATTACGCTCGCTACTTACCATGTATTATAATTAAAAAATGATTGATGAGAAATGAGATTTAATATAAAACACATACATTAATAGACCTTATAGTGAATCTTAAAATATATCTTATTGGAAGTAGTTTAATCATTTTTAACGTGTAAAATACAGCATTGAATGTCATCAAAACTATATTATACGATACAGTACACTCTTGCTAATCCGGCTTGCCAATTATCCCGCGTGTCCTTTAGTGAGATTGCTACGGCGAATCCGTGAACCGTGGTTTATATTGAATGTTTAGAAAGTATAAGGTGTGAAAGAAGCAGCGTTATGAAAAAGCTACCGATTATGAACCTAAGATAGAAAAACTATCATCAAATAAACGACGGAAGGCTTCTCATATAGCCTAATGAAATTTTAATCCAGCTTTGGAAAGAGGAAGCATCCGTTTCCATGAAAATGTTAATAGGCTAATAGTCACACTTGGTGTTTTCCTATCCGTCGTATTATTTGTTCGTCTGTCTCCAAAAAGAATCGGCTACGAAGAGCGAGGTTACATCATTGCCTACTGGAAGGCTTTGGGCCTACACACACTCAGTAATCCGCCACTATCGCCTCTGTGCAAGCAATGGCCGGATTAGCCAGAGTATACCGTATATTAAAGATAATAAGATTGTATACAGTATATGGATGGATAGGTTTGCAGCTAATCACACAATGCGTTACAAAAAAAATTGGGTTGCTTACAGAAACGTTACGTAATGCTAGGATTTCAACTCTTGGGTAACAGAATGATACATTTTTGTTTCCTAAGCGTTTCATAGTGAACCATAGCATACTGTTTATGTCGCTGCTCTGAACGTAATTAATAATAATGTAACGTTCAGCAAGGCCGGATTTATAAATAAGCTCTGTATGTTGTACTGTACCTTATGGCCTCTACTTCCTTCTTATTAACTTCTAAAATTGTAAAGGGTTGGAAGTAAAAACAAACTTCTTTATTTTTTGACTACTAATTAATAATATGACGTACCTTTTACAATAATAATAATAAGGTCTTTGGAATTATTGCTCAAAGCTAACACATTACATATATTAATGTGTGAAATTTATCATTGTTGTTGAATGACACACTGTAGATAAAAAGAATATCACTTAATTAATCAAATCATATAATAACGATGAAGGTCCTGTCAATGACGTATCATCGAGTGTGAGCTGTGTAAAGAAAACACAGAGGCCCGTTAGGGGGTTTACTTAGTTCCTGCATAGAGTATGGTAATCACTTTCCTGTAACAGACTGACGTAATCCTATAAACGATTCATACCCACGGGGCAACTAAGACAAGTCAGAGCGGTAATAGAGAATTTTTTATCACGCAAAACTGGTTAAAATACCAATAAACAGGTTAAAAGTAAGAATATTTGATGCTTTTCTTTATACACACGTCTCAAACTAAATTGTAAGTTAATAACGTTATAAAACGTCTAATTTTTAGGGATTAGGCATCAATTTGTAAGAATTTACTTCTTAATGGTTCTATTATAAAATACAAGTCAACTAGTATAACTTGTTTGCTGTTAACAGTACGATTTTTGTTATTTTTTTTTTTTTTGGTTTGACATATATTAAGTTTACAATGTTATAATTATAAATGAATGAATGAATAAAGGAGAAAAAATGATACTTACCAATATCATATGTTTTGTTACACGCTTTATATTCATTCCCTATGACGTGAAATTGAGCGAGAAAGATGTTCTTCGTTACTTGAAACTGTTTCCATTCTAGTATTACAGTGTTGATTGGATATAGTACTGAAAAATAAATTCATTTTATTTTATAATTCAGAAGACATAACATTAATGTTTTATTAATTTTTAAACTTTCATAGAAGTTGCTTTACAGAACGACAAGCGCAAATATCGAGCGTGGGCAACATACACCTAACACAATATGTAAATGAAATAATTATAAATATTTATATCCTTAACTAGATTGATGGTTGTTAAAAAAATTAATAGAAAAGTTGAGATAAAGGCAGAAATTCACAATTTCCGGACGTTTTTAATCATATTGCACGGTTAGACGATTGATCGAAATGTATAACGATTACATTTTCAAATAACTATGGATATAACGTCAAAATGCATTAAAAATTGGTATGTAATCATACAGGTTTTCTCTATGAGTTACTAACAAAAATCAACTGAGCCTTGACCTCTCGCAATCGTAAATCTGTCTCTATATATTTTACAGTTTTAGAATATACCACATCATTGCATATGCCGAATTTATGTGAAATTAAATGTGTGTGATAGACTAATGCATCGAATGTTTAAAAAAGACAATAAAGAAATGCTTTGTGAGATTTTATATCAGCTGTCGTACGGACCCACTTCCCAAAATAAAATTAGTAACGTATAACTCCGATCATATATATAGCGTGGTGTACAGAACGTTACATTATTAATAATTACACGTATAGCATACAAAGCAGTGAAATAAACGGTACAGTTCGCCATTCAAATTAGACTTGTAGATTCCACTACAGACCGTCTATCTGTTCTTCGTTAATCTCGAGAAAGGAGTTAGATAGATGGCAATCGAGACCAGAGACCAACTGGGGGGTAGGACCCCCGATTAACTATATACGAGGGGAGGATGTTGCCCGATAGATCGATCTCTTTGTACGAGATCGTGTTGCCGTGATCAACAAGGCTTTCCTCTACATTTTCCCACCAGATTAGGTCAACGTCTCCCAGAATTTCACCGTGATCGAAATTTCCCATATAACCTTACGGGACGATCGACGTGTACGCGGTCAAACGTTACCCGAATAACTTAGTTATGTGGCGCAGCTTCTCGAAGATAACCACAACCGAGAACTACGTTCCTCACACAATTAATAGCAATCAAACAATTTATACAGATTATTAATTTCAGACAAGTGTAAACAGTTTATTCCGTGCAAACAATCAGACCTCGTGGACGGGGCAATGCACTTCTATTGCAATCCAATTCCGTTCTTACTACAGATCCTTCCTCGTCATTTGCTAACAAAATTAGAAGAATTATTGACCAATCTGGTGTTAATTAATTGCGTAGGAAGAACTATAACTTTCATTTAACATATTTTATTATTTCTTTTGTAGGCTTACGTTTAGTTATAAAGCGAAAAGCACAAATAAAAAGATGCATCTGTAGGCATTGTTCTCTCTTATACGAGGACACGAATAATCTTCGAGAGTTTAAAATAAATACACAGTAAATATATAAGAGGTGTTTGCCACTTGAAGTAATGCATAACTGAATATATTCAAAAGCAAAATATTAGTAAAATTTGTCAATTCAATGTTTTACGCAGAGTAAACAATTTTCTATAAATATAAGCTACAGGAAACTAATTAAAAACATTTTATTCAATGAATAAGAAGCCGCAAAATAAGGAATAAATAAACTGGAGAGATGTATACAGATTGTGGACCGCGTAGAAAGAAATGCCGAGAAAACGGATAAGGTAGAAAATACATTGCTATTAATAGAACGATAAACTTCAGACAAGTGAAGAGATAGGATCCGAACGTATTCCTTTACCCTTTGGGTAAAAGATAAGTTTGGAACTTATCTCGAAACAGATGTTTAAATAGAAAAACTGTACGTATCTGTAAATAGAATTTGCTCGAATTTCCATTCGATGGATACGTCGGATCCCGTCCTTTAACACCCGGCTGCCTCACTACGAGCCCGTCCGAATCCACAAAAGGCCCGATAAAGGGCCCTCCTCTTAATGTTTATAGAGCGGAAAGAGTCCAAAAGAAAATTATATAAAACCCGTCACGCGGCGATATCCGAGGAACGGATGATTTGTTTGTATGATCAATATTATTGTTATTGATTGCAGGTATACGACACACATAATACAATATTATTATTATTGATTACATATAATAAATATTAAACGTATATAAAACACTATTTTAAACTATTTCATTCTTATGTGTTTAATTATTTGATAAGAAATTCTTGTTCTGTACACTAATCGAAAGGGTTAATGTTACCTATGGTTCCAAGATGGCGGCTCGTCTCTGATTCCAGCAAATAAAAGAGAAACAGTGGGGATGTACTGTACGTTCTAACCTAACCTAACCTATTCTAATAAATTACCATAATATTACCAACAAAATTATTAGAATAGGTTAGGTTAGGTTAGAACGTGCGTCCCCACTGTTTCCTCGCTGGAATCAGACGAGCCGCCATCTTGGAACCATAGGTAACATTAACTATTATTCATAATGCTTGTAAACATTTTTTTCAATTAATTAAAGATTATTTAATAAGAGATACTCACAACTCATTATTTTGACATCACACTGTTGAATATCGTGAGGATACGAAGCTAAATTCATTCCACAGTTCAAAGTCAAACCTAATCTAAATACAGAATATTGAAAATTAAAAAAAAAGTTTAGTTTTATGTATAACGAACAAGCATTAAAACATATGTATTCGCTGATTTTTACGTATCAATTAAGGATTTAATTATAAAATATATTGCTTAAATATTAAATTGAATAATATTAAATCGTACGCACCTGTCGGCAATATATAACCTTAATCTTTTATATATTTATTAAATGACGTATAAAAACTATTGAAAAAAACTGTACACATCTTTAAGAAACTGTGTTAATCTTTACAAATGAATAAGAGTTATAAATAGATGGATTACTATTCACACGATGCGATCCATTTTTTACTTATATGTAGGTTAAGTGGATTATACGAAACTTAGCAGCGATATTTGGATCATTCTAAGTTGTTAACAATAACATTGGGTAAATACGATCGATAGTTCACATCGTGACTGATACCGATTGATGATAGAGGATGATTGATGTACTCTATCGATCAGTGTTAAGTCAAAAGACCGAATATTGAAATCAGTAAAGACAGTACACGTTCTATTCGAATTGTAAGAAAAATTAACGTAAAATGAAGGCTGGTTTAGAGTGGAATTTTCGTTTATCGACGTATACAAAATTCTACGTGGCTTAATGTTCAATTATTATAAAATAAATAACACATTACGATTAGAGAAAGTGGAGGTGTATCTATAGGTATTATCGTTAAGAACATTTAATGACATAAGAAGAAGTTTTCTCTTTGTTTTTCCATCATACAATATGATATTCAACAGTCAAAGATGAAAATTTTGATATTTACTTGTGCCTGAAATTTGAGTGGAAAAAAGTACAAGTTTTTCATATTTTAAAAGAATATTTTTGAAAGGTTGACAAGTGTAAGAAGAGAAGAAATGTCATTTTTCTAAAAAAGAAAGAAAAAACTCGCGAATTTATTTTCTTGACGTAGATAAAATCGACCGGCCGTCTAAAGAATAAATTCCGAAAAATATGATATTGTTATTAAAATGTAGCCGTGTGGAATATTTTGGAAAACTTCTAAGGACTAATTGGCGATAAATTATCTTTGATCGGGGACGAAACTTTACCTCTGTTTCTTCTCGAAATTTCCCCGGAGCACGTTTCTCGATAACGTATACAATCCACTTATAATTAACAAAAATAATCGTAACATAGATTAATTTTCACACCCCTTTTTCTCTCATTAAATCAGCCGTATTGTAGCTAAAAACAATCTAATATTCTGTTATAATATTAGCATATTAGCGAGAAAATAATATACGTAAATATTACAAAATATAAAATTTAGAAATAATTTGATAATAAATTATCTAAAGCGTGTTCGAGAGAGAGCTTACCTGGCTGCCATAAATAATTCGCTGTTGTTGTGAAGTACTAGATATGTGTAAGGAATAACGATATTGTGCACGTTGCCCTTAATGGAATTCTTAAAGTATGTATCTGGAATCCATAGGCTATCCCTCCATCTATTATCCAGCACGATCCTTTCTTCTTCGTAAGTTGCTGGCACTTTGATCCTCCGATCGAACCAATACTGATGGAAGAATATATCCATTTCTATGGCCTGAAAAATGTGCCTTAGATAATAAGAATAAGGCCTACATCGCCTTAAATAATAAGAATATCACATAGTATGTTAGAAAGAAAGAATTATGGAAAATACATTTGTATTGCTAAGTTTTATCAAAATAGCGAGGTTGAGGCCGAAGTTTTTAAACGCGAAAACGTGTACGTCGGACGTTCGCGCCGCCTTTCTTAAGGCTAGAAGTTTGACAATGGCGTTTGGAACGTCGAGCATGATTCCACTGACATTCCAAACGCCATTGTCAAACTGTCTAGCCTTACAGAAAGGCGGCGCCGAACGTCCGACGTACACGTTTTTCGCGTTTAAAACTTCGGCCTCAACCTCTCTAATAACATTATTTCCGGAATGTTATAATCCTGTAGATAACGTCTTCAATTTTATTGTTTTCAAAACACAACGAATATTTTTAATTTAAAAAATAAAGTAAAATAGTTTTTTTCCTGCAAGGTGCAACGTTAAACTCGTTTCTTTTATCGCTAATTTTAATAATTTAAACGGTTCGTTGGCACGTAATCGAACGTAAAAAAAGAAAAACACTAGTTAAAAGGATGTTGTTTCTTTTACTGTACAGGAAACATTTCCTAAGCAAGCGGGAAGAATATTAAAAAATTGGAAATTGTTATCATTTTTTAAAGATGATATCGTGCCATAAAGCGATGTTCGACGATTAATATATTCAATCTGTTTTCCTATTCATGACTGGTTTTCGTGAATAAATGATGACTTTTCCAGCTACCAAAATGCCCGTAAACCGAGTCGGCCGTGACTTACGGTGAATATAATATATTAACAATACATCGATAGATGGAGCCATGTGAGAAAACATCCTACTAACCTGCTTTTCTTCATCCACCGAACGTATGTTAAGTATCGATACTTTAACCTTGACTTTAACAGGAGAATCTGTTAAAACGTATTTAATTTTTATGTATAATTTAAATAGAAAAAATGTATTATACGAAAGAATATTTTACCTTTATATCTGGGTGGTTTCATTTTATCGTACGAAACCGGCAATATGTCTTTTAATGATAAAGAACGGTTAGAGCAGTCATCGCTGGAAAAAAAAGAAAAGAAAATCGAATTTTACCTTTAAAACAAGAGAAAATGTGCGTTAAAAGCTTTTCTCTTTAATTGTCTGCGGGATTAATTACTGCGAAAGGGTGGAGAAGTGATTCGAACTTGAATTATAGTAACCACTTCTGGCGTAGATTATACACGGATAATTTGGCATTTGTTCCGAATACTTCTAGTTTAAGATTAATAAATTAAGCAATCATAGAAATGTTTATTTTTAAAACAAAGAGAGAGAGAGAGAGAGAATCCTCTTAAGAGTTGTCAGAAATTGCAGTAATTATAGAATCTTTCTTTGAATGTTTGGTGGACTTAAGTGCCAAACTGACACGTAATAAGAAAAACTATCAAAAAAATAAACAAAGCTGATGAACGGCAGCAAAATCAGCAAGTTTTGCTGACGTGGTTTCGATCGCTGAATAGATATAAAAGATGCAAGGGGACCAAACACGTCCCTAATAAACATAAAATATTTATTTGACGTTCTTCAATATAACCAAGTAATAAGTTGGTTCTTATTGCAAAAATATTCGCGGAAACAATAGAAATAGAAAAAAAAGTAACACTACAAAGCGTGAAATTGATGCAACAAAACGTCGAATACAGAAGGAAATTGATGCGCCGCAGCGAAGTAAAAGTGATTAAACCGTACGAAATTTCGTACGGAACAAAAATTGACGTAATAAATAGTAATAAAACGGAATAACGAAGCAGAGTCGGTGACCAAAACGACGAAAAGACACGAGATGATGCAGAAGCGGACAAATGCAGACCATTGTCTAGCCGGACAAATTTCATAAATATTATTGAATAATTTAATTTAGAAAATACGCCAAAGATCGTGTCGTGCGTAAGTATCATTTAATTTTGTTACATTATGATTTTCGTTTGTGTTTTGGAGAAGTTTTCCTTCTACCCAGTTGTATTGAATAAATAACAAGGAGAAGAGCACGTCGCGAGGGATGAAAACATCTCCGAGATGTAGTGAAGTTTGATTACGTTTGGCATCCCCAAAAGGATCTTACTATACGCTACTTATAAAGAAATGTGCCATTTATTCGGAAGGGATTTTGCGAGTTAAATTATATAAAAAATATTATATATTTTTAAAGTATTTTTATAGCTTTATATATAAAATATACGGCCGAAATATTATATGGCATTTCTAAAATTTATTATTTTTATTACACTTTTTAATGGAAATTATTAATAAAGCCTTGGCCTAACGTTGTTATTATCGTTGAAAAAATTCAAAATTTGTCATTTTTCTTACTGAGAAACTTCAGTTTCCATGGCTACTGGGGACCGTGTTCTAATGAATTAGGTTATAACTAAATTTAGTCTAGAGAAATGGCGTCGTAAACGAACCGAAGAGAGGTCCGTCCAGGTCCTTTCTACATCTTCACCGGAAGATTTATTTATTTATTTATTGTAGTAAGACGATACTTGTAAATAGTAAACAGGCTGGAGAATGTCTATTGTATTTTACTTTAAATACCGGCGAAGGAACGTACTATTTTAAGGCGAGACAACGTTAGGAAATCTGATTCGAATAGACGTTTCGTATTAAAAGATAGAATATGTATAAATATCTGGCTCGTATATATTCTTTTCGATCGATCATAAACCGTATTATAATTTCTATATTAAAATTTATATATTATTAAATGTTTTATATAGAAAGAAATATGAAATTGTACACGCTGGAATCGTTGCGACTTACCACGAAAATGAAAAAGTGAAGCCCTTTGCCAGGAAAGTGAGGAGAAGCATCCACCACATCGCGACAATCGAGACCACGTGCGCACCAGTAAGGTACGAAATCCCTATTTAAAATGTTTCTGTTCAGCGCCATCTCTTGACTACACGCGTTAATAATATTTGGCGCATTTTATTTTTCCATAAATCCTACTTAATCTGACAATTTCGAGTCCATTATAGCTTTATAATTAGATTTAAAAGTTCTCGCTTCCAATTAATTAAAGAAAAATAAATAAATACAGTATTACTTATTTGACAGTTAGCTAGAAGACAAAATTTACTGTTAGTAGATAATGTTTATCCCTTATACTAAGAGTAGTTTGAGAAGAGCATCGTATAACTTTCCATTGATTCTCTAAGCGCATTGCGGATTAACTGTCCACTCGTTTGGTATTTACTACCGGATACAGTCGACTTCCTATCTACTTCCTACGTTAGACTCGAGGATGAAAATTGAAAAATTGATCGACGAGGATCCAAGATAACAGAGAATGGAGTCCGTGTCTTAGTTTACTGCTATCAAACGAATATAGTCAATGAATGAATACTTTTAAACTGATTACAATAAACAAGCGCCGAAATACGAACAGTTTTACGCTTACATTTTGTTTTGTAGAAAAGTATTATTAAAATTCGTATAAAATACTTTCTAACTTTGTTTAATATCACGATAAAAACTTAAAGTCATGAAAAAAACATAAATTTTCTTAAAAACTTTAGAATAATCCGTGAATATATAATGGAAACATTTACGATCGAACAAAATATTTTAGGGGGAGAAGCTTATTTCAAAGGAAAAATACTTTTTCCAAAATTGAAAAGAAAAACTCGTAAATAGAATTTGTCGGGGAATAATAATTTAAAGTGGAAAGTTCTCCCTTTCCGAATATTCTGTCGTCGTGTTAAAACTTCGCAAGACATGCCGAGGGGATTAACTAATTTCGTATACAAATTACCCGGGCCCATAAAAATTTAATAAATTATCACATCTTTTACAAATTTTCGTTAAACTTTTATAATTTTGTAAGGTTCTAAATAAAATAAACTTCGAAATTTAAAATTCAGACATTTCTTTGACAAGCAAAGGAGATGTTGAATGACGAAACTTCGGTATTCTCGAGCTAAACATTTTAATATTTCGAATATGAATAAATTTATTTAAATATAAACTGAATAAAGCAAAAGGCTTTTATTTAAAAGTATTTAATATATGTGATATCATCTCTGTTATTTTTAAATAATTGAATGTTAAGATTGCTGAATTATAACGGACGATTAATGCATATTCATTGGTCGTACGTAATTAATGTAACGTATCAGTTATTTCCAGTTTTATGAAACGACTTGTACCATAATTACCATAAAACTTTTTTGTTTTTATCGATTTTTGTGGGAGACCACGTAAACGACCATTGAATAGCGATACGGTGAATATACAGTAAATTATTGTTAATGTTCCAATTCGGGTTTATGGAAGTTGAATGAGTAAAAGTAAAGATCTGTTTTGTAAACAGCTATAAATGGCAAAATGCTTAATTTTCGGGGTACGGATGGGTTTTATAAAAAATTGTAAATGGTAATAACCAGTAAAATCGCCATTAAGTACGACCCCACTCGAGATAGGACCTCCTCTCTCTCTCTCTCCCTATCCCCTTGGATCTTTAACCACGAAAGTTTAATAGAATCGATCTCCCCTAATGCACAAACCTCCCTGCAAAATTTCATAAGTTTTGGACAAAAGGCACAGGAGTTATTAAGCTTCAAAGAGGATGAACATAATCCTGCCTTCCCACACATACACATACACTAATATTCATACATACAGCAAAAAACACTCGGGTTTTTAATAATTGGTTCCCTTTGTTTAATATATATATACTTTAAATTACAAAATAATCTCCAAAGAACGGCCACTCCCAACAACAGCCATATTTTTTTACGTTCCTATTGGTGATTGTTCGGAGCTTTGACCATAGTTATTTCAAGGTTTTAAATACCGTGTCAGTAAATTAAATAAGTTATCTATTATTTTATCAAGTATTAAATCAAATAACACAGATTTATATTATAAAAAAAAACATAAATATTAGCTTAAATTTGCGAGAAAAAATTATTGAAACGTTTAATATCTCAAACACACTTTATTTTCGCTATTAATTTAACAATTGACTTTTTGAGTTAATTTTTAACGCGATGCGTAACGACACGAAGATAAACGGTAAATGTATTTATATAAATTATTATATACACTTGTCTACGTAAGTCTCAGAGAATAAAACACGACGTAACTAATTATTAAAACACAGAAAATAAATGGAAGTAGAATTGCCGCTGTTCGATCTATAGAAGTTGATGTTCGATCGTTAAACTTATTTGTCATTTGAGTAAACGCTACGGGAGGAACAAATCTCGGTATGTTCTAGAAAAACATTTGAAATGAATATATTTTTTTCATTATTTAATTAACTTATTGGTAAAAAATACTATCGAATACCTCTTTACGTTTCTTCCATTTTAAGTGCAATCTGTAGACTACGGCATATTCTATTATGGACGAAAAAACGAGTGTTAGACATCCACAATACCAAATATCGATTGCTTTTACGAATGCAGACGGTACGAAGATGATGCTCCTTTGAATAACCAAAGTTAAAATACTGATGGAGAGTAACCCAAAGCGTACGAAGGCCTGATCGACATCAAAGGCAAAAGATAACATACAGACGAACACTTCCAATACACTCGGCACGTAAACGTACAAGAAATAGAACTGTTGACGACGTTCCAAGTGAATAACGGCTATAAGAACCGTGCTGTTTCCTGCAAATATTTCATTTCCATTAATTTTATCGGGCTCGAAAAACTCTTTACGTATATATTTAATTTTATACTGTCATTATCTCCGACTTGGGTCGTTAGAGATTCGACATTGACGATATCAAACTCCGGCAAAATAATATCCGATTCGAAAACCACGGCCTTAGACCATCGGAAGATTAACTCATCCGCGGAATAAGACTCTAAAATAAAGAATAAAGTGGCATTAAGAACGATCGAAATGACTACAACGTTTAAATCGCTTACGGCTTTGAAGACCAATTCGGCAAAGTTGAACATCGTGAGGGAATTTGCGAAGATCCATGAAACACGAAAGAGTTAAAAATAACCTGAAAGTACGAAAGAAATGTTTAAATAATAAAATTAATTAAACGGTCGATTAATAGATTCGTTTACCTCGTTCTAATAAGTAAAGTATGATTGGCGTGAAGATAAACGATTTGATTAGAAATTAAAGCTTTTTGATAGTTTCCGTGCACGCTATGGATATAAGTATCCGGTAACCACAGTTCTTGAACCCATTCTGGATCTAATTTTCGAGGAAGACGGATGTGTTTCGGTTCCAAAAGACGACCATCTTGCCAAGTTTGTACCACGATTAAATCGACATTGAAAGTCTACAGAAAAAAAAACCGTACTTTTTTATATATGAATTACTGTATACTGTTTTTATATCTCACCATTGTTTCCGGTTTAATAATGGTTATAGTCGTAATAACTAAATTCGCATTAACGGTGCAAGCGGTCTTTCCTGAAACTAATAGCGTGTCGGTTATACGAGTAGTCTCTACGGTAAAGGTATAATAAATCTCTACACTTACCGTTTAGCATTGGAATCTCTGCTCTATCGTAAGATTGTGGTAAAAGTTGTGTAATGGAAAAATACTCCGATTCTTCGTATATTTTCCTTCCGTATCTAATAGGATATAAACGTTTTAAGTAAGTGTATAAAGCGTAAACACACTGTATTTAATATATAATCGGCTCGCTGTATGGTAGATTTCAATGTAAATCCGTCTCTGTAATCCAATAAAACACTTTGGTAGACGTATCTCACAGCAATTATATTGTATATAAAACTACAATATGTTATATTGTAGTTCAATTGTAAATAAAAAACAATTCGCTAATCAGAAATTGCTGTGGGATACGTCTACCAAAGTGTTTTATTGGATTACACGGAAGGATTTACATTGAAGTACACTGTATTTAATTGTTGAATTTGATAAATGGTACTACATTCCGTATAGCTTTAAATAAAGGAAAGAAGCGTTTTTCTTCGTATAGTAATTAAAAATTTGCATCTGAAGATGATGCCGCGAAAGATTATCCACAAAACGAGCTAAATAATTATATTTTTTGTTCAAAAGAGAAGAGGCGAAATAAACAATGTTGTACTGTACTTGAGGATTGTATTAGGACGACAGAGATTGATGCTTCACTTATTTCTCGAGTGATTTCTTTCGGGCAGACGAAAATAATAATCTGAGAAATATAAACTCTGTAGAATTTTGAAAATAAAATAAAATAAACCGAAAGTTTAAGGTTAAAAATGGCCGACGAGAGATTAACTGCTAAAAGAAAATATGGCTACGAAGAGAGTAAAGAGTGGATACGAGTAAAAGAAAATTCTCACGGGAATAAGGTAAAAGAAGTTAAAAGAAATGTCATTATTTTTCTCCCCTTAAAATGCTATTTTTAAAGAAAAAATGGCAGATAAAAACGGTATAAAACAACACACGACGGTGGGTAATTTTCAAATCGTAAAGTAAAAATGTTTAAATATGTACTTACACGAAAAACAAACGAATGGTGAAAAGATATATTTGAATTAATTTCATTTTTAATTATATAAATTTATTTAATACTTTTAAAAAACTTTTGAAATTCTAAGAACGACTTATTAATTCGTTTAAATTAAAATTCATAAAATACACGTGTCGCCATCTATGAAAGAAATATCGCACTAATAAAGAAATATTTAATTCTTTATAAAACAACTGATTTAACTTATGTAAAAGTATATGAAATAATAAAACTTTTTTAAAAAAATTATAAAACGACAATATTAATGCTAAAAATTTTATTAATTTAGTAAATTATCGGCATTACGTCTCCCGTAGAAAAAGGCGGAGCGTTACTAATAGCAACCTAGTCTCGCCAATAAGCGGCGCCAGACACGCACGCGCCGTGACGATTGATCGAGTCTGTTGGTTACTGGCCGTCCCGATGTTACTGTTGCTGTTTATCCACAAAGATAGAAATGGATGGAGCCGCGTTATCGTTTCTCCTCCTCTTGCTCCACTTATGCCTGGCTTACGATGTTTTCTTGACTGGAAATCACAATAGGATCGGACGATTGTTATTCAACGCTAGTTGGATATCAGGTACGCATTACGTAATTGATCGTAAACGTACGGATTCGCACGTGGCAAGTTATTTCGACTTATCGATCGGAGATGGTGGACTTTACTTGAAACGATCCGTGGCGTGTCGACCCTCGTTGACTCTCTACGTTAAGTCTCACGGGTTGAGGCATCGTCCAGTCATCGAGCACGCCAGTTTACCCGTAATAATACGGTGCGTGGATGATGATACCAGCCTTTCGGACGATCGTCATCTGTTGATCGTATCGAATCACGTCAGATGCCCGAAAAAGAGCCAGCTGTTGATTGGACTAAAGTCTCTGCTTCCTCTAGAACTTGGCAGATGTTTGATCGCTTTCGATCAACCTTCCGATGATCGTTACGCTATCGAAAGGTCATCCGGAGATCTGGTGGCCAAGAAATCGTTCTGTACTTCGTCCGAGTTTTCGATTACGGTTAACGTCCGGGTTAAATGCGAAATAGAACAGATACAACGCCTGGAAATCGTATTTTGCACCAATTGCAACGAAATTAAATCGGAAGAGGAAGAAGAGAAATGAGGAACTGGCCTCCCTCTTTCGATAAAGATTTATATGTGGTTCGTGTACCGGAAGAAAATGCTATAGGTTATCGTGTGATAACACTAAACGCTACAGATCCAGAAAGAGGTAGAGTTACATTTTCTATTCATGCAACCGTAGATTCACGAAGCCAGACAATGTTCGAGGTCGATTTGTTCTCCGGTGAGGTGAAAACTACCACAGTTTTGGATAGGGAGTACATGGATATACATTATTTAAAAATTAAAGCAGTCGACGACGGGATACCACCAGCTACGGCCACAACCATGCTGAAGGTTTACGTCGAAGACGTAAACGATCACGTTCCAGTGTTCGAACAGGATGTATATTATCCAAAAATTAAAGAAAGTTCTCCAATCTGGACTACAGTTCTAACTGTTAGAGCCACCGATCAAGATTCCGGATCTAATTCCGAAGTGGAGTATAGTCTTAAGGACGACACGTCGCCTTTCAGAATCGATCCTTATGGCGGGGATATCACGATCGCGAGAAAGCTTGATAGGGAAACGATATCGGAATACCAGATAGAAGTTATTGCTACAGATTCTGCGGAAGATATAACTCGGAGAAGAACCGGTGAAGCTCAAGTTATAGTCACCGTTGAGGACGACAACGATAATTATCCGCAATTTAGCGAAAGTAGTTATAATGCAACCATTAGAGAAGACGTCGATTCCAAGTTATCGCCCGATATTTTGCAGATTCGAGCAGTCGATGCGGATGAAGGAGTTAACGCAGAAATTAGATACGCCATCATCGGTGGCAATACACAGAGCCATTTTTATTTAAATCCGTCGAATGGAATTTTGACTGTGTCGTCTCAACTAGATTACGAAAGTGTTCGTTCTTATAAATTACTAGTGAGAGCTCAAGATAATGGTTCACCTCCACGATCTAATACCACTCAAATAACTATTAATGTTATCGATGTCAACGATAATTCGCCACAGTTTTATGCAGATATAATAGAAGAGTCGTTAGCCGAAAATGTTCCGATCGGTCATAAAGTGATTTTAGTTCAAGCGTACGATCCAGACGACGGGAAAAATGGCAACATAGAATATAGTATTCAGAGGAAAGATCCACTAATGCCCATTGCCATACAACCCTCGAGTGGATGGATAATTACATCGGGAATTATTGATAGAGAAATTACGTCCGTTTATCATTTTACTGTAGTAGCTACCGATCAAGGTGTTCCACCAAGATTCTCTACTTGTAATGTCACTATTCGCATTCAAGATGTAAACGATAACGATCCTGTATTTAATCCAAAATTATACGAAGTCAGCATTAGCGAATTAGAACCTCCGGGTTCTCACGTTGTGACAGTCATCGCTCACGATGAAGATGCCGATCAGCGTTTAACGTACCACATATCGAGAGGTAACACGAGAGATCGTTTCTCGATAACGAGTCGAGAAAATGGCGGAATTATAAATATCGCCCAACCTTTAGACTTTGATTTAGAAAGAAACTTTGCTCTAACTGTAACGGCTACCGATATAGGTGGCCGATCAGATACAGCTACAGTTTATATTAATATTACGGATGCAAATACACACAGACCCATATTCGAGGGATCACCCTATAGTTCGAGTGTATCCGAAGATGCACCATCGGGCACGACAGTACTGATCGTAGAAGCTTGGGATGGAGACGAAGGCGAAAATGCCAGAGTTACGTACACTATGGATCACGTCCCCGAATTTTCAATCGATTCTTTAACAGGGGCCATAATAACCACGAGAAAATTAGATAGAGAATTGGTTCCAGCCTATTCTCTAGTTGTCACAGCGAGAGATCACGGAATGCCGTCGCTGACAGATACTACTAATGTAGAAATCGAAGTGTTGGACATCAACGATAATCCGCCCATTTTTACCGTTCCCAGATACGTCACTAGTATCAGCGAAGATGTTCTGGTGGGTACGAGTGTGGTACAAGTTTCCGCACCCGATCCAGATATCGGTCTTAATGGCCAAGTTAGATATCATTTAAATTCTGATCCGGAAAGTACTTTTAGTATCGATCCTACAGCCGGAGTCATTCGAACCGAAAAACTTTTAGACAGGGAATCTGTGGCTATGTATCAACTGGTAGTTCGCGCTATGGATAGAGGTTCTCCACCTCTGTCTTCTACTGTATCCGTTACTATACAGGTTCAAGACGTCAACGACAATCCTCCAAGTTTCAATACGGATAGAATAACGTTATTTGTATCGGAAAATACCATTCAAGGATCGGTAGTAGGAGAGATCGAAGCTACAGATCCAGACGAGGGGGCAAATGCCGTCATTTATTATAGAATAGTAGACGGTCCAGACGGCCATTTATTCCATCTTCTTCCCCATCCTGGAAAATCTGCCGATCTGATCTGTAAAACAGATTTTGATTACGAATCGCCTAAAAAACGTTACAGTTTAGTCATACGTGCTTCGTCACCTCCTCTTCGACAAGATGTGGACGTAGACATTTGGGTGACCGACGTTAACGACAATGCCCCCGTACTTAATGATTTTCTTATTGTAGCCAACGTATACGGGTCCTATCTTCCTCGAGAATCTTTAGGTCGTATACCCGCTTTTGATCCAGATGTTGGCGATGAGCTACAATATCGATTGCTTTCGGGAAATTCGAAATACCTCGACGTAGAAGAAGGCACGGGAATCATCCACTTTCATCCAAATCTCAATTTTCAGGACAGGACAAAATTGGATGCCAAATTCGAAATCGGAGTATTTGGTAAGTGAAAGAATCTTTTATGCATTTAATATTTATTCTCGATAGACCCTCGACATAACGGATTAGTTGGGGGAAGGGGTGTCCGCTATAGCCAAAATCGGTTAAGTCGAGTGTCTTTTAAAAACACATACAGTATTCCATGTAACTATTAAAGCAATATAGAATTACATTTTCCGGTTGATGTTACCTATGGTTCCAAAATGGCGGCTCGTTTCCGATTCCAGCAAATAGAAGAAAGGAAACAGTGGGGACCCGTTCTAACCTAACCTATTCTAATAATTTCGTTGGTAATAATTATGGTAATTTCTTAGAGTAGGTTAGGTTAGAACGCGCGTCCCCACTGTTTCCTTTCTTCTATTTGCTGGAATCGGAGACGACCCGCCATTTTGGAACCATAGGTAACATTTCCTGATACACGATATAACCGATCAATAAAATATAATTATTCGTTTCTATTAAAATACTACAGTAACATAATTAAAATATTGAATATATAAATTCGATATAATACTAATTATACTTTTATTTTTATAAAAAGAAAATTAGTTATTAAGTTATTAAATGATATTTTTAACGCAATAAACGAGTCGCGGGTGCGAAACGACATTATAAAACATTCACAATATTTACCAAATCTAATTATACGCTTTTACTTCGGTTATCATCGCGTGTGTTGTCAAATTTATCGACAATTTCGACCACTAGTTAATAATGTTTTCCAGTATGATTATATTTTTAACCAAGGAAAACATAAAATGTCACATGTTCTTATCGATCAAAGTAGGCCTAGACCGAGCACAATATTCTCATTTATTTATCTAGTTTCAAACACAAAAAAACATATTTAAAGTCTTCAGCAGATGGTTACAACTCACGCTACAGCTTTTGTATCGATTTTTCTTTTTTTTCCTGAAGGTTTGCCAGGTGTCCTAACGGTCACTGTCTGTCCCCCGAAAGTGTAAAATCAGTTGCGAGTAATCGCGTTATCGATCCCCCGACGTACGAATATGTTTCGAGACTCGTAATTGGTAGACAAAGTGAAGTAATTTTCAAACGATTCAGTCAAAACCCCCGTTAATACTCCGAAAGTGATAAGTGGAGAAACGTGTCCTTCCGACGATTGAAGTCGATTGTCGTCGTAAATCTCAATTATCCCTCATCGATTTGTTATAGGGAAATTTGTATGTAATTTCATCCACTCGCGCGAGATAATTAACATTTGGAGATTTTTTTTTGGGGGGGGAGGCGGAACCGTGCCGAAGTGTCGATTGTGAAGGTCGGTAAGTAGGGAAAGCCAACATTCTGGGGGGAAGTAATGATCGTAAATACGTCGGATATAATTTCCGAAACTGGTGTGCTCTCGCGATATTGTGGTCTCATGAATAATTCACGTGACACTGTGTGGGAGTTATTTATTATTCATGAAAATACTGCGCTTTTTTCCATGGGAATACTTTTTTTTTCCTGCAGGAAAAGTAAGGAGATAAGTCGAACTTTTCTTAGAAATATAATTTTTTTTTTCCTCTCTCTTTTATTATCTGATTTACACAAAAATTTATTTATGTAAAAATCTTAACGTAAAAAACAAAAAAAAGAAGAATTACAACGATCTCTACGTTCCGCCATTTTCTTTTTACTATATTTCGGTGTCTTGTATTTTACGTAATTGTTTGAATTACGGCATTACGCTATACCGTTATATTTTAGTTTATCTGTGAATATTTTAAACAGGGATGCATTTCAATTTCTCTTCTTTCTTTACTCGGAAATGTATTCTTGCCTATTTAATATTTATAATATTGAATTTTTTATTACAACATTTCATTTTGTGATTTTTTTATTTTATTTTATTTTATAATGCCCCGAGTTTATATTTTACGATAAAAATAATAAACGAACTGTCGTGTTTTTTAATAAGTAGCATCGATCTCTGCTGCACAACACATTACGGTTTCTCAGTATAGTTTCTTCACATTAACATACGCTGGTTTGTTTATATTAAAAAAAAAAAAAGCAAACTCACGTACATTATTAAGATGTTCTGTTAATAAACAAAACATCATTTTTCAAAACATAATTATGGCCGCCATTCATTCTTTTTTTGTTGTAATTTATATATATATATATATATACATATATATATATAAAATACTAAATGAATTAAGTGTAGCAGAGTTTTAGCCTGAAGTATTTAGCATCCTTCATATTTAATAGGTTGAGATAATTACTCCGTTCCTCTGGAGCAAACAAAGACTCCAGAGATGGTTCTCATCTGTTATTCTGCTAGCTTTAATTAAGAGAATTGTCTCCCGGAAATGGTAATATATATATATATATTTACCAACAAAAACTTGGAATTATTGAAGAGAAGAATTCCCTTTCTCTCGTCTCTTCTTGTTAAAACAAATTATGTGATCGGTTTCTCGTTAACTCGACATTTGCTACTTCATTTGATTTACGTCCCGTTAGCGGGTAGAAAATTTATTTTTTCAAATTAACGAGAAGATTTTCTTCTACGAAATTGAATTATCTTTCGCCGCTTTAGGGCTTTTATTATATTGTTCAATCGATTGTTTAAAAGCGATAGCCTTTATAAGATTCGAGTGGCTGGGGTTTTAATAAAGTTCGTAACGTTAACAAATTTACTAGTAAATAAAATAACTTAATAGAAGATATTTAGTTGGAGAAAATAAATGGACGAATTGGGCTACATAATTGAATTTTTCTGTATTGCTTCCATTCTCCGGTTCTTTATTAGTTAGTTCTCTCTTTTTGTTTAGTAAGAGAGTTCTAATTCTATAAAGAACGTTGCTATAACGACCGAAGGTTTCTTCCTCTCTTGATATATTCCCAATTGCTTTTGAACGTGACGTATTTTTTTCGCTCTTTTTATGAGAGAAAGAGCTCTTATGAGGCTCTCCCCCATCTCTTCTTCCTCCATTCATTTTTTTTTTACCATTTATAGGAAAAAATAGATGCATCACCTGTCGTCGATGCGGGAAAATTTCAAACGCTTATTATATACGTCGATTGACGGCCCAGAATTAATTAATTTAAACAGTTATAAGTCCTAATTTTTGTTAATGTTTTAACTGTTTGAAGTTAATTTAAATACGTTTAATTAAACAAACGGAAATTTGGTTATTTACAGGTTTCTCTTTCGTTAACTTCGAGTGTTTCCTAGAGTAAACTGGCATTTAATTGAGAATAAATAATGAGAAATTTGGTATTAATCGTTTAATTTTCATTGGAAATATTAGACGAAAGCTTACCAAATTACGTTAGAAATTCCTATTTAACTATCGTCACGTTTTATTGGTCTAAAGTCAAACGTTCGATCACAATTTTTCGTGATTGATGGCGAGTTTGCAGTGGTGGAAGTTTCGTGTTTGTCACGTGTCGAATCAATATCCAGATTTTAGATGATTCATCCTATTTTTAATGCCGTAAATTTGTCATTTATTCATTTCTACCTTTATATTAACTTCAAATATTAACATAAAATTAATATTCCGACGATAGGATTTAAATTACAATTAAATTACCGACAACCACCGAGAGCACTTCTTCGACGTTTCATTATTCAAAACGTAATCAATGTAAAAGGATTTTTCGAAAATAATGACATCTCTCTCGATAGTAATCGATGACTCACCCATTTCTTGGTAAAATTAATTTTAGAAACAACAATCGATTGAGTCGAAACAACTTCCATTAACCACTCGGTAAGGGGGGAGAGTAGTAAATCAGTTTGATATCGCCCCTATGGAGAGATGTAGCGGGGAAATCAAGATGTAACGGAGTTTTATTGCGCTCCGAATGGACATTTCCATTGGAAAAGAAGTTAATGTTCTGTGTCGGATTTAAACCTCTGGTATACCGGGACAAGTTTAAAAATCGTATCCTCTATCTCCTGGCACGCGAAACAAAGTTTATGACTTCTGAAAAAAATATTTAACGAGTTTTCATTTTACGTTATTAATTCGTGTCTGTGCCTAAATGGAAATTGCATCTTAGTCCTTCGGGGAATTTAAAAGACGGTACTGTATTTTCACTTTTGTTTTTATTCGTAGTCTTAATAAACTATACAATATACAATTCTTTTCTTCTGTTATTCAATGCACGTAAAAATCATAATAAATGTTAATTTATTATGATTTTTACGTGTTAATTGACATCTATTTACGTTAATTGACACCTATTACGTGTTAATTGACGTGTAAAAAGTACATTTTTAAAAATGTAGATGGAGTTAACGAAGTAACGGCCACTTGCAGACTGTATATACGACAGATTAGCGATCAAATGCTGAAAAATAGCGTTACTTTAAGATTAAAAGAAGTAAACGAGAAGATTTTCTTATCATCTGTGTACGAATTGTTTATAGAAGGAATAGCATCTACAGTGCCTTGTTCCAAAGAAAATGTAGTTGTATTTAATATAAAAGTAAGTTGTAAAGTTATTTTATAGGTTAATGTTACCCTTGGTGCCAAGATGGCGGCTCGTCTCTGATTTTTAGCAAGGAAACAGTGGGACGCACGTTCTAACCTAACCTAACCTAACCTATTCTAATAATTTGGTTGCTAATAATTATAGTAATTTATTAGAATAGGTTAGGTTAGGTTAGAAAGTGAGTCCCACTGTTTCCTTGCTGGAATCGGAGACGAGCCGCCATCTTGGCACCAAGGGTAACATTAACCATTTTATAAGCTGGTTTATTGCAAATTTTATAACTGGAATGATTTTTCAGGATGACACAGAAGTTAAAAACAGAATACTCAACGTCACTTTTGCCGTTAAAGCGAGAGATAAAGAATATCACGAAAGGAAAAAATTAGAATCTATTATATATTTACGACGTAATTTTCTCTCCCAGTTATTCAGAAAAGAGGTAAAAAAATGGCTTAATTTCCGACGATTTGACCTTAATAGTCAATTAAACGAATTCGACTTACAGAATAGATAAAAATCCATTAAAGCTTCCAAGCTGCCAGTAACGATTATGATTTTTCTTGACAGGTATTGCCGTTCGAAGATGACTTATGTGTCCACGAACCGTGTATTAGTTATGAAGAATGTCATTCTGTCACGAAATATGGAAATTCGTCTAAGTTTATATCTTCTGAAACTATTATATTTCGTTCTATACACCCCGTTAACACCTATTCTTGCAAATGTCCACCCGGGTTTACGGGTAAATTATAGTATACTAAGTTTTATTTTTCGTGTTTTCGATATATTATTTTCACAGCAATTTTTCCCTCCTTTAACTTAAGGCATGAATCATAAATACGAATGCGATACAGAAGTTAATTTGTGCTATTCGAGTCCGTGTGAAAACGGCGGGAGATGTCAACAGAAAGAAAATGGCTTCACTTGTGTATGTGAAAACGGATACGTAGGTAAGATTTGTATAAATATTTTTAGGAAATTCAGCTTTTGGAAGAATTTTATATTATATATATATATATATTCTACAGTAGAAATAATATAAAACGTTATCTGATCTCCCACTTTAAATTCCCAAAAATCTTTTGGTTCCACTTGAAAATTAGATTTTTACATTTAATAAAATATTCGAAACTTTAAAATCTCAAAGGAATTTTCTGCTTTGAAGTCAGGAATTTGTTTAAGAAACCAATTTTAACGTGTGAATAAATACATTTTCTAAAATAAAATTTGTGAAAATTCGATTTTTAGCCAGTGTAAAATAGTAACTAAGATCGATATTTTCTTTCATTAATTCGATTTAGTACATAAATCTTCTCTCTCTCTCTCCATCAAAAGTTCCGTAAATGTAAATTCTTCCATTGACGTATCCCGTATGCAAATAATTTATTTCGTGCACTACATTAAACATCATTATCCGGAATTTACAGTATCTTTAATTATTCATAATATACAATTAATGATTAATCTCTCCTTTTATTCTACGCTTCGCTAGTACGAATTGCTTATTTCTACGCTCCGTGTTTAACATTGTCGTTGGGTATTAGCGTTATAAACAGACGGAATGGCATCTCCCGTATAGCTACATCCAACACGTTCACTCGTTTATAAAGCCAGACAATTGAGATATTAACGTATAACGCTTTAATATTTTCAGTTTTTATCAATTTCGGGAAAAGAGAATAAACTTTACGGTGTTTTATTCGATAATAAAAGAGTCGAGATCAATCTATTTCCGTCCATCTTGGTCCCTCTTCTAGACGAAAGACAGAAATCCCGAGTACAGACGTGACCGCCCTTCTAATGTTTCATCGACTGATACTTCCTGTCATTACTTGGGGGAATATTTTATTTCTCCCGGATACTTTTATTGCTAGTTTTTCCACTATACGACTTCTCCGCCCTTAGATTTGGAGGGGTTTTACTTACTATCTCTCAACGCCGTAATCCTTTCGCTAGTGATCTGAATTAAAAGCATCGAAAGCGTAAACCTGTTAATTCGTATTATATTGTTTTTCTTCTATGAATAACATTAGATGTTTTACACCAAGCGTAGGCTAACAATGACTTGGGAATGTAAATATATGCGATAAATTTGCATAAAGTGTATCTAAGTCATTCCTATTCGATAATGCGAGAAAAAAATCACATAAAAAGTCCAAGCGTGCACTCGTGTTATATGTTTATTGCTTAGCAATTATCGGTGAATGTCGAATTCTGTTTCCATACCAACTCTGTGTTGTTGTTATCTATCCGAAATTATTCTATACTTATACATCTTAATTGTTACTAATTTTTAATAAAGTAAAAAGTAGACTATCAAAAATACCGAATTTTTTTTCCAGATTATTGTTAATAAACATTTAAAAATTCGAAATATATTACAAAACGTGTGAAATTATTTTAAAAAAAGGGAAGCATTTCTGCTCAATATACCGTGTAAGGAATACATATGTCAAGAGTTAGCTGTATCGATTACGGGACTGCAGTCGATGCCCGTACAATACCATGCACTTGACTGTTGACATATAACAGTTTCAGCACCATAAACTCTTCTGATAATATCTTTCCGGAGAATAAATCTTACTTGTTGCGATAGAAACTCTTATAATCTTTCAGCGAAAATAAATTAAAACAGTTGAATAAATAAACGGTAGAATGTCACAGTTGTTTTTAACAATAAAACCTCTCAAAATTATATTTCATAGTAAAAATAAGCTTAAAATTGCATTATATATCGGAGTAAACAGAACTTGGTATTACTCTATTTACTTTTAGATCGATAAAGGGGGGAAAATAAATCCAAGACTGGTGAAACTTTTATTAAAAAATAAAATCTTAACTGTAGTTTACCGGTAGTGAATGTATTGATTAACTAGTCCTAAATAGCACATTCTTTAAACTAATGATAAATGATTGGTCTAGTTCTTTTTTATTTACCTAGCTAATATAACTGTTATAGTGATGTTAAAGTAACAAAGCAATTCCCCATCGATTTGAGCGCAAGGACAAGTATAACAAGGAAGAGCAAATAGGTTACACACCTATACTCTAACCTACTTTTGTAATCGAATATAATACGCACTAAATAAACTTATTTCATATTATTTTAATTATAAAATATCATTTGATATCCCCCCTTTTTTTTCTTTTGGCAGGTGAGCGATGCGAGACGAATGTTTTTAAAGGGCGATGCTCACCGAATGTCTGTCACGGCGATTCTTACTGCTTAAATCGTAAAGACGGAGGCTTTGAATGTTTGAACTGTACCTACGACGAATTGTGGAGAACGCCTTTATGCCAGTTAAAATCTAGAAGTTTTCTGAAAGATTCATATTTGATGTTTCCATCTTTAAATCGTCGCCATCGTTTCCATATAAAGCTGAAGTTAGTATAATATAATGAATTTATTCGTCATTACATTTTATTTATCAATATAAAGTTTAACAATGTATTATCTATGTAACAGCTTACTTAAATATTAATTTTATAATTGATTTTTTTAATCCTTCTGCTCCTGTAAATCAGGTTTCACCTCAACACAAATATGCTAGAAAAATAAGTTTCAAGTATGTAATCTAGAATTCTGGAATTACTTTTTATCATATAGAGTAAAGAACATAAAAATCAAACAAAAGTGCAACTAAGGAAACTCTCGTACTATGAAGAAACTCCCGATAATCTTAATTAGGTTTTGTTGCCGAGGGCAAACTCGGATAACGTAATTTTGAGATGTTTTTTTTTTTTTTTTCTCCTGCAAGTTAGCAATTAAAGGAATTGTAATATCCATCCAAAATCTGCCCAAAGTTTTCTTATTAGCAGGCTGATTTATTTAAACATTAAAAAAAAAACAATTATTTTTATCTAGCATCATTTGGCATAACTGATATTTGAATTGTAAAATTCAGAGAAATTCTTGATAAATCTTAGAATAATTGAATTACTGGAATGCGGATTATATATTTATATACTGTATATTCTACAGTAAATAAAAGTGAATAAAAGAAGCATAAGAATGTTATTCAATTTAGTTATGCACATTTTTTAATTCTAAAAGTCAGTGGCGTAGCGAAGGAAGGGCAAGGTCCCGGGCACCGCTCGCAGAGAGGTGCCCGGGGCACGAAGGTAATAGTAACTATTCGTAATATATTATAGCTATTTTAAGGTAGGTACTACATTCTATTAATATCTGTATTATATTCTTATTACGAGTAGATTCATATATATATTATATTACTGTGTGTTTCTGGACAGGAGAGGGGGGTGCCAATAAAGTGTCGTGCCCCGGGCACCAGTTATGTTTGCTACGTCACTGCTAAAAGTTATTCATAAACGAATTGAAATGCTTACTTAATAAGAACAATTACATAATTATGTAATAAAAGAGATTTATATTGAAATTTATTATAAAAATATTTAACTCATTATAGTAAATTACATAAAAAAAAACAATTAGAAAGAGAAATTGTAATTTTTAATTTAATATTATTGAATATTATTAATAATATTAATTTCAAGAAAATTAGTATTTTGAATGATTAAAGTATTCAATAGAAGAATGAATATATTATATTAAAATTTTACAGGATTTAAGTAGTCAAAATGTTACATATTTTAAAGTCAAATATAAAATAACTTATGAATGAATATTAGCAACCATACTTTAAATTTGCATAAAGTCTTTATTAATTTTTTTTATTTTCAGATTTGCGACTCGTGAAACTAATGGTCTTTTAATATATAACGGACGTTACAATGAAGAACACGACTTTGTAGCTCTGGAAATTATCAATTCTCAAATATGGTTTTCTTTTTCTGTTGGTTCTAACGTCAGTAAAGTTAATGTAGATATACCTCATGGGATCAGTGATGGTCTTTGGCATGAAGTTGAATTAATATATTTAAATAGGGTAAATATAAAACATTAATACAGCATATAATAATGTTTTAATTAAACGTTTAAATAATGGATATCCATTTCAGACTATAACATTAATCGTCGATAACTGCGACAAAGCTTTATCGTTGCAATTTGGAAAAATGCTGGGAAATTATGATTGCGCAAACTTTACAACGTTTAATTTAGAAGAAAGGTACGATTACTTAATGGATTACAGTAGTATTATAAATTAAATTTATTTTTTAAGTTAATTACTATCAAATATATATGTATTTATTTTTATTTTTGACTCTTTTCATTCTAAGAGGACCTTTTTAATCGTACCCATTGCGGGTTTGGTCTGGCCCCCAATGGGGGACAGCTAAGTGGCGAGTACAGAGCCTAAAAATCTGGGATGAAAAATTCCTGGGAATTGCTTGCCTGGATTTAATCAAAGGTTCCAGAGCAGTAGGCTGATTTTTAAATGCTTCAGCCATCTGGCCACCCAAACCTACATTAAATTGAAATAATAGTCAGTCCTAATCAATAATATTTCAGAGCTATGCTATTTTTGAAATACAAACTTGGAAATGTTCCTATTATGACTAAAACAATATGAATTATGATTATAATGGTTTAAGTTTTTTCTTATTTCTAGAAAAAATATAACTTTTTCTACAAAAATAAGAAAAAAAAATCATTGATAATGCTAAGAAAGTCCAATTGGATTATCATTTATAAAGAGATAACTTTAAAAATATAATTTTAATATATATTGTATTCATAATTGAGAAAATTAAAGACAAATTTAATTTTATAAAGTTCTAAATTATTTATTTTGCAGATGTGTAGACACAATGCAAACTTGTTATCGATTTTTAGATCTCACGGGACCTTTTTTAATTGGAGGCCTCCCATCATCACTCAATTGTTTACATAACATTGAAAGACATTTTGTTGGATGTATCTCCGATGTGTATATTGATCACAAACTATTAGATCTGGATGGGTAAAAATACTAATTTATTTTTTAATAATATGATTGAAAAATCTACAATAAATAATCAATTAATTTATTTACATTTGTTTTGTAGTTTCATAAGTGCTAATGGTACAGAAACAGGCTGCAAAAAGAAAGAAAATTTTTGTAAATCGGATCCATGTCATAATGGGGGCATATGTGAAGATGGTTGGGATTCATTTATATGCCATTGCAAACCTGGATTTATAGGAAAAGATTGCGGAAAAGGTAAGCTATTTACAGAAATCTTTACGGATGTATTTACTCTTAAATATAAAAACTGTTAGAGTCAAGCTTTATAGATTTTAAACTCAAATTTCAGTTATACAAATTAATCATTGAATTTTAAATTAATAATGCTAATACAGTTGTCCCTCGATAATCTGACAGGTATGGGACCAAAGGGGTGTCGGATTACCAAAAGTGTCTGGATTACCAAAAGTGATTACATATTTGGCATTGTTTTGCTAGCAGTAGCCTTCAATATTCCTACATTTTATGAGTAAAATGCTGCCTAGGTTAATATGGAAATGAAACACCCATTTCGGTTAACTAAAACATGTTTTTTAAAAGAAATATGGAAGCCAATAAATGTACATACAGTATGTATAGGCATAAATAATACAGTACGTACAGAACTGCTCACAGAAAACACAAGAAATGTGTGTCGTCGTGTAAGAATTGGGTGGGGAGATTTGTGTCGCAACATCCTTCTGTGCAAGCAGACACGTAACGGGGATGGGGACTACGGTGACCTTGACGGGAGGTGCATCAGACTACCGAGCGTGTCGGATTACAAAACGTCGGACTATCGAGGAACAACTGTAGTAAATAAATTTTGAAAAATTTTCAATTCATAATCATTAACAGATAATTCTTATGCATATTTATTGTCGAGAATATTTAATATTAATTAAAATTTTGCAATAAACTATGATACTAATATTTACAATGATAACCTTAAGAAATTAAAAAAATTATTTAAAATTAATTGAAGTTTTTAAATTATTTATTAGTGGAAAATGTTATTAAACAGTTTTCGGGAAAAGGATTCCTCGTTTATATTCCTCGTTTGCATCCAATTCAACTTCCTTGGTCTGTAGGATTATCATTTAGAAGTAGAAAAAAGAATGGTTTACTTTTACAAATTCAACTTGGTGCTAATAGTCAAGTTAAATTAGAAGTAAGTTATTTTAGAAATAGAAAACAATGTTCAATAACAATTATTTAAAGAATATGACTTAATAAATAATTAATTTAAAATTTTGATTTCTTTATCTTAATGTTTTAAGATCTGCAACAAGAATTTTCTTTGATTTTTCAGATAACGAAAAGTATTCTCCGATATTCTTTTAATAACGAGAGTATGGAAATAGATAGCATTAAAGTCAACGACGGAAAATGGCACAACGTCGATGCAATTTGGACGGCAAAGTACATTGAGTTAAACTTAGACTACGATCAATTTAAGGTATGAAATTATCAGGTATAATAGTTATTTATAAACAAACTAAAAATAGATTAATTAATTTAAAAATTGAATTTTATATAATCATGCTAAAATCATTTAACAAAATATCAATAACTATTATAATTTTCTTTAAATAGTTATTTAAGAAATTGTTATGTTTACATTCATATCTGATATCTTTATGGTTTAGAATATTGATAACCATGATTAATAAGTAAAAGCCATTACCATCATTAAAGCAATCATTACAGAAATTATGGGACTAGAATTCTGATTTTTTGTTTTCAATATTTAGTTAATGTCGTTACCCTCGTTATGCAATCTGTCGGCATTAAACTTTGTTATTATTACTTTTTGTCATCTTATCATTAGCAGTTATGTCATTTTCAGATTATTTCAGCTATGTTTGTCATTATATATCTTTATAACTATTTGAGGAAATTGTTTAAATAATAAATGATTAGTCAAGAATTAAAATTGTATGATATGTTAGATACTAATGTATAAAATTTATGTTTATAAGTTATTGTTTGTAAAGATACAACAACTTATGTTAAAAAAGCATGTCCCTGTAACAGGTGAATGCCTTATACATTAAATAAACCTTGTTGTTGTAGTTGTAAGTTATCAAATACATAATATTTTTAAAGATGTGTTTGTAAAATTTTTATCATATTTTTCAGATGCAAAAAGAATTCAAGGGTAATGTCAAATCACTTTATGTTGGAAAAATTTCAATTGGCGGATTAGAAATGTTGGATAGAAAACAAACCACAATAAATTTTGATGGATGTATAAAAGTATGTCTTAATTGTTAATTTTTTTGTTTCTTAACTGAATAACTATAGATTGAATTATAATTTTTTTTAGAAAGTTTATTTGGTTTTTGTAATAATAAATAATTTCTAATTTAGGACGTGCGTGTCGGAAGTATTACCGATTCATTGATCCACCCCGTTATAGAAAATAATATAGTTGAAGGATGCTATGCACCAGATGTATGCAATCCAAATCCATGTCCTCTTAATAGCTATTGTGTTGATTTATGGAATAATTACACTTGCAAATGCAAACCAGGTAATATATGTTTGTTATGAAAAATTTAAATTTTTATTTAAAAATAATTAAATGCTTATATTACATTTAATTTTGGTTAATATAATCAATCTCGATATGTTTAAAATATAGATATTAAATCGTATAATATTTTTTCATAGAAAATATTTATGCAATTTGTTGTTTATATGCTAATTATCAGTTTTTAATAAATATAGATATTTTATATTCAGGTTATATTGGTGAAAAATGTCAATCAGTATGTAGTTTAAACCCATGTTTGAATGGTGGTACATGTATATTTATGAGTAATAAAGATAACGTTGGATACAGATGCTCTTGCAATGCGGCATATTCTGGAAAATATTGTGAAATATTATTGAATCATACGTGTCCTTCTATGTGGTGGGGAAGTCCTATCTGTGGTCCTTGTAACTGCAATACTGCTAAAGGATACGATGCAAACTGTAATAAAACTACAGGAGAATGTGTTTGTGAGGTAAACTGATTTTTTAAAAATGAATTATAATATAATTTCATATAAAGTTATATAATCTTTCTAAAGAAAAACAAAAATTTAATATGATATACATATACAAAAATGTTTTAACAGGAGAATCATTATAAGCCAGAAAACAGTGATATTTGCATTCCGTGTAATTGTTATATGACAGGATCATATAACAATCGATGCAATTACCAAACAGGGCAATGCCATTGCAGGCCTGGAGTTATTGGAAAACATTGTGATTTATGTTCAAGCCCATTTGCTGAAGTTACGTTACGTGGATGCGAAGGTTAGAAATTTCTTCGATTTATTTTAGTTTGATAATTTGTACACCATTATTGTAAAAGAGCTTGAATAGCATAAGTTTATAAAAATTTGTATATTTTTCAGTAATAATGCATTTTATTATGAATAAGTATGAGATAATAATGATAACACGCCGACACGAAGTTTCACTCTTATTAAGGCTGCAATTTTCAAATTGCAAACCTATAAATTTCCGTTGGCGTCCGTTTATCTGCCCGTTCTCTGCCCTTCCTTAATCTTGAAAACAGTTAGAAAGATGAAAGTCGAGACCAGATATGGATAACTTAGAGGCAAAAGACCCAGATTAACTACATACAAACGTCCAATCTGGACCAGAAGTCGCGTGATTTCAATTCAAAAATTTTCTCCAGAATGAAGTTAGATAGATAGATGAGCATGTTGTTATCAGGAAAAGTATGATGTACAGGGGCAAAGCACTACTAAAAGAGAGCATATATTTTAAATTAAATAAACCAAAAATTGACTATTTTGCATTAATTTAAAAAATAAATACAGTTAAGTTGTTTATACAAATAACAACAAATTCATTTAATTTAAATGTGTTGTCATATTATTTTTATTTCATATTTTATAATAAAAATTCATCAAATTTATGAGAAAGTTTTTTAAAAATTTCATATGGAATTTATAGTTTTTATCATAAGAAATTTGATAAAGCATTCCTTAAGAGTATTATAACCAGTGTCATAACTAAGCAGTTGCAATGAGTGCACTGGAACAGAGCCTGAGACAAGAGGGGACTATGAAATGGAATATCAAAATATGATCAGAATTATATTTTCATTTTCATATTTTAAATTTTGTCACCATGTTTTGTAACGTTTTTTCGGTTAAAGTTAAAAATTAACTAACCCATTTCTATTACATTTCTTTTTAATTTTTTTCCAAAAAAAGGGGAACCCAAAAATGTAATCTTGCACAGGGCATATGAAAAGTTAATTACGGCACTGATTATACCATTATACTTATATTAAAAAAAGTCTATTAAATTCTAAAATTAGGTATATTATAATAAGTAGTATAGTGGCGTAGCAAACATAAGTGGCGCCCGGGGCACGACACTTTATTGGCGCCCCTCTCCCCCTCCAGAAACACATAGTTTGTCTTGGAGACCATTTGGGCACCCCTCAGCGAGTGGTGCCCGGTGCATGATATACCCTCTTGCACCTCCCTAAAATAAAGAAATCCGAATTAAACTACTTTGGTATTTAAAATTAATACAGTGGTAACTCGTACTACGAGCGACTCTACGTTCGAACGTTAATTTGACAAAAATTTGGTTTGAGGTGAATGCATGTGAAGTAGAAATATAAGCTGGAAGCGTAGAATAAATGCAAATTTATTCTGCGCTTAAGTCATCTTTTGCTCTCACTGTTATGTTTACGCTCATATACTTTCAGAGCTTTTTATGCTTTATTTTTGGTGTGTTTAGTTGTATATATTGTGTGTTATTCGTCGATTTTCAACAAATTCTTCCTGTAAGTTTGGGACACCTTAGGGGCTAGAGGTCCCAATTAACTATATACAACTTCCGACGCAAACCGAAAGTCACGTTATTTCAATTCAAAAATTTACCCCTGAAAGGTGTTAGATAGATAACTGGCACGACTCTATTGTTAAAGGAAAAGTATGATATACAGGGGCAAGCCACTAATTTGAGATAAAGAGCATACTCTATATTTTAAATTAAATAAATTAAAAATTGCGGCCTGGCATTGTGACGATGTCATAATAAATAAGTGCTCATTTACTTTCTATTATTTCTAATGAGAAAATTGATTCGGACTTCGAACGATTCAGAGTTTAAACGGCTTTCTGGAATGAATTAAATTCGAAGTACGAGACACCACTGTAAATAAATTATATTTTCTTGAACTAATTTTGAAAAATATGGAGCAACAAACATTATTTGCTTAGGGCAACAAAAAGTCTGGAGCCAGTCCCAATTGTATCAGATAGCCTATATAAGTTTACAAGCCTAATATTGTAATTTTTAATTAAAATGAAAGTTTATTGAAAATAATTTTAAAATGTTTATATTACTTAATGTTTTATAATTTGTTCATATAACTTTAAAAAATTAGATTTTTTTATAGAAAAAGTTTATTTTTTTATGTTATTTTTAGTGATATACAATGGATGTCCTAAATCATTTAGTAATAATATTTGGTGGAACAGAACTCCCTTTGATCAAACAACAGTACAGCCATGTCCGAATGGTGCAATTGGTAAGTTTTAGAATAAAAATAATTTCTTTCAATTAAAAGTTTAATTCGAATGCTTATGAATTGAAAAATATCATATTGGTCTGAATATAAGGTGTTCCCCAATTTTGGGGATCCTTACTTTTTCAAAAAAGCAAAGCAATAATGAGACCAGAATATATTGTAAGTCGACCTTTTATTATTAAGTTTATTTCATAGAAAAAATTAGCAATTTTCTTTAAAAAATTTATAAGAGTCATTAAAACAATACTTTATCACTTTCATCTTCGTCAGAACTTTCCCTATCATCATTTATGTTTTCTATTTCGTTGTCATCGTACCCTGTTCTGTCCAAGTTGTTAGTAACACATTTCTTAAAGCCCTTTATAATTGGGTCTTCAGTAACAATCTGTCATAATTTTACAGGGTGGGAAAGAAAGTCATCACTTAACACCTCTGCTACAGAATACATAATGTACCCAAAGAATGTACATTGAGCACATTATGTAACGTGCATAACTCTGTAACCATTCGAGGTAGGTCAATAAAATCTTTTAGCAACCAATTCCTTGCGAAATTGTGATCCTAAATGATGCGTCAATATGGCCACCATCTAGATGGTGGCCATATCTGTTTCCCCTTGGTGTAATGTGTTCCTGACATGAGCGAATTAACTTTGGGTACGTTCTATATTCCGTAGCAGTGGTGTTAAGTGACTTTCTTTCTAAAATATTAATTTGAATTGGATTTAAATTATATTATATATATACATATAAAATATTTACTAACATAGCTCAATATCAATACTAGCTTATTAAAATATGAATTAATAGAATATAATATAATAATATAAATTTTTATTTATCTTTAGGTAATGTAATGAGACATTGCAGTCTAAGAAGAGGATGGGAAGAATCGAATATTTTCAAATGTACATCAAAGTTATTGCTACCACTCAGAAAAATTGTAAGTTCAGAGATTAATAGGTATTTAAACTAGTGATCTGATTAAATAAAATAAAAATATACAAATATAAAAAAATTCAAAAAACTTTAATAATTAAAGTTTTATCTTCTTTTGAATAGTTATCCAATATCGAAGATAGAAAAATAATTTTAAATTCAAGTGTAATTGGTGATATTATAGAAAAAATGACCATTATCCATGAATTACAAAATGTTTTATTTGGAAATGATATTTTTATCATTTTTCAATTACTTCATTATATTATAAATTACGAACTTCAAGTGGAAAAGCAAAATTTATTGTTTTATCATGATAATGACTTTATTCATGTAAGTATTAGTATCTTGTATTTGTGTACATGTATATTAAAATGCAAACATTAATGCAGTAAGATTAGCAGATATCATTTAACATAAAATTCTACATAAATTTATGTCTATCCTAAGTATGTCATCTGATGGCTTCTCAATGGCTCTCTCCTCGGTAGTTTATGTCCTTCGTCTATTCCGCATGGTGCCAAAACGTACCAGAATAGCTGACACTCGCATCCGTCTCTTCCACAGCTCAAACCCCAACTGTCCTCATCAGTGGCGTAGCGAACATAACTGGCGCCCCCCTCCAGAAACACATATAGTTTGTCTTGGAGACCATTTGGGTGCCCCTCTGTGAGTGGTGCCCAGTGCATGATACATTCCCTTGCACCCCCTCTCTACGCCACTGGTCCTCACTCCCTCTCTATTGCCCTCCAGGCTACATACCCTTCTATTGTTTCACAACGTTCACTATGCCCATATAAGGAAATGAAGTTTGAATAAGGGAATTCCAGAAAAGATAGACAATAGAACAAAAGAGGAAAGCTATGAAAGAGAAATAGAAATAATAATAAAATATAAAATACGTGCATATAATTACAAAATATATATGGTGCACAGCCACAATAGTCATAAATCAGGACGGATAAGTTATTTTATAATTCTGGATTGTAAATTTTCATTGCTTTCCACATTAAAATGAATTGTTTAATTTCTTTCCTAGATTTGAGAATACTTCTTTTTAATTACTTCTTTGCAAACTGTATCTTATCATCACCAAGAAATCAAATAGACATTTTTGCAAATTTTAGCAAATTAATGATGATAAATTTTTTTGTCAACAAAAATTCTTCTTGCAGATTATTGCAGAAAAATTATGGTAACTGTTGTTTAAATTAGTAATTTATATATCATTATTTTTCCATTTAATGTTATACAGGGTGTCCCACTGAGAGCTGACCGACCTTTTAAAATTGCAAATAATTCTGGAATGCATAAACATAATAGCACACTGTAAAAAGTAAACATATTTAATGTCAAACAAATCCACATTACAAAAGGTGTTGAATATGTCTTCACCCAACATCCACATACAATGCAACACAATGTTACATATTTGTGAATGTCTTCCACAGCATGCCACTGTTGATGGCAGCAATTTCGTGATGGATATTTTCTTTCAGTTGTCCAATAGTCCTGAGTTTGTTTGCATAAACCTTGCCTTTGTCATAGAACATAAAAAAAATGTGGTAGGCTTAAATCAGGCAATCATGGTGGCCACAAACCGTTTGAGATGAACCAACTGCCAAAAAATGACTGGATTGCTTCCATACTGTCATGATACGTATGGTACATTGCCCATTCTATTGGAAATAATCTTTCTTAAGTTTATAATTGTCCAGTTGGTTCACAAATTTATTGAAAATGGACAAATATTGGTTGGTATACACAGTGTCTTCAAAGAAAATTGGATCAATGATGCAAGAATGGGTTAACCCTTGCTCCTCTTTATGGCATGCAATCAATTCTGCATGAAATAGTGAACATTTTGAGCCCTATTTTGTATCGTTACATACATATGTTGTAGAGTTATTTGCAAGTATAAAGGATCAGATCCCGAGTGGAATAACCTGTATTACCATAATTGTTTCAATTCTAAAATTTTTATCACTTTAACTTGTTATATTTACATAATTATACTTTTATAGAGTATTGTATTAACTTCAGGCAGCATTTTAAGTCTTCACTACTTATCTCAATGGAAACAAATATCAGAATTAACAGGAAGAGGCCCAGAATATTTATTAAACTTATTAGAAAAATATTTAATGGTGATAAGTAAGCCTGATGATGAAAATGTGATTTCACCTTTTGAAATTGTCACTGATAATTTAAGTATGTATAATTTAAAACTGTTTTTATAATTAAAATCACATATTTATGACTAATACACTATCATATTTTCTAGTTCTGGGTATAGACACAGTCGAAACTATGGTATATCTCAGTCAGTTTCAGAAGAATGATTCGCATCATCTTTCAAGTTTACCTTTTCTTGATTTTACTTTGTCGTCAAGAGCTCCTTCAATTATATTGCCTAAATATAACAATTATCCTAATCAGAAAAAAATAACAGGAGACACGACTAAAGTCTTTATACCATTAAAACTTATTGAATCAAAAATTCCAAAAGGTATTTTGAATACTAAATGATAATAAGTGTTCTAATTTTAAATATTGATTATTTTTTCATATATTATATACTTATTATATACTTAATAAATATAATATAATATATATATATATATTAAAAAACTGAACTAACAATAATTTAAATAAAAATTATATTAAATATCTAATTTTAAATAAATATAAATAAAATTTAATAAATCCTATTCATTTTTGATTGAGACAAACTGTAATAAAAGTAAAATTTAAGAAAAAACTGAAATAAAGAGACACCATTAAAAGAAATTGTCTATTAAGTGTGTAATCATAGCAGAAACAACATGCAAATAAATAAATGTTGTTTTGACCCAAGTAGAAACACTATTAAATTCATCAAAAATTTACTTGTATTTCAGTAATTAGTAAAATATAATTAAATGTTAATCGCATTGACTATGGATGTTTAGATATATTACAATAATTTCTAAAATTGTTTGCCTTAACCCCCTTTACAGTGAATTTCTTTTGTACTTCCATTCTTTCCTCTTCCAAGTGCTGCTATACTTCCATCTCTTTTGCCTGTTCTTTTATTCTTTGTACTTCTTCTAGGTATAAAGTCTTGCTCTTTTTTTTTGTCAACATCTTGTACTACAGGATGCATAATAAAGTACAAATTTATAAATGAAATTTGCGAATGCTTTGCATAGTAAATACTGACCAACTGCAGGAATGAGACTAATACTATGAAAGGGAACTGGTCATTAAGTGAGGAGTGACTGTAAAGTTAAGATATATTGAAATTTCATCTACCATATATTATTGAATGTACTTGGACTCTGTTTCGATTTGATAGAAATTTAAACTGATTGTTTTATTTAAAACCAATTCCACTTTCCTATTCAAGTTTGGAATGTATAGACTACTAGTTCTATTAAGATATGAATTTAATAATTAGTTCTGAATAATATCACAAATAATAATAAATTTTAAAATAAAGTAACTTCTGTTTTTCAATTTAAAATTTTTCATAATATTTTTACATAAAATGCATTATAATGATGCGTATAAATTTATAATTAAAGTTATATGTAATAAAGTCTGAAAAAATTTAATTAAGTTTCTTTAAATTTCAGCTAAACAGAAATATATTAAATCTTGTCATTTGTTGAAAAACTGTGCAATAGTTTCATACATTATTTATCCTACTATAGGAAAATTATTGCCTTCCTTCTATGATAATTCCATGAGGTAAGTGTTAAAATAGATATAAAATTTAGTCTTTATAATAATTAAATATACAATAACCTAGTTTTTATTCTTACGGAGTCTTTTATCCATCACATATAGTTAGTAATATTGTTATTTTACAGAAAATTTGATGGAAAAATAATTGAAATAAATTCTGATGTATTTACTTTAATCCTGCCTACTGTAAATAATTCTGTCCACAAATCTTTATCGGAAAATATACAGTTTCAGTTTCAAATGTTGCATCCTAATCATCATGGCGATATTAGATGTGTATATTGGAAAAACAATGAAGGGTAATTTTTTTCTTGTTGAATTATTTACACTTTTTTTTATTTTATTAAACATAATTGTTATTTATAAAACAACAGAGAAAGAGGAGTATGGTCGTCGGATGGATGTACTGTTGTCGGTAAAATGTATGATGGTTTGCAAAGTTTCGTTAATTGCTCGTGCAATCATTTAAGCAGTTTTGGTCTTCTAATGGATATATTGCCACAAACCGTAAGTAATTTAATAAAAAATTCAATAATAAATTATACTGTAAAATTTTAATAAACTGTTCAGTAAATTTCTAAAAATTGTAATTTTAATAATAATCATAATGCTAGTTTTATTTCCTGTATTGTGCATTATTTTTCAGAAAATTTTTATTCGTATTATAACAGTGTTTGTAGAATTTTGTCATGGCATAATACATGTTCGTTTTTACTTATATTATCTTCCTCTATCTTTGTTACAGTGAATAATAAATATATGGAAAAAACAAGCAAAAACTGTTAGACTAGACATTGCTTGTCGGAGAGATTAGTAAAAACTAGTTAGACTTGCATAACTGGTTATATAACAAAGAAACAAAGAATACACAGAGATTACACTGTCTTGACTCACGGAAGGTCGGTGCCGGAAAGAGGAGTGTGAAAGAGGTCACCGTCCCGAGGGGTCGACGGTGCCACCGACCTTTTATTATGTAATGGAAGAACGTTCACAAAACATTGCGACACAATTTGTTGTAGGTAACGATGTCGTATAACATTTGACAATAATTTCGATCGTTGATTCCGACAAAAACTACAATGACTAAAAAATATGGGGTCTTTCAAATTTTCTAATACAGCTCTTGCAGATGGTCTAAAGCAGGCCTGGCCAACCTGCAACCTGTCACGTTAAATTGTGTGGCCCACTAAGTGATATTATACATCTATTAAAACTTTTGTTTCCCATTATGTGTATACCAAAACAATTAAATAAATGAAAATTTGCATATGTCATTGTTATAATGCGCATGTGCAAGTACAAACTCTTGGTATAACAATAAAATCTTATTCATTTTGTATTTGTTTTATTTTTTTAAAAGCATGTTTGCCTAAATTGTGGCCCACCGTAATGTTACACGTAATAAAAGTGGCCCACGAAACAATTTGGGTTGGCCAGGCCTAGTCTAAAGGATGGTCTAGAGAAGTTCCCTTGTTGCATGTGGACTGTAGTTATTTCAATGTAATGACTATTAGAACAAATTTACTCTTACAATTAATTATACTTTTGCTTTATGAAATTGTTATTCAAAAAAGCAAAAAGTATAAAAGAAATCTCAGAGGACAACTTTCTCTCCTGAACCTATCCATGTCATATTATCAAATAAAATTGATTTATAATAAGAAAATATTATAACAAGTACTGATTGTCAGTTATAACTGTTTGCATAAAAGGATGCTTATGCACTGAAGAAAATATCAAGGTTTAGATCTGTTGCAATTGTTATTGTATTTGTAAATGTGGCACAAAAGCCAGCACTTTGACTAAAAATTTGGATCTTAGATATGATGTCATAATGAAATTTATAAGCTTACTGAACTTAGATTTTATTCTAACTATATAATGTATGCTGGATGTCACTTAAACATTTATTCAGAGGCAAAAGTGCTTTTTCCAGTATTACATGATTGTATGCATGTGATGCATGCTTGTTCCAGTGCTAAAATAACCAAAGGAAATGAATTTAAAACCATTTAGCGTAATATACAAATAAGCTCTATTTAGAAGATAAAGACAACAATGCAGAAATTGATATGAAAAAATGAACTTTATTTTGTTAAAGAACATGTTGAAAATGATTGCCTTCGGTAGCAATTAAATGTAGATGATTGAGCATGGCATTATGGATGACATTCCTGGTGTCAGTTTCACAAGAATCTTGTATACAGGGTATTTTAAAAACATACTGACAAACTTTGAGGAATTATAGAAAACGCCAAACACAATCAATTTTTGTTAATAAACACATAAGTGAGCTGTTTTGGCAATTTAGCAAATTAAAGTTTTAATTTAGAGCTAATGATTGCATGCTGCAAATTAATCAATTTGCAGTAGCCAGTGAGAATATAGCATTTTTGTTTGTTTTCTTGCTTTTGTTGTTTTGTGATAAAAATATTAATAAAAATTGCTGAAAATGTCAGTTATATAATAATATTTACTATGCATTATTATGTTTGTAAAGATTTATAAATAAATCTCTGTTTCTATAATAATGTATCTTTTTGTGAGAATAAACAAAATTGTGTAATTTATTATTAATTTTTTTCTAATATAAAATTACAGAAATTAGTAATGGAGTCTGGATCTCAAGGTGCATTCTCATATTTTGGAATATTACTCTCCCTTATTATGCTATTGACAACATTAACAGTTTTCTGTCTGCTACAAGGCAATGAAACTAATAGTAATACAATTCATAAAAATTTAGTTTCAAGTATATTTGTTGCTGATTTAATATTTCTGATTGCATTAAAAACCCAAGGTAATCATTCCTATCAAGGGGTAAGTGTTCATGTTTAATAACAAATTTATAAATAAATAATAAATTAATATATAAATTAATAATTAAGAAATTTTTATTTCTTATTATTAGTAAAAATAATAATCATTTATAATTAATATTACTTTTACTAATAAGAAATAAAATCTTTAAGAGTGCTTTTTAATAATATAGAAAGATTCTACGTATTTCATTTGTTCAAAAAAAATGGCAAAAGAGGGGCCTGATAAGGAGAAAAGGCTCCTTTCATCATCATATAGAATTGATTATATGGAACTGAATCATACAGAACTTATAAAATAATTGTATGTAGCAGGGGTGGGCAAGCAAGAGTTCAGTGGGAGCCGAAATGTAGGTTTAGCAAAGTGCATGGGAGCCACAGTTCTGTATTGTCGTGGCGGGTAGTAGGGTAAGGCGTGCAATTTTATTATATAATATCAATATAATATAAAACAAATATTGAATTTTTTTAATAAACATATTTTCACAAAATTATAAAAATAAAAATAAAAAACAGAAATTAACACTTTCGGCAAGAGCCGCATTTGCCCATGCCTGGTATATAGTAAGACCCTGGCATATGCAATTTTGCTACTTGTTTCAGATTTATGCTATTGGCAATCCAGAAAAATAAATGGAAAATATGTAAAATAAAAATTCTTAATTGTGTGCTAAATCTGCACCATTGTTTTAAAGCGTTTGAAATCTTGCAGCATCTCGTTCTGGAAAAGCATTGCTGTGATTTATTTCTTTGTTTTGAACTAAACCATAAACATAAACAGAGCATAAACCAGACAAAGACTGGTACTTGCATCAGTCTTTGTCTGGAATTCTCAATTGTAGCACCTGTCCACATGATATCGGGGCTTCTCTTAGTTTCATTTGTGCTAATTTTTTTGCAAACATCACTCCAAAATGCAAGAATAGTTATGCTGATAGCTCTGATAAACTGAAGAAAAATTTTTTTGATTTAATGAGAAAAGAAAAAGCCTGCTTCTGAAATTTACTAGTATGTTCCAAGATCCCTCACATAAACAGAAATTTGCATAAAATAGCAAACACCATTAATTGTTAAGTATTTTCTATAACAACATACCTAGCACACATTTTTTTATATAAATAAGACAAAGAAATAGTATTAACAATAGCATGATGGTGTAAATCATAAAAACAACTTTAAAAGTAACATCTGACAGATCCCTGCTACAATTTCAATTTAAAATGGATATTTGTTTTATTTTAATCAGAAAAATGTGTTGGGGTTAAATACTATAAATTTATATAAAAATATTATTAATAAATGAAATAATAATAATAATAAAATTATTTTTTTATGCTTATTTTTAATAGTTTACATGCAAGATGATGGCTATTCTTTTACATTACTTTTTCTTGTCTGAATTCTGTTGGATATTTGTTGAAAGTTTGCATCTTTATCGTATGTTAACTGAAATGCAGTATATAAATAATGGTCAGATGAGAATATATTATTTCATTGGATATGGTAAGTGTAAGATATTTAAATTCATAAACACAATTTGATTTTACATAAAAATGTTAATTATTGATTCAATATATGTAAGGTGTACCTTCTATCATTGTTGGATTAGCCGTTGGACTCCATGCTGATCAATATGGAAATGATATTTTGTAAGTTCTTTTATGTATTTTATGTTTTGAATTATTTAAAATGTTTGATCTAAATTAATTCTAATAGTTTTTATTGGTTCATGTAACCCTTGGTGCCAAGATGGCGGCTCGTCTCTGATTCCAGCAAGGAAACAGTGGGATGCACGTTCTAACCTAACCTAACCTATTCTAATAATTTGGTTGCTAATAATTATGGTAATTTATTAGAATTGGTTAGGTTAGGTTAGGACGTGCATCCCACTGTTTCCTTGCTGGAATCAGAGACGAGCCGCCATCTTGGCACCAAGGGTTACATGAACCTTTTTATTAAGTATATATAAAAGAAATGAGTGCTTAATTTCGTGTGTATCAAAGATGTAAGTTGAGAAAATTAATTAGGAAAAGACATTAATAAAAAATTGTAAATCTGAATCATTTAAATGAAAAAGATTGAATTCGGAATAATTTAGAACATCAAGAAGGTTGAAAATCATACAAAATTAATTGCCTGCAAATGAGTATTCAAGTGTTTAACAATAAACTATACTTTTGTTTAGTTGATCACTATCTTAATTAATAACCATTTCTTAGAACTAAGATTGTTTAAGGCAGTCAAAAATGTATTTAAAGCTTTTGGAAACTTTCACTTCTATTGTCAAAAACGTTTTACATAATTAAGATACTGTACTAGGATAATCAAACATGCCTCAGTGATGGAATCAAGTAAAACTAATGCAAAATGGATCAAAAGATTATTGGAATAGGACATTAAGATTACATATGAAAGCATAAACAAACAGAATTTAGTGAACATCAAAAAGGCAACTACTGAGATGGACCCATGGGCAAGGGTATTTAATTTCATTGTTTTATGTGCAGTTTGCATTCAAACTGCATATAAAACAATGAAAGTTAATATGTGGGTAACACTAACAGGAATTATTATTGTCCATTATGTTGTATGACTGTAACAGCCCCTGAACTAAGTTACAACCAAACAACATGGTCATGATCACCTAAGGTTTAAAAGGAATAATTAAAGGTTAAAAATACTATAATGGACTAAAATCAGTGAGACTATAATTATTACAAGACATCTGGGTGTACACAATGATTACATAACAGTAGGATTTTGTATAATGAACAGACTAGTTTAAAGCTTACTAGTGGAAGAACATACAATACTTATAATATGTTAATATAAATTTACTTATAATACTTTAATTCTTACCACTGCACCACATCCAAGCTCTATGCTTTCAAATTTCGGAAAGATAAAATATTTATCTTGGAGTCAGGAGAACTGTCCTCAGAGCTTCTTTGTCCAGTGGTGAAGGCAATTTCTCAGGCAGCTGGAATAAGGGCAATTTCTCCAGGAGATGAATCTGGAAAGAGAGTGAAGAGTAAGGGATACAGAAGGATTCAAAACAACCATGGGTCTTTCCCTCTTGGATCAGGTTTTAAGTATTTTTGGTTACGTCCCTTGGGCCACAATTGATCATTCATTTTCCAATCTAAACGTTGTCTTCTCTGACATCAGAAACAAGATACCACTTTGAGTTAAGAATGAATCCCTCTTTTCAAGGTTTGAAGAGTTTATCTTTGTCACTCCTTCACTTACTGGATTAAAGTAAATGAAGGGAAGACAACACTCGCTTCAAAAATTACATGCAGAAATAAAGCATTACTTCATTAAGGTGGTGTCAGCAAGTTTCTCTGTAATTTTGGACTTTAAAGTGCATGACTCACTCCTATCTCTACCATTATTGTTATAATATTTACATTTTTCATATAAGAACTCCTTAATATAAATCAAAATCTATATATCTGCTTCCTAACAATTAATTATTATGTGATTTTTGCTTAAATTTAAATATTGTTAAGTAGAAAAATTATAGATTCCATGTTCAGAATGACATTTTTTATTTCTGTTTTTGATTTAATAATTAAACCATAAATGTTCTTTACATAAATATTAATAATTTTTTTAAAGAATACAAAATTTCACTATTGAATTTCTTTTTTAGTTGCTGGTTATCTGTCCATGACAATGTTGTTTGGAGTTTAGTTGCTCCCATCTGTATTTTAATTGTGGTAAGATTTGTCAATAGTAATTTTTTTAATATACGTTTTAAATTATAAATATAATAATAATAATAATAGCACATATGAATATATAATAATTTTATTTACTTTAGTTTTTTATTATTTATAGCTTGTATTAGGAATGTTTGGTTATTCTGTACATTCAACAGTCGATGTTAAAGAAACAATTACAGACTTTGGAAATGTTAGGTATGGTTAAAAATTTTTATATTATGATGATAGAGCAAATTTGTCATTTTATTCGATATTTTTTATTACAATTATGCAGGACAATTTTATGGGTAGGAATTGTTCTGTTGCCGATTTTAGGTGCCACTTGGATTTTAGCGGTACTCTGCGTAAATGAATCTGTATCGGCATTGCATTACACTTTTATACTCTTTTGTTTAATTGAAGGAATTTATGTATTTTTTGGATATTGCATAATTAATAAAAAGGTATGTACATAAATGCAAATTATATTTTCTGCTTATTAGTAAAATTTATATAATTGAAATTTATTAAACAAAATGGATTATCAAAAGGTACATAATTTTATCCCTTACTATTACATTAATTACTTATCTATTATTAATAAAGATTTTTTTTAAATAACTCTTATCTTAACAAAATAATTAATTTTGTCCATGTATTTTATCATTGTTTTGTAATATTAATCATATTTATTTTACAATTTTAACAAATTAATAATACAGTTGTAAAATAATAAAGAATTTTTCTATTTTTAACTGTAAATACTTAAATTTTATTATTAATTCTTAGTATTTATTCACTAAATCTCTAAAAATAATAAAAATTATACTCTAACTATCCTGATTATTTATAATATTATTTCAGGTTCGCTTATACTTGCAAACAGTCGTATCGCAAATAATTAATAATGTAAATTCTTTACCTCCTATAAATAGAGTTAAAAATACCAGAGTAAGTTACATTGGAATTGTTGTAAAATACACAAAAATTTTTAAAATAGGATATATTTCTTATGTTTATTTTATTTTAAGTCAGTGTACCGTGCGCCATTTAAAGTGCTTCATCGCAGTGTGGGCATTTCTACGTGCTCATCCACTAGTCAGTCTACGGCAAAGACATTCAGTACACCTTGTCGGTCCGAATCTCAATATCACCCAAATATTGTATCGGTTCCGCCAACTTATGGTTCTGCATTAGATGTTCTAACTAATCCAAGATCTATATCAGAATTTTCTCATTCTTCATCAGAACAGAAAAAATATGCAGGTATAGTTTTAGTTTAATATTTAAAGTTCCTTCTTCGTTCAATTGAAATAAGTTAATTGCTGTTGTATGGATAAACAAATAGTAATTTTAAATATGGTTGTTTAATAAAATATAGAAAATGAAGAGAAATTAGAAAAAATTGTTAGCGATGAATCAGCTAGTAGTTATTCATATCACTCGTCGCAAGAAACAGTTCATGCAAATGGAACAAGTGAAGAGAATGGTAGTCAGTAATTTTTTATACAATATTACATAATAATAATTCAGTTAATTACAATGTTATAAATTTTATAGATAAAACTCCAACATCAAACTCAAATAGTGATATAACAGGTAAATTAGCAAAGTTTTGTACTTGGGTTTAAAATTATTTAAATGTATTCATTTGTTTTGTTTTCTTTTTTAGAATTCAAAGTCCCTCCATTAAGATTACCATCATGTCTATTTGATCAAATAAAGCAGCCTTTACCACCTTTAGAATTTAATAAAAAACCTGATAATACTTTAAATAAGTGCAATATTTATGAGGAAGAGAAAGAACAAGAATTTTATAATACATCAAATAAGCAAGATGTAATCAATAAATCAAATATAACTTCAAAACCAGCATGTAATGATAAAGTTGACAATGCTATCAACATTCATCACTTAGGCTCATTATTAGAAGATAGATTTTCTCCTCCACTAATTGGTAAGCTTAAAATGTTTGATTTTTTTTTCTTTATTTTCTTTTACTGAATATCATATTAATATAATTAATTCCCTTCTTACTACTTTCTAGACGATTCTGACAATTCTGAATCTGAAATATCAGACTTATCTGATAAAAGTAACTCTCTCAATAATAAATTAATATATTCTGACTATCAAAGTGTAAATAGGACTTGCCCTTATCAATTGGTTCCACCAGAACTGTGTACAGATTCTAAGACGGATCTGCCAAAAAAACCTTTAGAATCTACTCGTCCATTGAATTTAATTCCACCTTTAGCAACAGCAGAGTTATCGTCGTCAGATTCCGAATAAAAAATTTTATATTTTTAATAAAACTGAAAAGAACATCTAAGAAAACAAGATAATTGTGCCAGAATAGATTTTGATATGACAAACAACTGAAAGAAAGAAGCTTCCGAAAAATTATAATCATTTATTAAGAATATAAAACTCATAATGTTAAGAATAATATTAATTATTGGATTTTTATATTCAATTTATTTTAAAATAATTAAAACTATCTAAATCATTTTTTATAAAATGAAGAAAATGTCTTGTCCTGTGGTAAGATTATGCTGCCATAATGAAATATAATGAATATTGCAGTGTCAGTGATGCTTTAGAAGAGTCCCAGTTGCAGTGTTGAGTGAGCCTGCTTGCATCCACTTATGCCAAAAATCTATGGGATGTGTGTTAAATATATAAATGTCATAAAAGTTCCTACATGTGAATGCTAATATAAAATAATAAAAGAATATGAAAATGTGTGGTCCTGTAACACTCACAAACTGTTAGATTGGATTGGACAACCAATACAAATAGAATAAAAAATTATAGTCTATTATACTTTAATAGAAAACTGTGCCAATAAAATAATTGAAATATTCAACAAATTTAAATTCTTAAAAAATCAACTATTTCAATGCTGTAAAAGTTTATACATTGTCATTTTTCTCTTATTTATTATTATTTTATTTGTTTGAAAATTTAAAATTTCATTTCTGTTTGAAAATATTTACTTTTTGTATTATATTTAACTTCATCTACCTCATTAAAATTTTTATATAATAATGAATTAATCAATGTACAGCATGGCAAGTGAAGTTGAAGCAGCGCTAACGTTTTTGACTCGGTTAACATCATCCACCTAGTCTAGAATATTTCATGCACTGACCAAAATTATGTCTTAATGTAAGCAGGCTTCTTTCTTCTCCAACTTATCTTCAGGTCTATCTCTAATAATAATAATAATAATAATAAACCTTTTACTATTATTAGAGATAGACCTCAGAGACAACTCAACTTTATACTGACTCCTAGAGAATGATAAGATTCCACGGATGAAAAGATGGAGCAATGGAGTGTACATCATCCCGTCCATAAACAAAGAGACTGGCATCGCAAGGCAGTAAGAACGGGTTCGGCCGATCCGGTCACGGACAGACCACTTTTTGCCGTCAACGTTACAAATATAATTTTAATCTGTGTGAAATTTATAACAATGTAATCGACACCTGTTTAAACTGCAGAAACAAAAACTCTCCCCCCATTACCTGGTGATATCTCCTTTGTGTATTGTAGTGTTATCCAAACTACATGCAAGAAATCTGACCCTCAAACATATTTGACAAATCGCTTAAAAATGTTTTATATGGTCCATATACATAAAAATATGGTATATATAAAATATTTGTGGCCTGTCTAGTCATGACTTACTAGCATACCACTTTAATCTGTCCATGCCTGAAAATAGCTGGAAAACATAAGCATTCCTTCAACTTCACTCATTGTCAAAAGTGCATTGATTAATTCAGCAGATTAACTACAGTGGCTAATTCATCCTGGTTTTTATATAATACATTACAAAATGTAATTTTATGCAACAAATACATATTCATTTATTGTATTTTATTTTCCAAATGTTGCTAAAAAATTAGTTTTTAATCTGCTGTGGTTATTATATTTATAATATATTTTAAAAAATATATTTATTTGAAATGATGCTCAATTTTATTATTATTATATTTTTTTTTATCTGATTGTTTTTCTGTGATTTGATAATTTATTATATAAATTTAAAAAAATGTTTTCCTGAATCTTAATAGTACATAATTAAGAAATGAAAGAAAAAGGTACTTAAAGAAAAAAGATATTGATGGTATTATTTCAAAGATTAGTCTAGTCATTACAAAACAGAGAATTTTAGATGGTGTGCATCCGATATTGTATATAAAATTCTATTACTGATATTTTTGTGTGCACATTATCTGTAAATAAAATTTTATGTATAGAATTTAATATATTTTACTTACAGAATATCTTTCTACAACAGTTTCATACACAGAATTAAACTGTGTTTGGTTTCTTTATATGTAAAAAAATTACATGTAAAAAACAGTTGATTCATATTTTGTATTCAGTAAGAAAAATTACTATCTTTGTATTAAAAGTTTTACTTTGGATGTTTATAAAACTGGTGTCCTTTCTTGGTTAATGTTACCTTAGGTAGCCAAGATGGCGGCTCGTCTCTGATTCCAGCAAGGAAACAGTGGGATGCACGTTCTAACCTAACCTGACTTATTGTAATAATTTGGTTGCTAATAATTATGGTAATTTATTAGAATAGGTTAGGTTAGGTTAGAACGTGTGTCCCACTGTTTCCTTGCTGGAATCAGAGACGAGCCGCCATCTTGGCTACCTAAGCTAACATTAACCCCTTTTCTTTATTTTACATTTCTAATTTAAGACGAATTAAAATAATAACTTTGCAAAGATATGTTAAAATAAATTTTTACTGTTATTATCTTAATATAAGATCTATATAAAGCAAAATAATAATAATAAATTAATACAATTATTGAAAAATCCAACTGTAGGTAAACTCTCGGACGATTTTTAACGAATACGTTTGATTTAATAAATACTTCCGATTTAAATTAGTGAAGTATTACATTATTTAATTATTATATAGAAAGGTTTTTGTATAGAAAACATGCAAATTCATCCTAATTGTTTGTGAATAACAATAATAACCCGACTAAATGCTGTCGGATGTCTGAGGACAAACTGTTATCTCATGCGCGTACGGCTCCTACAAGAGGAGAGAACAAAGAAACTCACCATTCGGAGTTCTGGATTTTTTTCTATTTTTTTATTATTGATAAACCCCATCGAGTGTGGGGTTACAAAAATAGCCTATAGGCTCATCGTTAAATTCCCCTCCACGGTAATCTTTAGTAAAAGGCGAAATAAGATAAAGCTTATCGGGTCTAATGGGTAGGGGAGGACTGGGCTACTTCGGCACGATAAGAATAAGTTAAATTTTGTGTAACAAATACTGCTGTAAACAGAAAGAAAAGCGTTGTATATTGTCTATCAGAATGTAACCATGCCATAGAACTGGCTAAAATCAGTTTGAAAATAAAAATAATCATAATAATAATAACTTTATAAAAAGATGGCAATTGCCGAAGTTGCCCCCATACCAGGGGCAACCTCGGCAACAGTAATGGGGCAAGATAGGCAGGTACAGTACATAAATTTGTGTTATTAACAATGTATAAGTTGGAATTCACTATTAAAACGAAGAAATACAAGTCTAAAAACCTATTTAATATTACAACAACGAAATACAAGTTCAAAAGCGTATATAAGTAAAGAAAATGTAAACAAAAATTAATTACAAAAAAATCAAACAAATAATAAATGAAAACATCCCAGTGCAAGTTAAAAGCAATATAAATGAATTAGTGAACACAAACAAACAGTAGAAATGAAATATGATTAACAGCGAATTGTTTATGCCCTACACATATCGCAAATAAATTGAACCAACTGATTTTTCACATCTGTACAGCCACATGGGCCTACAGTTCACACTTGCAGCACATAATACACTTTTCCTGAGTAGTTCTATTGATATATTGTTCATTGCAATACTGTATATGGAATAAGTATTTTCATCGTCATTTTCCGGTTCTTTAGGACTTTTCTGTCCCTTTCCTTTAGTGAACTTCGAATCCGATTTCTCCAAATCTATTGCCCTTCTGCAAGTTCCTGATTTTTTAACTTTAGCCTTGGCTTCTAGTGTGGCTTTGTATGGGGATCCAGTTATTTCTTCTGCTTGTTGTTGTTTGCGGCCAAATCAAACCATAGCAAAACACGATTAGGAACAAGATTGGAAATATTGCCGAAGATGCCCCAAAAGTCATGATTTAGAAACATTAAGTGGAACCCTGAGAATAGAGTACCCAGCCATGATTCGTCCACGTGAATAAGTTAATGTTTTATCCTTCTAACAGGAAAAATAATTTTCGTTATTATGGAATTATAACAGAACATGCCAATTCTATATAAATGGAAGCAAAATATTACAAGAAATTGAATGAAACAGACAACTTATTTGATATTTAAACTACGCTTGTCGGAGAACAACACAGACACCAAACTCAACAAGCCGTCATTAAAACTCACCTGTAACCTCTAAAGAGAGTCTCCTTTTATTTTGTTTCAAAGAAAATTTAATTGACGAGCTTGCCCCTTATGTCGAAGTTGCTCCGTCCTCCCCTATATATGAAGTGCCCGTGACAATACATTCACGAGCACTATGTCTACCCGAAACTATTACAAATGAACTTTGTAATATACAGGTCAAACCTATCAATAAACTTTTTGGAATATACAACAGCTGTCATTTAAACATACAACAGAACTTGAAATAGCTTTATTTTAACATCATCAATAAAAAAACCATTTACAAAATACAAAGAATTCACAATGGTTAAATAACACAAAAGGTTACATAATTGTAGCGAACAAAAAAAACCGTTACAAATAAAATTTGTAATACACAAATCAAACTCAACAATCACTAAACATTTTAAATTATACATCCTTCTTAATAAAGCCATATTTTTGGCAACATCAAAATTCGAGAAATTAACAATAAATAAGAAACACAAACAGTTACATAACAATATTCTTTATGTATGATCAAATAGACCCTAGAAGGTCTAACAACTCTTCTTGGCATTAATATCCTCGGTTCATTCTCCACACTGTCTTAATATATTTCTCCATGTTTTGTGCCTTCTATCATTCTTTACCATAAAAGGCCTCCTATTATCACTGTTATCAATTTTATTTGTCACTGGTCCCAATATATATTTCACAACTTCAAACAAGGGGGGTGTTTTATCCTTTATTACATTTATTATTGTCGTTATCTGCAGTGCTATTGCAAACTCACGCAAATCCCAAATACCCCATCCACCATTTTCTGTTCGATTTCTCATCGTTTTTCTTCCAATATCTTTGTATTATTTGCAATATTTTCTTATAAAGTTCATGTCGTTTGCATGTCCTATATATTTTATTTTTTCTTCTGTTGCAGTAAATATATTGGTTCAATCAACGGTTCCTCCATTACCTTATTTGTAAGCACACTTAGATATACTACGAACAGTATCGTGGATGTCGCACAACTTTGTCGTACCCCTCCTTCACATTTTATACCTTCGGATAATTCACCTTTAATATATATTTTTGTTTCCTCATTATTATACAATTTCTTTATTAACTCTATTTCGTTATAATTTAATCCATATTGCTGTAATATCTTATATATTTGTATTCACAGTACCAAATGCCTTACTTACATCTATAGATAACACAGAAGTGGGTACTTTACGTAACTTATTTATCTCTGTTATCTGGTCTAATAACATTATATTTTGTTGTGTCATTTTTTCCCAAGTTATTTCACCATTTTTTGTATCCACAAGAACCTTCTCTATTTCATCTTTAAACTTCTTATTTTCTAATATTTCTATACTAATTCTGATAATACTCTCCTGTTTCCTTTGTTCCTCAATTTCCAAGACTAAAGTAAGTACTTTATTATCTGACAATCTTTCTCCTCTATGCATTAAATTACTTTTATCCACATATTTTAATCTTCCCATGTCTTGACTCGCATAAATTCTATCCAATCGTACAAAAATATTTTGTCTATCCCAAGTATACCCTGGGTCTTGAGGATACATAGTCCTATAAGCATCTATTAATTCACCATTTTCTATTATTTCTTTTAATATCTTTCTTGAACTATCGCTCATTATCTTATTACTTTTATCTTGCTGGCTCAAAACCGTATTAAAATCTCCCAAAACTATTATTTGCCTTCCTGTATCTATCATTTTTCCAACCTTTGTTAGCAGTGTTTTCCTATCTTTTGCCTCCTGTGGAGAATAAATATTTATAATTCTATAGCCTTTATTATTTATTTTAAAATCTATCATTATAATTCTACCTATGGTATACAAAATGGCGGCTCGTCTCTAATTCCAACAAACAGAAAAAGGGAAACAGTAGGGATACAAGTTTTAACCTAACCTAACCTATTCTAATAAATTACCACAATTATTACCAACCAAATTATTAGAATAGGTTAGGTTAGGTTAGAACGTGCATCCCCACTGTTTCCTTTCTTCTGTTTGCTGGAATTAGAGACGATCCGCCATTTTGTATATCACAGGTAAATCTAACCATAAAGTTTTGACTTTTAATACTATTTTTACACATTAAAACAACACCTGTACACTGCCGAATATTTTTCCTATGGTTCTTCTACCAACATTTTCTTTCTCCATCTCGCCTTGTCTATTCTTCCCATCAAACTGGCTAACTATTTCTATCACTTTTCCTGTCTCTGCACTGTACTGTTTTTCATCTATTTATTCACTCATTTTTTTCTACTACCTTTTCCATTTCCTCATTCCCCTCCTCGTGTTCTTCGCCCATAAACTGCCACCTTTCACATTAACCCTTATGCACTTTCTCACATTTTTCACACTTTAAACAATCTTTAATTAAATGTTCCAAGTTTCCACATTTAAAACATTTTTTACTTTTACAATTTTTTGCTACGTGTCTTGGTTTATCAGACTTTCTACATGTTGGCTCTATTTCTACATAATCTACTAGCACCCGTCTATTCCATATTTTCAAGTAACTTGGCACTTGCCTCTCTAGCCTCATAAGCACTCTCCATGTCCCAGTCCTTATTGTTGGATAATTCTTTAACAAGTGTGATTTCACTGTAATTACTTTTCCAAATTTACTAAAAAATACATTTATCATTTTTTCATTCATTTCGCGTGGCTAAGCCATACCCAGAGCCATATCCTCAGTTTCTTCTTGCATTGTTTCTTCTCCGAAACATTTCACCATCAATTCCTGTATATTCCCAGGAATCCGTGTCTCTCGATCGTTCATCCAACAATCCATTTTGGGGACTTTTTCAAGTCCCCAACGAATAGGAGAGTCAGCCAATACACGAAACGCTAAAAATAATACTAACCACAACAGGGTCAGCAGTTGCCACTAAAAAGCACCACACCAAAAGGAACAGGAACTGCCGAGAAACACCAGGTAGCAACAGCAACTGGAACTGGAACTGGAACAATAAAAAATGTAAGAACTATCGTTGACAGACAGAAAGATGAACGACGAAAACGCCTAGCCCCCCTAGCTCGATTGAAGGGAAACCTGAGCACGTCTTTCCTTTTCCATACCCAGAAGGTTCGAATACAGTTAAGCGGGTCTTCCTGCCTCTAAGGTTTCTGTATAAGGTCTCGTCTTTCATCTACCACGGAAAGGCATTTTCTCGGTAGCTAATTTACCCATTTGATTACGAGTTTTCGAGTTTCTGGACAACACCGAAAGGCGTACAGTACATCAGTGGCGTAGCGTAGTGGGGGCGGCAGGGGCGGAACTTTAAGGGAGCGGCAAAATTTCACAATAAATAATGATAATACCTAAATAAGGGGGCGGCGAAATTTTCCTCCGCCCCGGGCGGCTGACACCCACGCTACTCCACCGGTGTACATTGACACAACAATTTTACGTAATAATATTCACAAAAATATCGTACACGTAATTTATTATGGATCGCCGATAAACCCATGCACAAAATCTTGATAATTAGTCTGTAATTCGAAGTGGTTCACTGGAACCAAGTTCCAGTGAAATACAATACTATTACAGAAGTTTTCACAATAAAAAAAACTAATTTATATCTTTAGATAACAGATGGCAGCACAAATTAATTTTTAAAACTTTTATTCATTTCCTTTTATAGAAAACGGCTGATCCAAATTATACCTTACAATTAGAATGGTTGGAATTAAAATAAAAATTACACATTTTGCTGTGAAAAAACTTGTTTAAATTTAATTAAGTAATGAAATTTTCCATTTAAAACTGTATTTATTAAATCAAAATTAAATAATCACTAATTTTTTGATTTAACTGCTAAAATATACTCGCAAATTTATGAGGTCCTGCAAGCCCTAGGCCAGGGATGGCGAACCTTTTTAAGTCGGCCTGCCATATTGTAAGCATACTTAACTTTAAAGATGTTAATGCGCGCCAAAGTCTTAGACTTCGAATAATGATATTTAAAGAAATTAAACGAATAGCCCTTTCAATTCGAATAAATGTAAAAAATCTGATTGAAAAAAGGATGATCGGATGATAAACAGAAAGGATGATTGAAAAAGACAGAAATCATATGATACGTCACGTGCCAGATGATTTCTCTTACGTGCCACAGGTTCGCCACCCCTGCACTAGGCCATAGGCGTTGTCTTTTTTTTTTGTTTTTTTTTTTATTTATGGACACCTTCGATATATAGGGATATTGTATGTAAATTTAGTTTTGCACTCATCACAAGTTTGAGCATATGCTGGGGAGGGGATTCCCCGTGGGAAATGATGTAAATTCTGCAACAAGTAAAAAGTGAAAGTAAAGAAAGTGATGGGTGCAAAACCAAATTTATATACAATTTCTAAGATGTTACGATTACAAATCTTATCATCGATCAATCGCATTTATTCGTCGTGATCATTCCTCTCCAAAGTTATTCTTATCTTGTGTCAGAAAATAGACGATTTTATTTTATATGATTTATTTCTTCTTTTCTGTATCGATTTTCGATTTTCGTTCGCTGTATTACGAAGAAGTTAAATGGCTTTAAGTATCCTATTAAAATCAGAATTAAGCAATTCAGATTAAAAGAATTACAACTATACAATATCTGTAAAATTGTCCAGTTAGGCCATAGATTGAATGGTGTGAATGTCTTATTATTATACAGTATGTACTATTTGATCTATGAGATAATAACTGTAATACAGCTGAAGACATTTTGGTTTAAAAACCAGGCCATGTTTACTTAAACAAGTGAAAAGACTTATTCCGCACGCTGTTTAAATTATATATTTGAAAAAAACTGTTTACTGTTACGGCAGTTGATCGATCGTTAGTTTCGATCGATCATTACCGGCAGTTTACAGTCTTATCATTAAATTTCCAATTCTTTTTGCCTTTAAAATTTTTTATTAGGTTAACGTTTATTAAGTTTTCCGAAAAAAGAACCGTATTAAACATTATCTGTTTACATTTATAATATATTAAATTAATATTAAAACTCGTTTCTTTATTTACAATATATTACAACTGTCGTGTCTTCTACAACTTCCAGAACAGGAGTGAATGCTAATATGACTTTCGGAGCCGGAATCGAGCATATAATATTTCCTTGTGGAATCTCTGCTATGTAATTTTACCGATATTCGTTGACGTTTATTATTATTTTCTACATTCTTGAATTCTTCAAAGTACACTTTATCCACGTATTTTTGTTTATACTCGTGAATACCGGTTCCGTACTTGACGTCGATCGAGTGGTCGCTATCGTTGATCTTTTGTTTAGACACGTTTACGCGAACAGAAGCACACGATTTATTGATATTCACGTCTACGCTAGATGTACTTCTGTGTATTGGTTTACGAATTAAAGGTTTTTTAATATGTTCTTTAGTAGGATAATTTCTTTTAACCGCGATAACCAAAGGTTTTTGTATCTTCTTTTCTTTAATCGGTTCTTCTTGTTTTAAGTGTAGTTTATCAAATTCAGTTTCCATGACTATGTCCATCATGTATTTATCAGAAATGTCGTTTTTTAATATTTCTTTTCTATATCTAGCCATAAGCATATCTTTTTTATCCACATATTTTTCGTAATCGTCAAGATTTATATCCAGAATTTCTTCTTCGTCTAAAATAATATCTTTTATCCTTTCTTTTAATTCGTCTTCCCCTTCTGGCATGATTTTTTCTTTTACAGCTTCGTCGATCTTCTCTTTTAATCCTATTTGTTTCGTAATATCTTTCGATGTTACTTTGGATCCTATTCCAATTTTCTCTTTTATTCCAGCTTTTTTATTTTTATCCCTTCTTCTTTCTTTTCTTTTCGTATCTTGGGGTAATTGAAGAAGTTCTTCCGAAGAGGCTTTATCTCCTATTTTATATTTTAGAATGGGTTTCTTTTCGCCGGGCTTAAACAGAGCTCTTTCGTATTCCACTTGGTTCGATGTTCTCAATGCGCATTGTTTGCCTAGAACTCTAGATAGATCGGGAAGATGTGTAACTTTCATAGTAGGATCTCCTCTTTTCGCATATATATCCTTCCTATTATAATCGGGTGTTCCTAAGCTCTCCAAAAATCTATTCTGCAACTTAATTTTCGGTTTACAGCACGTGCACTCGCCGTCAATTATCTTAGGTACGTTGGCTAAATCGGCTATCATTCGTTTCTTCTTCTGTTGTTTAAGTTTCTTTTTTACCTTTTTTCTCTTTTCTATATTTTCTAAAAATAACATCGCTTCCTTCAAGTTTTCTTCCGACGAAAGTTGTTCGCCATTTAAAAAACGAACGTAATCTCTCAAACTCTTGTACAGTTTACCAGCGGGAGATCTCTTGTCCGTTTTCGAGAACTGTTCCAGATCTTGTAAGATATCTTCTAGATTAAGCTTTGGTGGAGGTGGAGGTTGATGAATTTGAGTATTGACGTTAACAAAAGTTTCTTTAGGTGTTTCTTCTTCTTCTATAACATGAAAGAAAGGAGGACCGATAGGGAGACCCATTGGAGGATTGTATCCGGGCAAAACTATACGGCGGATAAAAGTGGGGCAATCTAAACGGTTGTTGTCTGACTTTAACCGCCTTTGATTCTTTTTTCCCTTTTTTACTTTTCTTCTTCGTTTTCTTCTTACTTTTCTTTCCCACTTCTCCGAAATTATCCGAATGTTCGTAAGTCATTCGATATTCATTTGATCTAGATAAATCGCTATCGTCATTTATTTCCTTTAAAGGAATTTTCCATTTAACAGCTGGAGTTGAAACATCCGAAATCGAAGAAAACTTTTCTAAGTGTTCCATACTAGGTGTGTAATTTGTCGATATTCTGCTAAAATTGATATTATTCTGCTTTTCCCCTATATCTACATTAAAAGAAATCGCATTATAAATGTATAAATGTTAACGTATAAATTTTACTTTATATATTTATACCTTTCGGCGGTAAAATATTTCTTTCGAGTGAACTGTTTTCATTTTCAGAAGAATAGTCGACCGGTTCGGAAGATGTTTCGGGCGAGCGAGAGTTATCGGACGATTCGGATTCGTCATCGTCCGAATCGGTAGAAGCCGAAGAATGTTCTGAGCATTTATTCGTATCTTCCGAACTAGCCATTAACTACAAAACTATATGAGCTTTTACTATCAATACGTTTAGATAATTGAATTATTTTATGGCCGGATGCAGTAATATCAGATAAAGAGCTTCTGATATATTGCATTGAGCGCATAAAATGGAGGAAAATAATGGTTAATGACAAAATAAAACTTAAACAATAATGCAATTTTGTTCATTTATTATTGCCTATTTGGCATTTGAAAGTCGAAAATGCTTAAATCTTAATTTAAACTGTTCTAAAACGAAATAAAAATTGATTACAATTAATTAAAGAACTAATAGAAATAATACAATTTTAATCAATTAGTTTAGACTCGAATTAAATAATATAAATAAATAAATTTTATTATAACAAAATCACTGAAATTTTTTAATCATTTAATATTATTGTTTAAAATTATTTAAATTACAACATTTTACATATTTCAAAAGTGCCGATTAATAAACAAAGCGTATTAATTAAATGGATTATTATTATTATTATTATTATTTAAAGTCCATAACCATTAAATTGGCACTCTTAAATTTAATACAACTCAGCAGTCGATGAGTTTTATTATATAAAAAACATATAAATGGAAGTGTATAATATTGCTAGTACAGTATATACTGTAAACATAGTATATAATGCGTGAAGAACATACAATATGTACAGTACAGATGTGCTTTCCTTGAACTCAATCCAACTGATAAATTTGTGGAAAACTCTTACTATAAGAGGCACTGATAAATTTCTTTATACTGGAAGAACAAACATTCTCTTATAGATATATTATTTTGTTACGTCTTTACGACTTTATAATAACGTTTAATGGACGAAATATTCGAGTAATGATGACATTTGTATCTATATAAAATATTACATACCGCTTCAATAAAATTTAACATATCTAATTACGAATATTTACAGTCGAATGTTTCGTTATTTATGACGATTTTTTAAATCTATACTTAATGAGTTTCCAATAATGGAAATTTATATATACATTATCGTACAGAATGGATGAGCATACACGGTTTGTCACATACACTTGGGTTTATATTGTTTTATTTATGAGCATTTTTTCTTGAATCCAAAATTAAAGAAGCTTTTAAGTTCTTGAACTTCTGGTTTGCTGTAAAATACAGTAAAATAATAAAAAAAAATTGTTAGGAAATTTATTTTCATATTTATACATTCATTTATTACAAGAATATTCCAAAAATCATTCAACGGAGAAGACATTTAAATTATATTCAAATTATATGATTTAATTTTTGGTATTTTATTCTATTTTTTCCATTTATTATCATTCTTTTTTTATCGGTTTTTTTTAAATTTATTCAAATTAGAATAAATTTATTTCGTTTCTTTAAATATATTTGTTGGAAGTATAAAGGCACGCATGAACTTTTTTTTTTAATAAAGTTAACACGCTTATTTTGGCACGCAAATCAAAAAGGTTCGCCACCCTTGATTTAAACAATAATTTTTAAAATGTAAAATGTTTATTTATTATACAAATAACATTTTATTTAATTTTTTAACACATCGCTAAACAAATATGCTCATTTATTTGTCACCTTAGGTTTAAATAAAGTACAAATTATTAATCATCTTTTTCGTTTATATTAACTTAAATCATTCGTATGAAGTATTAATACTTATTGATCGAAATATTGTTATAATATTTTGAAAAACTTGCATCAAGAAGTGGAAGATGAGTCAAAATACTTTGGTTTGATAAGGCAACAGGAGGGCGATTTAACTAAGAGAGTAACTCTAGGGAGGACTATTTTAAATGGAAAACTAGTCTCTATTTAGGTGTTAGATACTGGAAGAAGACCGAAAAATTCCACACGACCGGCTGGTGAATGGGCGCAAACCCACGACCAACTACCAATGGTTTTATCCACTAGACCACTAATGGGCGAGTCGAAATAGATTTGAGTGAAGATGGAGATAAAGAACTGGAACAATATAGTATTAAAAACTCAAAATATAAAAACCTGACAAGTTTATATCTAATACGGGCATCGTGTTCGTGCATAAAATCTAGAAATCTCCGATTATATTAAATATAAATTTACTACTCTTAAGATTAAAGAAGATATTGCTAAAATTACAAACTTTCCGATATAAGTTATGTAAATTTATATAATTTAACGTTAGCTTTATGTTGCCGATAATATCGTTAAAAAACGATATTGTTTAAGACTTATATGGATATGACAATGGTTTAACGACAAATTGGAATAATTTAAATCAAAAGATTTTCTTAACCCGAGTAAAAATAGAACATATCGATTTAGCGATTTTGAACATAAGATGACACTTAAGTTTTTATTAAATAGTTTAATTTATTATCGTGTTTTTTCATACCTAACATTGGATTTTCCAATAGCTTGAGCCATAAGATTGATACCCATATATGATTTTCTTCGTCGTGATCGGCCTCCATACTCTTCTTCTTCTAAAGGAAGTCCACACGATAATTTATAAATTCCACGCACAAAATGCATGACTAAAGTCGTCGTTCCTTCCCTCATTTTAGACCATTTAGCGCCTACTGGATGTAAAACACCGTGAATTGCGAGACATTGATGAGTTAAAGAAGCTACAAGACGACGTAACAGATCGTCACAAGGCTCTAAAGAATTGGGTAAGAGTCGTGCGACAAAACGTATTAAATATTCGATAGTGAAGCGTGTGTCCTAAAATTAAATGAAAAATTACCGATTAAAATATATATATAATCATTTTAAAATAGTTAAAGTTTTTGGAAGAAAATTCGTACCTTGTCGAGTCTGGCCAAAGCGTCAACGGGTTTTTCCGATTTTAAAACTATATAAGTTAAATCCTGCTTGTTTAAAATCGGTGTCTGAAATCAATAATTAGCAATTTTAGAGAATAAACAATACGAGTTTAAACAACTATAATTTTGAATCAATTACCTTTAAGTGATCCAGCCAGCTCCATAAAATTCCTGTTAGCAAAATGGGATCCGATTCTTTAGCCAGACGTTCCCAAGCAGATCCTCGATTGTTCAAATCTTTCTGTAAATTGATTATAACTAATCGATTAATCAATACTCGTTTACATATCAATAACAACTATGATAATTTCGTAATAACTCGCCTGATATTGCTTTAAATGACTTTGGAATTCTGGACCAAGTAAACAATGGCTAGCAATCAATGCTTTAACAATATCGGTGGAATCTAGGTTACTATTCTTATTTTCTTCCCCCGCTGCCGCTAAAGATCTTAATTCCAACTCTTGATAACATGGATTCTGCGAAAGATCTTCAGTTGTTGGTTCTTCCATGAGCATGGAATCGATGCCATCGTCGCTAGCTTCTGTATCGAAATCTTCACTGTTTATACTACTGCTTTGTGTAAAATGTCCGACATCTTCGGGATTGGAACTACTTCCCGAAAGACTACTCGATCCTCTACCGTCACCGGGTACAAATTCTTCGTAGTTAAAGAATGTTTCTTCTTGATCACATCTTGTTTCGCATCTCCTAAGCTGATATAAAGCACCCTTTCCCGTTATTTTTGACATGTCACCTCTGCAATGGCCACAGTTTCCTTGTCTACCGTTTTCTTCTTCTTTCTTCTTTTCTGGAGTATCGGCATCTAATTGTAAAGTGAGCTGAGAAGGTGGTCTCCAATTACTATCTTCTGGAGATGAAGCGGATAGGAAGAAATTACAAAAACTGTTCGCATTTTCGATATCGTAATTCAAGTTTTCACCATTTGGAGATGGCTGACAGTTTGCTAGTACTAATAATCTTTCACAAATTATATACACCAGCTGAAATGTTGAAATTGTTTAATTTTATTATATATATAAAAACACACTTTTAAAAATTCTATCATATCGTATATAAAAGTTTGAAGAAATAAATACTTTTGGAATAAACTTTAAATGCCGAGCTTCGAGACCATGGATGAGGTGCCTTTGACGATTTAAGTATTGATTCAAGTTAAATCCGAACGCTTTTGGTATACTGTTATAAAAATTCAAATGAAATTTATCTTATAAACTATAACAAATTGATAAAATTTCAATAAATAACACGATACTAACACATTTGAAAATACAACGAAGAGAGGAATAACGCATTGGGCAAATCTTTGTACACTTTGAATTTGATTTCTTGTCTGAATTGCTTGCGGTCTGCAATTTAAATTATAAATAGAAATAAACCGTCTTTTTAATCACAAGGAGAATTACTACAAGTTAAATTGATTAGTTTGTTATAAAACTTGTGTTTAAACCTTTTAACTCTGACGTAACGAATGGCATCATTGGGTTTACATCTCAACGAGTAAACAAGGTAACAGGCTATGAGAACTCCTGTACGTCCTAAACCAGCGTGACAATGTACAGCAACCTATTTGAAACAATTAATATTATGAAATCTGTTGAATATCGAAGTAATGATGTCGATGGAAAGATCTTACTTTTCCTTCCGAGAGTGCAAATGCCATTACTTTGACCATATCTAACAGGGTTTCTTCGGATACCGTGCCGTAATCTTTCCTAAAAACGTGATAAAAATACATCTTAAAAAGTCAAAAATATCAATACTAAAATTTAAATTAAAAAAAAACTGATTACTTACCACCTAAAATTGTAAAAGAAGACTGTAATGCGAAGGAAAACAGTTGAGTATTGTAAACCACAATGATTCGAGTAAGATTTTTAATAATAGTAGTGTACTTACTGTCGTTATCCATAAAAAGTTGAGGATCGTAGGAGAATCCCGAAGATTCTAAATTATTGCCACAAGTAGAATGTTCTCCAGGCATTTGCAGATTTATGATTGATTTTATATTTTGTCTGCATAATTAAGTATCAAAAATTAATAACGGAAATTTTGATTTGTAGTGTTTATAAACTGATATACTTACTCTTGAAACTGTTGAATAACGTTGTACTTTTCAATAACTTCGGTGCTGGGTCTAGCCATAGCTAATATATCGTCTGTAACCCTAAAATTCGATATTTAATGCAAAAAAATTCAGCTGTGTTGTACTAAAAGTACACGGACTCGCGGTACAAAAATATCATTCTAATATTGAAACAAGACACGATTGTTTAAACGCATCACTTATGAAAATCGATTTTACGATTTATAAAAGGAAAGCACTCAGTTTAATGCGCTAAAGTCTAAACTAATTATATTAAAAGATTAAAATGAACAGTTTTTAAATAAAAAATAGTTTACCAATGAGAATAAATTCCATTTATTGTCATGTCTTCGTGACTCCAGTTCTTAGGACTTTCATATTTGCATTTCTTTCCACCGCAGAAGACGGAACATTGAAATTCACTAGGTGCATTCTGACGGAATTTTTCCGATAATTTGCTATATCTTGAAATAAATAACCGTATAAAGTTATTTAAATATATTATTCTTCTTCCTATTAATAATTTCGTTACATTTTTTTTAAATTCATAATTTGTAATTTTTATATTTTATTGTCAATTTAATACTTAGTTTACTAATTTGAACCTATATAACATGTCACTAACCTCCGCCCAAACTCTAGGGACTTGTGTCTCCCAAAAGATTTTTGCACCATTGTGTCGGGACTTCTAATAAACCATCGGTGTTTTAATAATGTAGATGTTTTTATGTTCTATTCATTTTTTTTATGTGCAATGTTATACAAAAATCATATTGATCTGTCTTATATATATTTGTAATATTTTGCACGTAAAAAATCCTTACCGGATTTGTAGCGTGCGGGACATGTACTGCGTGAGCTCATACAATTCCTACATAATTGTTTTAGTTGTTAATATAAAACAAGACGTGGTATTATTTTAAAACTAATTATTGATGTTATAAATTTAATTAATTAAAATTTGTGTAATTAGTTAGTTTTTTTTAATTAATTTTTATTTGCTTTACGCTAAGAAATGGACGTACAGATACATACTTTGCATATCTTGTTTTATAAAACTAATAAGTATTTATATATTATTCAATTTATGTCATTAGTTCCTATAGAATTTTTAAGAATGATTTCAAGGGTAATCAATATTATATATCAGTACAAACACTGTTAAATTTATATATGAATAGTACATACAGAAGACAACATAAACGGGTAATACGTTTAAGTAAGCCAATATCTAAATAAAATATTTTTCTGGGAAAGTCGCAAATTTTAGCGAAATAATGTCACTTAAATCAAATTCAAGGAAATTTATAATATTATATCAATATTATAACATTAATATTTATTGAATTATATATTTAACATCACTAAATATGTCAGTATCGTGTAATTAGGAATGAGATAAATTTAGTCGAGTTTATTATTTAATATACATCAATCAAATGCAATAGAAATTTGCAAAATCCGAATGAAATTTGACAGAAAGTATTCAAGTTTGATATCGATTATCAAATAGGAAATTTGCCATAAATATACTTCACATTATATTTTAATGATTCCGCGCAGTACTTCTAACGATAAGTCATATAAAAAAGTGTAATTACACAAGCACCGATAAAATTACAGATAAAAATCTTTATTTTTCTTAATTTTATACACTAAAATAATGTACTTTCAATGTAGTAACTATCTATTGGCAGTAGCTTAATCGGAGAGGGGATTAAGAGACCCGGACTCCCTTACTCCTCCTCCTCCTCCTCCTCTTAGTGCTTACAGGGGGAATGAACAAAGAAAGTATCACCTCATTCCACTCTGTAAGCACTAAGAGAGCAAAACTAATTGGTCATACGTATCAAATTATTTTGGCAAGGAGCCATTCTTCAATCACGAAGCATTTTGCTCACTTTCAAGTATCGTTAGTGTATTGATCGGGTATATAAAAAATTTAAAGGTCTACCGCAAGTATCGAAACAATATAAAATTTATAAACATTAACGAGCAAACATTGATATTTACCCATATTCGGTTTAAGAAAGAAAGTAAAAAAAAAAAGATATATAGACGACAGTTATCGATAAGGGATTAAGATCGATCTAGATAATACTGCTTTATATCTATATTTATAGTATTTAACTGTATTACCGGTTATAAAAGTTTTTACGATCAATAATATCTTATTTTACGATACTATAAATACATGATATAACTTTACATTCATAATTTAAATGAAAATATACGTGCGCGATTGCATTGTATATCATAGAATTCATTAGGCAAAGGCTTACTAGATTTTCTCTTATAATATAGGCAAACAGCAAACCATTTAATAATAAGATTTAAATGCACTTACCTGGCGGGTGGTGATTGTCCATATGTTACCGAATGACGTCCTACTGTCGTTACGGGAGGTAATGCTGTCTCTAACTCAGATGACATGGTTCATCCTAAAACATTGACATAATTAATATAACATAATAGCTTATTAGAAGTCCCCAGTTCGTTATTGTTCTGGGGTGTTCATTTTCAAACATAGAATCGAAAGAATGACGTTATTACTCGATATAAAAATCTTTTAAAACTATTTCTTGTACTATTTAAAATATTTTAAAACAGAATTTTGATGAAGACAGTTATGTAGCAACAACACAGTTTTGAAAGTTGGCTTGACATTTCGGTCGACTACGCCCAGGTAGAACAGGTAGAAATAGCATATTTAATTTCTAGCATCATTTTACGCATATAAAATCTATCTTGGCACCTCTCCATTTTGTGATAAGTACTCGTATCAGTAGTAGAAACCATTATTTAAAAATTCAAAAATAATCTCAATACCGTTAAAACGATCTTTAAAAATCGTCCGATATCGAATACGACTTAATTCGCATCTGTTATCTCCACATCATTTATAGACCCATGATGAATATAATGACAGCGGAATTCATTGAATATTAATAAGTATAGAATTAATGAGATACGGCTAATGGATATCAATACAGTTTTTTTTTATTTGTTATATAGGCCTACATCTCTATGAACCCATTGCATGACAGATCGAATTTATACCAAGATTTATGCCCTTCACATTAGAAATATTTATAGACTTAGTTGAAATGAGGTCAATATAGTGAAATAAAAGTATAATTCTTCTTAAAGTATGCCTCTCAGATCATTGTGGGAAATGTATGTAAATACATTTTCCACACTTTAATCGTTACGAATTATAATTTATATCGATAAAATAGTTAAAAATACGATATTGATAATGAATAAATAAGAAAAATTGTAAGATGAAATGCCAATTTATCGATTTTTAAGTACATAAAAGAGGTTTCTGTTATAACGTTTAGACTATATTTATTGCCCTTATTAAACAATTTTTCAACAAATATAGTTTATGATTTGTTAAACGAAAAGCTGTTATTTAAATATTATCGAGATTTACATCAGTACGGATTGAATTTTAATGTTTATATCATTAAGAGATCGTGTAGTAGTACTTCATTGAATTTAAAGTAGTTAATGTAATTTTAATGGGAAGTGTAGATGATAAAATAACTGATAGACCCGATAGAACACAGTAACCTGAAATTGGAAAAACTGCATTTAGAATACATTAATTATGTATATTTTTAATTCAAATAAATATATAAATTATAAATCATCTTTATAAATTAATATACGTGTATATAAAATTATACATTATTTTTTTTTCTTCTTTTCTACAGGAATATAAAACTTAAAAAAATCATTATTATTGAAGCTATTTAATATCGATTATCATTAAAAATAATTATATAATTAGCATAATTTACGTAATAAGCTTTTAGAAAAGTTAAAATTCTTTCGTTAATTTAAATTATAATAAAAATAACACTATATTTGTATACTTGGCGTGCGAATATAAGTCTATACTCGAATAGCATTTTAAAATAAATAATTGTTTTAAAAACTCCATAAAATATTACGTGCGTAAAGCTGTCTTCTATATATTATTTTATAGGTATTATTTTTCATGTGTGTTGTTAACCTTGTATCAAATAAAAGTCTTACAAGGTTAAAGAGAGTGAAAGGCAACTAATGAATTCGAAACACGAACTGGTATACTTATAATGATTGTTATGAAAAACAATTCTAATTCTTATCATTTATTAAAATATGAAACACGCATTACTTATCAATTTTCACTTGGTTCGAAAAAGTGGAAATAAATCCTCCATTTTGTAATTAAAATGGAGGATTTATTTCCATTTTAATTACAAAATGGAAAGATAATTTCTTCTTTTATTAGTAATCAAACATACAGAGTCATATTTTGCGTTAGTATTGTCAATATTATATTCTGGGATATCATTAATAAACTGTTATCAATTCGTGATTAAATTATAAATGAAATAATGCATGCAAACAATCTATTAGTATATATGACAAAAATTCGAGCGCTTAAACGTTAAAATTAATGTGGGAATTGTGTCTTACATTTTTCAATTTTTCTGTTTTATATATTTTAAACACATCTCCCCAGTATTATGTGGAAGAGTAATGTTTAATGTTCTAATTTTTATTATTATGTTATATTCCTTTGTATGCTATAAACAGACGTGTAATTGGGACTTTCTCTAGGTCGATTTAGTAGATAAATAAATACATATAAATCCTACAGATACTTAAAGATTCAAAATAAATAATATTATACGGTTTTAAACATAAGTACACAGATAAATTAAAAAGTAAGTAAAAGTTATACGAGTGTCGACACGAAAAATACGAGGGTGGAACCATGTAACTTGGAAGGAGAGAAACAAAGATATGGTTAAAGAGAATGCTCTAACCGGTCACTGTGAGACAAGGCTCAACTCCATCTTTTACTCGGTACGAGTGGACACATATTCAAATACAGACGATTTCTCACCCGCAATCGGAAAATGTTGGAGTGCAAAAGAGAACATCGAGTTTCTCAACATCAAGAGTTCAACATCGAGCTCCAACCCTATTCGCCAAACGTGGCACCCAATGCTCAAAGGAACTCATTTTTTGTCAGTAGAATATATAAAAGCAAAAACGACGGACATCCTCGACAGCCTTTTAGGAAATGATCTGAAGAATTACTTTGAAAGTTGGCTGAATTGCGTGCAGCTGTATGTCAACTCAGAAGGGAAGTATTTTCAAGGAGTTTGTTCTTCACTTGGTTAAATAAAAAGAGAGATACAGGCACAGTCGTTTTTTTTTTCCTGTGTCAGATCTTGTATATTTAAAAAATGAAATATTAACATATATAGTGGGAAAAATAGATTTCTCGTGAGAGTATAGAACTAATAATATAAACGGTTTTCTGCCTCTAAAAGGCATGACGAAATAAGCAATATTTTAAATTACAGTATATTGTTATATTAGAAATCAATCTAGTTATTCGTTGCTTCAGATTAATCAACTGTAAGTTAAATAGTATTGTTCCCACAGATATCAGTAAGTCGCCTTATTGCGGTCTAAACGAACTCATAATGTATAATTAAAAAAAAGGCCCTTTTAGTGTCGAAAGGACGGAAAGAGCAATGCTAAACTTATTAATTCTAATGAAATGAGTATATGTATCATATAAAATACAGCATTAGTGACAAAAAAAAAATCACACGTAAATTCTACTAGAAACTCAACGTCACAATTTCTCTCATAATTATTCCACGTATATTATTGTATGATTTGTCTATATAATTATTATATTAAGTATATTAACGTGATTCGAATTATTAGTTTACGTTCAATTTACATTTGCTTTAATTTAAATTAATTATAACTAATTGAAAACATAATTTGATAACAAGTTTTGGATTTATTTATAGAATTGCATTTAAGGATAATTCGTGACTACATGTAAAATGTGTTACTCATCACATTTTACGTGTACTGTCGTATGAACTTTACCACAGAAATAACGATTAGTGTTACCTATGGTTCCAAAATGGCGGCTCGATTCCAGCAAATAGAAGAAAGGAAACAGAGTCGAGCCGCCATTTTGGAACCATAGGTAACATCAACCCAATAAACTAATAGTAAATAGTAACTATAAAGGTATATAGTAATACGAACAATGTAAATTAGAGTCAAATATGTATTCAAATTTAAATATTTTTACCGCATTTATTGATTTTTTAAATTTATATTTGTCACCTGTATAATGTTTAACCCGTAAAGTCACGAAAAAAAAAAAAAATTAATTCTTCCTCTTATCTTCTTCAAGACAATATACTACTTTACAATAACAATGTGCCTATTTATTTTCTATTATTCAATTGAAAATAACTCGATCACGGAAGAAAGATCGATATATAAGCTAGAAGTGTAAGCGTGCTTTCGGCACATCAATCTTTTATGACAAAGTCTTAAACAAACTTCTGGGAGCTATAAATTGTTTCGTTTTTAAAGAATTACGTGAACCTTTTACGACTTATCAACAATAAACTATTGATATAAACATTTATAACGGAGATTAGTAGAATTAAAAGAATTGCAACAAATTTAGGCTACAAAACCGCCACAATTGAAGGCCCGGTCAAAAGTCACAGACAACATAATGGCAAAAAAAGATACTAAAGTAAATGCAATTAACAAATTCACATACAATAAGCATATAGGAGGAAAGATGAATGAATTGAGCGCTTATAAAAGAGCACCCAACATCAATATATTACTAAGGAACGATAAAGACGGCGGCAAAAATTCAGGTGTGTTGATGTAATTAGTCGCAGTTGCCGAGAAAGAGGTGATAGATTCTATCGAATAAATCAAAGATTATCGAAGGATATCATTAACAGCTCATATAATTTCGATTTAATCAGTAAATGGGATTAACGAATGATTTAACCGAATCAACTAAACCGTTAAATATAATAACATTAGTTAAATTAATGTTTATTTAAGTTTTATATATTTATAGCTTTAAATATCGTTTTATTACTCCGTTCATTTCCTTTTTCTTTCTTTAATAAAATCCAATTTTAAATGTAAATAAATTATATGACATACAATAAATCAAATGTATTATCGAACAAGTTTTTTAAGCCATTGTTTTGTCACTCTGAAACTACAGTTTATATCACGAATAAATCGCTGTATTTTTTTAAAATAAAAGTTATAACAAAATATTTTATTTATTTATTTTCCTATATAACAACTTCAGAATTAAAAACAAATACAAAACACAATTTATTTTTCATATTTAAACCCTATTTTTATGTTCTATGCTATGATATTTTATTTCAATGTTAGGCCTATATTATTCTTTTAATAATATAAGCTATTCTTCTTCGATAGAATATCGGATATTTATCGATTTGTATACGAATGCTTTCGTGCTGTAGAGAGATACGTGTGTAACCATAATGTTGTTGCATGTTTAAGAGCGCGCATTAGTTTATAATCACTACATTTTAATCATATAAATTCCATTATATCTTTTCTCTAAATTTGTAATATTATTATTATAAATCTAATTATTACCATCACGTGAAAATTTCTTCGAATATTCTCGCTCATCAACTAATACTTAACTCTTGACAGTGATTTCTAGAATTTTAAATAAACTTCCTTCCTAGAATTAGCATTAGAAAATCTAATATACATTTAAAATAAATTTGTTTTTTTTTAATTTTTTGCTTATCAAAAACATAAATTTAGGAAACATCAAACGGTATAGATGTATTGTGTTTGATAATGGAAACGTGCAATATCTTAGAAACAATAGAGGAAGAAAACCTGCGTGACTGAATAAATTAAGTTTCTTGGAAATTTTCAAAAATTTAATTTTGTTCAAAATTAACATACAAATCTTCTTTTCTTTTATAGACTCCAAGAATATCATTTTTTTTTTTTTTTTCCACACAGAATAATAAATTTTTACATATGTATGCGCATAATAATGAGACGATATGTACGTATGTCTATGCTCGTAATGACGTAGAAACATGCATATATACATTGGAATTGTATTAAAGTACATCGTATGTACGGTTCGAATTCTAAAATTACCCCAAAACACAATTACTCTGCATTCTAAATCGAGATATGTTAATATGTTTTTGTATCCTTATTATTGTATTTCAGATACTTAAATGGATATTTTTTTTAAAATAAATGTTGTTAATAAGTTAAATTATTTCTTTATTTTGAGAAAATTTCTTACATTATTTTAGAGAAAACGTGAAAAGTTTTCGTCAATATCCGTGAAATCGTCTCGACGAAACCTGTCTTTTCCTTAAGTGTTTGACTTCTATTAAGCATTTTGCTGAATTGATTTAATACTTTCATTCATCAAACACCTGATACGAACTGTTGATTAATGATAATTTTATTGGATTGATCATTTTTCACTTCGAATCGATTGATCTCTGTATAATAATGTATGTGCTTTGTTTATTTTTCTTATATAACTTATCATACGATTTTCTTTTAATAATAAATATTGTTTCTACATTAAGAATACGTGCTTCTTTTAATCTGAAATGCTGATTAAGTGAATAAAAATCTATTAAATACTCATAAATATTTGCCTGATGAGGAGAATATGCCAACATTATAATGGACAAGATATGATAAATGCTCTATAGAATCCTGAAGGAATCTATACAACTTAATAAATAAACATCATTTTTAATTACAGCAATATATACCTATAGCAGTTAACTTTTTACATAAAAAAGATATTAAAAATTAAAATAATAGTATTATCGGACTAAATAATACGAAATAATCGTGTAATTAGAGCTGCGAATTATAATTATGCTATGTAACTATTTAGAAATAAAAAAAAAAAAAGTTTATATTTTAAGACAATTATTGCTAAAATACAAAAGAAGAAAGCAATATACAATCAAACCTCTAAACGACGGCCACTAAAAAGTGGACGTTGTTAGGAGGTGGCCGTTATTGACGGCTCGATTGTATCCTTATCGTGTTATTTCAGAATTACGATACTTCGGGTTAAAATGTATAGTTTACATCTTAGTTTTCTATGAAAAAACTGGTGTATATTTCAGTATCTTCTAATGGAATTAGGAATTTTACATAATGTCTAAGGGTTTTTTTTTTCCATAGCCATCTTAGGTTATTATGGCTTACAATAAGAGCAGCCGGATTGTGAGAGATGGTGCTCAACGTATCTGGAACAGACAGTCCATAAAAAGCTCATAAAGATTACACATCTTGATTCGATACAGGGTCTACACCTCAATCGTCTCGGCCAATTGCACCTTCTACACCAAATCTCTGTTTACAGCGAGTCAAAGTGCAACTAAAAGTACTATAAATGAAAACAATTATTCAGTTCGATTTTTCGGTATTGTATTAATTACACAGTACTCGTTTTCGTTATAAAATACATTAAATTTTAGATACATTAGATAATTTTTTTAATCTAATAACATACATTTACTACTTAAACAGAAACCAATATTATCGCATAATTTTGTTACATTCTACTTTGATAATTTCTAAAACCAGTAGCTACACTATCATTAAAAACTTAATAAGTTACGCTGGAATGAGCACAGATAATAAAATTTGATATTAGGTAATGTTTTAATTAGATTCAAGTTACTTTCTCCTATAGACTATATATTCCTTGTTAATGTATTAATATTTTATAAATTACCGGGATTAAGCCGCTTCTCGGGCAACAAAAACGTTATATAGAAACTTAAACGAGGTAGTTTGGTACAAATAACTATTCAAATACAAATTTTTATTTATATTAGTTAACAAAAATATGTATTATTTCAGTATTTTTGCATCAAATTTAAATAATAAGTTCCCTTATTGTATTTAATCAATACAACAGCGTATAACAAGCGCATATTACTGTCTCTCAAATCATTCTGTTAAAGTAATTTTAGATCAAGATATTACATTATTAAATAAAGAATTAATAATATATATATATATTACATTTAAAACAATATTTTATGTACAGTACATTATTTATTTATATATTTAATATTCAATGATAATAATTTAGTCATTGAAGCGGATACGTACTGTACGTATGCCTGTATACTTTATGTATTAACACATTAATTAATTTAAAAAATTGTAAAATATGTTCTACTTATATTGTAATTAGAAATATATATATATATATATATAGTATATATATTAAAAAATTAATATAAAAAAATCACGAAAAGATTAGAAGCATTATGATGATTATATTCTATCCATCTCATCATCCAACTTTGTTAATTATATATTTGGCAGAGGCTCCCGTATCGTAATTATAATAGGGACAAAAATGGTTTAAATTAATAAATGGTTAATGAAGTTTTAGCAAAACAATTAATTATTGATTACGTCTATAAAATATTTAATTTGTAAGTTTGAAAACGAATTAAATAGTCTGGATGGTTAATATTGCGAATCGTGTATCATGCCTAATGACATCTGTATTAGTAATAGATGTTTTTTCCCTCCTTATATTTCATTTATTTATTCTAATTTATTATATATATAATATATAGATTTATATTCGAAAAAAAACACAAATATAAATCTATACATTTCGAGGCCCGTTTAAATAAAATGTGTTGTAATCTGCTTATTGATTTACGCTTTGTTGTTCATTTTCTTACGCTTTTTCCATACAAATCGTTTTTTTTTTTCTCTATAATTTCATAATTTATTAATTTAACACTTAAAATCGTTATATTCTTATCTTAAATAATTAATGCCAAAGTTATAAAACAGGCTTATAAAACACGCATAAAATAACCTATAAAATAATTTAGTTTTATACGTAATGGTTGAACAGTAATTTATATAAAAATTATTTAAAATATGCTTATATTTTTATATTAAAATATAACCTACTTTTACTATTTTATAATTAATTTCCTTTTATATATATATATATATATTGATATTTTCCTATAAAACTGTTATCAAGTACGAACGAATTCGTAGAATTTTCACATTTCATTCTTTGTTGTGGGTTTAATTAACACGATTAAAGTTTGTATTACTATATATAGATGTACAGCTATTAAAATAAGAATGACGAACGAACTATTTATTACAATACAGTAGTATAAAGCTGATAGCTATAATTTACGTTATAAAACGTGCGATTATACGATATAATGGTGCAGTTACTATATACGTGGATATATTTGTTAAAACTCTAGACAATTTATAATGATTTATATTATAATTCTGCTTAATAGTAAATGTTTTCATGCTTAATTTTCGGAATAAAGTTAATAATTTGATCTTATTATACGGAATTAATTAAAAATTGTAAAAGTTAATAAGAATCGTATAAGAGAAATGAAAGATACACAATGGTGAGAAATACATCGATAGAACCGAACTCATTTAATATGAACGGACTAATTGCATTTTAGTAGGCCTACTATTACTTAAATGTTAAATGTGTACATATATTTATCGATCTGTACGTTCATTACAAAGATATTTAATAAAGAACTTATATAAAACAAAGAAGAAATTACCCTTAATACTGTTTAACACTTATACGGATTGACTTTTATATGAATAAAAGATGTTTTAACACGTGGAAATAATTGATTATTTGCAGTTAACGATTTATTAAAACGTATTTACAGTAGATATTTTTTTTTCTTTTATAACGATTAGTTAATTTAGTAATTCTATATTAAACTCAATACCGCTATTGTTACCATAGTTACTTACATCGATAATTCAAATTACATTTCATTTCCCTTACAAACGTTTTAAGTATTTATTTAAAGAAAATTGTAAAAATGATTATTTTAGGCATCAAATTAGGCCGTTACACTCGCAAAAAGATATACATTGATTACTTTCTTATGCATCATAATAATCAGCATTAGTTGCCTTAGCAACAAAAACACCCGTAAATGATCTCTAAAAATCTATACCCATTCACAATATTTGATAATTAATATTTGACAATAACAAATTAATTTAAATTGTCTGTACGTGTGTCTGATTGTAACGAACTTACTGAAAAAATAACTAAGATTAGGATCCTATTTTAAAGCCACGACTCACGAAATATTGTTCCTTTATGATGAAACAAATGTAATAATTCTAATAATTTTCATATATATCTTAGTTCATTAGAATTTGTATATAAATATTATAAAGAGAACTTAAAAAGAACCTACTTTTGTCTTTACTACAGACAATTTTAATGCTTATAACATGCAAAAATAATTATTTCATTTGAAAAAATTTATCATTGTAAAATTAACTTTTAAATTCGATTAATTAATAGATGTTTAATATGTAAAAACGTTTAAAAATTTACCTCTAATGTGGTACGTCAAAATGTCCAGACAAAATCAGAAAGGTGCACCCCATGTGCCAAAGCAGTAATGGTGCAGGTTATATTAGTTACCATGGTGACAGTTGTACCCTTACACACAGCACCAATGACATTATGAGAAAAACCACTGCTTATTATTATTATTATTATTATTTCTTTTTTTTTACTATTTTTATTATAACAATAAGGAAGTGAGTAAAATATTATTTACGTTATTTATTACTTTTAATAAATTCTTTAATATATTAAACTTTTTAAACAGTGTTTGTACCGATAAAAATTCATTTCAGACATTTATTATTCCTATATACATAAGAATAAATGAGTTTTTTAATATTTTTTTTAAGTTGTAAAACTTAATTGAATTTTTAAAATTAGTATTATAAATACTTAATTAGTTAATACGTAGTAATTTAATGTATGCAAATTAAAAAAAAAAATAGTAATAATTAAAAATCATGCTGCCATCTTGTGTTAATAAAAGAAAATATAAAGTTAAAAATGTGTTATTGTTTTACAATACTCGACGTGTTCTAACATACAAAAGGCCATAGTCATAAATAACTTTGTTTTATGACTATTATTATTATTTTTTTTAATACATAACTTATCGTTTTTCTGCTATTTTACAATAATTATTTATATAAAAATGTTTGAAATAAAATGTCGTAACAGATGGCGCAGTTTTAAACGTTGTTGCCGGGAAAGTTAAGCAACTCGCTGCTGGAATTTTTTTTTTTAAATATAAAATCTTCTATGTATATAGTAAAACATTTTAAAAAATGCTAAAACATATCAAATATATTAATATTGAATTATAATTTTTCTCTTTTTAGCTCATTTCAATCTTTAAACAATTGAAATAAATCATTTTTGAGATAATCGGGTTATATTAACATGTATTTAATATAAATTATATAAATTCGCTCTATAAGTTATATTTAAAACAAATATTTGATAAGTTTTCAGTGATTTCCGGTAAGATTTAAGATAAAGATCTGTCATTTTATATTCATAACTTTCTTTCAGGTCTTTCATCGAGTCTTATAAGCTATTATATCTCTATATGCAAGAAAAATATCTTTCGTGATTTAAATATTATTCTGGAAAAAGAACAATGCTAAACTTTATTTAATTAATTTTATATTAATTATAGTTATTATATACAGGGTACAATGAAACTCCGTGCCAATAGATTAGACAGAAGTTACAAGAACTGCTCGAAGTATGTGGACGTTTGTTTCTTGTAAAAACAATTGAAGTTCTATACTCGTGTTAAAACAAGTTCAGTATTAAAAATACAAAAGAAAACAGATTCAATGTTTAAGATAAAGCTTCAGTTCGTACGTGCTTATACACAGAAATGGAAATCAAATAGCGGTATCCTTCTTTATAGAGGGTTTCATATTTAATTTCTATGTACTGTCTTCGTGCGTGACTCTCTTTATAATTAATTATACTCTTTAAAAGCATTTATATAATATGGTTTTTTTAATTTTTAATAAATAGTTTTTTATATCATAACAATGATTCCTTACGTTGGACGACGAAGACATAAAAATAACTATTTATATCAGCTTATTTGATCCACTGATTATCACTGCCCATCTTATGGTATTTTTAAATAATTAGGCCATACTCTCTCAGCTATTTCTCTTTATAAAACACGTTTAAAATAATACGTGGATCTTCTTCTATTCTTACAATATTAAAATATATATATATATTCTGTTAATAACACTGTTAAATTAATTTTAGATTTTATTAGAAGTTTAAGAATTTTTATAAATGAAAGTAAATTAAAAACAAAATAATTTTTATTTATAAATTATATATTGTTTCATTTTCAGTTGTCATGTGTTAACATCTTTAATGTATTACATAGACATTTGAATATCTTTTGGAATCCTTTACAGTTTCGGAGATTCTACAACGATATTTATAATAAAATTGTTATTTTGACAATATAAAAAAGTAACTTCTTACTAATTAAATTTAGCAAGAAGAGTTTACGGATGCTGAAAGTTTGAAAATCATCGAAATATTACATTATAACTCGATTTACAATTACCAAGGATAAGCATAAGTGAACCAGTAGACTATATTTAATATGACGAAGGACAGTGGAAAGAAATAACGTGAGAAATGATCGATTGCCAAAGCAACATCTAAATCTCCACAACAAGTTCTTTGAATTCTTGGAGGAGGAAGAGCCGATAAACGTCTCTTATATTCTCCACTTAATCTTCTCAAAATCTAGAAAATTATAACGAAAATTCCGATTTAGAAACAAGTAATTAAATTTACTTATTGATTGGCTTAAAAGTAACAATATTAATTGTATACACTTGTCACGAACTTAATTAATTATAATCTCCTATACTTGGAATGAAAATGATAAATGAATTATGCAAATTAGTTAAGTTAATAATAATAATAATTCTTGACCTTTTCTTCCATGTCTTCTGTCGAATATCCCCTCATCATCTGATTAGCTCCCGTGTATCCCATAAAATAATTAACCAAAGCGAATTCCATTAAAGACATGAATACAAAAACTGTACACGATGACATCCACACATCTATGGCTTTAATATAAGAAACTGGAGGCAAACTGGATTGAGATTGGGTATTCTGTGTAGCTAGTGTTAAGAGGCTAGTCACTCCTAGAGTCACACGAGCTGGTATCGCTTCCGGACGAATCCAGAAAGAAATCCACGACATAGAAACGATCAATGTGGTAGGGACGTAAGTGTGAAATAAGTGATAACCTAGACGACGTTTTAAGTTAAATACGACAGCCAAACAAGTAAAATTTCCTATAAAATGTAAACTCCATTACTATCAAGAAAATACAGGGAGATAAAAAGACACAGTTACACTAATTTTTACGTATAATTAATCGAATTTTACCTGTAGAATATTCTAATGTGCAATATTCAGTAGTATTGTGCACAATATCCAATTGTGGTAATTCGATTTCTGTGTTAACAACTAAAGGCGATGATTCGTTCCAACGAAAAATAAGATCGTCAGTCGTATGCGATACTGTAAAGAAATTATTTTCAATTTTATAAACCGAAATATCGAAAAATATGGATAACGAAATCATTTCTTACAACTTTCTATCATCATAGAACAGCTTTGAGTATCGTGAGGATAAGCTTCGAACTTCATAGCACACGACAGTTCTAGCGTTAATCTGCAACAAATTATTATTAATAATAATAAATTTAAGATTAAATATACATTTTTACAAAAAATTAGGTTAATGTTACTTACGGTTCCAAAATGGCGGCTCGTCTCTGATTCGAGTAAACAGAAGAAAGAAAACAGTGGGGAGGCTCGTTCTAACCTATTCTAATAATTTGGTTGGTAATAATTATGGTAATTTATTAGAATAGGTTAGGTTAGGTTAGAACGAGCCTCCCCACTGTTTTCTTTCTTCTGTTTCCTCGAATCAGAGACGAGCCGCCATTTTGGAACCGTAAGTAACATTAACCAAAAATTATTTACTTTGCCATATATAAAAGCGATTTGTCATGATATAACCACAGATAGTGATTTGGAATAGTCATATCATGAAATGTAACTTTCTTGGCATTCTTAAAGAAACTGTCGGGTCTCCAAATATATTTCAGCCATTCGACATTCAAGATCCTATAATCTTCGGTCATATTTTCTGGTAAACGAAGGCGATAGTCTTTCCAGCTTTGAGCTAAAAATATGTCTGTCACGTATGTCTAAAGATAAAGTTAACGTTTTTAAAGTTATCGGTTAAATTTTATTCGTGTAACGACATCGTAAAGTTTTACCATTGATTCCTCGTCGATTGAATCTACGCTCAACACAGTTACATGAAAGTCAACTATGGTAGGATCACCTGCAATATTAAATATTTAATTAAAGAATTTGTCATCGCCATAAATGACAAAATTTCATAATTAAAAAGGTTTACCATTTTGTTTTGGGGGTAAAAATTTATCATACATTTTTCTATCCAGAGGAAGAATATCTTTCAGTTCTAATGCCGTTCTACTCTCGTATCTGAAATTATTTATATAAAATTGTAACAATAAAGACTTTCCATAAATTTTCATATATTAAACACACATTTTGTGATTTCTTTATAGAAAAATTCGCAAAAAAACGTTAAAAATGACAGAAAATTCGAATTGATATACCATAAAAACAGTTTATATTCTGGTATTGTTCGATAGTTTTTGAATATATTAATTATATTTATTTTATGCATTAATTACTAATTTAATAATTTTCTATTGTCTTCTCTGTGTTGAAATAATTTTAGGAAATTTTAAATAATTTACAGTTCGATTGTCGACGTAAATAGACCAAAACACCACTGTGTAGTGGTGTTTTAGTTTATTTACGTCGACAATCGAATAAAAATCGCTTATTAGGTACAGTAAGTAGGAAAATAATATACCTAATATCCACATTATTTATGGTAAATTCTAACATAAAGTATAGACCTAAACCCTTCAGTTTATCAAAATTTAATGTTATTATTATTTCTTGTACAAATATCGTTAAGAAATTATACGAGCGTAACACTAAAAATGTTTTAAATAACGATAATCAATATAATATTAATCATTTCTTGTGTTTTTAATCAGGTATTGCGTGTATTTTTTTAAATATTAGTTAATAAATCACTAAGAAGTAAAAGAAAATAATATTTCTTACCCATTTATAATTGGTTTATTCAAACGAAGTTCTTTTCTTTCGCAGATTTCATTATCAAATAGATTATCCTCGAAGGTTCTTTTCCCGTCTTCGTTTAGGGATCCATCATAATTATACAGATCCTCTTTTATTTTTCCATCTTTCCAAAAGTGTTGTGTATGATCGACGTAGTCTATACCCACATTTAAAGCGTGTTGCTTAACTACAGTATTAATAACCCTTATCACTCGATTAAAGTTACTGAAATCTTCGTAATTAGGTAAGATACTAGAAATGACCATACGGACTTCTGCTGTTCTTCTGAAACGATCGATTAGTTGTTTCAATTTTTGGCTAACTAAGGCTGCAGACTTATTTAATTCGGGTATTATGTCATTAGAACCACAATGCACTATCATTATATCGTTTCTATTGATCTTCGAAGATATTTCGTACAGTCTTTTTTCTGCGGCCGATATCGTTAATCCTTTAATGGATTCGACGTTTACTTTGCATTTTCCTCTTTGAATCTTTCTATCTAGAAATTGCAATTGATCGTCTCCTACGATTATTAATCGAATATCCGAAGAATGCTTTCTGCATTGTTTCACCTTTCTTTGACAAACGGATGTTTTCTTTATGATGTGATCCGTCATGTTTCTTATTTTCCTTTCATGTCGAATGGAATTCGTTACTGGATAATTTAGTTTATCTTCTGTCTGATTACTATTATAAAAAAAAAATATCATAAAGATTAATATTAACAGATAAGAATATCGAATTGTGATTACAATAAACGTGGTTTTGGTAATATACTGTGTTTTGTTACACGCTAAATTTGATAACATTATCCGCGATTCCAATAAGCGGCCTAATGTATTTTGATTTACACGTTAAAATACAGCCCTAGAAAAATGTAAGAGCGGTTTGTATTGAGTTAATTATGTTTAGTATTTCTCGAATAGTGAATTTATGCGCTGTTACACTTTATACGTTGTTTGTTACTTAAGCTGGAAGAATAAACCCTGTCTTATTATTTGTTTCCCGGAAATACCTCTAAAACTAATGTTATATCTTTTTAAAACACGTATAAAACGTTATTCTCTTAACTCTCGAGACTTACCTGTTTTGAAAAATAAAGCAAAATAATACTAAATATATAAAATAAAACGTTTTCATTAATAACATCACTTCTAGGCGACATTTCACATCCCCAATATCGGCGATCCTTACCCCGTTTCAACATTTGTAGGCCATATTTCCATCCGCACTTAAATAAAATAAAGTTTAAAATCATTATAAATACTACCTTTAAAATAATTACAAAATTATTTTAAATAGAATTTACCTTATATTTTGGCGAGTAACTGTCACAAAAATATGAAAAATTGACGAAAAATGGCGGTTTTTGTACAATTATTTGTAGCTTCCATCAATAGGTATATAAAATCAAATTTCTTTTATGACAAAATGACCAAAGGTTTGTATTCTAAAGGTTTCGTTCTACCTTCTGAATGCAGTTGTTCGAGTATTGTTAATCTGCTTTAATCTTATTAAACGTTACATCGTCTGCATCACCTTTCTCTTTGGTTTTATATCGCAATATCTCCTCGTATGCATACTTTAAAAAGTTCTTTTCTTACAAAATTAGAGAATTTTCGGAGGAAAAAAAAACTATATATAACAAATATAGAACCACGAAATATCCCAGTTTATTATAATCATTTATTTCAAATTTTACAACTTATTTAAAAGACTAAAACTTAAATTATAAATATAATAAGTTATAACACTAGCGTAGTATAGATGAAAAAGTTATCAATAATTGTCGATAGATGGCAACACCATTCCAAAATAGAGTTTGAAAATAAATCGATTAAAAGCAATTAAACACTTAAACATTTTATATTATTATTAAAAATACTATTAAAACGTAAAGGAATTTAGTTAGAATTGGCCAAAATGACACAGTAAAATTTCTATTATATTATTGTACGATCCAATGAAATAAGCTTTTAGGAATCACGTGGTTAAAAAGCACCGTTTCAATCTGTAGTCGAGATTATTAGCAGTTTAGTGTTTGTCGTGACGAAATGGAGGAGGATAAGTTTATTCGCGTGCAGCACCAAGCGAAAGAAAATAGCGAAGAGTTAAAAGATTTTCTCAGGGATTTAAAAAATTGGGAAACGGATGCAAAGAAGAAAGATCGGGAACTCAATATCCAGAAATTATCCGATGAAAATGTAATGTTTGACTCTATTCTTTATATTGTTTACGCTTTACACATGCTTTCTTCACAGATTATTTTAATATATTATCTCCTACGAGTATGATCTACGGCTGTGATAAGGCCCCAACCGTCTTGAATTGAGACTTTTATATTACGTAATTAAAAATCTATGTATAAAATAAAAAGAAAAGCTTAGATTCAAGTATTGCTAGTGATTTTACTTCATCAGTTAGTATACAAAGAGTGATAGATAAAAAAGAATGTCGTAATAACACGTGGTTTATATAACACATCAAAATTTGATTTACTTATTAATTAATATTAAGAATGTTAAATACTACAAAATTTTATTTTTGAATTTTATAATTTATATAAAATTATTCGAGTCTTGGTAATTTTCTAATATGTGGTATAAATGAAGGGTTAATGTTACCTTAGGTGCCAAGATGGCGGCTCGTCTCTGATTCCAGCAAGGAAACAGTGGGACGAACGTTCTAACCTAACCTAACCTAACCTATTCTAATAATTTGGTTGATTGGCCTTTTTGTGCTCTCAGAGCGGTAAAGGACCTAAAACCACAAAAAAAAAAAAAATAATAATAATTTGGTTGCAGATAATTATGGTAATTTATTAGAATTGATTAGGTTAGGTTAGAATGTGCGTCCCACTGTTTTCTTGCTGGAATCAGAGACGAGCCGCCATCTTGGCACCTAAGGTAACATTAACCAAATGGAGTACGGTAGAACCCTGATTATTCGAGGCCAACCCGAAGTGAATATACTACTATTCTTATGCGGTGGGTGATCGGTGACGAACGGTTCGGATAGCAAACGCTTTTGAGAAAGATTTTTATGTTCGGACGACGAATGTTTCGTGGAACAAACATAAAAAGAAACGACGGAAAATGACAAATACCGATTGATTTTCCCTTGTCTTCGCGTAACGATTTGAAACCTTTTGGAGCGCGGGAGACGTCGACATCGATGCTCGACTCTGTATCGATTGAGTGGTATTCCTTCGAATTTTGAAACGCTCCCTTGTAATTCCGGCCTTTTGTTTATCTTTCTGACGAATAATTTTTTATGGTCTTCGCTAGACTGTCGAGTCGATACTTAAGTTTTGCGTCGGTTTTAAATTTTGAATGGCGAGAGTTTAACTGTCGTGTCAGATATATATTTGTTAATGTTTTAATACCAGATTTCGAATTTCGTCCGGGCCTCGAATTTACGTAATGTTTTTGTGTGCTAGTCGATTTTTGTTCTCTGAATTTTTGTAAGTGCGTTTCTGGACTTTTTATTTAAGAAAGAAACTGATAATATTATGGAGCCTAAAAATAGTGGTGTGTCAAGAACTGTGCTCACTGTAGAAACCAGGCAAGGCAAGAGATAAATAGCCAAGGTAGAGAATGGACAGAAGATGTCTGATGTTGCTAGGCAGTATGGCTCGAATAGGTTTACAGTAGGCACAATCTTAGCTAAGAAAGATATATCAAAAAAACTCAAGCAGCTAAAGGAGTAATAAAGAGCATTGAAGAGCTCATAATAGAACCTGAAACTGATGTGACAACAGAACTTCATAACTCTTAAATGAAGAACGCCAAGAAACTCGGCAAGATGAGTTTTCTTCTGAAATAGAGGAAGGCTAAAGAGGACAAATGCTGATATCTGCTCTTAAGGATCTTTTGAAGAAGTGGGAGAATGTTAGAACAATGGTCATCCAAATGGCATCCATACCAGAATAAGGTTAATAAGCTTGGGGATCTCTACAATGACATTGGTATTGATTACTTCCAAAGTATCCTAAAGAAGAGATAAAAGCAATCGACATTGGACAGATTTTTTAACAACCACAAACGGAAAAACATGACTAATAAAAATGCAAGACTTTGTATATATGTATTTTTATTATTACATATAAATAAATGTAGTAAGACAGTATATATTTTTTTATTTTTTGGGGTCTCCAGAACGAATTAATCAAATTCCCATAAAAGCCTACGGTAAATTGATAATTGGTTAACAAACAAAGTCTTGGAACGGATTATGTTCGTTAACCAATTACCCACTGTACTATATAAAAGCTTGGCCATGAGTTCAATAAACTGAGTGCGTAAATGCTGGAGTACTTTTAACTGTGACTATGCCAAGTGAGTGGCCAATGTGGCTAAAGTAAATTTTTTTTAAAAACTCTCCTTCCTGTGAGCATTAATAGGATGTTTCTTTTGTGCTCAAAGCAGGTTTCATTGGGTCTACAATTTATGGGTCTGTACCAAATAGGTGAAGCTTTGGTCGAGGTGGCAGCCTACCACTCTATGGGATCCGGGATCGAATGCGGATGGGTAGAAAAAGCTCTGGGAATTTTTTGAGTTGAGATTTGTTGGATGTGTCTGGCCTCATCTCTCACTCAGCTGCCCTGTCATGGGCCTTGCTTTGTTATTGTAAACAAAAAAAGTTCATTTGAACTTTGATTTTAATTGTAAATACAAAAATTTATTTAATGAAATTTAACAGTTTATTACAATTCTACAAGATCAAATGATTAATACTGTATGCTCAGAAACACAAGCTCATCCTTCTAATTAATTGTACTGTTATGTTTTCTAATAAATAATAATTATTAAGGTTCTATATTCTTTGGAGTTTTTTTAAATAATAAAGTAAATTTAATGTCTGCTAGAGCTACACGCAGGTATCTTCTTTTAGAAGGGCGTCGCAAAAAAATTACAGCCTGTAAAGGGAGTCGCAGTATAAAAAAGATTGGAAATCCCTGAACTACAGTATAATACAATAGATTTTTATTTTTAAAGCTGTTGTATGTGTTACCTGTATAATAAACAATGTAAAAAATTTCAACAAACAATAAAAATGTTCGTATCATGACAAAAAAGTTCGAGAGTTGACAAAATCTCTTCTTACCACGGATCTTTCTCTACGGGCTACTGTTGGAGCTCGAAACTTTATCGTCTCCCTAGAATCAATCTTTGTCGGAACTGTCCCGATCAATTTACTTAATTATTTGCAAATATAACATCAATTGCAAAACTTTTTTTGTGGTGATGCGAATATTTTTATTGCTTATTGAAATTTTTTTAAGAAATTAAATTCATTGAGGCAATTTTTAGAAATATTTATGTACATAGAGAAGCATTAGTAAGGAGATTGTTGTATCTTAAAATTTCAAGACGAAATGCATTTTTAAATCATAAATAAACAATATAAATTTCAATACAATTAGCTAAAATTAAGTTTTTGTATGACTTTATAATAAAGAAAAGACTGTTTTTTATTTGAAATAATTATTATTGTGATCCGATGATGAGTAAGTAACTGAATATTTGGTATATTTAAAAATTTTTAAATATTTTATGTAAAGTTATCGAACACAAACAGAATCACGAAGTTTTTAAATGCATTTATTGTAGAAATTACCACCGATTAGAAATCAAGTTTCGAAACGTAGAAAAAACAAAAAGAAAGCCGTAACAGAAAATAATAATGGAAGCGTGGCAAAGAATAAAAGAATTTCAAGTTTTGATTATTCTTCATGGGATAAGTTTGATGTAGTAAGGAAATATTTATTTTATAATTAATTTTAATGCCGATTGTAACATCTTTGGTTTTGCACGAGAACCTCAATAGAATACATGCATAACAAAAGAGATTAAAATCAGCCTTAATTTAAAATTACTGTTATTTTTTAATTTGACTTTTAGTAAATTTACATTGTGCAATACTTAAATTTAAGTAAAACAGACTTTTGAAATGCACGATTTAATTTTTTTTTACTTTAAACTTATTAACAGTTTTTAATATTCAAACTTTCAAATTGTTTTTTTAATACCTTTTTTTTTACATGGAAAAAGTTCTTACAAAATAAATTCAATCTTAAAAATTTTTAATTATTCATTCATTTTCAATTTGTAATTTTTTGAGGATGAAGCATTAAAGCAAATTGACGATGATAAAAATTCAAGTACTAGCGAAGATGCCGATAATAGCGACGATGAATTAGAAACAGAACGGAGGAAACAAAAAGCGCTTTTAGAAAAGGATAAGGTAATTATCCAACATTTTGTAATTATTAATCTGTTTTTAATTAAAAAATTTTAGAATTCTTAATAAATGTTTGATTTTAATATTTATTTTTAACATTATTACTATTACGACAATTCTATAATGTGATGGAAGAATGACTATAGCAGTTTTTCTCAGAGTTTTATTATTAATATAAACTTTCATTGTGAGTGTGTTATAGTTTTTGAATCCCTTTGTAAAATAAGCATGATTTTTAATATAAATTTCCACTTCTGGATATTTTTATTAAAGTGGTAATAAAAATGTAATACTAGGAAGAAAAATCTTAGTCTGCTTATTTCTATATTCATAGTGAAATTGAATCATAAAGCATGCTTCAGCTAAATTTTGATATGACAGAACCTGTGAAATACGTTTTAAGCATCGTGATCAAATTTGTTGTTTGGAATTATTCATTAAAAAATTATTGAAAAATGATTCTAGTTATACAAATATACATCAACGAAACCCGATAATATAAGTAAATATACTCGCAACGGGTTAAATTTGGTACAACAGCTAGGTCGTTGTGAGTGTATTTACTTATATCATCGGGTTTTGTTGATGTATATTTGTATATCTTTGCCTTGCTGGGGTTGTGATGGCCGATTGAGCTGCCTGTGTGGATGTTGCAGGCTGTGGGCGCGGATGCGTCCCCAGTCGGCACCATAATAGCCATCGATGGTTATGTCTTTGGCTTATATATACCGGAAGAGGAGATCGGAACGGAGGTCCAGATAGCATAACTGGCAACGCGTCCGCACGGTAAGCGGGAGTTGCAGGTTCGAGTCCCGCTTTGGGTCGATTCTTTTCTTCCAGTTTATTCTAAATTAAAATATAATTACTAGTTTTAACAAGAGATGGCACCTAATGCCTAGCTCTTGTACCAAATTTAACTCGTTCATTTATGGCTGTTGTGAATGTATTTATGATTCTAGTTTCTAAGTGACAGCTTAACATGTTACTTTTGCTTTCCAAACTCCAAATTGATAAGGCTACCAGCACCTGAATTAATTAGTGGCAATTAATTGTTGCAATAAATAATTTGAAGTAATGGAAAAAAAATTTTTAATTGGTAAAATGGTTGGTGATTTTTTAAAATTTTCCATAGCAACTTAACTTTTTTGTTTTATATTCTACATTCACTTTATTACACTTTATGAAAATAAATCAGAAAGTTATTGAAATAGATTTGATATTACAGACTGATGATCTGTAAAAGTTTATCATCTGTTAATTTTCAATAGGATTAGGAATTAAATTAAAGACTAATTCTCATTAGAATAGCAAGATACAACTTTGCATATAGCAGCAACATATTCCTAGTTATTTCTGTATTATCATTTAATACAAGCATTCTTAAATGAGAATTCTTGTATTAAAAATTATGAAATCATATTATAGTTGAATATTGTATTGTTATGCTAAGTTGTTCTGCTTTTATGAGAATTGTCATTCATGCTTTCTCTTTTTCTAATATGCTTTTATATATGTAATAGATATATAGAAACATATAGTTATAAAAATTAAATTTATCATAAAATAAATATGCTTATAAATCAATATTTTTACAGGGAAATGAATATTTTAAACAAGGGAAATATGATGAAGCAATATCTTGTTATTCAATAGGAATTGAAAATGATCCCACTAATGCTATCTTGCCTGCAAATCGGGCAATGGCACTTTTAAAGAAAAACCAGTGAGTTTGTTTTATGGTTATTTATTAGTAAGCCAATTGTATTTTAATATTTATGTTTATATATATCAAGCATATATATCAGGCTGTGAATATGAAATTTAGACATTTTGAAAGACTTCATTGACAATTAACAATGATTACAGTTTAGCCTTGTAAGTAATCACCATCAATATCAATCACATCTTGCTTGAATTATTTGCTGCAAACTTTCAATCCCATGAACATAAAATTACTGGGATTTTTCTTTGACGAAAGTCTTGAGCATCAGTCTTACATTGGTATCGTAATTGAACTGTGTATTGACAATATGGTTTTGCAGGGTGTGAAGTAGGTGGTAGTCAGTTGGCACCAAGTCTGGGCTGTAAGGTGGATGAGGCAGAACCTCCCAGCTCACACTAGTCAGCTTCTCTAAGGCCATCTTTGCTCTATGTGCTGGTGTGTTGTTTTGGTGTTATCAAACTTTGTCAATTTTCAGATGAAGTTTTTCGATCTTGGTGTTCAAATGATAAGTTCTTTCATGACAGTGATGTTGGTTGGAAGCAGCTCCATCATGATGCCAAATGAAAATCATTGACTTCTTTAGTGTTATTGGCCCTTTGGTATTTGTAACATCTGGTTGATTTTTGTTTACCCATGAATGCTTTAATAAACACTTTGCAAATGAGAGTGTGAGCCTTCATTGAATTCTGCTCACTTTTGAAGTAATAGAACAACAGCATGTAAATGTGTTCTTTCAAAAGTTTCATATTGTCAGATATTGCTAATGCATCTATTTCTAATGATTGTGACGAAATTCCCTTGGTTACTGTACTTATATACCCACAAAAAACAGAACAGCATTCTTCAACATTTTTACACCTGTGGACCAGCAAAAATAGGAATAATATTTTGCGGACCAGCAAAAGACAAAAAGATAAATTTTCTTAGACTTAAACTGCTTAGATGCGGGTGATGTGTGCAACCATCACCCGCATCTGGCCATAGCAAGACACCGGTTACTGTGTATTACAATGGTGTTGCTTTCCTTTGCATGTCAATCACACGCTCTCAAGTCGTGCGCGTGCAGTAAAATAAGAATACCTCAACACCTACTAAGTGTAACATTGGATGTAAAGGGGGGATTATTATGAGACCGATGCTCATTTGATAACTGTCATGCATAAATGTAATTATTTTATAAATTCTTTTATTATTATTATTGTTATATAGTAATTATAGTACTATCTAATAATTTTAATAAAATTTTGATTTATAATAAACTTTATTTAAACAATTACAATAATAAAAAATAAATAAAAACCATTTATATTATTATGATTTATAAATCATAATTATAATTATGATAATTTTTCTTAGATCAGCAGGAAATTTCCAAAGGTTGAAGAACACTGTTTTAAAACAAATTTTCCAGTCATTTTGACTTTTTCTATAAATATCTAAATTCTTTACAATCTAGTATATGTATGTTGTTATATATATGCTTTTGTAAACTTGAACAGCCTTTAGCTATATGTGGGGGTTTACTGTCTCTCACCACTTGGCTACTCCATTGTGGGCCTAGCCAAGCCCATAATGAGCTTACTAAAAAGGCCTTAGTGCCCAGAGGGTGAAAAGAGTTTTTTTTAGCACATTATACATAGAATACATATGCAAGCGAAAAAATTTTACATTATTGTAAATTTAAAAAATTAAATTATAAACATTTATGATGTATTAGTAATAAATGACTAAAATGCAATAGTTTTATTATTTGCAGACTAATCAAAATAATATATTGCTCTCTTGTAACAAGGATAATATTTTGGATAATAATACTATAGTTTATACTGTAACATTATTGTTGAGTATATGTTCTGTTCCATTTTTACTGGAAGATGAGCTAGAAAAAATGCTTGTAACAGTTATTAATGCTTATTTTTGTATTTGTGTATACTATTAAATTAACATTTGTGACAACTATTTGCAATTTTGTTATATTTACGAAATTGGTGTAGGTTATCTGTTTATTAAAAAATTTATCACTTAAATTGGTTAAAAATACAAATATAAAATTTGTATTCATTTTTAATCTTTTGAATAAATTTAATTTGTCAGGATTAATACAATACCAGTAGATAATTACAACTTACTTGAGCCTGTGACCGGTGTGAAAATACTCAATTCAAATTAACAAACGTTTTCCGGACGCCTTCCGTGTCCTTCTTCAGGTTAAAACTGCTGGATTCTATTTTTTTAAAAACGCCGTTCTGAACTTTTAATAACGAATTCGAACGATATTAAAAGTTTGGAATGGCGTTTTTAAAAAAATAGAATCCAGCGGTTTTAACCTGAAGAAGGACACGGAAGGCGTCTGGAAAACGTTTGTTAATTTGAATTGAGTATTTTCACACCGGTCACAGGCTCAAGTAAGTTGTAATTATCTAATATACACCCCGGTGTGTATGAGGAAGATATGTAGATTAATACAGTATTGGCTACCTGAAAGTAAGCATTTGATACAGATAACAGTATGGATTTTTAAAGAATTCATTTCAGCAGAATTATAAGGCAGATTTTTACAAAACAGCTGAAGATTAGGTTTTATTTTTCTTTTACAACTCTTGAGTTTTTAAAGTACAACTTATCCTATTTAAAAATTCTATTTAAGAATGTAATTTTAACAGATAATAAATTAGATCATGAAAATGTTAAATTTATTACATATTATCAGTGTAGTAAATAATAATAATAATACAAATTTAATAAAAACAACAGCAATTTCTTAAAATAAAAATTTGCTTTATTGAAGTTTACTTACATTTACAAATAGTTTCTCTTGTACTTTTACATAATCATTGTCAGGAGATACCCACATCCTTACTGACAATGGACTTGACAATGGACTTGATTGGCTGAATGTACTGGAGAAACTATTATTCAATGCAAATGAGCTTCATAACCAAACAATCGCCTTAAATAATCAGGCTATGACTCCACTAATTTAATGATTATTACTAAGTAATTTGCTACTAGAAGTAGATGTTAGGCATGATTAACAGCGTAAGGTTATATCTAAATTTAAATACATCTGGAAGCGAAGGTTTGCTTGAGGTCTGGGTGGTGCAACTGGCGAGCACGACACAAGCACACCACACCACACCACAAGCGGAGATTGCAGGTTCAAGCACCACCTCGGGTCAGTTTTCTTCCAGATGGTTCTAAATTATTTAATAAATTATTAAAATTATAATTATTAATTTAGTAAAGAGATGGTGTCTAATGTCTACCTCTAGTAGCAAATTAATTAGTATTAATCGTTAAAGTAGCAGAGTTATAGCCCGATTATTTAAGATGATTGTTTGGTTATGTTTCTATATACATATCGGGCTTCACGATGTTTGATATATTTATAAATGAGCTTTAGTAAAGCAGATTATTATTATTATTATTAATATAAATTTAATGTCTAAAAGGTTATGATTTCTTTAGATTAGTTTAAAGGATGGTTTTTGAAATGAAGTTTTTGTTATTTAGTAATATTGGTCTAGATATAATTTTTGAGTTTGCTTTCCAATTAGAATGCTGTCTTTTAATAGAACTATATAAGTATTTCACAACTATCTAAATTTGAGCAAAATACTTTTAACTATACATATTTTTGTATCTACTATTGAAATTATTCATAAAAACATTAAAATGAAAAATAATAAATCATATTACATAAAAAAAAGTGTATTGATAATTGGCTAATTATTACAGTTTATAATTAACAAAACTATAGTCACTGTACTTTTGTACTAATAAAAAACGTTAGTGAATTAACGTAGAATAATTATGAATTATTGTAAAAATGTAAAAAATCAAATATATAATAGTTTGAGTTGTCATATATTTATTTATTAAAAAGTATTAAGGATTTTAAAACATAAAAATTAATTTTTAACAGATTAGCAGCTGCTGAAGTCGATTGTGATTTAGCACTTTCTATTGATTCGACATACGTTAAAGCATATCTACGAAGAGGCTGTGCTAGATTTGGACTTAAGAAATTTGAATTAGCTAAAGAAGATTTTGAAAAAGTTTTAGAATTAGATCCAGATAATAAACAAGCAAAAAATGAATTATTAAGGATTGAAAAGGTTTGTTAATAATCAGTCTATATTTTAAAAACTTATGATTTTGAAATGATACAAGTAATAGCAATAAAACACACTTAATTGATAACGAAACAATATTACTTTTTAATAACTATTTTCTTTTTGGTTTTAGTATTAATCTATTATAGTAAAATGTCAGTATAATGGAACTGTGGAAACCATTGAAATATTCTTGTTATAGCGAGTTTCATTACATTGAAATAATCAAAAATGCAAGGGTAAAAAAATGCTTGCATTTTGAAGTAAAAAAAGTTTTTAAAAATGCAATTTATTGATTACTATTTATTATAGAACCAAATTTCACATTTTCAGAATATAAGTTGTATTAAATACAGAATAAAAATTTATTCTGTAATAAAAAATTAAGTTATCAAAAATATCGTGAGTGAGCAAATGTCTAAAATAGCAAAACAGGAGTACTGATTAGTTGGAATCCTGCATTTCTAATTGTTATGTTATTGCTGCTTGAAGTCATTATTTTCTGCTAAAAGAAGTCTGTAAGTTTTGTTTAATCAAAGTTTTTTTCAACAAAATCCTGTACTTTATGCCACAGTACAGTATACCAGGGATGGCCAACTTTTGTGCACATAAGATCTACTTTTTATCATAAAAATGTGTTGCGATCGACTTGTTGTCATAGGCATAGTCTAAGTGAGGAGGGGGAAGTGTGAAATACATACTATGTTTATACACTGTTTCAGTATGAAGTGCACTCACTGCTTGTGAGTCGAGTCATAACTGCATGCACACAGTTGCGTTCGGTTACAAATATAATACATTAAGTCAAGACATCGCTAGCGATCGACCAAAATTGGCTTGGCGATTGACCGGTCGATCGCGATCGACTTGTTGGCCACCCCTGCAGTATACCATCTGGTGCACATTTTTATTTAATTCTTGTTTGCATGTCTTCTAATATTGTTTTTCTTCATTTTCTCTTGTAAACTTAAAATAAATAATGAGAGTAATAGCACCAAACAAAACTAACTAAGGATTAAAATTAGTGTTGCTAGATTGTTTGACATAATATTCATCATTTTACAAAAATGAATGCGTTATGCATTTATAGATTTCATTATAATTGTATTTATTAAATTGAAACATTTTTGCATTGAGCTGAATAGGAAATTAACAACATATCTTGAATAGGAAATTGGCAGGAGATTTAAGATAAATTTGTAATACTGAAAATTTCATTAAATGTTATATCAAAATTTTACTGTATTCTGCAATTAATTAAAGATTTCATAAGCATAAAGTAAAATATTAACACAATTATACATATGAGATGAAGGCTTTTAAAGTACTTTACAGACCCTATGTTTGCCAGTTTAGCCAGAATCCGCACAAATTGACAGGCAAACTTTGAATGGCTCTTATATGAACTCTAACGATATTTTTTTTATTTTCACCTTACGGAAATGGGCATTGAACTCTTAAACTATAAAATTTAATTTATATATACCATCAAATAGAGGGGAATTGATAATTCAATTTCGATTTTTTTTTTAACTTTTAGTTATATTCATAGTAAGTATCAAATGTGATTATGTTCATAAAAAGTCTGTTTTTTTACTACTAAGTGGGCAAGTAACATATTTGAAATAAAGACTAAGAAAGAATTAAGCAAACAAGGTGATGATTCTCAATCTTATACTAGCTTTGGGCAACTTTACTAGTTTTATGCTACTTGCAGACAATTATCAAACACAATTGTATATGTTATCATTCTAGCCTCTGTTGTTTTTAATATATAACTTAGCTATTTGATAGTTGACTGCATTAGTGATCCCTTTTTTACCAAAATGGCAGTTAGTGCACATAGTTACTTTGATATGCTAGAGCAATACCTGATGACACAATTGGCAGACAGTTTAAATTACAATCAGTTGCTAACAAGATGACTCACTACCACATTGGGCTTTGATTGTGAGAAGATTTATGGACCTAACATTTCCAGAACATTGGATCGGCAGAGGTAGATCAATTCTGTGGTCTTCTAGGTCTCTCAACATTATATCCCTGGACTTTTTTGTAGGGGTAGGTCAAAGACCAAGAGGATATTGAAGACCAGAATAACTAATGTTATTGTCACTGTAGACTGGTGCATGCTATATCAAGTATGGACAGAATTGGAATATTGATTGGCTGACGTATGTGTTACTATATTTTGAAGCAGACTGAATATGCCCAACGCATAAAAGCTTTTATAACATCTTTGAAGCAATTTGTGCATAAATAATAGTGGTAAAAGATTAATAGCTGCACAATATTTCAAAAGCTTTTATGATATCTTTGAAGTTTTGTTATATATCATTATCATTTTATTTGTAAATGCAGTGAGTGAGAAATGAATGATTCATCAACAATAATTGGTTTCTGTTGCATGATAATGCATTGGCGGTGCATAACTTGTATACATGTTAATTTTTGAGTTAATGCATCAAATAAATATTGGTATTTTCCTGAATATAAATACAAATGTATATTCTTTCACTTGTAAAGTAGTAAATTATCTTTATGTACATCTTGTATATTATTTTTTTTTATATTTCAATAATAGAGCAAAAGACATTTTTATTTTTATACAAATTTATATGATCATTGATTATTAAAATTAAAACATCTATTTGATTTTTTATGCATTAAAATTTGATATATAATAATTATTTTTAATAGGAAATTAAAAAAAATAATCAAAAAGATCAAGAAATGAAGAAAACTAACCAAAAAGAAATTAATCAAGCAATTTGGCCTAGTGGTGGTGATGAAAAATCTAATACAGAAACTAGTCAAGAAGACAAAAGTATTGTCAAACCTATATATAAACCACCTCATTTACGTTCCAAGGTAAGATGAAACTTCTTTCAATTATAATTTTTTGTTATTTGCTTACTGCTGATTTTGTGAAAAGACATTTTTAGATTTATTTGATTTTTAATTAATTTTTATTCTATAAAATTTGTAGTTAAACTGACAAAAACCTGTGTAATTTTAAACCTATTTTGTTTATATATATTTTTGTATAGTAATAATGTATGAAATAATTTATTATTATTTTTAAGTAATAGATTTACAGCTAATACAGTCTAACATCTTTTTATATTGTAGTGTTTATGAAACCGTGCCGGTGCTTATTCTGCAACTTGAACACAAACTATATGGTGTATTTTCTCGGACACATGGCAAATTTCATCACTAAGTTTTCTTCAGTTGATACGTGTATTAAGTTTTGTACACGTTTCGGGCTGTTGACGCCCCTCTTCAGCCAACTTTAATTCACAGATTTTGCAAACATAAAATTGTTTTAAAACCTCTCTGTACATTAATTAATTTTTATCATCTAGTCGATCTTTTCTCATCGAGGCCAGAGATTCTGTTGTACAAACGAATTCTTATTGGTTTTGTTGCGTATGACTCTATTCATTTACATAGTGATGTGGTAGATGGGCCACCTCGTGGCAATCTTCTGTTTATAGGCATTAATTTTTATTTTATTATTTTACATAAAAATAATAATTTACTTTTTAGTTTATATAGAAATAATTTACTTAGTTCCAATTTATAATATGCTGAGCCAATTTTCGTTTATTTTTATACTAAAGTTTTTATTTATACATTCCTTGCTTTTTATAATTTCAATGCTTTCTTTAAACTTTCTTTTATATGTTTCTTTTTCTTTATGAAGGATTTCTACATTATCTTTATCTATTTTGCAACCGTTTAGAGTACAATGGTCATGAAAAACGGAATTTATTCTATGATATTTTAAGTCGGCTATATGTTCTTTTAATCTGACTCCCAGTTTTCTTTTTGTTTCTCCTATATAGTGCTTATTATTATTACAAGTACAAGGGATCTTATATACTACGTTTTTAGCTTCAGTTATTGCTTGTTGGTTTTTCAATGGGTTGAGGTGTTTTAATCTGTTAGACAGTTTTTGGTATGACGGTGCAAGTTTAAAGTCTAGTTTTTTGATTTTTTTGTTAATTTCTTCGTATAGGCCTTTGATATATGGGAAAGCAGTATACTTCGTATTATTTGCTTGTTCATTGTTATGTGGTATTTTTGGAGTATTTAATTTAATTTCCCATTTATTTAATAGTCGTTGCGGGTAGCCCGCTAAAAGAAATTTCTTTTTTAATTCAGCTATGTCCTTATGTATATATAACTTTTGACTTGTTCTATGTTTAATCTTAGAGTATTCCATTTTAAATATATTATATTTGATATGCAGTGGTATATTAGATTGATATCTGATTGTTATGTTTCCCGAACTTGGCTTCTTGAATGTTCGAAATTCTAAACTCTGTTTTAATCTTTTTATTGTGATATCCAAATAGTTAATTTCTTGACTGGTTTCTTCTTCTACTTCTACTTTGAATTTTATTGCTTCGTGTATGTTATTGATTTGTTTTTTAATTCCTTCTATTGCGATTTCTGCTTTATTATATATTAATAGAATATCATCAACGTATCTTTTATAGATATTTTACACAACTTAGCAGCATAAGAGGTGTAAAATTCTATAAAAGATACGTTGATGATATTCTATTAATATATAATAAAGCAGAAATCGCAATAGAAGGAATTAAAAAACAAATCAATAACATACACGAAGCAATAAAATTCAAAGTAGAAGTAGAAGAAGAAACCAGTCAAGAAATTAACTATTTGGATATCACAATAAAAAGATTAAAACAGAGTTTAGAATTTCGAACATTCAAGAAGCCAAGTTCGGGAAACATAACAATCAGATATCAATCTAATATACCACTGCATATCAAATATAATATATTTAAAATGGAATACTCTAAGATTAAACATAGAACAAGTCAAAAGTTATATATACATAAGGACATAGCTGAATTAAAAAAGAAATTTCTTTTAGCGGGCTACCCGCAACGACTATTAAATAAATGGGAAATTAAATTAAATACTCCAAAAATACCACATAACAATGAACAAGCAAATAATACGAAGTATACTGCTTTCCCATATATCAAAGGCCTATACGAAGAAATTAACAAAAAAATCAAAAAACTAGACTTTAAACTTGCACCGTCATACCAAAAACTGTCTAACAGATTAAAACACCTCAACCCATTGAAAAACCAACAAGCAATAACTGAAGCTAAAAACGTAGTATATAAGATCCCTTGTACTTGTAATAATAATAAGCACTATATAGGAGAAACAAAAAGAAAACTGGGAGTCAGATTAAAAGAACATATAGCCGACTTAAAATATCATAGAATAAATTCCGTTTTTCATGACCATTGTACTCTAAACGGTTGCAAAATAGATAAAGATAATGTAGAAATCCTTCATAAAGAAAAAGAAACATATAAAAGAAAGTTTAAAGAAAGCATTGAAATTATAAAAAGCAAGGAATGTATAAATAAAAACTTTAGCAGCGCCTATTTCGTTGTAGATAAAAGCCGAACCAACCCCAAGAAGGCATGATGGAGAATAGAAGACGTCCGTACTTTACCAGTTCCTGCTTCTTTACAAATGTTAATATTTTTAATTGGATATATGTTTGTGTTTTTAAAGGACTGTTTGGCGGCCAGTAGCCTAAAAGGAAAGGTCAGTCGCCAAAAGTGTAATGTTTGGAACTTAAAAATGGTGGTCCCATGTTCCGGAAAGGACTTTGTCTTCAGAAAATTAATTAAACATAATTATCGCCATCGGACGAAAATTAACGAATATAATTTTAAAATATCGTCGCCAGGGGGTAGCTTTCCTCATCTACATTTTACCAGCGCCTATTTCGTTGTAGATAAAAGCCGAACCAACCCCAAGAAGGCATGATGGAGAATAGAAGACGTCCGTACTTTACCAGTTCCTGCTTCTTTACAAATGTTAATATTTTTAATTGGATATATGTTTGTGTTTTTAAAGGACTGTTTGGCGGCCAGTAGCCTAAAAGGAAAGGTCAGTCGCCAAAAGTGTAATGTTTGGAACTTAAAAATGGTGGTCCCATGTTCCGGAAAGGACTTTGTCTTCAGAAAATTAATTAAACATAATTATCGCCATCGGACGAAAATTAACGAATATAATTTTAAAATATCGTCGCCAGGGGGTAGCTTTCCTCATCTACATTTTACCAGCGCCTATTTCGTTGTAGATAAAAGCCGAACCAACCCCAAGAAGGCATGATGGAGAATAGAAGACGTCCGTACTTTACCAGTTCCTGCTTCTTTACAAATGTTAATATTTTTAATTGGATATATGTTTGTGTTTTTAAAGGACTGTTTGGCGGCCAGTAGCCTAAAAGGAAAGGTCAGTCGCCAAAAGTGTAATGTTTGGAACTTAAAAATGGTGGTCCCATGTTCCGGAAAGGACTTTGTCTTCAGAAAATTAATTAAACATAATTATCGCCATCGGACGAAAATTAACGAATATAATTTTAAAATATCGTCGCCAGGGGGTAGCTTTCCTCATCTACATTTTACCAGCGCCTATTTCGTTGTAGATAAAAGCCGAACCAACCCCAAGAAGGCATGATGGAGAATAGAAGACGTCCGTACTTTACCAGTTCCTGCTTCTTTACAAATGTTAATATTTTTAATTGGATATATGTTTGTGTTTTTAAAGGACTGTTTGGCGGCCAGTAGCCTAAAAGGAAAGGTCAGTCGCCAAAAGTGTAATGTTTGGAACTTAAAAATGGTGGTCCCATGTTCCGGAAAGGACTTTGTCTTCAGAAAATTAATTAAACATAATTATCGCCATCGGACGAAAATTAACGAATATAACTTTAAAATATCGTCGCCAGGGGGTAGCTTTCCTCATCTACATTTTACCAGCGCCTATTTCGTTGTAGATAAAAGCCGAACCAACCCCAAGAAGGCATGATGGAGAATAGAAGACGTCCGTACTTTACCAGTTCCTGCTTCTTTACAAATGTTAATATTTTTAATTGGATATATGTTTGTGTTTTTAAAGGACTGTTTGGCGGCCAGTAGCCTAAAAGGAAAGGTCAGTCGCCAAAAGTGTAATGTTTGGAACTTAAAAATGGTGGTCCCATGTTCCGGAAAGGACTTTGTCTTCAGAAAATTAATTAAACATAATTATCGCCATCGGACGAAAATTAACGAATATAACTTTAAAATATCGTCGCCAGGGGGTAGCTTTCCTCATCTACATTTTACCAGCGCCTATTTCGTTGTAGATAAAAGCCGAACCAACCCCAAGAAGGCATGATGGAGAATAGAAGACGTCCGTACTTTACCAGTTCCTGCTTCTTTACAAATGTTAATATTTTTAATTGGATATATGTTTGTGTTTTTAAAGGACTGTTTGGCGGCCAGTAGCCTAAAAGGAAAGGTCAGTCGCCAAAAGTGTAATGTTTGGAACTTAAAAATGGTGGTCCCATGTTCCGGAAAGGACTTTGTCTTCAGAAAATTAATTAAAAACTTTAGTATAAAAATAAACGAAAATTGGCTCAGCATATTATAAATTGGAACTAAGTAAATTATTTCTATATAAACTAAAAAGTAAATTATTATTTTTATGTAAAATAATAAAATAAAAATTAATGCCTATAAACAGAAGATTGCCACGAGGTGGCCCATCTACCACATCACTATGTAAATGAATAGTCATACGCAACAAAACCAATAAGAATTCGTTTGTACAACAGAATCTCTGGCCTCGATGAGAAAAGATCGACTAGATGATAAAAATTAATTAATGTACAGAGAGGTTTTAAAACAATTTTATGTTTGCAAAATCTGTGAATTAAAGTTGGCTGAAGAGGGGCGTCAACAGCCCGAAACGTGTACAAAACTTAATACACGTATCAACTGAAGAAAACTTAGTGATGAAATTTGCCATGTGTCCGAGAAAATACACCATATAGTTTGTGTTCAAGTTGCAGATCTTTTTATATGTTTAGAACTGTTTTATCATAAGAATTTTCGCTGTAGTATAAGAGCTTAATGAATAGTAATATGTATATTTCTGTAAATATAAATAAAATTATTTCTATAAATGGGGAGTGATAAAAGATTAATAGCTGAAGAATATTTCAAAAGCTTTTATAATATCTTTGAAGTTTCGTTATATATCGTTATCATTTTATTTGTAAATGCAGTGAGTGAGAAATGAATTATTCATTAACAATAATTGGTTCTGTTGCATGATAATGCATCTGCTCATATTGTGTTATACAGTTTTGGCCTCCACACAAACCATGGTCATTCAACATCCATCCTATTTGCCTGATTTGATTCCTGCCGACTTTTCTTATTTTCTTGAATAAAATTTGCTTTAAAAAACAAACATTTCGATAACATGTCAAACATCCAGAAGGCATTGGCTGAGTGACTAAACATCATCCCAATTAAGGACTTCCAGTGCACCTTTGACAATCTCCACAGTCGATGTCAGTGGTGTTTAATGGTAGCAGGCAATTATTTTGAAAATGTGTAAATAGTTTTCTTTTTAAAAATAAATATTTTGTGTTTGTTTATAGTAACAATATCATTATTTAATTGGCATTTTGTATATACAGTCAAACCTGTTTTTATGCGCTCCTTTTATGTGCGATTTTTATTTGTGCGATTTTTTTAATGCGAATTTTTAATTTGTGCGGTATAGTTGGCGACTAGTCTCGTGCGATTCGTCATGTCTTACGTTGACTTATTATAGCTAAATAAACTTATTATAGCATAAATGCACTTATTATAGTAATATTATTGCATGAATATGCGAAAAATGAAATAATTTACTTTTTAAGTCAACAAAACACCACCTGGACAAAAATATGTAAAACAGACGATAGACCAGACGATGCAGTCAAGTGCTGACATCTGTTGTCAATAAATTCTATTTCGTACGGTTCTGAGTTATTTTCTATGTGAGACTTTTTTTATGCGGTCCCTGTTGACCGCATAAAAAAATTATTTTTTTAATTGTGTTGCGAAAACTATTATTTACAGCCATTCGTGAAGTTTCGTGAGATTTTTTTTAATGCGTTTTTTTAATGCGGTCCCTATCCCCCGCATAAAAACAGGTTTGACTATACTGTGATCTTAAAATGATAAGAAATATTAATAGAGATTTCCATATATTGTATAGTATTCTAGAGCTTTTTAAATTTTATATCTACAGAGTGGTTTATGTAAGTAGAAAATAACAAAACAAAAGAAAAAAAAAGGTGTAAAAGAGCATAAATCCAGAAAGTCGGTCCTGTAGTGAACTCTGTGAATAATCTGAGATGAAATTGTTCTATTGAAATATTCAGAATTAATCGCTCAATATTAAATTTCTATAGATTATGAAAAGAAACATTGCTAACCATCTGAAGATATTTTCTATTCTATTTTTCTTCTGGAAATTGTGATGCTTGAAGATCAGAACCTCTAAAAAAATCCATTGATTAATAGGATAAAGAGAAAGCCATAAACATCAATAAATGAAATTGAGCTGATGAATGTTGATAATTTAATAATTGTGTTATTATTTGAATAATAATACAGTAAACAAATAAAATAATGACTCTGTTTAGAATGAGCAAATAATAATTTTTAATTCTTACAAAAAAGTATCACAAAAATATGTTCTTAACATATTTATTTTGTAATATATTACTTTAAATCTTATTAAGTTCATAACAATAGTTTTTGTATTAAGATAAGAAAATTTCAGCAATTGATCAGAAAGAATTAAAAATTATTAATTCATTAGTTTTAATTTTTTTCTGATATTTATTCAATTTAAAAATATAGTTTTGCTACATAACGTTTGAATTTTCAATTTTAGAAACCACTGAAAAAGGTAGAAATTAAAGAAGTGTTAAGCGATAGCGATGAAAGTGTAGAAGAAAATTCAACTACATCTCCTAATTCATTAACAAATAATTCTACAACTAAAAATTCTAACACATCCATCCCTGAAACAACAAAGTACATTCGGAAAGAATTACCAGCAATTCCATCTAAACCACAAACAGCTTATCAATTCTATGCACATTGGCAAACACTTCGAAATTATCCAGACCTACAATATAAATATTTAAAGGTAAAAAACAGTTATATTTAAGTAATAGTTTATTTTAAAATTTCAATTATTATGCCATATATTTTATTAAAGTTATTTAGCATGGATATAGAACATAAGTAGCTAATCGTAAAATCATAATTTTCAGAAAGTTCAGCACATTCTGGTTGGTCCAATTTCAAATTGGACCAACCAGAATGTGCTGTTTTATGTATCATTTGAAATTTTACATATCCCTATGGTCCAAATAAATATGCTGAATATAATAGAAATACTCCATTATTGAAAAACTGCAAAATTTAGAGTTAGCTGCTTGTGGTTCTATACCTGTAATATGTGAGTTATACACTAGTTAAACTCAATAAAATATTTGCTTGTTAGATTACAAATAAATAAATTTATTTACATAAAATTTATTAATGTAAGACTTGTTCTGAATTACTAAATATACAGTTTTTGTGTAAATACCTTCACTGTTAATTTTTCATGTAGAAATGAATACCTGAGTAGACAATACTAAATCAGATATAAGTAGAGATATTTAGTCAAACATCTTTTTTGTTTCTTTCTCATCTACCCATTGGATTCTTTGCTTAGATGCCATTTTATTTGAAAGAAATGATTCCGGTTCTCCTGACCAAAAATTTAATTTACAATAATGTTTCTGTTAATAGCATAAAATGAAAACCTAATTGGAAATCAATGAAAGAACATCAATTCAAAAAGTTATTTTCGGAAGCATTTGTATTTTTTTTTAACTCTCTTAAGAGGGGCACTAAGAGGGCCTCTTTTAGCAAGTCCATTATGGGTTCAGCCAGGCCCACAGCATTGTGGGCCTGGTGGGTGGTGAGGAACAAGGCCCAACATATCTGGATGGACCAGCCTCTTGAAAAATTCCTGGGAATTTATCAACTATCTGGATTCAAACTCTGGTCCCCAGAGTGGTAGGCTGTTACCTTGACCGGTTAGCCATCCAACCATCAGCATTTTTATTCTGGATGAGGATAAATTCAATAGCCAGAATGGCAGAGAGGAGCACCACTACAGCAAGAACAAACTGGGCCTACATTTGCTTCTAATTATTTTAAATGAAATTAAGTAGTAAAACGGGTGCAATAGAGTTAGTCTACATTAAATAAATTTCGAAGTGATGTATATAATGTAAATGCAATTCATAAGCAACCTTAAGTAACTTAATGAATTAGAAATAATTTCACCTTAACATATTCTGTGTATATATTATCATCAAAAAACAACTTTCAATTTATTTTGCAATATTTAAATTTTTAAATATAGTTTTTCAGCACTTGACTTTTTTTTTATAGGTTCTAGGAATTAATAGAATTTGCAATTTTTATCAGAATTAAGGTCTTCAAATAAATTTTATCATTTAAGTCTTTCATTTGTTTATTAATAAATAAATTTTACAATAAATTTACAGTTTTAGTTGTATGCAATTCTGTATACTGTACTATAATCACATTTTACTTTTTAAAAAATAAAAATTTTCACATTTCTTTTCTTAAATAATAAAGACATTTAGCATTAAATCCTATAATAAATATTTTCAATAAAAATTTCATACATAATGCAATATTTATTTTATCGCTAAGAAATAACTACAGAATAATTCAAATTACGGAGTGATAATTTTCCTGTGAAGGTACATTAAAAAGATCAATTAATAAAAAGTATAATGAAATAATTAAGGCAGAGATTCTCATAGAAGGAAAAGTTAAGGCAACATTCAATGTTGATGACAGATTCAACCAATGATTTATTTTAATTGTTAAGGTCAGAGGCAATTGGTGGCAGCGGTCACTGACGTTCAATATTGCTTTAATTTTGCCACTTCTTAGAAACAATAATTACTAAAGTTAATGTGCGTTTGGTTTAGATCTTAATAGAAATTACAGTAAAATATTTTATTGCTTCTTATGAGTAAAATAAACATTTAATTTGTAAAATTTTTTTCTTAGAAGAATTTCATGTTCATTAAATGAAAATTAAATTAAACCTTTTATACATATTTATAATATATTAATTATAGTTTTCTTTTATTAAACAGAAATTATCTCCTGAACTCATTCCAAAGTTATTTCATCAGTCAATGGAAATGGATATATTTTCAAATGTAATTATGATTCTTAATGATCATCTTAATGAGTATGTATATTTTTATATTAAAAAAAATGCTTAAATTTATATTTACATGTGCAGAAGTTATAAACTATGTTAAAACGTAATATAAATTTGGTTTTAATTTTTAGGAATGAAGATTCATTTTTATATCTGAAAAATTTGACTCAAGTTGGAAGATTCAAAACTTTAGCCATGTTTTTATCTTCAAATGAGAAAAAAGGTATCTAATTCATATGAAAATGAATAATTAATTGTTTTATTAATAGAACAGAATATAATTGGAATACTTAGATGCTATTTATTGCAGTTATTTTAAATTTGAATTTTTTTTTAACAAAAACAAGAATTAGAAACTGCTCGAGTTCTCTCAAACCAAAAGTTTTTTATCACATTAGAAGGAGATTTTTAGGATGATTGACATACAGATTTATGTTAATCCTAATAACAACTAATTTCTGTTTGAATTACAGGTACTCCTCACTTTACGACCGAGTTCCGTTCCGACGACTACGTCGTTAAGCGAATTGGTCGATAAGCTTGCTCTTGGAATATAGGATCGTTGTAAAATTATACAAATTATGCAACAAACTTCAAATTTATTCATAAAAAGACTATTATAATTTGCTATTAGCCTATTATAGTACGTGCAAGCCTATTACAGTACGCTTAGTGCGCATGTCACCATTCGCCACTGACCGACACTTAAGCTGATAAAGGGGATTCCCCGAATTTCAGGTCGAAACTCGATTGGTCGTTAAGCAGATAGGTCGTAAAGTGAAAAGTACCTGTACTGTAATTTTTCCCCTTCACTTCTTATGTAGCTTCTTTCAATATAATTACCGAAAAAGTAATGTCTTTCAATTTGAAAAACATATTTTTTTTAATATTATTACTGTATATCTAAATATATATTATAATTATTAAAAATTGTTTTAAATATATTTTAATAACTTCTCAAAGAAAAATAAAACTGCATTAAGGAATTAAAACAATAACTACCTATGCATACAGAAATAATGCAGTACCACCTATGTATTATCCCTTTTAATTTATTAATTATTTTTATGAATCATAATAGATGATTTGTCATTTATTCAAATATAAACATATAATACATTTAATTTACAAACAATGAATTTTTAAACTTTGAATAAATATAAGTTAATGAATCTTTACATCTAATAGGTTTTAGCTATATTTTCTAAAGCTTAAAAATTTTTTACAGAAATTTTATTTTGTTAGTAGGAAAAACTGAAGTAAAAAAGTTCTTGGTGATAGAGAGATTAAAACAAACCATTTAAAAAAAAAATAGACAATATAAAGCCTCAAATTTAAGTCATGGTAGGATAATTTTGCAATCTAATACATGTATAGGCAAAAATAAGAATACAGAAATAAAATATAAAAATTTCTATAAAATGCAATGTATTGTTAACAGCCATAATTAATGAAAGATTACATATTCATGTGAAAGATTTGTACATGCAAGTACACATATCCAATGAAATAAAATAATGAGATACAATTCAACATTCTAAAAGTGTGATGAATTCATTCATTGATTATACTAACAACTTATCTTTGTTTATAAAGTTTTTTAAACCAGGTTCAAGTTTAATATGTTAATTTTATCTAAAGATTAGAACTGTGTTATTGTATTAATATCTGTATAAAATCATTAATAATAATTAATTTAATTATTTTCAGCAATATCCGAAATAATAGAATTTGCTATCTCATCAAGGAAATATACCGACGAAGAAATAAATTCAGTTAAGAATTCGTATGAAATATAAGAAGTATATAGTTTTTATTTGTATACAAGTATTTATTTCAATTGTTATTCATATCGTTTGTGTTAGTTAAAAATCTCTGTTTATAAAAAGCAATGTATAAAAAGTAATAAATTTTTATATAAACATTATATTTATTAAATAAGTAATCAATTTAGAACAAAAAGTAAAATACAGATGTTTACAAGAGAAAATTATATATATAAAATATTTTTGAATACAAAACAAATGTTGAAAATGAATTGATATATTGATAAATTTAATAATAATAACGATTTACTAACGTTTACGAACATCATCACGTCAATACAATTATTATTATTATTAACTTTGTTATTTCTTCTGCTATACATGTATAAATAATTAAATAAATTTTGCAATAAAGATAAGTAGAATACTATTCATCATTAATTAATAATTTAGAAATTTGTAGAGAAATAATAGCACGTAGAGTAGAACTTAAGTTTTCAATCTTCATAAACAAATATATTAGAATTGTGCTATTTTAATATTAAAAATCAGTTTTCTCCAGATATGAATAATTTAGCATTATAATGTAACATGTTTTATCATATATAATCATAACAAAAATAAATTAGCGGTTCGATTTAATATATAAGTTTAACTTAAAAGAAATATTTAATACATAATTACATATGTTTGTTCATGTTTTAATTGAATGGATAAATTCTTAAAAATATAAAATAATCATAAAAAATATAATCCCTTGTTTATTAACCATAATACATATTTGATTTACATTTGAACATGTTATATATTTAATGTACTTGGTATTTTTAATTTAAAATTTTTAAATTAAGAATTTCAAGCAAAATCTTTCAACCATTTTCTAATTCATATTTATATTCAATGGATGATTACTGTCTAATCATAAAATAATAAAAATATTCTGGATTTGTTATTGAAAAATAAATTAAAATAGAAACTTAAGTACAATAAATCATACTTTAAATTATTCACTTTGACTCCCCATTTTTACAACAGATGAATTTTCTGTTATAATTTTTAAAACATCATATTTTTGTTGGTCATTTATGTGTGATGATATATACTTCAAGTTAGGGTAAATAGAATCTTAATTTATGCTACTAAACTTGTAAGAAGTCTGTGTTTGAGTGATAATGGCTCAATAATAGTTCCCCAGAAACAAAATAGATCAGAAGTGAATGTTTACTAATTGTTGTTACTGCCTTTTGTGAAGATAAATTTCAAATAATTATACAAATTCAAAGATAATGTTAACTTATCACAACATACCTTTCTTGTTTCCGAGATAGTTTTATTGAAAACTAACGTTTTCGGCCTACCATAGGCCATCCTCGGGTTTAATGACAGAATTCCGACGGCCTATAGAGTAGGCCGAAAACGTTAGTGTTCAATAAAACTATCTCGGCAACAAGAAAGATACATTGTGATAAGCTAATTATTTGCTGAGCACATTCTGATTAATGATAATGTTAACCCAAATTTCTACAAAATATTAACATTATTACACTTTGTACAATTTTGATGTAACTTAAGTCTGAAATTCTAAATCAAATTTGTTTTTTGTCAGAAAACACATTATGACTTGGTTTCTTTTAAATCTTTATTAAATCCTTTGTTTTGTTTGCGTATGGGGTTCTTGTCACCAACTTATTACTTGCCAAACAGTTTAAATTTTTATAATTTATTTAGTATAAATTAGTAACTTTTAATTAATTAAATTGGAGTTGTTAAATGATGCCTATTTAAGAGTCCCGTTTTCGGCGTTACATTTTCTGTTCTCGATTAAACAACTTCTGAATTTCTGAACTGTACCACGTGAATTCGAACCATCTCACATTTGATTATAGATGCATTCTTAAGTTTTTATGAATGTTGTCCCAATCAAATTTCCAAAACAAACAAATTGACAAAAAGACTAACTATTTTTACCATAGATTTGGTAAAGATATCATTAAATTTCTAACATTTACAAATCAAATCAACATCTACAAAAATAAATTTATATTAAAGTTGGGAGAGTTTACCTCCACTCATTTTGCTCCCCAATGGGCTTCATTCACTCGTTCAAAAATTTCACAACGATTCACGAATTTCGGGTGCTTCCGTTTTTTCAATCTATATTTTACACGAAGCATACGTTTTGTTATCTGAAAAAGATATTTTTATAACTGCATTTAATACCGAAATCATAATTATTTGAGTTTTATTAATAATAATTTACACAAGATACATATCAGGTATTATGCAATATATACCAAACTTGGTCACAATAGGAGCCATATACTCCTCTGCATCAGAAATATGTGACAGCTGCATCTTGTATTTGAATGGTATTTTATATATATATACTATAGCACTAAATTCGGACCTCTACTTCTAAGCAATAAGCAGTAGGAGTTTGATATAGGAGAGGTGCAGTTGAGGTCTAGAAGAGTCGCAGTTTGGTCAACACGGGTATACAATAAAATTTATAAAATGGATGGGAAAAAACACTAATACTTTAGATGAATGTGGAATATTTTCAGAAATTAAGGTAACAATTTTTGACAGGACTGATTTTAGAAATGAGATATTTGGGCAGGAAATAAAAATATTAAGAAAGTTTAAATAAAGTGGATTAGTGATAGAAACATTGGAGAAAGACAAAGCAGTAATGTGAATAGAATAAAACTGCTTGAAAGAAAAAACAGATGATAATACTGTACATTGTTAGTTTTGTAATTATTACTTTATAGTCTGAGTACCGAGAAAATGGTTAATATGAAAGAGAAAAATAATTTTCAAAGAATATTTTATAACGTTAAGTATAAAGGGGAAAGAACAGCTGTATATTTTTTCAGTTAAATTATTATCTATCTATAAATATGCGGAAAGTAGAATTGTACCTAATAGTACGTTTGCTATTAAGAATACACATACAGAGGTTACGCAACACAGAACAAAAAACTCTGTTGTGCAATTTAAATCGTAGAACACCACAGTTTGAAACAAAGAATTCGACTGTTGAAATCTGTAAGAAATATTGTTGACATCAAATTTATTATAACTTTATATCTGAATCGTTTTTTGTTTTTATGAAAATTGACATATTATTTATGTCCCTCTTCAATTTTAATAAAATTAATTAATATTGACGTAGACGAACACTTCAAAAATGTATGTAAACAAACGTAATATTTTATTAGCCTAAAAGTTAATATAAAATTTGATTAATATCTAAAATTGACTTTATTAAATGATTAATAGTAAGTATAGTATTATAGAATGTATTATGGTTGTTTTTATAAGTATAATGCAATTGTCGACATTATTATTATTATTTAATACTTAAATGATAGAAGTAAATCTATTTTTTTGTTTATATAAAATGCACGAAATATTTGTGGCCCACGTACCTAGTATTTATGCACAGTTTGGAACTAGTCATAGAGAATTTTTATTCTTTGTAAATTATGCCAATAATAATTTCCATTTATATTATGTAAGCCGTGAAATAATTTTAGCCTTATTAAATCTGGGAATTAAGACTATGAAGTGATCCTATCCAATCCTGTTTATTTATTTATTTACTTTTCCAAGTAAGTAATAGTCATCTCGAATATTGCTGTTTCGTGCTTATCGGTAACGGTGAAAATACCAAATGACGTAATGTAAGGGAAACTGATTCATTCGAGAATTATCGAATCTGGAGTTAAATATGGAGATGCGAGAGGACCCATTTTTTAAAAAAAGACGGAAATATGTTTTAAAATATTTCGATTTTAGAGCGCATTCTTCTCTTTAGACTAACAAACAAATAAAAATGCTTGGTTTCTCCTAAATTTTTGCCGTTTTTTGTCTTATTTATATGTTGACAAGAAGGAAGTGAATCACTGCAATTAGTCGAATATGATTGATTAAATTAATCACTAGTTTATCTTGAATACAGACCGAAATAACGAGTAGGATGGTCGGATAACCCAGGCAGATGAGGGGCCGGGACTCGGGATCGAATTTGGGTGCAACCCTAGATCCTTATAGTTCTGTATGTCGGCGTAAATTACGCTTACCTGTAATTATAAAAAAGTCGCTCGAATAACCTGTACACTCGAAGAAATGACAGTGTACAAAATTGGTGACAATAATTACAGTAGAACATCGATTATCCGACTTAATTGGGGACTGCGGTTGGTCGGATAACCGAAAAGTATGAAGAAATACATTATTAGTATAGTGTATTAGGCCTGGTTTAAATACTAGCCTCCCTTTCATGGTCGAGCCAGTGCTGCCAGCTAAAACATGCAAAAATTTAACAAAAATAATATTAAAGTAGCCGAGACATAACCAAATATTGTAGCGCCACATCACTAGCAGACATTTGAATTTGCCGACTAGAACGCGGTCGGTTAATCGGGGGTCGGATAATCGGGGGTCGGATAATCGGGGGTCGGATAATCGATGTTCTACTGTACTTTTATCTTATTCCAGGTTTTGTGAAGCGGGTAATTGTATAAACACTGATTATTATCAAAGTAATTTTCAATACATTTAATACTCGTATATTTAACAAAATAACGTCGGTTTAATGTCGTAAACATAGCTTAAAATCTTAATAATTGCCACAGTTAAGGTATGTCTTAAACGAGTGTGGAGAATTACTCCGTCATACAGGTGAGACCCCCGTCAGAATTACTTCGCTTATAGTAGCGGTGTAAAATGTTTAATATTATTGCAATGTTATATTTATAGCATCATAGAAAACCGCTTTGTTTTCCGATTAACGCAAAAAAATGATAAAATTTGGAATAATATTTTCATACGGTTTTAATTTATAATTAATAAGAATTTCAATTTGCATGTTTAGCTAATGGAATTTGATATCTGAAGAGATTTACAGCTTAATTTCGAGAATGCTAAAGAAGCGGAATATTAAAAACATTTATTATTTGTAAAAACAACGTTTAAATACTGTAACTTAATAACTAAAAAGTGAATTACTCGTTAATACTCGTATTAAAGTCCAACATTTATTCTTTCCTTAAGTGTTTAATTTAAATAACTTAATAGTTTTGGATTACTGGTCATAAAAATTTGCACTTTTTTATACGTGATACCTATAAAGTATTATTATTATAATATATACACATATTCCGAATAATTAATGTTCTAAGCAGTTTTTTCGTTGCAGAGACGTGAAAAACAGTTTAAAAAGTTCATTGATTTGAACAAAAAGATCAATATATGAATACTTTCACTGTAAAAGAACAATTCTCATTCAAATAGAACAATAAAACAATATCTGAATTATTGTTATATAAAATCTGATAAGTTGGATCGATCATATAAAGGGCCGTGTGCCAAGGGAGAGGTGCTTTCCGGGAAACTTGGCCCTTAAATAGGGGCAAGTTTCCGGATGTTAGACAATCCACGTGGTCAGCCAATTAGTTAGGTGGGAACACGCGACCAACTACCAGTGTTATCCACTCGGCTCGGCCACTGATGGGTCAACTCTAGTAAGTACTGTATATATTTCTTTGTATTTATCGTTTAACTTCTCCTTCCGTTTAATTATTTTTCCCTTCTTCCGTTCTCAATTACGAATATGACTTAGCTTCGTTTGAACGGTTTAAATTCTTCTAAAATGTTCTATATAATGATTTAATATGATATTGCGGAAATTACCGTAGTTTCCGCAGTATTTCATTTAGAAATTTGAAAGACAAATCACATCAATAAAAACTATGTTAATCCTTATATTTTTACCGAGTTATTTTAAGAAAATTTATGAAATAATGTATAGAAAGGCATATTAAAATTACGATTTCTTTATATATAAAAGCACTCGATTAATTTAAATTTATGCTCTACTTGTCGATTCGAATTAATAGAGGATTTTACACTTCGATGTATTAAATAAAGTATTATTTTAATTCATAAAACTATTTCATTATAACGAAACAGCTGCAAATATTCTAAAGTAAATCGATCCATCCGACCCATTTCTCTGATATTATTACAGCTGACCTCAATCGTGTTAATGAGAAGTAAGAAGAAATCCTCACAGAAAAATCATTTATACACATATACAGTATATATAATATAATTAACAATTATTTAAAATACTTATAAATTTCATTAGAAGATGGCGCTTAAAGTGAAATATATTTTTTTCTCTCTTCCTTAAGTTGTTTACAGTTTAAATTCTTTTCTGTTTGATAAAGATAAGAAGAAGACATCCGATCGAGAAAAGAAAAATAACGTTAGCACAGTCGTAGAATAAATTGAATTTTTTCTATTTAATTAAAAATATAATAAATACATTTTCTAATTAATTCAAATTTAATGTTGTAGAAAATAAAACTGATAAGAATTTCGTAAAAAGATTAAAACGTAAAAAAATAAAATAATTTTTAAAGATTTTATTTAAAAACTTATTTATTAAGTGTTTTTAACACACAGAACGAGTTATAAAATTTAATAATTAAAACGAAAAGGATTACAAAATGATCGACAGATAGATGTCACTTTCCGTTGTAGTTGCGAGTAATGGTGGGTGTTTGTCTGCCGTAGCGACTAGTAATTTTCGTTTCTTATTTCGATTCACGAAATCGACTCTACGCTGGAGCGACTCGAGAATAAAAATAGACTGTATTTTGTAGATCGACAGATAGAGGGACCATTTCCAAGGAAGTCGAGAATGGCTGACGCTAATGCGGGTAAAGCCGACGAACCAACTAACAAAGCCCTGTTAGAAGTCGAGGTGAGCATTTCTCTTTGTTACATCCCTTTAAAACGACAATAATTTTAAATCATAAAGTCGTGTCTCTTTATCATTTACACTACTGTACGAATGTTTTTAACCTATCGCGAATTTTGCGGTTACGAATGTGTTAAATTGATAATGCGAAACACTTAAGTAATTATACCGGTTTTTTTTGTTTGTTTTTTGGTTGCAAGGAGCCGGTAGTAAAACCAAAAACATGTAAGCCGATGGATGTAAATCTGTATGCCACCAAAAAAAGTGTAGCGCAAGGGATGTTAGATATCGCATTGTTAACGTCGAATGCATCTCAGTTGAGGTATTTACTGCAAGAACCGAAGAATGCTTCGTACTACATCGCAATCGTATGTCTTTCCATATCCATAACTTTGCAGGTACGGTATGGGCTTTTTTTCAATTCTATTTTTATTAAGATAGAATTTATTTTCAAAGTCGTAAATGTACAGAAAAACCGGATCGGTCGTACGTTCTGGTAAGTGAACTGCGCCTACTAATTAATGACGTGTTCGTCACGTATATGAATACCGTATTATTTTTTTTTTTACCAGTGGAAGTGGGTGAGCGTACAGAGTGATGCAATTGCATAGTTATTTTCTTTATCTTTTACCATTCTTTAAGGAACATTTTTAATGCCAGTGACTTCACTGTTCTATTTAATACCCGTTTTAAGTATCGTTTTAGAAGGATATCCGCTAATATTTATAAATTTAGATTAGTTTCGAAATCACCCATTGCATAAATTACTTTTTTTTTTTAATTTTAATTGTTATTAATATTAATTCTGGATTTATAATTTCTACTTTCAGATTGTAGTAGGGATACTACTATTGTTTAATGCCAAATATAACATCAATAAGACTCATCAACAATCTAGAGCGGAATTAATGAATAATTTAACAACGATCGGAGTTTTTCTCATTACAGTCGTCAACATCCTCGCCTCGTCCTTCTCGGGTTCCAGCGAACCATAAACTCTCATCTTGTACAGGATGTACAGTATTTATCCATCCATTTTGTTGAGATATAAATTCGTGCAAATGTCACTTCGTTTTTTTTCAGAATGTTCTTATTTTATAACGAATTTATGTATAAAAAAAATGTTTTCTTGATGCGGACTGTTTTTTAAGAGCCGATCGTAGAACAGACTTAAATATATTTGCTCAAATAAAAGCAATTTTTATATTAAAAAAATATATATTATTTATTAAATATTTTATACACGAATCCTGCTTTGACCTACGACTATTTTTTAAACTGACCAAGGCCAAATTCGATAACGTTGTAATCGTTATACGATAATTAGGTTGTAATTACGTCAGTCGTGGTTCTAGAATTGAAATTGGTTGTTTTTAAAACTTGATAAGCTGGCGACGATAATTTTTAACGTTTATTTTAAAAATTTGTCAAATCATTCTATTTAACGAACTAATTATGCAAGATTACCAGACAAAAATTGATATCCCAATTCTGTACTTTCTTTCGACAGTTGTATAAATATTTATTTATTAATAGCATAATAAATTCCTGCGGAAATCTCCATTTACGAAACGGACGTCGAGAGGATGGAGCTGGGAATTTTGATCCACGCCCGGAGAAAACTTAAGTGTCGCGTAGTGGTTCCTATCCCTATAAATTAATGTCGTTTTTACTAACAAAAATAGAAGCTTTAAGATTGTTTTTTTATTATTAATAAAGAAATATATCACGTATTTTAAAAAAATACGATAAAAGAGAATCGTTCTATCCCGTCTCGTACAAGCGCTCGAAGACATTGAAAAATGAAAAGAAAGGACAAATTGCGACCTTTATTGAAACAAGGATAAGGACAGTTTAGCGAAAATAAAGAATATCTTGCAATTTCTGTAGGTCTAGCAACAGCACAAGTAGTTGCGTAGAAAGTAACAGTTTTAGAGGGAAATAAGTGAAACCGTATTGACTCGTGTACTAATTTTTGATTTGTGGAACACTGTAGGGAATGATCTCGTCTCTAAGGCAGATAAATAAGAAAATTGAAATTTTAATTGGAAAAACGAAATTCTTGTAATTTACGATAAATATAATTTAAAAAAACAACGTTAGTTAAATTGGCACGAAATATAGAGAAGAAATATTAACAATTAAATAATTTGCATATTAATAATTATAATAATAATAATAATTGTTCGATTGTTGATTTGCCATGCAATTATCGAATGAGTTTACAAGAATGTTCTTCGAGATGAAAGCAATTTTTAGATTTATTTCATTATTTCTGGCGATTTTTAATGGGATGGCCTCTTCTGAACAATACAGAAGACCATTTACAACGGATAAAGGATTGGCGAAATTGAGAGATATCGGAGAGTTTTCTTATCCGAGAATGAAGGATGTAAACCGATTCTGGAATATGAAGCTGAGAAACAGCGACCAATCGAATTTGGGTGGTATGACATCAAGAGTAAAGGATAAACGAGATAAGAAATTAATGCGTGCCAACGAAGATAAGACAATCGACAGTTATTACAAATTTATAGAGGGAAATCAAAATAGAAAAATTTATAATAACGAAATTATCAAAAATAAAAAGCCCAAAAGAAACAAGAATCTTAAACCAAAGATAACAGATTCGTCACTATCGTCATTCGAACATAATCGAAAATTAAATCGGTGGCTGCAACAACTCGGACACAAGACGAACGACGAATTCGATGTCACAAAAATTCTTAAACATCGAAAGACTAATTGGAAAAAATCAAAGGCCAAGCACAATAGATTCCGGCATCCTCCGCTTTCTTCGTCGAACGGGGGGAACATCGACAATGACATCAACCATCTTACAAACCATGGAATCGGACCGACTGTCGATACAGAAAATGCCAATTATGGCCTTTATATTTTTGCAGTGGCTTTCGTTTCTCCATTCCTCTTATTCACTGTCTCGGCCATTCTCCTCTGTTTCGTTTATTTCATTGTATATCTGTGTAAAAGGAGCAGATATTCGGCAACCACGCATTCAGAAATGGAATCTCTGGAACGAAGATCGACAAAATCATTTTCGTACGAAAAAAAGGAGGACGAAGAACCTTTACTCGAACAAGATTCTTCTTTACATCGATCTCCCGAAAGTGACGTCAAATCATTGATTTCCGATAAGATCTCAACACGAAGTCGATCTGACAGAAGTAAATATTCTGTCGAGGATCTTGGCGACGAATCGGAATTTCATAAATTTTCGACACATTCGAGCATTTCTAACAGATGCGCTCCTAATAAAAATTCGAGCGGTGGTAATGAGGAGGAGGAGAAGAAAGAGAATGCTTCTCTTTTGACATCTTCAAATGAAACAGAAACCAAAATAGAAATGATTCAGTCGGAGAATGAAAACAAATCCGGACGGGACTCGCCCGTATTTAAAGACGAGGAAAACAATGGTAATGGAAGAGAAGAGAATTCAGAAGTGAAGAGTTTCAGAAAGAAGAAAACCAAGTGTTTACCTTGTATTAGTCTGTAAAATTACTTATAATTCTTGCTAAAAATTAAATGAAAATTATATATTTAATTTCTATATTTCATTATTGACGTCTGAAAACATCTCAATTTGAGAACTAGCAATATAGAAAAAATTAAAAACAATTAATAATCAAGTATAAGTAACTTAAGTTCATTAATGATCGAACATTTTGCGGTAGATCGCACACGTGTTGCGTTGCCGTATTCAAATAAAACTAAAAACAGCAGCTCGTGTTTATTTGTGAGGAAATAGAAGGCTTGTAATAAAAACCCGAGTGTGGAATGGGGACTTCTTGGCTCGAGTCCAACGAGTTTTTCCATCCCCAACGCGGTTGTTACGCTATTGGTACGGACGTGTGTCGCTAGATGGAAGCGTCATCGTTTAAACGAAGATGAATTTAGTTTTAGTCGCAGGGATGTCGAGATGGGAAACCTGGAGAGATAAAGGGTGAGAACACTTAGGACACGCAATGGTTTATTACCATAAACTAATGTTAGTTTTTACTAACAAAAGTAAAAATTTCTTTCTGCATAAATAAGAAGTAATCTATATATTCATTTATTTAAAGTGAACGAGAAATTTAAGTTTTTTTTTTCAAGTCACAAATACAAAATATCATTAAGCAGACAAATGGATATAGGCTATATCTTTCTCGCTTATACAACTTCCAAACTTGATGTAGCTATCGTCTTTCAATTAAGATCGGTCGTGCTTTAACAGTTATTAGATAAACACCGTCGTCGCATTGAAACTAGTTTCAGTTAATAAAAGGGCTCTTATTGCCTCTTCGTTCAGATTCTTTGCTGCAGATTGACGATAAGCAAACCTAAAACATTTCATTAGGCAATACTTTATTATTTGCACGCAATTGATTTAAGTGTGTGGCAATATAATTCATTTGATTTTGATAGTTATTCTTTTATTTATAAAGAAAAGACACTGTGACCCCACGACGAAACAAAGCGAAGCAATTTTGTCTTATTGCTATTAAATCTTTAACTTATTTCAATGTAATTATTCGATTTACTTAATATTTTATTTAAATTGTCCCGAAGAATTTTAGATTCTGTACGAGAATAAGTTATTACGATATCATCATGGGTAATAGCGGATGATGATTTAGCTTTTCCGGGAGAAATAAACCTCTTTGGAAAGAACTATTTATCAAATATGATGATGGTATAGCTATAATATCAGATATGTATTTCATTATGTCCACGCATAAAAGATCCATATCTGGGGTGCTATTTTTTAGCTTCATTATTATGTTATAAATTTTCGAAGGAGTAGAAAAGAAAGTATTTGATACGTTAGAACTTGTTATGTAATGTGGTGCACTAGTACTGTCAAACGATAGAAGGATCTATAACGATCGGCTAATATATTGCTGATTGTGTGCTCATCGCTAACAGGTTTACCTTTATAAGTTATTTGGTTTTATCTTGATCTCTTTCTCGATCTTAATTACTTCTGAAGATAAACGTTTAATCCACTTCCAGAATTCAGATGGAAAATCAACATTGGAGAACAATCTTTCATAATAGTTCCTTTCCTCTGTTCGAATATTCTTTCTTCGTTATATTTTTACCATGTAAACAACTTCACACTCGCAGATAACCGAAACTGATATTACATTTAGCCCCATAAATGCTCGATGGGCGACAGATCTAGAGACTGGGCAAGAAAGAAGTGTGGCAACGTGACAGAGATATTCTCGGAGAATTATGTGCGACCAAGAATCGTCTCGCTGAAGAATGACTGCAGCTGTGTCATGAAAGGCAACACATCAGAGCGTAGGATTTCTTGAACTCACCTTCGCACCAGTACTATAGATGGCCGATTGTCGTAAGAAATGGCTCCCATCCCAGCTCGCTACCAGTAGGGACAATATGCTGCTCAATAATAAGAGAGGAATCGAAACGCTCACCGGTCGACCTACATATTCTAATACGATAGTCATCCGTTCCCATATAGAATCGGGATTCGTCGTTAAAGATGATACGCGGCCAGTCCATAGCAGTCTATGCGTTTCTGTCACAACACTGCAAACGAAGCTGGCGATGTTGGGGTGTTAATCGCATGACAGCCACCTTGAATACAAATTTACTTTCGCTAGTCATTTGCTAACGGTATGGAAAGAGACAGGGTTCTATAGCAAAGCTTCCATCTATCTATTGATGATGAATAATGCTGTCGCAGGCTGTGCTTGATTCGGGGTCTCTGCCGATGCTCTTTCTGGAATGTCCAAAGCCTGCCTACTGTGTATATGCGCCTTCGCATATCCACTGTCCTCCTCACAGCTAGGTCAGAGCGGCCAGATGTAGGACAATTCGGCGAAACGGCCATCCAATTTCTCTCAATCTGATGAAGCGGCCTTTTTCAAATTCAATCAACTTTAACTGAGTTGCATAGGCATGCCTAGCATTTGAAAGACCTCCATATAATAGGAATACTGAAAATTGTGGACACAGCGAGCCTCTGTCTACCAGTGACCAACGAGCTAGTTTCGTGGAGTTTCTCGGGTTTTTCTTCCCGTCTTTAACATCTAAATAGAGGCCAATATCTCCTTATAAAGTCCTTCAGGGACCCCTTGGTAGATCGCCCATATATGGCACGGCGGTATTCGACAAACCGAAACAAAAACAGTGAGTCTTTGTCAGCCTTTTTATAAGCTACTGGAGTTGCAATTTTAAGACACTGGTATGTTTTGCATTAAAACTATGACCAATTGCAAATTAATACAATAAATAAATATTAATATATAAATATAAATATAAATAAATAAATATGTTATCGAATGAAGAATAATTGCTCTTACGTAAACATAATTTTTTCAACAAACCTCTATTCTAAATAAGGAATAAAATTCTAATAATACTAGCGGATGAGCCCGGCGTTGCTCGGGCAAACAATAACAACAGCAACGATTAAGATTATTTCGTACTTCTAACCCTTCTACTGTATTATATTATGGTACTTGATTTATATTTACAAAAGTTATCTTACGTAAGGGTTTATCGCACCGAGTGACCAATCTAACACATTTTCAAAATTCTTTAAATTGTGAAATAATTATAAAATTACACACAATAAAAACTTATTTGAAAAACAAGAAAAGAAGTACTTAATCTTTAAACAATTAGATAAACCTAAATCAAATTTCTCAATAAACAACATGTTTTCTTATAATTATTATTAGCTTTAACTAATTTATCGGACTATTATCAGCTGGTAAAAATACACTAATAATTAGATAACATTCATTTTACATTTGAATCGTCCTTCACGTCACTTTCATCTAGCGTATTGGTAATCGTGTCGTCACATTTTAAATGCGTGATCTTTCGGGAATAGTATTTTATCCGCAAAGATTTATTAAATCATAATATTTTGCCTCTGAAATTTTTACGGTGCTTTCATAAATGAGGAAGGACATTACTTGCAATGGAACAATTATGCCTAGACCGAGTGATCAGGCTGAGATTATACTCAGTCGTCTTACTATCCGGAAAATATCCATTTTTCAGGATTATGACTAGGTCACTTTTACTCTCCCGGCTATTATAACAGAGGAGAAAGTGGGGCGATCCGGCATGATCCCCCCCAAATTTTTAAATTTTTGGACTTAGGACACCTTGAAACTTCGAGAAATGAAAAGGAAAAAAAAAAAAAATTCGGGGTGATTTCTGTATGTATGAATGTTTTGTGTATGTTTGTGTGTGGGGGGCACGATTTTGTTCACTCTCTTTGAAAGTTAATAACTCCTGTGTTTTTTGTCAAAATTTTTAGAAATTTTGCAGGAAGGTTTGTGTATTAGGGGATTGATGTTATTAAACTTTGGTGGTTAAGGGTGGAAGGGGCAGGGAGATAAAGCGGGTCGTGTTATATCTCGAGTAGGGCCTGATTTAATGACGATTTTACTCGTTATTAGCATTTACAATTTTTTATAAAATCCATCTATACCCTGAAAATCAAGTTTGTTTCCATTTTATAATAATTAAAAATATAAAAAGTATTTTTAATAAAACATCGTAACAGATGGCGCCACCAAATGTTGCCTGGAAAGTTCAGTAACTCGTCGCTGGATGTTTTACTTATAAATATAGGCATGCCATACTTATATGAAAAAAATTAATAAATACACAGAAACATTTAATAGGAAAATTTTAATTTAAATATTTTTAAAATTAGTTAAGTGTGAATATTCAATTAGAATGTTTTTAAATATATTTTTATATAGAAGTAAATAAAATATATATATATATATATATAGTAGCGTCGTCTTTATCGAAAAAGTTGTTCAAAGTTTGAAAAAGAATAATTTATTCTGTAATTAATAATTAATATGTTGAATTGCATTATCTCATCCTACACTTAACCTTTAATTTATTCTAAAATAAATTTCGATACGAGTTACAAAAGTAATATTAGCTTTTCTAATAATTTGTATTTATATTACATTTTAGATCCTGGTCTATGTATTAATTACGCAAATAAAATCTTCAAATCTGCCAGATGTGTCCGAAAATTTATTTTAAAAAAACTACTGTAGGTTCGTTTTTGTATACACCTCAAATTAATACATATTCAGTTTAAACTCAGTTTTAAAACAGTTTCAAACAGATGTTTTGGAACTGAAAATGCATTGACCGGGACTCTCCCGGTTCCTTGCGTTTTGGCCAGTTAGTCATTTTGTCCCGGTTATTCCGTAAAATTTTAAAAGTGTCGAATTGTATATTCGACACTTTTTAATAAAACATGAATACAAGAAGTAAAAATAGTACAGCCTGGGATAAAATGGCGGTTTGGCAACTAAAATATCCCCTCTGTTATTGTTGCCAATCTAAATATTTTGTATTTAGGTTGTACTTTTTTTTTTTTTTAAACTCTTTCCGCCCTGTGGGCACTAAGAGGGCCTCTTTTAGTAGGCCCATTATGGGTTCGGCCAGGCCCACAATGGGGCGACCGGGTGGTGAGGGACGGGGCCCGACATATCCGAACGGACCACCCCCGAAAAATTCCTGGGGATTATTCGACCCGTTCGGATTCGATCCCGGGTCCCCCAGAGCGGTAGGCTGCCACCTTTACCGCTCGGCCATCCGGCCGTCGAATTTAGGTTGTACTAAGTACTAAGTTGTCTAAATGTTTTCCCCCAAAATGTGACCTAATAAATTTAGATGCTTTATTTTTTTTTTATTTTTACAGAATTTATAATAGCATGTAGCCTATGAAATGCAGATATTTTTATTTTATTTTTTAGATATTTTGTTTCAATAGAGTTGGCAACACTGAAAGTTACACTGGTCAGGTCATTGTTGCGCACGTTCTATCTTAGTCGAGTTCGAAATGCTAGTTGGCATTTGCCATTATTTTGTACTGTAATTAAATTAATTTAAACTCCAAAATGCCAGAAAGAAACTGTGTTTACTGATGAATTAAAAAAAGATTATCGGTTTTTCACTTGAGAAACATAAGGCAAGCCTAGTAGCAGCGGAAGGAACTTCCTCAAATATATTGTCTTATTTTAAAGGTACCGATTTATTTTATTTGAATCTTTGAAAAAAAAACCCATTTGCCTGTCCCGTGTTATTCCCGGTCGCGACCTGCCGACCTTGACCGTTTGACCCGACATATCGTTTCGGCATCCGAACGTTTTTGAAACTAGAGGGCGCTAGTCGTTATAGTTTTATATTAAAACTAACGTTTTTTTGTTTTACATTTATTAATATATTTATTTTGTTTGTGCAAAATACAAAAATAACTTCGGACGATACAATAGCCACGACTATTTTTTACAAAAATGGGAAATTTTCGTTAACCATCCACAAAAATTCCACCCGGGACGATACGCGACAGAGAGAAATTTCGACATCGAAACTACAAGGTTTCGTAAATCATAAATACAAGGTACAGGTACTGTACATACTAAATACAAATATATATATATTATGTAATGCGTAATATTTCTAAAAAATAACAAAAGAAATTTATTCTTATATTGATATAATAATAAAAGTTAATAAAGTTACAAAAAAATATGTGAAAATCTATGACGTCACATGGATAGAGGGGGGTCATATCTCGGGTGGAGTCAGACTAAAAAATATCGCCATTTCTTAATGTAAACCCATAGACCACGCGATGACAGTTGACAGAACATGGCGGCGATGACTCGTATGTCGCTACTCTGATATCTAGGTACTCTATCTGTATTTATAAGTAAAACATCCAGCGACGAGTTACTTAACTTTCCAGGCGACATTTGGTGCCGCCATCTGTTACGACGTTTTATTAAAAATACTTTTTATATTTTTAATTATTATAAAATGGAAACAAACTTGATTTTGAGGGTACAGATGGATTTTATAAAAAATTGTAAATGCTGATAACGAGTAAAATCGTCATTAAATCAGGTCCTGCTCGAGATATAACACGACCCGCTTTATCTCCCTGCCCCTTCCATCCTTAACCACCAAAGTTTAATAACATCAATCCCCTAATACACAAACCTCCCTGCAAAATTTCAAAAAATTTTGACAAAAACCACAGGAGTTATTAATCTTCAAAGAGAGTGAACAAAATCGTGCCCCACACACACAAACATACACAAAACATTCATACATACAGAAATCACCCCGAATTTTTTTTTTTTTTCCTTTTCATTTCTCGAAGTTTCAAGGTGTCCTAAGTCCAAAAATTTAAAAATTTGGGGGGGATCATGCCGGATCGCCCCACTTTCTCCTCTGTTATAATAGCCGGGAGAGTAAAAGTGACCTAGTCATAATCCTGAAAAATGGATATTTTCCGGATAGTAAGACGACTGAGTATAATCTCAGCCTGATCACTCGGTCTAGGCATAATTGTTCCATTGCAAGTAATGTCCTTCCTCATTTATGAAAGCACCGTAAAAATTTCAGAGGCAAAATATTATGATTTAATAAATCTTTGCGGATAAAATACTATTCCCGAAAGATCACGCATTTAAAATGTGACGACACGATTACCAATACGCTAGATGAAAGTGACGTGAAGGACGATTCAAATGTAAAATGAATGTTATCTAATTATTAGTGTATTTTTACCAGCTGATAATAGTCCGATAAATTAGTTAAAGCTAATAATAATTATAAGAAAACATGTTGTTTATTGAGAAATTTGATTTAGGTTTATCTAATTGTTTAAAGATTAAGTACTTCTTTTCTTGTTTTTCAAATAAGTTTTTATTGTGTGTAATTTTATAATTATTTCACAATTTAAAGAATTTTGAAAATGTGTTAGATTGGTCACTCGGTGCGATAAACCCTTACGTAAGATAACTTTTGTAAATATAAATCAAGTACCATAATATAATACAGTAGAAGGGTTAGAAGTACGAAATAATCTTAATCGTTGCTGTTGTTATTTTTTGCCCGAGCAACGCCGGGCTCATCCGCTAGTATTATTAGAATTTTATTCCTTATTTAGAATAGAGGTTTGTTGAAAAAATTATGTTTACGTAAGAGCAATTATTCTTCATTCGATAACATATTTATTTATTTATATTTATATTTATATATTAATATTTATTTATTGTATTAATTTGCAATTGGTCATAGTTTTAATGCAAAACATACCAGTGTCTTAAAATTGCAACTCCAGTAGCTTATAAAAAGGCTGAAAAAGACTCACTGTTTTTGTTTCGGTTTGTCGAATACCGCCGTGCCATATATGGGCGATCTACCAAGGGGTCTCTGGAGGACGTTATAAGGAGATGTTAAAGACAGGAAGAAAAACCCGAGAAACTCCACGTAACTAGCTCGTTGGTCACTGGTAGACAGAGGCTCGCAGCGTCCACAATTTTCAGTATTCCTGTTATATGGAGGTCTTTCAAATGCTAGGCATGCCTATGCGACACAGTTAAAGCTGATTGAATTTGAAAAAGGCCGCTTCATCAGGTTGAGAGAAATTGGATGGCCGTTTCGCCGAATTGTTTTACATCTGGCCGCTCTGACCTAGCTGTGAGGAGGACAGTGGATATGCGAAGGCGCATATACACAGTAGGCAGGCTTTGGACATTCCAGAAAGAGCATCGGCAGAGACGATCATCTGACCCCGAATCAAGCACAGCCTGCGACAGCATTATCCATCATCAATAGATAGATGCAAGCATTGCTATAGAACCCTGTCTCTTCCCATACCGTTAGCAAATGACTAGCGAAAGTAAATTTGTATTCAAGGTGGCTGTCATGCGATTAGCACTCCAACATCGCCAGCTTCGTTTGCAGTGTTGTGACAGAAACGCATAGACTGCTATGGACTGGCCGCGTATCATCTTTAACGACGAATCCCGATTCTATATGGGAACGGATGACTATCGTATTAGAATATGTAGGTCGACCGGTGAGCGTTTCGATTCCTCTCTTATTATTGAGCAGCATATTGTTCCTACTGGTAGCGAGCTGAGATGGGAGTCATTTCTTACGACAATCGGCCATGTATAGTACTGGTGCAAAGGTGAGTTCAAGAAATCCTACGCTCTGATGTGTTGCCTTTCATGACACAGCTGCAAACAGTCATTCTTCAGCAAGGCGATTCTTGGTCGCACATAATTCTCCGAGAATATCTCTGTCACGTTGCCACACTTCTTTCTTGCCCAGTCTCTAGAACTGTCGCCCATCGAGCATTTATGGGGCCAAATGTAATATCAGTTTCGGTTATCTACGAGTGTGACGTTGTTTACATGGTAAAAATATAACGAAGAAAGAATATTCGAACAGAGGAAAGGAACTATTATGAAAGATTGTTCTCCATGTTGATTTTCCATCTGAATTCTGGAAGTGGATTAAACGTTTATCTTCAGAAGTAATTAAGATCGAGAAAGAGATCAAGATAAAACCAAATAACTTATAAAGGTAAACCTGTTAGCGATGAGCACACAATCAGCAATATATTTGCCGATCGCTATAGATCCACGGACCGATTTTCTTCTATCGTTTGACAGTACTGGTGCACCACATTACATAACAAGTTCTAACGTATCAAATACTTTCTTTTCTACTCCTTCGGAAATTTATAACATAATAATGAAGCTAAACAATAGCACTTCAGATATGGATCTTTTATGCATGGACATAATGAAATATATATCTGATATTATAGCTATACCATCATCATATTTGATAAATAGTTCTTTCCAAAGAGGTTTATTTCTCCCGGAAAAGCTAAATCATCATCCGCTATTACCCATGATGATATCGAAATAACTTATTCTCATACAGAATCTAAAATTCTTCGGGACAATTTAAATAAAATATTAAGTAAATCGAATAATTACTTTGAAATAAGTTAAAGATTTAATAGCAATAAGACAAAATTGCTTCGCTTTGTTTCGTCGTGGGGTCACAGTGTCTTTTCTTTATAAATAAAAGAATAACTATGAAAATCAAATGAATTATATTGCCACACACTTAAATCAATTGCGTGCAAATAATAAAGGATTGCCTAATGAAATGTTTTAGGTTTGCTTATCGTCAATCTGCAGCAAAGAATCTGAACGAAGAGGCAATAAGAGCCCTTTTATTAACTGAAACTAGTTTCAATGCGACGACGGTGTTTATCTAATAACTGTTAAAGCACGACCGATCTTAATTGAAAGACGATAGCTACATCAAGTTTGGAAGTTGTATAAGCGAGAAAGATATAGCCTATATCGATTTGTCTGCTTAATGATATTTTGTATTTGTGACTTGAAAAAAAAAACTTAAATTTCTCGTTCACTTTAAATAAATGAATATATAGATTACTTCTTATTTATGCAGAAAGAAATTTTTACTTTTGTTAGTAAAAACTAACATTAGTTTATGGTAATAAACCATTGCGTGTCCTAAGTGTTCTCACCCTTTATCTCTCCAGGTTTCCCATCTCGACATCCCTGCGACTAAAACTAAATTCATCTTCGTTTAAACGATGACGCTTCCATCTAGCGACACACGTCCGTACCAATAGCGTAACAACCGCGTTGGGGATGGAAAAACTCGTTGGACTCGAGCCAAGAAGTCCCCATTCCACACTCGGGTTTTTATTACAAGCCTTCTATTTCCTCACAAATAAACACGAGCTGCTGTTTTTAGTTTTATTTGAATACGGCAACGCAACACGTGTGCGATCTACCGCAAAATGTTCGATCATTAATGAACTTAAGTTACTTATACTTGATTATTAATTGTTTTTAATTTTTTCTATATTGCTAGTTCTCAAATTGAGATGTTTTCAGACGTTAATAATGAAATATAGAAATTAAATATATAATTTTTATTTAATTTTTAGCAAGAATTATAAGTAATTTTACAGACTAATACAAGGTAAACATTTGGTTTTCTTCTTTCTGAAACTCTTCACTTCTGAATTCTCTTCTCTTCCATTACTATTGTTTTCCTCGTCTTTAATTACGGGCGAGTTCCGTCCGGATTTGTTTTCATTCTCCGACTCAATCATTTCTATTTTGGTTTCCGTTTCATTTGAAGATGTCAAAAGAGAAGCATTCTCTTTCTTCCTCCTCCTCCTCATTACCACCGCTCGAATTTTTATTAGGAGCGCATCTGTTAGAAATGCTCGAATGTGTCGAAGCTTTATGAAATTCCGATTCGTCGCCAAGATCCTCGACAGAATATTTACTTCTGTCAGATCGACTTCGTGTTGAGATCTTATCGGAAATCAATGATTTGACGTCACTTTCGGGAGATCGATGTAAAGAAGAATCTTGTTCGAGTAAAGGTTCTTCGTCCTCCTTTTTTTCGTACGAAAATGATTTTGTCGATCTTCGTTCCAGAGATTCCATTTCTGAATGCGTGGTTGCCGAATATCTGCTCCTTTTACACAGATATACAATGAAATAAACGAAACAGAGGAGAATGGCCGAGACAGTGAATAAGAGGAATGGAGAAACGAAAGCCACTGCAAAAATATAAAGGCCATAATTAGCATTTTCTGTATCGTCAGTCGGTCCGATTCCAGGATCTGTTAGATGGTTGATGTCATTGTCGATGTTCCCCCCGTTCGACGAAGAAAGCGGAGGATGCCGGAATCTATTGTGCTTGGCCTTTGATTTTTTCCGATTAGTCTTTCGATGTTTAAGAATTTTTGTGACATCGAATTCGTCGTTCGTCTTGTGTCCGAGTTGTTGCAGCCACCGATTTAATTTTCGATTATGTTCGAATGACGATAGTGACGAATCTGTTATCTTTGGTTTAAGATTCTTGTTTCTTTTGGGCTTTTTATTTTTGATAATTTCGTTATTATAAATTTTTCTATTTTGATTTCCCTCTATAAATTTGTAATAACTGTCGATTGTCTTATGTTCGTTGGCACGCATTAATTTCTTATCTCGTTTATCCTTTACTCTTGATGTCATACCACCCAAATTCGATTGGTCGCTGTTTCTCAGCTTCATATTCCAGAATCGGTTTACATCCTTCATTCTCGGATAAGAAAACTCTCCGATATCTCTCAATTTCGCCAATCCTTTATCCGTTGTAAATGGTCCTCTGTATTGTTCAGAAGAGGCCATCCCATTAAAAATCGCCAGAAATAATAAAATAAATCTAAAAATTGCTTTCATCTCGAAGAACATTCTTCTAAACTCATTCGATAATTGCATGGCAAATCAACAATCGAACAATTATTATTATTATTATAATCATTAATTATTAATATGCAAATTATTTAATTGTTAATATTTCTTTTTTATATTTCATGCAAATTTAACTAACGTTGTTTTCTTAAAATATATTTATCGTAAATTACAAGAAGAATTTCGTTTCTCCAATTAAAATTCAATTTTCTTATTTATCTGCCTTAGAGATGAGATCATTATATATACCAAAAACGAATAAAATTTCATTATTATGAAAATTTTATTCGTTTTTGGTATTTTCAATATTTTTGAAAACTTATCTCTACCCTCAAAATGAAGCCTTTTTGGGTTTTTGTAATAATTAGTAATAATATAAGAGTTATTTTTACTTTCCCGGCTGTTATAACAGAGGGAAAGTATGGTGATCCGGCAAAAAATGATACCCCGCTAGACTTTTGTATTTTTGGACTTAAGACACATTGAAACGCCGAGACGTAGAAAAAGAATTTGCATTTCTCGACCCGAGTGATAGCTATAGTCGATAGGCAAGTAGCGATTTAATGTTAAAAATTTCACTTAAAAACAATATTATGAAGCTCGTTTCTTTATATTGTCGTATTGAATCGGTATGATATTATATTTGCAATTAACGATGTAATTACTGAACTCCATTTTACAAAAGTTTTTTCAATTAGTGGAAACCCTATACCAGCGGTTGGGAACCTTTTTACCATTAGAGGCCACATTTAAATTAGGCAGCAATAAGAGAGGCCGAATTTTTTTTCGTTTAGTTCATTCTTATTGCAACTTGGGGGCGCTAAAAACTCGCTCGTGCGTGTTAGAGTCCGTTTCAGACTAGTATTCTGACGTCATGTTACAATATGACTGTCTTTGGCGGGATTTTTCGCGCAACTGTCATGGCGTTGATGTACAATAGTTGTTTGAAACGAACTCTACCATTTTGTACTAGGTGGCAAAGGGCCGCACAAGAACCTCGCGGAGGCCGCATGCGGCCTCGAGGCCGCAGGTTCCCCACCTATGCCCTATACACTAGAGTTCATTAAAGACGTTTGTATTTAGTTTTATATTTCCCAAACATTCTGATAATTATAAAAAGGATTAATGTATTTTTAAAATGTAATTAAATAATCTTAGAAAAGTTTGAATTGAAAACTAAATAAACGAATGAGACGTGAATTTGAGTATTTGTTTAGTTTTATTAGTAAATAAAATCAATCTTATCAAATCTTTTTGCCCACTTTTAAAATTGGTGACGTTGATTGATAATATGGATAATTCTAACTTTAAAAAAAAAATTAAAAGTTTTCTTAATAAATTTCTACATTTTTAATTTATTTATTATATTAATATTTTTATACAAATTTTAAGAAAAGAGAACGTGAAAAATTGAATTTATTTCGAATTTTTTTGTATTAAAATCATCAATAATTATTGTTATTTTTGTATTTGAGTAGATTATTTTCCAGACTGATTTAATTTCGGTTTAAAGAAATTAATAATCTTGAATATTATTCGCATCTAAAAGTAATACTCAAAAGTTTAAGTAAAAATTTCGGTTAATGTTATCTATGGTTCCAAGATGGCGGCTCGTCTCTGATTCCAGCAAATAGAAGGGAAACAGTGGGGATGCACGTTCTAACCTAACCTAACCTATTGTAATAAATTACCATAATTATTACCAACGAAATTATTAGAATAGGTTAGGTTAGGTTAGAACGTGCGTCTCCACTGTTTCCTTGTGGAATCGGACGAGCCGCCATCTTGGAACCATAGGTAACATTAACCAAAATGTATATTGTTAATTAATCATTATTATTATTATGTTGGGTTAAGTGAGATATACTCGGTTAACACCGGTGGGTGTGTACTATGCCGGACCAAAGTCAAGGCATAGTAACCAAAACAGAAATTAAAGAAGTGTATCAGTGTGTGTGTCTGTATTCAGGAATTTTCTCACAATATGACATGTATTCAATATAGTGGCCTTCTGTAGTGTGATGTATGTGTTTCTATTCAATTGTAATGTGCCCAGGCTTTTGTGTAGTGTGTATGATATGACACATGTAGCGGAGAGAACAACAGGTACAATAAGCACCCTATCCATCCTCCACAGATGCCTTATTTCCTGGGCGAGTTCTGTGTACTTGCTAATTTTTTCAGTGCATGCGTTTTGTATATTGTGAGTGTTTGGAATGGATATGTCTATAATATATGTGATTTTATTGTGTTTGTCAATGAGTGTGATGTCTGGTCTGTTGTGGTAAATTGTTTTATCTGTGATTATGGCTCTGTCGTAGTACATTTTGTGCGTGTTGTTTTCCAATACTGTCTGTGGAATGTATTTGTAGTATGGTTTGTGGATGTCTACTAATTTGTGTTTCTTTGCAAGCTCTTGGTGTATTATATTTGCTACTTGATTATGTCTGTGTGGATAATCTGTCTGTGCCAAGAGCTTGCAACCAGAGGTGATGTGTTGTATAGTTTCTGGCATAATGTGACATTTTCTGCATGTGTCATTTGTGAGTGTTGTATCTTTGAGTATGTGTTTTCTGTAGTTTTCAGTATTTATGACCTGATCCTGTATGGCAATCATGAATCCTTCCGTCTCCCCAAAGAGGCATCCCGAGCTAACCAGCTGTTTGACGCAGTTTTGTCAACAAAATCCTGGGCCAGATCGTAAGGATGCCTGCCATGGAATGCCTTTCGAGCCCACGATTGCTTAATGGTGTCTATGCTTTTTATATGTTGTGTTGTGTCCATATGATGTGAGTGTAAGTTTAATGGTGTGTTATTTGAGTCTGCTAGAGTTACTGCTTTATGTAATTGTGATGTTTCTTGTTTTTTGTAGAAAAACTCTCGCAGTGACTGTATTTGTTTGTAGTGAAGGTTAACTATGTCAATCAGGCCACGTCCGCCATCTTTACGTGGAAGGATTAATCTTTCTGTGGCGGATTTAGGATGATGATGTTTATGCTTAGTAAGTGTTGTTCTTGTTTTCCTTTGGAGTTGCTCAAGATCTGTGTGAGTCCAATGTATAACTCCAAAAGAATATGTGAGTACTGGGATGACATATGTGTTTATTGCTTTAACTGTGTGTTTTGCATTTAACTGTGTTCTGAGAATAGCATTTAGCCTACTTTGGTATTCTTTAATTAATCTTTGCTTTATTTGTGTATGTTCTGTTAGTTTGGCCTGTTGGAATCCTAAATACTTGTAGAACTCGCCCTCTTCCATGGATTCAATAATGTCTCCATTTCCAAGCGCAAAATCTTCTTTCTTCAGGATTCCTTTTTCTATGTGAAGTGTTTTGCATTTATCTAGGCCAAATTCCATTTGTATGTCCTTGGTGTATGAATGTGTGATTTGTAGGAGTTGATGAAGTTGTTTTTGTGTGGATGCATAAAGTTTTATGTCATCCATGTACATGAGATGTGACAGTGTAAACTGTGTTGTTTTTTTGTGTCTGATATTGTAACCATATTGCGTGTTGTTTAACATGTTGGATAATGGGTTCAGGGCTAAGCAGAACCAGAGAGGACTCAAGGAATCTCCTTGAAAAATTCCTCGTTGACATCCTGTCGAATTAATAATAATTATTATTATTATAAGTATTTTATTGTAATAAAGGCAAGCATTATTGAATTTTCGTCCGTTGGAGAAAAATTTTTAAAAATTAGAATAAAGACTAAGTCTGCCCAAAATGGGATCACCTTTTTTATTTTGTGTTCCAAGACAAACACTTTTCGGCGACTGACCTTCCTTTTTAGGTTACTTGTCGCCGGAAGGTTATTAAAAAGTCCTTTTAAAACACATAAACTTCCAATTAAAATTACAAAAAATTTCTTAAAAAGGAACTGGTGACATAAAACAGACGTCTTGCTTACATCCATCTTGCCTTTTTCTGGGTGTCTTGGCTGCTTTTATCCACTGGGAACAGGCGCTGGAAAATGTAGATGAGACAGCTGACCCCTGGCGACGATATTTGTAGAGTTTTCATCATTGGTTTGTCTTGGAACACAAAATAAAAAAGGTGATCCCATTTTGGGCAGACTTAGTCTTTATTCTAATTTTAAAGGCAAGCATTGTTACAGGGGAAGAATACATATATATTGTTAATAATTATTAAATCTATGGTGATAAACTAAAAGTATCATTAAATTAAATCATAATATTTTGACATTAATAAGGTATGCTCACTTAAAAACAGTTTCGTGTTATATCTATATGAATAAATTAAAAATATTTCGTGAAAGTAAAAGCAAAACATTTAAATATTGAACAAATGATTAGGTTAATCACATTAAATAGTTTTAAAGAAACAATGGAAAACTTTTTCTTTCTTTCTAATTCTATTTCTACGAAATAGAAAATAACAAGTAAAATGAACTAATTAAATTGAATTTAAAGTTAATTAAGTTTAATTAATGTCATATTTTTATTTTTAAGCAAAATATACTTAAATCGTTTATGATACGTACCTGTACGTTTATGAATAAGTATTGTAATCTATTACGAATTATTATATTGTGTTTCATATTTATACTATACACCTTTATAAAGTAAGGTAGAAAAGTAAAGTCAATGTTTTGATAATACGAGTAATGTTAACTATTTCATATTTAGATATATAAATAAATTGAACACTATTTTCAGAATATCTATATTATCTCTATATAAATCTTCACGTTATAAGATTAAAGCAATAACGAAACGAGTACTGTTGTCGTCATCATGCCACATTAGACAAGCAGAACTGTTTCGTTTACACAAATTGATTTTAACGACTGGATTGGATAAATTATATTTCCTATCTCAATCACGTTCCTTTTAATAACGTAGCTACGTATTTAATTTCATTATTAAATAGTAGGTGTTATAGTATTGAAGTATTTATCCATCTACCGAAAATTTCGAATCGGCAGCAACGAATTTGAATGAAGAGTCAGCGAGAGTCCTTTTATTAACTGAAAACTAGTTCCAACACGACGACGGTGTTTATCTAATAACTGTTGAATCACGAACCGTCTTAATTGAAAGATGATAGCTACAACAAGTTTGGAAGTTTTATAAGCGAGAAAGATATAGCCTATATCGATTTGTCTGCTTAATGATATTTTGTATTTGTTACTTGAAAAAATACTCGAATTTCTTGTACGCTTTTATTACATTTTATATTTACATTTCTCTAAAATACATGACTATTTTATTTATTTTGCTATATGAAGTAATGAATTTTCGTTCTTTTTATTACGATCGTAATAAATAGCGCGGATAATGAAAACACCAAGTGTGAATGAGCATTGTGTAGCTCTTATTCGTTTTCTGTTTTCTTCTAAGAATTAACAATCTTCTGATTATTTATTTGCACAGCAGATATTTAAGGACGTATTCCAGAATAGATAGATTTTTTTAAAAATTCCTCATAATCTAAACATTTGGATCAGCTGCATCAATTATTCTTCTACACCCACCAGATTCGGTTTATAAAGAAATACAATGTATTAAAAAAAACTGCATTGTATAGCTTACAGTATAATGTTATTGGTAAATTCGCATCGTTTAATTCATTAAAAAAACAATAATATCTTTTGGAGGTGTACGTAAATAATTATATTTATTTAATTGGCTTTTCACAAAAAGAATTAATTAAGAAAAATGTGTTTAAATGAAGTTCCAGTTTTCTTTTCAATTCTTCTTGGATATTATATTAAAGAAAACATTCAACACGCGCTTATATTTAATTGAAATATAAAAAGGTTTAAATAAATGTCTAAATACTAATTTGTAATGTTATATAAAGAAAAACGAATAAAAACATAATTAAAATATATAAATTATTATCACATATGTGCCATTTATATTTAACGGATAAGGATTATATTAAGTTAGAAAAACAATTATTATTTATACCGAAAAAAATTGTTTTTCGCATTAAAATTCATAATAATACACCCACGTTAAATCAGAATTTTCTCCTGACTTTTTATAAATATTTTTCAAAGTTGCTACGTTCTAAAATAAAAATATAAGGAGGAGTTGATAATCTAGATTTAATTATTCCAATTTAAATATTTTCTAACATCTTTTATAATCAGCTTTTCTTAATCGAATAAAGGATTACAAACTAACGTTATAATTTATTTTCTGAAGCTCTTTAATTGGTAATTCTTACGAATTTATATCCTATTATTTGCGAAATTATAAATAAACTTGATCCTTTGTTTATTTACAAATGATATATATTTTAATTGTATATTAAATAATTAATTTTGTTTAGTTTAATTTCAAATTTTCTCGAAGACTTTCGTTAATAAGTTAATTTATCACCACAACTGATCAATGATGTCTTTCACTCACCATACTTAGAAACAAGTCACAAATGAATTATGATCAATTTCAACAAGTGATTTATTTCGCTTTATTAATCTGATTAGAAAAGATGGATAACGTTGCAGGGATATTTTGATTGATTATAAAAACGATTTTTATTTTAGTTTAAATTTATAAAAAAGACAAGACACTTTGTTTTTATCTTAAAGAAACAAACAATTTGTAAGGTATAAAATCTGTGTGAATGCTATCGAAAGGCTTTCGGTGGTAAAAATAAGCTTTTCCAAATGTAGTTTCAACATTTATCTTTGTCTTTAAACTTTTCCGCATATACTTTTAACAATTTAACCATTCAAAGCCTTTTGCGAATATTTATTTATTTAGTACAACGAAATCCTGTATGTGCGGGCATACAAAATAACACTACAATCAACCAATAGCAATTCCAACACAAAATAAAATAATGTTGATAATTCGGTGCAGAATAATAAACCTGTTAAAAACAATACAGTAATCATAATAATAATCATATCCAAAAAATATATATATACAAAATACAAAAAAGTGACTTTGTTTTATCTTAGTAACATTTATTAATCTTATAACGATAATATATATATATATATTTTTTTATAAACTACTAAAATATTTATCATTATAAATAAAACCATTAAACATCGCATATAACGCAGACACGTCTTCTATTTTATATGTAAGTGGAGAATTTAAATTCTTCGTGTCAAAATGTATTAGAATAATAAATACAATTCTATAATTTTTACATTGTTAAAGTGAAGATATATTCCGAAAAATGTTGGTCGTAGGCATGGGCGTAGCCAGGAAGGGGCATGGGTGGGCACGCCCCCCCAGTTAACCTGGTGCCCCTCCCAGAAAATTACAGCCTCTACTAGGCCCCTTTCATAACAAAATCCTGGCTACGCCAATGGTCGTAGGAGATTAAAATCTATGAAAATATGTTAAATAGAAATGGATAAAATTAAAAAGGGAATTTTATTTTTACGGAAAAACGGTTAGTTATGAATTCAGCACCATTTTTACATTGCTAAAGCCTAAAATCTGTTTGGAAATCTTCATTAATAGTTATAAATAATGAAATTTTATTCCTAAATAAATCCACAACTGTATAGTCTGCATTAGCTAATAGACAAACTATTAGCTAATTCTGCATCATTTTCAATTTTAAAATTGTGGAAAGATAACCATCATTTACAATGAATTATATAATTTTTATTCGAATCTCGGAATTTAAAAATACGGGAGAGTAAGGGTGGTGACGGATATAACATGATTTTTTTGTACTCTTTTTAATTTCTAATTTTTATAACCATTTTAATCAATAGCAATTGAAATTTATAATAAAAAAAATTAATACTATAGTGTCTTGCCCCTGTGCATTATACTTTTCCGTTAGCAATGGAATTGTTCCGGTTATCTAACTCCTTTTAGGGGGAATTTTTTGAATTGAAACAACGTGACTTCTAGTCAAAAGCGGAAGTTCATACGTAGTTAATCGAGGCCTCCTTCCTCTAAGGTTTTTATATCTAGTCTCATCTTTTATCTACCAGACTCCGTTCTCTAGATTAAGGAAAGACAGACCGACCGACCGACTGACGACGGATGACAGTAAGTCTATAATCTTTTTCAAATTGCAGCCCAATCATTATTCATTTATTCCTATAAAAACTACAATGAGTTACTTGTAACTTAAAAAATACCACTATTGATTTAGATCGGTGATGAGCAATCTTTTCTGGCTGTGAACCGCGAATGAACTCGAGGGGCTCCCATAGGACCGCAAGCTTAAAGCCTGCAATTCAGTACAGTTTATTCTCTTTTACGATAAAAATGTATAGTTTTTTAATATAATATCTTACATATATATATTAGAACAATTGATTTTTTTTTAATTTGAAATATAATTTTCGTTATACATTCGACACAAACTTGTCTAAATTATTTAATAACTATCAGGAAAATAAATAAAATGAATTGAAAAGTTATTAAAATTATAATATACTTTCTCCTATTTAAAAATTATATTCTTTTATATTAAATAAAAATAAAGTCTTATATTTATTAGAGATTGAATTAAATTAAATAAACCCCGCTTTAGTTTATAAAAGACGTGTTTTAGATTTAACTCAAATTATTTTTTTTTTCGTATGAAAAACCATTAAAATAAAGTTTATAATTCATTTAAAGTACAGTAAATGTTTCTTTAAACAAATATTGTTTATTATTGATGTTGAAAAAAATAATAATAAAAATAATAGTTTAAGTTGTTAGCAGTTAAATAGTTTAAATTATAAATTGTTTATTTTCATTGTAAACATATATTAAAGTTTTATTTATAGCTTGAAATAATAATATTGTTTCCTTTGTAAATATAACAATTTAAATTGCAGTGTTTTATATAAAATGACATTATGAATAAATAATTGAAATGACATAAATATTTTATTATTTAGTTAAAACAAAAAGAACAAATGATTCTGTGTATTGAAACAATAGAATCGATTTTATAAATATTTATTTTCACGTGTTTTAGAAATGAAATGAATATTAAAAATTTATTAAACTGACATTTTGAAATTTGAGACATTATAATTTCTTGACTTGTTAATTGGAATGTATTCATCATAATTAATTATCATTACAGAAACTTATTATCAATATTAATTGTACTAACTCGATCGCATTTTATCTTCGTAGTTGTTTCAATAAATATATAATTAGAATAGAAAATTTACTTTATTCGGTGTTTAAGGATTACGTTAGGGATTTAAGTTGGCTTTAACTAATTATTTAAATGAAAATAGTTAATTTACAATTAAAATTTCTTCGCGTGGTCTGCTTAATGTCGATCGAAAAATGGTTAATTAGCAATGGAATTTTATTCTAACATTTGATCATTGAGTGCAATCGTGTTTACTTTTAAGAGGTGTTAAATATTAAAAATTATATTTAACAGTTTTTGAAGATAATTAGCCAGTTTAATCGGGCATCTTCTATGATGGATGGGCATTGTTTATAACGATGAGGATCATATTTCTCTTCCTTTTAAGAGATAAAATATATACAATGTATTATCTAATTTATGTCGAAATAATTACTGTTAAATAAAAAATATGATTAATTATATATTATTAGAAACTTAATATATTATCTTTTTAAAATCAATCTCGAAAATTAAACATTTCTTTTTTTTTTTAATGCGCTTTAAATTGTTATCACTTTTATTCAATTAATTCATATCTGTATATATGCATATTCAATAATGTATGTTTGAATATGCTTGACATTCCAGAAAAATTTCAATTCTAAGCACACAAGAACGATTTATGTAGGGTTATATTAAACTCTAAGAAAACGTAAGCTTCACTTGACATTTTGAAACCATAAATAATGTAGGGGAACATTTCTCTTAAAATCACGTTTCGTTGCCTATAAAAAATACAAAGAGACAATCGTATTTTTTCAGTAAAGTGCTTTATATTCTTAAAAGTCGTCTTTCCCCTCAAGTCATACAGTATATTAAATAGAATATAAAAACTTTCAAAACACAAAAAGATATCTTTTTATGTCTATTTCATTTCTTTTCATCTATGTATCGTGTGAACTGATCTATTGCTGTAAATTGTTGTACTGTACGTTCTCGCATCTTCGATCTTCTTAAATACAATTCACGTGTTTTTTTTTTTTTTAAAGAAATAAGATAAAGCGTGAATTTATCGAATGCAAGGATACTTTCTATATTTTAAATATGGTTATAAGGGTCGCAACACCAAATCTCATAAGATAAAATCCCGAAATAAAACTATGGTAAAAACTTTCTTAGACTGTGAATAAAGCATTTTATTATCAATAAGAAATAAAAATTCGATTTATACCTTTGGAAATATTATATTTTTATTGTTTATAATTCAATTTATTGAAAAGAAAATTATATATATATATATGTAATCTTACAGCGAACAAGTGAAAAATCTCGTAAAGTATTTCAATTTATTTATTTATTTTTTGGAAAATAAAATTGGCGATGAGAAAAAATTTATTTGGTACAACATAAAAATATTATAAACCAAAAAAAAAAAACAAGATGAATTCGAATATTAGTTATTATTTTATTTTTGCTTTCAGGAACATTATTTCTTTCGCGGTCCTGTTATTTCCCAATTAGGATTATAAACGGGACGTAGATTACCTTTCCAATATTTTTGTCGACTGGATTCTCTGTCATAATCTTCAGACGGTTTCATTCCGACGATATCCGATTCTTCGTCGGTTTTATAATCGGGTTTCTTAATTTCTTCGAGTTTTCTTTTTAGATGATCGAAAAATTTACTGATATTATTAAGGTTTAGAAGAGTAAAGTAACGGTCGTACTGCACGTCCAAATTAGACGACGATAGATTGTCTCCTTCTTTCGGTTCCAACCGATCCACGTTTCTTTTACCCAGGCCGATGAATTCCCATCCTGGATTATATTTCGGTTTTTCGTTTTTACGCTTCTTTCCCAAACCAATCATGGCTAATCCAGGATTATATCTCGGTCTTGATTTATCGTAATTAGCTCTTTTTATATCCGATTCACTTTCATCTGTATTTTTCCAAAATCGTATCCACTTGTTCGCCAGTTCGTATATCGTTGGTTGATCATCTGTAGACAAAAATTAAGGTTTTATAATTTAAAAAAAAGTTAATAATTTTTAAAATTTATAAGTTTCTGAAGCCGGAATATCGTATATTATTTTATTTTATTACATATTTATTTCGTGTGTTAGATACAGGTGAAATATTGCGGGTAAATCGAATAATTTTTGTAAAATTTCTATAGAATATTAATGAAAAAATATATATATATATGTAAATTCGAATATAAAAAAAGTGATAAGATAAATAAATTGTGTTTAAAAGATTTATTAAATTATAAATTTATGTATAACCCCAAAAGTATTCGCTCCTGTTTGTAAAACTCCTAAAGTAGACTGGTTAATTATTTATTTCTTCTAGTCTAAGATTAAGCTTTCAGATAACAAACTCTTGGGATTTTTACAATATTAAAATAGTTTTCAAAGTATTTCGTAAACCTAAATCCTAACTTAACTTTTGCTTTAAGCTTTTAAACATAAAAAAAATAAAGAGAGAAATAAATTTCATTAGTTTAGCAAAAATGTAAATGTAGGAAAATTTCCTTTGATCTATTTTTAAAATTTTATTGATTTTTTTTTACATTTTTAAAAACTTTTTTTGGTAAAAAACACATTTTTATATTTAAAATTAATAAAGTTTAGTAATTAATTAATTAATTAACGTTTTTATATTTATTTGAACAAATTTATTACAGAATGTATTATATATTATCATGTTCATTTATTCATCGTAAATATATATATATATATATATATTAGTTTTCTTACACACAAATGATTATTATCTATCCTAGAATATTATAGGAATAATAATAAACCCATTTTATAATCGAATTTTCTACTCTGTCAATCAAATTTGTACACTTTTCTGTATGTAGGTCTACTACTTTTAAAAAATTATTAATAAATTAAAATTAATTTATGTCAAATAAAACTATTTTTAAGGCGTTATTAAATTAATCGAGTCTTTCTCTAAATGGATTTTATATTAAACATGGTAGTAAATTAAATTGTTCTTTAAAATCTAATTTATTGAGAATTTCAGAAAAAATATAATTTTTTCTTTTTTCCTAACGTCTAAAAATTAATATAAAAGGCGAAGATTAAAGAAAATCTTATTTTTAACTAGATTAATCCCTTTTCTTCTAAGTATTATCAATTTAGTGACCTAAAAAATTAAATTCATTTTTTAAAATTCCTGTTAAAAAGAAGCACGCCTCGTAAATTACGCGATAAAATTAATAACAATGAACCTATGTTTTAATATAAATACATATATATATATATATATTTATTTATTTATTAACCGGTAATTATGCTGTTTGGGTGACAATCTTTATTGTCATCCCTTTATTGTCACCCGAACATCGTACATATATGCTCTATACGAATACACGAAAGTTCGACATTAAATAATATACATAATTATTTAAACAATCTCATTAAATTAATGATGCAGAATAGTTTGTAAAGTTTATAATGAAATATTTAAATCTCAAAAAGCCTTACAAAGTATCCAATTCAGTATATTATAAAATATACTGTATTTTATACAGTGTAAAAGATTTAATTCTTTCATTTATGCTATATTATAGATTTGTTTTCCTGTAAAACAATTTACTCTGTAATACGAGCCAATAAGATTTATATTTCTAGAAAAACAAAAGAAAAAAACATAAGAATGGTGTATACGTATAGGCTAAATTATCTATTGTTCTGATTGATTGTCTATGAGTTCGACTTTCTATCAAACCACATTTGTTCGGCAGGAAAGCATCCAATTTCTCCAATTTGACTTGGCATTCACGAGAAATAGTTTTGTAAAAATATTGTTTTATATCAATATATTTCTTAATATTAGTTTAATGTATTCGAAAATATATTTCTTTTTTATGCCTTAATTCCATCACCAGTTTATTATCGAATCGTTTGACAGTAGATTTACCAAAGATTACGTAAAATAAAATGGGTCTTACGGCTGTCAAAACATTAAAAAGCATTTAAAATATGTTGAAAAAGATATTATTTTTAGAATACAATTATTAACAAATAAAGAATTAAATAGTAAACTTATTTAAATTATATATATTTATCGTTAAATTACAAAATCGAATTTTAAATTGGAATTTTAATATCTTAATTAATGGATATTTTTTACGTATCATAAACGTAAATTGTGTTTAAGAAGTATTGTACATGTTATTTTAACAATAAGTATTTTAAACTTTCGATAATTACAATAGCAAAAACGCGCGCCTTACCTTCAACGGTTCTGCAAATACTGACGAAGATCATTAAAATCATTAATGTGACGTATGTCCAGTGTTGCTGATCCATTTTCCCTTCAATTGCTGCTTCTACGGTTTTCGTCTTACGTTTATGAAACCGATAAACTTTCTCTATGTCAATATATCAACAGTTTCACCATTTCTCCAATGGGACGACGGTTATCGAGTCACGTGACCTACGGCAACTAATCACCTCGGAGTATTTTACAACACTAATTTCCTCTTTAAAACTGCATTTAAATGTCTAATTTAATTGGATGTTGTTTTTTTACAAATTTAACCTATCATTATTTTTGTTTCATTATCATCGTTACTTATTTAAATAATATTTTTCTATTATAATAATATTATGTTTAATTATCGTTTCGTGTTAATAATTTAATCGAAAAAAATTGAATTAAACAATATATATATATATATATATATATATATTTTAATAATATAAACGAGATTACGTGATTTTTTTTAAAGGCAGATGACCCGTAGTAGAAAATGGCGACGTCCAGAAGAAACGATAATTGTTTTAAATTCTTAATTAAAAATAATATAAATAATGGCGGTAATGTTTTACATACATTCATCATCGTTTTAAAAACCTATATATAAAATTATAATTTTAAAAATTTATCGTAACTTTCAACAATTAAGATATATTTAATATTTAAAAATGACTGAAAAACATTTGTTAAGAATAAAAAAAATGGCGAAAGTATATTAATTCAACGTTATTTTTATTGAGAAAATATTTTTTTCCCGTCGCAGTCTCCAACGTAGGGAAAAATTTCCCCGGGCGCCATCTTGGATCCTAAGGTAACATTAACCGAAAAATGCAAGACACGGACGTATATTTTCGAAAAATTCCCTACATAGATACATTTCTGACCAATTAGAGGACATAATTTATGTGGCACAAGACCCGAGCAAGGAGATAAGAGAGTTAGAAGGCTTCGAATTTAATTCGTTCCAGGAGGCCGTTCGAACACCGAAGCGTTCGAAGTACGAGGTACTATTGCATATATGTTTATATATTATTATATAATATATTCATAATACATACATACTACGAATAAAGCTTAATAACTCCTGCGCTTTTTGTCGAAAATTTCTGAAATTTTGTACGGAGGTTTGTTTATTAGGGGGATTGATACTATTAAATTTTCATTGTTAAAAGTCGATGGGGTGGGGAGATAAGGGGGGTCGTGTGTATCTCCGGTAGATTCGGACTTAATGACGATTTTACTCGTTATTAGCATTTACAAGTTTTTTTTTATAAAACTCATCCCTAACCTCAAAATTAATCTTTTTACTATTTTATAATAGTTAATAAAATACGATAACAGATGGAGCCATCAAATATTGCCTGGAAAGTTAAGCAACTCGTTGCTGGATTTTTTAAAAAATATATTAATAAGAATAGTAACAATATAGATCAGAAATTCATTAAGATATTATAATAGAAGATTTATTATATCCTCTTAAATATCTAGGTATAAAAAAGAAAATTGGTCAATAATTATATTAAAGCAAGGTGGGTTGATCTATGATATTTTTACGTTAAGAAATTTAATATCAATGTTTTGAAATTGGTTAGTCTAAGGTATATCGTTACAAAATATATTGCTTCCGCTTTTTATTTTTTAAACTATAACAAAAGAATTAATGCAGTATAGAGTGGGATGCTCCATAATTCAAATAACGAACAACTCTATATGAATTTGCATATATTTTGTTTTATACGTAGCGCTTATACTGATTTGAAATTTTAAAACTAAAAGCGAGAGATGATGCCACACAGACAAAAGTTTGATAATATCATTTTATCTAGCTAAGACACGAAAATAAGAATGGGATTAGTGTTTCTTATTCTCTTTCCTTCAAAGAAAAAAAAAATTGTTTACTCTTTGGTTTATAAACGTGCTTATAATATCAATTTTTGAACTCGATGGTTGTTGTCAATTGTCACAAAATCTTGTAGAAATTCTGGAAGCATCTAGTAATCACATCTAAAATAAGTTATCTCTGCAATTATTTGTTTCTAGTAAATAGAAATAATTAATGATATAATAGATTAATCATGTATATAAAAAATTATTAATTATACTAAAACAAATTGTTTTTTTTTTAGAAATTTCTGTACATTTTTTAAAGTATCATAGATAAAAGAAGTGTGTACACATGGCACACATAAACACACACACCTTTATTCTACATCATAATACTGCTACTGATTCTCCGCTAAGTTATCACTAATCTACCAAACCTTGTTACTTCTGGAACTGTATAAATGCTCAAAACGTTAAATATCTTTTAACATTTAATTGCTACAAATTATATATACAGTATTTGAATAGGAATTATATTGAAAACTTTAACATAACTATTGAGATTTGTTTGTTTTCAGAGTTTCCGACAGGCCGTATTGGTCTAAAAAAGAAAATTCAGTTTCCAGAATCATCAACAATCTATTATACACCGCTAAACGTATTTTGTTTTCTAACTGCTTTTGCTTACTTTCACTTATCTCGAGTTTTCTCTTTTCCTGTTTTTTCCACTTAGCTGCCATTCAGTGGTCAAGACTTCACTATTTTATCTCTACGACGATGTTTTCGTAGCGGTGTTTGTATATAACCCTTATAAGTTATATGAAAAAATAATTAATTTGATTCTTATTCTTAATTCTCATCGTTTTCGTAAGAAAAAAACATTGTTCAATACTGAAAGACAAAAATAATAATAGAGTTAGGAGGTTAAGAAATATGATAAGGAAGAAAAATATTTAAGTGAAAGATGCAATGTTTGCTTAAATTTAAATCGAACTCGAATAAAACAATGAATGTTTAAGCGTTAATGAATAGAAAATACGTTTCTGTATTTTAATGAATTATAAAATATTTGTATTTCGTGTCAAAACATTTCGAATTACTAAGTTTATAAAATGATATCATTACGTAAGAAGAAACACTGATAGATGATTAATAAAATGGCGAAATTATTTAATTAACACAACATTTAATAAGTGCAGAAATGATTTTATTCACGAAACAGAATTATTTTAACGTTATTTATTAAAACTTTAACTCATTCGAATAAAGCGTGTATTAAATAAAATTACCAAATTTTATGGAGCCATTTCATTTTTTTCCAAGTCTTAACCAATAGACAAATAAGATAAACGTCCAGGACCCGTAGTTTGGAGCGACCTGGCTTTTTAAAGGTTGATTAATGACCATAATTATATATATTTTTCGTTATACCAGAAACTCTCTTATTGTACGATTATTATTGTATTAGTGTTTTTGTCCTTCCTCACCCGATTTTACCCCATATGCCTTCTGGCAATAAGATTTTTTGAAAGAAAATTTTAAATATATAAATTATTGACCCTTTTGGTGAATTTTGTTTAAAGATGTTTGGCGATAATTTGATTTTAATTTATTATTATTTTTAATTAATTATCCTTAAATTAATAATTTTATGTAGGAATTAATTGGCAATTACATATATTGCGAGAACAATATTATTATTATAATAAAATAAGATAATTAATTCTCATTTAATTCTCGAAAAAGTTTGATAAACAGGAAATTTTTGTTTACGACATTTAAATAGCAATCTCTAAACTCGCAACCACCAACTCTAACCACCACTGAGGTAAAATACATAATTATATTCGGTGAGTAGGATTATTAACTCTTAATATGTTTACATGTTAACTTCCGAGTGACGTCTAAGTGAGATATGTTTCTCTCAGAAACACTATATCGAAAAAATATATGACATACTAACACACACTGTTTAAGTTACTCGTGTATATTTTTTGAAGAAAATGGTTATTCTTACACATTCATCTGGAGAACTATATGTCCACAAGACAGAAACATATTTACACATATAGTGTTTATTTGGTTGTATACACTTAATATCTATATTTAGTTCTGAGAGAAGCACATAAATTCTCTAAATTTTGTTTTTAAATTTACTACGTCTGTTGCATCTATTATTTATTATATTTATAGAGTGAAACAGACAATTTATATATTATGTTTACTTACTTTAAAATCATTGTAAATACTGTTTTCTACGAGTGAATTAACAATTTTCTAGTAAAGCATTATATTTAATAAAACTGTTTGTACATTTTACTCAGTTATATTAGAGAATAAAATACAAAAATATTTTAAAGAATAAAATTATATAATTAGAAATAACCTGTATAATAATTAATTTAGATTCATATCATTGCAAAGAGGTTTGTTTTTATGAAGGTAAATTTATATTAATTAGAGAGTTTATATCTATGTCAGACAACTTATGGTATTGACGTGAATAAGTTACAATATAACCGAGGAATAATATAGCCTTAATTTAATTTTAAAGAAAAGTTAATAATGAAAATTATCACATATATATAAAAATATATAGACATAAAACCTAGTTCTATATCGTGGCTTATATGAGCAGACACTCAGGAGTCCATCTATAGAGACACCATCGGCCAGAGACATGACAACTTCCTCGAAAATTAATTTGTTAGGTACGTTTATTATTATACACGAATATACACAGAGAGAGAGCCCATGATTTCAGAAGTGTACCATGTGTCTCCTCATCAAGAAGTGTATATCATTTTTGATAAATTCAATATTAATCACATAAGATAAATGGAAGTAGCTTAATATATGAGCTATTTAGAAGAAGATGGAAGAAATAGTCTGGAGGGTATGGTGAGAATATTCATCGAACGAACACGGCGTTTATAAGTGAAGAAGATTTAAAGCGAAGCAGTAAGTTAAGAAATCAGTTTTTTTTATTGCGAACTATGTGGAATGAGCAAAGAGAGATGACAGTTTGAGCAGTTCATTATACATTAAGGAAACACTGAAAGTAGAGAGCTAAGATCTGTGTCTGTCTGATATTGATAGTGCAAAAGAACTTAGAATCTAAAACATGACATACAAAGACTGGGATATAAGAGGATGATCTTTGGTAAGAGATGCAAATCGTGTAAAAATTGTAATTTGACAGTAACTAAAAACTTGTGAGCAGAAAAATTTTCGATACCTAACCCTCATCTCTTCTATCATCAGATGCGCTTCTATCTATATATATACTATATATTAACACACTAAGAGAGGGGTCTACATATTTTTGTGCTGTTTCCGTTGTATTGTGAGATATAGATGTATATATATCTCTCAGACTCAGAACGAAGTAAAATAAAAGATAATATAATATCTCTATTCTGTATGTCAGCACAAACAGATCTCTGGTCTCGCCACGATGAAACTCAATTGTACGAGGACTATGGAGTCTGAGCTTTAATAGTGTATATTCACACGGTAGTACAATTTAATATATCCAATCAAAGGCTTCATATGGTACTATTTGAGTCACTGGTAATTATCAACTTAATGTAAACACAAAATAGGGTCTGTAATTATTTACTCTTATTATATCGCGAAGTCGAAATCTTTATGCGTCTGGACAGAGAGAGAAGGCGTATTAAAGCGAGGATCTGTAGAGCATGTCTTATATTGTGAGGTAATGGTTAACTAAATAATATATCCTGAAAAGGTAAGGAGGTTCCATTCACACAGACAATGAGTATGAAGAGCCCGCGAGTGCAATATTTATTAATTAATCTCTCTAGGTGCACTAAAAAAAGTATCAGGAGAAATCACTCAAATTCAGAGAAACGCGAAAGATCTGAACAGCGGATTACACACATTTATTAAGTTCGCTCGAATTTATAAGTCTTCTGCGAGGATTTTCTGTCAGAGTAAATTGAAGAGTTATAACATAAGGAGAATTGCCACCATATAATATAATACCGAGGACACACTGATACTTTATATTTCTGTTAATATGGCTGAAGAGTCTTACCTGGTGTGTCATATAAATATCAAAAGCTACACATTTTTTATAACGAATCACGTTGTTGAGTAAAGTCTGTTTATAATGAATTTGACAATTACCTAAAAAGAAAGAAAGTTGAATAAAATTAACCGAGAGTGTTTATGATTAATTATATAGATCTCCACATAATTCACTATGAATATTTAGTACATCCAGACACAACAATAGCAGAGTAAAAAAAGATAGAAAGAATTGTATATCTACAGAACTCATTAATGGTCCAAATATTATTTCGGATCACAATGCAAATCTAGTAAAACTATAACAATATCATTATTTAAAAACAATTACACAAACACCAATTAAACATTGAGCACCTTAGTCTACTAAATGCGAAATTACAAATCTATTAATTAATCTTAAAATATTAAATGAGTCGGTCAGGCAAGCGCACGATCGTAATTCGTCTTTTAGAATTACGCATCTTTATCTGAGTACATTCATCTGCAGGTGGGAACATAACTTAGTCGTCATTTTCAGCCTGCTCCGGGTATGATCAGGAGCAAAGTCTATCACCACACTGTGCGGATGGTGCGAAACAACACGAATCTTGAACGAGACGAGTAGAACTTTCTATTCCCATTTGTATACACAACAGAGTAACATCATTACCTCTTAGCACCAATGAGCGCGTACATGAGACAACGGTGGTGATTTAAGATTAGCGTTCCATAAATGATTTTTTGCGAGATGGCTATAATTTCCTACAGCACCCCCAACACAGTTTTTCTTCCGCGAACAGAACAAAACTGTGCAAAGTGGGAAACCTCCGTTTCCGTGTATCTCAAAAGATTGCACATCTGTGCCCAATCACCCATCACACATGCGAATGATAGTACAACCAAAGTAAAGATAGAATCTATTATTTATAGTAGACCATGTCACTAGATTTTAGTCAAAGTTGATTATTGGATTTCAGAGAGATCTAATATATCTATTTCAATATCTTCGTATCATAGATATGGAAAGTATCTGACTAATTGAGACTGAACTTGTGAGCTCGCGAGCGCGTGGATATTATATTTAAATTTATATCTTATATTATGGGACTTCTCACTCTGCAGAGATTATCTAACGTTGAGGACTATCTAGATTCGTCTGGAGGTGCAAGGAGTCGAATCGAGTGGCATGAAACTCCTGCCATTTTTAAAGAGCGCAAATTGCTGTATATGCCACACCTGTATACGTAGCTCTTAGACTTTTATGGGTCCCATATATATTACCTGAAAGAGACATTATATAATGAAATTCTATTTCTAACAATCTTCTGAAAAAACCAAGGTATATGTCACATGTATACACTTTAAACTATGCGTAATCTATCTATTGCTACATTGTGAGGATGCTAACTCTAAATGCATAACTGTGTACCATTATGAATGCATGACAATGAACGTCATCACAAGTAAAACCCCAGCTCCATCTATAACTGGCAGTGCTATAGGTGTTTTTAGCAATTTTGTATAGATATTTTAATAACACTCATGCAACGCGATGTCTTTCCAACAAGTCTGTCTATGAATGGACTTATAATTTAAATATACCTTCTAGAGGTAAGCAATTCTTAGCTTTGAGTCAGCGAAATATGTATATTGTCTCACCACTATACGGGATTTTCATTAAATAGACAGAGTATCTGAATCAATCACGAGTGATTTCCCAGGTGAATGAATATGGGTAGCATCATTATATACCTAAGCGAAACCTAGTTTACAGAAAGAGACATTCAGTTACTTTGAGAGTGGGTATATTTTTGTCTTAGTTTAGTTTTCTATGGAGAAGTGGAAATAGGAATCACTCTTATATCTGACGTTAGTATCTATTCTGGGAAGAACAATCGCACATTTTTATGAAAATAGTTTTTATTCCATGTCTTCTTCCGAAATGATGTTTCACGACACGAGAACTATGTATGCGTGTACACACACAATTATGACGACAAGATCTAAAGACTGGTCTGTGTGTCTGTTGTATCATTTATTGTTGATTACTACTATTCCTGTTCTTATTCATGTTAGATAAAGAAATCACGCGTATGCATGATTAACTTCATACACAATATGAGGCGTATCCGTGTTAGATCACCACAGAGTTCACGTAATATAGCTACGTTCCGAGAGCGAACGAAATGTCAACACAATTCCCAGGATCTCACAATTTTGGCATAGTAGAGCGGAAGAGGAGCGAGTAACAGTGAAATGAAAGTATTTATGGTTACAGAATTCATTATTGCAACATATTGATATCTCCAGCAATACGCATTCCAAATTTATATAGTCAACATTAGGACTGTTTCTGACGGAGTGCTATCATATATAAAAAACATCACACACTATCACAATATATGTGTAAACATAATAGTGAATAATGAGACAATTCATTTATATATATGTATATATCTATCACAATTGCAAGGCGGACACTAGGTCTATGAGCTTCTAATCACACAGGAATACATGTGATCTGAAAGACCGCACACATCTTGTTTATCTTCTCCAAATATTATTGGTTATATTTATATAATCCTTTTGAGATCCAATGTTTACTTCTATTTTACCAAAACCAGTCTAATATATATTTGGGAATACTTTATAAGCGTAAAGCCCACAGTGAAGAATCAAAATAACTATGCATAACGTAAAGTTGCATAATATTAACAGTTTCAGTTGTGCAGTACTACGCTGTTAAAATTTGTGATGAACACACAGAAATCATCAACTCAATCTATGTAGTATCACAAGGTTTTTCTATTTTGTTATTGTCCTGGAAAGAAAGACACACTCTAGAGTACTATTCTAACACTGCAAGCCCACTGGAAACACTAGGTGATTTTGTATAACTTCTGTTACACAGATCTGTGCTTTGTGGGAGAACGAGAGTGATTAGAAAAATGAGGCCATTAATCTCACTTCATAGAATTTGCAATAGCTCACTAGCCACGAGGGAACAGATATCTTTTCCAAACTGGGGTGATGTTAAGGAGCGACTTCTCTCACACACCAGCACGCTAAGAGCATAGGCCACACATATAGTTACCATGACAATCTGAGGCAATTACTATTCCTTGCATAGAATACTCTGAGTGAATACGGGTTCACCCTTCACTCACACTATACTGAGTGGCATTAACTAGAATGTTCTTAATAAAAAGTTAAAGAGACTAGTAGACAACATATTGATCTCTCACATGAGAGAGAGGGAGAGCAGTCACATCTATTTGTCGAATCACACACACGTACTTGAAAATCTATGTAGTTTAAGAAATTGCAGTTATACAAAATGATATATCGATCTCCACAAAATGTATACAAGTGGTACGTTTTCTCGTTGGTGCGGAGTAGTGCGAGATGATGTCTTAGCATTAAAATTGAGCATGTAGCGAGCGCGACAATGAGGGTGTCAATAATTTCTAAGCACGGTAAGCGAGCATCATCACTGGCGCGTACCACCAGCACTCTTCTTAGTTTCGATAATATCTGAGTTTCCAATATTGCTATAGCACCATAATATATTATTAGAGACTAGAGAACCTACGCAATTCTTATGGCTTGTAAAATTACTAAACAACAACTATTGAGTTATGTAAGACTCCAGTCTAGGATATATTTACACTGATCAAAGTTGAAAAAATAGAGCATTTCGATTTTTCTTATGTGCTGCTGAGACTATATCTGTCACAAATCGAAATTAATCCTCCCCATTTTCCGGATCTCCAAAAGTATATTGCTGTATATCTGTATATCAACAGTAGGTCGAATAACACATAAATAAAAATTACAGTTATTGTTTCACAAAAATTCAAGTAAAAAATGAGCGAAAAAGCTATATTATCCCTATCATTAACTTAAGAAATGATATATTTATGAAATTTTCTGGATGGTTCGATGACTCATCTATGAGAGTATAATGTGTCCTAGCGGAAGGGTGAAGGGAGGAAATATATCTTTTTTTCGCTCAACATTTTCTAGTAATATCTCACCGGTAAACTAATACCAAATTAATTAAAATGAAATTGATGAAAAATTCTTTGAGGTAAGACTATAAAGCTGTTTGTGGATCAAGAGATGACTAGAATGAATATAATATGATAAACTCACTAATTATTGTCTTCATATTATATATTTGTATTTCACCACCAATGTGAGCAAATTAGTAACCAGATACAATTGATATTCTATGATGGAGAGTTGTCGATATATCGTCTGGTCAATAGCCTCGTGAATTTTCCTAATATCTTAGATTGAAGGTTCGTTCGTGTATAACTTGTTTGGAGACACAAGTATAAGAGAAAAGCAGATAGTTATACGTCAGAGAAACAAGTGATTGAGATCACTATATCTATTATCCACATATAAATCCCTGTAAAAACTTTCCTGGGAGGAGAGTGAGCAGACCACATGAAGTTGATATTAAGTTGGAAAAAAGAGTTCCAGTAGGAGAAAAAAAAATTACATCTGGCTCGCTTGACACACATGATTACGAAGCCAATTTAGTGCGTCAGACTTAATCATATCTGGACGCGTGTGTAGCACTAATATAAAAGTGATATTAGTCGGCTGAATAGAATATCACAGATATAATACCGACAGAATATACATCACGGTTTATGCAGAGGCACGATTATAAATATTACGAGTCATGACTAACTCTCGGACCATAAATTGTTGAAGAATATGTTTGTATTACTATATACAGCACGTCTCCGTAGCATCAAATGAACATGTTACGTATTCATATGAGAAATCGAAACTAGGTATATCTGAGATTTAGTTCGTCTAACAGTTGTTCTGATCGCCAGATTATTAGATGAATTCGCACAGATGTCGAGAACAAATATGAGTTTATATAATATAACAAAGTCATACAAACAAATCTAAAAATACCATATCATATGCGTAATTGTCCTTAAAAGATTGATCATTATATTATATATTAACAAATACATACATGATAATAATCGTTACATAATAAAAGAATATATACGTACTGCAGATTTTTTTCTCCATAAAGTCAAGTATAATGTATCTCAATGAAGTTATATTTTCAGTTACCAAAGTTTTATGAGGCGTAATTTTATGTTAACGTTCCTCATCCATTTATGTATTTATATAATATTATAGATCCACAACCGTAAAAACACTAGGAAAGAAATGAGGTATATTTGATAGACCAAAGTTGGGGAATATATTGGGACACATTATTTAAATATTAGAGTTAAATTATATTTTAATTAAATCTACTATTATTTAAAGAAATAATCATTCCTAAAATTTTTCACTTACTCCTTTCACATATCATTAAAGAGATAAGATCTATTAAAGTTTTTTAAAAGAATATAATTATCATTTACAAACAATATATGAGACAACTAAATGGGTAAAAAGAATTATTTATACCTTTTAATTACTTATCACTCCTTATATTTTTTTAATACAGATTTAAGTTATCCTCTATTATTCTAGATTGGGCATACTTCGATTATATTATTACCTTTCTGAAATACAAAACGAAGAAAATATATTTGAAAAGTTCACATTTATTGTCAGATGAAGATCGTCAAATCCGATCTCCGAGTGACAGTTTTATTCACGGGATTGAACTGACAAGGATTTAAATAACGTGTAAATAAAAATGTTTAAATAGTTATGTCATCGTTTTATATTCGAATTGTCGAGGCTCCGAATTTAAAGACTATTTGCCATAATAATATTAAACAATATATTAAAAGCTTCGAGTAACAGAAATAAGTAGAGAAGACAAATACGATTTTAAAAGATTAATTCGGATTTTATCATTCGTACGGAATTAATAGAAAACTGATGATTCGTGAACATAAATCGCGGATTAAACAACGTGGAATGTAGCAATACTAGAAAGAATATTCATATTTAATAGTAATTTTCCTTTTATGAAATATCTGAATATCTGTCAAAATGTCTCGCAGTAAAGACCAGTTCACACTGTGCGACAAAAGTCGCTTCGATGATCGCTTCTGACGTCATGCCGCTGACGAATTGTTCCGACTACGCAATTTTACCACTCCACTAACCGGAAACAAAATATCATTTATATTTTAAATTAGCGTGAGATGTTTCTATTCGACAGTAGAGAGCAATTGTTTTGGGCTGCAATTCGAAAAAAAATTGTGGACCTATAAATTACGTCTGTCCTTCCTTAATCCTGCCACGACTGTATTGTTAGCAGAAGTATGACTCGTAGTACAGTGGAAAGTCACTATTAATGTGGGAACGAGAGGATATATTTTAAATTAAATAAATTAAAAATACGATTAAAAAAATTGCAGTCCGGCATTGTGACGATGTCACAATAAATAATTCATCCTTAATTTATAAATTATTGTAGTGTTAGCTTTGATTGTTTTATTTTTGTAAAAACTGTAATGCATAAGTTAATACAGTATAAGCATTATAATTATGTATTTATTATTAAGCTAATTTGGCATTTTTTTTAAACAAAATTGTAATTACTCGTAATAAAAATACGGAGGTTCACAATAATTTCTTGCCTAAGAGCACAAAAGGACCTAGGAGATTTGCTATTCGTTTTCTCATATTGTGATTAATTTTTAATAATCATTTTTATAATAATTATATAGAAGAATTTTGTTTAGCTTCTTGCATATTAAAAAACATAGAAATCAATGTAGATCTACATAGATCGTTTTAAGGAACAATCTAATTCACAGACTCAACAGCGCATCACAATAGATAAACATTTCGGTAGGGTTGACAGAAGTATTCAAAACAATCGTCTTCGTTGACACTGCTATTTCAAACATTAACGAGACACTCGACAGAAACTGCCAAGAACACGTACTATAAATAAACAAATACGGTGCATGAATAAAAGCTGAAGTATTGGCATCTTTCCCATAATGTTTGAAAACGTTATTGATCCTTACGTATGTTTTTACATTTGAATATAACTTTAATTCGATATATTTTTTTAATCTGATGATTACCTAAATTTGGAGTATTATTTATTAATACTATTAATAACTTATTAACGTTAAAGCACGGACATTAAAACTTCTAAGTGAAAGGTTTTTCTGATCAAATTTGTCAATTTTAAATTAATTTTCCTGTTGTCAGATTCGGGAAAACTTCTCGAAGGTAAAAGAATTCACTTGCATCGTTTTCCGAGGCCTTCGGGAAATTTTTTATTAATCCAAATTTAATGTGAAGGGGAGAAGAATCTTCTTTGGATCTATCAGCGACACATAGGCCTATTTTACATTTCTTTCTCTAGGTGTGTTTTCTTCCCTCTTTCCCAAATCTCTATCATCATAGTGTTTGTTTGTTTTCATACTGTTCCATTGACTCGTAAAGCAACAGTTTTTCGTAAACATTCCTTGATATTTATTTGCCAATTTCAATAAAACAAACAACTGGACAATTTACTTTAACAATACGAGGTATTGTTAATGTACGCTACCAAATGGCTCCAAGGGACAAAGAAATAAATGAAGCCAGAGAGCAACTTGGGTTACGACTCGATTTAGCAGTGTAGTTCCTCTTCTCTTTTGTCTAACACATGGCTTAACACAGGACGAATTATAAATTTCATTCTAGATAAGTGTAAAAATAAATTATTCTTAAGAGGGACGTTGAGTCACTCAATAGATCTCATTATCTCTCATATATTTCACAGCGATACTAGCTCCGTACTCCATATGTATAAACTTTTATCTAAGTCTAAGCTTTAAAAAATATTATTATTGATAGCTACAAATATATAGCACCCATTTAAGAAATTTACGATAAAGTATTAAAAACGACTGCCGTTATTTTTATTTTTAAACAAGAAGTAAGTAAAAAAATGGGTCCTAGAATGTAGGCGAAAAATGTGTTAAGCATAATGAATGTTCTCATTTCATTTTAGTATGAATTTTCTTTAATACTTAAATTTCTAAAGTAAAAGTAAAATTAGAATGCAAACTTAAAGAAAAAGGCGAGTTTGAAAGAAGCCATTTATAATTAAAATTGACCATTAAAATATTCTACACGAATACATGCAAAAGCTGCTTAGCTATAGCAAAAATAATAATAATAATAATGTATTTAATTAAACAATAACATTTTTATTCACAGGTTGAACTAGGTAGAGATGACCTATAACTTAGTGAAGCATTAATTCATTAGTCTATGGGAGATAAAAGCTGTGTCTTATTTATAATTTATTAACCGAAAATAAACAATTGCTTATTTTTTATATTTCAAAAATATATTACAATATATAAAACGAGAATTATTGTCTAGTTAGAAGACAATTAGAAAGATAGATTTAATTAGTTCCTAGAATCGTACAGCCAACCCGTAGGCTCAGTATCATAAATTGAGGCCACGTTCCTAGAAATAATAGTGTATTGTACTAAACGATACCACGTAGACATGGCCATTAAAAAAATATAATACTTAACTTGTAAAAATATAAAAATACAAGATGAAATATATATTTAAAATGTTATAAATTGAAGATTAAATACAAATAAACACTTGATATTTTCTTCCATTTTTCACAACCACAGGCACATAATTAGCATTGATAGAGTTGACCTTTGTGGTTTTTCTCTGCCTACGAATATGTAAATTGATTAAATTTGCATGTTCGTAGGCAGAGAAGAGGCTCAAAGAAAAGGTCAACTGTGCTAATGTTAATTGTGTTCTTGTGGTTGTGAAGGATGCAAAGAAAACATCTATTTGTATTTTATCCTCTATTGATATTTTTAAACATTCAAATGCTATAATAAATCATAGCAGAAATTATATCAGTCATAAAGCCAGCAAGTTTAAAGTGTGGATCTATTGAAAATCTGGAAAAAAAAACCAGCTGATGTATAAAAGTAAAGCTTCTTGGCTCCATCTGGAGTTTTAAATGTAAATCAGTTTTCTTTATTATTTCTAGTTTCAGTTAATGGAAATTTATTGAAAATTATGTTTGTAAAATTAAACTGATGGCAAATATCATACTTGTATTATCTATGCTACCATAATGTTGTCATAATTTTTGCTTTTAATTTTTTCTCATAAAGAATGAGAATAGTCTTGAATTGAACAATGGACTTTTTCTCGTAGGATTAAAAAACATTTGAGTATGGTAATTACTACAAGAGGATAAAATTAAATATTTAATCAATTTTTAACAAAATCATTATATAAAAGTAAATAAATATTTTACAAATGACTTATAAGGACTTTTAACCTGATTGTTTTGTTCATTATACTGTAGTTAGAATTACTTAATTATGTCAATAAAAATGAAAATTTAGGATAGAAAATTTACATTTTATGCCTTAATTTTTTATGTAAAATGCTTTAAATAATGAAAATATTTTTTACTAAAATACACTTAGAAAATCTTTTGTAATGCATAATTTTAAATAACCGTACAACAATATTCGATTGCATCATCTAATATTTATTTTGTACATATTTGTACATAAGTAAAGTAAAAAATAATACTGCAGAGCTAAAATAACAATAATTTTCCTGCTTTGATTAATTAACAGTTAACTTTGTTCTAATTTGTTAAATACCCTTCACAATACGTATTACAGATATATATATATCTTGTGCTTTGCATTTAGAGTAAATTTCTTTATATAATTTACATACCGGAAGCAATTTTGCAAAAAGTTGGAAGCGAACATTAAAATCAATTGTAATCTTTTATTTAATATATTGCTAAAATTTGTGGACATTCTGCACGAGCACCGCCGCAAGGAGGAAGTATGCGAGATTCCATCTTTTCAAAAATCAGAGGTTGTTTACAATATTGACATTCCTGAAAATATTAAAATCTACATGTTAATATTGAATACATAAAAATTTTAAAATTCACTCTTGAATCAAAATATTTTTTCAAATTAAAATTGTTAACTGAATAATAAATTAGTACTAAAATTTTGTATTTTTCATAAAAGAGTTCTGTTCTTTGCATGTACTGTACTTTATTGTACAGTACATGCAAACAACACAACTCTTTTACATACATACTTGGCTTAAAACCTAGCAAAATATACTTATATAATTTACATTAAAACATTTACGCTTGATTAAATTGAATTATGTTATATTTTAGTTTATTCTATAATTTTCATATTATTACTAATCTTTTAGAAAGTATTTTAGGTTAATGTTACCTATGGTTCCAAAATGGCGGCTCGTCTCCGATTCCAGCAAATAGAAGAAAGGAAACAGTGGGGACGCATGTTCTAACCTAATCTAACCTATTCTAATAAATTACCATAATTATTACCATCAAAATTATTAGAATAGGTTAGGTTAGGTTTAGGTTAGAACGTGCGTCCGCACTGTTTCCTTTCTTCTATTTGCTGGAATCGGAGACGAGCTGCCATTTTGGAACCGTAGGTAACATTAACCGTATTTTAATTTATATACAAAACTAAAAATTTTAATTTATTTTATAATCTTATTTAAATAAATTTTATAACTTTTATCAAATGTAACATGCATTAAGTAGTTTTTGCAATATATTGTAATTAATAATTTAAAATAGCATTTTAATGATAAATTTTGAGTCCTGACAATAAAGAATTCTCAAAAAACAGTGTAGAAATTGGTCAAAAAATGACCCTCCGAGATAGTTACATTTTTGGACTCGGGGACCTTGATACGTCAGGAAATGAAAAAAAAAAAAAAAAAAGAGGGGAAGTTTTTAATCTATATGTGGATTTGTGTGTATGGAAGAAAGCACAATTTTTATTCACCTACTTTGAAGCTAAACTCCTATGTGTTTTGTAGAAAATTTCTGAAATTTTGCAGGGAAATTTGTTTATTAGGGGGTTGATGCTATTAAGTTTCGGTGGTTAAAGGTCAAGGGGGTGGGGAGATAGTGGGAGGTCATGTGTCATGTCTTGAGTGAGGTCAGACTTAATGAAAGTTGTAAATGCTAATAAGAAATAAATTTTTTTATAAAATTCATCTCTATGCTCAAAATTAAGCTTTTTGCCATTTTACAAGGTATAAGAATTAATAATATAAAAAGTTTAGTTAATTACAGATTGTTAATAGACATCATAAATTATGAAAGAAAAAACTAAATGAATTATAAATATCTGAATATAGTACTTGTATTAGAAACATTGACAAATTAATAATAAATCTAAAAAGATTTAATGCGAGGCACTGTTACAAAATGTGTTCTTTAGATATCAAAAACGTGTAACCAAGCATACAGATTGAAAACTTTACGTTCAGAAGTGAATTTACACTCTTAAATATGATCATTGGTTAATCGATTTAAGCACATTTGTAATTAAAAATAATTATTTTCATCATGATAATAAATTTTATACCTAGACAACAGGTATACCAATGGGTTCGTGTATAGGACCAATATTAGAAGAACTGATAATGATATTAATTGGTTTATAAATCAGTAGAATAAATGGGATTTTATTTTTTAATACATATATAGATGATTGTATTGTGTTTTTTAATGAAAAACAAATTTTAGATAAAGTTAATAAAATAAACGATCACATAAAGTTTGAAATTCTAGCTGTTCACATTTTTTAAATATTTTAATACTCCAAATTCCAATTTTTTTTTTCTTTTTCAATTTCAAACATATTGAAAGCCCATAGTTGTATCAAAAGTGGTTGATTATTACTTGTATGTTCCAAAGTTTATGAAAAGGAATGTTTTTGACACAATAACGACTTCTTCTAATAACACTGTAATGTGTAACACAGAGACACAGACTAAAACCGAAACCAGAATTCGAACGGTGCCAAGCGGAGGGGTGAAACGCAACACGTATGTTGTTTATTTTACGGGCAACACTGTTCTGGCAGTCGGGTGGGGATGACTTTTAGTTCTCAACCTGAAGAAGGCCTCGGTGGAGGCCGAAAACGCTAGTTGGTTTTCTATCGTATACAACACTGTGAAAAGTTTTAGTCTGTGTCTCTGTGGAATGTTTTTGAAATGTATGTAAATAAAATCAAAAATAGAATGACAAAATATATGCAACAGGAAATTAAATTGGTAATTAATATGTTTTTATTAAATAATTACTCAAAAATAATATTAAAAAAATTGCTTAATGCAAAAAAAAAAATAAGAAAATAGATAAGAATAATGTTAGATTTATATAGCTGCCTTACATTCAGAAACAATAAAAACTATAGTAAAAAATGAAAAGAATTATTATAAAAGACAACTATTTGAACATTTAGAAATATTAGCAATAAAAGGGAAAAAAATGAAATGATAGTTTAGGAAGAATTCTGGATAGATTGCAGCACTCTATACTTAACGTAGATGGCATATGATATAGATGCATATAAGTAGCATAACTATAAATCTGCATACTGTAGAGGAAGGCATGTTGGTTTGAATTAAGTGTTTTAATGAGTTTTACAGTTTTTAGTAAGATTAAATATTTAAATGTGTAAATTGAAATAAATGATCAAGTTAGCATATTATAAGTGCCAATTAGGAAGAAAGCAATCTGAATGCTGTGTTATGAGAGGCAATATTTAGGTAAGCAGTAATAGTAGTTTGTAACCACTATTTTTTAAAAATATATTATAATAGTAAAAAACAGTTTTAAATATCTTTTAGGTTGTTTTTGTAACCTTCTACTGATGAGGGGCTATGGTCTGAAATGCAGAATTGTTAGCATTTAGAAAAGTGTTATAATTAATTTCTGTGATATGAGTGTTAGCCTCTAGTGTGTATAACTCCTGTTTTTTTTTTTGATATAATAAGTCTTCATGGACATGTTAAATCACTAAGCCAATGTGAGGGACAAGAAGCAAATGATATAATATAAAATGTTTTTAATAAAAATCTCCTAATAAATGGCATAACACACACTTTTAACTTTTTAGCTGGGAAAGTTACACAACTCATTGTTGGAACTTTTTTTAAAATTCAGATAAAAAGATTAATATTTATTGACAGCAGTGGCGTAGTGTAGTGGGGGCGGCAGGGGCGGCTCGCCCTAGGCGGCACTTTTAGGGAGGTGGCAAAATTTCACAATAAATAATAATAATACAATACACCTGTACAATACACAATGATGATGATTGTTCTTGCTGAAAAGTTCTTTAGAATTACTGTATATTTTAGTCTTTTAAATTGAGATACCTAAATAAGGGGGTGGCGAATTTTCCTCCGCCCTGGGCGGCTGACACCCACACTACACCACCGATTGACAGTCACTAATAAGTAACTGCAAAATTTTGAATTTACATAATTTTTGTAAGAATTAATATTATGCAATTTTTTAAATTACCTTATTACACATATCTTCTCTTAATTTTAATCCAGCTATTTCCCAAACTTTCACAAGATCTTCAACAAATTTATCCATCATTTCTTTAGTATGGAATGGCGTTGGAGCAATTCTTAATTTTTCCTCCCCTTGTGGTACAGTTGGATAATTAATTGCTTGTACATAGTGCCCAAATTTTGTTATCAATTCATTAGATATTTGAGTACAGAACCAAGGATCACCTACCTGCATAAAATTTATTTAAAAAAACTTTTTTAGCTCATGTCATGTTAAAATCTGAAGTCCGTTTGAAATCTATTCAAAACAAACTTAAACAATTATAACTTACATGAACTGGAATTATATGACTCGGGCAGTGTACAACTGGAATACCAACTCGCATCAGTTCTCGTCTTAAATATTTCACATTTTCTTGATGTTTAGCTCTTAATGCTCGACCTTCTTCGCTTTTTAAAATCTTAATGAAACAAGATTTAGAGTTTAATATTCTAACTTTATTAATTAACATTTGAATAATAAAATTATTTGATATATGCAGTGAACATTAAAAAAGTAATGTTAAATTTAATTCTCACCCGAATAGAAGTTAAAGATCCTTGTAAAACAGCAGGTGGAAGAGAAGTAGTAAATATAAATCCTGCTGCATAACTTCTTATAGTGTCTACTAATACTGTACTACTAGCGATATATCCTCCAATGCCACCGAATGCTTTACCTGAATTTGATTTAAAATAATATTCATATTTTAATTAAATTAATATGTATAAATCACTTTACTGATACTAATTTTTTAAAATTTGACAAGTTAATTTAATATTTTTCGTTATTTTAATTGCTATGTAGCATTATTAAACATTTTGTATTGAAAGTGTCAGCATCGTTGATATTGAATACAGAAAGTTTTTTTATTCTTTACAAAATCTAAAACCTGAAAATGGAACATTGAATTAAAAAATAATTTAATTGTTAATACAACAGAATTCACTTATTGTAATCATGGTTGTTATCAGTCATTTAATGTTATCAGTAAGATAAACCTCAAAATTATTATAATAAATGGACTATACTGTATTAACACGAACAATATTTAAAACAAAAATTTTCAAACGTTTTGAAGTAATCATTGTATTCTATATTACTAGTAACTATTGTTTCCTATTCAATTTTAAAATAACATATGAAAAAATAGTATTATATTATATTTAAATAGTTAATATTTATTCCTACATTATTCCTCTTATCTTAATAGAATAAATAAATAAATGGCATTATTTTTCAGTTTTTGATTCACTTGATGTAATGTTAATTGATGTCAATTATAAGGATTCCATAGAACTGTTGAAAATCTGCAATGAAAATTGGGCACTATTGCAAATTTTTCATTGCAGATTTTGACAACTTTGATTAAATAATTATACCATTTAAAAAAGATTAAATATTACAGAAAATATCAAATGTTTCTTGCAGTTTAGCAATTAAAAATATTAATAATCATCTCTGTCATACTACAGTAGAGCGTCATTTATCCGAAACCGAAAGCCAGTCAACCGAAACGTCGGTTAACCGAAAGCTTTCCAGTCGGACCGTGTTGTGCCGAATCGAACGTTTTTGATACTAGATTAACTTCTAAAGTATAATTATTTTGTTTTTATATTTTTCAATATATTTATTTTCTTTGTACAAAATAAAGAAATGATTTTTAACGATACAATAGCCTCGATTATTATTATAAAAATTTTCGTTAGGCTTAAAATCGACGAAAATTCGACACAAAGCGACACGCGACGGAGAAAAATTTCAACATCGGATAGGTTAATATATTTTTTCGTACATGTCTGAAAAATCAGTTACCCAAACAATCCCCAATTGATTCAGATAAACGACGCTCTACTGTATATAGTATGACAGAGCTTAAAATTGTCATCAAAGAGATTCATATGAAATAAATAGACGATTATTAGTATTTTCAATTGCTAAACTGCAAGAAATATGTGATATTTTCTGTAATGTTTAATCTTTTACCATTTTTTTAAATGGTATAATTATTTAATCAAATGTGCTTGATTGCTTTTAATCAAAGTTGTATCACTAGAGATTTAATCTTATAATTTAAATTAAACAAGTAATGATACATACATAGTCCATGGAAAAACGTGTCCAACTAATTATATTCCTGATCCAGATGCATTCTATCTTGGAACCAATATTTATCATTTAATGATTGTAGTAATTCAGCAGAAAAAAACCTTATTACCTGAAAGCTGGAATTCGTACTGAAGAAATAATTAATATTTAACTTATCAAATAAGAAGCATTGATTTTCCAATTAACTAGCTGAAAAAATATTTTCTGAATCATTTTTTTTTTGGAAAATAATAATTAATATCATCAAAAATAATGAAAAAGACAACAAATAAAGTGGTTTATTCACACACAGTTGAATTTAATAAAGATAAACTCAAAAATTAAATTAAACAAAGATTGCAGCTTTTGAAAATACGGACAACTTTAAACATTTAACAACTTTCAATCCAGAAACCAAATGTTGTCTGTTCTCAAACATCAAATGGGATTTTTGAATGATCCGGAGTGTACAGATTTATGGTTAAATTTCCTCTCCCTTATGATGTCCTCAGTGGTGACATCAAAGTCCAATTACAAGTAGGAATATAAAGCTTCATGTGGAGGATACACACAATTTCTCATTAGACATTTCCATTGTCAGAGGTACTAGAGTCAGAAAGAACAACTAATCCTTATTCCAAAATTAGCAGCTATTGATTACTCCTGAGACAGAATGATGGACAACAGGTATAAAGGTAAAAGAAAATGCAAGAAGTCAAGTGTCACTTAACACAGTCAATGTAGAGACATTCGACAGTAACTGCGATTCCTTGGGCCTTCAACTGAACAAGTCAATCTTAATAATAAAAGTCAGAAATAGATAAGAATGTGATCAGAAGTGTACCAAACATATGTGTGTCTCTTTCTAGCTTAATTGTGTAGTCAGTTATTATCATAGGCTCTCTCAATAAGTCTACTGCTGTTTGACAAGATGTTTCTGGCTATGCCATGACTGACAAAATCAGTCTCAGATTGACTGTGCATGTTATTCAAGCATTCCTGCAACTCTTCCTGAATTATCTCTCATATAAACATTAAATATGAAAAATGGCTATATGGTAGACTCAAAACTGCCGTGTTTGGAAGACAGTGGAATATTTGTGGGTGGTTAACTCTGCAGTATCTGCTAGACTTGATTAACAAATAGTAATAAAAGCAACCACTGTGGTAACATCAGTGGCAATGAGACATTAAGTAAGTCCTCCATGACTCTTTTCATCAAATTTGAGTTTATCATTACTGGACATGTTTAGTTCAACTTGGTGTCACCGGGCAAACATGTTCTGAATGTAGAATTTGCTACCTCATTAGATTGTTGAGCTGACTTTCTAAACATTGTTTCACATTGCATATATTTTCTTGGCCTGTCTAAAAGTTCTCACAAAAGGAACTCCGAAAGATTGTCCAGATATTAATTTGGGTCTCGTTATTAATGCACCTGTTGTATTTATCAATGTGGTTGTACAGTACTCTTCCAGTCATAGATGAGTAGCTTCACCATATTGGCACTTGTAGATTGAAGATTCTTGGTATGATTGTGGTGCATATACCACAGGACAAATAACTGGTAGTTGCAAATAGAAATGAAATGTTAGACATTCTATTCTCACTTGCATCCAGTCAACATGAGCATCAAAAAGCTGTCATAGGTCCAAATTCCAGACTTAACCCTCACCATCAATGACTAGTTGATTATCTTGTTTGTTCTTTAATACAGGCCACTAGTAATAAAAATGAAGTCCTGCCAGTCATGTATCTAACGCCATTCAGGAAAAAATTTTTGAACTGAAATAATGTGACTTCTGGCCCAAAGCAGAACTTCATATATAGTTAATCGGGTTCTCCTACCCCTAAGCTTTTCATATCTGGTCTCATCTTTCATCTATCTAACTTGTCAACTAATCTATCTATCTTGTCAAGATTAAGGAAGGACAGATGGATGACAGTGAGGAATTTATAGTCTACAATTTTTTCAAATTGCAGCCCAACAACTTGATTAAAAGTTAATAAAAGTATCTATTTGCACTACTACATCATGCAACATGATTTCATTAATTGTAGAAAAAATTAGGGAAATCATTACAAGAAATTGCAATATATTGCATTATTCAAAGAATTGCAGGATATGATAAAACATTCTTTTTGTAAAATGAAAGTATATCTAGAATAAAACAAATTTCTGTAAAAGGAAATTATCATAATGAATTTTTGATGGTTCTTTATGATTATTGACTTGATTAACAATAAATACACAACTAGAATTATATTTTATAATCAATTTTTGTATATACTGATAATTAAATAAAATATTTTAAAAGCAGAAATATTCACATAGCAGAAAATAAATTTAATACTTCCGGAAAATGATTGCCATTAGTTTCATATGACAAGTCCTTTATGCTTTTTGAATTTCTATTAAAGTTATAATTGATTTATATAATGTTAGACAAACAGCTATTGTTGAATGACTTTTCTGCTGTATCATTCCACATACCATAACAAAAATAAATGACTTTCAATTTCAAAACAATTATCAGATTTTATTACACTGATTTGTTGAATAATAATCATTTTATGAAAATAAATATTAAAAATAAAAGATTTGTATAGATTATATAAATATAATTAATAATTTCTGATGTCATAATTCTTATTCCATTCCAATGATTTTTTAAAAACATATTTTCATCTTTGTGAAAACTAACCAATATTTAGCATTCTGATATATTAGTTATTGTTATTATACTAATAACAACAGCAGTTTTTAAATTTAATGACCGAAAATAACCTAATTCAAATACCAAGCGTTGTTTTCTTTTTTGTAAATTTTCCGACCATCTTGACTATAAAATTCCATTATTTCAGTATTGAAATTCACAGAGTTTTCAATACATTTGCTAAAAATTATATGAAAAAATGTAAAATTAATACGTAATCTCACCTTTTATTACTCAAAACTTCTTCAAATCATATTAGAAACAAAACATTTGAAAATAAAATAAAATGTTCAGACATATTTAAATTTAAAATTACATGAAAATTTTTAAGCAATTTTAGAATTCCTCATTTTGACAGTACAGATGAGACCAATAGGAAATATATGAAGGTGAAAGTGAATTCAAAATGATTTACAAAACATAGCTACTATTATATGAAAAATGTCAATCAGAATAGAATGAAGTGAAAGTCGTATTTTCACTTTTTCAAAGGAAACTACAGTAGAGCGTCGGTTATCCGAAAGCTTTTCAGTCAGACTGTGTCTTGCCGAATCGGAACATTTTTGATACTAGATTAACTTCTAAAGTATAATTTTTTGTTTTTATATTTTTCAATATATTTATTTTGTTTGTACAAAATAGAGAAATCATTTTTAACGATACAATAGCCTCGATTATTATTATTATAAAAATTTTCGTTAGGCGTAAAATCGACGAAAATTCAACACGAAGCGACACGCGACGGAGAAAAATTTCAACATAGGATAGGTTAATATATTTGTTCGTACATAATCGGTTATCCGAAAAAATCAGTTATCCGAACAACCCCAGTCCACAATTGATTTGGATAAATGACGCTCTGCTGTATTTTAATTAAATTAAAAATGTAATGTCAAGAATTTGAAATAATACTTTTTGATAAATTGAGCTGTTTCGTATGAAAGGGTTTAAGTCCATTTATTAAATAAGATATTTAAAAGATTGGCATTTGTATTGTTCAAAAATATTGGTAACTGATAATTATCTATTAGCAAATTTACAGCAATTTTGAAGATCTTGACTGCAAATTATTTTAAAATAAAAAGATCGCACAGAATTGTAACTGATTAATGATTTTTTTTTTTTAAATGGACTTAAACCACTTTTGTTTGTAATGACTCAATCTGTTGTAAAAAGTTTAAAAATAATTGTTTTTAATGTTGTTGAAATATTTGAAGATATTTAAATTTTAAATTACATTAAGATTGTTTCTATTATACTTTCAAACATTTGTTTCTCTTATGATCTGAAGGTGTTTTAAGTAATAAAAAGAGAAAATATTCATGAATTTTTGATCTATTTATATGATTTTCAACAAATATCTAACCTATAAATCTCAATATTCAATTATTTGGAAATACATGGACTATGCATGTAACTTTTTAATTAGTAAGTAAAAGAGGAACTAACTTGTGACACTCTGATCATCAGTTGTGGACTGACTGCCATTGAGTTTTTATCAAAATATTTTTAATTTCAAGACTTATAGTAATTTCGGTAATTTGATTTTCTTCAATCTGGCAATTTTTAAGGTGAAATTGATTGAAGAGTAATGCTTATGTAAAATTTTGTTTTAAATTTTGAAACACTTGAACTTTACTGGAAAAGTTTGTCATTTTGTTTGGATTCTTGCTTTTGTGGAAAAGATGTGGATGTTGATACAACACACCATCTCATGCTTTCCTTCTGGTTTGATATTTTTCTGACAGCAGGGAATTATTTTGAAGGTATCCATTTTTTACATGGAACAGTTTATAAATAAAAAATTTGATTCTAACCTCGATATTTTTTGATTAAACCTTGTATATAAAAATTTTGAGGGGTAACTTACAGTTTGAAAAGCCGAAAATTTATGACAGCAGAACTCCATTAGTATTACTACAAGGTTATCTAACAACATGCCAGTATATTGAAAACATTCTGCAGCCAACTGTATTGCCTGTGATGTTACACTTTCCACGGAAATTTACTAGCAGACGTGGTGAGAAATTCTGAGCAATGTCTTCATGAAGTTTATATCTTTCTATGGTTAGCCAGGTTAGACCTCTTGCCAATCAAAAACATCTGTGATATGGTAGGAAGGCATTTGCAACTATCATAAGTGCAATGCATAACTTCAATGAAGTTAAACTAGCCCATCTTACATGACTGGTTTAGCTTCATAAAATTTTTTTCTTATTATTAGAAATGAAAAACCTACTAAAGAGAATATTCGAATCGATACAGCAGATAAAAATAAAATGGCAAACCTACTGAAGGCATTAACTGAAGAATAATTGAAGAATAGATGCAAGGCTGCTTCAAAAGAATGCCAGATGAAAATGCAGTGATATGCAATTGCAATGACAGAAGTGTATTAATGAAGAAAAAAGTTATAATTCTCAAAATAAAGTATTTTAATTGTCTCAGTCTTGTAATTTAATAGTCACATCTCATATAAAAAAATACAGTAAAATTCAACTTTTTAAAAATTTATTTGATACGGAATTATGCATCTCAGAAAATTATTATAACATTCCTAATATTCCTCTTGTTTTTAAAAATCTTTTAAAATAATGTGGATCGACATAATCATATTATTTTTAAAAATATATTTTATTTAAATAATTATTTTAGTCATATTATTTATTTGAAAATTCATTTTAAATATGTTAGAAAACTAAACAAAGCATATTTTTTCAACATCTTGTATTCTTTAGAGCAAAAACAAATAAGATTTGTTTGTTTTCATTGATAAACAGCTTTTTAGACTTGTGTATTAAAAATATATTTAACAAAAATTCTATTCATAAAAAGTTATTATTTGATTGATTGCCCACATAATTATAATTACAATGATTATGTCTTACTTGACTGACAACAGTGACTAGTACTATGCTAGACCAAGGTCAAGATATAGCTAGCAAAAAGCTGTTATTATGCTTATATGCTGCTGGTATATGTTTTTAAAAACTTCCTGACAATTTGACATATGATTATTATTATTAATTTTGACGAGAATATAAGATATTATTATATTCTCGTCAAAATAAAGGTAGCATTATAAATGTGAAAATATAATAATATTTTAGGATTTAATATTAAGAACTTTTGTATAAGAGTAAGAGAAGTTTCCTTTTTTTCAACAAGATTATAATTTGATTAACAAATTTCAAAAGTACAATAATAATATTTAGAATGTTTGTCATGTTGTGAACAAAACATCCTTTTATTCATATCAATAAACTTAGAGTGAAATAAATCATTTTTTTTTTCTATATATTACGATAAAGAAGTTTAGTCAATATTTGCTTGTATTATATACATCTATCATTACACTGCAAAGAAAATTTTACACACTTCATATAAATATTTGTTTTCAACAAACATTATAAGTCGGGTAAAGTAAGTTATATTTTTCAATTAAATAAAGTTTTTAATGTATTTGATAATCACTTATAATGTAATTTTAAAAGAAGTCATAATTACCCAGAGTTCCTGATATAATATCCATTTTATGCAAAACATTATCTCTCTCCCCAATACCAGCTCCATGTTTCCCATATAATCCAACAGCATGCACTTCATCGACAAATGTCAAAGCTCCATAACGATGAGCCACATCACAAAGTTCTTCTAAGGGACAAACAGCACCTAAAAAGCAGAAATTTCATGCATTATTAAATAATATCAATTTTTATATCACAGGTTGAATAGATTCTAATGTTGACAGGAAATAATTATAAAAAGATATATAAAATATTGATCTATGCCTTATTTGCATATCTTGTTTTAAAACTAATTAACATAAACCACAATATAAACATGTCATTTACTTTACATATGACTAGGTATTATAATTTATAATTAAAATTAATTTCATAAAACATGTTATCTTTATTTTAATAATTTGCTAAAATTTGATAGACTATAAAAAAAAATTAAATTTTTAACTATGTAAAAAGTCACAAATTAAAGCAAGTTCCAAATAATCTAGAATAAACTTTGATTTTAAGTTACTTTCAATGCGACAAAAATAAATGATAATGTAAGCTTACCTGTCATTGAATGAACAGTTTCAAATGCAACAATTTTAGGAACAGATATATCAACAGATTTTAACAACTCTTCCAAATGATTAGGATCATTGTGTTTAAAGATATGTTTTATTGCTCCACTGTTTCGTATGCCTTGTATCATCGATGCATGATTTCCAGCATCGGAAAATATATGACATCCTAAATAAAATTTTAATAACTATATTTAATGAAATTTAATTTTTTTTTAATAATTAAATACAGTGATTAATTCAAAAATATTTTTATTTTAGTATTTGCTTAAAAAATAAAAAAATAATAATAGTAACCTGGTAAAGATTTGGCTAATGTAAATAAGGTTGAATCATTAGCAACAAAACAAGATGTAAATAGAAGTGCAGCTTCCTTTTGATGTAGTGTTGCTAATTCTTTCTCCAGCTTTTCGTGAAATAAACTATTTCCAGATATATTACGAGTTCCTCCAGCACCAACTCCATGAGCTTCAATAGTTTCCCTTAAAGCAAAAGTTTTCAATGTCGTAATAATTCATTTAAGAATAAATTTTTCTTAGTCAATATACGTACTTAACAGATTTTTTAACTTCGGGATGTCTACTCATTCCCAAATAGTCATTGCTACACCACACTGTTATAGGGCGAGATCCTTCGGTAAATTCAAAAGCCCGAGGAAAGTTATCGGCCAAGCGATTAACTTTTTTAAATACTCTATATGAATGATCCTTTTTTTTCTTTCCAATTTGTTCCAGGAAAAAGTCTTCATAATCAAAAGTTTGACCTCTTTTTTCCTCTAAAATAAAATTGTAATTCATTAACCTTATCAAAACTATTTTTTGAATAGAATAAATCTGTTATATTAAATAATTATAGAAACGTTATATTTAAATATTAGTTTACAAATAGAAAATTATTAATAATACTGTTACAAAACAGTAAAATTAATTAATTAATAACAATTATATTTTCAAATTCATGTAAAAATGTTTAAACTATTTTTCTAATTTTTAATATATTTAAATTATAAAGTAACTATTTAAGAAAATTGTTTTAAAATATTATAAATAATTAAAAAAAAAGAAATAGCATTAATTATTCACCTAAGAAGAACTTAATTTCATTAATAAATGCAATAATTTTCTTGAAAAAATATTAAATTCTAACAGTTTTAATTACATAACTGATGCAATTTAAAACGCCTATACTAAGCCGTATTAATTCAATCTACAGTATAAAAATATTTCTGTCAATTGAAAAACTTTTTAATTAAATACTGAATTTATTCACAATAACAGTATCATTTACAGTTATTGACTTAAGAATTGTAATAATTGTTAAATCAATATATTTCATTTCAGATTATTCAGTACTAATAATAATAATAATTTATTCATATAGCAATGTTGAATTAATTAGTTTAAAAACATTTATAAATAAAATTTTTAAAAAGTAAATTAATTTCCACAAATGAATACTTACCGTAAGATTTCTCCTTTGTCAGATCTATGATATCGTGTTGCATTTCATCACTTGCAGCCTTCATAGTTGGTTTAACAGAAGAAAGAAATGGGCATTTTTGATCCTCGCTTGGATTTTCTATTAAAATATTTTAATTAAATTACATATTATTTTATAGTTAAAAAAATGCTTTATAATATGAACAATAAATGCTAACTTTTAACAATAATTCTAATTAAATATATTATAAGCAATATAATAATATAATATCTGACTTAATTATATCTCTTCTTAATTTTTCTGTTCACTTGCTTACACATTACTGACTTTCATCAAAACATTAAACTATTAATAGGATTCATTAAAGTCTAAGTTCAATAAACATTAAATAGTTTGCAGATAATAACAATATTTGAATAATTAATTTCTTGTAAACTAAAACATGTAAATTTTATATTTTCACAGACATGAAATACAGTTTCTAAAAATTAAGTTTCTATTTTAAGACACTTGTATATATTTTCAATTATAATTATTATTATAGAATTTTAATTAATTTTAATATGTATCATTCCATATAAATGCAAAAATTAATATAAGAAATATATTTGTAGGTCTTTAAAATCATCTTTTCTCCAATTATGTTCAATTATTATTTAAATACTGTATTATGAAAAAACACATTATCATATTTGAAATTTGGTTTTAAGCAAGAATTATTTCAAGGATTTGTTTATTCTATATTAATTTCATTAAATTTTACAAAGTAATTTTATTTTTTATGGATCTATGTCAATGATAATCGACAGAAGAATTGAGAACTGCATTTTAATTTATTATATATATGTTATTTTTATATCATTAACACTACCAATGTACATTTAATCATAAAAAATATATAAATTTAATGTAATTATGAATTGTTTAGTATACAGATTGACAAAAAAAGGAAAAGTTGTTTTAACCTACTTTCTGAACCTTCTGTTGTTGCAGCAGTTGCAAAGAATCGGGTCATGTAAGGACATTTATCCATATACATTTCCACTACAGATCGGCCGTAATTACGCACGAAAGGAGCAGGCAGACGAGTTATGAAAGGGCAGGGACCACTTGCTCCATGTGCAGTTGCTCTCAAAATTCCTAAAATTTATAATTTATAGCATTAATTTAATCACTATTGCCTATTTAATCAAAAGTTAGATGGTATTACATCGATATACATGTTTTTATTTGCAAAAATTATATCTATCAAATCAGGTACTAAAAGAAGATTATATTATTTTTAAAATTTATTTAATATTCTAAACTTACGTTCTGATAATGACAGAACTGCAAATTTAAAGAAATTTTATAAATACCAGTATATGTTTTTAATCAACATTCATATCAGTAAAGGAATCTGACAGTAGAAATAGTTAATGTTTCATTATGTTAATTCATTTTCAATATAAAGAAGTTTCTTATGGTATTTTAATAAGAAAATAAAATTCTTACAGTGCAAATTTTATCAATTAATTTTAAATTACATTTTGTAAATAATAAGAAGTTAAGGTTATAGTAAATTTTATATGAACTATATTTCATTTTTATATTTACACACAGTATTTAAGAAATCAGACAATTATATGTTTCCAGTAATATCTGAAATTCATAACACTATAAATAATATATACCAGTACAAATTATTCAAAATAATACAAACTATTGCTTTAGTTATTAAGAATGTTTTGTTATATTTTACTTATATAAATTATGTTTATATTCTTTATTTACTATTTTCAAACAAATGAAGTCTATGAATTATGTATAATATTTATATTTTGACTGAAACATTATTTACTGTGCCAGATCCTTTTGGATTTCTCAATGCTGATAATTTTATACTTTAAGTATATCAACTGAATATTTGATTTGTGAGGATTAATATAAAAATTATGTTTATATTTTTATGAAAAGGAATTTTTAACAATTAGGAATAAGTTTAATAAATAAATACAGTATAAAAATGAACACAATATACAACACGAAACAATTAATTATCATCAATTTTTTTTAAAAAACACATCATTTTACACTTACTTATTTAATATAAAAAAACAATTACACTTTGAATAAAAGAATATATTTTTACCTTGTGTGGGTCCCGAAGAGCTAATAGTTTGCGCTAAGTTAACAAAATGTTGACTTAAAATCTTCTTGCCAGACTGCAATACCTAAAAATTCAAACACAATTATGTAAATAATAAATTTCTGTCAATTTCTTAGTTTCTTCTTATTCTAGTTATAAATTAAAGAATAATTAAAACTGATTTTACCTCTATAATTTATTTAACAATGACTTTAAAAATCATTACTTTCTCGGGCTGTATTTTGGCTAACTAATAATTAACAATATCAAATAATTTGGTCTAAAGTTATGTGTAACACTAATATGAATTATACATTCCTGGCATAGGAATTCATATAAATAACAAGCAAATTTATATAAATTTTTGTTAAATCGGATAATGTTTGGATTAAAAATAGCATCGTACGAAATAAAAGCCCGAACTCGACTCGTAATTAATAAAATCATTAAAACACCGAATTATCTCGGGTTATATTTCGTCTAACCGATAACTAACGACATCAAATAATTTAGTCTAAGGGTAGAAATATCCGTAGATTAAATTACTAGTTAACCAAAAGAAATTTTGCTGTTTATTATGCATTTCTTTTTAAGAAAATTATTAATCTAGAATAAAAAAAAAGTTATATTAATTGTTCACAGAACGGCATAAATTTAAAATGTGTTTCAATCAGATCACACCTGTGCTTTTGTCTCACAAAAAAATAACCATCTGTCTTATTTTGCAATGCAAACTTTAATAATCTGCGAGGCGTAGCACATGTGGTAAAGTGCGAAACAAAATATTAGGTTTATAAATTCATTTTATTATATATAAAGTTAAATAAAGCCAATAGAGAAAAATAATGATTTATGTTATATTTCACCTTATTGAAATAAGCAAAAGTGAGGTGAAAAAGAGAAAAAATCTTATATAAAGCTAAAATAAATAAATTTATTATTTATATTTTAAATACCAAACTTTTCTCTCTCCTTAAATGAAATAAAATTCTAGTGTTATTATTTATGTAATGATTAATTTATTGATGTATGTCTTTACTAGAACATCACAAAAGTTAAATGTCCATTTGTTGGACATTTAATCTTTTTTAATAGTTTATTACCAGGATATCATAAATTAAGATACTCGTTTCGGAATGTATTAAGGATATTTGAAACGATTTATTCGGGACCAGAAATTATATTTATAAAAAGTAGGATCGCGGTTTGACGTTCCCAGACGTAGGACGAAGGCGAATTTTCTACCGCCGTATAATTACGAATTATTACTACTATTTTTTTTTACCTCATTATAAGTGTAGATATATTTTCTATTAGGTTATTACTCCACACTTTCTCCAATTATTTTTAATAAATGCTGTAGGGTTTCTGTAACAATCGCGACCTTATTTTATACTGCAATGATGTTTAATTCTAAAATTGAGGATTAAACTGACACACTTTAAGCTCTATTAACACAATCCATGTTTTACGAACGTGATAAAAATAAAAATTAAACATCGCTTTTCTCCTGTAGGCAGTTTTATCGGCTTTACGTAATATTCTCTCGTATGTAATAGTTAATTTATTTCGTCGAATTTCCCCTCAAATTTAGTTTCCTCGTAGTACGGAATATCCCTCAAATTAACTTTCACATTTTAACTCAACGCTAAATTCATTTCGTTAGTGCTTTAGCATACACTGTAAAATATCGATATTGCTGACTATTAAAGTAATTATCGTTACGTGACTAAACATATTAACCCGTTAACGTAAAAGCGCGTTATCCAATCAAGCGAGACGGGCACACAACGTGCTTAGCACAAAAATATAGGTCTACATTGTTTGTTACGTCATCATCGGATTTAAAATATCTCAAATTCCGGTCTAAAATATCTAAAAGCAACACTCCAATTACGATAAAACAAGCCACTTTATTTTACGGCATATCCGATATATTTAACACCTGCAAAATTCGACGTTTTCTCGTTGTTTACGGGGGATGTTGTAGCCTATCTTAAAAGACCCGATGATCCACCGTATTTGAAAAATATGCCGTTTTTCTTATTGCAAACAAAGGCATATTTTTCAACGTCAATTATTGAGAACACGGGCATATTTTTCTTCAATTACACTACAGTAACTCCAAGTTGTTTATGTAGGAGGGGGATGACCGACACTTCAACTTTTCTGACATTTTTAGCAACGTGCCTAAAGCTAAAAAAGATTTTAAATTTCAAATATTTTTATTATCTAAAACGAGTTCTTTGATTTTATTTCTTACCTTCATTATTTTTTCCATACGTAACGAACAAAATATTAAATCTATCCACCCTAAAAATATCTATTATCTTAAGATAATAAATACGAAATAATGATGATGTAGCTTTTTATTCGGCTAATATTTTACCGACCTTGGTCAAGTTCGTGCGATAAGTACTGTAACATCCATTTATAATGATTTATGATTATCGCCGAAAGACGTCAAAATTCTATCAAACGATTAGAAGAAAATGCGGATAAGTCACCGATAAAACTAACAATTTATAAAGGTTTTTTTAAAAATATTTTCTATTTTTTACCGAATTAAATAATTCTTTTCGATTGTATTTAAAGGATTGAAAAATACGATTGAACTTCTGGAAAGAATTCAATGACATTAATACAAAAATATCTAATTCTTTCACCTTTACATAATCTAAATTTAGTAGGTATCTTCTATGATTTACTGCTGTGCATAATCTTTCTTATATCCGGCCTAGTTTCTAATAAATATATAATTTTAAGAGAAAAGAATTAATGTATACGCGCTTTTCTGTTTTCTTGTGTATTATTATTTCATTAAAGTACTCCGAAACGGCATTAATAAACACCAAGATATACCTACATCCTATTAAAAATATGGGTCAAAGTTGTTTTCTAAAATTTTAAACCGCGCTGGTTCGGAACAAAATTCTTAAAATCATTGTTAATATGTTGAAGGTCCAAAAACTACAATACTAAATAAACCAGTATGTTATCGCTTATCTAAACTGGCTTTCCTTGAATATAGTAAATGAAGAATGCAGTAAATAGAAAAAGTAGTCACAGTATACACTTTCTCACGGGAATTTTTACCGGGAGGAAAATTAGCAAAATTTAACAAGAAAAACTGCCTGTAAAATTAGTATTGTTTGTTTAAAAATTAATATACAATAATCGTCTTACCACTGACGAACTAGTAGTTAGCATACTTAAAAACCGAACGAAGCACGTTGCGTTTGAATTACCTCTCCGCTCTACCGACAATAACTAATGGAAACGAGTAAAGAGAATAGGGAAATATCGGCGACTACCGATTTTATAACCTGTTTAGCGATGACATTACGCCACGTAGGCAGAAACGTCACGTAAAGGAAATTTTACAGAATTTCCGGTTAAGAAATTTCATAACTGAAAATGGTAAAATAATACACTTTACTAGTGTCTATAATTGTTTGTTTGCGCGTATCGTCTTCGCTGACTGCCGAAGTGTAACATAATACTTGTATAGTGAAATAATTAAAATTTATGCTGCGATTTTATGTTTTTGATACAGTAATTAAAGGCGCTTCATTTTGCTTTCACTTCCCGTTTTAGTTTTTTTTTTATTATTAAATGTAGCTTTTGAACTGCATCTTATAAAGATATATTATGTGTTTAATTTGCAGTTCTTGTTGATCTCTCCATATTAAGTTAGAAGTTTACAACTTACTTTGAATGTTTGTAAATAAAAATTGATTTGAAAAATGTAACAAATCAATTTAAAATGGTTTTAATTTATAAACACTTAAAGCCATTTATTGTATTTTATGTATTACATTTGTTAAACTAGAAAGGGGCACATTACAATCCAGGATGTAATTCTGGATTGTAATGTGCCCCTTTCTGGACTATAGATGCACGCTTTCTGGATTATAGAATTTGAGATTCTTTAATTTTCTTAACGTTTAAGAAGCAACGTGCAACTGCAATTTATAATTAATAATTTGCTTTGTTACTAATAGAAAGAAATTAGTAAATTCTATGGCAAGTTCGCACATTTCCTAGAATTTTAAAAGGTTTTCCTTCGCCATTAAACTGTCATTAACGTTTGATAATGATTATTTTATCCTAGTTCAAATATTTCTTAAGTCTTGTGATTAATATTTTTGAACCAGATAAGAAAACAAGTATCTTCATCCTCTACGCCCATTTTACCGACAACCTGTTTCTTTGTGTTTTTCCGTAAATGGTAAATAATAAAAATAGTAAAAAAATGTTTATAATATAAACAACGAATTGGCAAAGTCTCCCGTTTAATAAATTAAGCCGTAGAATCGGTTACCAGCGAATGTTTTACGGCAAGATCTCACTCACCATTCCCGATTGAGTCGGTGCCATGTTGCTTGTTCGAAAAGGTCAACGTACGTAACGCCACCTACCACACGAAAATGTTTATGCAATAAAAATTAAATAATTACATAACGTCTCGTATATCGAACACGGTAGTAGTTACTTAACTAAATTTTATTGTTTTAAAAATTTTTACGTCATTATTATCTACGTCATGTCAGTCACGTAGCCAGGGTAAACGAAAAACGATACGTCTAAATAAACAATGGCCGTACTGTCGGGTTTCGATGTCGATGCACGATTCAAACGTATTTTACGCATCTTATAAACATTGTTACGTAACACCGTATTTTTGGTATCGTACAATAATTACGTGGGTACACTCGCGTAACTTTTGTTTTCCCAAATACAGGATTTTAACCTATTCAAGAATATTTGTTTCTTGTAAACATTTTCTGCGTAATAAACTCGAATAATTTGACAATATATGGTCGAGGTGGTGCCAACCTGGATTCGGATTCGAGTTTTGATTGGATTATTTTTACGGAGATTGATCGAATATGTCGGTCCCAGTTCTCGTCAATCAACCGTCTCGTTGTAAGTCTCCTCGGTACGTGATAAATACGAAAAAGGCACACTCGGTGACTACATGATGGAGATTTAAATAAATAAATAATAATTTGTAAAGTAACTGTACCAGTTACAGATTTTTGAGACCCACCAGTTCCATTCCCTGAACACTGGGAGTTCGGTCGTGGGTTCGTGCCGCGCTCGGATGGGCTGACCACCCGGAGTTTTCCGGGTTTTCTCCACTTCTGTAACGCCCGAATAGGGGCCAGTTCCCCTTAAAAGACCTCCCGGAAGGCATTATTTCTCTTGCGTAACACCACTATCCAGAGCGGGCAAACTGGAACCACTCTGGTACTAACTTCCCCGAGACTCGCCTTGGCGCAACACTAATCACTAATTAACCTGCGCCAGGTGATTATGATATGGCCCGATATGGCACGAAAAAGAAATAGAGTTTTTATGAAGTTAATAACATTATATTGCGTTTGATAAGGCAAAATATTTGAAATATGACTGTTTATAATTATGAAGTGTAGCGTGTAAACAACGTATTAGCTTTCTAAAGATGTAGGCTAAGGATACTTGTTAACACTTTTGATTTTGCTCAGCGTATTTTGTTACGTTGATTTCCTTCTTAACAAAAAGCAAAAACATAAATTTAATAACGTACCCGATTTTCTGATTAAATTTGCATTTGTAATACCGTGAAACACCGCAGGTAAGTAATATTTTGAATAAAACAGTAATTTTGCTCAAAATAAATAGCTGTAACATAGCCTTAAAGCATAGTCACTGGTACATTTACTGTAAGACTAATTTTTTGAAAAATCATATTAATAAAGGATACAGATCTTTTTGCAAGAGATAAATGTAATGAAAAACTACTAAGTTTTTGCGTCTTCATTGTTAAAATGAGATAATAGAGATAGCATATTGCTATATTGTATAAAGATGCGATAGTTACTCATAATTCACGTCTCGTAATTCCACGTTTTTGAAAGAATTTCGAAATAACCAGAATCCTTTGTGGAAGAAATACAGTACATACTTTTCTTCCTAGTCACTATTTTTTAAATCTAGTTGTAAAATGTGGAAAAAACTGGATTTAAACCCTCAATTTAAAAAAAAAATTATGATGAAATATGTTATTTACGCTACTGTATATTTAATTTAATTTAATTTTTTTCCTTTTCTTCCTCTTTCCGCTCTATAGACACTATTTTTTAATCATGCTTTTCGTGAGTTTGTCCAGGCTCGCAATTTGAGCGGCTCTATGGTTAGACATGGTGAGACGACATGTCCGGCACAGCTGCTCATGTAGAATACATAAAGTTGCTAGCCAGTTCCCGTGGGAATAGAATAATGTCAGGGTGAATCCTGACCAAAATTTTTGAGCATGCTGAAAGTTACAAAGAATAATAGGCACTAAATAATAGGCAGAAACGTAATTTGGTGCGAATAAAAAAGTATGGACTATTATAAAGCCCATTATATCTACACATGAAGTATATTATAATGTAAAAATATTAAAAATTTGATAATAATTCAAATTTTGCGGGTCCTCGACACTGAGGGCCCTGGGCTTGAGCCCTATTAATTTCTATGCAGAGCGCCTCCGTATACAATATATATGTACCGCAAGCTTTCGTTGAAATCCGGTCGTGTTAAATGCTTGGAATAACGTCACGCGCGCGCACTTGTTTGCTGCTGAAAAACCTCCACACCAGCGAGCGATCGAGTTCCCGCAAGCATGGCACTGACTTAAAACGGCTAGCCGCTAGCTGCCAATGTAAAAGAAAACACAAATGATAAAAGAGTTTACACGTTAGAATAAATTATTATTGGCATATCTGTTCTCATATAAAAAATATAGTGACAGTCAAAACTTTCTCTTAAGCATGCGGCGCGTGCTAAGCAAGCCCAGAGAATTCGCCCCCGAATGATGGGATATAACAACGCAACGTAAGGGCGATCTGCCAAGGTGGGATGCAACTCGGGAAATTCCACGCAACCAGCCCATTAGTAAAGTGCGAACATGCGACCTCCAGTGTTAGGGAAGTTCCCTAACCTAATCAGTATTCAATGGTTTTATCCACTCAACCACTGGTCGGTGCCAGGGACTAAGGACTGGTCGGTGCCTTCCATACTCATCGTGGATTAAGCTAGGTCTTTAATGGGAGAAGAGATTGAACTCATCATATCCGGGATGGACCGCCTAAGAAATACGTCTGGGGTTTTGACTGTCCAGATTCGATTTCGAAGTTTGAGCGGCTCCCAGTTTTTCTTAATTACTTCTATAATCTCGCGGAATACCAGAGCTAAAATTGATAGTCAAATGATGGTCGAAAATTTGTCAAGATACATGAAGGCCGAAAATGGACGTGACTAATGTCGGAGAAGTGGGGAGGGACTAGTGACTAATAGTTCATGAGAAGTGAAGAATCATTACATGAAAGTACGTGCGTTTTGCTATATATATATATATATATCCTGACGTCGGCGAACACCCGGCGCAGGTTTATTGGAGATTAGTTTCGCGCCAAGGTGAGTCCTGGGGAAGTTAGTACCAGAGTGGTTCCCCGTTGCCTTCGCTGGTGAGTAGATGTTACGCGAGGGGAGAAATACCTTCCGGGATGTCTTTTTAAGAGTAACTGGTCCCTATTTAAGCGTTACAGACGTGGAGAAAACCCGGAAAACTCCACGCGGCCAGCCCGTCCGAGTGCACTACCGAACTCCCAGTGTTCGAGGACGGAACCGCTTGGCCACTGGGGGGCATACGCACGCGTAATTGGGTCTGTCAATTGTAAGGTTGCCGACTTCCAGGGGAAAATAGTTAATCACGCGTCAGGAAAACCTAAGGTCGAATCGTATGTAAGTGGTGGCGGCAGGAGACAATGATGACAAGTGTCTTACACAAAACCGTTTATTCTAACAACTAAGTTAACTTACATGATGCTAGCAAAACAAAGATCGTCGGCCGACAGCGAGACGTGAGACTTGTGGCGGCTCGGGAGTTTCCTGGGAGTGGATGTCCGTAGTTTAGGTGAAATTCCTCTCGGTTGACATCCCCCTTCGTCATTCCTCATCGAGTCGAGTTTGTTTTATGATAAGTTTTAAGAAAGTTTCTTTCGACAGTTGTATAAATATTTATTTATTAATAGCATAATACATTCCTGCGGAAATCTCCATTTACGAAACGGCCGTCGAGAGGATGGAGATGGGAATTTTTCTCCACGACCGGAGAAAACTTAAGTGTCGCGTAATGGTTCTTATCCCTATAAATTAATGTCGTTTTTACTAACAAAAATAGAAGCTTTAAGATTGTTTTTTATTATTATTAATAAAGAAATATATCACGTATTTTAAAAAAATACGATAAAAAGGAATCGTTTTATCCCGTCTCGTACAAGCACTCGAAGGCATTGAAAAATGAAAAGAAAGGACAAATTGCGACCTTTATTGAAACAAGAAAGGATAAGGACAGTTTAGCAAAAATAAAGGATATCTTGCAATCTCTGTAGGTCTAGCAACAGCAAAAGTAGTTGCGTAGAAAGTAACAGTTTTAGAGGGAAATAAGTGAAACCGTATTGACTCGTGTACTAATTTTTGATTTGTGGAACACTGTAGGGAATGATCTCGTCTCTAAGGCAGATAAATAAGAAAATTGAAATTTTAATTGGAAAAACGAAATTCTTGTAATTTACGATAAATATAATTTAAAAAAACAACGTTAGTTAAATTGGCACGAAATATAGAGAAGAAATATTAACAATTAAATAATTTGCATATTAATAATTATAATAATAATAATAATTGTTCGATTGTTGATTTTCCATGCAATTATCGAATGAGTTTACAAGAATGTTCTTCGAGATGAAAGAAAATTACAGATTCATTTTATTATTTCTGGCGATTTTTAATGGCATGGCCTCTTCTGAACAATACAGAGGACCATTTACAACGGATAAAGGATTGGCGAAATTGAGAGATATCGGAGAGTTTTCTTATCCGAGAATGAAGGATGTAAACCGATTCTGGAATATGAAGCTGAGAAACAGCGACCAATCGAATTTGGGTGGTATGACATCAAGAGTAAAGGATAAACGAGATAAGAAATTAATGCGTGCCAACGAAGATAAGACAATCGATAGTTTTTACAAATTTATAGAGGGAAATCAAAATAGAAAAATTTATAATAACGAAATTATCAAAAATAAAAAGCCCAAAAGAAACAAGAATCTTAAACCAAAGATAACAGATTCGTCACTATCGTCATTCGAACATAATCGAAAATTAAATCGGTGGCTGCAACAACTCGGACACAAGACGAACGACGAATTCGATGTCACAAAAATTCCTAAACATCGAAAGACTAATTGGAAAAAATCAAAGGCCAAGCACAATAGATTCCGGCATCCTCCGCTTTCTTCGTCGAACGGGGGGAACATCGACAATGACATCAACCATCTAACAGATCCTGGAATCGGACCGACTGACGATACAGAAAATGCTAATTATGGCCTTTATATTTTTGCAGTAGCTTTCGTTTCTCCATTCCTCTTATTCACTGTCTCGGCCATTCTCCTCTGTTTCGTTTATTTCATCGTATATCTGTGTAAAAGGAGCAGATATTCGACAACACATTCAGAAATGGAATCTCGCGAACGAAGATCGACAAAATCACTTTCGTACGAAAAAAAGGAGGACGAAGAACCTTTACTCGAACAAGATTCTTCTTTACATCGATCTCCCGAAAGTGACGTCAAATCATTGATTTCCGATAAGATCTCAACACGAAGTCGATCTGACAGAAGTAAATATTCTGTCGAGGATCTTGGCGACGAATCGGAATTTCATAAATCTTCGACACATTCGAGCATTTCTAACAGATGCGCTCCTAATAAAAATTCGAGCAACGGTGATGATGATGAGGAGGAGGAGGAGGAGAAGAAAGAGAATGTTTCTCTTTTGACATCTTCGAATGAAACAGAAACCAAAATAGAAATGATTGAGTCGGAGAATGAAAACGAATCCGGACGGGACTCGCCCGTATTTAAAGACGAGGAAAACAATAGTAATGGAAGAGAAGAGAATTCAGAAGTGAAGAGTTTCAGAAAGAAGAAAACTAAGTGTTTACCTTGTATTAATCTGTAAAATTACTTATAATTCTTGCTAAAAATTAAATAACAATTATATATTTAATTTCTATATTTCATTATTGACGTCTGAAAACATCTCAATTTGAGAACTAGTAATATAGAAAAAATTAAAAACAATTAATAATCAAGTATAAGTAACTTAAGTTCATTAATGATCGAACATTTTGCGAAATATTGTAAGGTAGCCGACTTCCAGGGGTAAATATTAATTACGCGTCAGGAAATCCTAGGGTCGAATCGTATGTGGGTGGCGGCGGCGGCAGGAGACAAAGACGACAAGTGTCTTACACAAAACCGTTTATTCTAACAACTATGTTAACTTACGTAATAATGGTACAAAATGCCATCTAGATCGACTCTGTGGTGTCGGTCTTCGGCTGTTGATGATCGGATGTCGTCCTTGCTCTGTCGTTATGGGCCCCGGGGCTTGGATAAAGGAGCGTCCGATGCACGGGAGATGGATCTTGGGCTGTTGAGATCGGCGGTGATGAAGGTCCGGGAGCTGGGAAGCTGCACTTGTCCAGAGGAGAACCGCCCTTCGACCTTGAGATTCGGGAGTTTTATAAGATTTTCCCCTGAATCTTACCCTTTTGATTGGTCCTAGTTCACCCTCTCCCTTACCCCGATTGGTCATTTCTTTGTTTCTATGCGAAACCCGAGACCGATCTGGGTCAGGAGAGGTCCGAGAGGTGTTGATGGAGCCTTTGAAGTCCGCGCTCGTATTTCACGCCGTTATGGCCCCAAACGATCTGCCATATGTTCCGGCGGCTAATTTTTCCCCCTTTTGTTTCTCTCTCCCGACACTTGTTTGAGAGCTCTTGGGCAAAGCTCCTTCTCTCTCGGTTGACATCCCCCTCCTCCGTTCCTCATCGAGTCGCACTTGGGTTAATGTGAACCTAGGTATACAAAATGGCGGCGCTTCCGGTAACCTCGATAGCAAGTGTTTTTAGAAAAGAAATGTAGATGGCGCTGATAGTAATGATGCCTTCGTATGCAAATATCCGTTAAAAAATTCCGTTCTGGAAACAAGGAATAACGTGAATTTCGAATTTTGGTTACGATGTAGACGGAATAAATGTGCATTTAAAGTGTGTAAATGTGTGTTAAACGTGTTAAATTTGTCACAACCAAGGATATGTAATAGTGATTTCCGACACCGAAAGACAACGTGAAAGACACATGGAAGGCTAGGTGGCCGTGACCCTCTATGGAGACGCTGCCTATCGTAGATGAAAAGGCGAGAGATGTGAATCGTAAGGCTGCAGTTCTTAAGAGGAGTAAAATTTATGTACAATACAGGCAAATTTTGTTCGAACCACTGATGTATAGAATCTCACAATTCACTTCGTCCATACATCGATTGAATTTATAGGTAGTATGACGACTTTTTATTTTTCGTTTCTGGTCCAAGAGTAGGAAAAGTAACCAAAAGCAGGGGAAAAAGTAAGTAGCAAATTTACGTTTTAAAAATGTTTTAGTTTTATAAAAAGTTTAAATATAGGCGCGTTTAGGTTATTGTCGACGGTCGCCATCTTGTTTGCACACGCGAATGTGCAAACAAGATGGAGACAGGAAGCGCCGCCATTTTATATTCCTAGGTTCACATTAACCCGCGTTTGTTTTAAGATTAGTTTTAAGAAAGTTTCTTTTGTGTCTGGTCTACATCATCAACACGTGTTCCTGACCCTATTTGACCTCTGATACTTCCCGACTTTGGAACTTTATAATTATTCACAGTTTCTACGCGTTTTTGCGATCCTCACACAATAAACAGCTTATCAATGATTTTAAAACTCGTAAGTTATTTAATTCACTATATATTACTATATATCTTATAACTGTGTAATAAATTTTCTTAGTTCTCTCGTGTCATGCGTTATGTACGCAATTCTTTACATTTATTTAAAGAATATTACCTAATTTTGAAATAAATCATATCAGAATTATTGAAATAAAATTGTATTATATAAAGAAGTTATTTTAAAAAATGAAATTCATTCTATTTTGTTGAGAAAACAGGTCAATAACTATTTGTATAGAATCAGAAAATTTATCTATCTGGTTTCTTTTCCTTTAAATTAGCGGCAGTCAACCTTTCTGTCCACCCGGACCACTAAAATCACAATTTTGAATCCCGCGCACCACCATCACGAATTTTTTTTTTTAAACGATACAAACATCTGTAGAATAATTATCATAAGTTCCATTTTACTTAAATAATAAGGAATTCAATTGTTTAATTATAACAAATTAGTGTGAAGTTTGTTGCTGCTTGTTTAAAATAAGTTTATGGACTCGGCTCTTCCACGAAGGTCAATAATTGCACTCATATTATTATTTATTGGTAAGTCATTTCGTGTTTGGTTTTTAGATTCGAATATAAAAAAACCCTCAATGCGTGAGAAGAAACCAAGAATTTTGCATTTCTTTCGTAATACTTCGCGTAACCAATGTCCAAATTACGTCATTCAATTTGCACGTACACACATATCGGTGTTCTAAGAATTTTCTTTTGTATTATTTTATTTATGTAATTTTTAAATAACTTCGTCTTTAATTTGACAATTATGTCTGAACATGCAAATTTAATGGAAGATTCCTGGTGTTTTTTATCTAATAGCAGCCACACGTCCTCTTAATCTTATTTCGGTTAAAATGCACCTAGGTAGTCCAAGATGGCGGCGTTTCCGGTTACGAGTTAAATATTTTAGAAATAACGATCGATTTGATTATTTAACGATGGAGCCAAATACTCTATTACCACTTTTTCCAGTACATCGACTAAGTTGTTTGTTCGTTTAGTTAAGGCGATCTGCCTAGGGGGAACGCCTTCCGGGGTCTTTTTAAGGGTAACTGGCCTCCTATTACAGACTTGGAGAAAACCCGGAACTCCGCATGGACAACCCGTCCTGGTGAGGCGCGAATCCACGACCGAACTTCGTTCAGGGAACGGAACTGCTTGGCCACTGGTGGGCCCTTGACCGTAAGTCTATGCCTAAAATTTAATTTCTTGCCGATTCCGAAATTCTCTTGATGCTTGTGGGGTGGCATTGAAGTCGGTCTTTGGCCAGTAATAAATAGATTTTTAATAATTAATGTGGATTTATTTCTATTGAGTATCGTCAACTTTCGTTTCCTGCAAATTCTGACTTTCCATCCCCGCTGAAGTGGTGTTGAAGTTGGGAGTACATTTGGGAGTAAACGCATCCATCGCTAATAGCGAGGTTGAGGCCGGAGTTTTAAACACGAAAACCTGTACGTCGGACGTTCGCGCCGCTTTTCCGTAAGGCTAGAAATTTGGCAATGGCGTTTGGAATGTCAAGCATGATTCCACTGACTTCCCAAACACCATTGTCAAACTTCTAGGCTTACAGCAAAGCGGCGCCGAACGTCCGACGTACACGTTTTCGCGTTTAAAAACTTTGGCCTCAACCTCGCTATTGTTTACAATTTTTATAAACTTTTACGATTAGTGCTTTAAAAATGCATCCAAACGTAATAGTAAATCTAACAGTAGAGATAAATGCGTGACGTGTCGCTTGATTACCACGGAAACTAAACTTGACATTATAAAACAGAGTTAGGTGAAAAAACACCGGGTACTAAGCTGTAGTGAAGAGGTAAATGAGCGTAATGTATTCTATTAAGTACATTAAAGGATCAAACACTAACAATAATATGTGATTATTTTGTGTAAAAATGTACAGTATTTTATAGATTAGTTTTCGACTTATCATAAAACCTTGGCAACTTAACCAGTTTGTAAGTAAAAGAGCAACTGTGTTTTCATATTCAAGAAACTTTTAGTTTTTCAAAGATTAAATTTTGTGTGTGCAAGTCAAAAGAAAAAGTATGGCACTGATTACATTGTAAATTACACTATTTCATGAGCATTCCAAAGTGGTTATTTATTCTGTCATTTCAGTAAAAATAATAGATAAACAACTTTAGAAGGGAATTGAAAAAGGATAATGAGGATGATCTTTTGACCTAAAAAGTAAAAATATCAATTTAAAGTTTAACAAATTAAAAAGTTGTTATAGAAAATTAAAAATAATTTACCATGCCAAATGACAGACTCTGTAGTCACGATTGAATCCAGCAATGGTTTCCATTTCTTCTGGTGTAAGTTCAAAATCGAACAGCTAGAGATAAATAATGTATACTTTAAATCCTGTCACAATCTTTCTGTTAATTAATAGCTATTAACTAACCTGAATATTAGAAATTATCCTTTCTTTGGTAACACTTTTAGGAATAACGATAACGCCTCTTTGGACCTGAAAACGCAATAATACCTGTAAAGAAATGATGATATTTTAAAATTTGAAACTTCATTGAAAGAATGTATAGTAGTAAAACAAATTCTACCTGAGCAGAACTCTTATTATATTTTTTTGCAATTTCTTTAATTTTAGGTTCTTCTAATAATTGAGGATCATCTGGTTTAGCCCTAAGATTTAAAAACAAAAATTTTTTTTTTTAGAGTATTTCAAACATTATACATTTAGCAAATGTGCACAGGGATTAATAAGCAACACTGTGAAGTCAATGGATTATTTAATATATACAAAAAAGGGAAGTTATTAAATGAAAGCAACACAATTAAACAAAGTATTAATATTCAAAAATCTATGGTATAATGAAATCAACAGTATGACAATACTAATAAAAAAAGTTGTCTAACCAATCCAAATTTAATAAATCACCCAAATCTATTAACTATATTAGCATACTGTATTTTGTTTTTTGAAATACATACATACACACACACATCAAATAGAACAAAATTTTTATTCCCGAAACATTTTTAAATTCTATCAATTTAATCTATAAAATTTTATTTACATGTAATATAATAAGTAAATGAGACACTTTTTTTTATACTTGTGATATTTTTAGGTAAAACAAATGTTTTTTCTGGTGTAAACAGAAAAAACATTTCAAAATATAAAAAAAAAAACAGTATCTAATTAACAAAAAAAATGATAGTCATTGAAAAATTTATTTTAAATAATTAAAATGTCAATATTATATGAGTAATTAAAAACAAAATTATGCCATCAGATAGATATAGGTTAAAAAAAAAAATTAATAAAATTATTGTGACATCTCAATGCTGGGCTGCAATTTTTAATCATTTTCAATTTACTAAAATCAAGAGCATATATTTTAAATTAAATAGTGTTTTCCTCCTGTACATTATATTTTACCTGATAACAATAGTTGTCTAACTCCATTCTGGAGAAAATTTTTTAATTGAAATAGCATAATTTTCAGTCCAGACTAAAAGTTCTTATATAGTTAATTGGGGCCTCTGGCCTCTAAACTTTCCATTTCTGGTCTCGACTTTCATCTATCTAATGCTGTTAGAGATTAATGAAGGACAGACAGGCACCAGTGAGAATTTATAAATCTGCAATTTGAAAATTGCAGCTTGACGAATTATCATCGTCACAAATACATTGCACTTTTCATTTGGCCGCGTTTCTTTATGCGGCGAGAGTGTAGCGAAATGACGTCACGAGCAATGTTGGCCAATTAGAAACCACTATCAGCGTGTTCGCTGTAAAGCGTTTATCGAGTGCTGCGTAAAGAAATGCGGGGTTTTTGTCAACTATCTCCACAGAAATAGTAGGAACTGCATATCTATAAAATGTTCTAATAAAAACATATATATTTTTTTCTAGAAAGATGTGGAAGATGTATTTATTTTTAAAATAATTATTAGATTAATTAATAAATATAAAAATGCATAAATTTCAATTATTAAGAATCCCACAAACAACTGTTTAAAAGTTAATTAAAAAGAATTTGAATATATTAAATAAATAAAATTGTCGGAGTCAACATTTTGTACAAAATTAACTTTTTTAACAGTCAAGATTTTCAAAACATGATAAATATTTTCTGCTATTTTTTTCAAAACTAAAACTTTCAAAATAGTTTCTTCAAGCTCAAATCCTAAATAAAAAACATTTCAAAAAACTTATAAATGAAATAATATAATTTCAATATTACAAGTTATTATGAACTTATAATGTATTGAAATACGATAGTTAAGATATCTTTTGATAATTTTATTGAATAAACTAAGATTCATTTTTATGTTATCTTGCAAAAAATAAATAAATTGCATTAATAATTTTGTATATTGCTAAATAAACTATAAAAATATTACAATATAAAAAGTGTTATGACTAAAATCAAACTATATTCAGAATAAATATAAACTTATATTATTTGTTATTCAATAAACAAAATAAAATATAAATAAAAAGTAATTATTAATTTTTTTTACAAAATTATGATGATATATAATTTAAAATAATATTTAAAAAGAAAAAAAAAACTTACAAATATTTAATTGCTTCATTATATTTCAATTTATTTTAGTGAAATGTAATGAAAGCATTCAAATAAAAAATGCTTACTCACAAAATCTGAAGGCAACGTTATAACAACAAAGAAAAATATTAAGTTTTACCAGGGACGATCTGGCGATCCTAAAGGACTGTAAGCTGTAACTTTTATGTCTAAACTTTTACAGAATTCCAATAATGGACATTGAGTTAGATATGGATGACATTCCACCTATAACATCAACAATATTCAGTGCGCTATTTTTTTTCTCATTCAATGCAAACAAAATTGATATTACCTGAAGCATTACTGGTTTTATTGTAGCATTAGAACAAATTCGTTTAATTTGAACACTGTTAAAATTAGAAAGGCCAATGGATCGAACTAGACCTTTCTTATGACATTCTTCCATTGCCTATAAAATGAAATTTAATAAACTTTATCAAAAAGCTATACAAATTTTTATTAGATATGTTTGGAATAGTATAGAATAACTTTCAATATTAAAAAAATTTTTAACAAATAATAATAATTTTATATTTATCAATAAAAAAAACTATTGTTATTAAACTAATTGAAAATACCATATTTACTTGAATGTAAGAGGCACCTTAATTGCTACATGCTCACCCACAGATTTTTTGAAAAAAAGAATTTATTGCACGGTGAAATAAATTATATGTCACTGTTTTCCATGATATCAAAGTTGGAAACAACTTTGCTTTCCATATTACAATCTTTTGGGCATTGAATCCAGCTAATGCTCATATTTCCACACACAATCATCCCCAATACCATTTAAAACATCAGAAATGTAACATTTATTGAAAATACTGCACAACTTCTGGGATTTTCATCCAAATACAGTAGAGCATCGATTATCCGACCCTCGATCAACCGTCACATCGGTTAACCGACCGCGTTCTAGTCGGCAAATTCAAATGTCCGCTAGTGATGTGGCGCTACAATATTTGGCTATGTCTTGGCTATTTTAATATTATTTTTGTTAAATTTTTGCGTGTTTAAGCTGGTAACACTGGCTCGACCACAAAAGGGAGGCCAGTATTTAAACCAGGCTTAATTTTATTTAATGACGCTATCCAATTGCTGTTTTTAAAATGTGTATGAGATTTAGCGGCAAAAAACGAGTGTCAGCTGTGAAGGAAAAGAAAATTTTGGACTTCTTTTTCTAATGTATAGGCTTATTTTATGTAAAATATGTAACCCGAATATATATATATATTTTTTGTTTTATATTTTTCAATATACAGTACAGTACTGTATTTATTTTGTGCAAAATAAAGAAATAATTTTTAAAAATACAATAGTAACAATTATTATTTTTTTAAAAAATTCAGTTAAGGCTTAACATCGATGAAAATTCAAGGCGAAGTAGGTTAATAGTTATATACTAATATACTAATTACATGGGATATACTAATAATGCATTTTTTCATACTTTTCGGTTATCTGTTTTTTCAATTATCTGACCAATCCAAGTCCCCAATTGAGTCGGATAATGGATGCTCTACTGTACTTATGATGATACTATAATAGACTAACAAGATTGAGCTAAGTTGACCTCTTAAATATTTGTTATTACAGATATTAGTTTAATAAAATTGTTAAAATGATGCACTGAAATTAGTGACTTCTAGTGACAGAAATAAGATGCATTGCACAAAGAGGTTGCTAAGTATGACACTACATTGAATCTAAAATGCACCCTATTTCCATTGATATTATTACCCTGAAAAAAGGCCATCTTATATTTGAGTAAATATAGTAAACTAACATAAAAGTATTTAAAAATTATAACTGTACCTTCCAAGTTTCTAAGTAGTCAACATCACTGTATAGAAATTTGCCAGTTTCATCTTTTGGAAACAATTCACCACCTTCCTTTAATAAAAAATAAAATAATTAATCTTCTTTTTTAATTTCCATATAAGGATTGCTTTAAATGTTATAAAATTTATATTAATGAAATTCACAACCAATTCATTAAGATAAAATGAATTATGAATATAAAATGGCAAGTTTTACTTTTAATATCAATGGTGATAACAGAGTCAAAAACATTAATAAAAACTGTCAAGCCCACTTTTAGCAAAATCGGTAATTGCAAATTACCAGTGTTGTGAATATTTTTCTCTCTCTTTGAATTTGCAATATGATTATGCTAAAATGTTTGAATATTATGAAGTAATGTAAAGAACATAGAATAAGTTACAATAAAATTTTAAAATCTGTTATATAAAAGTAAAACCTTTTTGCAACAGTTTAATATCCTTTCCTAGAATGAAAAGAATGCATTTATCAGAAGGTAACTAATTTTAAAAAAGAGAAAGCAAGAGACTTTTCAAAGCTTTTGAGAAAATTGGATTTTGTTTCTGGATATTGATGCTTTAGTACTTCAAAGATAGGCATGGATTAGTTTTCAAGAATATATGCCGAGAAAGCAGACACTGTTGATTGTTATAAAAGAATAGTCAATCATAGTTTTCTTTTAGCCAATGTAAATCTCAAATTGAAAAACAAATCTATTGAAATCTTAATATTTTAAAAACTGTTAATGGTTAAGACATTTAGTTTGAAAGGTAAAAATTGCTCTGATGATAAAGATCTAAAATTACAATGAAAGTATGGTATCATCAAACATGGATAATTTTGATAAAAATTCTTAGTTCTTTGTAAGTCTAAAAAGATCCCATCACTCACACCTGACTGCAATTCTGGATCTGACTGAATCAATGATGGATATGATTAATATAGCCGCTTACTGTCCACAGGGCAAAAACAATTTTAAAAACTCCTTGCTTTACTTAAATAAAAACATATCTTACTCACATAAGGAATTCTTTTCCCTTACGATATCAAGCATTAATGTTTCTGTGCTTAAAGAAAATACAACACATTCCACCAGTCTAGAATACACCTGCAAATTGATAAATGCTTGCCTGTCAATATATTGAATGCTGTCAAATAGTAAACCAAACCTGAATTATATATTATCAAATGAGAACACCAGATTTATATATTTACTTAACTATAACCTAACTAAATAAATATAATTATATACTATGCTAGGAACTTAAAGCTGGCAGAGTGAAAGCTTAAATTGGCAACAATTTGCAGAATAAGCAGAAGTTGCATGTTCAATTTTTACTCCAAATCAATTTTTTTCCCAAAATATTCTAATTTAATTAACTATAATTATTAAATTTCATAGAAGGCAGAAATTTAATTGTCCACCTTTAATTCAAATTACATATTATCTATATATTTAATTTTTCAGCCCTGATAATGATTCATGGCATTATCACAATTATCAATGTTTGTTATTTTTGGGGATAGTATAGATTGCACCATATTGAATTTTGGGACTGAGTATATATTTGAACTGAGGGGACAGAGACGAGTTCAACAATACCTTACTTTTGGACCGGAGACGAAAAATAAGAAAGTTATCACACTTTTTTAATGCTTTCATGCAGACAGCACCGTAGTTGCTAGTGCTGCCATCTCGCAGTAAAGTCTGCAAACAAATTTAAAAAAAACACTCTGAAAGGCAAGAAATTGCATAAACAGTCGAACGCCACTTCCTTTTTTTCCTTTTGTTCAAGCATTGCAACTCCCGATCACAATAGTGCGGTCGGCTCGTAGTACTAGCCGACTGCGAGCAATAGCGAGGCTGAGGGGCCATAGCCCCCGAGGTCGAGGAGCGCGAGGGTGTGCTAAAAGGATTTAACTCGAACTGCAGACGATCTGTGTGCTCGTGGTTCAACATATGCCTCTGTTGAAGGTATATATGGCCGACTTGCCGGACTGCCTGTTAAACATGCGATAGGCTTAGCGGAGAGAGTGACGCAACTCCTGAACATCGCGCGATTGTCGAAAAAAGTATGATAACTTTCTTATTTTTCGTCTCCGGTCCAAAAGTAGGGTATCGTTGAACTCATCTCGGTTTAATGTTGTCAAACTTTTTATTATTCGAGTTCAAATATATACTCAAAGTCCCGAAATTCCGTAGGGTGTAATCTATACTACACCCTTATTTTCAGTTAGTTTCAAACTTGCTGTAGGCAAATTCAACTATATGAGACAGATAAAATGTATTGGTAAAATTGGTAACTTGTTAGAAACTTTTTTTAAGTATATTATTTCTTAACGATTTATATTTTTCATGCTTTCAAAACAATTCATCACCAATTAAGAAAAATTCATTTGTCACAATGTAATAGACATAGTAACAGATTTTCAGTTACAGTAAGTTCATATTAGAATTATTAGATGATGTGTAAAAGTTTATATCTATAAAAAATTATTTATTTACAAAAATTGATGTCAATCATTATTTCTGTAAGAAAGAATCTTACATTATATTTCAATACTTCATTTATATTTTTTGTTAATATTTAATTTAAAATAAATCTTACCTTATAGCCCAATGGCCAATGGATAAGATAGAGATCAAGGTAATCAAGTTTCAAAGATGACAATGATTTATTCAGGCATTCAAAAACTTTATCCTTACTATGAAAAGTATTCCAACACTGAAAATTGAAAATTAAAATTATTTCTATGTTAAACTTTAAAACATTTAATTTTACTTTTAAACTTCTAACTTATTAAAGAAAAGCATTTGTTTTAATTAATTTTGGAAAGTATACAAAAATACAAGTTGTATAACTTTCCAAGCAAAAAACATTAAGATACATTAGCACAAAGTTAAAATTGTGTGTAAAATTGTTGTGAGATTGTATTTAAACTTTTTATTATTCGAATTGTTAAACACAAGATCGTGTTATTAACTCAATCACTTGGCTTTTGACTCCACCTTTATTTAGTTAATAAACTTTTTATATTATTAATTACTATAAAATAACAAAATTCTTAATTTTGAGTATAGAAATGAATTTAAAAAAAAAATTGTAAATACTAATAACAATTAAAATCGTCATTAATTAAGTATGACCCCACTTGAGATACAACACACAATTTGCTCTATCAAACACCCCCTTGACTTTTAACCACAAAAATTTAATAGCATCAATGCCCCTTACAGCCACCATGCTTCTTAATCATACCTCATCCTGAGATATTAAATGAAATGGATGCCAACATACACACAAAATTTTATCCCCCATCATTGACTTTTTTGGGTTCAAGGGTCTCAAAACGTCAAGATTTGCAAAAACCCAGAGGGTTAGATTCGACATGATTCAAATACTTTACAAATACAGACAGTTTACATTCAAATATAGTTTTATTTGTGGCTGTTATATTTTTATTCAAATGGGGTTATTTCTTTTGCATTTTGCAGTATTTCTCATGAATATAAGTAAGTAAAATTAGAAATATTTGTTAATATAAATTTATTTTATTAAACTTACTTTAAACATTTGATCTTCTAAAACAAGTTTTTAGAAGATCAAGTAAGAAGTCTTTAAGGAAGAGAATTGTATGGCATTACAAAAGCAAGATATCAGTCTAGAAATGATCTCGAAATTATTTACTTTTTACATTAGTATTTATAATTATAAGTTTCAGAGAATTTCAACTCCATTAGCATTTATCATCATCTTAATGTTCATTTTTCTCCTGGTATAATTAATAATGTTAAATAACCCTCAAAACCATCTAGGTATGTCCTGTACTTGGTCACAATGTGATATTCAGTAGTGCTCTATGCTGTAGAATGCCACAATTTTATTGATTGAATATAAAGCTCATACTGTTGTAGAAAGATTACTTTTTTTAAACAAAAGATATAGTCTTTGACCTTCTGGATGAGAATGACTTTTGGAAAATTTAGTTGCATAAATTACAGGTAGACACACAATCTATATATATAAGAAAAAAGTCTGTCTATTTATCTGTTCCCATTTTTCAGTGTCTTATTACTTTTTATTATATATTTTCAAAAGTAAAATAAGAATGCTTTCTGTTTCTTGATTTTCCATCTATTTGCATAAATCAATAAATATCAGCTTAAACTGTTTATTTTTTGCCACTTACATTAATTTCATTTTTATCAGTTAATTTCACTGGTTTTTCACTTCTGCCAACAACATCAGTCTTATTAACAGCGATCTTTGTAGTTTAATCTGAACCATTTTATTTCTTTATCAGCATCTGCAGTATTTTTATATGATTCACAAATAAAATATTTCTCTGTTGACTCATAAAAGCCAAATTAATTAACATCAAAATATGTTGTTGCCACACTAAAGTTATTTTATATAATCCATATGATTAAATCAATCATCCATATTAAAATACTAATGTATGATCAATGTGTGAATCTATATTTTTGCACATTTGATTTTAATAATTATGAAAAATGCAGTTTTAAATTTATAGACATTTTTAATTTTTATCCATACTTAAATATTCAGTAGCATGTGCACTATTGAAAATAAAGTTAAATGATGATGATGATGATAAGAAGCAAATAAAAAGTAATTGAAAGTATGTATTGAAACTAACATCTGCAAAGTGAGCCTTTGTCCTGATATATTTTTAGGAATCAACTCATCACTGATTTCAATTCATTATAACAATGTATCAACTACTAACTGACAAATAATACACAGTTTATGTAAGTCAGTTATATTACTAATTATAATTTTACATGAACATTGTTTATATTGCATCTTCATAATATACAGAATATGAATAAAATTAACATAATTTATTTTATTGAAAGGATGATGCTAAGATTTTCAATTTAAAGATAATATAATTATGCTCTATAGTATCTAAAGTATCTAAAACTTACACAATTAAAACAATTTAATTATACTTACTTTACTTGTTATAAACAAATCTTCTCTTTTAACACTCCCATCTGAAATTTTCTCCTGTATGGCATCGCCAACTTCTGCTTCATTTTGATAAGCAAAAGCACAGTCAAAATGTCTATAACCTGCATCAATGGCATCTTTAACAGCTTGTTTCACTTCTCCAGGCTTGGACTATATAAATATGTTACAAATTCAGTAATAAAATCCGAATAAAATTATCAAAGAAATAACTTTCTTCTATAGAACAACAAACATAGATTTGTTGTTCTATAGAAGAAAGTATGTATACAAACATGTACTGTACCTATGCATGTTTGTATACAAAATCAGTCTACATCAGTGATTCCCAAACTTTTTTGAGCCACTGTTCCTCTTGGGTCCATAAAGTTATACCCAATGCCCTCTAACCCATTTACCCTTGTGTGAGAAAGGCTTGGAAATATTCTTAGGAAGACTTTTCTATGAACCTTACACTTTGTGTCCTTACAAAACATTGTTCTCAGCATCTGGAAACTATGAAATGGAATGTTTCTCCTTTCGAGGACAGGGAAAGGTTGTCAGTGACCCAACCTTTGCCTATGGTCATTGTTTAGAACCCTACCTCCGGCATCCCCTGTAGCACTTGCTTCTTTTCACCCTCCTAGATTTACTCACCACCCACACGGGGCAGTAGCATCCACTTTTAGTCTACAAGGACTTTTTTAATGTTATAAATGTTATGTGAATTTGCTCTCATGAGCCTGCTTTCTATTCATGTTAATAAACTAACAGTTTAAAAAGATTCTAAATCATTTCGTCAATGCTAGGATGGTCAAAAAGATATTATATGCAACAGGGAGGAAGGGGGTCAAAAGTGGCTGAAAAACTGCATACACAATTAATGGCTAGCCCCAGAAAGTAAAATAAGATGTCCATTTGATGAGAATGAAATAGCTGTAATTTTAAAACTATTTATTCATTATACATGTATTAAAACAAAAAAAAACAGTAATAGTGATGACCGATTACAAGACAGAACTGCTAAATTTCTAAACAAAATTCTGCATATAAAATCTTAGTAAATCAAAATACCATAATCTTTATACTTTTATTACAAATACAGACTTGTAATAAAATACAGTAAGACCCCACTTAACATGGGGGATGTGTTCCTAGACAACAAAGTGCTAAATGAAACAGCATTAAATGAGGTCATTTTAACATAGAGTAAATAGGGAAAGGGAAACGCTGATTGGTGGAACGTGCACTGCTGAACTTATGTATATTTTCCAGGGGTTTGGGACTGCGCCATCCTGTTTATAGTTGACGGTTTTTGACTTTTGGGCTGTCCTGTAGATCTCCATTAACTCCAGATATCTGATACAGTCAAACCTGTTTTTATGCGGTGGATAGGGACCGCATTAAAAAAAACGCATAAAAAAATTGCACGAAACTTCACGAATGGCTGTAAAAAATAGTTTTCGCAACACAATTAAAAAAATATTTTTTTTTTATGCGGTTGACAGGGACCGCATAAAAAAAGTCTCACATAGAAAATAACTCAAAACCGTACGAAATAGAATTTATTGACAACAGATGTCAGCACTTGACTGCATCGTCTGGTCTATCGTCTGTTTTACATATTTTTGTCCAGGTGGTGTTTTGTTGACTTAAAAAGTAAATTATTTCATTTTTCACATATTCATGCAATAATATTACTATAATAAGTTCATTTATGCTATAATAAGTTTATTTAGCTATAATAAGTCAACGTGAGACATGACGAATCGCACGAGACTAGTCGCCAACTATACCGCACAAATAAAAAATTGCACAAAAAAAACCGCACAAATTAAAAATTTGCATTAAAAAAATCGCACATAAAAAGAGCGCATAAAAACAGGTTTGACTGTATATGATCTATCTGCTGTTCTATGTATGATTTTATGTATGATGTCCCTGGTTGAAAGACCTTCACATCATCTCCTTTCATCTGACATACTATTCCACTCAGTCTGGCTCAAGTCTACTCTTTTGCAGTGCAGACTATAGTTAACTGTCATTTACAATCTGTCTACGGAAAGAATGAACTCGAGAACAACGTCACACACAACATTGCTTCAGTTAAAGCAATCAGTACATTCCCTAATAACTTTTTGCTTAATATGTCAGGTAATTTGTGAATTTTATTTTATTTTCTCTCACTAGATAACAGAACGACTTTTTTGTTAATTGTGTTAATTTTTTTATAGCATGCACTTAACAATTACTACAGCCAACTTCCTCATATTCCAGTACCAGAATAAAAAGCTTTCAAGAGGAAGAAAGTGAAGAAGCAGAGGATAGTAGTAGCAGTAAAACTGAAGAATCAACTTCTAGTGACGATGATGAAGATGAAGAAGAGAAGGATTTTGATATATATAACACTGTTTATAAAGGCAGTGACATGTTTAACAAATGAGAAGGAAACCAGAAATAACTTGCCCCAACTAAGCAATCAATGGCTAATGCCCATTGGTTAATATCCAAATCGATTCTTTCCATAGACTGTAGCAAGCTACTGTTACAGTTTTACAAATTTTTTCTCTTAAATTATTGCAACTTCCAAAAGTTAATACACTGTGCTTATGGAGAAAATAGATGGTGATATATATGTAATGCATATTTGTTCTTATGGGGCTGCAATTTGAAAAAAATTGTAGACCTATAAATTCCCACCATTGTCCATCTCAGTTAATGTTACCTTAGGTGCCAAGATGGCGGCTCGTCGCTGATTCCATCAAGGAAACGGCAAGATTCTAGGTCCGAATGAGGAGGGCGGGAGGGGGGAAAATTGTTGACACCCCCTGTGCGAGCAAAAAAGTCAAAAGTAAGTCTCTAGTAAGTTGTAACAAAAAGCGTTCGAAACAGAAATTTTAGTTGTATTTGCGAAAATTTTCACTTTTAAATTTTACCCCATTTTTGAGGGTCTCGAAAAGTTCACATATAGTCATTTTGGGGGGCCTGTATCTCGGGAAGGGTCGCCCGTACACCCATGGTTTATTAGACTTTTTTTGTTCCTATCAGTATGCTCTACAGCTCTGTTAAAGTCCCAACCTCCTCATTCGGACCTAGAATCTTGCCCCAAATTATTAGAATAGGTTAGGTTAGGTTAGAAAGTGCGTCCCCACTGTTTCCTTGCTGGAATCAGAGACGAGCCGCCATCTTGGCACCTAAGGTAACATTAGCCTCCATCCCTCCTTTCGTAATCTGAAGAACGGAATTAGCAATTATGAAATGAAGAATGTATCGACTTAATTCAACACGTAGTTATTTTGGATCATTAGTGTGAAAGTTTTAAACTAGGCTGATTATAAAATACAAAAAAAAATTACCTTCCATGTACCCAAACCAACAATTGGCACCGATTTGCCATCGCTTAAAGGCACGAAAGGAACTTCGACACCCATTACCTAAGAATTTCCCTCCACTAACTTCGTATTGGAAACAGCGACCTCGCGCGTTAATATATTCAATTATTATTATTATTTTTTTTGATAAAATAAAAAAAATTACGTGTTTAATATTTAAAATTTTGTAGATAATAAATTAGTGTTTTATTTTAAAAAAATAGTAATTAAACAGCCACAAAATATTTTATTAAAATAAAATATATCCACCAGTCGATGCGAAATACAGAATGGACAGAAACATCGTATTTTTTCATATTTCAAAAATATATTATTATATGCAATAATAATTGTTAGCAGTCATAATATAAAACCATAATATTTATCATTTCAAGTTACTGTAAAATTTGATTACATAAAACACTTGCCTTCCAGGTTCCTAAACCGATTGCAGGGATTTTATAACCGTTAGAGAGCTGCACTCGAAGAACTCGTGTTGCCATGATGTTATCCACACTTGCAAGTGAGGATAACATTGCGTTGACCTCGAACAAAGTTTATTTTACGAAAACTGATAATAAATTAGACGGAAGATTCTTAACGTCGTTAATAATTGTAAATATAAGTCATTATGATATAACAGTTAACAACCGTCTATTAATTATGTTACAGTTCAAGGGGGAAGGAATGGCGGAAAGTACATTATTGTACTCAATGGGGAGGAGAGAGTCGACCGGTCGAGGCATTGCTGTGTGGATTTTTTAATGATACAGTATTAGTGGCGAATCAGTGGCGTGCCGTGACATTTGACGATAGGGATACTGTCTTTCTGTAAGAAGCCGACTTACAGGGGCAATCAATTAATTGCGCGTCAGGGCCCGTTCGTATTCGTTTGTTCGATAAGCCAGTAAAAACCGTATACTTCTTTAAATGTATTTTTAATAGATTATCCGACGTAGTTAATAAATAAGAAAGTTCAATATAATTACCTCCGTTATTAGATTCAATAAATTCCCTACGCCCTCTAAATGCCAATTCTCGCTTTGAGAAAAAACATATAACGTCTATTAATTTAGATATATCTATTAATCGTAATTATCTCGTTATAATTTTCAATATTTATTTTATATTGTCTACCAATGTTAAATTCTATTCCGCTTTGAATTCCAAATTGCTCCAATTTTATGAAGGAATCGTCACTCGTCATAAATTTTATCGTCAAAATGTCGAAATTTTTTTGTCGACGTATTTATATTTAATTTAGACATTAGTCTTTCTCTTTTAATAATGTTTTCTTTTTCATTATACGAGCCAAAACTTTTTTAAAATAAATTTTTGAATCACTAGCCACGATATAAGGGCTAAAATTAAAATTATCAGAAAAACTTACTCGGTAAAACAAAATGTGTGACGAATATACATGCCTAGTACAAAAAATTCAATTGTATGAATATACTTTTAAAAAAACTTATAATTAAATATAACTGTGTGAAGAAACGTACATAAAAATAACAAAATATTCTTCACTTTTTAAATCTTAAAACAATCCACTTAGTGAAATAGCTCCCTACTAGTGGCTAATGAATGGAATCGGAGACGGTCCAGGTAGGTGTGTGCGTGCCAAATCCCGAGGGTGCCGATACCGGTCAATGTCAAATGCCTCTTTTGACGCATTACTAGTATATATCAAAGGACGCGACAGGGTTGTTGTAGATTTTAAATATTTCTCACCATAGCTGTAAAAATCTAAATATGTTAAACTTAACAGATTGTGAAGTCCGACACAGAGAATAAACAGATTAAGCCAGGGACAAGCCACTATTCTTTCTCCTCGAATTTCTGCCTTTTATAAAAAATCCTCTGTGTCGGACTTCATTTTCGTTCGGCCGTATTATAAAGGTTTTTCGGTATTTTTAATATTAACTTTATCCAGTTTGATGTTGCATTAATCCGCGAAACCCGCAACCCCGACGGCGACCGAGGAATCTTTCCGAAAAGCGAAAAAAAATTGGGCGAAATCCTAAAAATTTGATTTATTTCACGCCATGGCCGAAAATGGACGAAAAAAATGTTTATTCAAACGAATTTCGGGCGATTTTCGGAGACAGTCGAGCCTCGAGACGTAGAATTGAAAAAGATCTCCACGTTGGACATTCTGCACTATGTAAATGCAGAAGATAATTTATTTATCAAATTCCGAACACAAGAAAATGACTGAAGCGAAATTTAAAAAGAAAAAAATATATATATAAATTAATTTAAAAAATAAAATTGACTTTTTTAAATTCGAATTTTTACGTAATTCGAACATTGTTGACGCGTTTTCTAACGTTTGTTCGAAAAACGTCACGCATGACGATTCGCAGTTCGATTGTGTTTCTGGTTGTGGTCGGACGTGCTTTTCTTGTGCTCTTGGATTGCGTTGGTTTTTTTTGCGGTTTGCGGACTTTTGCGGAAAAGACTGAAAATTTTTGAGGTAAGTCTTAGTACATATTGACCCTAGACGTAAGAATTTATTTAATATTACTTGGAGAATCGGTCCCAGAAGACATCGTTCGATGGTCGTCCGTTTGCGCTTCGGATTCGAATCTTTTAGATTTAAAAAGGCAGCTGCGGTAAGCATTTTGCTTTTCTCGGAAGAATTTAAGGATTAATTTAAGCTCAAATTAGTTTATTGGAAGATCTATGATATTTTTAAAAAGATTTTCAAGTTTATTTCGTGTTAATTTTATATGTTCTTCCCTATGTGCTTTTAAAATGGCGTTGGACAAACGAAATATTAGGAAATTTAGTAACAATAGCGCTGTCAGTCGATCGGAGAATACTGGACGAACGAGAGGAATGATTTGTTCTAGTTTTGGGGGTGGCGAGGTAAAGATGACGTTCGATTATAGAAAATCTTGCTTCTAATCCCTTGTGGAGAATGGAAACGGAAGGCGGCCCCGGTAGGGAGTGTCTCGATCCCAATCCGTCGTCACTCGGGGGATTGAAACGTAATAATTCCAGATATTTAGCCTTAAAATTGAAAAAGAATCCATTACGTCAATCGCAATTCGTTAAGCGCTTTCTAATCTCCATAAAAACGGCAATTGTTGCAACACGATTTTGCGTCACTTTGCACGTTTTTCGCTTGCCGGACGGACGTATGCGCTCTTTGCTCCGGTTTTCGGTGTGTTTTTTACCTTTTCTCAGTGTTTTTTGCTACCCGAAGTGGTTTTAAGAAGACTTTTGGACGCTCGACAGTACACAAAGTAAGATTTTAATTAGAATTTAGCTAGCTGTAAGATTTTATTTTCGTTTCGTTTAGTCCAACTTTCGGAGACGACATCGGCCGGCGTATTTGCGTTTAAATCTGCCGTCGCTTGTGAATTAGGACTTTTAAACAAGCCGCCACATTGGAAAGCGACCGAAGCGCCGAAAACGGATTAAGTATTTGCTCATTGGTTTATTTTCGTAATTAATTCATTTATATTTTATTAACACGGTCAAAGAATAAGGATTATTTATAGAAATTGAATTAAAAATTATTTAATGCTAACTTTAAATACGAATTTTAACTAAAATATACTCTGGTAACATTGATGGACGGAGACCGTATTCTGAAGCATCGGATGTTCCTTGGACAGGTCAAAAATTTCGCCCTTTGATCTCCGACTTCTCCGTTCAATTTATGTATTAGTTACAACGCTTTTCAATGGCTTATTTTGCCAGAATTAAATTGTCTGCACTAATACTAATACACTTAACACTTATCTATACAGGATGGACACAAAGAATTCTTTACCTTAGGCTGTTTGGGTCTTTCCACAAGGTAGTCTTTTCTGAGTGCAGTCGATCTTCCACACTTACGTAACCCTCTGCCAATTCTTCGGGCCACTTGAACGTTCGTGTCCCGAATGTCGAGTTGGGCTGTGGGCACGTTTCGCTTCTTCGTACGTTTGTCTTGTGTTTTGGTCGACTCGTTGGCAATTTCTTTGCACGAAACTCTTTTAAATGCCGTCGTTGCGTTTATGTGGCGTACACGTTAGGGTAACTTGCTCTATAAGGAAACACTTGTTACGACTTGGGCTCGAGTGCCTTTTCCTCGTGGCTACGTGCGGCGTGTCTTTAATTTACTGTCGTACAAATACAAATTACACGTAAGAGAGTTTCTTCGTTCCGGGTCGGTCGTCTCTACTGCAAATACAGTTGGAACGTTCTAGCAATTTCCGGTAGGATCTAACGCGAACTATCCGAATTCCGATTCGTCGTGAGTATAATCTTGGACTTTTTCTGCGTTAATCGGTCCCAGAAGACATCTCGGCACGTCGTTCGATGGTCGGATTCGAATCTTTTAGATTTAAAAAGGCAGCTGCGGTGAGCATTTTGCTTTTCTCGGAAGAATTTAGACATTAATTTAAGCTTTTGTTTTAATCGACTAATTGCAAACTTCTTTTTTTTCAGAATGAAGATGGAGTGGTTTCGCCGGAGGTTCCGACGGAAGAATGCGGTGGCGCCGGAGGGAGGGGGTTCCTCGGACGGCTCCGATGAGACGTTCGAGGATCCGGTGGTGGACTTGGTCTCTGCCGAATGTTCGGCGTCGTTGGAGACCGTCGAGCGAGAGGCAGCGGGTGGTGACGACCTTCCCCCAGTGCGTGTGGCGTGGCACTCTCCCGGAGGCGGGAGAGTTCTGAGTCCATTCCACTTGGCCAAGGTCGTCAGGGATCAGCCAGCCACAGGCCTTGTTGTGGAAGACGTACGAAGTGACAGCAGCTCCGACTCCTCTTTTTGGGTTTCGTTGTTACTTCGTATTTTCGCGATGTCTGCCTCTTCGTCCACGCTCGCGACGTCGTCGCCATCGTCTTTCGGAAGTCGGAACGGGGAAGAATCGGAGGAGAGCGCCGCCGAAGTCGAGGGACCGCGGTTTTGTTGCTGCGGGTGGCTGCGTTTCCCTTGGCCTAGGCGGTGATCCTCTTCGATTTTCCCCAGCTCGTCCTTTGCACCCGGATGCGACATTCTGACCGGATTCGACACTTTTCTCCCGGACGTGACTGTCTCCTACCCGGACGTGACCCACGGACTTGTCTCCCGAACGTGACACTCGATAGACGACAACGGATTTGACTCCCGATTGTGACCACCCGGACGTGACACGTTTACTCACCGGACGCGACATTTGACCGACCTTTCTTCCCAAACAGCTGTTACGAGGATTGAGCTTCCGGTTAGGTTAGGTCAGGTCCTTCGCTCTCCTCATGACACTGTTCGGGAAGAAAGACTAGCTGATACAGGTAATAATGTTGACCTTAGATAATAAATGAATGAACTTCTTCTTTTCTCACTGTCTTTGTGTTTTGTAGGAACATTTGGGAGGGAGAATACTTCTCCCTCCCCAACTTTACCACGAAGAGGACGAAGTGGCCATTTATCGTACAAGTGAATATTTTCCGAAGTCTCCGATGGTAAGAACTCTTTCGTTTCATTTTCAACACATCTTATTCTCGTACGTAATTTACTGTTTTTCTGTTTTTAGACATGCCGAAGATGTTCTTCGATCACACACACACACACCACGGACATAACATCACTGTACACGAAGATATACACCGTTTAACCTTTACTCGAATTCTCGCACTCACGCACTTACACGTCAAGCGCCCCGTTCTGTGTATGTAATTCGACACAATGAAACAACCCGAACACTCGCTTCCCACAAATGCAACCCCTGGGTCCTCGTCCCGGGAAGTGGAAACGCCAATTTTAAAGATTAAAATACTTTAAATTGGCGGCCGAAGGGGCTCTGGTAATCACACATCTTGCATGGATTAAATGGAATTTCCCACATTAGCATCAATAATCGTTTTGTGATGAATTTTTCTGTTAAATTTAGTGTGGTAAGAAATTATCTGCGCACAAATCTCGCTCGTATTTTAGTATTGCTAACTCGTTAAAGATCTTCTGCTTATCGTATATTTCATCATACTTGCAAGTGTCATGGCAGCTGGTTTTGTTCATCGAGAACTGTCTTAAGCTGGAAAATTGATATATTTATTCACATTTTATGCGTCGCGGGCCGCAAAATATATGAATGCGGCCCGAGGACCGCAGGTTGCTCATCTCTGCCCTAGACCATCACTGACGCGCAATTAACTGATTGCCTCTGGAAGTCGGCTTTTTACAGCAATGCAGCTTCCCTGTCATCAAATGTCACCGCACGCCACTGAATCTTATCATTTATTTCCATTATATCATGTTAAACCGGTGATATTACGGATTTAGTGTGTCCCATCTGTAAGCGAATGCAGAAAAAACGTGTAGAATTCTTGTATAATGTTAATTTTTTAACTGTTACTTTGGCAGCATCATTTACAATCAAATTTAATGAATGCATAGTACATGGTTCTTTTTTTTTTTTTAACTCTTTCCGCCCTGTGGGCACTAAGAGGGCCTCTTTTAGAAAGCCCATTATGGGTTCGGCCAGGCCCACAATGGGGCGACTGGGTGGTGAGGGACGGGGCCCGACATATTCGAACGGACCACCCCCCAAAAATTCCTGGGGATATTCGACCCGCTCGGATTCGATCCCGGGTCCCCCAGAGCGGTAGGCTGCCACCTTGACCGCTCGGCCATCCGGCCGTCAAACAATCAAATTTAATGAATGCAATAGTACAATGGTACAAAAAAGCTCTAGAATTTATTTTCCTTAAATTTACGATTTATGTGTCGGTTGTAATAAAAATTTCTTTCCACTTCTTTCCCAAGACTACAGATATTCGAGTACAAAGTAACCGGTTTCGACTTATTTCTACTTAAGTAGTTAAATAATTAAGCGATTAGGGAATTAGAAACATAAATAAAACCCTGATGAAAGAGCCAAAATTTTACTTAAACGGAAGCTTAACCGAACCATCTCTTGCCGAGTCTGATCTCTTCGTAATACTAAATGTAATAAAGACAGAAATTTTTCCAGTTCAACGAGAGTGACCGTAAAGTTGTAAATTTTGGAAATTTCCGCGAACACTCGGTCCTAAAACGAATTAGTTAGAAAACGAACAACGGACAATCTGTTAAGTTTAACATATTTAGATTTTTACAGCTATGGTGAGAAATGTTTAAAATCTACAACAACCCTGTCGCGTCCTTTGATATATACTAGTAATGCGTCAAAAGAGGCATTTGACATTGACCGGTATCGGCACCCTCGGGATTTGGCACGCACACACCTACCTGGACCGTCTCCGATTCCATTCATTAGCCACTAGTAGGGAGCTATTTCACTAAGTGGATTGTTTTAAGATTTAAAAAGTAAAGAATATTTTGTTATTTTTATGTACGTTTCTTCACACAGTTATATTTAATTATAAGTTTTTTTAAAAGTATATTCATACAATTGAATTTTTTGTACTAGGCATGTATATTCGTCACACATTTTGTTTTACCGAGTAAGTTTTTCTGATAATTTTAATTTTAGCCCTTATATCGTGGCTAGTGATTCAAAAATTTATTTTAAAAAAGTTTTGGCTCGTATAATGAAAAAGAAAACATTATTAAAAGAGAAAGACTAATGTCTAAATTAAATATAAATACGTCGACAAAAAAATTTCGACATTTTGACGATAAAATTTATGACGAGTGACGATTCCTTCGTAAAATTGGAGCAATTTGGAATTCAAAGCGGAATAGAATTTAACATTGGTAGACAATATAAAATAAATATTGAAAATTATAACGAGATAATTACGATTAATAGATATATCTAAATTAATAGACGTTATATGTTTTTTCTCAAAGCGAGAATTGGCATTTAGAGGGCGTAGGGAATTTATTGAATCTAATAACGGAGGTAATTATATTGAACTTTCTTATTTATTAACTACGTCGGATAATCTATTAAAAATACATTTAAAGAAGTATACGGTTTTTACTGGCTTATCGAACAAACGAATACGAACGGGCCCTGACGCGCAATTAATTGATTGCCCCTGTAAGTCGGCTTCTTACAGAAAGACAGTATCCCTATCGTCAAATGTCACGGCACGCCACTGATTCGCCACTAATACTGTATCATTAAAAAATCCACACAGCAATGCCTCGACCGGTCGACTCTCTCCTCCCCATTGAGTACAATAATGTACTTTCCGCCATTCCTTCCCCCTTGAACTGTAACATAATTAATAGACGGTTGTTAACTGTTATATCATAATGACTTATATTTACAATTATTAACGACGTTAAGAATCTTCCGTCTAATTTATTATCAGTTTTCGTAAAATAAACTTTGTTCGAGGTCAACGCAATGTTATCCTCACTTGCAAGTGTGGATAACATCATGGCAACACGAGTTCTTCGAGTGCAGCTCTCTAACGGTTATAAAATCCCTGCAATCGGTTTAGGAACCTGGAAGGCAAGTGTTTTATGTAATCAAATTTTACAGTAACTTGAAATGATAAATATTATGGTTTCATATTATGACTGCTAACAATTATTATTGCATATAATAATATATTTTTGAAATATGAAAAAATACGATGTTTCTGTCCATTCTGTATTTCGCATCGACTGGTGGATATATTTTATTTTAATAAAATATTTTGTGGCTGTTTAATTACTATTTTTTTAAAATAAAACACTAATTTATTATCTACAAAATTTTAAATATTAAACACGTAATTTTTTTTATTTTATCAAAAAAAATAATAATAATAATTGAATATATTAACGCGCGAGGTCGCTGTTTCCAATACGAAGTTAGTGGAGGGAAATTCTTAGGTAATGGGTGTCGAAGTTCCTTTCGTGCCTTTAAGCGATGGCAAATCGGTGCCAATTGTTGGTTTGGGTACATGGAAGGTAATTTTTTTTTGTATTTTATAATCAGCCTAGTTTAAAACTTTCACACTAATGATCCAAAATAACTACGTGTTGAATTAAGTCGATACATTCTTCATTTCATAATTGCTAATTCCGTTCTTCAGATTACGAAAGGAGGGATGGAGGCTAATGTTACCTTAGGTGCCAAGATGGCGGCTCGTCTCTGATTCCAGCAAGGAAACAGTGGGGACTCACTTTCTAACCTAACCTAACCTATTCTAATAAATTACCATAATTATTTGCAACCAAATTATTAGAATAGGTTAGGTTAGGTTAGGTTAGAATGTGCGTCCCACTGTTTCCTTGCTGGAATCAGAGACGAGCCGCCATCTTGGCACCTAAGGTAACATTAACCGGGATGGACAATGGTGGGAATTTATAGGTCTACAATTTTTTTCGAATTGCAGCCCCATAAGAACAAATATGCATTACATATATATCACCATCTATTTTCTCCATAAGCACAGTGTATTAACTTTTGGCAGTTGCAATAATTTAAGAAAAAAAATTTGTAAAACTGTAACAGTATCTTGTTACAGTCTATGGAAAGAATCGATTTGGATATTAACCAATGGGCATCAGCCATTGATTGCTTAGTTGGGGCAAGTTATGGGTGTACTATAGATTACTGTCTATGGAATTTCAGGACTTTGATTACATATTGGAACTCAGGGGACCGAGACGAGTTTAACGGTACCCTATTTTTGGACCGGAGACGAAAAATAAAAAAGTTATCATACTTTTTCACTTACCATACTTTTTTAATGCTCTCATGAAGACGGCACCATAGTTGCTAGTACTGCCATCTTGCGGTAAAGTCAGCAAACCATGACGTCGGACTACGGTCATCTCCCGGAGGGTTAAACACGGGATACGAGAGCGGAGAGAGCAACGCGACTTCCGATCATCGCGCGATCGCCATTTCGGTTAATGTTACTTATGGCAGCGAACATGGTGTTCGCTGCCATAAGTAACATTAACCATACGAGTGTGTGGTGGCGCCATACGAGAGGTCAGTGTGTGGTGGCGCCCATACGAGAGGTCAGTCGGGCCATGGTGGCCCGACTGACCTCTCGTATGGGCGCCACCACACACTGCCATGTGCTAAACTAGTGATCGATTCACGATAGTTCTTGAACAAAGTAAAAAAGGGGGGAACGTCTACTAAAGGCAATTTTAACGGCAAGCGACGGGACTCCCGATCGCGATAGCGAGGCCGACTTAGCGGATAGCGACGCAACTCCCTATCATCGCGCGATCGCCGAAACAAGTATGATAACTTTTTTATTTTTCGTCTCCGGTCTAAAAGTAGGGTATCGTTGAACTCGTCTCGGTCCCCTCAGTTCAGATATATACTCAAAGTCCCGAAATTTTATAGATAGTAATCTATAGTATCCCCCAAGTTATTTCTGGTTTCCTTCTCATTTGTTAAACATGTCACTGCCTTTATAAACAGTGTTATATATATCAAAATCCTTTCTCTTCTTCATCTTCATCATCGTCACTAGAAGTTGATTCTTCAGCGTTACTGCTACTACTATCCTCTGCTTCTTCACTTTCTTCCTCTTGAAAGCTTCATATTCTGGTACTGGAATATGAGGAAGTTGGCTGTAGTAATTGTTAAGTGCATGCTATAAAAAAATTAACACAATTAACAAAAAAGTCGTTCTGTTATCTAGTGAGAGAAAATAAAATAAAATTCACAAATTACCTGACATATTAAGCAAAAAGTTATTAGGGAATGTACTGATTGCTTTAACTGAAGCAATGTTGTGTGTCACGTTGTTCTCGAGTTCATTCTTTCCGTAGACAGATTGTAAATGACAGTTAACTATAGTCTGCACTGCAAAAGAGTAGACTTGAGCCAGACTGAGTGGAAGAGTATGTCAGATGAAAGGAGATGATGTGAAGGTCTGTTTCGACCAGGGACATCATACATAAAATCATACATTGAACAGCAGATAGATCATATATCAGATATCTGGAGTTAATGGAGATCTACAGGACAGCCCAAAAGTCAAAAACCGTCAACTATAAACAGGATGGCGCAGTCCCAAACCCCTGGAAAATATACATAAGTTCAGCAGTGCACGTTCCACCAATCAGCGTTTCCCTTTCCCTATTTACTCTATGTTAAAATTACCTCATTTAACGCTGTTTCATTTAGCACTTTGTTGTCTAGGAACACATCCCCCATGTTAAGTGGGGTCTTACTGTATTTTATTACAAGTCTGTATTTGTAATAAAAGTATAAAGATTATGATATTTTGATTTACTAAGATTTTATATGGAGAATTTTGTTTAGAAATTTAGCAGTTCTGTCTTGTATTTAGTCATCACTATTACTGCTTTTTTTTTTGTTTTAATACATGTATAATGAATAAATAGTTTTAAAATCACGTCCATTTGATGAGAATGAAATAACTCCAGAAAGTAAAATAAGCTAGCTATCCATTAATTGTGTATGCAGTTTTTCAGCCACCTTTGACCCTCTTCCTCTCTGTTGCATATAATATCTTTTCGACCATTTTAGCATTGACGAAATGATTTAGATTTTAAACTGATAGTTTATTAACATGAATAGAAAGTGCATGAATAGAAAATGAATAGTATAGAAATTTGCAAAAGATACATAATGCAGTTATAATAAAATATTAATTTTAATTAATGCAAAGTACGTTAAAATATGAAAATTTATATTTTATAAAATGCAAGGGAAGGTCATTGGAAGGTGGAATCGGCGCTTCCATCGGCACGCCATTGTGGCATATAAATTTGTTTTTATAACCCTACCAACTAGTCATATTAACAAACTGTCAGAAAATATTTGCAGAACTGGTAATTATTTACTTCACCGTATCATGCACAATAACAATGTACTGTACGTATTTTAACGTGATACATAAATTTTTGTTAGAATTGCGTACATTTATTTTCGTAGACAGTTTCTCTGGGAGCTTCTAGATGGTACCAATCGGTGAAAATTAAAATTATGCACTCTACTCTTCCACTCTTCCAGCGCTTTTTTGAAGCGGTTCGCCATTGTCCAAGCAGATACCTATCTGCTGTATTCATGTAATTTTATTTTTCCTGCGAATTTTTCACTGCTGAATTTCGTGTTTTTCAAATCATATTTTGCTGATTTTTGCTTCATTACTTCATTCGAATTTTTGCTCTTTTGCTCACACCTCATAACTGTTAATAATGTCTCTGATTAGAAATAATCGAAAAATGCGCCATTTTAATATTTTCATAAATATCGAATGTTTAAATTAAGCAGTTAATATGAAATTTAATAAGTTTTTATTAAGTATAAAAATTTATATACAATCGTGAAAAAGAGAGTGACTTTGACTGATCATTTATCTCAAGCCTTTTACTCGTTCACACAGACACGAGCTGCTAAAATCAATTCACGTAGAGTTAAGATATGCTCGAACGCTATGGGGCTGTCCATAAATTATGCCTGCATTTTTCTTGAAATTTTTACTCGCCCTCCCTCCCTGGTCCCAGTTTGTCCAAGTTTCCATAACCCCAGTCCCTCTTCGGACATTCAACAAAACCTTTATCACTTTATGAATGATGGTACCATAAATAGAAACGAATGATTAGAAGAATTTTTGAAATAGATATAATAAAATGTATAGAATTTAATATTTCGTAAAATTTAACGTAATGGTCAAAATAAGTCGGACAGGGGAAAGAGGAGGACATCCACTGAAGCTCAACCCCTCCCCTCTCCTTTCCTTTGTTCGACTTATCTTAACCACAGTGGCGTAGCGAACATAACTGGCGCCCGACACTTTATTGGCGCCCACTCCCCCCTCCAGAAACACACACAGTTTGTCTTGGAGACCATTTGGGCGCCCCTCTGCGAGTGGCGCTCGGTGCATGATACACCCCCCTTGCACCCTCCTCGCTACGCTACTGCTTAATCATTACATTATTAGAGACATCATTATTAACAGTTATAAGGAATGAGGAAAAGAGGAAAAATTCATAATTAAACAAAAATCAGCAAAATATGATTTGAAAAACATGGAATTCAGCAGTGAAAAATCGCATTAAAATATTAAAATATGAGAGCCGCTAGCCTTTTGATAAACACATTTTTGATTTTGAGTAGTCCCACCATTTTTCTGTTTATAGCGTTTTTTATATGAATGGTCACTCAAAAATTCTGTGTGTTGAAAATGTCTGTCATATTTGTCTCGATTTTAATAAAATTAAGATAGGAAACGTTGATGTTTTGCTTAAACACGAAAACTCGATCGAACTTTATCAAAACTTGAAAAGACAAAGGTGACATTCCCGCAGACCTAAAATGACATTTGAATTTGAGCATAATACTCGTGTTTCTTTGTAAGACAGTAAGTCCCATATCTAATTAATAGCAATTAACAAATTTTATTACATGGGATCAGTTTTACATGAATACTATTAGCATGATATCATCGTGCTAATAACTATTTAACAGTTAATAAGAACAAATTTATATATACGCGATACTCTTTGCCGATTACGGCGCCATCTAAGGAGCAAAATTGGAAACAAAATTTGCTAGCCGTTTCTAAACACTAGAAGAGGGGGGAAATTAAAATTTAACTTTATTTAAACAGAATTATTCATTCGTTATTATTTTAGAATATGTAATTAATGTTTTTAATAAGAGAAAGAATAACATCGAATATTATCTGAGAGAGTCAACTGTTCAAGGACGGTGAGTTGTCTCGTTTATATTTCATTCACGTCCTGTAAATTTATAAGTAGGGTACAGTTTTATCTAAAGTCATGATTCAAGTACAGCTCTCGAACGGTTGTAAAGTTCCGTTAGTTGGACTGGGAACTTGGAAAGTAAGTGTTTATAAATACTTTTTTTTCGTTAAATAATAAAACAGTAATAATATTTTTAAAAAAGACGAGTATTTTGGTTGTGCAAAGGCTTTTTCTTTGTTCGTCTGAGTTGTAGGCGAGTCGAGGACATATACATCTAGCGCAGCAATTCTCAACCAGTGGTACACGTACTACCGATGATACCCCAGAAGGATCCATTAGTGCGCGAGGAATCTCTGGTGTATGGTAGAATATCCAGTTTAAAACCGGTTGTCATTTAAAAATCAGTTATTGTCGGAACGTAGTGACGACTAATACTTGACTTCGTGCATTCCTTGTCAACAAAATAACTCTGGAATGAGTTGTCCGATCTTGATGAAATTTTCTACGACGACTTCATCATCACTCAAGGATGAACTGATTAAAATTTCAACTCTCAAAAATCATCCGTTTTTGTAGAACTGGATATAGGGGTTTTTCTTCAGTATGGATCATTTTTCAGAGTTGAAATTTTAATCAGTTCATCCTTGAGTGATGATAAGTCGTCGTAGAAAATTTCATCAAGATCGGACAACTCATTCTAGAGTTATTTTGTTGACAAGGAATGCATGAAGTCAAGTGTTAGCCGCTTCCCGCAAGCGCTTGTAGAAGCGTCATCTAGTGGTCGGAAAATATGACAAGCAGTAAAACAGTAATTTTGAAAGGTAAATGTTATCGTTAACTAGATACACAACAACAAATATAAAGAATCCTTATAGAATAATAAGTTTTAAAAAGTTTTCTTTTTAAAACGTGGAGCAGCAGCGATCAATATTGATGGCTTTACGATCCATTCTCTCCTTCGTCTAACTATCGTTAGTACGAAATTTCGATCTCTAAATGAAGAAGCTGCGCAGAGATTGCAGATTGAGATGAAGTCGCTCAAATTCATCATCATCGATGAAATGTCAATGATTGGTGCAAGAATGCTTTACATGATCGAGAGAAGATTGAGGGAGATAAACCCCGAGAAAGATGAGCCGTTTGGTGGATTCTTTATCTATTTGTTTGGTGATTTTCGTCAGCTTCCTCCTGTTAAAGATACTCCTCTCTTCTCGAGTGTTTTTTACAATGTAATGTCCCAACAAGGTAGGGACCTTGTTGGGACATTACATTACATTTGATTCTTTTGAGAAGTTCATTGAACTTAGTAATTCTCATAGACAAAATAGCGCAGATAGTTCTTTCACAGATGTCTTACAACATCTAGCTTCGGGTGATTTCTCTGATACAGATCTGAACATTCTGACGACAACAAATCGAGCCTCTTTATTTAGAGATGAACTCGATCAGTTCCAAACGGCAGTAGAGCTATATCCAACAAACGAGCGAGTTAAACAAAGCAACGAAGACTACTTGCAGTCAACTGGATGCCCTCTTGCTTATATAGCATCTGAAAACACTCCAGATATTGTCCCGCCTTCGTCCAAAGATGACTCAGCTCTCGGTCTCTCCAAGTATTTGTATCTCTCAGTTAATGCCAGAATCATGCTGAGAGTCAACTTATGGGTGCAAGGAGGTCTCGTCAATGGTTTACTAGGAACTATACGCTACATTACATATGCTCCTAATGCTCGCCTTCCAACTCTTCCTTTGTTTACTTTAGTAGAATTCGATAGCTATCAAGGACCTTTCATCTATGGTAATCTGTTTCCAATAATCCCCATAACACGCTCTTCGAACGATGGCAGTATATTGCGATCTCGTAGACAGTTTCCCCTTACCTTAGCATACTCGATGACTATACATAAATCACAGGGATTAACTCTTCCAAAAATCAAAATAGATATAGGGAAAAAAGAGACAGATGTCGGTCTTACCTATGTTACATTGAGTCGAATGAAAAAAATAACTGACTCAGCATTTTTAGTGTGACAATAAAGATCGCTACGAGTCAATCTGTAAGTCCGAGGCCCGTAGTGATAGTCAGAATTTCATGAAACGTTGGCATAGCAATTAATTAATGGCTTATTCTGACCTTATATTTGTACCTTTAAATGATCCAATAGAAATCAAATATATTGTTGAGAACGAATGATTCTTTGTTTTTTTTCCTCTCATAATCTAGAAAATAAAGGTGCGAGCAGCTTCGTTCCGACTACACGCTGATGCAGCGTTACTTAACTAGTAATTAAGTGATGTTTTTGCAAATTGCAATTTTTGCTTATCGTTCGCTTTCTAAAAATTTTAGTAATTTTATACTCCCTTTCTATTTTTTGTTTTGTAGATTTTATATGCATAATAGGATATATGTATGCGTATTATTAATTAATTTACATATACATGATATCTGTATATGTAAGTTAATTAATAAAAAATCTAAGGACGAACATACGATTAAAAATTCTGTATAAAACTCAAAAGAATTACGAATGTAAGCCATTACTAATTGGATTTGTAAAAAGGACGTGTTATGAATAGGCATTCATAATCTGTTCTTTTTTACATGCTCGATTAATGATACACATTCGTGTGCAAAAATTAAGCATAATCGTCCAGATCGTAAACTAGATGGAGAAAAAATAAACTGCCGGAAAATTTATGTACAACAAAAATACTCGGGATTATAATAGAATCTCCCATTAAAATTACGGTTTATGCAAATTATACAGGTTCCATAAATACAACAGTAGAATGGTATTGTTTCCGTTGCAGTTTATCGAGGACAGTTTGTTATTGTTTTGCAGTATTGTAGGGTACTAACAATTATAATACCACATAAACTGTTTTATGAATGGAAGGATTATTGGAAGCAGTCCAGTTGCAGACAAATGTGTCTAGGACTCGGATGTACTGAAGAGCTTTATGTGAGATAGATTTCAAAGAATAGTTTCACTTCCACCTCTTGAACGTCCAAGAATTATCGTCCCTTAATAAGATCATATTTGACGTTAACGGCACGTTATGCACAGCTTTGTAGAAAGCCTGAGCAGATTTCTGCAAAATTGACTAGGGCCACGGGTGTTGTTTTACAACAAATTGTCTATAGGAGGCTTCGGGCAAATGGTCTTTTTGTCAGTCATCCAGTACGTTGCGTTCCATTAATTCCTGTGCACCGAAGAGCCTATTAAAGGTGGCGTCAAAAACATAATTTGAATGAATGGGTTAATATTCTCTTCATTGACAAGTCCGGGTCAATATGATTCTCGTCGGACTAGAAACCGGGGAGAACGAATAATCCGATAAAGAACCACGAACATCGTAGAAACTAGTTTGGAGTCGGCAGTATTATGGTCTGGAGTGATATTATGCTTAATGGCCGCAGTGAACTCCACATTTTTGCAAGGAGTGCTATTACCGAAAGAAGATACGTGGACGAGATATTGGAATCTGATGTAAGACTTTTCCGAGGTTCTGTGGATGAAGATTTCATTTTCACGGATGATAATGCCGAGTACACAAGGCTGCATTCGTCAATGGCTTTCTTGACATGATTAAATTCGTCGCATGTAAGCATGTAAGCGAGATCTCCGAACTTAAATTCTATAGAACGTGCAGGAATCTGTAAGGAGATGAGTTGCATCGTGTCTGCCTTAGGGATTGCAATCCAGCAGTGTTTTCAATCCAGCTGGATTTTTGCTGGACCAACATCATTCCAGCTGGATCCAGCGCAGATGTATTTTTGGTGCAATAAAGTGTTATCTATCTATCTATCCAGCAATTTATGGTTTTTTTTTTAAAGAAATAAAACATTTTTTAAAAATACTTAAGAAACTTTTATTATTTAGACTGGTCACTATAAATCAGTAAAACTTCTTACACATTTAGGTGGTAAACTTAACTTTGGTTCGGTTTAACACTCGAGATAGAGATAATTAACTTTAAATGTTTAGTTAGATTATAATTATAATGTAATCTTTAAGTTAAATAATAGCAAAGGTAATTCTACTGATTAATTTGTATTAATATATTACAATAATGTAAGGACGGATAATCAGTGGCTATCAGTCTTACCAGTTTTCTTATATAGGCTCTACATATCAGTCTGTAGTTATTTATAAGTAATTTAATTATTAGTGTTAGTAAAGTAGTGGGTAAGTAATTAGTTATTATTATCACAGTCATGTATCACATACATTCATATCATCATATATCTAAGATACTAATACTCATTAATTTAATTAACAATTTAACTAACTAGGTAGTCTCAGTTTCTCACTAATTTTCACAATAAAATTGCCTAGCCTTTCCCACTAACCACTTATAGAATAAAAGTTAAAAACTCTTACTTAATAGAATTAGAGTAGAAGTTATAAAATATTAATCTTGTCTCGAATAAAGTATTTTAAAGGATTAAATAAAATTAAATCAATCACTTCTGTTATTTTTTTGACTTTTCTGGAAGTAGGATCTCGAGAAACAAATGGTATTGATGGTGTTGTCTCCTAACCTACTTCTTAATGAATTGCATATATATCCCGCTGCGGAAAAGGCCCTTTCTGCCTCTACGCTAGTTGGTTTCGGGGTCATCGAATAGTCATAAATCGTTCCGTCACGTGATTAATTGACGTCACAACCGACCGTAAATTAGAATTATGCACCAGGACTAGTAGAGGAGTTACTTATTTTATTTAGCGAGAGCGGAAAGTCGACTGGCAATTAGATCAGCAGAGGTAAAAGGGCGGGCGGTGCGGTGTAGAGAGGGTGTAGCATATGCTGCACTGAACGGCAACGTCACTCTCGCCGCCGAACGATAGCGCACACAGTAAAGCGGCAACGCCGACAACGTAGACTTTTGCCCCATTATTTAGAAAGTTAATTGAGTATTTGCGGATCCGCAGCGCTGGATGAGGTATCCAGCAATTGCAATCCCTAGTCTGCCTCCATCAAGAACACAGGAATTTCACCATGCTTTTGTTCAAGAATGGATTTCGCTCCCGAAAGAGTTGATAAACAACGATATAAGTAATTGCTGTGTAGCGTATGTGCATGCTTGAGGCAACCACACGACATATTCATTATTTTTTCTGCAATTAGATTTACGACAATGCTTAGTACTTTTTTTCTTTCTGATTTTACTTTCATCTAATTTAGATTAATTTTTGATTTTCAAAATAAATTCGATCTAAATTAGATGTTCAAGAATTTCTGTCGAGTGTCATATTGTTCTGATAGTACTGTACTTCCTGATATATAGTCCAAATGGTTATGCTTAGTTTTTTTTTTTATTTTACACGCGAGTGTATTTTTACATTGTGATATCGCCAGAAGGACGATTTTAACGTTTTAACTATAAGAAGTTTTACGTACTGAGACGGATTACTCAGAGTTTCAAATTAAAAGTCGATTCCACTGTATGACTTTGTTGTGTTTCTAAAATGTATGAAAAAGGACGGGCAATCTTTTAAATATTTTCAGTGTTTCTTTTATTATTCAGAATTTTAGTGATGAAAAACTTCAGTGAGATAAATTATTTTAAAAATTTATCATAATTTTCTTATTATTATTGCAGAGTAAACTCGGTGAAGGAAAGCAAGCTGTTAAAGATGCCATTGAACTTGGTTATCGACATATCGATTGTGCTTTATATTATGAAAATGAGGAAGAAATCGGTGAAGCGATTAAAGAGAAGATAGACGATGGCACTGTTAAAAGGGAGGAATTATTCATCACTAGTAAAGTAAATTATTTCGATATTTGTTATTAGAACTCTAATATTGACGGAAACTGAACTTTTTTTATGTTAAGATTCTTTCCTTTTTCGTACATTAATATACATTTGTATAAATTATTACAATATTCTGTAAAAGGTGTAGAGAACATTGTAATTACTTTAGGCTCTATAAAAATTATCAGAAGCGATGCAATAATGCTACAAATTTTCCCATATTTTCTCAAAGATACTTTTCCAAATTTGACTTGCAATTACGCGAATGTGAACCAAGTTTCTATTTCTATTATATGACTGGGATTTTTAAAACTCTTTCACCCTGTGGGCCCTAAGAAGATCTTTCATCAAGTCCATTTCCATCCTACATTACATATAATTCCTAAATTTATGTATAATAACAAATTACTTAAATTCTCATTTTGAGAAATATAGAATTCAATATTGAAATATACTGTATTAGTTTTCTTCATCTTTCCTTAATTCAATGATGTATGCATTTCTATGAGAGTGTGTTGAGGGAATATTGTATTGATAATAGAGAGGTCGCGGCCGGCATTTTAAACGCGAAAACGTGTACGTCGGACGTTCGGCGCCGCCTTCCTTTAAGCCTAGAAGTTTGACAATGGCGTTTGGAACGTCGAGCACGATTCCACTGACGTTCCAAACGCCATTGTCAAACTAAGTTTGCAGGAAAGCGCCGCCGAACGTCCGACGTACACGTTTTCGCATTGAAAACGTCGGCCGCAACCTTTCTAGTACGTATTTATAATTATTAATCTTACTTTTAATATCAATAATAACTTTAATATTCTCAATATATTGTATATTAAATGATTAAATTATAACAGTGTTGGAATACCTATCACTCTAAAGATAAAGTTGTGGAATGTTGCCAGAAATCATTAAAAGCTTTGAAACTAGATTATCTCGATCTCTTCCTTATTCACTGGCCAATGGGTTATAAGGTATTTATATTCTGTTTCATTTAATTGAATAAAATATTCATATACAATATAAAATATTTTAATAGAAACTCATTTAATATCTTGTTTAGGAAGGAGGTGATTTACTTCCAACAGATGCAAATGGTCACTTCCTGTTCAGTGATGTCGATTATCTAGAAACTTGGATGGTATTATTTAATAAATGTCAAAAGAAAAAATTGATTTGTTGTATATAATTTGAAAATTAAAAGTAATTACATTATTTAACATTACCTAGGGGATGGAAGAATGTCATAAACGAGGATACGTTCGGTCTATTGGAATATCGAATTTCAACATTAGTCAAATTAAACGATTGTGGGAAAATGCAATCATAAAACCCGTTATGAATCAAGTAAATGTGTATTAAATTATATAAATTAAAACTCTGTGTTTAAAATAATTCGGTTAATGTTACCTATGGTGACTAAAATGGCGGCTCGTCTCTGATTCCAGCAAACAGAAGAAAGGAAACAATGGGTATGCACGTTCTAACCTAACCTATTCTAATAATTTGATTGGTAATAATTGTGGTAATTTATTAGAATAGGTTAGGTTAGAACATGCGTACCCACTGTTTCCTTTCTTCTGTTTGCTGGAATCAGAGACGAGCCACCATTTTAGTCACCATAGGTAACATTAACCGACAATTCTATTAGTTGTCTATTCTACCTATTACTAGTTAAGTAACGCTGCATCAGCGTGTAGTCGGAACGAAGCTGCTCGCATCTTTATTTTCTAGATTATGAGGGAAAAAAGAAACACAGAATCATTCGTTCTCAACAATATATTTGATTTCTATTGGATCATTTAAAGGTACAAATATAAGGTCAGAATAAGCCATTAATTAATTGCTATGCCAACGTTTCATGAAATTCTGACTATCACTACGGGCCTTGGACTTACAGATTGACTCGTAGCGATCTTTATTGTCACACTAAAAATGCTGAGTCAGTTATTTTTTCACTCGACTCAATGTAACATAGATAAGACCGATAGCTGTTTCTTTTTTCCCTATATCTATTTTGATTTTTGGAAGAGTTAATCCCTGTGATTTTATGTATAGTCATCGAGTATGCTAAGGTAAGGGGAAACTGTCTACGAGATCGCGATATACTGCCATCGTTCAAAGAGCGTGTTATGGGGATTATTGGAAACAGATTACCATAGATGAAAGGTCCTTGATAGCTATCGAATTCCACTAAAATAAACAAGGAAGAGCTGGAGGGCGAGCATTAGGAGCATATATAATGTAGCGTATAGTTCCTAGTGAACCATTGACGAGACCTCCTTGCACCCATAAGTTGACTCTCAGCATGATTCTGGCATTAACTGAGAGATTCAAATACTTGGAGAGACCGAGAGCTGAGTCATCTTTGGACGAAGGCGGGGCAATATCTGGAGTGTTTTCAGATGCTACATAAGCAACAGGGCATCCAGTTGACTGCAAGTTATCTTCGTTGCTTTGTTTAACTTGCTCGTTTGTTTATTTCTTCTTTGAAACCGTGTTTTGTTGATTGTTGGACTATGAACCCAAAGTTGAGTTTTAATTAAACACTTGGCTTTATTTCCATCTTTATTTAGTTGTTCGTTTGTTGGATATAGCTCTACTCCCGTTTGGAACTGATCAAGTTCATCTCTGGATAAATAGGCTCGATTTGTCGTCGTCAGAATGTTCAGATCTGTATCAGAGAAATCACCCGAAGCTAGATGTTGTAAGACATCTGTGAAGGAACTATCTGCGCTGTTTTGTCTATGAGAATTACTAAGTTCAATGAACTTCTCAAAAGAATCAAATGCGAATGTAATGTAATGTCTCAACAAGGTCCCTACCTTGTTGGGACATTACATTGTAAAAAACACTCGAGTAGAGAGGAGTATCTTTAACAGGAGGAAGCTGAAGAAAATCACCAAATAAATAGATAAAGAATCCATCAAACGGCTCATCTTTCTCGGGTTTATCTCCCTCAATCTTCTCTCGATCATGTAAAGCATTCTTGCACCAATCATTGACATTTCATGATAATGATGAATTTGAGCGACTTCATCTCAATCTGGAATTTCTGTGCAGCTTCTTCATTTAGAGATGGAAATTTCGTACTAACGATAGGAAGACGAAGGAGAGAATGGATCGTAAAGCCATCAATATTGATCACTGCTGCTCCATGTTATAGAATAATAAGTGAAAAAAAGAAAACTTTTTTAAACTTATTATTCTATAAAGATTCTTTATATTTGTTGTGTATCTAGTTAGTGATAACATTTATTTTTCAAAATTACTGTTTTAATGCTTGTCATATTTTCCGACCACTAGATGACGCTTCTACACGTGCGTGCAGGAAGCGACTAATACTTGACTTCATGCATTCCTTGTCAACATTATAACTCTAGAATGAGTTGTCCGATCTTGATGAAATTTTCTACGACGATTCACCATCACTCAAGGACGAACTGATTAAAATTTCAACTTTCAAAAATCATCCGTTTTTGTAGAACTGGAGATAGGGGTTTTTCTTCAGTATGGATCATTTTTTAGAGTTGAAATTTTAATCAGTTCGTCCTTGAGTGATGGTGAATCGTCCAAGAAAATTTCATCAAGATCGGACAACTCATTCCAGAGTTATTTTGTTGACAAGGAATGCACGAAGTCAAGTATTAGTCGTCACTACGTTCCGACAATGATCTTCAATAACAACTCATTATATAATTATTTTGTTTCCTAATCTGTGTCATTAGAAATATTAAATAAATGAAGATTAATGATTATTTTTATTATTTTTTTGATAGGTAGAAAGTCATCCCTATCTTAATCAGTTCGAATTACTGGAATTTTGTAATCGTTTGAACGTTAAAATTACTGCTTATTGTCCTCTCGGAGCACCATATCAATATGGGTAAATACAGTATTATTCTTTTATTGTATTTTCTATTTTTGTAATTCTACAGATATTTTATAAGTTTTATAATTCATAAAATAATAGAAATAATCATTATAAATATAATGTAAAATACTTAAGTAAAGAAATCATCATGTTTTTAAGGTTGTTGTGTGTTGTTTAATTTGTTTATTATTAAAATTTTAATATTTTGAAGGTCAAAAATTGTTTTATAAGTAAAACGCTTATGTAGGCAAATCAACGGGATTATAGATGAGTTAATTGCTGTTATTCTCGCTTATTACGGTAGTGTATTTTAATTTAATAATCTGATTTACTTTTATCTTATTGTCTAATTACAGAAAGAGGGTTTGTTTTCCCTAAAAAGCCAATTTTGTCGAATGGAGGGCGCAATAATCCCTTGTGCTCCATGGTCGGTACGCCCCTATGTACGCTTTTATGTAAAAATTGTATTGGTTGGAAAAAGAAAGTTTACTCGAAGCACAGATCTGGCAAATAAGGGTCCTTATACAATGTGTTAGTACTAGGCTGCAGATATGCTGCCACCGAACCATTCGGTTTTCTATTTGGTGTTCTGTGAAATGGATAAACGAGGATACGTTCGGTCTATTGGAATATCGAATTTCGACATTTCACGGAACACCATGTGCCTGTGAAATGTTTCGCAAAACTTACACATAAGTTGCTCGAAATTTTTTTAACTTGGATTCTTTTTTTAACGTTTGAGAGGAGAGCCTTCTCTTTTTGATAATTAGAGGTTCATACCAAAGCTTATAGAAATTCCTGAAAACCATTTCATAATCTCCCCTTGTAAGATTTCTTTCTCTTTCCATCTGTGGGTGATTTAATTATACACAACCATCAATGGTTTGGCCATACAATAAATTATTTTTCCTCGAGGACTTTTGTTGTTTTCATTATTGATAAAATTGAGCAATATTTTTTCCTCCATTACATTATTGAAGATGAATATAAAATTTAATTTATTGAAAAAGTTGACATTAAAGTTAGTATTTTTCAATCAATTTATAATAATGAAAACATTAATATGGGTTAAGAAATAACTAAAATTTATATAATAAAAACAAAATAGATGATAGTTTTCAACTCTAAAACTGATTAAGAATTTTATCAAAATATTTTTAGTAGTAAACCGGGTGAGAAAAATCTGTTAGAAGATCCAATACTCAAAGAAATAGCTTCAAATTATAGCAAAACAACAGCTCAAGTATTTGTGTATTTTATGCATCTTTTATCGTAAGTAAAAGCGTGTTTATAACCTATAATAATTTAAATAGGTAGCACTTCGTTATCAAATTCAGAGAGGAGTTATTGTTGTTCCAAAAAGTTCAAATAAAGAGAGATTAAAATCAAATATTGAGGTAAAAATTTGTAAATTATACAAATTTGTATATTTTGATATTTAATTAATAAGATAATTTCGATATTTTTAGATTTTCGATTTTAAACTTAGTCGAGATGAAATGAAAGCAATCGAGGCATTGAATTGCAATATTAGAATAGTCACCATGATTCAGTATGTAATTATATAATTTAAAGATTGATATAAAAGTTATATATATATATATATATATATATAATTTTTTTTTTTCCAGCTCCAAAAGCCATCCTTATTATCCATTTTGAATTAAACAGAATAACAGCAATTTTCAATTGAAATTGTGGAAAATTTAATGTCAGTCTACATTGTTTACTACTCAAATCATTAGAGGTGAAAAGGATCTTACCGGTAAGCCCGGTAATGGTAATGTCAATAAATTTTGATAAACTGTAATCTATATTCATATTATATTAATAAAACACATAAGTATTGTTCTGGATGATTTAAATTAACTCAGTAACACCGATCATAGAATATTTTTTTTTTTAAAATGAATTACAGTATTTATTACTGGCTTTACAATCTATATATATAAAAACGAATGTATGTATGTCTGTGTGTGTGTGTGTGTGTGTGTGTGTTTGTCCTTCATGCATTACCACACCATTTATCCGATTGCCATGAAACTTTGGGAAGTTGTTTAATACACTCCCGCGAAGGTTTGTGGCATATGTGAAGATCACCATTTCCCCCCTTTCAAAAATATATTTATATATAGATTAAGGCTTTTATGTCCAACAGATGGCGCTAACTTCCGACGACCTAAGTTTGCTTTTCTGTGAGGCATTATGCTTTTCTGTGAGAATGGACTAAAGCAGATCATTTTCTACCTATCTATATAAATAAAATACAACGTTTGTTTGTTCCTACCGATTCCTTCGAAATTTTGACACAACGTTGCATTCGAATACGCACGTGTTTTTATATAATATACATGTCGAAATTCCCCCTACTGGGTGGAGATGGACGGGATTAAGGCTTACCGTGAAGAACTTGGCTTCTATTATACTATTTTAGATGCGGTTTTTTGCGTTTTTAATTGCGTTTTAATAGGTTACGTCAACAGAATATACATTAAAAAGGGATTTTTCGATATTCCCTTGCGGGGGAGAGGGACAGGATTAAGGCTTACTGTTCAGAACTCGGCTTTTATTATACTATTTTAGACGCGTGTTTGATTGCGTTTTAATAGGGTACGTCAAAAGAATGTACACTAAGAAGGGATTTTTTGAAATTCCCCTCACGGGGGAAGTATCTATATATATAAAAACGAATATGTCTGTCTGTTTGTCTGTCCTTCATGCATTACTACACTATTTATCTGATTGCCATGAAACTTTGGGAAGTTGTTTAATACACTCCCACAAAGGTTTCTGGCATATGTGAAGACCACCATTTCTCCCCTTCCAAAAATATCTTTATATATGTATTTGTGAACTGTTATCTATATATATAAAAATGAATGTGTGTGTGTGTGTGTGTGTTTGTCCTTCATGCACTACCACACCATTTATCCGATTGCCATGAAACTTCGGGAAGTTGTTTAATACATTCCCGCGAAGGTTTCTGGCACAACCCAGGGCCCCTGGATTTACCAATCCAGGGGCCCTGGGCACAAATTCGGTGGGGGTCCCCCTTTAAGAGTAGGCAAATTTGATGATTTAGAAAATTTACACAAAATACTGTACTTTCAATTAGATTTGAACTAGGAAGTTGTAAATTTCATTTAAAAATAAGGTTATTGTAAACATACATATATTTTATAGAGTAAAACTAATTATTTTAATTTAACTGAAAAATACCTATGTGAAATTTTTTCCCGAAATTTTCCGATTTTTATAGGTTTTTTCTCGGGTTTGGTTTTCTCTGCCTGTTGTCCTCATGATTAGGCCACACTAGGCTGTCGCAGTAATAGAAAAAAAATTATGTTTAAACATAATTTTTTTTTAGTTTTGTGGGGCCCCTTTTTGTGGGGCCCTGGGCACAGGCCCCAAATGTCCTTATGTAAATCCGGCCCTAGGCACATATGAAGACCACCATTTCCCCCCGTTCAAAAATATATTTATATATGGATTAAGGCTTTTATGTCCAACAGATGGCGCTAACTTCCGACGACCTAAGTTTGCTTTTCTGTGAGAATGGACTAAAGCAGATCACTTTCTATCTATCTATATAAATAAAATATAACGTTCGTTTGTTCCTACCAATTCCTTTGAAATTTTGACACAACGTTGCATTCGAATACGCACGTGTTTTTATATAATATACATGTCGAAATTCCTCCCACTGGGGGGGAGATGGACAGGATTATGGCTTACCGTGAAGAACTTGGCTTCTATTATACTATTTTAGATGCGGTTTTTTGCGTTTTTAATTGCGTTTTAATAGGTTACGTCAACAGAATATACACTAAAAAGGGATTTTTTCGATATTCCCTTGCGGGGGAGAGGGACAGGATTAAGGCTTACTGTTCAGAACTCGGCTTTTATTATACTATTTTAGACGCGTGTTTGATTGCGTTTTAATAGGGTACGTCAAAGAGACTGTACACCTAAGAAGGGATTTTTTGAAATTCCCCTCACGGGGGAAGTATCTATATATATAAAAACGAATATGTCTGTCTGTTTGTCTGTCCTTCATGCATTACTACACTATTTATCCGATTGCCATGAAACTTTGGGAAGTTGTTTAATACACTCCCACAAAGGTTTCTGGCATATGTGAAGACCACCATTTCCCCCCTTTCAAAAATATATTTATATATAGATTAAGGCTTTTATGTCCAACAGATGGCGCTAACTTCCGACGACCTAAGTTTGCTTTTCTGTGAGGCATTATGCTTTTCTGTGAGAATGGACTAAAGCAGATCATTTTCTACCTATCTATATAAATAAAATACAACGTTTGTTTGTTCCTACCGATTCCTTCGAAATTTTGACACAACGTTGCATTCGAATACGCACGTGTTTTTATATAATATACATGTCGAAATTCCCCCTACTGGGTGGAGATGGACGGGATTAAGGCTTACCGTGAAGAACTTGGCTTCTATTATACTATTTTAGATGCGGTTTTTTGCGTTTTTAATTGCGTTTTAATAGGTTACGTCAACAGAATATACATTAAAAAGGGATTTTTCGATATTCCCTTGCGGGGGAGAGGGACAGGATTAAGGCTTACTGTTCAGAACTCGGCTTTTATTATACTATTTTAGACGCGTGTTTGATTGCGTTTTAATAGGGTACGTCAAAAGAATGTACACTAAGAAGGGATTTTTTGAAATTCCCCTCACGGGGGAAGTATCTATATATATAAAAACGAATATGTCTGTCTGTTTGTCTGTCCTTCATGCATTACTACACTATTTATCTGATTGCCATGAAACTTTGGGAAGTTGTTTAATACACTCCCACAAAGGTTTCTGGCATATGTGAAGACCACCATTTCTCCCCTTCCAAAAATATCTTTATATATGTATTTGTGAACTGTTATCTATATATATAAAAATGAATGTGTGTTGTGTGTGTGTGTGTTTGTCCTTCATGCACTACCACACCATTTATCCGATTGCCATGAAACTTCGGGAAGTTGTTTAATACATTCCCGCGAAGGTTTCTGGCACAACCCAGGGCCCCTGGATTTACCAATCCAGGGGCCCTGGGCACAAATTCGGTGGGGGTCCCCCTTTAAGAGTAGGCAAATTTGATGATTTAGAAAATTTACACAAAATACTGTACTTTCAATTAGATTTGAACTAGGAAGTTGTAAATTTCATTTAAAAATAAGGTTATTGTAAACATACATATATTTTATAGAGTAAAACTAATTATTTTAATTTAACTGAAAAATACCTATGTGAAATTTTTTCCCGAAATTTTCCGATTTTTATAGGTTTTTTCTCGGGTTTGGTTTTCTCTGCCTGTTGTCCTCATGATTAGGCCACACTAGGCTGTCGCAGTAATAGAAAAAAAATTATGTTTAAACATAATTTTTTTTTAGTTTTGTGGGGCCCTTTGTGGGGCCCTGGGCACAGGCCCCAAATGTCCTTATGTAAATCCGGCCCTAGGCACATATGAAGACCACCATTTCCCCCCGTTCAAAAATATATTTATATATGGATTAAGGCTTTTATGTCCAACAGATGGCGCTAACTTCCGACGACCTAAGTTTGCTTTTCTGTGAGAATGGACTAAAGCAGATCACTTTCTATCTATCTATATAAATAAAATATAACGTTCGTTTGTTCCTACCAATTCCTTTGAAATTTTGACACAACGTTGCATTCGAATACGCACGTGTTTTTATATAATATACATGTCGAAATTCCTCCCACTGGGGAGGGGGAGATGGACAGGATTATGGCTTACCGTGAAGAATTTGGCTTCTATTATACTATTTTAAACGCGTTTTTGATTGTGTTTTAATACGGTACGTCAAGAGAATGTACTGTACACTAACAAGTAAGAAGGGATTTTTTGAAATTCCCCCCACGGGGGAAGTGTTACACATTTATAATAGATACATTTTGAGCCACAACAACGCGTGGCCGGGTCAGCTAGTTTTTTATAAAACCCATCTCTACCCTCAAAATTAAGCTTTTTACCATTTTAAAAACACTATAATTGCAATGAAAATAATTCTTTTTGTTGCAATTATAAAAAAAGTTTATGGTTTACGTATTGAATAGATTTTTAATTAAAAAATTTAATAAGCAGAAATTCACGGAAAACAAATTCAAAATTTCGTGTACGTCGGAGATTCTTCGTCTGAGAGCTTGGACGGATCCAGCGACTGATAATAAGTTTTTACCACTGCGAAACAAATAATCTGAAAATTAAAACGAAATTTTTGTTAAATTATGAATTAGTTCTTTTAATATACTTTATACATCGTTAAGGGATATATTAAAACTACGAAACTACAGTAATTTCAGTTTAAAAGCCGGCAATGATTTTTAATGAACTTCTATACTTTTTATCTGTAAAATAAAAATAATTACTTACATTTAATCCAAGAAAAATGATAGTTATTGCAAAAGGAATAAGATATATCTGAAATAGAAGTTAAGAATTAAATTTCTTCATAATGTATATCTGTATTTTTATATATTTTATAAAGTTTACCAGTTTCAATATAATGAAGGTGATTACTAAAAAGAAAATAGCTCCAGCACACTGCAGAACGATTACGATAATTATCCAAATCATCCAAGGAATTAACGCTAGACGCTTTTCCTTTAAAATAATAGAAATATTTAAAATAACACTTGAATTCTAAACGAATCTATTTAAAAATCGGTTAGTGTAACCCTCGGTGCCAAGATGGCGGCTCGTCTCTGATTCCAGCGAGGAAACAGTGGGACGCACGTTCTAACCTAACTACCCTATTTTAATAAATTACCATAATTATTAGAATAGGTTAGGTTTAGAACGTGCGTCCCACTGTTTCCTCGCTGGAATCAGAGACGAGTCGCCATCTTGGCACCGAGGGTTACACTAACCTAAAAATCACATACCTTAGCCACGGCATATAACAGAATTAAACTTAGAAGAAGAAAAGTTACCATGAATACGAAAACAGAAATTAGACTGACGGTGCCTGTTTCAAAAAGAAAGAATGAATATTCTTAATACCGGTACTAAATATGTTACCACAGAATATTTAATACGAATGAGTAAGTTAAATTTAAAATAAAATTAAATATATAGTCCTTACATGCAATGTCATTGGATATACTGTATTTAAACTTGGAATATTCCACAGATAAAATAATTATACCAACAAACGATGTAATCTGCAAAAATCGAATTTTCATTAAGATAAAAAAATTAAATATACTGTACAGTACAAATTATTTTTACATACAGACACCTAAAAACAATTTGTTGTACGACACATACACGTGTTTTTCCAGGCTTGCTGACGAGGGATGCGGCCCACCCGTAATCGATTCTGGGTCTATTCAATAAGAATATAGTCATGCGGTACAAAGGCGCGTAGAAGATTCGGAAGGTGATGGTTCGACCAATTGAGAGTAATTTAAATTTTTAGGTTAAAAAAAAATCAACAATTTTCTTGGCAAAAGTGTGCTTCGAGGGATTTTTTTTTTTCATTTTTTAATATTTGAATTTAATCGTGACAAGAGAAATACATCAGTTGGTATGTTTGCCGTAAAGTTTCGAACAAACCTGCAGATGCGGCTTGTTCGAAATGTGATGGTAAATTAAATTATCAAAAGCATCGTGATTCTGTTTGTTTTAGATGTCACAAATGCAACACGAAGTAATTTTTAAAGGTAAATTTGAGAAAATATCTTGGAGAACTACTTTTTTCGTTTATTCGGCATCTAATTTGCATAGAATGCGCGTTGAGTGTCGCCTGTGGGCGTGAATAGCCGAACGGGTCACGTGATCGCGTCTCGCTTCCAACAGTCGCCGTCGGGAGCGTCGGCAGTCGCAACCGGAAACGCCGCCATCTTGGACCACCTAGGTGCATTTTCACCAAGATTTGTATCGTAAACTAGTAAGAAAAGGTTAGTTTTCTTCACTATAATTATATTTGGCATGTATTTTTCCCATTATATAGAAAATTTGTTACATCTCATTATGCAATATAACAAGATTTCTATTTTATTCACTGACATTTTCTAGTGTAAGTGTTGAAGTTGGTTCAAGTACACAAAACGATATAGTTTAACATCTAATATAAGTTTTGATACATACTTCGCACTGTTTAGTTTTGTTCTACTAAGTTACAAGTACAGTGTATTATTCTTATTGTCCCTCTTATTTACATCGTAAGTTTTATAACTTCTATAACGGCTAAAATTAAGGACTTATCACACTTTTTTTTGGAAAAAGTTCGAGTAGATGACTAATGTTAGATACTTTTATTTAAAGATGCATTTCGGACTATTACCTCCCTTTTCAGTTTAATCGTGTTATAAGTTATTCTTATTCAACTTTAATTACGGAAAGATAAATTTTTATTTTGTGTAACAATAAACTAGGATAAAGATTTACTTCAGATTATAAATATTTCTAAGTCAAAACATTCATTTTTGGAGTCTTTTTAACGCAATAAAATACATCCTTTTACCCCTCATAAAAACAAGGCATTGGCATGTTTTATACAAATTATACAAATTTTAAAATATGTTGACGTCAGAGATAGATTTGTATTTCACTTGTTAATATCGTAGGGGAGAGTAGGGGAATGGGGGCCCACCTAAGGTATTTTGCATATTTTAAAAGAAAACTTAACAATATTGTGAGAAGTTATTTTAATGGTGCAAGCAGTATACTCTAAGAAATAAAGTGCGTGTGTCAAAACTTGAGTATTCCTCTCCATATTGTTTTAATTATAAAAAACATTATATTGAGCCCCTTTACCCAACCATGTGGGGTAATGGGAACCATCATTTAAAAACATTGAAAAAAGACTGAAACGTTAGAAATGTTTGTTCAAAAACTACAAAACCTAAGTTTTTGCATATGAATTATTAATTTTTTATATTGAATATATGTATTGGTTTCAAAGTAGTTTGTGTGTTTAATGATAAGTTCGAGCATTTTAAATTAAAATCTTTTAATCACTCAATACAATAATCACAAATCTGGAGAATTTGTATTCTCCACAAGATGATGATGATGATATTAGCATTGCTTGCATCTATGTCATCGTCTTCATTATCATTTAATTCTCGTTTAGCCTCATTACCCCTTCACGCCATTTTATGTTTCTAACCTTGACTAGACACAAAGGGATAAAGTGAAATCTTTTCTTCATATGTATTTTAATAGTTGAAGGAATAGTTAGCATTAATATACTGTATATTATTGAAACAATAAGTTATATACAAGGATACATACAGTCGAACAAATGAGTGTTTCAATTAGAAGAAAGATGCACAAAACTGTATTTTCCTCACACAAACATGTGCACAGAACAGCTACCATATTCAGAATTCGAAATTGGCTCTATAACTGCTAGATGCAAGCATCTGTTGGGATTGAAACATAGCCTTGATACATTTCTAAACTTCGATACGTTGCTGCTTTAACCGCCTAACACACTGCTATATTATAAACCTTCGAATATAATTTTATAACATACCTTCTCCATATATTAATTTAAAAATATGACAGAGAATCGCATTATAACTATTAATTAAATTACAAAATAATTTATATAAATAGAGTAATATAAAATGAAATATAATTAACAGTTGTCGGGTAATTTTAAATTATTTACTTACTGCAGTATAAATTCCTGATGCGAAAGAACCGTCTTTACTGTTTAAAAAACAACAGCATTGGTTTAATTGACAGCACATTTTGAATTTTTTTTCTTTTCCCTTCCTTCTGAAAAGATTTCGTATTAATTTATCGAACAGAATTTTTAAATCATCGGGGTCGTAAATGAGCTATCGGCGAATATAAATTCTTCATTGTTAATTTCCTGAATAATGACAGTGGAATGTAGCTGTATCATGATGAACATACACAATATTAGCATTACACAATCTACTCAAATACGTTTTCTACTCTTGTTTGTTTTGTACAGTTGTACGGTGTATTAAATTCTTTCGTTTTTAAATTAATTCGTATTATTATTAAAACGGGAAATATTATTATCGTGTATTTATTACATTTCCTTATTAAAAATTAATTACTTCAAAAATGATTAATAATAAGGAAATGTCGTAACGTATATAAAATAGTTGCGTGAATTTAATTTTAAAAAATCGTATATTTGCCTTTCAAAATTAAGTTTTTCATAGAAAACTAAATATGATTCAATTAATAATTGAGCAATATCTTCGAGAGGATTTAATAAATTTCGTATACGAGGTGGTTCAGATAACACTGTCCAGCCGGTTTTCTTTCAAGGCATGACACGAAACGAAACCAATACCATTTGTCACGTGTCAACGAGCGCCTTGAAAATATCATCATCGCAATTGTTGGCAAGTAACGTCTAAGGATTCTTAATGCCTCGGATTTGGGGTTAGCTCTTCTAGTGTTTCATTCTCTTCACCTCCAGCTTCGTTATTCCCGACCCGAATTTCTGCCACAATATCTATAACACTCTCCGAGGAACACACCACGCTGTGCTGTAGTCGGTTTCATACCCCTCCTGTTATTATTTTATATATAAAAATACATTAAATGTTAAAGTATTTATTTATTAATATATACATATTAATAATAAAAAGTCCACTCCTCTCCTGAAAAAACGAGTTCACACCACACAGCTTACTGTGTGATATGTACTGTATTCATTTTTTCTGGAGGGAAGTCGACTTATCCGAGTGTGGAACAGAAAAGTATATCGATTTATCCTGTGGCAACGAGTTAAACGGTGTCGGGTAAACCATTTTTTTTTATTTTTTTAATATTAATGCCTGTGTATCCAGCGCCGGATAAAGGGGCGGGCAAGCCGGGCGACTCCCCGGGGCGCCAAATTTTGAGGGGCGCCGATATAAAAATAAAATATTTTTTACATTCATTATTTTTTTAGATTTTATAAATTAAAATTGATCATTTTTCATGAGACATCGATTTTTTTAGCAAGCAATAAATTGTTTTTTCTTTAATAATACCAAATAAAGGTCACAACGCTAATTATTTTATTATTGTCAACAGATATAAATAATAATACAATTATTCAAAGAAAACTATTTGTATAGTCAGAATTCATAATAACTAAAAAAAAGATTAATAGACAAAAACAAAAATTTACTAATTAAAATAATGAACCTAAGAATTTTTATGGCTTTATCACACAACATTGATGCAGACAAATGCTTTTTAATCTCTAAAAAGTTTATTTTTACGCGTATTTATTTTGAAAAGATAATTTGTAATCGGTATCACGTATCACAACAATCTACTCAAAAAATGGACGAGATCAAATTTATAAATTACAAATATCAACAAAGTTATGAATAGTCAGTGATACTGGCGCCTGTCATACGCCTTAATGGTTAAATAACTTTGTCTTTCTGTAAACTTTGCATTAACAACACTTGCCGTGCTTTAAATAAATAAATTTTTTACACAGTTCGTTATTGTGTAATTTTAATTTTTTGCCTTTTTTTACTTTTTTTTAAATTTACAGTAAATTTGTATATTCTTGTATGAAAGGGCGCCAAATTTTGTTTTGCCCGGGGCGCTCAAACCCTAGAACCGGCCCTGTATGTATCAATAAATCGGCTGGGACCACAGAAAACTGATAGATGCTTTTTTTTTTTTTTTTTTTTTAACTCTTTCCGCCCTGTGGGCACTAAGAGGGCCTCTTTTAGTAGGCCCATTATGGGTTCGGCCAGGCCCACAATGGGGCGACCGGGTGGTGAGGACGGGGCCCGACATATCCGAACGGACCACCCCCCGAAAAATTCCTGGGGATTATTCGACCCGTTCGGATTCGATCCCGGGTCCCCCAGAGCGGTAGGCTGCCACCTTTACCGCTCGGCCATCCGGCCGTCAACTGATAGATGCTAACACACGTTCCAGGTATCTGGTTTAATAGCGAGGTTGAGGTCTAAGTTTTAAACGCGAAAACGTGAATGTCAGACGTTCAGCGACGCTTTCCTGTAAGCCTAGAAGTTTGACAATGGCATTTGGAATGTCAGTGTAATCATGCTCGACATTCCATACGTCATTGTCAAACTTACTAGGCTTACAGGAAAGCGGCGCCGAACGTCCGACGTACACGTTTTCGCGTTAAAAACTTCGGCCTCAACCTCGCTAACATCTCAAGATGGAGTAATGATTAAGTAACGAAATTTGGCACGGTAGCCTGTGTATAAAGGACATTGATGCTATTAGGTTTTGGTTATGAAAGATCGAAGGGATGGAAAGAGAGAGGATGGTCACGTATCGTATCTCGAGAGGGTCCGGACTTAACGAAAATGTTATTGGTTGTTAGCATTCACACTTTTTTCTTTTTATAAAATTCATATCTACTCTCAAAATTAAGCGTTTTTGCCATTTTTATAATAGCGAGGTTGAGGCCGAAGTTTTAAACGCGAAAACGTGTACGTCGGACGTTCGGCACCGCTTTTCTTCTAAGCCTAGAAGTTTGACAATGGCGTTTGGAATAATTCCACTGGACTTTCCAAGCGCCATTGTTAAACTTCTAGGCTTACAGGAAAGCGGCGCTGAACGTCCGACGTACAGTACACGTTTTCGCGTTTAAAACTTCGGCCTCAACCTCTAATAACTAGCTGGGGTACCCGGCTTCGCTCAGGAAATTGATATGAGATTGTGTGGTAGTTGGAATAAAAGGATAAATTTTAAAATATAAGAGGTAAAAAACTTTATTGAAAACACATTCTATTTACAATACTTGTTTATAAACAATTTTCATTTTGTTATCAGGGGTATATATGTACAATTTTTCGAATTTCCTACTCGAGAGCAAGCTGCGTATAGTTGACCGTGAGAGAAGCAGGAGTCTTTGAGGTTGCAATGTTTTAAAGTGTGTCCTTTGCGCTTTGTTAATTGTAAAACTATAGGCTAATTTGATTGGAAATTGCAGTCTTTTAAATTGAAATGGTAGTTCGGTAGAGATCAGTAGTATTCTGGGGATAAATACCGCGTGCCCTTTGTCCTTTCCAATCAAAAGTTCGGCTTCGATGATGATATTCGATAGCTCTTTGACGATCATCCTGGTTCCATTACATAGTTTTGGTGAGTTCAGATTTCTGAGTAATATGATCGGAGATCCAATTTTTAATCGAAGGCAGTGTAATGGTATTCCTGGTACTTGCAAACAGTTTAGAAATTCTGTAGGGAAGTTGACACTTTCTTCAACGTTTACCATCGTGTCGATCGATTTGTATATTCTCTCCTCACCGGGAATTTTCTTTTGAATGTTAAAGTTGATATTGTCGACAATATTATTTTTAGTTGCCAAAATTGCCCTTTGAAATAGCCACTCCGGATTGGTATAGTTGTGAACAATGTTTGGATAAATTTGGTCGATGAGTTCGTTTTCGGTAGTGGCTATGTTGCAAAAATCACCGTTGAGTTCAATGAGGCCGGTCGTCTGGTCAGTGGGATATGTGCCTTCGCCTATTTGTAAAAGTTTTTGAGTAAAATGTGCTGTTGTTTCGTCTTTCGAGAGTTCAACTCTCATATTTTTTGTTAGTCGCAGTATTTGTATGTGTGGCCAGAGATGTGACTTTTTTTTAAGCATGCATTGATCTCGTCCGCTGGTGTTGAATTGGGGATAACTGGAAGTGTTTGTCGAAAATCTCCTGAGAGTATGAGTAGAGCTTCTCCTGTCACTTCAGAGTTTCCTCGCAAGTCTTGTAATGTTCTGTCCATGGCTTCCAGTGAGTTTTTATGTGCCATTGTGCATTCGTCACGGAATATAATTTTAGCTTGTTTTAGAAGTTCACCCGTCCAGATCCTCTTGAGATTTTACATACCGGGAATTGTTCTTCGGCTATATTCAACGGTAGTTGTAGGGCCGAATGGTCAGTTCGTCCTCCTTCCATAAGTGTGGCTGCAATGCCGGGTGATGCTAGTGCAAGTGCGATGTGTTGTTTAGCACGTACTTCCGCCAGCAATAGATTTATTAGAAACGTTTTCCCGGCGCCGCCTGGTGCGTCCAAGTAAATAATTCCTCCAGTGTTGATCCGGTCCATGATAACGTTGTAAATTTGTTTTGATTGTCATTGAGGAGTGGTTTGTTGTGAGCAATGTATTGAAGTAGTTCGTTGACGTTGTAGCTTTTTTCCTTTGTAATTTCGAAGTTTAGCACACTGAAAGCATCTTTTCGTGGTGCTGGCATCCCAAGTTGTACTAAGGTCTGGTTTTTTATTGCTAAACATTTATATTCTAGGCGAATGAGTGTTTCATTGAAGATGTCGTCGTTGAATTCGATGGCGTTCTGGATGAGCTTGTCGGATTTGGTATGGTATGTCATTACTCATATTCTCTTTGAAGGAGTCCCATAGCTGTTTTGGATTCGATGAGTTACATGCTAGAATTAAGGCGAATAAGTCTCCGATTTGTTCAGCTGAGGCTGTGATTGAGGCTTCTAGTAGTGTTAATTCCCAGTGGTTGTCGTTTTCCAGTAGTCCTAAGCGTTGGCATGCTTCCCAACGCTTAGGACTACTGGAAAAATGGTCAGTGGGAAATTTCTAGAGGGCGAAACTTCCAGCCCTTCTTCAACAGCTCGTCCTTCAGGTAAAAACTGGAACCTTCTTCATGGATGGGGGATAGAGGGCTACCACACCATATAACTCCCTTGATCGTACCGGGTCTCGTTTTTGAGTTTTAGTGGTACGCACATTGTACACTTGCTTTAATATATATTGATTAAAACTATAAAAGTTTTATAACAAAATCTCATAACAGCCGGGAAAGTCACTCAACTCATTACTAGTTTTTTCTTTTTTAAATGTCAGACTACGATTCCTTTTATAAGAAAGATACCACTGGAAATCTGAATATTTTTATGTAAAATGTCGTACTAAAATTTATGGTTAGAATTTAAAAAAAAAAAAAAAAAATGTATATCCAAAGAAAAACATCCGTAATATAAAAGAAATATTGTGCCAAGTAAAAAATATGGCACCCGAAATAAAAGTCAAATTTTTCTAGAGTTTTTTTCTCTCTGCCGTAGGCTTTATTGTCTCTGCACTTCGTGTTCTTGCTTTAGTAACGTGGTGAAGCGTTGGAGAACCAATTTCAAAGACATTGTTTTCTTCACACAATGAAAGTCAGTCAGACGACTGAGCCAGTGGCGAGTTCAGGATTTAATTTTGGGGAGAAATCATTGGCGTATCGTTCTACATTCGACACCCATATTGCACCACTGGCTAACAAGTGAATTTGATCCCTTAACACTGGTTGAAGATTTGGTTCCATTTGTACAGGTGCGAACCAGGTCGGCTCGGGTCCGACAGGCAGGCTCGTGTAGTTTTTCGGGTTTCTTCACGTCGTTAAAGTCCGAATAGGAGTCAGTTTCCCTTAAAAGACCTCCCGATTGGTAGATCGCCTCGAATTGGTACTGTACGTTATATAGAGGGTACGACTATAGGTGGTGTGAATATATTCGTTTAAATTAATAGCAGCTATTTTCTGAAAGTATAGAGCAGGCATAAACTTTGATGTGAAATGACCTTTATAGATGAATATCTTTTGATATCAAAGTTTATCGAAGTGTCCGTTTTCTAAATGTATTATTTATATACGAAAACTTATTGCCTTTCTACGTTATATTATAGTAAACAAACCTAGACTAAAGTTAATATATTTAGTCATCCTAGAATAGTATAATCAAAAACAAAAAGAATATAAGAGAGTCTTACATTAATTATTCTTGGTGGTAATAATTACATTGTTATTAGTCAATGTCCCATCAATTATATCTTAAATTTTTTTATAATATATCCTGTAAAAACATAATTTATGGAGTTGAAATGGTTCAGAAATTATAATCTTTTCAATCATTTTAATAATAATATTTCTAAAAAACATTAAATAAATTTGTAATTAACAACAGACAATGCTCCAGTACAGAAAAAAAAGTCTTACTATCCCTTTATCATCATTTAATTTCAAAAAGCTTTTGTCTTATTTGAATATTCTGTTTTTGAGAGAGAGACCTAAGAATAAAAGTGAGGGCTTGCTTATAAAATATGGAAACAATCATGAAACGGTACCATTTCTGTAATTTTATCTAATTTATTAAAAACAGATAAAAATGTAGGAAAGTTAAGTTTGTCACTTAAAATATATTACATGTCATCTTTTCTTAAATATGTTTATAATTAATACGTTGGATTTCCGTTTTCATTATTTTCCACACTAATTGCAAAAGACTTTATTGTTTACATTTTTCAAAATCTTTGTAATTTTTGAGATAACTGTCTTAGGATTAATTTTTTTTTTTATAAACAGTCTGTTCAATAAAAAAAGTATTATATTAATAAACACAATATACAAAACAAGTAGTGAAAACGTTAGTTTATAAAAATAAAAAGAGAAAAACTATTCTAAAAATATAGAATATTTAAAAGATATCAGAAAAATAATAGTTAAACTATTATTTTTCTGGTATCTGTATACTACATATCATCATATAGAATGTGTATGTAGATATCAGAATCTACCACATTATTATTTGTGTATATCACACTTGTGGCTACAGTTCTCTCAAATTGTTTAGAACAACAACTTTAAGCCACAGTTTCTATTGACAGCCAAGCTTGTACTATGATCTGAGGTTAAGAGGAAAACTTCTTGGCAAGTTCTGCCACCAGAACAGCATTAATTAATTTAAAAAATTAAATATAAATTAGTAATTTGTAATACTCGAATAATTTATCAAGTCTGTTTTCCTATGCCTTTATAATATGAAATATTTAATATTTCATTCACATTACTAGCGATTAAAAAAAAAATATATTAAAACCGGCTCATAAATTTGATAGCTTCCTTCCTTTAGAAATACATAATAAGTATCAATCATTATGATAAATTACATAATTATTATTTTTATGCAGTTGAATAGCCAGGTGTAAATTTACTATTTTAATTTTATGCCTCCTGTAACAGGAATATTCCTATTTACAAAATAAAGATTTATAATTATAATGAATAAAAAGTTTAGTTTATTGAAATTCAGATAGTTCAGTAAATGTGATATAAACATCATGAACTTTTCTATAATTAATTAAAAGTAGTGTTTTCTAATGAATTATGGAGTATTTTAGCATTTATTTGATATGATATATATGCAACACAGTTATACATATTTAAATGTATGGTATATTATCTTATTTCAGATATTTTTGAATGCACTTTGAAAGCAATAATAAATAAACCAGCTTTAATTTGTAAAAGAAACTGTATAATCTTTCTTTGTTTTCAGAATTTCTAAATAATATGATATAATATATGCTACAATATTTTTATTTAGAGTAACAACTTATAAAACTGTGTAATACATAGTCCCAATTTAGGTTTATTTCTGTAGGTACGCCCCTCCACACTTCTCTCGTTGTTTTGGCAACAATGCTGTGTCTTTTGACTGGCATAGGAATATGGCACTGTAGTTCTGGGCTACCCAGCATACAGTTCAGATCTATCACCATATGATTATCACCTGTTTGGTTCTTTATAGGAAGTTTAGAAGAGAGGTGATTCATCTAGAGAAGTGGTTCCCAACCTTTTCTAGGATGCGGAACACTTTTGTGAGCAATTTTCTTTAGCGGAACACTTACTTAAGTTAATATGGAATACATAAGCTTGTCATCAGTTATTTTATTAGAATTGAGCAGTTATAATTCAAAATCTCTACTCATATTATTAATGCAATTCTAAGACAGGAAAAAACATACCTAAATAACTTTAATGGGAAACTTGTGCCTGATGTTTTTTACATATTTCATTCAGTTTTTATCATTGCCTTTATCTTATTCGAAACAGTAGTAAATAATACGAGTCGTACGAGTACATATATATTTAAGTTTATGAAAATTTTATGATTTTAATTTTTTGATATTCGGCGGCTCAAATACGATTGTACACTTTCCGATTTGCGACTAAATCTGCGGAACACTTGGGAGATGCTTACGGAACACCGGTTGGGAACCACTGATCTAGAGCATTGAAGTCTCTGACTTCGTAATGCAGTGGCTCTGACACAAGCCAAAAGATTTCTATTCTGCAGGGCTAACATCATTGCCAAAACAATGAGAGAAGTGTCAGCATGTAGAGTATCTAAAGAAAGAAACATAAATTGGGACTATGTAATACATACAGTTCCATTACATTACTGAAATTCCATACACAACTTTAACTGCCCTTGTATATTCAAAAGCAATTATTAAAGCTATCAAATTATGTAATATGATATTAGAAAATCATAATTATATTTGTTAATTAGATTAGATCAAAGAATTATAAACTTACGTGGTCACAAAACAGATAGTTGTGTGATTTGTATGACTTGAAATCACAGAAGTATTTTTCACATTATAAATATTTTGACTACTATAAACAATGTTACCAAATGTATACAGCCAAACCTCTAAAATTGGCACTAAACCAAAAGACCTCAAACAATAAAAACTATATAAAGCAATGAGACCTACATACAAGTTTGAGTTTGGAGTTGAAAGTCACGGTGCAAAATTGTGTTTAGTAATTCACAGTAACCAAAGGTTGGCTATTTAATATTTATGGGGAAAATCTCTTCAAAAGTATTTATTGGGGCATTACAGAGATGGTGCTATATCAAAGTTTCACTGCATTTATTTTAAATGGAATTTGAAGAATTTAATAGCCAACATCACAATATAGGCCTTAAACCTTATTAAGTAATTTTTCTATTATAATTTTGATAATTGTTAAAGAATTTCTATTTGATTTTTAAATCACTTGAAATAATAAAAGAAATGAATATATAATTTTAAAAAGGTTTTGTATTCTAAGTATCATATTTAAATTTTAAATTATGATTATTATATCTTTAATATTTTTTGGCCAATTTATAGATAACATTAAATTGAATCCTATTACCCAAATATCTCATCTAATTTGTGCTACTACATACTATACCCTTCAAAAAAGAAACTTTAGTGTAACTACTTTGTTTATTGAGTTATAAAAATAGATTTATAATTTTTTATTAAGACCCAATCTTCTTCACCCATTTCAATTCTTAAAGCTAATTTATCCAAATAGATAACGTCTACAAAAATTTATAAGATAATTCAGAAAGAATATTTAAAGTATATCTGCAAATCTCCATCAACCAAAATATTCATTTATTTGAAAAACTTAACTTCATTAAATTTCCTTTTTTTCAAGGTCAATTAAATGTTTTTGAATACACCTTCAGATTGAATGTAAATTATTAATGGCAAATATTCACTTACCACTATACTGTGTCGTTTAACTGTGTATCGTTCTTCATCTGTTATCTGATTTGTATTTATTCATTCTGGTCCTTTTCCACATACGGAGTGTCCCATGAGAAAAGGTCGATATTCCAGGTGGTGAGAGGATAAGTTATTTTAAGCAACAAAGTTCATATAAACGTGTACCCTATCCCAAATAAGAAACATTAGAATATTTATTTTTCAAGAAACAAATTTCCAACAGTTTATACTAAATTTTTTAAAAATTTTACTGTCAACTTCAATGGATTTTTCTACTGTATGAGAACATGTGTTGCTTGTCTAAGTGTATCTGTACATTCCTTTACCTGAGTTATCAGTTCATCTGGTATATCCATCTTCCTTCAGTTTACTTCATTCTTCATCCAATTCCATAAACAAAATACTAACAGCATTAGATCTCAAGATCTTTGTGGCCAGTTAATGGCACTATCATGATCAATCCACTGATTAGGGAAAATGCTATTGAGATGATGTTTCATATTCCTGATAGAGTGAAGTCCATCACACTGAAAGTATGTAGCATTCCATGTTGCCAAAGGAATGTCTTATAGTTATGCACCTAATGTATTTTGTAAATTTTGAAGGTAACTGTGTCCTGTTAGATCCTGTTATTTTAGAACATTACTATCAATGTGCCATTGATCATACTGCATCACACATCGACTGTAAAATTTCAGCTCCATCTCTGAAACTATTTAGAACAGAGCATATACAGTATTTATATAAACTTTTTTGCTTAAAATAACATATCCCCACCTCTCAGAATGTTGACTCTTCCTCCTGAGACACCCTATATATAGTTTTTAGGATTTTTCTTGAAACAAAACAATAAAACAAAGAAAAACAGTAGATCTATCTGCAAATATACATTAAGTTTATATATACAAGAAAAACAAGATTGCATGCAGAAAATATAGCAACTGCTTCTGTTTTCAAACCTTTTCTCATATCTCTTTGTCTTATATCACAAAGCAGACATAAGAAAAAAGAATAATGAATGCTTAGGTTATTTTTCATTTAAGAACTGCATACTTGTATATTATTCAGAAGTAATGTGACAAATTCTTAAAAGTATCTAGAAGATCTAAAGATAGTTTTAATCTTTTAGCCTGTCAATCTGTTAAGACAAATTCAAAAATATAGTTAAAATAATATATGTGGCTCTTAGCAAGGAATTTTTTTTAAAGTACTAAAAGAATGTATGGTGGATAATTTACTGTAAAGTAATATCTTTTGAACCCAATTTATTATTTGAAGTAAAATAGTCAAAAAATTTTAATGATCGTTCTTTCCTTTAAAAACATTTTTAAAGTAAACAATGAAAAACAATTTTTTTAAATTGTCTTTCATTTCTTTTTAATTTACTAAGATAATTGTTGATGGACTTGTAGAAAACTGTTTATAATATATACAGTACTAAACATTTATTGAACGGTTTTTTATACAAGTGAACTTTGTAAATTTAGTAAGTTCTTACTAATTGAGCTTCTATTTATTTTTAATGTGAAGTTCTCTAATGATGGAATTGTGGCAGATATTTCAAGAAAGATCAAACAGCATCTTTTACTTCTAAAAATTTAGGCTGGTTTATTTATTATCAGTTTTATTCAAAAGAGGTATGCAAGAATACTATAGCATATGGTTGTTATTTCTAAAAAATAATTTTGTAATCCTTACAGTATAACTTTAAGTATTAAGAGGGCAAATGTATTTGTTTACTATGTAGTTAAATTTTGGGAAGATTAAATCTGTTATAATTTTTTATCACTTTTTTTGATTTGATTATTTATTTGATATTGTAAATTTGGTCTACTGACCAATTAAAATTTGAGGATTTTTTTTATAGTTAATAATAATTATAATAATACATATTTTATTACAAATAAGATTTTCCCATATCATATTGGCCTTAAATTTAATGTATATTCATTAGTTTTTCTAATTTCAATCTTTGAATTTTCATAGATTAGCATGATCTGTATTCAAAATTATAATTTCTATTTCAATATGTAAATGAGTTAAAATATTAAATGTTTCATTTATGTTTAACTATGTTATGCAGAAATGTGAACTCTCATTCTGCTTTTTGCATGTTTTTGCAATATAAAGTTTTTAAATTTCAATGCACATATATAAATTAATACATTCTGTCTTATAATTTCCTCATAAAATTTTAGGTTCAATACTATACACTATAAATGAAAACAATCTAAAATATATAATACATAACTAAATAAATATTTTATTTAGTCATCTAATTAATTTAATATATGAATTATTTGATTTTTATAAATACCTTTAAATATAAAAATTTGTAAGGGTAAACAATTTTTATATTTAAAGTTTTGTAGTTTTTAAAAGGAAAATTTTGTTTTGAAAAGTAACATTAATCAAAACTCTAACATGGAGAATATTAAATTTTATTTTATTTTTCACTGTTTCAATAAACTATCACTTTATACTAATAATAAATTAATGGTAGTGTGTGTATGTGTGTACAGAACATCCACTCAGTGCTAAGTAAAATCTTAGAAGTCTACTAAACACTGAGTGAAGATATTTTAAATGTTCTTTAACATAATGTATTTAGTTCTACTTTGATTGTATTGATGGAAACTTTACATTGAATGAAAAGATAAAAGTATCTAGTAGAAAATTATTTAACACAATTATATCATAAATGTAAAAAAGATCTTAGGCAGGGCAGAATTTTATTAGAAACATTTCTACTGGCTTATAAATTAGGACTGTATATTTTAGTCCAAAATCCAGTTAGATTCTTTTGCATCAAAGACCCTGTTCTTGTTGCTAGGAAATAAAAGTACATATTTGTACACAAAGCTACACAAATCAATTGCAGCAGATAAAATATAATAAAAATTTTTGTAACATCACAATTACATTTACAACATCTTGATAAACAAGATCAGAAGAGCATCCTCTCCTGGTTTCTATTTAATTGTTAAAATGCACAATATGTAGCATAGAAAATGAATTACACCATATCTGATAGATCACAGAAATATATAAGATGCTATGAAAATAATAATAATAAAACCCACAAAAATTCAAGTATTGAATATTCAGCAAACATTTTATCACTTTTATTGCTTTGGCCAACCTAATTATGAACAATAACCAAAGCAGACATTCTTGATTTGTTTTATAAATAAGAAAATCTTTTCTTATGAAAAACAAAATTCACTGGTAGAATATAAGAATAAAAATCATAACAGTAATGGCCATATAAAAATCACAGTCAATACCTATTTGTGGCATAGAAATTATGTGATAACTAACTACTATGCAGCAGTTATTCCTGACATCTATGGTTCTATTATCATTCTGTTAATAGGCAAAGCCACAAAAAAATGGCTTGCAGTCACAAATGGCACAATAGTTATAAAATTATTATATGGCAAAGTATTATACAAACCTAATTTTCAGAAAAAGATTTATTGAAATGATGTACATATATATACATACATGCATACATATATACGTTTATATGTATGTATGTAATATATATATTTAAACCACTGGCAACTGGTTGCTAATGCTTCTTGGTGTATTAGATAGGATATATTTACCAGGAACTGATCCCGTTCTTACTAATTAACTGCCACTCAGAGCAGTCTGGAAGATAAAAACTTTATTAGCAAGCAAGTTCTCTTACTGCACTATTTATTTACATACTGGAAGGAAAAAAACAAAAGATATTTTAAGACATTCAATACTTGATGTCATCCTTTGGTTCATCACTATAATCTTGGAGTTAAATCAAGTAACTATATAGGAAAGGGTAGAGTTTTTTTAAGTTGCCATATGCAAGCCAGTTCATATTTACATCAAAACCAATATTAGCTCTTGTGTTTGAGCATGGTTTAAGTTGCCACTGGCTTCCTAATGCAATTTAGCAGGATGTATTCCCGTTTATGGGTACTCTATACATTTCTGCAGGCAAAGAAATTATAATTGATGTTACAACCAAATCAATGGTTGTTTTCAAGGCCTTTGGTTTTTAACTAGGCTTGAAGCCCCAGTCCTTGCATAAATATAGTGAGCTAAGGAGACTTAATGTTGCACATATTTAATAAAGCAATTTATTATGTTTATTTTATCAGACACAATTTAGATGCTATCTGTGGAAAAAGCAGAGATTGTCATTTTTTAACTATATTGGATGTGCTCCAAGGAACTTTTCTTCTATACTATGTGTGATGATTAATCCATTGTAAAATTGTCCTGAGTACATCCAGTGGGATCATGATGATTATAGTTTTAGATAATGATTGGCAATACTGTTTTCACTGATGTTTTCAACAAGCAAAAATGGGTGAGGACAAAGGCAATAACTGAAGGCTTCCTCTGAAAATAATAATAATGACAAAATTATGAAATTGTTAGGAGCACTTCTCTCAGTATCAACCAAAACATTATGTCTTGATTTTGCTGCTAGTAGATTCAATAATTCATAAATAGTTTTTCATTCTATTCCAAAAGTACTCGATTCTTCAACTGCCAACAGAAGTTTTTCATAGAGCATTTCAAATGAGGTATATGGGGGCAAGTCCAGTCGGTTGAAACAAGTGTGAGCACTATATAAAAAAAAAGTTAAATAAACAAACAAAAAAAACTCATCAAGATTAATTAAAATAGCTTTTCGTACCGAGGCAGGCTGCTTGGATTTCCCCATTTCTCAATGCAGAATTTACGTGGTCCATTACTACCCCTTAATGCTGCAAAACCTTCATATGGTATACTGGATGTGCCTGTTACAAATTGCAATAATCGAAGTCTACGTTCATTATCAAATCTTTCTATGGCTGACCAAAACCACTGTATTACTGGATGATTGTCATGATAACCTAAAGCAAAAGAAACATTTTAATGCCATATAAATCAGAAAAAATTATATGGAAAAAATTTACTATTACAAAATACAATCATCTTACTACAAAAAACTAGTATCTATATATTGAATTATTCAACTCAACTTTGCAAAATATATAAAAACTATCTAATAAAATAGACATTTAATTATGTACTGTACATAATCAAAAGCCTACTTTATTGGTTATAAACTGTGTATTTCAATTAGTTGTTACTACTTACAAATTAAATCATTTTAATAATTTAATAACACATGTTTTACCAGAACGATACTCGCTGTTTTTCCTCCAATCAGCAATATCTATTTCAGCTGTTCCAGCAATTACTAACTCCAATTCACGAGCATCAAATACTGAAACTAATCTTGGATCAATAACCTAATGAAAATAAAAATAAAAACAAATTTAAACCCTTTTCACAATATTTAAAAAATAATAATAATAAAATATCATATATGAGTTTACAGTAGAGAGTCGTTAATCGGAATCAATTGGGGACTGGGGTTGTTCAGATTAGTGATTTGTTCCGATTACCAATTATGTACGGAAAAATACATTAACCTGTTCGATGTTCAAATTTTTCTCCGTTGCATGTCGCTTCGTGTTGAATTTTCGTCGATTTTAAGCCTAACGAAAATTTTTATAATAATAATCGAGGCTATCGCATCGTTAAAAATTATTTCTTCATTTTGTGCAAACAAAATCAATATATATTGAAGAATATAAAAACATGAAAATTATACTTTAGAAGTAAATCTAGTATCAAAAACGTTCGATTCAGCACGACACAGTCCGACTGAAAATCGTTCCGATTACTGGGGTTCCGATTAACGACTCTCTACTGTATTCACATAAATTAATATTTTGCCTCAAAATTAGTAATTACTCTTTTTATATTACATGAAAGAACCATTTATATAAAAATACTTGACTTTTACAGTTAGATATGCTATATCAAGAAAAACAGGGTTATTAAAAAATTTATATTTCTCATTTTATTAAAATTTAGTTTAAATTATGAATCTGAAAAAAATCAGAATTATAATTCAAATTTCGTTTAAAAACAGCCTTAAGAAAATTGAACTTTTCCATCAGTAGATGTCTAAAGAAATTAGCGAGGTTGAGGCCAAAGTTTTAAATGCGAAAATGTATACGTCGGACGTTCAGCGCCACTTTCCTGTAAGCCTAGAAGTTTGACAATGGTGTTTGGAACATCGAGCATGATGCCACTGACTTTCCAAATGCCATTGTCAAACTTCTAGGCTTACAGGAAAGCGGCACTGAACGTCCGACGTACACTTTTTCGCATTTAAAACTTCGGCCTCAACCTCACTATTAATTTGCTTGAAATTAATTTATACTGTTGACTTTTAGAAATTCATCCCAGTAATGTATTTTCCATCTTACAATAGAACATTCAAACTTTAACAACTTGGATTTTGCTGAAATTTTAATATGTCTTAGTATATCCCTTCCACTAATGAACATTAACATAAACTATTGTTCATTGGAATAAATTGAGAAATTATTTGTTTAGGTTTTCATTGTGTTTGTTATAAACTGACTTCTATAAATGAATTGTAACATGCAGGTATGGTCAAGTAAGGTATCAGGTTGAAAAGCTCAACATCACAGTTCAATCTTGCTTTTTTCCTATTTTTGTAACTTTTTCTGAAAGTTACTATACAGTGAATTTAAAAAATATATTTGGTCCAAAAATACTATTCAATAATTTTTTAAAATAATGCACATCCAGGTACATGCAAAGGCTGTGAACAAAACTCCAAGAATGATAATTCCATGTAATGTTATGTAACAAACTTATTTGTGTATTACATAATTTTAAAATAACTTTTCTGTATTTTCAATTGAATAGTAAATCAATACTATTTGAACAGTTCTTGGTTTAAAAATAAGTGAATGATTTTAATAATTACAAAATAGTATTTTTTGGGCCAAATATATTTTATAAAATACTGGATTGTATGCTCCAGAAAAAGTTACAATAAAGCAGGATTGAATTGTGATGTCAAACATTTCCTAGCACTTACTTGGCCATACCAACTCACTTAATTTGTTTATAGTACTTGGTATATAATGTACATAGAAAAGTTTAAACAATGACTTCTTGTAACTACTGTTCATTGGTACAAGTGATGTTACTGTGCATTAGTGGGAGATGTACTAAAACCAATTAAAGTTTCAGTAAAATTTAGGATGTTAAAGCTTACAAAGGAAATTTCCTTGATGTCACTAACCAATTTTGACAAACTATATGTCAAATGGAAGGGCTTAATTAGCCTAAAAAGACATCATATTTTTATTTGAAGAATAGAAAGTGTTAGAGAGATATTGACAACAATGTATTACCACACACAATTTAAGATAACTCACAATGCATACAACGTAAGCTAACACCAATTTAATAATACAGAGCATTAAAAATCCTTTCGGTTGATATGTCATATGTCAAATTTTTTTGAAGTTACTACTTAAGTAACTTCAAGAAAATCATGTGAGATAATGTTTGTTCCTGCAGTTCCCCCACCCAGGGGAGTCCAGATGACCACCATGGGCACAGTTCTAGACTTACAAGAGAAAGTTTGAACATTTTCCATAGGTTAACATAAAACTTTGCTGAAACACACAGCAATTATCATAATTAGTGAATGTCCTCTTGGTAGCTATTTGCATTTTCACACATATTGATACAACATCAATATATGTGAAAATGCATGGTTTCAGTAAGTTATAGAACTGAATTTAGAATTACTAAATTCATTTTTCATAGATCTAGTTTACAAAATTATGTTGAACAGTCCTCATCTAATCAGTTTTTTTTTTTTTGTATGGAAGTACATGAAAACTTTAATGAGCCATAACTCATTTACTACTTACAACTGCTTACTAAAATATTTATTTTCAGAATATATACTTAATTATCTTTCATTCTTAAATCAATTAGTGACATCAATGCACTTCCCTTGTTAAAAGATTTAATATTATAGTTTAAAACAACTTTAAATTACTTCAAATTTGATCTTTTTGTAATATAATGTTATTATGTATCTCACACAGTCTATTTTTGGCACTTAGTTTCACACATGTAGCATGTTTGAATTTCATCAGAATGGACAAATCACATGCTTCAATCATCAAGAGGACTATGTTGGAAAAGAGTGTACCAATGATAACTGCATTGTTTATTGCCAATTTTCTATAAATTAACTATAATTACTAAATTAGGTATTTAAAAAATATGAAAAGTGATAAGAAAGTAAGTTTAATTATGATAATTCAAGGAAAATACCTAACAGGAAACAATAGTTCAATAACAATAAACTTAAAGAAAAATAATTATAGCTGGTTCAACTTTCATTAATTCAGTTTGAAAAATAATATATTTATAATGACATAATAACTAACCTCATAAAATCCTTTAACTAATGATTCAGTTTGTTCAGCCACACCTCTTTCTAATCGCCATTTTACCATTTTTTCAATATATTCTTTTTTATTTCTTTCACTAACATTGAGATTGCGTCCACCAGGTTTCAATTCCTTCTCTACTACCTGTCCAGCTACATCTTCTGTAACTGAAAATGTTAAATCTAATCCCATGTCAGAAATATCATTATCTTTTAACCAAAGAAGGGACTGGTGAAATTCTGCATCCAAATATTCAAGGTCACTTAATGAACAGGGCCTAAAAATATTACATGGAATTTTTAATTTTAATTAAAGAATGCAAAACAAATAATGTATCACTTATGAAATTTATTTAGAATAAGTTACAAAATACTATAAACTTACAATCGTAAAAGAGCCTTATAAAATGGACGAGTAAAAAATGCATCTAACAAATATTGATGTACTAATGCCAGTCCTAAAACTCGTCCACTAAATCTAAACCATTCATGTTGGTTGTCAACAAATGCTGACATTGGACTAACTTGTACTGTGTATGTATCATTTGCAGAATATTCAAACAATCCATAATATGGATTGAATAATCCTCGTGATAATAGGAAGAAAAATTCTCTGGATGGACCCCCATAGTCTAATCTATATAATATGTAAAGATTATTATAATTATATTCCTAATTAATAATTTTATTTATTAAATTAACAAATATTTACCCTTCTTCTCCAGAAAAGCTTATGTACAAACGTGATTTCTGTAGATCTTTCTTAGAAGCTGCCATAATTTTAGTAAATGCATCTTCCAATAAATGATCTCTTCTTATATTTAATCTAAAAATTTATATTAAAATATATTTATAGAACAGAAATAAAAAAGAAAATATAACTATTTTGCAATAATAATAATAATGGCTAATATTTAAAATTTTCAGCAATTATTAAGCAAATATGTAATTCTATGCCAAGCAAGAACCAAACTAGATTAAAGATTGGCCTTGTTATTCATTTCTTTTTTAAATAACTAGAAGAAATTTACTGATAACTAACATTTTCTGCCACATTTAATAATCTAATCAGGTTCAAATCTCAGAATACAGTGGTGCCTCGTATAACGTACTTAATCCGTTAAGTGAAAAGTCCGTTATACGAAACGCATTCCCATAGAAATACATGTTAAAACATCTAATTCGTACTGCTGCATAAAATAACCATAATGTACTGTAAAAAAAAAAATGAAAATGGAGCAATCACCAATTATGCTGGGTAGTCAGATGTTGTGAGGAAGAGGTGGAGGAACACTTTTTTCACACATTCATACAGACACACACTTTTTACACATTGCAGCAGGTCTCAGAGTCAGATTCAAGAGAGGCTACCAGGGCTTGCAGGGTCAACTCCTCTTGTTCCATCCTTTGTATTTTAGCAGGTGGCTTCTTGAAAAACATGTCCAAGGTGGTCTGTTTCTCTCTCTTCTTCAACACCTGTCGGAAATGATGGGCAAGGGTGTCATTGTAGAGATCATTGATCTTGTTAGCCTCAGCTGTGTTTGGATAGTGAGTGTTGGTAAACTCCTGAACCTCTCCCCATTTGACAAAGAAGTCCTTGATGGCAGCAGTTGAAATTAGTTGATTGGATTGCTCCTCCTCGTCATGAGATGAAGCTTCCCTTTGAGCTTCATGTTCCTGGGCCAGAAGTGCTTGGAGCTCTTCAGTTGTCAGCTCTTCTTGGTGTTCTTCAATGAGCTCCTCCGCATTTTCCATTTCCACCTCCAATTCCAACTCTCGGACCATCGAGATGATCTCCTGCACCACTTCTGTAACCTCAGCTGGTTCTTCCTGGGTCCATTCAGGAACAAGCCTCTTCCAGGCTGAATTGAGGGTCTTCTGCATGACTTCTCCCCAGGCCTTCTGGATGAGTCTGATTGCCACAAGAACATCAAACTTCTCTTTCCAGAACTTTCGGACAGTCATGTCTCCACAAAGCTGACATTCTTCAAACACCTTCATGAAGAGAGCTCTGGTGTACAGTTTTTTTTAAGTTGACAATGGTTGCTGATCCATTGGCTGAAAGATTGCAGTGGTATTTGCTGGCAATACTGCACCTTGATGAAAGGATAGCTTTCTTCCAGAATCTCCTCCAGGTCTTTTGGGTGACCAGGGGTATTGTCCAGTATCAGTAGGGCTTTGAGCGGCAGCTTTTTGTCCAGCAGGTATTTCTTTACAGCAGGAGCAAAGGTTTCCAGGAGCCATTCCTTAAAGACAACCTGGGTCATCCAGGCTTTTTGGTTAGACTTCCAATGGACAGGCAGGTTGGACAAAGAAGAAGGAAAAAATAAAAACAGCTTACTCTTCTGCAGCCAAAGAGCAACTGATTTTAAAAGCTCCCAAAATACCTACATCAAGAAGCTATTCTGGGATGCCAAGAAGGGAAAAACATCTAAAAAAAGCAGATTGTCATTGGCAACGGCAAAAGAGTGGAAACATCATTCGCACTTGTTTGCAGAAAGTACATTGTTCACATCACGTATCTGCCGAACAGAAAGTTCGTTATTCAAGGCACCACTGTATAATCTCTGCAGACAATATAAAGAACTTCAATAAAATCAGTACCTCCACTAGTAGTATTATTTATTGATTTAAAACAGTCTGTTATTAAAGTAGCAATACAATAATAAGCAACTATTAATGTAGACAAATCCCACTGTAATTGTATTCTGTATTTCTGAATGTTTCTTAAGTTATTTCATTTATAGTTCTTAAGTTATTTCATTTATATTCTTAAGTTATTTTATTTAAGTTTAATTATGATATTTTATCTTAATGAAATAGTTATTTTTGTTTAAGGTTACAAAATCACACACAAAAAAAAAAAAAAAACACAATTTAGATGTATAATTTATTGTTTATAAAAACTTTATAACAGGTGGGCAAGCAAGAGTTTGGTGGGAGCCAAAATGTAGGTTTTGCAAAATGCATGGGAGCCGCAGTTCTGTACTATCGTGGCAGATAGTATGGTAAGGCAGGGAAGGATAGGGTGTCCCCCATCTGGAACTTGTTTTAAAAGAATACATTTGAAATGTCAATTTAATTTATTGCACCAACTAGGAAATAAATTACTAAATATTACATATATATAATTATATATTTTCACAAAATTGTGGAAATGAAATTGTAAAAATAATAATAAAAAGCAGAAATTAACACTTTCAGCAAGAGCCGCATTTGCCCATGTCTGCTTTATAACTATGCATTGAAAGAATAAATAACATATATGATTTGCATAATTAAAAAATAACTCAGTTTTAATTCATTTCTCAATTTGCAACTTTTCTAAAAATTTTGTTAAATAAAATAATAATTTTAGTTGACAATAATTTCTGGAATTAGTTTTTCCCTGCATACTTCATTTAGATTGTGAAATTTCAAACACAGTAGTTTTTATAGAAGTTGCAGTTTTTGTTTCATTAAGAAGATTGAAAATATTTTACAGTGAATTACTTATTTTGAATGTAAAAGTAAATCAAACTTTGTTTTTCAGTTAAGGAATATTTTACCATTAATTATGCTGTATAAATTTAATTCATTCTAAAATTAAGGAAAAACTTTTACCTTTTTATTATTAAATACAAATTATTTATTATGGGAATCATTTTTAATCTTTAATCATATAGAAATACATTTCTTTTTCAAATTTAATAAAAGGCTAGTTTTATATTTTCACAAAAGAAAGACAAAAATCGTTTCTATAAGAAAAATTTATAAACTAAAAAAAAAAATCTGTGATCTTCAATAACACAAATCATTTGTCAAAAACTGTAAAGTTTTGTTTTTAAAATATAGGAAACTTTTGCAAAAGCTACAGTTATATTTTATTGATATAAAAATCTAAAATGGGAACAAAACTGGTTGAGTTTATATAGAACTAGTAGACCCGGCCAAGCGTTGTTGTGGCTCAAAATGTATCTATTATAAATGTATAACACTTCCCCCATGGGGGAATTTCAAAAAATCCCTTCTTAATGTACATTCTCTTGACATACCCTATTAAAATGCAATCAAACATGCATGTAAAATAGTATAAACAGAAGCAGAGTTCTTCACAGTAAGCCTTAATCCTGTCCCTCTCCCCTGCAAGGGAATATCGAAAAATCCCTTTTTAGTGTATATTCTGTTGACGTAACCTATTAAAACGCAATTAAAAATGCAAAAAACCGCATGTAAAATAGTATAATAAAAGCTGAGTTCTTCATGGTAAGCCCTAATCCTGTCCATCTCCCACCAGTAGGGGGAATTTCGACATGTGTATTATATATAAACATGTGCATATTCGAATGCAACGTTGTGTCAAAATTTCAAAGGAATCGGTATGAACAAAAAAACATTATATTTTATTTATATAGATAGATAGAAAATGATCTGCTTTAGTCCATTCTCACAGAAAAGCAAACTTAGGTTGTTGGAGTTAGTGCCATCTGTTGGACATAAAAGCCTTAATCCATATATAAAGATATTTTTGGAAGGGGGAAACGGTGGTCTTCACATATGCCAGAAACCTTCGCGGGAGTGTATTAAACAACTTTCTGAAGTTTCATGGCAATCGGATAAATAGTGTGGTAATGCATGAAGGACAGACAGCAGCAGACATACATTCGTTTTTATATATATAGATTACATTTTACTTTTACAATTTTAACGACTTGTAGTAAATGTAAATATATAAACATCACAGAAACTGGATAATAATAATAATAATAATAATAACAAACAAAAACCAAAAAATTAACCTGATGATGATAGCTGAAGCTATTGAAACAAGTTTATCATGAAATATTTTTTGTTTTTTAATAGGTAAATGTAAATACTGTATTTACTTGCATACAAGACGAGGTTTTTATTCATTTTTCATTGCTTCAAAAACCTAGGTCGTCCTATATGTGCGAGCAAAGGATTCTTTATGTTTTTGCAATAATTTTTGTTAAATAACTGTGTGTTCAATTTTTACGGGATGCTCACCCTCTGTGTTTAAAAACAAAAGTATTTTATCTCTCTGTTGTTTCAATCATTCTTGTATATCGTCAGGAGTAAAGATGAATAGCAATAAGAAAAGCAAAGCTTTTGAATTGAATTCCAATTTGAAATTCCAAAATCACACGAGAGCCCGATATAAGTTTTAATTCTTTCCCATGTGAAAACAGATGATTATTCGGAAATCAGAATTTGGAGAAACTCATAAATGTAATCGACGGAGAGTGGATTCGACTGTTAAGAATTAGCAAAAAAAACGTTCCCAATTGTCTAGCTTTATATAAACAAATTATGTTGTCAATTCTACAAGATTTTTCCTTAAAGTTTAAAATGCCGGTAATTTTTGCAGGACAATGTGTGCATTTGATATTTTATTTGTGATTAAATGAAATAAAATTATAATTGTATTAATAAATCTGATTTTCTTTATTTTGATCTTTAAAGTCACACCTCGTGTTATATGAATAAATGCTATTGTGTTATCAAAGATTCCTCAAACTCTGAAATAGATTTCTGTTAGTAGTGTAATTTTAAATTTAGAGTTAATCATTATGACTACATTACTTTAATTTTCCAGGCCCTTGTCCATATCCTTTTGATTCTAATTTTCTGTAAAAATTTCTTAATTTGGCTTCAAAATCTCTTCTATAAGGAGCTGGAGCTCTTACATTAGCTCTTTGTAAACCTATTAAAAATAGTCAATATGTATAAAATATTTAATATAGTGTTATATATGGATATTAATGCTATTAGAAGTGTTTTATGAAAGAATTTTGTATTTGTAGAATTTCATAAATAACATTATTTGGTATTTTACCTGGAGAAGCTTGTGGTGATTGCTGTGGTGAACTATGTGGTGAACGTCTTGAACCACCATTGGCAGTAGCATTAGTAGAACTAGTAGCATTAGCAGAGGTTGAAACATTGTTACTACATTGGGCTGGGATATATGACATTATGTCTTGTTCAAATAAACTGAAAAATTTTCTTAATTAGCAATTGAAATTTTATGAAATAATAACAACTGGTAAATTTTAAATTAATTTTCTAAAATGTAATTTAAAAAATAATCTTTAGAATAGTATGTCATTACCATGTATTTGATGAAAAATAATTAAAAAGAATATTAATTTTAAATTTAATAATTTTGAATCTGTTATTGCAATGTCTATTAAAAAAGCTAACATTAATTTAAATCTACCTCAAAAGAATAGTTAAATCGATGTCATGACTAAGTCGGTCTAGTGCCATCGTTCCATCAGCCCGAATTGCATTCACCTTATCCCTGAGTGCCTGATTTGAAGATATTGGAGGATGCCGTTCTTTTAAAATATCCATTATATTGGGTTGCCGTAAAAATGCTACTACTTTATCATTATAGGCAGTTGGCACATTTGGTACAACATGTGGAGCTGTCGAAGTTGTGCTTGACGGTGGTCTTGGTGGTGGAACTGGTCCTTGTGTTGTAGCCTATTAAAAATACAATTATAAACTTTAAATTTAATAAAAAACATCTCTCTCAAAACAGAAAATATACATTTATATATCTTATTTCAATGTCTTTTCTTAATAAAAGAATTCTCAAACATACACAATTGATAAAATGCTTTAATAAAAATTTAAATAGACAATGAGCAATTATTTATTGTGACATTGTCACAATGCCAGGCTGCAATTTTTAATTGTATTTTTTTTAATTTATTTAATTTAAATGCCCTCCACCACAAATTAGTAGTGTCTTGCCCCTGTACATCATACAATTCTATTGCTAACAGGAAAAGTACCTTTCAGGGAAAATTTTTGAATTAAAATAACGTGACTTCCAGTTTGCATCAGAAATTTGTATATAGTCAATTGGGGCTTCCTGGCCCTAAGCTTTTTACATTTGATCTCATCTTTCATCTATCTAACTCTGTTCTCAAAATTAAGGAAAGACAGATGGATAGACAACAGTGGAAATTTATAGGTCTACAATTTTTTCAAATTGCAGCCCAAAATCTTTCCTAATACAGGAAAAAAATTATCACTTTTTTTTTATATTAGCAAGGTCGAAGCCAAAGTTTTAAACACAAAAATGTGTACGTCGGCTGTACAAAAATGTATCGCCGCTTTCCTGTAAGCCTAGAAGTTTGACAATGGCATTTGGAAAGTCAGTGCAATCATGCTCGACATTCCAAATGCCATTGTCAAACTTCTAGGCTTACAGGAAAGCGGTGCTGAACATCCGACGTACATGTTTTTTGTTTAAAAAACTTCAGCCTCAACCTCACTATTACTTTTTTTGTTTATAGAACATGGAAGATTTTATTGGTTTAATTTTTTATTATCTAAGAAATAAATTAAAAAACAACTTACTCTACTACTAGCACTTTCTGGTCTTATTTCTTCTTCACCTGCACTATGACTTCTTCTTCTAGCAATAGGTGCTGCAAGTTTGTTAGGATTAACATATGGTGTGTCTATTGGCAGTCTGGGATCAATGAATGTTGTACTTCTTGAAGTATGATCAATAAAAAATTGCTAATAAAAACAACAAAAATTAATACATTATTATAAATAATAAATAATGCTATAACAGTATAATATCATGATATAAACAATAAAGATTTTCATATAGATAAAATTATTTGATAAGAAAGATTATTTTAGACTTTTAGTGAAACAGAAATAAATACAATTTTTTATATTTCAATGAGAAATAATATCTTACATATTGTCAGAAATGATAAACATCTACTGACCTTGATAAAGCTATACTTAATTATAAATATTGTAATATATGCCGGATTTGGAAATTAAACTTCTTTTTATGTGAAATACGAGGGTCGTTCAATAAGTCCTTCGAAAATCCAATAGATGGTGCTCACCAGCACTATGGCTTGTTTTTAGTAAGCATCATGACTCACTAGACAGCTGTGAAAGTCTCAGTCATATCCATCACATGGTTTCATTTTTATTGTCAATTGAAGCAAGAAACTTTTGTTTATTTAGAAAAATGGAAAAAGTGAGTTTCAAGCGGTGATTAAACACTTATATTTAAAAGGCTTAACACCAAAGAGATCAAAGCTGAGTTGGATGAAGTTCATAGCATATCTGCTCCTGTGTTTGCAACTGTTTACATTGGGTGAATGAGTTTAAACACGGCCATACATCCTGGCTGTATTGCTCTTTTGGTCAAGCTGTAGTGTTAAACCATAAGGGTTATTGTTGATCTTGTTTTAAAAATGTTGCAGGTTAGGTTTATTTCGCCAAAGTATGAAAATGTTATCACCGTACCTAGCGTACAAAACAATTTGTTGTTGAAACTCGGGTAGGATGGCATTTTCGAGTTGACGCAATACTAATTCGCAAAGAATTGCAGATGTAGGACTACCCATAGGTAAGCCTCTTCCTTGTAAGAAGACATTTCTTTCAAACTCAAAGAAAGGTGTATAACAAATCAAATGCCCTAGTTCCAAGATATGAGCATGATAACATGGTGCATTTTCTATACTGGTAAACAAAAAAAATCCCTTGAGACACAAAAACAAGGAGGTAATTTTATCAAAGGGTACAAGGATTTGTAGTCCAATATGGTCATATATTCATTGTCCATGAGAGAAATGTTTCTGAGACTCTCAACCAGCTGCAGTGAGTTGGAAATAGAAAATGGATGTAGCTGATCCCTAGCACGGAAGAAGTTGACTAGCTGCTATTCAATCAAGAATGATGGAGAACCACATTTTTCAATGACAGGACATAGCTGGTTACCCGGTTTGTGTCTTGGCAAATGCAAATATTCTAAATGTTCTTGGAGCAAGGATTGTGTCATTTAGGGATTGCAATTGCTGGATCCCTCATCCAGCAATCCAGCTGGATCCAGCGCATTCTTCGGCCTGCTGGATCCAACACTGTGGATCCACAAATACTCAATTAACTTTCTAAATAATGGTGCAAAAGTACACATTGTTGGGGTTGCTGCTTTGCTACGTGCGCTATTGCTTGGCAGCGAAAGTGACATTGCCGTTCAGTGTGGGATGTGCTACACCCCCTCTCTAAATAAAATAAGTAACTCCTCTCCTAGTCCTGGTGCATAATTCTAATTTACGGATGGTTGTGACGTCAATGAATCACTTGACGGAATGATTTATGATTATTTGATGACCCTGAAACCTTTCTGGCAGGCTAGGGTCTCCATATAAACAAGAAACAAAGAAAGAAACCAACTAGTGTAGAGGTAAAAAGGGCCTTCTCCACAGTAGGATATATATACAATTCATTAAGAAGTAGGTTGGGAGACAACACCATCAATACTATTTGTTTCTTGAGATCCTACTTCCGGAAAAGTCAAAAAAAATAACAGAAGTGATTAAATAAAATTAAATCAATCCTTTAAAATACTGTGGCCGTCAGCCATATTTTAGTTATATGTATATATATAGTTCATAAGTTGTAAATACACATATATTTTCTATCTTCCTTCTTCCTTCATTTCTATTCTCTTATTTCTGTTCCTTTCTTCTTTGTCTCAACAATCTAACCGTTATCGCTGGAGGGCAGGATTACCCCTTCTAAGAACTAAGGGGGAGTGAGAACAAAAGAAAAGAGGAAGCCCTGAGGACTGAGTGGTAGAAGAACGGCCACTTTTTGGCTAGACCTCGAAAGGGACGGAGGTGCAAGACAAGGATCCAGACTCGAAAGAGAGATAAAGAAAGGAGACTGCAGGACCATCGAGGCCAGAGAAGTATAGGCACGAGGGCTAGAGAACAAACGCCAAGAGAATCGGAGAATATCGAGGACGAGCAGCCGAAGAAGGATATCGATCGATCAAGCGTTAACCCGGGTACTTTCTATCTATTTCTATATACTTTCCACCTTTCCTAAGTCTATCCGTTTCCCTATTATATTAGTTTTAAGGTAGTTATAAGTTTAGTTTTTAAGTCGGTTACAGAAGTTTTATGTTACGCGCGCATGTATTATTGCTTGTATGAGAGTAAGTGGCGACCCCTTCCCCAGTGGGAATACTCAAGTTGGGATCTTATTGTAAATATAAAAGAAAAGAACTGTGTTCTGAGAGCAATAAAGGATTATTCAATTGTATACATATGTTTTTGTGTTCATATTTGTAACGTTTATTTGCGGACTTGCAATTCTCTCAGTACGAACCACAACAATACTTTATTCAAGACAAGACTAATATTTTATAACTTCTACTCTAATTCTATTAAGTATGAGTTTTTAACTTTAATTCTATAAGCGGGATTAGAGGCTACGATAGGCAATTTTATTGTGAAAATTAGTGAGAAACTGAGACTACTTAGTTAGTTAAATTGTTAATTAAATTAATGAGTATCAGTATCTTAGATATATGATGATAATAACTAACTACTAGACTACTACTAATTACTTACTCACTACTTTACTAACACTAATAATTAAATTACTTATAAATAACTACAGACTGATATGTAGAGCCTATATAAGAAAACTGTAAGACTGATAGCCACTTAGCTACTGATCATCCATCCTTACATTATTATAATATATTAATATAAATTAATTAGTAGAATTACCTTTGCTATTATTTAACTTAAAGATTACATTATAATTATAATCTAACTAAACATTTAAAGTTAATTATCTCTATCTCAAGTGTTAAACCGAATCAAAGTTAAGTTTACTACCTAAATGTGTAAGAAGTTTTACTGATTTATAGTGACTAGTCTAAACAATAAAAGTTTCTTAAGTATTTAAAAAAAATGTTTTATTTCTTTTAAAAAATAACCATAAATTGCTGGATAGATAGATAGATAGATAACACTTTATTGCACCAAAAATACATCTGTGCTGGATCCAGCTAGAATGATGTTGGTCCAGCAAAAATCCAGCTGGATTGCAATCCCTAGTGGCATTCTGCATGTGCAAAAGCTGTGCTAAAGCAGTGGAGGTGAATCTCCTAACTCTTTTGTTGTAAAGGATCGTTAAAAACGATTGAAAACGTTATTATTTTATTAAATTTTGCTGGATTGATAAAGGTGTAGTTTATTTAACTTAGAATAGTGAACTTAATTATATATCGTTTTAAAAATGTTTTGAAATAGTTATAAATAATTTTATGAAATAAAATCTATGTTCAAACATATCTAATTTTCAGATCTAATTAAGTTTCAAGAAAAGTACTGCGTCTTTTTGCAACACAAAACTAATATGCTGAGCTAATTCATTGCTTTATTTTGGCAAAGTAATTCCTTGAAGGCTTGCTGACCTCTAAACTAGATTAAATATTGTTAGTTAGAAACGTGAGACCACCACCATTTAGTATCACATATTTCATATAATGCTGCAAAGGAGAGCTTTATTTATCAATCAATCTATCCTGATAATTATTTAGCTTAAATATGAGCTATCTGTTAAAAAGCAATACTTAAGGTAATTAAATAATTAGATTCATATCAAGATGATCTATTTGTTTAAATAAATTCTAACAGAGCATTTTTTTACTAATTATTTTTCTGTATCAAAATAATTAGTAAAATCTATATATTAGCAAACTTACAAACTATTATCACACACACACACACACACACACACATATATATATATATATATATATATATATTAGTAAATATTAACATTTACCTTTCCAGATCTATCCAATTTTGTTTCCCAACCTCTTGGTAAATCTCTAACAGTATCAGCAAATTTATTCAAAAGACATACTAGATCTCGGTTGTGTTGATATCTAAAAATATAAAATAATTTTCACTTTGTAAAAATCACAATATTTTTTGTAATGTTTTATTTCTACTAAAGGAAAAAGATCAAACACTAAGATACATATACTTTTTCTACCAGGCAAAAAACATTCATAAGTAGAGAACTTGTCCTTAGAGCGGGCATGTCAAACAGTGATTTTATAGGAACAATTATCTGATTTGAATGAAACAAACATATAATGAATAATCAAAAGTGTACTTTTAACAAGTATTTTTTTGTTTTTGCCTTTAAAGAAATTTTTATAATAGTCAATCACCACTTCAAAATTCTATGATGAGGCCAAATTGTTTTGAAAAAGTATCTGTTATAGATCAAGTCAACGTTAAATTTGTGTTTTTGCACTTTGTGTTAAAAATATATACAGTGTACAGTATATTAAGCAATTATTCTCATAATTGTTCCATTTTTTTTTTAACGATCAAAAATGTTGATCGTTAAAAAAATGTCAGTAGTCAATTCCACAGCATCCAACATTTGTATCCACAACCCATCCTACAGTGGTGAACTATCCCCAAATTTACAATATCTTTCAGAAATGTATAAGGCTTTGAAGTTTTGAACAGCACTATTATGTATATTATAATTGTAAGTCTTTTGACATACTAATTCTTAACAGATTTCATAATCATACATTTTTATTTTTAAATTTTACATTTTAGAAAAGTAACTATATTTAGTTATTTTGGTGCAAAAGATCTTTGTTTTAAATACCTTTTCAATAATTACCATTATCATATGATCCATTAATTTGTATCATGACTATATCTTTTCACACATTTATAATAAATACTGTTAACTTTTGTACTTTATGATATTGTATATAAAATTAATTTTAACTAGGATAGTAAAAGCATATTGCTTTATTTGATAAATCTTTTTCTATCACAATATTATATTTTAAAACAGGCATAGAACGGCAATTTAGCTGTATTATACATAATAACTGAGCATAAAATAAGTCTTACCAAAGATACTGTTTTTGTTAATGTTCAATCTTCATAAACCAAATTCTAAAAAAATATATATAATTATAAAATTTGTTAATTAAAAGTCCTTTTCCATACTAGTTTTTATTATATTCATAATCCAAATATTTTTGAAATTTTGAACAGTACTATACATTCTGAAAGATATCATAAATTAGAGGATACTTCACCACTCTACGAAGAGTTGTGGATGTGAATGTTAAAATGTGTCTTAACTACTAAATCTATCAACATATTTTGATAGTTCAAAGACGGACAGTTACAAAAAATGTCATTTAAATATACTGTCATGGAGGTTTTTAACACTAGAATGCTCAGACCAGTCAAATTGACTGTTTTTGAATTTATAGTTTAACTGTTTAAGCCAGGCCTGGCCAACCCGCGGCCTGTCACATTAAATTGTGTGGCCCGCTAAGCGATATTATATATCAGACATGGGCAAATGCGGCTCTTTTTGAGTTATGTGCAGCTCTTGCTGAAAGTGTTAATTTCTGCTTTTTATTATTATTTTTACAATTTCATTTCCACAATTTTGTGAAAATATGTAATTATATATATATATAATATTTAGTAATTTATTTCCAAGTTAGTGCAATAAATTAAATTGACATTTCAAATCTATTCTTTTAAAACAAGTTCATGACCCGGATGGAGGACATCTTATCCTTCCCTGACTTACCATACTATCCGCCACCACAGTACAAAACTGCGGCTCCCATGCATTTTGCAAAACCTACATTTCGGCTTCCACTGAACTCTTGCTTGCCTACCTCTGTTATATATTTATTAAAACTTTTGTTTCCTGTTATGTGTATACCAAAACAATTAAATAAATGAAAATTTCCATGTGTCATTGTTATAATGCGCAAGTGCGAGTACGAACTCTTGGTATAACAAAATCTTATTCATTTTGTATTTGTTTTACTTTTTTAAAAGCATGTTTGCCTAAATTGTGGCCCACTGTAATGTTACGTGTGATCAAAGTGGCCCGCAAAACAATTTGGGTTGGCCAGGCCTGGTTTAAGCTATCTTAAGGTATGAGAAGTCAATAATGTTCATTATTATTATTTATATTTTCAATAAAAAAGTAAATTTCTATTGCCTGTGATTCTTTTTCTCAGAATTGTTTTATGACAACAGTGATCAAATTGCTTTTTAAAGGATCTGATTTTTTTAGTGATCATTTGATTGAGATGTCAAAAACAATGCAAACATTAGTCTTAGGAACATGCCTATGTGCTCCTGTATTGCTTTATAAATTTTATTTTGTCTGACTATCATATCAACTCACTCTTAGTTTACAAAGAAGAACTGAAGGAAAGTGTTCAGTTCCAAAGTGCATCTAATAATTGCAAATAAAAGAAGTCTTTCTAAAGCTGAAATAGGACTAGAACTTCTTTTTGATTTGCCAGAAGGTTGCTCTGATGTAGAATCAAGCCTATCTGATGAAGATTCTTTTGTGTCTGATATGATAAGAAGTTTATTCCTCAATCTTCAAGCTCTTCTGGTTCTGATGAACATTTAGGATGTTTGCAATCTCCAGAAAACACTATGCTGTGAGTTGACTTCAAAGGGAAAAGCTTTTTATTTCCACTAACTTTCTATCATTTTCTAATTTTGTTGTACCAAAGTTGCAACTATGTTCTAAATTTTATTGACTTTTCTCCTGCATTTTATTTTACAATGTAAACATTTTTCATATAATTTTTCATCTTATGCTGTAAGTTGACTATGGAGTTAACCTCAGGTTTTCATTTTGCCCACTTCTATGTCAAAAGACTCTCAACCTGAGAGCAGAAACTCTACAAACAAAGAAGTTTCTATTCTACAATTTATGAGGAAAGTAGCGTTAGATTAGTTATTTTTTCGTCCGATGGTTATTTTAAGTTTAAATATTTACAGACAAATTCGCCCAAGTAGGGATCACCATCCATCAGTTTGTGTTCCAGACGATACATTCTCGGCGACCGACCTTTCTTTTTAGGCTACGAGCCGTCGAAAAAAGCTAAAAAGTCCTTTTTAAAACACAAAAAAGTTTCCAATTAAAAATAAAATATTTTCTAAAATCGGAACCGGTGATGTACGACTGTCCTTGTTTCTCCATCTTGAATGTATCATCTGGAACACAAACTAATGGATGGTGATCCCTACTTGGGTGAATTTGTCTGTAAATATTTAGCATTAGATTAGTTCCTGAGACTGAAAGTTATCATGTTGGAAAGGATAAAAGTACTGTATAGGCAGTTTTTGAACATAATGCCAGCACTCATAGCAGGTTTTCTGTACAAAATGTGGTAAAAAAAGCTGCAGGTCCAACAGCTCATGCTAAAACAGATGTTACAGTTAAAAGCATTTGGTACTTGTTCATATATAAAAGTATGCTTTGTCACAAAAAAGTAAAGAAGCAGAGACATGTAGACAAGGAGCTGAAAGTTGAACTTTAGAAGAACTTGATGCATCCATTACATTGTTGTGTGATGTAGTGCTTAGTGAAACCAATTTGAATTTCCACCATGTATAGTAAAATGTATGAAGGCCACAGTATGTCCAGAAACAGATTCAAGGAAATTTTACATTACCTGCATTTTGATGTAAAAAATAGCCATTCAGAAAGGATAGAAACTGATAAGCTAGCTTTCACTTTGATGATTAAAACAATGTTATCACATTTTTGACATGTTTCCAGTACTCTCACATCAACAAAAAACAAAAAGTAAGAGAACCTTAAAGAAACTATGATACGAAATACTACTTTTCTTAAACTGTTAAGTGCTGTTCAATTTCTTATAATTTTTCTTATTTTAATTTCAACTTTATTGTAATTTTTATTTATTCCCAGTTTCCAAATGAAGAGCTCAGATGCAAAACATAATACAGTTGAGTCCGAATAAGTTGACACCCGGATAACTCGACATCATTGGTTAAGTAGTCGGCTTTCTGTGGTCCCGGCCGACCTACATAGGCATTAATGTTAAAAAAACTCAAGTTTACTCGACACCGTTTAACTTGTCACCACTGGATAAGTCGACATACTTTTGCTGCCCACACTCCGATAAGTCGTCATCCCCTCCTGAAAAAATGAATTCACTCCGCACGTGTGGTGCAAACTCATTTTTTTCCAGGAGGAAGACTCGATTTATTTATTAATATATAATTAATATATTTAATAAGATATTAATATATATATACATATTAAAATGTTAAGGCATTTTTATTATGCATTTTTATGTATAAAATAATAACAGATAAACAAAAAGAAAACATACAATCTACATCATCGTCACACCAGAATCCAATTTTGCATTTTCTCACGCCAGAGGCATTAAGAATCCTTAGACGTTACTTGTCAACAATTGACAATTGCAAAAATGATGTTTTCAAGGCGTTCATGATCGTTGAAAAAGAAAGTCGAGACGGTTAAGTGCTCAAAACAAACAACACTAAACGAATTTTTCAGTTTTTCATCTACAGAGTAATTGTAAATGGAGGACACAATGTATTGTAAGCCTATACTACTGTATTTTATTAATTGTAGTTTTGTGATTTTTTTCCAACTTTGCTTTAGTCGACACATTTCCACTTTTGCTTGGGGTGTTGACTTATGCGGAGTCGACTGTATATGAAAAAATACTTTGAGTGTAGAATTTCCAGAAATTTTTTGTATTTATTCTTCCTCTCACTCTCTCTGTGCCCCTGAAGTGAGCCAGTTGTTAAAAATTTAAAAATTTACCAACATACCACTGACTATATCAATGGTCAGATGGTAAAGTCACCACCATTCTGCCATTCTAGAGGAATGAAATGCCTTAAATTTCCATGGATGGATTGACCCACATATATCACACCTAGATGGTCTAGATGCACAAATTATTTTTATTTGTGACCCCTATCTTAGAAATTCTAACTGATTAGGTAATATAAGAATACAAATTATTTTGTACACTGAATTGTGCACTTACTATCAGTAAATTACTTGAAAAATTTTATATTTCTTAGCTCATTTCATACAAATTCTTTTTATTAAAACAGAGAACAGATTTGATAACTCTCTGAGTATAAAAAAAAAAATTAAGATGCAAAATTTTATTTTCTATATTATTTATGCTTTTAAGGCAAAAATATATTTTATTACGTTTAGCCTCAGTTTAAAACTTCTGATTTTAACAGCATATAATAATTACTTATTAATTTAATAAGTATTTAAATACAATATATAATTTTACATAAATCATTATTTTTTAAATAGCTTATTTAAAATATAAATTCATTCATTATAAATGAAATACCTTTCAAATGTTGATGGATCCCTTCTAATTTTTGTGGTCATATGTTTTAATGATGAACTTCTATTATACATGGTGATGGCTTCCTATTAGAATTATATATAAGAACAATATATACCTTTAACACAAGAACAATCTATGAAATTTCTTATGTAATATCAATTTGTCATGTCATATCATCAAGATAAAAAATATATCTTACATCATTCATATGCAACACACTGAAAAAGTCTGGACGAGTGATAAAACGGACAGCTGGAGAGCATAATAATAATACTCTCTGATTTTCAGGACTTGATGAAGAAGGCACTGGTGTGGAACCAGAGGCAGTAGCTGAGGCTGCATCCTCATGAGTTCGTGAAGTAATGGTTCGACGTATGCTCTGATACCTGATTATGCCCATTAATCAATGCAAATATCTAAAAAATTTTTCATTAACCTGTCATACAAACAAACTAACCTGCGGTCCAATTGTTGTCGCTGTAATTCATTTGTTGTACCTAAATTCTGTTGTTGGGAAGCTGTAGGACGAGTCCACGTTGTTGTACGATTCACATGATCTATATAAAATATTCGTCCATGGCTGTCTATTCTTGCTTCCCAATCTATAAACAAATAATATATAGTTCTTGTTATAATTATAAATATGAACAATTAATAAAAAATTAACCAGATAAATATTTTCAAAGTAAATCAACATATTTTGTTCACAAACTAAAATGATTTATAAAAAAAGTGCTTTAGAAAATCAGATATTTGACTTAATGTTTGTCTTTTTTTCTCCTTCTGAATATCATAAACAATTCAATCCTTTTTGCAATATATCTTATGTAAAATAATCATATTACTGTTTAAAATAGCTCAAACAATAGCATACACACAAGAAACAACTGACTGTGTGGAATACTAAGAATACTAAACATTAGAGAAACTTTCATTCAAATGATTAGTGTCATATTTATTTTTATTTTAATACATTGTTTTTTAAAAGATTTCAATGTTGTCATCATTTAACTTATTCATAATCAGGATGCTTACCCAAATCCACAAAAAATTGGTTTTTTCCTATTTATTTTTAACTTTTCACAAGAAGAGCCTTTGCAATTTTATAATTCATATTTCCATTACATAATAAACAATACTAAAACAATTCATTTCAGTTTTAATTTGTGTAAAAACAGCATTAAAAATAAATAGTTAATATTAGTGACAGTAATATAAAATCCTCAAAGTAATGGATCTCAATTCAATGGACTTCAAGTTCATCAAACAAAATTCTATAATTTCTAAGTTGGCATTTCTTCATTATTTTTTGTAATGCAATAGATTTTAAAATAATTTTTACTCATTCATTATGGATAATTTATTTTTATTCATTTTAATTTTCTATTACCTAGTTATATTATATATTTAGTGAAATTTTCAACTTTTTATATAATGTAGGTTGTACTGTCTTTCAAAATGTAGTACAAACAGTCTCCATGCATCTGACTTTCAGACAGATGAGCTATCTTGATTGGATAAATTTGCCAAGTTTCTGTGATTTTAGCAGTTCCCTTTAATGCTCCACTTGTTTGTCTCCACCCTTTCAGAGTATTTAGCTAGGATAGAATGTTAACTTCTGTGGCTTTATTTCATCCAACTACATTGTCTTGTTGTGTGGGAAAAGGATGGTAGAGGATAGAGTGGTAGTGAGGCAATCTTACTGGCTTTGTAGTGATGTTCTTTGACAGACAGTAGTAGAATTTAAGAAGTGTATCCTGTACTGCAATGTTTTTCAACTATCACCAGTCCTCAGAAAAATATTTGACCATACTGAAATTGATGCAGTTGATTACAAGTGACATATAAATAGAAGTCTAGAGTTACTTTTTAAGTAAAAATCTAATATAGGTACGTGGCTGGCGCTATTTACATTTAATACACGTACCTACATTGGATTTTTACTTAAAATGTAATTTTTACGATTGTGGCATTAGCACCAGAGGACGCTTTACCTGTTTTACATTCTTTTGCAGAGGCAGCAGCCTACAAAGGAAGGTCAGTCTCCAAAATTTGTGTGAATTGTTCAAGGACTGCTGATGGTACGAACAGTGAAAAAGGAGGACAACGTGCAAAGCTTTTTCTTTGTAAAAGTTATATTTTTATTTTTATTAAATCTAGAGTTACTGTTTGTACAGTACTTTATTACTTAAAGTAACTCTAGGTAAGCATACACCAGCATAATTCATAACTGCATATAATTACTGGTCCACAATGAGCAAAAGGTTGAGAAATACTGCTATAGAGACACTATTTGTCTGGGACAAATCACCTAGAGGGATTGCATAACTGTGATAAATTCATCACCTGTTAGAAATAACTCATTTGACCAGTTGGCAAGTCTTGTGCTTTATACTTGTAATTTTCTATTTGCCATCCTACAAACTTCTGGAAGTGTTTTTCTATCATAAAAGTAGAGGAGCCATATTTTTCCAAAACTGGTCTGAGTTCTGCTTTTTCAAAAACTCAAACAAAACAATAATCTTGGTATAATGGTTGCTGAGATGGCAGACCTTTAAATTTGCCTTGATTTGTGTACTGCCATTTTTCAGAGTGCCTTCATACTCTGTTTTGTAATTTTTTTATAAAGTCATCTAGTGCAGGTGTGCAATTTGTGCTCTATGTATTCTAAGAAGCCTTACTTGTAGCTGTCTTTTTTCATTAGTACAAGTGCCTTACTTTTGTTGATTGTCATCATAATGATATAGTTGTGTGTGCATCTTGTTCAGGTTTGCTGTATGCTTTTATCATGATAGAAATTTGTGAGCTGCTTCTTGTGTTGAGCAGGATGATGGACATCCTTTATCTGTACAGGTCCTTGGTGATGTCATCTAGGGGTCAAACCAGCATCTCCATTTCAGTAATAATACAGTCCATAACCTTTCTTTGAGTTCTGGGCCATATCTTGGGCTGTATTTGAAGGCTATTCTCATGCCCTTTGGAGGTACAATGTTGTCCCAATGTAGAAGTTAATGCTTCAATCTTGCATTTAGGAAGGCCTGATTGATGTGTAGGAACCACTGAAGCTTTTTGATGAATTTCTCCAAAGATGACACACAATCTATTGCTTCTTAATCCCAACATTCTAATAAATACACACATTTTTTGCAATGACATCACCCAACAGCATAATGTGCTGAAATGAGCACTACTTTGAATTTGTTTTCTTCAAACTGGTGTTCTAGAACTCAATCATAGAACATTTGATCTTGAAGATGGATTATTCAAGATACATGAAAACATTTAATAAATTAATCGTCTAATAACAAGACATTAATCAATATAAAATTCACCAAACTTATGTAGGCCTAGCACATAAGTGATAAAATGTTACTAATATTTTTGGTCTACACATAAGACCTTCTTCAGGTAGATTTTCCCAAAATCAGATCTTTCTGGTACTGGCATTCTAGACTGGAATGCATAGAAGACTCTCTGACATATTTGAATTTGAACATATTAGAGAGGTTGAGGCGCACGTATTTAGCCCAAAACATGAACAGCAGACAGACGAGCACTGCCATCTGACAATTCTATATGGTCAATAATGACGATAAAATAAATACATAATTATCGAAAAACCAGCAAAAATTCACTTCGAAACGAATGTTTTCTACCGTCTTCGACTGTCATCATCAGGTTCGATTCCAAAAATTCGAAAAACGCATCTTGAAGTTATGCGCATGCCTGAAGTAGCGTGCTAACAAATTAGTTGTGTAACTGGTTTCCTGTTTTAAGAAATTTTGATGTATATATAAAATCCGCAGACAAACTTGATGTAGATCAATTATACGTCAAAATATGCCCTCAACGCAGTTGCCAACAAGTCCGTTTCTTTGAAATTGATGGCCGTTCCCATCCTGAATGCTTTAAATATCTCCAGCTGTTCTAGGTATTTTAGGCTGGCCTGGTGCTCACACCGTTGTATTAAACGTGCATTGCCAAAGTCCACTGTGACGTCAGGACTTTATCAGGACTTATTAGACTGGTTTTAAGGATTCTGCAACACAGTTTCACAGATCAGAAATTTATTTTATTTGATATACTCAGGTATAATTCTTTATTATATGCAGAAGAAAAAAATACTATTATACAGATCATTGAAAAAATGGAATATCCTGTTATTAATGCTGGGTATTCAATTTTTTTGTATACCCAGCATTAATAACAGGATATTCCAAACAATATTTATTATACAATAACAATTGTATAATCAAAAATTAATTTTCAAATAAATTATAAAATCTTTTCCAAACTTTCGAGAGAAGCAAATGTGGGATATCTGAAAATATCCCACATTTGCCTCTCTCAAAAATTTTATAATTGAATATATATTTTAAAAAAACTTATCCATTTTAAATTAGGTTGCGGTTGTTTCTCAGATAACCGCAACTGAAAATAATCAACATTAAATAAATAAAATAATAATTTATATATTATGTATAATTTAAAATAAACTACTTTAAAAATATTTCTTACATGGAGGCAGTGGTTCTTCTAATTCTACTCTCTGATACCTAATGGTTCTTTCAGGAATAGAAGGCAGCCGAGTGGTAGGGAAATGTAAGGAGGTAGTGGTTGATGGTGTTTCAGCACTGGGTGTATTGATAGTTGGTATCACAGTGTTAGTTGAGATACTAATATTAAAAAAAAATAAATAAAAATTAATTCTTACATAAACATTTTAAAACATTCATCAAATAATTTAATTTTGTAATAAAATTCTATATTATTAAAACTAAGCCAAACAATTTCCATAATTAATTGGGCTAATATTATGCTATAATTAATAAGTATAAACTAAGTAATTTGGTACTAGAGGTAGATGTTAGGTGCCATCTCTTTAATAAATTATAATAATTATTAATTTATATAATAATTTAGAACATTCTGAAAAAAAAGAACTAGCACAGAGCAGGAACTTGTGTCTCTAGTACCAAATTACTTAGTTTCTAATTATTAATTACAGCATAATATTAGCCCAATTAATTATGATGATCATTTGGCTTAGTATCAATATATCGGGTTTTGGATGTTGATATATATCTATACAGTAGAGCATCGATTATCCGACCCCCGATCAACCGTCACATCGGTTAACCGACCACGTTCTAGTTGGCAAATTCAAATGTCTGCCAGTGATGTGGCACTACAATATTTGACTTGGCTTGGCTATTTTAATATTATTTTTGTTAAATTTTTGCATGTTTTAGCTGGAAACACTGGCTTGACCATGGAAGGGAGGCCAGTATTTAAACCAGGCTTAATTTTCTATTTTTTCTTTATTTCTATATTTATTTTGTGCAAAATAAAGAAATAATTTAACAATGATTATTATTTTTTTAAAAATTTGTTAGGCTTAGCATCAATGAAAATTCAACATGAAGTAGGTTAATAGCGATATACTAATATGCTTATTATATGGGATATACTAATATACTATACTAATGTATTTTTTCATACTTTTCGGTTATCTGTTTTCTTCAGTTATCCGACCAACCTCAGTCCCCAGTTGAGTCAGATAATCGATACTCTACTGTATTATTAACCCTAGATGACTAATCATTCATTCACGCGACGACGCACCTCTGCTCGAAAGTGAAGTTCACAAAGTTCCCCATGCCCTTTGCCGGTCATTCTTTTTCTACCTTAATAATTTGAATAAACAGTGCAGTGTGTGATGCAATTGTGTTCACATGTCAATTAGAAATTGACTTACAGCCATCCTGTCGTCCGCTCAACGAAAGTTTAGTTACTACATAACTTTGTTGCAAAGGTATGTACATTACATTTCTTTTTATTTTTATTGTTTTATAGGTTGATACTGAATTTTTTTTTATATTCAGGGTAAATTATGTCTATTTTAATATATGTCTAATGAAATAATCGAAGACTGGCGATATAATGTGTACTTTTGATACAATGATAGTCTTTTTTTCGTTTTTGTTATATATATTTTTATTACTCTCATATCCTATATTTTTTACTTTAAGATGGATTTGTGGACAGAAGAGGAGCAGATAAAACAATGGATTAATTCAGAAACAGAAGACGAGTATGGGGAAAAATGTGACGACTCATTTTCGGAAGTTGAGGATAATTTAGAGGAGGAAATACACTGGCACACTAGCAGTGAATCCAATTCTCTGAGTAGCTTCTCGGAGTCTGACGATGATCGCATACGACCTAGTAAGAGACAAAAAACTCAAATAATAGAATCAGATGACTCTCAAGGGGAGGATATCAGTGTAAATATGAGTCAAAACTCAAATACTCGTAATAGCATCCACGTGTTCTCCAGCCAATTACCCGATTTCTGTATGGAAAAATTAAACATAAGTGGTTGTCTACACCTAGGTCTCTAATAACGTTAGAAAAAAAAAAAACCCGATTTCTCGGCAAAATTACTTTATGAAGATGAAAGACCAACTCATGGAGCCCTGGCTACGACAGAGGATGAATTTGAAGTGTGATATCATGACCATGATACAAAATATTCTAGGTGATGTGCCCAGTGTAGAAGCTCCTACTCATTCTGCGTCGAATCCACGTAAAACATGCTATTTATGTCCATCGAAAGCTTGACCAATGACAAAACACCGTTGCATGAAATGCAAGAATGCAATTTGCGGCCCCCATAATGTAAACATAAGTAGCAACTGTGTGTAATTTTATTTCCTAAATATTTTGTTCTTATTTAGTTCCTACTTACCCATACTATTGTGTCATGTAACAAGTTTCTATTTTTATTAAACAATTTTTTTTGATATTAGCGTTTTTTAATGCATAGTCTGCTCGACGAATGTTTAGTTATAATGTAACTGAGAACTAAGTTTAGTTATCTAGGGTTAAATAAATCTATTATTCAACATTTTATTTTCCTGTAAGAGAAATATTTCAAAGATGCAGCAATCTTTTAATAAATAAACATCATCATCAAACCGATATATTTTAAAGCAATTGTCCAACTAAAGCCAAATATTAATCGGGCTATAATTTTAATAATTTATAAGACAATTTGGCACCATCTTTAGGCATTAGGCACCATCTCTTAATAAATTTAATAATTATAATTTTAATAATTTAATTTAAATATTTGGGCCGATTCGTTTCTTTCAGTACTTCTAAATTATTTAAATTAAATTATTAAAATTATAATTATTAAATTTATTAAGAGATGGTGCCTAATGCCTAACTCTAGTGCCAAATTGTCTTATAAATTATTAAAATTATAGCCATTTCTAGCCAAATTTAATATTCAGCTTTAGTTGGACACTCGCTTTAATCTTTGTTAAAAATTCTTTATAAAAATTATAAATTTTCTGAGAATGAAAGTAGTCTTCAAAACTATTAATTTAACCTTTTAATATATTTAACTCCAAAAGATATTTAAAAATTACTTCAAATAAAGTATATTTTATTTAATTAAGAGAAGGAAAACAAACAACATATAGTGTTTTGAGTTTGTCCATTTTTATGATCATGTCTAATACCTTTTTTTACAGACTATAACAGGGGTGGCCAACTTTTGTGTACATAAGATCTACTTTTTATCTTAAAAATGTGTCGCGATCGACTTGTTGTCGTAGGCATAGTCTAACTGGCGAGGGGGGTGTGAAATACATACTATGTTTATACACTGTGCTTCAGTACGAGGTACACTCCCGCGAGCTATGGGTAGATAAGGAAAATATATGTTCAAAACTATTTTTTATTTTTTAAATCACTTATTAAATTTTCAAGATATAAGCTCATAAAGAAAATAAATTTCCAGACCCAACTTTTGATATTTGCAGTTACGAGTTCATTCCGTACAGGCGGCACCTAAAAAAATCGATTTTTCGACACTTTCAAGATAGATTTTTATTAACTTAAAATATAATTTAATTTTTTTTTATCAATTACAATGTATAAATTGTGGTACTATTTGTTCGTAAACTTGAAAAAGTTGTTATAAAACTGCACAGTACGGCTGATAATTTGATTATAAGATTTTACTTTTGCGATTTTTTTTTTGGGCGAGGAAAATTTATCACGGAAGAATGATATAAGATTTTTAGACTTATTTTTTGCTAATCTATCAATAGCTCGCGGGAGTACTCTTTGTACTGAAACACCCTGTATATCTACCTACGTAAAAAAACAACGTAATTATTTAACGGGCCAAAAAACTCACGTCCAGGGGAATTAAAACAACATGAATAATTATTAACAATATTTATTAATTCAAATTAGCTACTGATAAAGACAGATTTAGAATTTATTTTATTACGTTACATTAATGGGAGGACTGAGTTTGCACGTCTCTTACCAAGGAAACATAATTAGGTGTATATCCTGACAAAGATAATAATAATGATTCTTCAGTATGGGAATCAGTCAGGACGGAATGTTTAGTCTTCGTTAACTTTAAGTATGAAAATGCCAATTCACACAGGTATGTAGTTCCAAAACAGGAATAAATATATTTGCTATATTTGGTGATACTGGGATATTTTTCTCAATTGACGTATTTCCAAAAATCCAAAATAATAGAGGTCTGTTGCCGAAAACACTCACTTATCAAGTAAATAGATAGGTAAGAAAAGCCATAATTTAATTTAAAACATTAAAAGGACAGGTACTTACATTTTAAACAAATGAAAAATTGAAACTCAACGTTGTCACCGTGGATAAATAATATTGATTAATAATAATAATATTGTTAATACTAAAGAAAAGAAGCTACCGCATGACAGTATCAAATATTCAAGCTAAATGGCTGTGTTTTCTACAAGTCCAGTCATAACTGCATGCATATTGTTGCTTTTGCGCATTATGTTCACGCGTTGCGTTCAGTTACAAGTGTAACACATTAAGTCAAGACATCGCGAGCGATCGACCAAAATTGGCATCGCGATCGACTTGTTGGCCACCCCTGGACTATAAGACGCACCTTAATTTTGGAGGCAATTTTTTGAAGAAATAAACAAGCAAATTATAATTATAAATTTTTAATTGAAAATAAACAAAACAGCTAGCATTTCTAGAAATTTGGATGGAAATTGAATCTTTTTGATTCACAATATTATAATTTAAACTTTTTGATATTCTTTCTGCAGCTTAATTTTTAAGGTTGGCTCTACCCTACAGAATGTCAATCTTCTTTTAAAAATTACAAAGTCGAGGACTAAATACAGACAACATTTTGAAATACAGTAGTGAACCAAAAATCGGAATCAATTGGGGACTGGGGTTGTTCAGATTAGGGATTTGTTCTGATTACGGATTATGTACGAAAAAATATATTAACCTGTCCGATGTTCAAATTTTTCTCCGTTGCATGTTGCTTCGTGTTGAAATTTTTCTCCATTGCGTGTTGCTTCGTGTTGAATTTTCGTCGATTTTAAGCCTAACGAAAATTTTTATAATAATAATCGAGGCTATCGTATCGTTAAAAATTATTTCTGCATTTTGTACAAACAAAATAAATATATTGAAGAATATAAAAACATGAAAATTATACTTTAGAAGTAAATTTAGTATCAAAAACGTTCGATTCAGCACGACACAGTCCGACTGAAAATCGTGCCGATTACCGGGATTCCGATTTACGAGTCTCTACTGTATTCTACATATATATTTACAACCATCAGAATGTAAGTATTACTAGGAGAATCATGCTTTCATTAGAAACTCTTCTTTGCCTAAACACATGGAAACTTATTTAAAAGTGTGGCTATATGCCATATTTTTGTAAATATAAATTTAAGTTTAGTTTAGTTCTTCTCTCTACCCTTTGTCCTATTGTTCTACCCCTTCTAAAACTTTCTTATCTAATCCCTGTCCCTTGGGAGTGGGATGACCAGTTCCAAGAAATGTGTAAAACAAGGAAGTGGACAGGACCCTGAGGACAAAGAAGATAACAGACGGGTCATTCTGTTGCTGGACTGCAAAGTGTACGGATGTGGTGAGAACACTCCGAGTTGCATTAGCAACAACCGGAGATCTCGGAAGTACGACAGTGAAAGAAAAAATCCTAAGTATAGAAGAAGACAATAATGAGTCAGTTTTTTGAGAAAATCGTGTGGTATCCCACCCAACAGTACGCACAGTGCAAATATGCCGAACAAAATCCCAGGTATCCCTATTTCTATTGTATATATTATTTCTTAGTCCTCTTGTTTCTATTCTTTTCTTTCATTATTATTAAGTTAGAGTATAAGATTAGTTTTAAGGTCGGGCTTCATATTGTCATGAGCGGGATCGATAAAACAGCTAGCATTTCTAGAAATTTGGATGGAAATTGAATCTTTTTGATTCACAATATTATAATTTAAACTTTTTGATATTCTTTCTGTAGCTTAATTTTTTTATTTTAGCCCCAATTAAAAATCTGTATAAATACGCGAAATTGTTTACTTGTGAAAATATATAAAATTATTATTTTTACCATATCTTGTCTGCCTTTGTGGTAAATTTTAATTTCGTGCTAACTTTCACAAAAGTCCCTCTGGTATTGAATACTTTGAATGAATGTATAGAAGACTTCAGTGTTTTTTTTTATTATTTAATCTTCAATTTTGTAATTTTTCTAATACATGCCATCCTGGAATTTAGAAAATTTTTATTTTTACAAAGGTCAACATTCTTATTTGCAATTTCTTTCGGTGTAATTATTATTGCTGATTATTCTTTTGATACTAGTATTTATATAAACTAGCAGAAACTCTAGGTAAAGATGTTAAAATTCTGAAAAAAGTTTAATTTAAAAAAAATTAAATTATGAAAAAAAATATCAAAACCACAGAATTCTTTTGGATTCTGTTGTCTATATTCTTCCCATAGTTTATTTTCTAGAATCTGAGAGATTCCACTTGATTGCAAAACTCCAGGAAATAGCTGTTTCTTAAAAAGAGAATGATAAAAAAAAAGGATAAAACAAGTTTTAATGAACTGCCTAGCTGCTTTGTTGTTTTTAAATTATTTTTGTGAATCATACCATAATTTTGTTCATATAATGATTATTTATTTACTTGTACTCAATTTTTGGTTCTTTTTAAAGCTCTGTTTCAGTTTCAGCTTTTTGTAAAAACTAAAACTGTGGTTCAGTATCTGAGATTAACTCATCACTACTGCAAGCATGTAACAGTGTAGGGAGTGATGTAAAAAGTGACTGAACTGATTAGAAACAAAGTTCAGCATTCTAATTTAACTTTTAAAATACAAGATTTCACATTTTGACTAATTTTTCCAACTAATACTGACAGGCATAGGTGAGATACTATTCATTTTTTGCCCCACAAATTTCCCTCACGCTGCTTTAATGTTCCCCAAATCTTGTTCACACAACTGGACATATTCTGCATCTCTGATGTTTTCTAAACAATAAAAGATAGTTAGATGCCAAGTCAGTTAAAAGTTATTAGCATTCAATTCTGAGAAACTTGAGATTAAATCCAGGCAACCCAGAATTTTCAGAGACAGTCTATCCTGGATATGTCAGATTGTGTTCCTCGTCATCTAGCCAAGTCATTATAGACCTGGGCAAAACCCATCATGGATATGATTAAAAAGGTCTCAGTGTGGAGACAGTAAACTGGTGTTGGGTGAACAAAACAGCATTTTAACATCCTATTGGATGATCTGACTATTACAATCTGTCTGTTTCTTTATATAGTGAAAACACCACTTTTTTCTAAATGAGTTGGTTGTCAAGGAATAAAATTTGTTTTTATCATATTTCATTTCTATTTTATTCAAAGTCAAACAATTATCAATTATATGGACTATATTAATGCTACTAAGTACTAATTAAATGTCAAGTAATTTGGCCTAGAGGTAGGGAGTAGGTACCATCTCTTCATAAATTAATTATTACAATATTAATTATAATCATTAAATTTAGAAAGAATCAGCCCAAAGTAAGACTTGAACCTACAATTCTCACTTGTTGTGCAGATGCATTGCCAGTTACACTACCCAACCTTTGTCTGATCTTCACTTACAGAACTATTAATTTAGATATAACCATACTACTCATAGTGCCAACTGGGAGACGACATCAGCACCCATGGGCTGTAACTCTCCCATGGCCCTCATCCAGCTACCAGCTCATCCATTCTAAAAGGTGGGAACAATGAATTTATAAATTACTCAATGTACATTATATTATTCTCATTTTATTCACACTTATACATCATAACAACATTTTAATAAATTTCACACAATATCCTTAATATGTTTTTAAACATATAGTAGAGTCCCGCTAGTCCAAACTAATTGGGACCGAGCCCTGATCAGATTAGCAGAATAATTGAAATAATGCAGAAGCAAGCAGTAAAACAGGTCCAGTTTATATAGATCCAACACCATCAATGACTTTTGTTTCTGTTTGTGTGTGTAAGTACGGTATATATCTGCCGTTTTAATTGGCCATGTCAAACACTAATTTATTAATTTTCCACAGTATTAATACAGTACTATAATAAAATACAATTTTTTTTTTGTTCTGGAATTCTAAACCTTTTTTGTACCATTAATACCATTTAAATTTAACTGGAAAATACAAAAGACATATATTTTATGAGCTAAAAAATTTCCACTCCTCCAACTGAAACATGTTCAGACTAGCAGGACTCAAAAGTAGGTTAAATTGAATACAGTAGACAATAGACATCTCTTCCCCTAATAGTCCATTAAATTGAGGACTTGTTCTAATTTTGTTGTCTTAATTTTAAGCTTAGTTCATACACAGAGCAAATTGCTGATAAAAAGCAAAAGCCTAATAAATAATGAGGCAGCAGTAAAGTTTTTTCAAATTTTTCTGTTTTGAGAATTGCAATTGCATTTTAGCATTCCAAATTTTTCCAGTAGTGAAAAACAGTTACCACTAACTGAAGCAAAGAATTTTGGAGATAAGAAAGAGAGATTTTAAACAAAGCTGCCTCAAAGAATACTTTCTAATTATATTCTTATAATTAATTTTAAAATAAATAGATGAAGCAAGTATAAAAAACAATTTATCATCAGCAACCATATTGTTTCAATGACATTTGCTATGGTTCACATAATTGTTCATTTTACTTTTCTTGTTTAGAGAGAATTTAGTTTGCTGTGCAAAATAAACATTTTTTTTTTTTATTCTGCTTTCACTTTTGCTAGCAAATGCTTATTTAAACTAAGCTGAGGGCCCACTACAGCAAATAAGAATTGAGCCATCAACTCTTGAATTGTTTTTATTCTATATTATCCACATTAAAACTATTTTCTACTTAATGTTTTCTGAGTTTATTTAATATTTACTATTATACTATTATCATTATGTACATAAAGTAGAAATAAAAGAATATGATAAAAATGCCTATCAAAAATATTTTTTATCTTCTACACATGAAGTTAAAAGGTTCCTTCTTGGTATTTCATTTAAGTTAAATTTTAATTATTTTATAATTATAAATACAATGAATTGTAACAGGAAAAACAAATTTATAATGTTTGAGATTGAATTTTCTAACATGCATACCAGTGTCATGATTTCAACAGCTGCTCCATAGGTGCAGGGTCTACAGTGAGAGAGATCAATGTTAATAATTCAATAACATTTTATATTAAGGAAGCCCACTAATGTATTTTTTTGTTTTTAAAAGTTTATTCCCATTCTAGCAATTTTGTGTGTGGTATATATTAAAACATGTACATGTTTTTAAACTCTACTGTTATTTACACAAATTAATAAATTATTATTTATTCCACTTCTTTCTATATATTAATTCTGATTTGTATGCTTTTTGAAAGTTAAAAGCAATTCTAAAACTCACTATACCAAGCATCAATATTTTGTAGAGTTGCTATGATTCTCAACAAATAATACATTTTTTTAAAAGTAGTTTCAAATTACACTGGAACCTTGACTTACAAGTTTAATTCAATCCATGAAAGAACTCATAACTCAAATTATTTGTACGTCAAATCAATTTTCCCCATTGAAATGCCATTAATCTGTTCCGGACACCTGAAAACACTGCAATTTTTTTTGTTACATGTTTTTAAATAAGAAAAATGTACTTATAAATAGCAAATATTGTATAAAAACACAATAGAATGTACTGCAATAAACTGATTTTGCAGATGTTGTGGCATTTGCTGCATAGATAAAGAAGAGATGGAAAATTTGAGAAATGCGAGATGATGGTGTCGCACACAACATGGAAGTGAACTAATGCCTACATCACTCAATCACATGTTTTTCTATAAGCTAGCCTGTCAGACATTGGAAGAGTAACAAAAATGATGAAATTACGGCAGCTTTCCATCTTCTTTTCCTTAATCTATGGTTTGCTGTGGCATTCGCTTCACCAACTAGAGGTGGAGTATCTGAAGCTGGCTTGTAACATGAATTTTAGCTCTCAACTCAAAACAAAAAAAAATCAGGAGATAGCTTGTATCTTGAAAAACTCATAATCACTTGTAAGTAAAGGTACCACTGTATTCTTAATTAATTCAATTATCTTATTGATATTGTTTACATTACAAAGCCAAATGTTCAAAAATTTCAAGATATTAATAAAAGCTAACTTTAAGTAAACTATCAGTCTTTTGTAAATTACAAAATTTAATCTTCAAGCAGTTAAAATTTTACATTCAAACTAACATTTTTGGCCATGTAAATGGTCTTTTTCAGATTCCAAAGATTGAACTACCATATTTATTTGCATACAAGATGAGGTTTTTATTCATTTTTCACTGCTTCAAAAACCTAGGTCATCCTATACACATGAGCAAAGGATTCTTTGCGTTTTTGCAATAATTTTTGTCAACCCTGTCTTTGCATTTTTCCGCTCTCTGGTGTTTAAAAACATAAGCATTTTATCTGGGTTGTTTGAGTCATTCTTGTATATAAAGCTGAATAGCAATAGTTTTCCAAGCAAAGCTTTTGAATTGAATTCCAAATTGAAATTCCAAATTGGCTTACCAGTGCCAAGCAGTTCTCTGTTCCCTGTATACTGGGAGTCTGGTTGTGGGTTTTCCACATGGCCAACCCGTCCTGGCGGATTGGCCATGTGGAGTTTTACAGGTTTTCTCTACATCTATAATGCCTGAATAAGAGCCAGTTACCCATAAAAAGACCTCTTGGAAGGCATCCCCAAGAAAGATCGTCCAAGTGTTGCATTGCCGTAACTTAACAAAACAAACAAACAAAATTCCAAAATCACTCAGGAGCCCAATATAAGTTTTAATCCATTCCCACATGAAAACAGATCATTCGGAAATCAGAATTCAGAGAAACTCATAAGTGTAATCGACAGAGAGTGGATTACACTGTTAAGATTTGGCAAAAAAAGGTTCCCAATTGTCCAGCGTTACATGAACAAATTATGTTGTCAATTTTGCAAGATTTTTCCTTAAAGTTTAAAATGCTAGCAATTTTTGTGGGACAATGTGTGCATTTACATGCATTTGATGATAACTTATTTGTGATTAAACAAAATAAAATTAGAATTGTATTAATATATCTAATTTTCTTTATTTTGGTCTTTAAAGTGGCATCTCATCCTATATGCAAGATTGTCTTATACACGAGTAAATACGGTAATATGAAAAACAAATTTTAGAATACATGCACTTGCACTTACAAAATATATACAATTCAAATAACATAAAATACTAAAAATTAAAATACAGTAGCCCCTCTTTATATTGTGGATTTGGATATATCATGCTTTTTTTTTAGGTCCCCAAATTTTAAAATCACTTGCCACTGAATTTCTTTTTGCAATGAAATATGGTATTTTATTCCTATGACTGTTCTTGAAACTAGCACTGTAGGTAAAACAATAACTTTGTCAAAATCTAAATAAGCAAAACAGGTGGACAGATCAATTATCACTTATGTTTCCTTTGGATAGTAAAAGTTGTTTATTTATTGGTTTTAAGTACTGTCTCCTCATTTACAAGTTTCTGTAATTTCAAATTCACCATGTAATGTGTAAGAAAAAGATTTCTTTATTTCCAAACAGAAAGTTCTAAAATTTTTATACAGTAGTAACTTTAGTTTGCTTTTTAGAGAATTTTTACTCTGTAATTTTATAATTTTGATGTTCTATATGTTACAAAATTTAAAAAATAAATATTGATTCTTTACTATTATTTATATGTTCATTCCTGATGATGGCTGCATCGATAACTGAAAACATTAGTAAAATTAAAAATTTTGCTGGAACATTTTTAATAAGCAATTTATTATGAAATATAATACTGTATAATAAAATCGCTATTTTTCTTTTTTATTGACAATATGTTTAAATGTCGTTGTTGTGTGTCAGTATCTTTAAATGTCATTGTTAAAGAACCAATAATGCTAAATGGGCATTCATTGTCTCAGTGTTTACATAATCATCAATTAATACAATATAACCAAGAATAAAATTCAGTACTGATAAACTAAGTTTATTTTATATCAGAAACACTTGCTGATCAAAGAATAGAGGATAGAAATTCCATAGCATGTATAATCTGTTTAGTGCAAGCCCAGAATTTTAGTACTTGGTTGTATCATGCTTTTTCTTTGTCTCCCAACAAGTGTGATATAATGAGGGGCTACTGTAATCAGAAACAGCTAAGAATTACAACCAACAATAATAAAATAAAAGGTAAAGATTTAAGAAAAACTGATATTTTAAGGAGGAGCTTCTAGGCTTGGTGAAGTGTATCATAACCCTTCTTATTAATGCATCCAGCAGTAATGGCTTGTTAAATATTTGAACTAACAGTTATGCAGATTTATAAACTGCTTGTAATTTATTTAGTGAAGCAGTTGTTTTATTACTTTGAACTGATAGATTATATCTTTCATATTATATGAATATTATTGGAATAAGACAAACTATACATATGCAAAACATTTTTTTAAATGGATGAGCTATGACAGCAGTTTCCAACTTATTTTTATCTTGGAACCCTTTTCACCTTAGTAAAAACTGTTGGAACCCTGACAATTTTTAATGATTATAGATAAAACAGCAAACAGAAACACCAAAAACAATTTATTGAAAACAAAAACAGATTTAAGTAATATTTGCTTTCCATTATTATTCAAATTGGTCATTAATGTGAAGGGTTAATTAAATTCTTTTCTTTCAATATTTTAAACAGTGCTAGTGTCTGGATTTGTACTTTTGTTTGTATCTGCCTTTCAGTCTCCTTATCATTAGAAATATTTGGAGTACTTGTCATATTTTTCTTCAAAATTCTTCTCTCAGCCAATGCTCCATGATTTTTTAATTTGGGGTATACACAATACTAAAAGTACTATAAATTTATACAATTCCCACTATATTTTTATATGAAAAATATTTAAAATATCACAAAACGATTACAATGCAAAACTAATAATCTTTGATTGATATGCCTGCTTGTATGCTTGTTGCATTACAACACACTACAGATGATGGGACATTAATTAATTTAACACCTTGGCAACAAGTGACGCTCGTCTGGTGTGAGTGTCCCATCACTAGTATTGTAGTATATACTGTACAGTACAGTACCATCGGACATCTGACTAGTCACTCTCATCATTAGATTCAATAGGCTTGCACTGCAGATAATCATTAAATATGCTTTAATTCGTCTGTTGTTATTTACATGTTGGATACTTTTAATTACTTTTAGCTTTAGGTTAAGTTTTACTGTTTTTATGGTTTTCATTATCTTGTCAAAAATTATATCATGACTTTAGTTCATTCAATTATCGATAAATTGATCCCCACTGTTTATAAAGCTATCAATAACTCTAGAATGTGTGTAGGACATCATAAGGGGACTCTATCCAAGACTACAACAATTACCGTATTTTACGGACTATAAGACGCACTTTTTTCTTCGAAAAATTGCCTTCAAAATTCAGGTGCGTCTTATAGGTATTTTTTTTTTTTTTTTAAATTGCTTAAAAATTAAGGTGCGTCTTATAGTCCGTAAAATACGGTACACCTCACATCCCAAATCTGCATTGGCACATATGGTACATACATCACTAGACTCAATGGATTTTATTGTAAAACTCCAAATTTTATTGAATCCACAATAAAATCATCCAAATCTCAATAAAAACACAATCCAACTTGTTTTCTGCAGAACACAAGTTAGGAAAATGTATTTCTTATTCAACGTTGTAAAATTAAGTTGGGATTTTATGCAAGATGAGAAAATAGCAGAACTTGATTAAAAATGAAATGAAAATTATTACATGAAAATTTTGAAATCTATTTCCCAAACATATGTTTATAATATTTATAAATTAATAAGTAGCTCAATTATCTCTTTCACTTAAATCATATAACCACAATCTTTCTTATACCAGTATAACCAATTCTTCCTCTATTCTGTACAAAAAAAATCTTACCAGTAGGATTCATGATTCTTTATGCAATCTCATTGGCTACATGCTCACCAATAAGACAGAATTTAAATGATGTCCAATAACAAAAAATGATAGTTGGCAGTCATTTGTCAGAATAAGTGTGAAACCTCTTTAATAATTAATCACTGACAAAACCCAGTGTTTTAGTTGTTCAGCATCAAACTGATGGCCACTTATGCTGGTATGAAATTAGCATAAGTGGCCTTTTAGGAAAATTTTATAGTATTTATAGATATTCATATTTAGCAATAAACCTTTCAATACTTTAGTTTAAAATATTTAAACAATATTTTCATATTCTATTAAAAATAATTTAGAATTTTAAGTAATGTAGTAATTTAATATATATACCTGTATTCTTAAGTAATTGTATAATAATAATTATAAATTTATTTATATTTGATATATATTTAAAAAAATTATTTATTTATTTATTTATTTTACCTGCGCAGTTTGGTTGACATTTGATGCCATTTCATTATGAAGCTGAGTTTGAGGACTTGCTAGCTGAGAGGGTGTGGGAGGACAAGGATGAGAAGGTGCAATTTCTCCTTCATCTTGAATTGGACTAGTAGCTGCTGGAGGAGAAATACCAGTTATAGAAAGATTATCTTCTGTTGGGCTAAATGGGCCATCTTCTGGAATTGGACTAACAGTTAAACCAGGTGAAACTGGAGGTTGGGAACTATCTGGTGTTGATAAGAGACTTTGATCACTTGGACTATAGGGAATAATTGATTCAGCATTTAATTCAGCACTGATATCACATGGTAAATGGGATGAGGAGTCTCCAGAAGGTATATCAATACTCAAATACCTATCATTTTCTCCACCAGCAGAAGTTAAGCTTTCTGAGTCAGATATTCCAGATAGTATCCTAGGTGGAGGTTCTTCAGCCGTTACTAATTCTTCATTTTCACTTGCACTTAGTGTTTGAGAAGAAGGACTAGTTGAAGGTGAGGGATCTGCACCTGGAACACAAACATTATAACTACTAGGTATTTCAATGCAGCTATCCAGCATCATTTCATCACATTCTGATATGGGTAAAGAATTTGAAAGATCATGAAGTGCCAAATCATGATTAATATCATGCTCATCAGATGAAAAAACTTCTATTTCTGCATTTGTTGATTCATGCCTATCTATATCATATTCTGGTATTGATATTTCAGGACAAAACAATAACCTATCATCATCACCTTCTAAAACAACTACTTCACTTAAATTTTCCAAAGAAGGCACTCCTTCCTGGATGGAATCATGCTCAGGTGTTGCAAGTGGAGCTGTCCTATTTTGAAGGGCACTATCATCATCAGGTTCATTTATTGATGGTTCTTCATTTCTTACTTGTTCTGAAATTACTGGACCTACAGACTGATTTAAACACATCTGTTGAGGCATTTGTAATACAGCTGGTCTCTGTATTCCACTTGATGTTCTCTGTGGTAAAGCAGGAGGAGGGCTTGAATCTGCAACTGATAGTGCTGATGTTGAAGTAGATAAACTATCATCAGAATCCACTCCTGAAGGTATTACATTATCTTCTTGAACAAGCTGACCATTTTGTTCATCAGTATCAACTATTTCTAACATGAAACTATCTTCTGGTTTTAAGTGTCGTGGTTTTGGTGGAGGTGGTTGATTATTTGCTTCTATGTGAAAAGCTTTGGTACGTTCTAAAGGTCGATGGCTTTGATGTTTTTGCTTAGGTGGTAATGGTGGAGGTATGTCAGACTGTTCTGTAGTTGGCTGAGTTGGTGCTGTTAAAACTTCACTCGCACTCTGAAGCACATATTCTAAATTTGTGAATGCCATGTTAGTACTGCTACCAGTACTAGAAGATCGTTGGGGAGGTTGTTGTGATGATCTTCTCTGAGGTGGAGCCACACCAGCAGCACTACTGATACTGTGTTCACTTCCAGATCTTACATTCCGCCCATGAACTTCTCTCCTTACAGGTTCTCCGGATCGTTGCTGTCCAGAATTACCACTACCTGTTCCAACATTTCCATTAGGAAGATGAGAAACCCTGCATACAACAGGTGGTTGTTGATGTTGTGGTGTTGTTGGGACGGAAGACCCTTGATTCTGAGCTTCAGGTAAATCTGATACATAAATTGGATTGTGAACTTGACGTATATGAGTCCAGGGGTCAACTATAGGTGAATAAAAAATTGGAAACTTTAATTTTATGTTAAAACATATTTAAATTATAGTTTTTAATTGAATTATTTTATTTTATAAATAGTCATAACTTTCTTCCTCAACAAGACTAATAATGATCCTGTTGTCAAGAAAGTTTTATCTTTTTCTTAGCAATTTGAAAATACTGAATTTTAAATAATAATGTTATTCTTACACTACATATTGATTTTTTTTTATAAAACACTATATATAATCTCAAATGTTAAATAATTTTTATTTAAATAAACTGATTGTAGTTATAAAACATTTTACTTCTCTTTTTACAGGAAATGACTATTCTGGAGTCCATAGAAAACAAAAACAAAATTAATATTGTTAACCTGTTTGTGTGAAGACTAATACTCTCAATGTTCATGTTTTTAAAATATTTATTTTAATTTATTTATTTTGTAGTACTTTAGAGTTTGTATGTATTTGTACTATCATGTATGCTAAAGTACTAGATAACTCTTTAAAAAAAACATTTCATTAAAACTATATATGAAACTATAATACAGGATGTTCATAAAAGATTGTCAAGATTTTAATTTTGTTTAATTAAAGCATGGTATATAATAACAAACAGCTGAATGTTGGTTAAATTGTACTAAATCAACCTATAAAAAAGCCAAGAATCCAGTAAAAATTTCATTTATGTGAACATTTTTGTCCACCATCAGACTGTAGAATTGGAAATGGAGCCATGCTGCTTGAATGTTCAAATCCAACACATTGTTCATTGACTGGTGGAGATGTTTCTGATCTGGGTGGTCACCAATTGGAGGAAATATTTCCCATATGTATCCTTGGTTTACAGATGGTGGAGGAAAAATTTCCAAAGGTTGGGGAACATCCTTATTCATGTCATCATCCTTAAAGTTAATTACCTTCTTATCCAATTCTGCCTTGTAATTTCAAGTAGTTTGAGATAGCAAAGTTGTACTTTGTCAGACATTTGGTGGAGGATCCTGCTCCTATCCAAATAGACCTCCACATCCAGGTAGGAAGCATAAAATGACAATGCAGTGGAAAACCAACCCCTAAAAATGTCCAGGTGATGTCCTTTTATGTAGAAGGCAATCTGTCTGCGTGGTTGCTCTAATATACTCCATTTATGGTTCAATGGTCAATCAAGAGGATGAAGTAATGATGTATACACCAAGCAAATGTTGCCAATCTGGCAGGTCTTTGGCATTTCTGAGGAGAAAAAAGGTGTGTGGACTCCTTTTGTCCAATGGAATGTAGATGAAAATGTTTGCATAAGTGAAATTTTTGCTGGATACTTGGCATTTGTGTAAGTTGATTTAGTATAATAACAAACTTTATGTGAAATAAAAAAGCAGCTTAACCCTTTCCATGCTGGCGATCTACAGCAAATAATTGAGTGGAATTGGTCATGCGGCGCATTTTTTGCAGTTTTTGGATAATTTTTAAATCGCGATATTTCACTCCAAAATTGCGCTATGTTTAATCTGTTTTTTGTGTTTGATTAAGAACATATCACAGTTTACGATTGTTTAATTTTTAGTTTAATAGAAATTTAAAATAATATTAAAATTTGAAGCTTGCGAACAAAAGAAAAAAATAATTAATTTACAGAAAATCGCTAAACTTTGTACATTAGTTAGTTAGATACATTTGTCTTCTTTTAAATAAAAGAAATCACAGCTCTCTAGCTAGAGCAGGGGAGAAGTTATTGCCATTATTTACACTATGTCTCTAATTACTTGGCAGGGAGAGGAGTGATTGTTATCGTAAAGCAACAAAGCAACACGTTAGTTTATCATCATATATTTCTGCTTAAAATAGTGAATATTTGACACTTTTTTATATTTTTTCAAGGCTTTATACAATAATACACTAAAATAAGCGATTAGTTAATTTTTTCCTGCAATTACGCAATATCCGGAAGTAATGAGTTTTTCAGTAAATTTTTCAGATAGAAGCTTTTGATAAGAAATCTTCTTGTCTAAATAAAGTCAAATAACATGAAAACTAGAAGAATTACGGCTCTAAAATGATGAATATAGCTATCTTTTAACGTTTGTTTACATTCTGACTTTAATCACGTGGATTGGTTCTTCGCGGAAAAATCCCAACCAAATGGTTTTAAAAAAAAAACTCATTCATTGAATTAAATTTGTTTAGTCGCTGTATATATGTTTAATAGGTGGTTGTCTCTTTAATCCGAAAACATTCGGTAGACTAACTTACAGCTGAACAGCTGTTCAGCTGTAAGTTAGTCTACCGAATGTTTTCGGATTAAAGAGACAACCACCTATTAATCATTCATTGAAGTTGATTCAGTCATAATATAAATTACCAATTAGAGCGTAATAGGCGTAGAAACAAAATTTTTAAAGCCAATTAACAGCAAGAAGATCTTCCATAGATTTACTATAGGGAGGTGGAGTTTCCTGGAAATATTTATTGCTAGATAGTTTTAAAAACATATTTACTAGCCGAAATATTGTAGAATTAGCTAATTTAATGTCTAAATACATTAAATTAGTTAATTAATGCTAAAAAACGATTTAAAAAGTGGATTTATTGCAATTGTTTACATTTTACTTGGAAGGTTGAAGACAGGACTTTTTGCGAAAAATTTTCCTTTCACAAGTCTGTGATTAGTTAAAGTAATGTCAATAAAAACAGAAGATATCCAATAAAACTGTAGAAGGAGTTTCCCTTTGATTGTTTTCAGTCAACTGTGTAGTTAACTGGGAAGATTTACTGTAGAATGGTAGGGGGTCTATTTTACTGAAATATTTATGGCCCAGGGGTGGTCACAAAACACTTTTTGGCTTAAACAAAGTCAATTGACCTACAGAAGAGCGAATCAAAGCTAAGATTGCTGGAAAATCGAATATAATGCAAAATAATTCGAATCTTTTTGATTAATTACGCCTAAAGGCCTATGCTGCATCACAAATTAACGGCAAGTCACGTGACATACGCCTAAAGGCATATAACCACATGTAAAGGGTTAATAAGTTTTTACCTTAGACATTACAATTGCTCAATGTGGAAGCCTTTGTATCATGACACATCCAGCCTATAATCACATTCTGCTTAGCACGTCAAGTTTGATGGATTCAACAGCTACAACAATCCTATGCCTCAGCTCAGAAAGCTGGCAGGCAGCAGTGGCATGTATACATGATATTTAACATATCCCCACAAGAAGAAATTACATGGGATGACGTGGTGGACCTTAGTACGCTGAAGGAAAACCTTTAACTTACTCCCTGGTATTCTTGACATATCTCGAGTCGCAACCTAATGACCTTGACCTGTGGACCCGAGATATCTCATTTCACCATTGGAACATTTTTGAAATTAGATGTCGCTAGTCATTATAATTTTTATATTAAAACTAACTTCTGAAATATATTATAATTTTTTGTTTTTACATTTATTATCTATTTTGTTTGTGCAAAATATAAAAAAATAATGTCAGACAATACAATTATTTTTTTCAAAAATGTGTAATTTTCGTTAGGCTTAACATTGACAAAAATTCAACACAGCACAGGTTAATGGCCCCAAAGTCCTCTGACAAAGTGTCACAAGGCTGGCATAGTCAATCTACCATTGAAAAACAACACTATTCAACCATTCCCACACTTTTTGAAGAAAATGAGGTAGACCCATGTGTGGGTTTATCTTACTGCAACTGTGGGAAGAGCCGACTCTACAGAATATCAAGATATGCACAGCTTGTAACAATTTTTTTTCCACAAAACAGAACTGTATACCTGCCATACAGGCCTTAGGTGAACTGCTCTGTTCTGTGCAGATTCTTTGTCCCCAAGATAGGGAAATTATGCCTCTTCACCTTTCCACTAAAATGAAATATCAATTCATTACTAAACACAACTAAAGAAGTTATCTCCTTCAGCAATTGCCTCTTTCCCTTGCACACTGAATATAGTTCATAACATGATCTATATGTGTTAGAGCCTGTAGCATTTAACAGTACACCCTCAATTGTAGTCACTTTCACTACAATGTCTACACTATCACTAGTGATATGTTTAGTTTACAACTAGCAATAACACAAATTTTTTGGACTACACAGAAAGCATGCTGGTGTATTCACTTTGTCATCTGAGACATGTAGATGTCCCATAGTTGAATCTATACAGAGACACCATGTCACCTGAAACTGTTCACACCAATGCCAAATGCTGTTGTCAAATGGGAGATAACTTCCAAATTGTCACCAAAAGACATGCTGCGCACAAACTACAAAGCACACTTTGCAAACTGTGCAAGGCACAGAATGCTTTCTGCTTGGGAATTGTATAGTAACACCACCACATGACAGAACAGAAACAACTTTTTGTCTGTCTGGTAGAAAATTTCATAGCTGCTCTTTCATCACATATGAGAAACATACCTCCATGGGAAATCCTGATGATCTTTTATGAACACCCTTTTAAGAATAAAGCTATTTCTTCATTCACGGTCATTTCAATTTATCTAACTTATTTGATAATTGTCATCTTCAAATCTAAATAATATTTATGGGGTTTAATAAAAATTTTTAAAAAGATAGTTTTATTATCTAAAGAATAAAAAATAAAATTCTCAAAATATCTTAAATTTTAATTTTTTTTTAAAGTTTTAAATGAGATATAAAAATAGAACAATGTTCAGAGCTTTCTTTTTAGTGTGAGTCAGGATTTTCTTTATTTGCTAGTATAAAAACCAAATATTAATCAACAGTTGATGTAAAAAAGATTTTAAAAGGATAATTTGATGTTAAACTAAGATTCAAAAATTGTGTAACAGTGAAAAACTGAACAAATTAACAATTCATTATTTAAAATTTAATAAAACATTAATTATCTGAAGTTATTGACATATTTATTTTCACTTTTAATCTCAATAACCATCAATGTTCATAATGGAGAAAGCAGAAATCACAATATCAACATTGATATACTCCTGTGATAATGTGATGGAAATTGTATAACAGGAAAAAAAGTGACTAATACTTTCTATTCAAAGAGGCACTACAAATATTTCCTAACCTAGTAAATGTCAAAAAAATGTTTGTACATTTGATATACTAAACTAAAATTTTATGGCAGAATCTTAAAAAAAATGCACATGCACATGAGTAAGAATATTAAAACATTATCCTGGAATAGAAATAATAGTAATAGTAATAATAGGAATTAAACTGAATAGTCAATGAATATGCAATCTTATAAGTTCTATGAAACTGATTATACAAATTTTTATTAGTGGTAGAATTAAACATATTTTCATAGATTGAAAAACAGATATTTAGTTTTCATGTGTGATGTAAAATTTTCTAAAATCATGGCCATAAATGATTCGATACTTGCAAATATTGCAAAGGTTTGTAAATTATTTTATAAAATTTTAAACTTCTACAATAATTCAATAAACAGGTTAAATAAAAAAATTTGCATTGTTGTGTTACAATTTTTTTTAAATGTCAATAATTGTGTTTAAATTCCAGTTTTCTACTTTTGTATTAATAATAATTCCTGTTTACTTTTATTAATATTTCTTCTATGGCATTGTTCCTTTGTTTTCAAAAATAATTTTTACATCATCCCAAACAATCAATTCCATTTCTTTATAGCATAACAAGAAATAAAAACTAATAATAGTAATTTTAAAAAATCTTAAATTGTTTTAGATAGAATGAATGGAAAATTTAATGTTTGAATGTTTTCAACTATTTATCAGGAAGAATCTAACCAAAGGAAAAAAAACAAAAAATATTAGTTTAGTAAAATAATAACAAGAAGCATTGCTATAGAAAACAAAATAATTTTTTCTTATTCATTCTAAAGCTTATAATGTCAAACAAAATTATTAAAATAAAATTTGTTATTCATTCTCCTGATAGATTCTTTAGTAGTAAGCATAAATTTTGCTAGAGGAAATTAATCATACAGAGAACACACAAGTAATTGACTATACACACTTTATTATACAAGGAAATGCATTTCAGGCCTACCACTCCCCTTCAGTTCTTTATTACAGAGCTATTTAATTAAACCACAAATGCTATATAATTATCACACAATACTGAATGCGTAATACATTTTTTGAAAATTTAAATACAGAAAATTACCTTTGACTATTTTTCAAATATATTAGTGACCACTGGATAAACGAATTTTGTATTGATAAATTAATAATTAAAATTAAAAAAGGAAGATGTATACCTGTATAAAAGTATAATAAAATGCAGTTATGCACTGAAAATTTAATCTTGGGAGGAGCTAAGTTGAACAGATATTGAATTTGCATTAAAATTTTTTTTAAATTTTCACCTTATTTGACCACTAATTCATAAGTAATAGAAATAAAAAATGAATTTTAATTAAGAAAAAATTTACTAGTGTTGTTTTCTTTTTACATTTGGGGGCCCATTGGCCCCTCTGGATGCACCACTGAGTAAATGTAAAATGGTTTAAAAGATTGATTGCGGGTACGAAGGGGTTAAAAAGGAAAACCTTTTATAGTAAACCTAAAAGGGCCACTACATTAACCACTATAAAAAATTTAAAATCTCACTCTACAATCCTCAACAAAGTTGATATTTACAAATATAGGATACTACAGCCCCTCAGCCACTGACACGCTCAGCTAGTACTACACGCTGCTATCGCAGCTTGTCCAACAAACCTAACCTATTCCTCTGGGAGATGATCGTCACCGCTAGGCAGCGGAAAAATCTGAAATGGCATGAAATGCACTGTGAAAGGCAAAAAATTGTAAACATTATAACTTTCTTATTTTTCGTCTCCAGTTCAAAAGTAGGGTATCGTTGAACTCATCTTGGTCCCCTCAGTTCAAATATATACTCAAAGTCCCAAAATTCCATAGGTGGTAATCTATAGTATAGCCCTGTTTTCTTTAATTTTAATGGTTTCTAAATGCTCATAAGGTTTTCTTTTAAAATTTTTAAAAAAGAAAAATTATCATCATTATCATTCACATTGCATGGCAACTGCTGAGTTGGTATAATTATACTTGACTGCACATAAATGCTCTCTAATCCTGGTTTTTAATGTTCTTTCTGTTCTACCTACATAATAATGTTTTGCTTGACAATTGCATAAAATTTTTTTATACTACATTATTATTTTGCATTATGTCTGTTTTTTTATTAATTGATTCTTTAGTTTTTAACCTATTTTTATTATTATTAAATGTGGGGACAAGAATAATATACAGTAGTATGTTTTAATAATTTTTGTATTTTCGCAAACACTATGGGAATATAATTTAAGTTTTTTATAGATTACTTGTATTAGAGGTATAGTTGACTATATTGTTTGTTCTGTATTACTGTTATTAAGTAATTTTTCAATTATCTTGTTTAATCAATCATTTAATTACAAAATGCAATATATGTATTCAATTTTTTTATTTTGATCAAAAATACTGTTTGTGTGTATTTTAAGAAGTGTTTAAAAATGAAAGTGACAGTTAAGAAAGTAATATATTTATGTAGTTATCTGATACAAATCATGATATAACTTGTAAATCTGACAATCAAGACATACACCCACCTACAGACAACATTACTTTATGTGGGAGAAAAGAGGTGTCAACATGTGAAGTAAAAGATCTTGTTCTGTGTATACGCCATTACTATAAACATTTTGGAAAGAGATCAAAAGAAGACTAGGCAACATTCTATGCTGGAAAATATCCAATAAACAACTATGAATTGGATATTGGGCAGGTTTAAGGAATGTGTAACTGCACAGTATTGAGCCTAACAGTTTTAAGCTTGCAGGCTAACCAGTAAAGTTATGCAGGGAGTAGAATCCATATTCAAGGACTCTGAGACATCATTGACAACAGTGGCTGTTAAACTTGGTCCTGTATAGGATTTATATCTTATATACAGAAGTATTTCAAAATGTGTTCTAATTAGTTTTAATTAATACAACATGTAACTTATAACCTATCTTCTACAAAAACTCTTGGAAAACATTTTATCAAAGCTAAGAATATAACTTAAAAAAATATCCTCTTTTCAAACTGCACTTACAAAAATAACTACACTTTACCAACTTTAACATACAGTCTATTTTATTAATCTAATGTTTTCAATCAATTAATTGACCTTCATCGGGATTGAATAATTTTTCTATTTATGATGAATGAAACTGATTATAGAATGTTTTTAACTTTAAAAGTTTTCTCAACGCCTATTGCACAAGTCCGAAAATATATAAAAAGAATCTATAGACTGATAACGTACAAATATACGCATACACTAACTATACACATAAAAATAAAAGCAAAAATAAAAATTAATAATAATAAAGAAATAGATAAATACACAAGTGATGCTATACCAGAGCCTTATTCTGGAATTTACAGAATACCCATACAAGACGAGAGGCAGCAAAAAGAACTGTAATACATTGGAGCTACAAGGAAGTCATTAAAAGAAAGAATAAAAGGGCACAAAAGGAACATACAGAATGAGCAACAAGTCACTGCTTTAGCAACGTACGTTATAGTAGACCCAACAGAAGTTTCAGTGAAATGAGAAACAGCAGAAATAATACTAAAGTTCAGGACAGGAGACATATTAAATACACAGAAGCTTGGCATATTCACAAGATCAGTCTAGCAGGACAGGCTATAAACTTCAGAGAATCATATAGTCTCCACAGCATGGAGACCGAGTGCATTATGAACATATCAGCAAAAAAACAAAGCATGGACAGATAAAAGATAGGCATTAGTTGGTGCTCGTTATATCATCACTTGTTTATTTATCAATTTTTTTATTATTATTAATTTTTATTTTTGCTTTTATTTTTATGTGTATAGTTAGTGTATGCACATATTTGTATGTTATCAGTCTGTCGATTCTTTTTACCTATTTTTGGACTTGTGCAATAGGCGTTGAGAAAACTTTTAAAGTTAAAAACATTCTATAATCAGTTTCATTCGTCATAAATCAAAAAATTGTTCAATCCCGATGAAGGTCAATTAATTGACCAAAAACATTAGATTAATAAAATAGACTGTATGTTAAAGTTGGTAAAGTGTAGTTAAAAAATATCTTACATACTTTAAATCTTGCCAAAATGTTAAAAAATTGTTCTTTTGTCTTTACATGTGTGTATATATTACATTTTAAAAACCTGTATGAGTTTTTAAAACTATTCTTTTGCATCCTTTCATGATTGCTATGTTGTACACATGCCACATTGTAATTAAGTTTGGAATTTCTGCCTCACTTTGCTGTTTGCACCATTCAATGTATTTTGATAACATCTCCTCAATTTTTTTGCAATTAAAATGTTGAAAATTAGAAACAGTGTCTTCGTCATAATCATCTTTATCCACTTCATTATTTTATAACCCAAATGTAAGCTATCCACATTCAGCCAGTCATTTACATCACCCTGTTCTATTTGAAAAGCGTTGTTACATATTTAAGAAACATCATTCAGCAATTTTCTGTTTTCATCGCTATTACTTCTGTTAAGTGCATTTGATGGCCAAATTTTCTTCCAATTTTGAGACAATATTTCATTTGGAACATTATCCCATGCTTTAGCAATGTTGAAAATTGCATGTTTAATAGTTCTTTGTTTCCAAATTTCATCCAAATTCATTACTAAATATAGCAACTGATGGAGAACAAGCTACTACACAGTGTGTGTGAAATATGAGTCAGCATCTAAAAATAACACCTTTTCATGGTGAAAATTATAGAACATGATTAATTATCAAGTTTCTACTGTATAAAAGAAATACAGTAGAGACTCGTTAATCGGAACCCCGGTAATCAGAATTGCCAGTAATCGTAACGATTTTCAGTCGGACTGTGTCGTGCTGAATCGAACGTTTTTGATACTAAATTTACTTCTAAAGTATAATTTTCATGTTTTTATATTCTTCAATATATTTATTTTGTTTGTACAAAATGCAGAAATAATTTTTAACGATACGATAGCCTCGACTATTATTATAAAAATATTCGTTAGGCTTAAAATCGACGAAAATTCAACACGAAGCGACACGCAACGAAGAAAAATTTGAACATCGGACAGGTTAATATATTTATTCGTACATAATCGGTAATCAGAACAAATCACTAATCTGAACAACCCCAGTCCCCAATTGATTCCGATTTTCGGTTCTCTACTGTAATACCAAGAAAATAAAAATAAAAGACAAATATGTGAAAATAACTGAAATTTTTATGAAACAAAGTTTGAATGATTTAAAAATAGCAATGCAGAGATTATTTACCATTTTTGCTTCATTAATAAATCATATCATATCAACCTTTATTAACGTAGAAGGCTTTCGCCTGTTACAAGGGACGTGGTTTGGAGCTTAACAAAATAGTCCAACAAAGAGTAAATTTAAATAGCACTATTTCAGCTGCCTATGTATCAGAGATTTATAAAATTAAACAGTAACTTAATTAAAGTGTACAGTATAGCAAATATAATTTCACCCTTTAATATATATTATTGGGTTACTATCCCTAGTTGTTTATATATTTTTTCTTTAGGAATGATTGTTAGAACATTCACTTAGTACATACACTTAGTACATATCGTATTGACTTAAACATTAAAATTGTTCCAACTTTTAGAATTTTGGTTCACGTAATTATATAACTTAAATATATTATTCTTATTCGCTCTATCGAAGATCTCATATAGTTCACTTTCATTGGAAAATTAGATAATATACTTATTTCTAAATTTTGGGAAATTTCTTTTGCTTTGAAACACTCACAAAAATGTAGAATTTAGGTAGTAGTTTATTCCATTTTAAACTTATTCAACGAGAAGACCGACCAAACCTACTTTCCGCTGGGCTATACTTATGATTATTCTATTTTCGTGTTCTAAATAGTTACTTTCTGCTTCAGACAAGTGTGTCGTCCATGTTTCTGTACTTCCAATAATTGAATTCGAGTTTATAAATTCTCTAACAGCGGGATTATATAGTCTATCCCCAAGATCTTGAATGTTTCAGAAGTTAATCAATAAATTTTTGGTGTCACAGTTTGACTTTCTCAAACCTATTTCTCTCTCTAATTTATCCGACACAACCAAATCAACTCCAAAATTTTAATGTTATCTATTTCCTGTTCAAACTCACACGAAACCAGGTTTACTTTGTTTTTATCTTCTATCATTTCTAAAATTAATTTGAGGCTATTTCTAAAAAATGGTTTAGTTGTATTATTTCTTTAGAGTTAATATCATAAGTATACATTATATCGTCCTTAATAAAGTAGTCATCTCTAACTAGTATTTTGTTGTTGGCTAATTTTTCTAACTTAACCTTAGATAATATCTGTTTTCTTCTGATTCTGGATCTTAGACATAAGTCTGCTGTTACTATTATTCTTTTCTTTGTTTCATCCACGATATTCGGTCTTAGTAACCAAAATTTTTTAAGTACTAAATTTCTAGCTTTGACTGTTTCCATCATGACTTTTATTATTTGCTTATTTTTATTATTTTTTAGATGTTCTAAGCCTACTATTTCTACGTTGTTAAGTCCTAGATCTTCTTTGATAAATGATTTAACTTCATCAAGTACGTGTACATCCACAGATTGAAATGGGTAATTAAAAATAATTAAGTTATTTTTTGTGGTCTCGTTTAATGATCTATCAAATTCAAATTCGACTATACCTTTTAAGTTGTTGGTAGAGTTTGACCTTGCTTCCAGATCGTGAATTTTTTGGCCAATTATCTTCATCTCTTCTTTAGCATTGAGGTTGTCTTCTTTCATCTTGTTAATTTCAGATTTTATCGATTGGATTTCTAAGTTTAACAGAGAAAACTTATCCTGAATCAATTCGTAGATTGATTTTAATGTATATCTAGACTCATCGCCATATTGTAGGTCAGATTTTGTTGCCAGTTCAAAAAAGTCTTTAATAGTTGAATTTCTTGCAGTGCCAAAAGATCCTTTCTCCTCTTCCTCTAGTAGATATTCCTCTCCCGATAATTCCACCAGTTGATTACCCTCCTCAACAACGTTAGTATTTTCCTTGCGAGGTCTTCCTCGCCCCCTCTTTTGCATAATTGCTTGATTAGTTTGGGGAGGGGAACGAGGAAAAGGACCGGGATTTGTTTCGATTCCCGCAATTAATAGTAATGTCTTGATTAATTTCTCAGATAATAAATTTTCTTGAGAATTTGCCATAACTTGAAACATTATAATATAACTCAATCTATCCATTCCGAAGTCAAACCAGGCACTCTGCAAAAAAAGTCACCAACACACCTGCAGTCTGGAACATGCCCCCCTTTAATAAATGATAAATATATAAAACAAAACTAAAACAACAAGACAAAAATAATTCTATTGATTAAGATTTAATTGATAGTTGTCATATCATGCAACAGATAATATCGTTCTCCCCTCTTTTTTTATCAGAATGTGTATACTAAAAAATAATACTGATTGGAATGATGTCAAATTAATTTTTGACCAATACAAAGTAGTATTGATAAAAATCACAGACAAAATATTAATAAAAGTTAGATGTTCATTGTTGTTTAGATGGGAAACAGTCAACAAAAATCCTCAGTAAATTAAAACAAAACTTTATTGTATCATGGATTTATAGTAAATGTTTCTGATCCAAAATCAGAACCTCCAATAAAATATTAATAGTTTAAACAACATAGTATTCACAATACTGCTATATAAAACATATAATAGTAGAAAACTGCAATGTACTATTGGTTAGGCTCTGCATTTGCATAAGTGAAAAATGATTGCTGTATTAGCTGTTGGAAACTAATGTGATATATGTAGTGTTACTTTCCCAGCTGTTATGTATATACAGGGTGGGCCAACGAAAACGAAACGGCAGAGTGTTCGTGTTCGTCCAAGCAAATCGCTCGGACAGGTCGATTTTATTCTCGAGGGGACATCTTACGCAATAAAGTTTTTGCGAATCTGAATATTAACTAAACAAACATTTCTTTTCGAAATAAATGTTTGTTTAGTTAATACAAAATAAATGAGCTTTTAAAATTTTTGTTGTCTGTTGTATTCAGAATCGCAAAAACTTTATTGCAAAAGACGTCCCCTCGAGAATAAAATCGACCTGTCTGAGAGATTTGCTTGGACGAACACGAACACTTGCCGTTTCGTTTTCGTTGGCCCACCCTGTATAACAAAGGAAAGTTTTGGAATTGTGTCAAATTTGACTCTCTGAGTTTTTTGCAAATCTGTATGTTTTGAGGCCTCCTGAATCCAAAAAAGTCAAAATAATTATTACAAAAATTTTATGGATGTGTGTTTGTGTGTGTTGGCATCTATTTCGCTTAATATCTCAGGATGGAATAAAGATTAAGAAACAAAATTTGGCATGGTGGCTTGTGTATGAGGGGCACTGCTGCTATTAAATTTTGGTGATGAAAAATCAAGAGGGTGGGAAGATACATGACCCCCCCTCTATCTCGAGAGGGGTAGAACTTAATGAAGATTTTATTCATTATTAAAATTTACACTCTTTTATAAAACTCATCCCTACTCTCAAAATTAAGATTTTTGCCATTTTATAGTAATTAAAAATATAAAAAGTTTTTTATAATAAGATCTCATAACAGGTGGCACCACACCCAATTTCATAAATAATATAAAGTTATTTTTTTAAATAAAAACTCATAACAGCCGGGAAAGTTAAGCAACTCATTGCTAGATTATTTTCTTATTTGTCATTTTGAAATTTTATTACATATTAATCTCTATTTTAATACAGATTTCAGAACAACCAAATACAAGCTTTATTTGAAAATATCTGTAGTAACCTCGGTACATCCAAAAATTCAGCTGTTAATGTTCTACCAATCTTCCTTATCAGTGAAATAATTTGTCTTTCTTTTTCTAATGCCTGAAGAGGATCTCTGAAGAGACCGGAAATGTTTATATTTGTGAGAAACATAGGTGCTGAAGTTGTGTTAAAAGCATAAATTTGCTTTAACCTAAGGTTCTGACTTCTGTACAATTTTACATTAATACAAAGTAAAAACATTCAGCAATGAGAGGTGCATAACTTTCCTAGTTGTTATGAGTTTTATTTTTAAAAAAAACTTTTATTAAGCAAAAACTAAAATTGTGTGGCACCATCTGTTATCAGATTTCGTTATAAAACCTTTTTATATTTTTAATTATTATAAAATGGCAAAAAGCTTAATTTTGAGAGTAGGGATGAGTTTTATAAAAAAGTGTAAACTTTAATAATGAAGATTTAATTCATTATTAAAATTTACAAAGTCCTACCCCTCGAGATACATGAACCCCTCTATCTCACTACCCTCTCGACCTTTCATCACCAAAATTTAATAGCAGCAGTGCCCCTCATATACAAGCCGCCATGCCAAATTTTGTTTCTTAATCTTTATCTCATCCTGAGATATTAAGCAAAATAGATAGATGTCAACACAAATCCATTAAATTTTTGTCATTTTTTTGACTTTTTTTGGATTCAGGAGGTCTCAAAACGTAGAGATTTGCAAAAAACTCGGTGTCAAATTTGACACGATTCCAATACTTTCCCTTGTTATGTATACATAACAGCCGGGAAAGTAAAATGAAATCTATGCTGAGTTTTCTGAATATCTAGAAAATTGTATGTAATCATAAAAATTTTTAATTTGAATTTTAAAACATTCAAAAGAATGCACTGTTCCTAATTTGAATGCAAGTGCCATGATGCCAAGTTGGTTAAAATTTGAAAATATTGCTCGGAAATAAGTTTTACTTCAATATTTTGATATTAAGTTTTTCTTTTCTTTTAAATTTATAACTATTCTGTTCATCACATCAATCAACTTTAATGGCAACTAATAACTACAATAGCATTTAATTTATATTACACTATTTCCTTCTTTTTCCATCTTAAAATTAAAATAATTATTTTATACTAGAAAATGTTTAAATTTTGAATAAATATAATAAATATATTACATCAGTATTTACCTGGACCATTTTCTAATATAAAAGTAAAAAACAGTTGTCCTGTTACATGATCAGAAGGATTTTTACTGGAGAGACTGAAGTTTAATTCAAGAGGTACTCTAATTAAGAAAATGAATAATAAAGATTTTTAGATATTAAATAAAATATAAATTAACAAAAAACTTCCTTATCAAATTTTAATTTATTTAATTAAATCATAAATTAATTATTATATTTTAAAATTTGTTAGTTAAATTGAACTTACTATTAAATTACCAACAATTTATGAATATCTTTATAAAACACTAAATTATATTTTTGTATAAAGCAGCAACTATATATCAAAATAAACTAATAATTTATGTAAAATATTAATTTGCTATACACCTACCTTATAGCAGCAAATTATCCAAATATTAATATATTTACTAGCCCAATCTTTATTTAAAAATAATTGATCAGAATCTATTTTTTGTTATATAAAACTTTGGTATTTATATTTGATATATGAAATTTCTAAATTAATATTTTATCTTAAAAAATTCTTATATAATTTTCAATATGTTAGATAAAGTATAAGTTAACTTAATGCTATTTTAACGGGCTATTATAAACTGATTTAAAATACAAATTTTATATAATGTTAACATGAATAAAATATCAGACATACAACAAGTATCTAATAGTTTTTCATTTATTTTGTTCAATTTTGAATAATTCTTTATAAGCTTCATATTTACATTAAAAAGCTATTTATAAATACATTATGTCTCTCTTTTTTATTAACTTAAAAACCTTCTGATTTAAGAACAAATTTTGTTTAAAAGATATCAAAAACAATATTTAATTTCTGAGTCATTTATTTGGACTATTTTAGACAAATATATTTATCCAATATTATCTTATCATTATTACTACAGTTTAACTTGGTTAATTCGAAGTTCACAGGGAATGCAAAATAGTTAATAATTAGAATTATCCAAAATTTGAATTAAACATAATTATTACATAATACTAATAAAATGTAATTACTTTTGTTGTCACATTTTCTTGTTAAGCTTAATTCATACTGAAAGCAAATCACTGGCAAAAGCAAAGCAACAGAGTGATTAACACATCGTTTCCAGCAAATTTTACCACTTTGCAAATCCCCCAGAAATTTGGAATTGTTGAACAAAATTTTTTCACTAGCGAAAAAATTTTGTCACTTATCACAGTACCATCTGTTGTTAGGTGTTTCTAGCTGTTTTTAAGCTGGTTACAAAATTATCACACAACAGAGTAGACATCAAAATTAGCATGATATCTTGCAATTCGTACTTTTTAAACGTTTTTCTCACCCAACCTTGTTTTCTTTTCAACATATCTTTCATTTTTTGTAACAAATATTCGATCAATAGTGATTAAAAACAATGTTGAAAGTATTTTGTTTTTACCAATGACATTTCCCTCTTGCTTGTAAATAACCGATTGCTCAAAATTCTCAATCACTTTTTCAGTCCAGATACAATTTTGCATTGATTTTTTGTTTTTCTTTTTGCTATTCGCTCAGTGTGAATTAAGTTACTCCAGATTTGAATTTCCAAACTCTTGCAATTTTTGAAATATGAGGATATTCCAGCTTCAAATTATCCAAAAGTTAGGAAAAAACTTCAAATTAAACAGATGATTTCTACATTACATTTATTAGGAAACTCAAGGGGAATTTGTAGAATTGAAATTACCCAAAAATTCAAATTAACCAAGTTCAAATGTATTTGCAATGAGTAATAAATCATATAAACACAACATATTACACAGAATACTAATATAAGTATTCTGTATAATATGTTGTGTTCACTTATGTTCACTTACAAAGACAAAACTGAAATCAATAGAAAATAACAATTGTAACATTTTTTTTTTTTTATTGTATTGTCCTCCAATATACTTTAACACTAAAATTTTTTCCAGCACACATCTTATATTTTGTCATTTTTATGTAAATCAAGAAATACAAATTCAGATTACTTGAAATAAACTGAACTGTAAAAGTTCTACATATAAATGATTTTGACATATTCCTTTAATGATAATTATAAACTTAATCTGTTTATTGAGGAAAAACCTCAGTTCTAATTTTCTGTTCATTTTTCTTTAAAAAAAGCAAAAGTCAAAATCATAAATTTAAACTTTTGGCAACTTAGGATACATTCTTTAGTATTGTTGTTATACTTGTGACTACTGCTTCAGGTTCTGTGCTACAAACTTGTGCTTGTTTGAACAAGCACAAGTTTAGCAGCACCGAACCAAATGTAGAAATCTCCCAATAAAACAGTGCTGAAATATCCCAATATTTTGTTGTTTTTTTTTTAACAGCTAGCAAATCAACAGCAGAAATTCACACAAAAAATGTTACAGCAAATAATTTATTGAAGTACTGTATTATATAAGTACTGCCTAAATAAGTTAAATTTTAAAATTTTTTAATATCCAACTTACTTTAATTTATAAAGTCAAGTAAAGTCTAAATAAAAATAATATACAAATGTGTGTGCATTTTTCTGAACTTTAGCAATACAAGTACACTTGTAATCCTTTAAAACATGATGATGAAAATTCAACAAAAACAATAAAACTGATTCTATTAGATGAGAAATAAATACTATAGCACTTATACATATTAGACAAGTCCATGAAAAATTGAAAAACATTTTATGCCGAAAAGGATTAAGGAGTCTAACTTTTAATCAAGATTTTAATGGTTTTCAGCACTGCATCCCACCAGAATCCATGCAAAAAAATGTAATACAAGTGCTGGCAATACATTCCAACAGTTCTGTTTTGATTGTTTGAAACATTTAAATTTTTTTACAGTTTCATATCATAATGGTCAATAGCATGTTCTAAAAGCTTTTGAATATTTGAGATTTTAAACACGTTCTGGAGTACAGTGACATGACATAAAAATAACATTAACACGTTGACTGCCACGTGACTTTTTAGGATTCTGTTATAATTAACGCCAACTTAATTTAATTATATTATATTATTAAAAACTCTAATCAGAGTATATAGTAATAATCAAATAGCATATAGAATGTGTTTTTCTTAAAATAAAGGTATTACGAATTATCTCGTAGTTGGCTTATGTAACAGAAAGCTCTTCGCTAAAGCCAAACTACGAGTTAATTCGTGCACAGACACGATTCGTCCTGTCACTTCGCTACAGCCAATCGGAGATGTGCGTCTAAATTCATTAGTAATAAATCGGATATAGAGGCGAGCACATCACATTTACGTCTTTTTTGAGAGTGTTATTTTCTATTTATTTTTATAATCAAATTATAAATATCCCAAAATGGATAAGAAAAGACCACTGACTAAAAAACAACTTGATTACTACACTAATCTAAGTGATTCAGAATCTGACAAAATTTTTGGTGAGGATGGGGGAGTTTATTTGGCAGCAAAATGGTCCTGTTACTGTATGTAAATGGAAAGACAAACGAGAAGTCCTTACCATTTCAAACATGCACGTTGTTGAAATGGTAGAGGTGTTCAATCGCAATGGAAAATGTTCGATGAAACCGAATATAATTCGAGATTATAATCATGGAATGTCTGGCATTGACGATCAGATCAAATGCTATCGTACTACACAGCTCTAAGAAAGACTATTAGATGGCCCAAAAAGGTTGCATTACATATTATAGAAATATATATACATAATGCGCACAAACTCTTTCAAAAAGCAACTTCTTCTAAAATAAAACTTATAAAGTTTAGAGAAGCATTCGTCAAAGCGTTGATTGGAGAAGAGATTCAACCAGTTTCAAAAAAAATTAAATTGCAGAAGCTTCACTATTTACAGAGTATCCCATCTACTCAGAAAAAACAACATCTGACAAAGCCATGTCGAATTTGTACCAAAGCTAAAAAACGCCGAGAAACGCGTTATTTCTGTCCAATCTGTCTTGAGAAGCCAGCCCTTTGCGTAGAAGATTGTTTTAAAAATTATCACAAACAATAAAAATATCGTTTTGCTTTTGATTTTGAATAAACATTTTATAATATTTTCTGTTCGTTTAAATTTATATTTCTGTTTTATAAATTATCACAAACAATAAAAATATTGTTTTGCTTTCGATTTTGAATAAACTTTTTATGATTATATTTTCTGTTCATTAATTAATAAATGTTCTGTTCATGTAAGCCAAACTTGATTTTTTGTTCTTGCCCCTGAAGCTATCTATTCATATTTACACTGATATACTACGAATTACATCGTAGCTGCACAAACATGGCAAGGAAACAAACTACGATATAACTCGTAGGTGGCGTCCTAGGCAGAAACGGTAACTACGAGTCATCTGGAGTACAGTGACATGACATAAAAATAACATTAACTTGAAGTAGAGGAATGAGCAATTCATGTCAGATGTAGAAGTTTGTAGCTAGATGAGTATGCATACAATTGATGCAAATGATGAATTATAATAACACAAAACAACATAAATGTGTGAACATAAAGAAAACAAGGAACACAACACAGTAGGGTAATGGGTAAATTTTTGGCAGTGAGAATTATAATCTCCACATCTTTCCAAACTGAAACAGATTTTATTTAGGATCAACTCATCTGCTAGCATCATGGATGTGTTTGTGTGGAAGTGGAGATCAAATTTTTGGCAGTGGGAATTATACCCATCACAACAGTGAAAAAGCTGGTTATCACAATAATCTTGAATTTGATCTTAAACCAGAAGTGTCCAAACTATGGCCTGGCAGGTAATTTTATCCAGCCCGTGAAGGCTTTGAAAAATACTGATTTTTTTGCATGAACCCGTTTGATTTTCAAAAATGTGTATCAAAAATTGAAAAAATGCAAAAATCATATTTTATAAAAAAAAAAAGAATTTTTAATTTTTAAAAATGAAAAAATATATTTTATGTAAATTTACAGTCATTAAAATATTGTTTTGGGCTATTATCAGGTAACTACCGAATTGGTACAAAGGCAAAGCGAATAGCAAAGGTACATGAATACACAAATTCTGTGGGTTGTCTTTGTATTGGTGAGTAAAGGGGGAGAAAGAAAGAATCAAGAGCATTCTATGTGGCATCTCTGTAGTTGACCTCGGGATTGCCTTCTGTCATCTTCTGTTCTATTGTGCATGACTCCTTTGGAAATTGGTATGTGTAAATTCATATTTAATGTATTACAAATTAATTATTTTGAAGTTTAATATTATTTTTTTAAGGTTTAAACATGAAAAAAACAGAAAGAAAAGTTAATGACAAGTGCCGCATTTTTAATGAAGAACGGGGAGTAAAATACTTCTTTGTGCAATCTCAGTCAAAGAATGGCAAAGCTGTATGTGTAATTTGCAATGACACTGTTGCTGTAATGAAGGAATATAATTTATGTTGACATTATGAAACAAAACATGCTTCAACCTACTCACAATTTAAGGACAAGCAGCATACTGAAAAATTTGAAACAATGTGTCGTAGTTTGTGTACTAGGCAAAATTTATTTAGGAAGGCAAACTCAGAAAATGAAGCATTGATCTTAGTTAGCTTCAAAGTTGCTTATTCGTTGGCGAAAGAAGGAAAACCCTTTATGGATGGCAACATCGTTAAAGAGTGTATGATGGAAGCTGTTGGTGAGTTGTGCCCAGAAAAGTTGCAACTTTGCAAAATGATCAGTCTGTCCCATAATACTGTTGCTCATCAAACTGACAATATTGGAAACAATATTCTCCACCAGATTACTGGTAAAGCACAGCGTTTCACTCGGTATTCTCTCGTGATGGATGAATCAACTGATGTTAGTGACACCTCACAACTTTTAGTTTTTGTTCATGGAGTTGGCAATGAACTTAATGTCACACAAGAATTAGCCTCCGTTAACAGCATGCACAGCACTACAACTGGAGAAGATATCTTCAAAGAAGTACAAAAAACGTTGACAAAGTATGACTTGGACTGGAATCGACTCCAAGGTGTGACAATTGATGGAGGAAAAAATATGTCTGGTACAAACATCGGTTTGGCTGGACGAATTAGAAAAGCTTGTGAAAGTGCTGTAGCTTCAACACCAATTTTTCTGCACTGTATTATCCATCAACAAGCACTGTGTGTAAAACATGAGCTGCTTTTAAAACCAGTTGTTTTTGTCAAATTTTATTCGAGCACATGCACTCAATCATTGCCAGTTGCAATCTTTTCTTGAACAAATTGAATCTGAGACTGTTGACTTGTCATATTATACTGCAGCTCAATGGCTTAGCTGTGGAAAAATGCTACTGCAGTTCTTTAAGCTTAGAAATGAAATAAATTAATTTCTTGCAGAGAAAAATCACCCTGAACCACTTTTGTCAAATGCTGAGTGGCTCTGGAAGTTGGCTTTTTTTGCAGATGTTGTGACACACGTGAATAACTTGAACTTAAAGCTCCAAGGTAAAAACAACTTAATTTGTGATTTATTTACACAAATCAAAGCATTCAGGGCAAAGCTGATATTGCTCGAAAGTCAGATGAATGAATGTAATTTTATCCATTTCCCATACTGCGAAGAATTGAATACAGAAACTGATGAACAATTTCCAACCAGATTTGCAGTAAAAGTCATCGCGGATTTAAAACAATAATTTCAAAAGCAATTTTCTGATCTTGACACGAATTCAAAGGAATTCGGCTGTTTCAAAATCCATTTGACTGCAACATTGCTGATGTTTCAAGACAGTTTCAAATGGAAATTATTGATATTCAAGCTAACGATCAAATCAAGGATAAATACAAAGAAGGAAACTTGGTTGATTTTTACAAATTTTTGAATGCAAGAGAGTTTCCAAATTTAAAACAATTTGCTTGTAAATTTATTTTTATGTTTGGGACTACCTATATGTGCAAACAAACTTTTTCCAGGATGAAGTATCTGAAATCAAAGTACAGGACAAATTTATCAGAAGATCATTTTTAATCCCAACTTTAAAGAAATTCTTCAGCAAAAGGCACAGTTCCATCATTCCCATTAAAAGTTGCATGAAATAATTTTCTAATTATGTATAATTTAGCCATATTTGTTTAGTATTGGTGTATCTGTAATTAACTGTAAAAAATAAAATTCAATGCCTCCTTAGTCATAATGAGATTTTTTAATTCACATATTCACGTGGTCTGCCGCAAATATATTTAAATCCCAATCTGGCCCATGCGGAAAAAAGTTTGGACACCTCTGTCTTAAACAAAAAAAAAAAAAAAAAAAGAAAAGAAAAGAAAATCCAGTTTTGAATCAATACAAATACATCATACTAACCTTGTATAGCTTCGTAGATGATACTTAGAATGTAACGCTAACATTCATGGGTGTGGATAATTAAATTGGTATCACACAAATAAGACTATAGTCTACTGTGTCCCCTGTTTTGTTTATGTTCACATATTTATGTTGTTTTGTTACTTTATTTCATTTTGTATTTTATTTTAATTATAATGTACATCAATTGTATGCATACTCTATAATTTATTAATCACAATATTGTCTTTATAAAATGCTTACTTTCAGATAGCCAACTTTTTCAATTTTTCATGAAGGAATGTTTTTGTCCTGTTTTAGGACAGCTCCAGCTTCTTAACATACACAAGTCACTGTTCCAAGTGAATTTGAACATTTTTGATGTATCAAACATAATATTTCAAAACAATACATTTTCAAACTATCATTTTTGACAGATTGAACAAGAATTTAAACTATACATTTCAACAGATCAAAACAAAAATATTGTTTATAAGGTTAATATAATATTACTAAAATTAATTAAAACTATTTATGACAAAATATTTATTTCATTATAAATGTTTATTATTATTGAATTTTTACTTAAAAACTACTTACTTTCTCATATTATTATTTTTCATTGGATCTTACTTCAGAATTAAGTATTCAGTTCAAAATTATGTCAGATAACTGAACTAAATAGCATCATTTTTGTCTGCGTTTAGTTATTCTTAACTCAAATAGATTACAGTATATTATATTAAAACAATATTTCTGAAAGAAATATTGGCTGTATTCAAGAAATTATTTAATACAATAATTTCATGAATAATATATTTGTCATATTTATAAGAATATATTAAGAGATCACAACTGATTGTTTCTTATACTTGAGATAATTCTTTTAAAAATAAAGCACAAGAAATTTTTATTTTTTTTACATATAGGTAAGAATTACATCTCAATGCAAAATTTCCAGCAAAAATTCAATATTCAAACGTTTTTGGCCACTATTTCATCGGCCCTCGTCAGGAAATGTAGAATGGAAAAACCGTTCTATAAATAAAATGCCGATGTGTTTTATTTTTAAAGTTTCAAATACGTTTGAATTAGGGTTCCTTGTTTCCCGGTCTTTTGCTTGTCCCAGGATTCCAGGATAAAAGTGCACTGTTTCTCGGGATCACGGGATATAATTAATTATTTTTAAGATATACAAAATATCTTGAAATCAAATGATATAATTATTTTTCATTTTTTAAAGTAATTTCATATGTTCTGCAACCTCCAAAATAATCATATTAATAATGCAGTGTAAGATATATACTAAAAATTACCTTTGAATTATATAGAAATTTTTACAAATAGAAAAAATTTATTAAAGTTTGCTGGAAACTGCATACAACAGCAGAAACAACAACAAAATGTTTTGAATTGAGTTAAAAATTAAAAAAAAATTAACTTAGATCAAACTTCTAACTAAAAGGTAATTTTTATTTTTTAAATAAAACATAATACAAAATATTACTGTAAATTTTTATAAGATTTTAAAAAGCAAAGATGGTCAATACTCTGATCACTCAATCTGATTTTTATTTTAGTAATGAAAAATCATGCTACCAAGAATGCCCTTTCTGAGTCAATTGATGTGAGTGGAATCATCTTTAATGCATTTAAGAGAAGACAGATGTTATGTTTTTTTTCAACTGTAGCCAAGAATTCTAGTTTGTTTTCGAGATGCGTTGCAGTAATTCTTTTGCTCTCTAGTATTCTTGATTTGTCTACCTGGGCTTCTTTAATAGAAACATCAAGCTTACAGCCAAATAATTTGGCAGTTTGTTTGTTTGGCAGTTTAATAATCAGGTTTATGAAGAAAGTCTTCATACTTGCAGACTTCGTACTCTTTGGATCCTGGCCCAATTTGCACATCCTGGCATTACACAGTTATTGAAGCTACTGAGCATGGTTAAAAATTAAGACAGCATAAGCACAATTATTCCAGATATTACAGGTTCTGACAAGTAAAGAATTTTCAGTGTCTTGTCACAAATAAGCTACATATTGATTATTGACTATTTGTGACATGCCATAATGAGGAAAAATTAAAAAATCTAATAAGTAGGTTTAAAATTAATAAATACAAATGTATTCTGACAGTTTATGAGTTCTTTATACTTTCTATTGAAAAAATTTCCACAACCTTAAAAGTTCACTTTCTTCTTATTTTATGTTAAGAAATTTGCAGGATTTCCTGGGATGAGAACTCCTGAGATATTTCCCAGGTTAAAAAAACAATCAGGATCCCGTTTGAAAAACCCTAGTTTGAATAAAGGCTGTGATGTATATTATGAGTCTAGATAGTATTTCCATGCATTTGGTACAAGAATGGCATCTGCGTTGATGCAAGCTCCGCTCCTGTCTGCCTTGTAGATCTCTACAGCTTCAAACGTTCTAATGTTTTGCTGGTCAAAGACCCTATGTATTAGGGTAGCTTGGTCCCAACAGAGAGAAATCCCCAGTTTGCTGGCATAACATGCTAGAGCTGTATTGATGTTTCCTTTATGTACGTCCTATTTGTGATCCTTTAACCTGGCCTGCAGCAATCCATACGTGGATCCTATATACATTACTATTCTGTGAGACCTATCGTCCTGTAGTGGGATGCAGTATACTCCTGGTGTTTTAGTGTCCTCAGTGCATTCATCACTTATACAGAAGAATTGCAAAAGATTTAAACACACATGTAACGTACAAAAGGAAATCCAACGTTTTCCGCCTTCTGTCTAATGCAAAGGATGGCACTGAGGACGCTAAAACACCAGGAGTATACTGCATCCCACTACAGGACGATAGGTCTCACAGAATAGTAACATATATAGGATCCATGTACAGATCGCTGCAGGCCAGGTGAAAGAATCACAAATATGACGTACAAATAGGAAACATTAATATAGCTCTGGCATATTATGCCAGCAAACCGGGAATTTCCCTCTGTTGGGACCAAGCTACCCTAATACACATGGTCTTCAACCGGCAAAACATTAAAATGTTAGAAGCTGTAGAGATCTACAAGGCAGACAGGAGTGGAGCTTGCATCAACATGGATGCCATTCATGTACCAAATGCATGGAAATGCTATCTAGACTCATAATATACGTCACAGCTTTTATTCGAACGTACCTGAAACTTTAAAAATAGAACCCAACGACATTCTATTTAGAGAACAGATTTTTTCCATTCTACATTTCCTGATGAGGGCTGATGAAATAGTGGCCGAAAACATTTGAATATTGAATTTTTGCTGGAAATTTTGCATTGAGGTGTAATTCTTATCTGCATGTACAGTTCCAGTTTTCTGGTGCAGTTGGAGTTTATTTTTTTTAAATAAGACATCAGATAGAATACTACATGTTGTTCTAAAAATATTTATATTATTTAATAAAATTTAAACTGCAGTGCTCTTAATTTTTAACAGCAAAATCCTTCCTTAGAACAATTGAATAAACTTGCAATCAATATTGGACAAATGAGAGAAAAAAAATTTAGAAATTAGAATGGTTTCAAAAAATTTTATATACTTCATCAGAAATAAACAAAAATCATAAAATAAAAATGTATTAAAATGCTTATTTTACTTTTAATAACATATCATTCAAATATAATTGCATTGTGACTGCCTTTTGATATTATATAATGATTAAAATATGTAACATTATTTGCATTCTAGCACTTTTCTTATACTTCAAAATAATGTCTTTATTAGTATAAAAAGTTACAGGCAATAACTTTTACAATTATTTAACATATTAGATTCAATATAACTATAAATTCAAAGTATCTTTCTTTACTAGATCTGAAAGTTATAAGTTTAACATATACTTCATTTCAGTTTAAAAATTATTTATTACATCCCTTCATGTTTATAAGGATATAAAAACATGGCCATATTTTCCACTTATGAATATCTATATTGTCAAGAAACTAGAAATGATAAAATATTATGCATAAAGTTTAGCATTTTTTACTCACATAAATTTAATTTTATGAATTTATATAGGTAATTATTATATTCAATATCAGAACTGGGCTTTGCCATTAAATGCTATTTTTCTACTGCTAATGTTCCATATGTAGAATTCATCTCACTAAAAATACAATAATATCTATTTCCTTTTATTTTATTCTGAATTAGCTGTAAAAGATACAGTCGATTTTAATGAGAATAATTGACAGAAATAAATCCATTACTACCCAAAGAAAAATTTAATATTTATAAGATTTTTCTATGTATTGTTTACAAAGAAAATTGACCGAATTTCTTTAATTCTTTAATACTTTCACTGACACCATTGAAAGACAAAGTAGCACCAAATATGCTAATTTGTTTTTTCATAAAGTATATCACTGTTATACACAAATTAACATTACATTTTTTTTTTCATTTTGAGCAATCTCAAAATGACATAAAATTGAGTCACCTGCACCTATGAGAGGACAAAATGATGAAAATCTAATATAATTAAGTCTTGGAAAAGTAAGAAACATTTTAGAGATTATATTTCCAGATAGTAATAAATGACAAATAAAAAATAATGCAATTTACCAAAAACTTCCAGCATCTGAATAATGCACAACTGAATTATGAACTTTTTGGGACAATGCCATGTGACAGGAAAAGTATTATATCAGCTCATCAACAACTAAGAAGAAATCCTGGTTTATAAACCATATTTCCACTTAGTGAAAAAAACATGACAGACATAAAAAATATATCCCATAGGGCATGTGTTCCTATTTCTATGATAATGTCTTCTGCTGGAATTCTTAAATTTTAATTATACTATATGTTTATTTACTGATTTACTGATGATGTTAACAACACCCAAATTGGCATGTGATACAGCCATATATAATCTGAGAAGAAAAAAATCATACCCAGATAGGAAAAAAAAGAGTAATTGAATTACATATTACATCCTTAAAAGTAACTATTTCCAAATCCCATTAGAAGATAGAATAAATATATCAATAATTTAGATAATTGTATTATTTGCCATTTGAAGTAAGATGTAAGTTTGTATCCTACACAGAACCAATGTATTTTTTCTCTCTGATTCTTGTTTTTCTTTGTGACACATTACGAATATAAATAACATCCATAGTATAATAGTATTAATATAAACCACTTTGTTTATGAAAAAATTTCTCCAACCTGCTATTGAAATCTAGCCAAGAATATAAATATACCATAAAAGACTTAAGTTACTTAATTAGAGTAGAATAGTTTTACTTGAATATTTGAAGATAAAATTAATTAATTACAAATCATTAGCTTTGATACTGAGCTATTCAAAGCTAACCCTGATCCACATTTAATCATTCATTTTCTTTAATCTTAAAGCTAAATCTATTTGAAAATAAATGTTTATAAACCTAAAAAATTAATTCTTCTATTGATATTTCAGAATGTTGGAACTTACTTACACAATATAAAAATAAACATAAATATACACTACTTTTACAGAAAAATTTATTTATCTTATTTAATATGTAACACACCCATTTTCAATTATTTATCTTTTTAAATTTTACTAAATTTTACTTAGACTAATCATGTTTAATTGTATTTACAATCAACTTAATAATTATATGAAACTAAATATTTCACCAAAAGTATATTGAGTTATTTAATTATAAAATAAATGGTAATGCCTAGCTATATGTTATACACATTAATGATTATATACTAATTTAAAATTTGTATCTGAAATTTTGAATGTATGAATAACATACAATGTACAGTAATACCTCGATTTTCGTTGACTTTGGTTATCATTGGTTTCGGTTTCATTGATTTTTTTCGTGAAAAATTTGTCTCTGTTTTTGTCGGCATACTCAAGTGACCTCGCTGCTAATTTTACAAAATCAAAGGGCGACCCACGCGTTTTCTGGCACAGTGTGGTGTTATTTCTTGTTGTGTGAACATTATTACCCCACGACGGCCCACCATTGGCCAACGGTTCCATTCCCTGAACACTGGGAGTTCACTCATGGGTTCATGCTTCGCCAGTGAGGGCTGGCCACGTGAAGTTTTCCAGGATTTCTCCACTTCTGTAACGCCTGAATAAAGGCCAGTTACCCTTAAACAGATTTTCCAGAAGGCATTATTCCCCTCGATACGACCATCATAAATGCATACAACTACTACTGTATTACATGACAATTACGTCACACTTTACCACAGGGCGATATAGGCTAGAAGCTCATGTCCAACTAGTTTCTACAAGACAAGACATTACACCCTGCGTGTCTAGCCGAACAATTTCATTGCTTTTATCTTTATGCTAATTAGTCTTTTATGTCAATTTCTTATTGCTTTTAGTATTTAATGCTATATTAATTCTCTATAAAATGTGTTTTTGATATGTATTTTGGAGTGTCCAAAACGAATTAATTGGATTTACATTAATTAATATGGAAATAATTGCCTTGGTTTTCATTGGTTTCAGATTTTGCCAATTGTTTTCGGACGGATTATCAACAAAAATCAAGGTATCACTGTACTTTAAATTCCAAATTCAGTCAGATTGCTGGTTTTTCTAGAATTTTCTAAATTTAATTATTGTAAATTTATATTGAAGTTATTAATAATGATGACATATCTAGTTATATTACAAATTGGTTTATTTATTAAATAAAAAGAACAATTTGTGTTTATTTATTTGTCCAGCATAATTTGGCATAATTTATAATTATTATTAACACATTATTAAATTTTTTTATTCATAAATTTCCGATTTTATGCATATTTAAAATATTTATTCATTTATATCTCTGCATTACAATTTTATAGAATTAATATTTTATTTTCAAAGACATTATTTTGAAAAATAATTAAAAATACTAGATGTTAAATTTGTTTTTAATCTAATTTTTATTACTTAACATCAGAAAATAATAACTTTATACTAGGATTTCATATAAGGTTTAATGTAATTGACAAAAACAATAATATAAGTACTGTACATCAGATAATCAAATAAGTTCATTGTTTTTTTAAGTAAAATAAAATATTCAAACATTTTTTACATTTAATCTTTTTCTGCAATATAAGCAGTATCATAACTAATAATACATTACAAACTTGCATGTGTGAAAACAAAAATCCTTAAACTTCTTTTTCAAAAGCATCCCTCATTTTAATGTTTGATATCCTTTATGTCAGTAATATTTTCAAAAGTGTTTTAATATCTAACATTCAAATACTATTTGAATGTTTTTATTTTTTAGATTAGAATTACCAAATATGGCTGTTAATAACTAATTTAATGATATAAGAAAACAAAACCAAAGAATCAGATTTTATAATTTCCTAACAATCATTCTTTTAAAAAGAAAGGTCAATTATAAATGTTAAAACAGGAATATTTATAATCAACCATATGAGTTTGCAGTCTTTATTTTATGGATATCAATTATAAGGTAATAAGTATGAGTACGAATTCAATTTTAATTATTATTCTGAAACATAAGTAATTTTTAGAGTATTTTGAAATGCAATATTATTATTGGTCAGTGAATAATTTTAATTAATATGAATACTGTGTTCTACTCAAAATTTCCTCAGGTAATCATAAGCCTTTAAAACTTTACAATCATCATTGAGTTTTATTATATTAATTATTATTTGTTTTTACATACTTCTGCAGCTGAGGTAATATTAATTTCTCTTAAACATGAAAATACACATCAATTGATGGTATTATGCATTATTTACACTATTAATAGAAAAGATCTATCAATTCAAATAATTCATAGACCACTCACCAAATAAACCATCACCAGTTCATAACCAAACAGAAAAAATTCTTACTATGAATGTTTTCATCCATATGTAATAGACATCCCCAGGTATTGACGATATTGAACTAACGGCTAGTAGAATAGAATGTTTTTAAAAGTTCCGATTAACTACGTAATTCGAATACGTTGCGTTAAAATTTAAAATATGTGAAATATTGTAAACATATCCAAATAAATCAATTAATTTCACGTAGATTATGACATAAATATCCTATGTAATTTAAACTATCTTTGATGTGCGTTTCAATGATTGGGATATAGTTCAAAAATAGTGCGCCATGCTGTGGAAAGCGTGTCTGTTTCTTTGAAGTTAATACTGACCCCTTGTTTAATTGCCCAGTAGATCTCCAGTGATTTGAGGTACTTGAGTTCTGCCTTATCTGATACTCTGTGTAGTAATTTAGCATTCTGTAGTTCAACGTGAACATCCTTATTATTCGCATGTGTCACTAATACCGTCATGGTCAGCTTTTTTCTTACAGCATACTCATGTATTCATGTTCAATTTTTTCTGTTTGGTTATGAACTGGTGATGGTTTATTTGGTGATTGGTCTATAAATAAGTACCCAGTTTTTTAAAATTTATCAAATAATTCAATTATCTGTAAAAAGAAATAATTTTCAATAGGATTATTTTCAACCAGTGGCTTAGTGTAGTGGGGGCGGCAGGGTGGCCCGCCCCGGGCAGCACTTATAGGGGGCAGCAAAATTTCACAATAAATAATAATATCTTGTAAAAATACCTAAATAAGGGGGCAGCGAAATTTTCCTCCGTCCCGGGCGGCTGACACCCACGTTACGCCGCTGTTTTCAACTTTCTAAAATCTTTTTTAACAAATTAAAAGTTAACTAACTACAGAATATCTATAATCAAAGTTCACTTATTCCAAGCAGTTTGTAACAATAATTACTTAACAGAACAGATTTACATGAAAATTTCAGTATATCTTAATGAAGCCATGGAATGGAAATTCGCAAAAAAACTTCACTTCCAAAAATCATCACCAGGGGATAATTTACAAGTTTATTTCAGCATTACAATACAGTATACTGAGATTTGTTAGTCACCTCAAAACATGTTAAATCTGTTGACCGCCATTACCTATTACCATCTGAATCTCAGGATTGTATGTTAGACTGTTGACTATGTTTCCCTTAAAATGTTTAGCATGGATTCAGATCCAGTGAGTGTTCAGGCTGAACAGTTGAGAAATGCCAGCTGATGGAAAAGTTATTTTTCAATAAATGCATCATCTGTTTATTGGAAGCACCTGTTTAACACAATTTGCTATATGTGAATTATGTGAATAAGTCCCTCTTATATGAACACTGTAGATTCAAGATATTAACCTTGTTGGTATGCTGGAATCATGGTATTGGTCAATAATGATGCATATTGCTATCTAGCAACAGAACATGTAATTGGAGCTCTGCCTGAGATTCTCAAATCAAACCAGTCCAATAATGAACAAGGAGAAAAAACTGCAAACTGTTATTTTTGATGAATAAAGTTAAAGGAATTTCCAGATGCATTGGGATTTTCTCTAGCTGAAACTTAATAATTATGCATGTTAACTGCACCATGCAGATAGAAATATGCCTGGACTATAAAATGCCACTGGTGAAACATGTAAACTTTAATTATACACACCCTGAAATGCCAACAGCTTTGTATTATTCAAGATCATAAAATAAAGTAGCTACATGTTTACATGCAACAGACCAATTTTCTTTATTGGCTAAACAGGAAATACCTGGTATTTAATTTCATATTTGTTTAAATCTAATAATAATTTTAATTCATAATAATTTTAATTCATATTTGTTTAAATCTAATAATAATTTTAATTCATAATTCATAATAATAATTTTAATTCATTCGGCCTCGTCATCACTCCAATGTATTTCAGTTGCTTTCCCACTCTACAGTCTGGAATTGGTGTACAGTAAATTTCTGAAAGTTCAAAACTATTATGGATGTCTTGTTATTTCTATGTAGCAAGTATATAGTGGGATTTCATTTGTATATTACAATCCATTTGTTGGCTCTTGCAATTTCTTGGTACTGTACATGAATTTCAAGATTTTGCTCTATCTTACTGCCTTAAATTCAGTGTCCTCGTTTATGTTCTTTTTTTTGTGCTGTAGATATTCTTGTATTAATCCTCTGATAACTTTGAGCAAATATCCATGTTGAATTGTCATTCAGGTAATGTGCCTTGACTCTGTGCCTTTCGTTGATGTTATTTGAATGTGTGTATGCTCCTTTTATTAATGATTTGAAGCTTGCTAATTTATATGAGTATGGATTGTGTAATATGGCTGGGATAATAGATGGTTGGTACATAGATTTATGGTATAAAGATGTCTTGATCCATTGTTCTTGGATGGTAGTACATGTGTTTTGGATATGTCAACTATACAACACCCAATCAGAAGGTATTTTAAAGAACTTTAACCTTGGCATTCGAGTGCTTGTGTTACATTTGAATTTTTGTACAAACCTAATGATAGTTGTTTAAAAACAACTGAAAATGTTCGTTTTTGTTTAGATAATAAAGGTTAGTATTTAAATTTCTAAATTTTTGGTTTTTTTAGTGTATTTATTACTTTATATTTAATGAATACGTTAATAACTATTTTTTTTTAATAGAAAAACAGTATAATGAATTAAGATAAGAAAAAAAATTTAGGATAAAGGGAAAATGGTGCTAAATCATTAAAAAAAGGAAAGAAAGATGAAAAAGGTGCAAATAAATGTAGCTTATTTGTTATATAAACATGAAAGAAATACAAATGAAGTGTTTCTAATCGCTCCCCTAAACTATCAGAAGCGAGATGTTGCACCTTAAAATCCCAGTATGAAGTTTATAACGTATTTCATATATTCTGCATTTTCCTTATTTCTTTTATTTTATTTCCATTATCTGTTTGTTGTAGATAGGATTATAAAATAAGTGAAACATAACAAACAAAATATTTGGGATGAGCCATCCAAACTGTGTGTGTTGAAAATACAAAATGCTCTCCAAACAATACATTTTTAAAATTTTTTTAACCATTTCATTTCTGTTTTTTTATCAAATCAACATCCATATTTGAATAAACTATTAATTTCTATTGCTTATTTCAGGCAACCAAAATGTTAAGACAAAGAATTAAAAATTTTTAAGAAAATAATGGATTTTTAAGCTGAAGATGTTCCAATCCGAAACAAAAATGTTTCTCTGTCTTAATGTTTTGGTGAAATAAGCAATAGAAATAAAGAGTTTATTCAAGTAAATACAGTACCAAGTATTTGTAGTGATACTAATATCAATATCCATATGCTATTGAAGGCTGCAATACTTATAAACAGCACAAATTTTACATAAATACCTCTAGACATCCCGATATCTGGGAGAGAGTCAATGTTTAGAGATCAAATCCATTAACAGATGAGTAGTTGTGTTTGTGTTAAAAACATAAATGTTTAAAATTTTTTCTATTTAATTTCTTTATGCTGACAACATCCATTATAGGTTACAGGTTTGAAAGTTGATTACTCACCTTCAGTTTGTTGCAAAGAACTAAAATAAGGGAAAATCAACTGTCATCTTCTAAACAAAGCCTTCTAAATAGTTCACTGAAACTTATTATTTAAAGAGGAGAAAATTATTGAAAACTTGCCTACTTCAACTTTTGTCTTACAAGATGATATCTAATAATATCAATTATTATTATGGATTGGCACAAAAAATAAACTGAAAAGAGCACACATGTATGTACTATACATATAATTTTTCCCAAAACCAAAAAATATACGATGGCAAATGAATATGTCTGCAGCATTAAAAGATTTTTCATATTTAACATGCTCTTAGTAAGTTTCAACTAGAAAAGCTGTTTGTAATTGCGACTTAGAATTGGCAGATATCACACTGCCTTCAAATTTACTTTTAAACACAGATAAATTATCAGTTATCTACATAAAATCATAGTAATTTATCAATTAATGAAAATTTCTAGGATCATTTTTGAGTAGTGCATAAACTGCAAAAACTCAAAAAATTTGCGTAATCTCCTCTGCATACTATGCTTATCTTACCATCTTAACTTTCTTCTGGCATCTAAAAGTTCTGTCAAGTTTGCACTAAATGAAACAGACATATATAAATAACTTACAGTATTGATTATATTGTATTTTTCATTTTGTGGTTTGATTGCATCTCAAATTTTTTAATTAACAAAATATTTGCAATAATTTGTTCAATAATATAACTTTGACAAGTTAGTAACACCCATAAAGGAGCAAAACAAAAATTCATTTTAAATATCAATTCTCAAAATCTCACAAGAAACTTTTGGTTATCTGATACAACAAATATTTAATGAATTAACCAAGTTAACAAACTAAATAATTCATAATTATTAAATATTTAAAAAATTCATTTCTCATAAAATTTTACCAAAATTATTATGCAATCTTAATATCTAGTATCTTAATTCTATAATAAAGATATTTTTGTATTTATTATTATAATTACTATTATAATTCTTTTTCATTTTAGTAATATCTTAATTAATGGAATTAATACTATAATAATCAAGATGAGACCAACCTCAAATGTAAATCCCTTGAAAGCAGAAAACAAATTATTTCAAAAATTACATTTCTGTATTAAGGATCATTTTAAAATAATCTATTTATTTATTCAGTTTCAAGAAATATAAAATTTATTTAAACAATTTAAATAATAAAAAATTAATTATAAAATTATTCAATGTTTTTTATTTTTTAATATATTTAGGTAATCACAAAAGCACATCAGTCATTTTAAGTACAGAAATTTTTTGAAACAAATTATTATATTAAAATTTTAAATAAAATTTAACAATAATCTTTCACAATTAGCTAATTAAAAGTATCAATATAAATTATGTTAATCATTGTTAACTATTTTAAAATAAATTTTATTATCTTAACAGCAGAATCAGATTGAGAAACTTTTCTGTAAAATAGTTCATAGGTATATTAATTAATATGGAAACATAATCAATCCATAAGTCTACTATTTTATGCAAGGATGTAATCAAGACAACAACTATTCAATAAGATTTGCCAAAAATACTTATTAAGCTAATGTACTTCTCTAGTATGTTTGATTTGAGTACATTTATGGTAAAGCTTTTCATCCTAAAGTTTATTTCTTCATATGTACAGTAACATGGTTATATTTAAAGGATAGTCACACCATAGATCATAGGTTGACACAATAATACTTTTTATTCTATATTTTGGAGAAAAGATATGTAGAATAAAAGATGTGTGTGTCAACCTACAACCTGCAGCATGATTGTCCTTTAAATATAACCAAGTTGTTATTGTACGTATGAAAAAACATTTAAATAAATTCTGGCATGAATTCAAGAAATGTAACTTATATAATTAATGATATTCTTCATTCTTTCTTATTTACATTTCAAAAACTAACTCAGAAAAATATAAACAATAATATTTTCTAAATAATAGGAACTTAAACTCTTCTGCTTTATTTTGGTTTAATTTGTTTGCTATGTTTGAATTTACTAAACTGAAAATGCTTTAATAAGTTAAAAGAAATGAAAATACTTTATAAATTAAATAAACTCTGTAAAAATTACTTAAACTAATATATTTATAAATATTCCTTACATTCTTCTAATTACAATGTGCAGGCTTCATTATATATAATACTTTATATTTTATAGATGAACTAATCAATTAAGTAAAAAAGAATATTATAGCCTTAGTTTTAATTTTAAATGTAGTATAATACAATTGTTAAAATTACTACTACTCAATCTAAGTATATAAGCAGTGTCAAATGATTATTTAGTATTTACATTTATTATTTAATAATTAAAAAGTCAAGAACAAAATTTCAATATCAAATATATATATGTACAGAATATATCTGACCATTTCAAATCAAACTGATACTTTTCCACAGTTAGATAGTTATTCAATATAACATAAAATATATTTAATACATTTGCAATATTTATATATATTTAAGCGATTTAAAAAATAAAGTACGTAATTAAAATTAAAAATAGATAAATTTACAAAGAAGTTTGAGGTTAATGATATTTGAAACCTAATTCTTGAAACAGAATTATATTGCATGTTAATATACAGTGAAAAAAGCAAAGTTTAATTTTCTAATTAGTTATAAACAAAAAATATAATCTACATTAAATATTTTAAATTTTTGAATATTTATATCTAAAAACTATTTTAACTTTAATAATAGTTTCTATTAAATGACAAATTAAGTTAAATAAGATTTAAGTAACTGAAAATGAATTAAATTACAATGAATTATTAAATATTTTATTACCCAGTACACTGATCTAATAGCTGACTGACTTGAACGGACAATCGTCCTAAAAAGCGGCTGATAATAGGTCTACTCTTTGCAAATTTATCTTTCACTTCAAACTCCAGAATGTCAGTTGGATATGCAATAAATTCAAACTGCAATTAAAATATTAAAATTTTAAATTATCTAAAATATCAAAAAACTATTAAAAATTAATATATTATAAAACTGGTTTTAGATTATAATTTGAAATGCATCAATAATCAAAATTTATTATTAATTCTGATTACTGATTAATCGGCCCGAAGCGGGACTCGAACCCGCAACTTCTGCTATCCATGCAGACACGTTACCAGTTACACTACCCGGACCTTCGGCCCAATCTCTTCCAGCATATATACGCTATAACTGTCGATGGTTATAGCTTATATATGCTGGAAGAGGAGATCAGGCCGAAGGTCCGGGTAGCATTAATGATTAAATTCTACACATCAATTTCAGTTAATTATTTTAAATAAACAACTGATTATCAAATATTAAAAATAATTATGAAAAATTAATTATAATAAATAATTATTCATGACTGAATGCATATAATATACAGGGTGTTTCACATTATGTGTTACAAGTTTATAACCCAAAAAATATACTTCTAATAAAAAAAACTTAATAAGAATAAAAGTTTCATATTTCTGTGGGACCTTTTTAATACCATAAAAATAAAGCCTTGTCCATTCTCCCTTTCTTGTCATTCTGTTATCTGTTCCCCCTGAAGATGGTATAAACTGGGTCAAAAACATTAGGATTCCTTCAACATCACTCACTGATTAGCAGCAAATTAACTACAGTGGTTATTTCTGATTTTATACTCAGAGGAAAGGATAATGCTTAATGTATATTATCATCATCATCCTTTTCTTGATTAGCTTTCTGTAATTTATTTCCAATTAAATTATATTCACTTCATTACTTTCCTGGCTATGTATATAATGCAAGAAACTATTGAAATGGTATCAAATTTGACCCTCTGAGTTTTTGCAAATCTTGATGTTTTGAGACCCCTGAACGAAAAAGTTTTATATATACAAAATGGGACAAAGATTAAGAAACAAAATCTGTACATAAGTGGCATCTATGCCGTTAAATTTTGAGGGGATGGGAGATAGATAGAATCATGTATCATATAATGATGGGATGACTAATTGGAATCAAAGAAATCAGGCATTTTTTTATAATTGGAATTGACCAAATCTCATTATGATTTCTGATTTTTAAAAATAATTCTTCCACATTTTATAAAAATAGTTAATTATTTGTTTCAGTTGAAGATTGAAAATTTTTTAAATTATGATATTAAGAATTAAATATTAGTTTATTGTAAACTTTCATGTCAAATCAAATCCATCCAATGAACAAAGCAATAAAACAAATATGTCTCACTAACCTTGTATAGCCTTGCAGGTAATACTTAGAATGTATCACTAACATTTTTGACCCATTTCTAGGGTCTTCTTCAGGTGTTCTATAAATTTTTCTGGTTTGACTCCGATTTTTAAATGTTCCAGTCTCCAACGCGTCTATCTTTGAATTTATTTTTCAGAATTTAAATCTCTGAAAGATGTGCACCTGTGCTGACTGTTATAGCGTTGCGTCATAGATAGCCTGCCATGCTCTCAATAGTTGTTTTTCTTCTTTAAAATTGATTGACAGGCCTTTGCAGTCCACTTTAAAAATTTCTAATGCCTCCAGATTTCGCAGTTGGTTTATATGCCGGGATTTTGAAAAATAAATTCAAAGATAGAAGCATTGGAGACTGGAATATTTAAAAACTGGAATTGAACCAGAAAAATTTATAGAACACCTGAAGAAGACCCTAGAAATGGGTCATAAACGTTAGTGTTACATTCTAAGTATTACCTGCAAAGCTATACAAAATTAGTGAGACATAGTTTCATGTTGATAAAGCAGAGAGTATGCAACACCCCATACACGAGGTGATGTCTGTCATGCAGACTTTTCTTTCATGTAGTCAGAGTAATGAGATATTGCATTCAATCAGTACTAACTGTCCCCATTTTAGGGGAGATAGGGTGACATTAACCACTTGCCGTCCGGACCCGAGTTAACTCGGGCAAGTTTCATAGCGTTACAAACAAAACGGTACTTTTGGCCCGGAAAAATTTTTTTTTTTTTTTTGCATCTTTGGAATGTTTTCTAAGTCTCCAAATTTTTTGAAAAATTTTTACCCGCGCGAAAAAATTTTATTGCGATTTTAATTAACCTTTAATGACGCACGATTAACGCTCAATTGTTTTTTTATGGGATTTTTTTATAAAACTTCATTCATCCTTCTAAAGTTCTAGAGCGCCGATTTTACTTCGGTAAAGTTATTTAAAGCTATTTTCTGTTGTCAAAAACAACATCCAATAGTTTTTAATTTTTTTAATTAATAGATTTTATTATATATACGTTTAATTAAGTCGGGGGGTCGGAAATTTCAATTAAAATCGTAATTTTAAAAAAATATTTAGAAATATACCGCCATCTAGTATTCACCCTACTTTTTACCCTTCTCCTCCTGAGAGTTTCATGAGAATGTCCCGCGAAAGAGGACACCAGCTGTTCTCAAGGTCATCCAGCTGTGTAAACAATGACTCATCGGTGTCAGATTTCGCGCTAAGGCGAGAAAAAGGAAATTGTACTTTGAAGCTTTTTCTTCAAAATTAACACATTTCTTTCGTTTTTTTTCAGTTTTAAGTATTTTTTATTGATTTTTATATAGAGTTCTAATTAATTAATACATCAAGAGGTTAAGTTGCCATCCATCCAGCATTGGGCCTGTTTAACTGGCAATCTGTATTTTGAATCTATATACATCAAAAGTAAAATGTTCCATCACCACTGCACACAAATAACCTAAATTTAAAAATTAATGTGATGATAATTTGAAAATTTCAAAACAATTTTCAAACAATTTTTGAAAACATTGTTTTAATTTTCAATTGATTTGATTTGAATTTTAATTAATTTTATCTTTAATTTTGGTTTCAGTTTTGGAGTGAAGACTAGTGTTTCAATTATTATTTTTAATAATTTTTATTTATTTAATTTTGCATTTTTTCATTGTTAAGTCATTTTTATTAAAATGTTTATTCTTTAATTATATTGAAGATTATAAATGAAATGTTTCATGCTTATTTGGAAAATTGAAAATGATATCACAAATCTTGTATAACTTTTAGTTAAATAAATTTTTAAAAAATTATACATGTTCATAAGCCTTGTTTTGTTCTATTTCATTCTAAGTTTCCTAATTTCACTTTGAGATACATCTTGTTGCTAGATAAGGTGCTAAAATTTAAACTGTTAAACTAAAGATCTATTTTTAATATTTACTAAAAATTGGCATAATAACAAAAGTATCTTACTTGTCCAGGCCAAGAAGGATGAGTAGTTGATTCAGCAATACCTGTACGACAAACTTGTCCATGATGAGGAAGTAATAAAACACCTTCCCCTTTACCTGGCTGAACTGATATTTTAACATAGGGATCAGGACTAAAGAACATTCCTTTCTTAAGATTTCTAGCATGAAGATCTTAAAAAATAAAAAATATGTGTTTTATATTATAACAAATTCAAGAAACAATTTAATAATTATAAATTTTAAATAAAATAACATTCAGCCTAGTTTTCAAAGAAGTCTTTTTTTTTAATTGTTTAAATTGCCTAAACATTTTTGGGATTAATCATTTCATATTCAGATTGTAAATTTAATGTAATTGCTTGTTATAAATAGGATTATTTACACACATTAATAAATTTGCATATATATTAAGAAATAATATTTTCTCATACAAATCAAAACAGATTTGAAGAACATTTATTTATTTCATTGATTTACTATCATAGCATTTATATGACACAACTTGTCCTATTTCTTTTATAATATAAAGTTTAATAAAAATGGATATGCAATGGAATAAATGAATCAGCACTCTCTTCATACAATTATAAAAGTAATTATATGCTAAATTACAGATTTATAGATTCTCTTTTCAGTTAATATACTTTATAGAACAAAATATTTTTATCAAGAGTTCAACAAATTTGAAATAATTAAATTATTAAAAAAAAAACTTTATTGACTCACTTGAAAGTGTAAATCTAACCATTTCTACTGGATACTGCTGTGAAGAATAACCCAACAGAACTTCCTCATTAGTAAGACCATTCTGAAAAAGTGGAGTTTAAGAATCTTAATGAAGATCAACATTAATTTAAATATCGAAAAATTTAAAGCCAAATAATTACTGAATTATATTGGGCTATATTACTACTACTATTATTAATTAAATTCTAAGTAATTTGGCTCTAGATTAATTAGGCATTAGGTCCATTACTTACTAAATTTAGTAATTATAATTAATATTTTAATAATTAATTAATTTATGAGATTTCACCTAATGCCTACTTCTAGTGCCAAATTACTTAGCATTTAATTAATAATAATAGTAGTAGTATTATAGCCCAATATAATTCAGCTATCATTTGGCTTTAATATATAACTAGTGGATTTGGATGTTTCTATTTGTATATAAAAAGGTTTATAGTAATAAAAAATTTTACAAAAAAATATTATTATTAATGGCCAGTTGCACCAAAACAGAAAAATTAGAGTGCCTACTATTTTTGAATATACCTGACTTCTGCATACTTTTTTCACTTTTCACCTGACCATTGTCCAATGTACATACATATATCAGGTTGTAAAAATGAAATATAGACATTTCAATTTTTTCTAGAAATGACTGGAAAACAAAACATTTTAGAATGTTCAATGTTGGTATGTAAATAGAGTAACCAGGGGGTATTTCATCACACATTTCATTAAAAATAAATGCATCAGCAATGTCTGACAATAAAAAACCTTTAAAAGAATGCATTCACTTGCTGTTGCTGTATCATTTCAAAAGTAGCCATAATGCAACGAAGGCTCATGATCTCATCTGCAAGGCAGTTGACAAAGACACAGTAAACAGGCAGACATTCTACAACTAGTTCAAGAAATTCAAGGATGGAGATTTTTTCACTTCAAGATAAACCCTATCCAAGCAGCAATTCCACAATTGATGACATTCTCCTGCAACTAAGAAATAATAGCCCACAATTGACAACCAAAGAATTAGCACAATAACTTTGGTGTTCCCATATACTCCAAAAATTGACAGAATCTGATGATGCGCCAGCACACAGAGCAAAGATGACTTTAGAGAAGCTAGTCAGTCTGGGCTGGAAGGTTCTTTTTCATTCTCCTTACAGCCATATTTGGCACCAGTTGACTACCATCTATTTCACACCCTGCAGAACCATATTGACAATATACAGTTCAATGAAATACTCATATGAGAAGAACATTTGAGGCATTTTTCAAAGAAACACTGAGTCATTTTCTGTGTTCACAGGATTGAAAGTTTGTCACAAAGTTTAATAGTGATTAGACCATTAAACTTTGAAGATAAGCTGGAACTAGACACACAAAATACCTTACATACTTTTCCAGCAACTTAAACTTTAATATAAGTAATGCTTTTGGCTTAATTAATAAGCCTTGGAACAATATTTAGATTAACCTTAAGATAATTTTAAATATTGTTCTGAACAGAATCTCTGTTCAAAACCCCAATGAAGGCTTATTAATCAAGCTGAAAACATTAGTTATATTAAAGTTTAAGTTACTGGAAAAGTACAGTATGTAAGGTATTTTATGAATCTCTAGTTAATGATGATTACTTACAAGACTAAACTGTAATTGTGGTTGAGTTAATTGTCAATAAAGTTTTTTCAAAATGTCTATTTCCACCTTTACAGCGTGATGGAAAAGTAAAAAATACAAAACTACCAATATCATGGAATTCATTTATTTCTAAATAAGTTATTACACCAAGCTTCTTAACACACTTCCATAATTATTGAGTCTACTCTGTCTTAAAACTTCTTTACTATTACTTGATAGATGAAAATATACTATAAAAGTCATAACAAATCCAGTATATTCTGTAAAGTCGTAATACCATGTTTACTAAGAGCAATCTTATAGAAATTCTTTTGTTTATTCTGAAATAAGTGCCCTTTCTTTTTTCTTATAATATATCTTTCTTTCCTTCTGCTTTTCTCTGTTTGATTATTTTTAAATGCTTTTATTTATCCTCCTTTTTATCATGTCCTCAAATCTTGCAACTCAATTTTATCTAGTTCTAATTAAGACAAAAGGATGAAACTCTGCACAAGTCTGATATGTACCTAAGTCCGATTACAATGCATTTTAATAATGTTTTAAAAGGTGATCCATCCTACCACCTCAATTCCAAAACATGATAAACATGATAAACATAATCAAATATAAATTTAATCATGTGTGTGTATAAATGCATTGTAGTGATCAAATCTCAAAAAACATTTTAAAAATTTCTTCGAAAAGAATAATTTTAATATATTTAGAGTGTCCTTCCAGCATTTTGATTTTACACTGATAAAATTAAAGACTTTGAAAGGAATATGAGGCAATCCCACCTTTGGCTTTCACAGTGTCATATACTAGTCTGATTGCTAGTAACAACTCTTCTTTAATATTTTCTATTAGACATTCCGAATTGATAGAAAATCCCTGTTCCATAAGATGGGATTTTTCCATTTTTTCCAATGTTTATGTGGATCATTTAAAGCATTGTCCATGAGTATTTGGGTTTCCACAGAGACTCCAGCCAGAGCCAGACAAGATCCTTAGGCAAATTTCTGCGGATCAAAAATTTTTGAAGGAATCCATGGCATTGAAGAATCCAGTATATACCTTATCAACAAGAAATTAAATATGTCAATAAATGCTGAAAAACTTTGGTGACTATCTATTGAGATCTTCATCTGAATATGATGTTCTCACCAAAAGGGATAACATTAAATGTCAATTTTTATTGAAAAATACTTGTTTAAAGAAGGTCATTTGTCACAAGAGGTTATATCTTGTCTCATATTGTGCTTTTCCACAATAATTGCCTGAACACTGCCAAAAATATAGCTGCATTTCTGTAGAAGTGAAAGTGAAGGGTTTTAGCCCATCCTCCCTACAGCCTAGTGTGGAGTACCTAATGGAAAGTATTGAAACTATCCCACCCCTGCCACCAGTTGTGGGGTTCAGGGCCGTTATTATTTATATTATGCACGTTTTGGATAGGGTCCTGCCACCAGGTGTGTTTTATCGGACACACCGCCAATTGAGACAAAATAAATGATTAAGGTGGGAGGTTAAGAGTCACTCCGAAGTCCAGGAATGAGCCTCTCGGGAGGAAGAATACAGAGTCAGATATAATCAATTAAAGGGAATTTATTAGCAAAAAAAAATGAAAGTTCAGAACAAAGTTATCAAATCTGATTTTTGGAAATTTGCCTATCTTTATCTATACAACGAAGGGGGTACCTAATGAGGGGTATTCGAACTACGCGACTCACAACATACCAGGTAAACAAGATGTCTTCTCTCGTCTGTTCAGACAGTCGGTCAGTCTCTTGATCCTGTTTCACTCTCTCTCTTTCTTGCACGTACTGCTCTGGTACTGTCTGGACTGGACTGCACTCTCTGGTTGCTTAGGTCCTGTGTCTATCTGACCACCTCTGGTCTACTCTCTCTGGTCTACTCTCTTGTCTGTTGTCCTGAGTGTTTTTCTCTTTTTTCTCTCTCTGGTTTGTCTTGTCTGCTCTCTGTCTGCTGTACCACACTAGTCTGGACTAGACTAGCTTGCACTGGCCTAGTCTCCACTAGACTAGACGCACTCGATTAGCTACACTGGCTGACGGCACTCTCTCTTCTGTCCTGTTTCATCTGTAGTGTCTCTTCTGTGTCTTCCTGAGTGTCTCTCTCTCTCTCTCTCTCTCTCTCTGTGTGTGTCTTCCTTCTCCTGAGTGTTTTTAGTCGGGCTGGAGCTCTCCTTTTAAATACTTCCAGCATGAGAAGGTTCGTCATCCAGTGATGATTTATTGGTGGTGTCATCGTCAGGTGATGATTTATTGGTGGTGTTGATATCATAGCTGAGATGATTGTTTTATTTTGTTATTTGGTAATGACATTGAATTTTAGCAGTCATCATTGAGTTGATGTGATTCATCTTTATTTTGTGACAGTTCTCATCATTATTCATTGATTGCTTTGACTAAGTTCTTTGTTTGATGTGTAAACATTGTAGAAATCCAAAAGGGCGGAATACGATGTTTCCCATTTTTATGTTTTTAATTCTTTATAATAGCTTCTTCCTCTTTTCCTTGGCATGTTGTAAGATTTGGATAATAAACCGTTTTATTCTAATTCGTTTATTTAAATCATTTTAAGTTGATATTAAAATTTGGAAAAGGGGGAGTCCCTAGATCAGTAAAATAGGCGAATTTCCTCTTACAACTTCGGTTGTTGTTTAAGATACAGTTAAAGTTCTAACACAGTTCACGTAAATACATAATTAGCAAAAAAAGTAAAAATAAGTGATTAAGCAAAAATTATTACAAATGTCGTAAATAGTAGTTCACAAATGCTAACATTGAGGTATTTTTGGAGGGGGGAAAATGGTGGTCCTCACACTAGACTTAGCCCATTCAGACCTCCATCTTTTCCCACAACTAAAAAAGTATCTCCAAAATAAAATGTTCTCAGGTAATGAGATTTAAGCTGAAATCTAAAAATGTTAACACTAGTCATAAGAACTGGGTTTATTCTGCACCAACATGAGACAACTGATAGTATGCTAAGATATTAGAAGTCTCTTAATTCAACATAGTCTCCACTCTTATAGAAGAAGAGTGCCTCTGTAAAAGTGGAAACTGTTGAAAAAGTGGTTAACCAACCATTTCAAAATTGCCATACAATTTAATTGTACAATGTCACATCAATAATAAATATTGAAAAAGTTAATTTTTGATATATCCATTTATGTAACTATATATAAAGAAAAAATAAACTTTAATTTAATTTGCTAATACTCATGATGTTGATGGTATTAAATTTTAAAAACATAAATGAATAATAAATATGTAATATGTTAGTATGCTTAATTTAGAATGACTTCTTTTTATATTTATAAACCAAAGAAATTTTTTTATAATTAGTATATCTGATAATTCTCTAAATTAGTAATCAGATAATTTTGGTATCAATGAGACACTTTTCTCTTGCACTACTGACAACACTGGATATGACACAAACTGCTTTCTCAGCTCTCATTCTATGAAGGTTAAACTAAACTCAAAAACAAAACTATTATTCTCTAAACAAGATTTCTTTTCAGAAATGAGACAGATATAGTCTGCCCAATCCACTGTGTTTATTGAACTGCCACCAAGCGTCATATATCATACTAGAAATTCCCCCATCAAGCATGACGAAATACTTTTTATGAGAAAGTAGACACTGAAGAATTGAGAAGAATAGATATTTCAAGAAAATTTGCTAATATTTCTACAGATTAAGTAGTTTATACTATCTGTTGTAACATAGAATTGTTTGTTTTGTTATGTATGGTAATGCATTATTTGGGCAATCTGCCTAGTGGTGATGACTTCTGAGAGGTCTTTTAAGGGAAATCGGCCCCTATTTAGACATTAAAGATTTGGAAAAACCCAGAAAACTCCACATGGCCAGCCCGTCCTAGTAAGGTGAAATCCACGACCAACTACCAGTGTTTAGGGAACAAAATTGCTTGGCCACTGGTGGGCCTGAAACATACCTGAATAATAAAGTGCAACAACACAAAATTTCACCTGGAGTGGACAAAAATAATTAGAGTAATAGAGAATTCACTTATGCACACACAAACAGATGATGGCCTCTTTATATTAAAAGAAATGTTAAAATCTTTCTTTATAAAATTTTTTTATACATTCTGACTAAACACTATTGTCTTCTAAAAAGTTTCTTTGCTGTCTTCCTTTAGTAATAGGCATCTTAATATTGTTTCTTGAATGAGATAAAGCAACATAGAGTTGACCAATTTTACTCTTACACATTTCCCTAGGCATTTGTTGTTGTTGTTTTTTTTTTTTGACAAAATAGTAAGTTTTTTAATTTCACATTGATAAAACAAAGATGAATTGTATACACCAGTATGTTAGTTAGATGAGCGATAACAGTTTCTAAATAACGGGCTCATTAGGTCATTACTTCCAATTGGATAAGAGAATGTCACCTGTTCACTATAAAAAGATTTTTTTTTAAAGTGACCCGATGTGGTATCATTTTTAAAGTTTAAATTAAATGAAGTTTAAAATATGCCATTTGCCAAAATATGTAAAAATGCAACTTAAAGGAAATTCCCTCGTTGAGCACGAATGTCAGGTGGTCACTGACATCATTGCAAGAATAGTGCCATCACCGATCCAAAATCAATAAAACATTTATTCTATAGCTAATATTTCTGCAAAATAAGTAGCCTATACTTTCCATCAGAACATAAAATGAATATAACCAAAATTTCATCTGGATTGGACAAAAATTGCATGAGTTATAAAGAATTCACACATACAAACACACACAGACAATGGCTATTATATTAGTAATCATGCACATGTCGTCATGAAAATATGCTCATATTGCAATTATTCACAATGTCTATGAAAAATACTTGACAAATTTTTAATGCCTTAAAATAACCTGACTTTTACATAATTTTAATAAACAATTTTTAAAACACCTGACATTTACATGACCCTTCCTGACACTTGAACTGATAGAAACCCTGAAAATCTGTCAGTCAGTTACATTTTGAATTAAGTTAAATTGTAGATTAACAAGAAATTTTATTGCACCATTGTTATTAGCAGAGAGAATCAAACTACTTAAACTTAATGATATAATCACGTAACAGACACATGAATTATTGTATCAAAAAATATGACTGGCTCTTCCTGATAAATATTGTCTGCCATTATTATTGTACACAAAATTTAACAAGACTATTCCTATTCATAGATAGCTTTAAGAAAAGAGTGCCAATTTTACAAAGCAATAAACAGAATATATTTTACAATTATTAGATAAATATAACAATGTAATAGGAAATAAAAAGACTAACTGACTCATTACATGTGATCAAACTGATTTTTATTTTTGATTGACCAAATCAGACATTATGTCCAGGATAATCTTTTCAATGTCTTTGAGTAAATCTATTTCTTCTATACAGTCTATTTCACATGCTACAACTGCTACACTTAAACCAAACGATCATGTAATTAATTGGACTAATTTTTGCTACTATTAATAATTACAAATTAAGTAATTTGGCATTAAAGGTAGACATTAGGCACCATCTCTTATCTAAATTAATAATTATAATAATTTAATATTTATTAAATAATTTAGAATTACAATTAATTCTGGTAATTGTTTGGTTTAGTATTAATACATTGGGCTTTGGGATGTTTATGTATACTATGTTTAACCTGAATGTTAACAAATTTACCCTTCCAACTTTTAAAATAAACTTATCCCTCCATATTATCTGCCAGTTTAGCTAAACTTTGTTGGTTCAATGAATATTAAACTCAAGGGTTAGTAAATATATGAATTAAATGTGTTGGTGCAAATGCTGTAAGATTTTTACCTTTCTATTTTTAAGCAACACTGTATACAAGTGTATTTTATAACAGTTGTAAAAGTTATGTAATATTTTGATTCTAATGAGTAAATTTTGAAAATAAATAAATTTAATAACTTTCCTAAAGTATAAACAATAACAATAAATAATAATTAATGTTATTATTTTATTAGAGATAAACTACCAGAAAAAACATATCAATGTTGAGTATGTGTTATAAAAGCAATTATTGATTGTTATATATCCTAGCTCAAATAAATCCTTAATTTACTTACATAATAGAATTCACTTGTTATCACTGTTACCAAATGACATTAAGAAGAGTAAATAAATAAGATTACAATTGACAGAAATTCTAGTCTTATTGACTTTGACATTAAAAAGACAAAACAATTAAAAAATGTATAACTTGAAGCAATTTGCCTGTTGGTTTTTTAAGTACCTTCTTTAACAACAGCTGATAAATAACTGAAGAAATAATAATAGTTATCAAAAAAACAAAACTAATATACAAATTTTAAGCAATATGCAGTAGAATTTATTTATTGTAATTATGGATATTATTATCACCCACTTAATATTATCAGAACTATAACGATTCAGTATTCTTAATTATCAAAGAATTGACTTTTATGTATCAACAAACTTCACCAAATAGAGTTATAGAAAACACCAAAACAATCATTTTTGTTATCCAAATCTGCACATGAGCTGTTTTAACAATTACCATATTTGCTCGCATATAAGACAAGTTTTTTATTCATTTATCACATCTTCAAATTCCTAGGTCATCCTATATGCGTGAGCGAAAGATTCTTTGTGTTTATGCAAATAATTTTTGTGAACTGCGTATTCACATTTTTATTGGATGCTTACCCTCATGTATTTAAAACATAAGCATTTTATCTGGGTTGTTTGAATTGTTCTTGTATATTGTCAGGAATAAAGATGAATAGCAATAGAAAAAACAAAGCTTTTGAATTGAGTTCCAGATTGAAATTCCAAAATCACATAGGAGCACGATATAAGTTTTAATCCATTTCCACATGAAAACAGATGATTATTCAGAAATCAGAATTTGGAAAAACTCATAAGTGTAATCAATGGAGAGTGAATTTGACTGTTAAGAACTGGCAAAAAAAGGTTCCCGATTGTCCAGCTTTACATGAACAAATTATGTTGTCGATTTTACAAGATTTTTTCCTTAAAGTTTAAAATGCCAGTAATTTTTGCGGGACAATGTGTGCATTGATGTTCATTTGATATTTTACTTGTGATTAAACAAAATAAAATTAGAATTATATTAATAAATCTAATTTTTTTTATTTATTTTGATCTTTAAAGTCACACCTCATCCTATACGTGATGTTGTCCTATATTTGAGTAAATACAGATTTCATAATTTAGAGTAAATTAAAATTGTAATTTAGACTAACTGCACACTAGCAGCCAATTTGCAGCAGCCAATGAAAATCTGAGCATTTTTTTGTTTTTGTTTTCTTATTTCCATTGTTATAGTGTGATAAAAAAAAGTTAATAAAAATACCTTTATCCTAATGAAGGTCGTTGAAAATTTTCAAACAGGTAGTAGTTTTTTCTGTAAACTGGCAATCTCAGTGCTTTCAAGTTTTGTTTGTTTTTCATTTACATATTCAAAATTCTTCTTCAAAATAATTTTTCTTTTGAAGAACTGGATGAAAAGCATCTTGTTTATGGTAAAGCAAATTGTAATGGATGAGGAGCTTGTACAAAGAAATTGTTGTCAACTTCATTTACTTCTGTTCATTGATGCTTTTGAGAAAATGGTAACCTACGTGTTATGCTGGTCATTTAAGATTAGCCCATACAGTAGTGTTGGAGGAGTTCCTAAACCTTGTAGACCAAGAACATTTCAAGTATTTGTGCAATTGCACATCATATGAGAACTTCCAAGTCAACAGTATGGCATGTTATGCATGAACAGCTCATTCATCCTTACAGTATCCAAAGAATACAAGCCATGACTCCTGAAAACTGCCACCATAGAATCACTTTTTGCCAATGGTTTTTGGGTCACAATTTCATCCAAGTTAACCTTGTGAGATCCGTGTTCTCAGATGAGACATACTTTACTCAAGATGGGTTTTTTTCAATTCTCAAAACAGCCACATCTGAGATGATAGCTGTTGATGGCTCCAAAAGGTTGTCACCTATATGAGACACCAGCAGCAATTTTCTGTCAACATTTCAGCTGCTACTTGGGAGAGAACTTGATAATGTACTTGCTGCTGCCTCATTTGTCTGCTCCTATTTATCTCTAGTTCCTACAAAATGTTTTGTCCAAACTTTTAGGAAATTTCCCTTTGGATATTAGAAAGGACATGTGGTTCTAACCTGATGGGACAGTAGCACATTTCAGTTTGAATGTGTTCCAGTATCTGAATCAGCATTTTTCAAACAGGTAGATTGGAAGAAGAGATTCTGCTTGGTCTGCACAATCTCCTGATCTTAATCTCCTTAACTTCTTCCTTTTGGGTTTTGTAAAGTCTCTGGTATACAAGCCTCTTATACTTCAAGAGGAAGATCTTCTGGCAAGAGTCTTGCTACTTGCACACATGTACAAGCTATTCCAGGAATATTCTATAGGGTCCGTGAATCCATGAACCAAAGATGCAATCTCTGTATTAAAGTAATGTACATGGTCACCATTTTGAGCAGCTGCTGTAAATTCAGATCATTTGCTCTATTGCCAAAATGGCTCATTTGCAGACATGGGTTTATTAACAAAAAGTGATTGTTTTGGTGTCCTCTGCAACTCCCTGAAGTTCATCAGTATGTTTACAAAACACTCATATAGATACATAATGTGTGTGTCTGTGTATGCTAGTGTGAATATATATATATATGTGTGTGTGTGTATTATGTACACTCTTCTAACACATCCATAAAATTTTTTTGCCATTTAATAATTTTAAAATGTTATTTCAAATTTTTAAAATACCTGTGATGAAGCAGCATCATTCAATCTCTTCACAGTTACAACAGGACTGACTGCTCTTAATATTCCAGTGCTTCCATGATAATATCGAAAACATACATTGGTCACATCTAAATAATAGTAAAAAACATAAAAATTGAAAATAATATAGTAGAAATTAGAATAAAAGTTATTTAAAACTAAATATTAAGACAATAATAATAAATTAACATTTAATACTACTACATTAAAAGAGATAATATTTAGTTTAAAAAAATAATATAATTTTTACTGGATGTTTCTTTTTAACATTTGATATACTAAAAAAATTATAACTTCTATAACATCAAAAACAAATACAGTGGTGCCTCATACTTTGAATTTAATTCATTCCAGAGGCCATTTGAACTTTGAATTATTCAAAGTCTGAGTCAATTTTACTCATTATAAATAATGGAAAGTGAATTAATTCACTCCCAGACACTAAACAAGACTCATCTCAATTAGATAAAAGTTTAAGAGCTCTGTCTATAGACAGTGCTGTTAAACTATTATCTGATAAGAATCTGGCATGAAAAATTAAATTATTTCCTTCAGACTCATCTTGATAAACTTAAACAGCAAATACACATAACTTAAGGCCAAAATAACACAATTAAATTCCCTAAATAATAAATTAAAACATGAAAATAACAAATAAAATATGTAAATACTGTATAATAAAATGAATATTGTATTTATTGGTCAGACACAATTGACTTTAGAATCTTAAACATAGCTGCCAGATACACCACTTAAGCTTTTTACTTCACATTTTATTAGAATAAAATCAAATTAAATTGTCTTCAGTCAAAAGCATATCAGGCATATTATGTTTTATGAATTTCAGAAAGGCTACAATGATATACAAACAGTAAAAAACTTTGTAATGTGTGTGTGGGAAAAGTGCTCCTAAACTTTAGACATATCAAATGTGGTTTAAAAAGTTCCATTTGGAAAATTTTAAACTAAAGGATACAAAATGTACAGGATGTCCAAAAGCAGTTGACAAAGAAAAACTGAAGAAGGACATTGTTAAAATACTAATATATAACCAAACACACCAAAGTAAGATGAAAAAAGGTCTGAAAACACAAGTGTGAGAGAGGGAGATGACTTGCATTTATGCAGAAAGTGTAGTTTTTCACTGAACATGAAGTCCAAATTTAAAATATTTAAAAAAAAACATTGGATATCAGTTGAATAAAACACTTTTAAAATTATTATGAGAAAAATGAGAATGATAATGCTAGTGTGAAGTTTGGCACCATCTTGTTGAAATCATTACGCTTTAAGTCAGAATCAAGAGCCAACAGAAACAGGACAAATTTCTTCCACATACACTTTGACAAAGTTCTCAACAATTACAAAACTTGAAATTTGCATTACAAAAATAACAAATTCTGTGTAATCTAAACTTCAAAATTTTTTAAAATATGAGTCTAAACAGAATTTTCTATGCTTTATGGTTATAATACTATAAAATGTTAATAATTTGAATGTTATGCAAGATGTACCGTACATATCTAGAAGAGTCAATAATCAGTTGTATCTAAAATACTATGAGAAGCAAGAAAAAAAGTTTTGTAGGTAATTCTGTGTGAATAAAACAAACTATATATGACGCTGCTTAAATTCATTATTATATCTTTTTTCATAAAATTATGAAAAAATTTGATAAATATGTTATTAAACATTTACTCAATTTTTTATTTGCAATATATTATAATTTAAATTTTTTATAACAAAATATAATAACCAAACATATATCTATAACTAGATTAATGTATTAATTTGATCTGTTGGTTAAATTCCCTATCTCAATTAAAACTTAGCTCAATTCTAGCCTGAAAATTCATCTAGTTTTAGATATATTTTTGGATAGCAAATTAAACTTCAGTTTATTTTATATACAAATATGATTCCTGTATGCTTTGTTTTAAAATTGTATCAAGCTTACCTTCTGTAAAAAGATTTTCAGTTTCTATAATCCATGTCACCTGACCTTTCTGTGTATTTGATGATCGTTTGTTTTTATATTCTAAGAAGTGAGAAGGATCAGTTTCATCTGAAAAAACATTTATTTATTTATAATTTCTGATTTTCATAGAATAACTTACTGTATAAAAAAAACAACATTAGTCTTATTTTATTAATAACATATTATTTTACAAAGGATAAAAATAATAATTAAAAATTTTTATGATGTATTTAATTGAAAATAAAATAAAAGAGCATTCCCATAGTCCATGATACCAAACATTTAACTTGAAAACTTAAATACTTAACTAAAAGTACTTTCACTCATATACAGATTGAACTTCTTCAGTTGGAGATATTCTAAAAAAGTAACAAATTCAAAATTTGAATGATCAGTTCATGCAGCTGATCAGAATGACCAGTTCAGCTAATTCAAATGTTTATGTTGTAAATACAATAAATAGAAAGTCATGTTATTACTCTGAAGAAATAATAATATGATTCTCTATGTTTAATGTCTTGAGCATGGAAATATTGCATGCATTGGATATTTGCTGAAATTTGCTGATTTTATGACAAAAATAAAAGTTTTGTTTCATTATAAAGTGAAACCTTTAGTTTTGCCACAAAAACAGCAAATTTTATTTGTAGCAGAGACATTGTATATGAAAACATTCAAAGTGTGGAATATACTTAAGATTTAACATATGAAATCATGTTATTCACACTTAAGATCCACACTTAAGATTTCGAACATATGAAATCATGTTATTACTCTCCACATATATTGTAGTTGTCATGAACATTTGAACCAGCTGAAATGACAATTCAAATTTTGAATTTGTTTCTTTTTTAGAACATCTCCAACTGAAAACACTTAATTTGTATGAGCAAAAGTGCTTTTGGTTAAGTATTTAATTTTTTAAGTTAAATATTTTGTATCATGAACTATGTGAACTCTTTTTTATTTTCTGTTGATTCTTTATGAGGAGGTATCTTTCAAGGGGAGGATCTTTGAGAAATTGGAATCAAATGGAGAGACAAGAAAAAAGATTGTGTTCAAACTTTCAGATGAGAGAATTGTCTCTATAATTGCTGGATTAACCCAAAGAGTTAAGTTCAAGTAAGCAATAAGCAAGATGAGTTATGCCCTTAGTGATTAAATCAAGTCCTCAGCATCCACTGAATCATCTCCTAACAGAAAAAGTATCTAGTTTGAATCACTGAGGAAAAGCAAATAAAAACTGCTTTCACTTAAAGTTCCAAACAATCTTAATTCCTCCAACTTAAGCAGTCTGTCAGCCAAATGTATAATAGAAATAATTCTTTTGGGACCACTCTGAAAAACTCAGGTGTTTATCAATCTCTTTTTCACCTTCAGAACTTTCATGCTCCTCTCTCTCTCTCTCCAGGAAAATACATGGCTGATGCACTTGCATGTGTTTCATGCCAGGAAGAATACAATGTAAAATATGTTTACCTCCTTATATAAATAAACTAGTCTTAAAACCAAAACAGGAAAGTTAGACTCTTGTCTTTTCCTTTCTATAATGATTACATACTTGCCCACAAAAAAAAAATTTAAAATCCACAACATATGTTTTAAGTTTGTCAGTTCTTTCAAGAAAAAAAACTGAGTGATGTCAGACAACTTGACAGTACAGTCAAACCTCATATAATTTGTTCCTAAAATCGGTTTCAAAAAAGAAATAGAAAATTTCAATTACAGAAACGGCGAATTCCATCAAGAAAATAATACAGCCATCTCATTGGAGTGACATGATTGAGTCAACTAAATAAAGATGGAAATAAAGCCAAGTGTTTAATTAAAACTTAACTTTGGGTTCATAGTTGTTCCTAAAAATTATGTTCAAAAAACCTCAATAAATTTTCCCAAAAACAATATAAAATGGATTAATCCATTTCTGACCCCCAAAACAAAGATTTTTTTTATCTTTTAAGTTGTATTTCATACATAAAAATGCAATATAATGTTATATTAATAAATATTAAAAATTATTATTATAATATATAATATTACAGTAAAACATCTCTAACTCAAATGTCTGTAATTTGAATATTTCTTTAACTCAAATAAAACAAAGCACTTGGTAGGTCTCAATGGAATAGCATAGGGAATAGCAATGGAATAACATCGTTAACTAGAATTTTCTCCAAGTCAAAATTTTTCACAGTCCCCCGACACTGATTTATGTTACTTTTAAATTTCCTGACTCAAATTTTAACATTTATTCTATCCAAAGTGATCCTAATTATCAGATTTGCATGAAATTTTTAGACAATTTGTTGTATCTACTCTCCAACACCAATTTTCAGACAATGCTCCAGTCCAAAGTGAAGTCTTCTCACTTTATCTTAACAAGATGTACATGCAAAACTGTTTGATACCATTAGTTTACATTGAACATTTTGCTGAAAGGTGTTGCACAGGCTGTTTAAAACAAAAAAAAAAACAACTATCAAAGATTCTTTATATAATGCAAGAGAGGTAAAAGTACAAATCTATTCAGAATCAGTTTTTTTTTATTCTATTGTTCTCTAACTTGAATTTTCTGTAACTCAAAGTTATTTCCTGCCCCTTGAAATTTCAAGTTAGAAAAGTTTACTGTATACTAATAAATTTTTGTTATTTAATTTAACTTAAGCTTATTTAAACACAAATTCTTGAATGCCATTTATATTATGTAAAGGTCAAATAATGCAGTTTTTATTAATTAATTTGATTTAGATTAAACTGGAGCCTGTACCAAAAACAGAAATAGTATATTTCCTGCATGCACATTGAAATCTAATTTAAATAGCAGTATCATCGATGATTTGTGTCGTGACGTCTATTGACATGAGGCGATGTCAGCACCACTAACTTCTCAATTAGTAGTCCTGTTGTTGATTGGTTGGGCCATCAACTTTCTTTAACCTAGATAGTGTAGGGAGTTGACCATCTGTCTCTCTCTAATCCATGGCTAGCTCTTGCCAAGTAGCTTGTTCGGCAACCAAATTATTATACAGCAACTGGGGCAAATTAGTTTAAAATTTTCAGTCATAGAGAAACTGTGTTGTGCTAGATTGCTATTCGAAAAGCATTTTTAAAATTTCAAATTTTGTTCATGAAGTAAATTGTTCAAAAAGCGAGGCATTTGGAACCCAAGGTTTGACTATACTATAATTAGTTCATGATTTTAAAATTAAAAACAAATTGTTTTCATTGAAATCTAAGCAAATCAGTTATTTTTAAATTTATCCAATGCCTGTATTCAATCTGGTATCTACAGTCTTACTTTCAGTAGCTTTAATCATTCCTTTACTAACACTAATCAACGTTGAAAAACAAACATTAATTCTTTCTTCAAGCCACAATGTATGTTTAAAGCAACATGCAAGTTTGTTTATTTATTTCGTTATTTATTTTTAAACATATCCAAAAGAGATAAAACATAAAATAACTAGAAGAAAATTTGGCTTTTGTTATTTGATAATATGACCATTAATTTTTTTGTAATTTGCTTAATACAAACCTCATTAATACAAAGTGCCAATTTTAAGTCCTTTCAACTTTGTATTAAAAGGGTTTGACTGTCTATTAGAAATCATTAAGAAAATCTCAATATTACTGCTAACATCTTTGATTAATTCATAGTGTTGTCAACTCGAACTGATTTATAGAAATTAATTTATAAAAACATCAATAGTTAAGAGAAACTAAATAATGGAAAAAAACAGTTATTAAAGATTATGTAAACAAATCAGTCACTTCAAAAAAAGTAAAATTTTATATTTGAATTATAAAACAAGAATAAATATATCCATTCTGCAATCCCAGAATACCCAAAGATATTATAATTAGTTATTTAAACATGAATAAATTTTAAAGAGTTTTAAAACGTTTACAATGATAAAGCTGTTTAATTTATTTTTTAAAATTTCTTAGAGATTTGAAAAATTATTAACATTTAATAATTATTAGAAATGTTTTTACTACCTGTTCTGTACAGTCCAATCCAATCTGAAGGTGAAATTTCTTCTTTGATATCCCATGACACTATTAATGGTTCTTGTATTCCTAAAACATATTCAGTTCTGGAAACATTTAAACATGATCTCCCATGAAGAACTGTTGGTCGACGAGGTGGTGGTGGAGCTTGTGACGATGACGATGACGATGTCAATGAAGTAACAGGTGCAGGTGACCTACGAACAGGAGCTGCTTGTGAAATAGTTTCTGGACTAGAACCAGCAGAAGGGCCCAACCTAAGGGCAGGAGGAGGACCCCGAAGACGTTCTGCTATCATGGAGAAAGAGCAAATACTTTGGAATATTTATCGTTCGCCTTCTCTCCAAACAATGCTTGAATATTAATATTGCATAATCTGAAAAAATTAAATTTTAAGAATGCTTAAAAAATGAATAAAGTCAGGTCTTATAATAACTTAAATAATGTATGCAAAACAATTTATAAACTGCTAAAGAATATATATTTGAAAGACATACCAATTATTACCAGTATCAAATATATTTTTATCAAATACATATATTTTCCAGTTTGTAAAAAAATGGTCTTATAAATATTAACTGATTTTCTCATCACTTATTCAAATTACTCTTCAATTAATTTACGTTACTTTTTTCTATGCAACTAATTGTTTATAGTATAATTATAAATATATACCTCATTAAAACAAAAAAATTTCACCAGAAGCTATTTATTATTATTTTCTAGAAAAATGTAACTTTATATTAAATCAGTGATGCTGAATCTAACAATAATCAACTAATATTTCAACTTAATTTTCAGGAATCTAGTAATCGCTAATTTCTTAATAATTGAAAATAATGAAAAAATTCAAATTACAAAGGTGTAAAATAAGATTAGCTACATATAAAGCAATCCAGTCCAAGTTTATAAATGAAATAGGTTGAGAATTAACTATGTTTTTATTTTCTATATATAATATACCACAAGCATAGTTGCTTTTCCATGGTTCATCATTTTTAAGTATTTAGTACAATAATTGTAAAATTTTTTGCATCATTTTATGATAGAAAGAAACTGTAAATAATAATTATATATTAAGATGTTTCAATTACTAAATAGATTTAATATTTAATATCTATTAATAAGATACCAATCAACCAATATAAGCCTCCCGCAATTCTCAAGTATTAAAAACCTAAAATGTCAATATTTTAAAAGCACATTTACTTTTCAAATTAATATTTCTGTTATTTTTACATTAAGTTTAGTTTCTAGTTTATTCATATTGAAATACTTTCTTTAATTAATGCAAAAAACAAAAAGTCAATAAAATGTTTTTCCTACACCCTACTTTTGAAGAAGGACAATAAATAAGCAAACATGACAATGTTAAAAATTTATTTTATTAAAAAAGTAAGTAATTGTATTTCTATAAGCAATTTTGCCTTTTTGTGAACGAGGATTTACTAGTTAATATTCTACAGAAGAAATTTAAAAACATTTCAAAAAATAAACAATTTAAATATATAAATATTAATAGTAGACAAGATCTTTTATGACAAAAAATTGGATAATCATAAGTTAATAACTTAAAATTTTCTAAAAAATTATGTAATCTTATCAAGTAAATTTAAAAGGAATGATAATCACTTTTTCTAAAGCAAATTGGGTAATAATAGTATAAATTACCAATGGATGCTCCTTTTCTCTACAAAGTTTGATGAATACCTGAATGTGGCCAGAGGGTCGGTACCTTGTTGATACCTTGTCAGGATGACACCGCTATATCTTTTCAGATGGACACAGAAACCCAAACTTTGCACGAGCAGTCACATGCGTGGGCAATCGGATTCGGGAGAAGTGGTGTGAGAAATGGCGAGATGGAAGTGATTGACTCGGATACAAGGTTAACAACTAAATAACCAATTTAATTAACATAAACAGAATACAGAAATGGACAATCGAGAGAGAGTTTACAGTTAATCATGTGATGATATAGATACCTTGATTGCAAGTGGGCGTCTTTCCGGATTGATGTTCAGGCGGTTATTCGGATGGAGCAGAGATCCTGAGTGATGGGAGACTCTTCTGTTGACGGGGTTGAATGTCTTTTTCTTGGAGGGCAAATAATAATCCGTATTGGAGGTTTAACCAATAATCTGTATCAGAGGATTGAACAATAATCCATGTCAGAGGATAGTTCGATATTCGATGATCCTTTCTGGGCCGGCACTCAGTTTCTGTCCCCTCGGACTCTCAACATGACATTCTCCTCGACCTTTTCCCATTTTATATCCCCAAGCCACATTACTCTTTTTTACCAATAGCAATTTTTGTTATTAGTTCCCTATGACACATTCGATGAGTTTCCTCGGAAAGAAAATGACTCTGGGGAGAGAGACGCAATCATCTTCCGGTAATAAAATGGAAAAATGAGGTTTTTCTGAGATTTAAATAAATGTCTTCTCAAAGACAAAAAATAAATTTTCTTTTGAAATTTTGTCCAGTCTGACTTACATGAAGGTCAGTATTCGCTTTGTTTATTTTCCATCTTTGCACTGGTTGCTATCATTAAATAAAGAATAGACACACACCAGAGTAATATACAAATAATTGTTCAAAAAAACCTTGTTAGCTTGGACAATTAATCATACATCACGCTGATTAAAGGTTTTTTCGAAGGATTATTAGTTGCTATCATTATTAATGGCTTTGAAAAAGCATCCAGTTTTATCCTTTATTATAAATGTTCTTTTTAAAATAACCTGCCATTATGTAGTGAACTTAACTTTTTTCCAAGTCTGTATTATCATCACTGCATTTTCACTAAAAATCATACAGAAAATAATGTGGTGTACTTGGAATTTGACCATATATCATTAATATTAAAGTCTTGAATTCCCAGTTCAGAAGAAAACTGCAATGCTTTCTTTTGCACTATGAGACCTTGTTATGGGAAATTGTTTACTATGCACATGTATTAAAACACAATCTTTACGAATTCTTTCTATAGTTACTACTACTTTTTTTTTTTGCTTCTTCATTGATGCTTTCTTCCATTCTTTCAGATAATGTTGTGTGTTGGCAAGGATAGCTGGAATTTACATTTTTCTGTAGCTAAACTCTTTGGCCATTTTTTTTTTTTTCTACTTTTCCTGCCTCAATCTTCTCAATCATAGAAACCAAATTCCACAAAGTTAAAATAGTCTGTTTCCTTTTAGTGCCAAAACTCACATTAGTTGCTTCTCCACAACTGTAAAATTGCATTTGTTGTGTTTAAGACATTAGCTGTTGTGCAGTAAATTGATAAAAAGAAAAAATATTCATTAAATATTTCTTTTTTTTTATTAATCTTTTGAGACAAAAAGAAATGAATATTCATTTTTACTCTGTACGATTAATTGATGTAAGGATAACAATGGTATACCATTGTCATTAGGATAGCAGATTGTTTTATGCATGTCTAATAAAAAATCCTCATGTTGTTCCTACAATAACAGATGTTGACATGTTTAGGTAACCTTGAGCAACTTCTGGGGAGTTTGTAAATGGTAGGTTAGAAAGTTTGTTAAGTAAAATATAAATTTTAGCCAATTTCTGGATGAAAATTTATTTAGGGTTGATGGAGGAGAAAAAGCCCAAATAGGTAAAGCATAGTCTATTACAGATTGTATGTATATGAAAAATAATGTTCTGAATGTTTTTTTTTTTATTTGACACCATTCTAAAGTTTGGCCATAGCATTCCCCTATGAATAGAGACTTGTTTGATTAAATTTTCAATAGGCAATTTGAAAAAGAGTTTTGAATCAAATATTACATCTAAATCCCAATGTCTATCAACAATTTCCAATTTTTGGTTATCGATAAAAAAGTTAGTGCTCTTACTAGGCTAATTTAAAAATCATATTGTTGTTTTTATATACCAGGAGCTTGGCTCCCTACTATACTAATATAGCAACATCAATTGACGTTTTAAATTTTAAATATTTTGCAATTTTAAAAACACTATATTAGCTAGACAAAATTATAAATTTTAGAGAATCCCAAATAATCTAATATCAGTAAAATTTATTTTTGAAATATTCTCTTTCTAAACTTATCATACTCTCAGTCTGGGGACAGATGTTAATGAATTTGTCTGAAAATTTTAAAAAAATACAAAAAATAATAATAAATAAATAAATGCAATTAAGTGGAACTCCACTAAAAAACAATTGTTTGTTGAGTTCATAATTACAAGTTAAAATTGGTAGATAACTCTCAATACTCTCAAACTGAATTTCAAAGACACACAACACGCAGGTTATCTACATGAAATTATAGTAATCCAAACTTGAGAAAGATTTAGTATTATGCATTCAAACATAAAAAACTGGCACACACAAACTGAGTGCAAGCTTTCAAACACAGCTATGTTTGAAAGCTAAAACTTTTGAAAAGATAAAGCTGTTTTTCTGTTTTGTGCATTTTTCCTGACGAGAGTCTCTGAAAGATGGCCGAAAATGTTTGAGCATTAAAGTTACTTGTTCATTTACTGCTGGAATTAGCATTTACATGTGAATTTTGTTTGTTTAGTATTACGCATTATAAATATTATGTAATTTAATCAATCTACCATATTTTTTGGCTTATAAACTGCAGCAATGTATTCCGTAAAAAATTGTAGAATGAAAAACTTTTGTAGAACCTACTTCACTGTATATCCCATACTTTATGAAGCAACCATTAGACATGAATCCATAGTTGCAATTTAAAATTTGCATTTAACCTGCTCATTGCATAGCCCACACTATCTTTGCATATATAACTCATAGATAACCCATGAGTTGTATGTACAAAAATACAGTAGTTTCAAAATTATCAGACAATAATTTTGAAACATCCAGATTTAATGAATACTTCTCACAAACGTATATTTATACTGTGAAGTTACCTACTGAAACAATACCAAAATGGACAATGTAGAAGTAAAAACAAAAACCTTTTTAATCCAGCAATACTTATAAACACAAAAAAAACATATTTGACTATATTAAATAGCTATCCTCAAGTTTGAGTGCTCAGTAACAGCGGAGTTCTAGAACAACAGTTCAAAAACAGTTCAGATGTACTACATATTCTAATATGTTATGCTATACAATGACATTTATAATCTAAGACATTAACATATGTAGTCATACTAATAGCAGAAAATACAGTAAAATCTTAAGATTATAAAATAGCAAACTGTCATTCTAGAATTCCCTCATTACCTGAAACTTTGAAACTGAGAATGACTATGAATTTCAGATACCTGACATGTTTGTTTTGTATTCTAAAATAATTACTGAATAAAAATAGAAATAGAAACAAAAACCTATGTTACTTAAATTTTAAAAAACAGTTGACAAATACTGCACTGTAACATTCCATGAGTATTTTTTTAAGTCTTCAATTAAATGTTTTTCATAATAGTAATTTCTCATCTTCAGATTAAATATTCTAAAATACAAATGGTTTCAAATGTGAAAGATGTTCCCCATTCAAAACTATATGAATTTAAAATGTTCAATAGATGAGAAATCACTACTTCAAAAACATTTAACTGAAGATTTGAAAAAAAAAACTCCTGAAACTATATAGCAGCGTTTCTCAACCTGGAAGTCGCAGTGATATTAAAGGGAGATCGCAAAACAATAATGAAATCATTTTATAAGAAAAAATCATTTATTATAAACTTATAAACATTTTACTTACAATAAGTACACATATAAAGAAAAGAAATTAATGCAATGGTTGCATTTGTTTTTCATTTAAAACTTTCTCCATATGTGGATCTATGTTGGAAACACACAAAAGCAAATTCTATTCGAGTGATAAAAGAGGATTCCTGTATTTATTTTTTAGCGCAACCATAGACGAAAAACCCTTTTCACAGAGATAAGACGTGGCGAAAGGGATTAATATTTTCAATGCTTCTGTGACTAAATTTCCATATTCACGTCAACAAGCGAGCCAAAACATATTTAAATCTTCAGATGTAAATTGCAGTTTTAGCGTTTTGTCGGCAGACATTTCGATGAACTGGTCGTGAATCTCAACTGGTAACTTAGTAGCGGCAACAACATTTTCACTAAATGGATTCAGTACCCATCTCTTTGAGAAATCATCTTTATCTTCTGGGAAATACTCCGTCAACTGAGTTTTTAGCTCACGCAAATGCATCTTCATGCAATCCAAACTGTGGTGAATAATAGTGTCTTGTTCATTCAAATTTTTCTCAATATAATCCAAAGTGAATGGAAACATATCCAAATTTTTGCTTTGAAGGCGAATAATCCAGATATCAAGCTTCTTAATGTCTGTCATTAATAAAATGTTTTTATCACGTCCTTGTAAATTCACATTCGAGTTGTTTAAATGCGAAAATACATCAGCTAAGTAAGCCAACAACAACATACACTCATTATTCTGTAAAAACAATGAGAATGGCATTTGTTTATCCTTGAAAAATATTATTAATTCATCTCTCAATTTCAATACCCGGGTTAACACTTTCCCTCGCAATAACCATCTTTTAGCAAACAGCCTGTTCTCTAACGGTCGACTTTTAATAAAATTAACCAACTTTACAGCTTCACAAAGAATTTGATTGAGATTTTCTGGCATATTTTTTGTGACAAGAGTGCGTCTGTGAAGGAAGCAGTGCGTCCATTCCACCCTTGGTATAAGACGATCTCTTAATATTTTCATTGATCCACTGTTCTTTCCTGTTATTGTCTTTGCATCATCACTACATACTGCAATACATTTTGTCCAATCTATGTTAGTATAGTTTCTCGTAGCTTCATAAAAAACATCAAAAAGGCATTGTCCTGTTGCATGACTCTGTACTGTTTTGCAAAACAACATATTTTCTTTGATTGATGTGTCCCTATCGCATTCATACCTCACAAAACATAAGAACTGAGACACGTTTGCTACATCTGTCGATTCATCAAATTGAATACTAAAAAATTCACTTGAACTCACTTGCTGAATTGTCTGATTGCGAACATCGGCAGCCATGTCATCGATTCTCCTTGATATTGTGTTGTTAGAAAGTGGAATGTTTTTCAATTTTTTGAAAAACATTCCACAATAATTTGTTCTAAAAGTAAACCAGATTTTTCTGCTATCTTGTATTAATATTAATAATTTTAGAATTAAATTAAATAATCTAGAATAAAACGAAAATAACACCTTTAACAAATTTCCAGCAACAAATTTAATCGTATAAAAACATTTTCAACTGATTTGATCAGCCTTCTTCAGTTAATCGAACAAAAAATAAAAAGAATGAAACTATAAAGAACAATTAACGTCTCAATGCATCAACCACAGAGACGCGGATGGACTGACGGCTGCCTGGAAATCGTTTATTGAATAGCAGAAAATTGGATAATGTGTATTTGGTCAAGGGCCAAATATACATTGTCCAATTCTGCATTTTTATTACCGTTTATCGCTGTATCGTTGTTAGATCATCTGCGCAACCGTGAAAATCTTTCCGTTCTCTTGCTTTTGTAAATTTGAATTATTAGTTTCATTCTTTTTATTTTTTGTTCAATTAACTGAAGAAGGCTGATCAAATCAGTTGAAAACGTTTTTATACAATTAAATTTGTTACTGGAAACTTGTGAAATGTGTTGTTTTCATTTTATTTTACCAATTCCAGTAAGTTCCATATTGTATAATCTAGAATATTCAAAAAGAAAAGGTCAACATAGAACAGACATAACTCACAACTTCTTCATAACATGTAGTTGTGTTATCAATTATGCAATAGGGGTCTCCATCCACTTTTTGCTTCTAGATCCATTAATTTGATTAAAAAATTGTATATTCTAAAAATAAATCATTTCGAGATTAAAACAAGTAGATATACTCTTTACTTCCGACTTCGAGAAATTTACTTTTACAGACTAACAAAATAATGAAGAAATATTAAACCTTTATTCTTATCAGTTCCATTCTCAAAAATCCAAACGATCCAAATGCCTTTTGCCTTTACAATCAGGCCTCATCAGTGGATACAATTAACTGCCGATTACTGATCTTTTTATGTGGGTGATCTCTTCCCAGCATGCATCTACCTTCATTCCCATATTCAGATTTATTACATTTGCATATGTTATAATACAAAAAAGTAATTTTCTCAAAGTCGGAAGTAAAGAGTATATCTACTTGTTTTAATCTAGAAATGATTTATTTTTAGAATATACAATTTTTTAATAATATTGTTACCAATCCCATTGGTTTTAATTTTACAAAACATTAATTTGAATTATATAATCATATTAATAAGTCTGAAAGTGTATTTGCATATTAAACAGAAGAAGTGGGTCTGAGTCCCACTCTACGTCAGTTTTTTCTTTCAGATTATTCCAAATCTAATTCTAAAATTATTAATATTAGACAGCAACCTTATCTTGATTATAACAATATAAACATCAACCCAATTATATAAGTTGTATCAAACAAATTTCAGAAAATTTGTTTGGCATAACTTACTTTACAGTAAAACTTTTCTAACTCTAAGCTCAAAAGGGGAGGAAAAAACTTCAAGCTACAGACAATTTAGGTTAAAGAACAATAGAGTGAAAAATGCTGATTCTGAACAGATTTGTATTTTTGCCTCTGTTGCATTATAACGAATTTTTGATAGTTTTTTGTTTTAAACAGCTCGTATAAGACCTTTCAGCAAAATTTTCAATGTAGCTAATGAAATAGAACAGTTTTGCAGGAACATGTTGTTGAGATAGAGCGAGTCCTCTCACTTTGGACTGGAATGTTGTTTGCAAATGAGTATTGGACAGTAGATACAAACAAAAAACTATTCATAATGTCAACCAAGCTCCAGCAATTAAACCGTTGCATGAACGTTTTCATATATCTTCCAGTAGACATCTTCAGGTGAAATATTACAATTCTACAATGAAATTCTTCATTTAGAATTACGGGTGCCGCTTAGTAGGTGTGGTGCCTGTCTATTGGTGGATGCATATGACATCGTAGAATCTGCATAAGAAGGAATGTCATCAGATAGGTGTTGATGAACACAGAATGTCCAAGCTGGTTGGAACAATTCCACATCCTTATGGTTGATGGAGTGTTTCTTTGCAGGTTGTAGATTTCATATTTTTCCAAATGTCGTAAGAGAATCCTTCATTCTATGAATGAAGATGAAAGAAGCTCTCCAAACCAGGTTCTGAAGCATAAGAAGTGAGGGCACTTGAAAAATGGCCTTTTTGATGTCCTGTCAGTGTTCCTTGAAGAGTGTTCATATGTCACAACACGTATCTCCAATGCATGCGAGTGGAGTATCGCATCTGTGATTGTGTAGAGCAGCGATTCTCAACCTTCTTAGCTCCGCGACCCCCCAAATAGTAAAATAAATAAAATTCATATTTTGCGACCCACCACCCAAAGGAATAAAAACAGTAAGCCTTACTATTACTAACTGAATTTTGACTGTAATTATAAATGTAAATTTTTTTAAATATTATATAATCACATTGCACTAATTTTATACATTAAGAAAATACTGACAGTATAAAAAATGTAATACAATTATTCCTATTATTTTATGTTGCTGCATTTATAGCAACAGGTATGAACATGCATGTATGACATGTACATACATGAGTAATTTACAAGTTCCAACTTGATGTGTATATGCTCTTCGTAATTTGATCTCCTTCTATAATACTTGCAGTGAGAGCATGTTTGAACATGCATATGGATGCATTTGAACAAGTCGTGTTGTCACTACTATAAGAGAGGCACTGGCGATTGCACCACTTCAGTTAAGTTTCAAATGTAAAGCGTGTATCTGGTGCTTTTATTTTAGTGTGCAGTCAACCATGAAATTGAATTGTTTATTTTTTTTTAAATTCTAATGCGAAATGGATAAATTAGTGAAAAAACAAAGTGAGCCATCTACATCCAGTTAATCAGTTCGTAAAAAGACAAGGTTATACAATGACAGTTATTTAAATTATGGTTTCACCTCATTGGATGGAAAGCCACAGTGCATTGTTTGCTCTCAAGTTCTCTCCAATGAAAGCATGAAGCCATCAAAATTAGTTTGACACTTGGAAACTAAACATCCAGCTCATAAAAACAAACCCTTGGGATTTTTCGAAAGAAAATTACATACCTCAAGAAATCAACTTCTATTTGTAAGTTAAGCCATATTGATAAAAGTGTACTTGAAGCATCTTATCTCGTAGCATTAAGAGTAGCTATGATGTCCAAACTCTATACAATCATCGAAAACCTCATATTGCCTGCTGCAATTGATATGGTCAGGTTTTAATAGATGTGGAAGAAGCAAAAAAATTGAAAAACATTCCGCTTTCTAACAACACAATATCAAGGAGAATCGATGACATGGCTGCCGATGTTCGCAATCATAATTCAGCAAGTGAGTTCAAGTGAATTTTTTAGTATTCAATTTGATAAATCGACAGATGTAGCAAACGTGTCTCAGTTCTTATGTTTTGTAAGGTATGAATGCGATAGGGACACATCAATCAAAGAAAATATGTTGTTTTGCAAAACAGTACCGAGTCATATAACAGGACAATGCCTTTTTGATGTTTTTTATGAAACTACGAGAAACTATACTAACATAGATTGGACAAAATGTATTGCAGTATGTAGTGATGATGCAAAGACAATAACAGGAAAGAACAGTGGATCAATGAAAATATTAAGAGATCGTCTTATACCAAGGGTGGAATGGATGCACTGCTTCCTTCACAGACACACTCTTGTCACAAAAAATATGCCCGAAAATCTCAATCAAATTCTTTGTGAAGCTGTAAAGTTGGTTAATTTTATTAAAAGCCGACCGTTACAGAACAGGCTGTTTGCTAAACTATGCGATGAAATGGGCGAAAATAAAAAATCTCTTCTTTTCCATACAGAAGTTAGATGGTTATCGCGAGGGAAAGTGTTAACCCGGGTATTGAAATTGAGAGATGACTTAATAATATTTTTCAAGGATAAACAAATGCCATTCTCATTGTTTTTACAAAATAATGAGTGTATGTTGTTGGCTTACTTAGCTGATGTATTTTCGCATTTAAACGACTCAAATGTGAATTTACAAGGACGTGATAAAAACATTTTATTAATGACAGACGTTAATTAAGAAGCTTGAAATTTGGATTATTTGCCTTCAAAGCAAAAATTTGGATATGTTTCCACTCACTTTGGATTATATTGAGAAAAATTTGAATGAACAAGACACTATTATTCACCACAGTTTGGATTGCATGAAGATGCATTTGCGTGAGCTAAAAACTCAGTTGACGGAGTATTTCCCAGAAGATAAAGATAATTTCTCAAAGAGATGGGTACTGAATCTGTTTAGTGAAAATGTTGTTGCCGCTACTAAGTTACCAGTTGAGATTTACGACCAGTTCATCGAAATGTCTGCCGACAAAACGCTACAACTGCAATTTACATCTGAAGATTTAAATATGTTTTGGCTCACTTGTTGACGTGATATGGAAATTTAGTCACAGAAGCATTGAAAATATTAATCCCTTTCGCCACGTCTTATCTCTGTGAAAAGGGTTTTTCGTCTATGGTTGCGCTAAAAAATAAATACAGGAATCCTCTTTTATCACTCAAAAAGAATTTGCTTTTGTGTGTTTCCAACATAGATCCACATATGGAGAAAGTTTTAAATGAAAAACAAATGCAACCATTGCATTAATTTCTTTTCTTTATATGTGTACTTATTGTAAGTAAAATGTTTATAAGTTTATAATAAATGATTTTTTCTTATAAAATGATTTCATTATTGTTTTGCGACCCCCCCTTTAATATCACTGCCACCTCCAGGTTGAGAAATGCTGCCATAGACTAATAAAATCTCTTGTTTTTGTATCATATGAATAGACATAGTAAACTAACAATAACAAGCAATTAGTTATTGTGACTTCGTCACAATGCTGAGCTGCAAATTTTTAATCTTATTTTTAATTTATTTTGTTTAAAATGTATGTTCTCTATCTCAAATTAGTAGTGTCTTGCCCCTGTACATCATACTTTTCCTTCACACAAACAGCTTTCTTTACCTGCTTATAAAAAGCATTGAGATCTGTGTGATAATAGTTATGTGATTACTGATCAGCAATTATTCTTCATGAATAATTACTGACTTCATTAAAAAGTACATAAACATAGCAAGTTATGGCCTTCCCTTGTTTGTCTAATTTTTACAGAATAAAACAAAAATATTTTGTATCAAATTATTTCATTTTATCATATTCTGATTATCAATACAGGTTTCTTCTCTGCTTTTCATGTTTGGTGAAAAATAAAATTATCCAACCTTGTTCATTTTGCATCTCAAAGATTCATATTCATTTAGAATTTCCCCTGCCACACAGACATGTAAAGTCCTAAGCACAAAAACTGGAAAATTTATATAATTTACATTTACCTCATGTTGATGGGGTAAATGTAAATGTCGATTTATTTTAACATTTTTTTAATCATCTCTACCAGTGATCAATTGATTATTAGATCAGTATCAGAATTACCCAATATTATGAATTAATAATCAGATATCCAATTATCAGTTTTTTAAACAGATATTGATATTTCCAATACTAGAGATGGCTAAGTACATCTTATGTACTGTAATAGCTCATTTCGCTGATTTTTAAGTTTTTAATATTTTTGTATACATTGCTAATTAGACTTTATGGTTCCTTCAGCAAAGGAAATGAGCACCAAACTGTCTGGATTTCCAGTATACACAGTAATTTATTAATCACAGTATTACGTCAGAATTAAGAAAATTCTGATTTCTATGATATTAAGCAAATTTGAATTTCAATATCTTTATTTTTAAATATTAGCTATGTATCAAAAATCTAAGAATTTTTTAAAATATGGTATCTTAATTAGATATTGGAGTGGATCAGATTTAATTAGATAGAAAAATGTTGGTATTGGATCAGATCAAATAATTTCCATATCAGTCACATAATATGAAGACATATAGAATAAATAAATTAGAATCACTAATTTCTGTATTCTACGCTAAATTATTCTAAACTTTTAAATCTAAAGTTTTAAGCTGAGGATGATCAGATTTTAACCAAAATGTTTCTATGAATTAATAAAATGTTGGCTTCCTGAAATTAGTAGCAATTTATTTATTTTAAAAATTGAAAGCACAAACTGGTAGAAAAACACAAGAGAAAAACAAAACTCTAAGTTCCAGCACAATACTTTAATATTGCTAATGTTTTCAGTTGTATTTAACCATCTTCAGGCAGTTCTACATGTCCATGTTTATACATTCTCATATAAACAGGGTACAATCAAATAAATTTAAATTCTTGTTTAAAAATAAAATCTGCAGTGCAATTGGTCAGAATTTTAAAATATGTTTTTAACATAAGAAAATTACATCTTATTATACTAGCTGCAAAATATAGAATGACATAATACTCAATATAAAATATTAAAACATAAACAGTCTGAAGTGAGAAGGTTATATCAATTTGCCTTTATAAAATTTCATAAAAAATTCTCTATGTGCACAAAATAGTATTAGTGTCCTACAGTGCTTTGGCCTATAATAATAATTTCTAAATTTCCAAATGATCTATGTATTTTAGATGATTCAGATCCTGTACCCATCTCAGTATCTTGATCCCTTAAAAGTCAATCTCAACAACATTTTCCATGGAGTAAGCTGACAAAGCTGTCACAGTTTTACCCTTCTTTATGGTTATCTAATGTTCTTTGATCCTGGTTTTTAGTAAACACAAAGTGGCACCAATGTATTCCAAATGTTAATTGGAACACAGTACAGTAGAATCTTGGTAACCTGGCTGTTTGCTAATTTGAAACATCCAGTAATCTGACACTAGTCAACTCTCAAGTATTAGAAACACTGTTGCCAAGTCATACAAGCTTCCCACTAGACCTAACTCCAGTTTCCACTAAATTTGAAAACCTTCCCAATAAGCATGGCATGATATTGACCCTGGACATGAACTTGCACATGATATTAAATATTGTTAGGCTTGTCATCATAGGCTATTCAAAAAAGTATAGTATCTTATAACAATATGAGAGAGAAGTCACACCTAACTGATGTTAAAAAACATATATTTGTTAAAAATTGTAAATACTTTCAAAGACATACAGCCTTCATCATCAGGCAAAAATCAAACACAAACTTTAAACATAAGAATAGAACATAAATGTAACATTTCTTTTTTAAATTCAGTTAAGGCATGAGGTTAGAATATTAAATATTCAATAAAAATTAGAACAGTCTAATAAAATGAGATATATGTAAAATTATCAACAAAAATATAACTCCCAAGTATAAAGACCTTTAGATTATCTACAAAACATATGAGGTAAATATTGTTTTTGTCAATTATCTTATAACAAAATATAAGATACGATACTTATAAATATAAAATGAGTCCTCCAAAATTTCACACCAAAAATAATGTACCTCCCACTAAATTTAGTGAAACGTCACCAACTTACTTAGTAACATTATCAAGTTGGTATATGTTCAGCAGTGTATGCGAATGCTTTGATCAGTAGTCTAACTTTGACAGTTGTTGCACCAACAACTGTCAAATTTATTTACATGCCATTGAAATTCATCTTACTTTCAATAATTCAGCAATCTCCTTAATCCAACATTGTTTTGATCCCAAGATTGAACTGTATATACCAGGCACATGCTGAGGATTGATTGGTTTTATTCAAATACTAGATTTTAACAGAAAAAATGATTAATATGCATGATGCAGAAGTGTCGAAAAAAATGTTAATAATTAAACTGGCTTTTAAATCAGGCTCATTGATATTATTCTTCATTGAGTGTTGCCAAAAAACATGTCAGTGATATACACATCACTGATTTACAGTTATATTTTTACAAAATACAATTGGTTTAAGTAAAAATTAAAACTTGGCTGATGGTTGGACTGCCACTGGTGTGTTGAAACAATAGAAAGAGGAAAATGAAGACAAAATCTTTTTGTACATTCATGATATTTTTGTATATTTAAAAAGTGTAAGTACCATTGGCCAAGTTTTAATTTTTACTTAAACATATTGTAAACAGTGATATTGGCAAAATTGCCTGAGGAAGCTTTTACCATTTGCTTTTTATTCAGGAAGTGGGACCTTTAATAAAAAGTTGTCTCTATATGTGAAAACTGTTTTTGGACTGTTGCTGATGTGTTGAACCAATGGAAAGAGGAAAACAAAGATAAAATTTTTTTGTATATTCACATTTTTATATATTTTTAAAATTATTGAACAAATATATAATCACCTTTCTTCTTACTAAATTCTAAAGATAAATTTCTGTCTAATTATTTAAATTCTAAAATTCTGGAAATAAATTTAATTTGTCCACAGTAAAAAAAGATTATTTTATTTGAATATCATATTTGAGAGAGAACTCAGCAAACTGTTCCAAAACTAAAGCAACAAAGTTCAATTCCATTTAAAGCATTTTAAACAATATGTTAAGTTTAGAAATTATGTGTTTTCCTATTCCATATAAACAGAGATAAATATCGCTTTACGCCACTCCTACCTTGGCTACTTAAGTGAGATGGCCATTAGCTACCTACCTAGATAGAGTTTGATTTATATTAAAACTTATGCAGTTTTACAGAGAAATTTCAGGAAGACCATATAAGTGAGGTGGCCACAAAGCAAGGTTTTATTGTACTTTTTTCTAAATATTGTTCTAACAGGACAATATTTAACTGGGTGACAGCGAGTGGGTAATGGTAAAATAAGAGATCAATAATAGACAAAATACAAAATTTTTTATTGTTTTCTTTGTTAAAATCACCATTCTTTTCTATTGATCTACTATCCAGTGTATTTAAATAATGCAATAACGACTTCTTCTAATAAAACTGTAGTGCGTAACACAGAGAGACAGTCTAAAAATGTTTTTAACAAATGAGTTAAATGAGTTAAAAGAACAATTTTGTAATTGACAAACATATTTATACATGTTACATACTTTAATTATTTATTTTTACAAGTAAATAGAAAAGTCTCAAAGGACAATTGATATCTATTCCCAAAATTAACAAATATACATAAAAACAAAGACAACAATTACATAAAATTAAAAATACATTACATTATTCATTAAATACAATATACATTAATTAAAACAAAAAGTATAAAAGTTCTTTGAAAGAATTTGTTTTCAAAGAACTACTTTCTTTGATGCACTTTGTTAACAGCTTCTGACACTCAATAATTAACAATGCTGAAGTATATTATTTCCTAAGTTGGAAATAACTCATAACTTGTACCTCATAAGTCTCAACCATATTTATATTTATATAAATTTTACCAATATTTCACATGCAAAAGTTTTTAAGTTTCTATTACCCATATTATTGAATATCAACCATTGTGAATCAGGCCCAGCTGTTGTGTACCCATATAAGTAAGATAGCCACAAAGCAAGGTTTTACTGCACTTTTTTCTAAATATTGTTCTGAATATTGTCTTGTGCTGAAATGGTGGTATGTCTTAAATGCCATAAAATACATTAATTAATTAGCCTTGAAATTGGCAGGTAAAACTGACATACGATATACAGATGTAATATCTTAAAGTTTTCAAATAAACTTTGATATATACAGTAGTATAGTCCTGTAAATTCAACTTAATGTGGACTGAGGTGGTGATAAATTATCAAAAATGATGAGTTTTATGAATAGCAATAATGCTGGTATAAACAGCTGAATAGCAAATTCATATACATATTAACTTACCAATAGTGACTATTTACACCTGTAATTAAATTTTTTAATTTAAAAAATATTGGCTATTCAGTGGCTACTTTTATGTTAGTGACATTTGCATCTTGGTGTTTTGCAGTGGCACCTTGAAAAAAAAAACTATATTCTTTGTTAACACGTGGAATTGATGCTATTATCAAGTGTCACCAATGAAGAACAATAACTTATTTGATCTTACAAGTATTAGTATTAAGTTATAGAGGTAAAAATTAGATTACATGTATTTCTTTTCTTTTTTTTTTGAATGATCTGATGAGTTTTATGAAATGTTGAGTTATTGAGAGCAAAGTTTATATGACTTTACTGTATTACTTCTGTATATTTTTTATATCTTTTTAAAAATTTGAGCATTTTGGATAATATAACCAGTAGGGTTTCTCATTTCCCGGTCCTTTGCTTGTCCCAGGATTTTGAGAAAAAGTGATCTGTTTCCCAGGATATAATTAATTATTTTTAAGATATAAAATAAATCTTGAAATCAAATGATATAATTATTTTTTTATTTATTAAGTAATTTAATACATCCTACAACCTCCAAAATAATAATATTAATAATGCTGTGTAAAATATGTATTAAAAATTATCTTTGAATTATGTAGAAATTTTTACAAATAGAAAAAATTTATTAATGTTTGTTGGAAAATGCTTACAAAGAAAAAAGTGCCTTTGAATTGAGTTGAAAATTTAAAGAAAACATGAACTTAGATCAAACTTCTTACTTAGATGGTAATTTTCATTTTTTAAATAAAACATAATACAAAATATTATTGTAAATTTTTATAATAAGATTTTAAAAAGCAAAGATGGTCAATACTCAGATCACTCAATCTGGTTCTTATTTTAGTAATGAAAAGTCCTGCTACCGAGAATGCCTTTTCAGATTCAATTGTTTGTTTTGTTAAGTTATGGCAATGCAACACTTGGGCAATTTGCCTAGGGGAAATGCCTTCCAGGAGGTCTTTTAAGGGAAACTAGCCCCTATTTAAACATTACAGACGTGGAGAAAACCCAGAAAACTCCACGTAGTCAGCCAATCCAAGCGAGGCGCAAACCCACAACTGAACTCCCAGTGTTCAGGGTACAAAGACTGCTTGGGCACTGGTGAGCACCCAATTCAATTGATATGGGTGGAATCGTCTTTAATGTATTTAAGAGAAGTCGGATGCTATGTGTTTTTTCACCTGTAGCCTCGAAGATTTCTAGTTCATTTTCGAGATTCATTGTACGTACTTCTTTTGCTATTTAGTATTCTTGATTTGTCTACCTTGGCTGCTTTAATAGTGGCACTAAGCTTATAGCCCAATAATTCAGCAATTCATTTTGCTTCAATAATCAGGTTTATAAAGAAAAACTTCATACTTGCATACTTCATACTTGTTTGCATCCTTGCCAGATTGTGCAAATATTGAAGTTACTGAGCATGGTTAAAAATTAATTCAGCATCAGCATCAATTATTCAGATATTATAAGTTCCAACAAGTATATAATTTTCAGAGTCCTACCACAAATAGGCTACATATTGATTATAATAACCACAACAGTAAACTGGAACAATATATATAGACTCACCTAAACGTCAAATTTCCAGCAAAACACCCAATTGATTATTAACAATCTTTAACATTCCATAACATACAAATTTAAAAAACTAATAATAAATATAAATGTATTCTGACGGTTTAAGAGTTAATTATATTTTCTATTTGCAAAATTCCTCAACCTTAACACAAAATAAGAAAAAAGTGAACTTTTAAGAAATTTGCAGGATTTCCTGGGTTAAAAAATAGCCAGGATCCCAAGATCCTGTAGAGAAATGCTAATATCTAGCCTTTTGATGGATATGTGATCCATATCTATCACAGAGGGAGAACTATAAATTTTTTTCCCTAGGTTCCGAGAAAATTTAAGAGGCCTGTAGTTGCATCTACCCTTATAAATTTATTATTGTTAGTTAACTGAAAATAAAATCTTTAACATCGTTTTTCATTAATAAAGAAATAGAATAGGCCTACTTATTTCATTTCTTCAAAAAAAATAACAACAACAACAAAAGGGGTCTGCTCTACCCCCAGGGCCCATACAAGTTATTGATATCTCTATATATGATTCAAAAACATTAGCTTTTTTTGAAAATGTTTACACCACAAAAAACAACTTATGGGTTGGATAAAATATTTATGATGAAAAAGGAAACAATTACCGTATATCTCGGCAGATAAGACGACCTTCAGATAAGATAAGGTATAAATTTTTGTTGAAGTTTTTATAGTTTTAGCATATATCTGTTCTATAAGACGACCCCCAAATTATCAATGGCCTATGAATTTCATTTAGATCAGCAATCACCATCTGGATAATGACACTATAACATATACAGAATTATGTCCTATTTGTAATTTTTTGAAAGAACATCAAATTTTATTTTCTTGCATCTGGCGGCACTGCCTTGTGATTGTTGCAAACTTTCACATTGATTCAGGCATTCGAGTACCTTGACTATTCACAAAAACACCATATGGCCTATTCTATTGATATGTTGTGGACATACTCTACTAGTAAATAATTACGGTTTGTTTGTTTTACTATAATGGTTTTAATTTATATAAATTTCAATCTAATTTTTGTGTATCTGTCCTATAAGACGACCCTGGATTTTCGGGACCTTTTTCTATGATTCAACTATCGTCTTAACTGCCGAGATATACGGTAATTTTCATCAATAATATTTAATAATATAATTTATACATCTTTTTCATATTTTCAATATTTTTATATTGCATTTAAAATTTCATATTATTTTCTTATGAAAATATTAAATTAATTGAAAAGCTATATACTGCTAATGATAAAAAAAATTTCAGTTTGTACAGATATTTAAAAAATTGTTATTTAAATTAAAAAAATAATAATGCAAAATTAGATATATGTATTTAAGTTTCAAAAACAGCAACTCATAAGCTATTATGTTTCATTGGATCTGAAGAAATAAATTAGACTAATAGAAAAATTATAATTTAATAGTCAGCCCAAAAGATTAAAAAGTCAATATTTCTTATGAAAAGTAAAACATTTTCTGGAAATGAATGACAAAAAGCAAAAAATTCAATGAAAAACAAAATTTATAAAACCAAAACTAAGGAAGGATGAACCAATTAGAGAACTGTTGATGCAATGACCTACTCCTGGAAATCTCTCATTGTGAAATTTTTTCTTCCTTCTCTTAGATTATGATCTTTTCATTTGAATTTGAAAATAGTGCTGTATTTGAACGAATTATTTTATAAAGAATTTACAAAATTTATAACTCTCTGCATTAATATATATATTTGTAAACAATCACTATAAATCTGTAAATGTGTTTCATCAAAAATAAGTTACATAATTTCTAAATAATTTTATATAAAGCAATTTTATTTCATACACTAATTCAACAATCAGACTCATGCACTTTTTTAATATTTGTATTAAAATTAATATAAAGAAATCAGAACATCGATAACTGTTTTTACTTTTATCATTTTAAAGCATTTTCTTACATGATCTTTGTTCCAAAGATGCTTTGAGCAATAAGAGCAAAGATACTTGTCAATTTTTATTTCATTATTTTTAATTAATTTTGTTGTTTTTATTTAGACTATTTTATTACTTTTTCTACTATAATAAACTTTCATTAATCTGAATTTCATTCAATCTTACAATGTTTGCAAAGAATATTAATTAAAAGATATGAATAAAACGGCTTCTTTGATTATTTCCAGTTTAATGTTCAATTTTCATAACAATCTAAATATCTGATGCAAATTTATCATATGCTTCACATCCAGTTTTGGTTTTACATTAGTCTTTTTAATAATATCTTTTCTGTTGTACTTCATTTTTAGTTTAAGTCTGCATAATGACATTATAGTTCAGGGTTTCCCAACGGGGTTGGTATTAGCCCCCTAGGGATCGATGAAAGTTTGAAAGGAATCAACGAGTAAATTATACAGTAGACCCCCTTATAACACGAGTTCATATAACACGGCGAAAAAATTGCAATCGGTTTCATATAACACATTAAAAGAGACTCGTATAACATGGTAAAACATCATCGCCGACTCGTGTTGCGACAAGATTGGTCAAATCTGGACCAACAGTGGACTAGCAGCCGAACTACTTGCCGCCATTCAGCGCCACGTGTATATACGGAGAGTTTAGGTGGGAAAGTATTGATAAATTTTTATACAGTTCTTGTGAAAACAACATTTACAGTATTATTCAACGATCATAAAAATTATATTTCTATTAATGATGTCTCCAAAGTTCAGCGAATTCTTTGCAGAAAGAATAACTTATCAGAAAATGCATCCGCCATTTGACAAGTTGCTCCGCGACAAAAACAAGCTTAGGCAATGGCATCTTCAAACGGTACACACTCGGTAAGTAATCCAACAATTTTTTGTTTATAGCATAATTTATATGGATTATTCCCAAAAAATTATACGTGATTTGGAAATGTTGGGTCAAATTATTCTAGAATCGATTAATTTTATAAAAGAAAACCTTTCAAACAGCCATAGCCCCTAAACTGCACACGTGCCAGGCTGTGATTGGCTCATATATTTAAGGGACTCGTACAACACGGATTCATATAACATGGAACGTATCTACCGTGTTATAGGGGGATCTACTGTATACATATTGTATATGCATGTATATTTTAATATTTTTTTAATTATTTAGTAATTATAATCATTTAAAAAATCTTGAAAATATTTGTACTATCATTTTCAAAGTTTTACAAATATAAAAAACTATATTAAAAAAATAAAATATTTATTTATTTAAGGGAGGGTCAATAAAAAAAAATTTTTGAAAGGGTCGATATATGAAAAAGGTTGAGCCACCTGTTTTAGTTCATGACTGATTATTCTTTAATCTATACCAGGCCTGGCCAACCCGCGGCCCGCGGGCCGCATGTGGCCCATCACGTTAAATTGTGTGGCCCGTTAAGTGATATTATATATCTATTAAAACTTTTGTTTCCCGTTATGTGTATACCAAAACAATTAAATAAATGAAAATTTGCATGTGTCATTGTTATATTGCACAAGTGCAAGTAGAAACTCTTGGTATAACAATAAAATCTTATTTATTTTGTATTTGTTTTACTTTTTTAAAAGCATGTTTGCCTAAATTGTGGCCCACCATAATGTTACATGTGATCAAAGTGGCCCGCAAAACAATTTGGGTTGGCCAGGCCTGATCTAGACAATCAATTTATGAAATTTACTTATATTTTAATAGTATGTATTCTTTTTACTAATTCTTGTATTCTGTATCATAAACTATTTAGAATATCAAGATTTTAATTGATTGTTAATAATGTTATTAAATTATTTAAAAATAAACTCAATTTAAAAGACTAACTCTTCTTATTTATTTGATAATTTTATCATATCCGTAAAGAAGCATATTAAAATGTATTCATGTGCAGCATTACATTTATAAATTGCCTTTTTATAATTATTTACTTAAAAAATTTAAATTTATCAAAAGTTTTTAAGAATAATTCTTATTTTATAAATACCACGATAAATAATTATTATTTGATTACAAACTCTCTCCATAATTTTATGCAAAAGTGCATCAACAATAAAATAATTTGATTTTAAATCAAATTATTTTATTGTTGATTAAACTGCATTTGTATTATAATCATTTCAACACGATACACCGAAAACAGCACGAAGAGCATCTTTCATTTGCTTTGCAACGATTATTGTAAAAATTAAGTTAATTATTCTATTGCATTTATGTCAATTGCAATAAAAATAATTAATAAAACAATAGTATTTAATCACTGATAAAAAAAAATTTAAGCATTTATTATTAAGTTTATTTAAAACGTCTTTATGCATGTAAATATTCGAAAATGTAAACAAAATAGTCAAAAATTTATCAATAGAATATAACAAGATTAACAAATTAATCTCATTACAATGATACTTCCATGTATTTTACACAATTTAGGTGAATATAAAATGTAAATCTCCACGAATTTGTAGTATTATTAAAGTTAATATAATAAAATTAATGAAAATGAGTTGAATATCTAAAGACAAACTTTTTTCGATTGAAGAAAGTATTAGAACGAAATTTGAATTTTTCGCTAATTGAAAGATTATAACGAAGAGTATTTCAGTTGAATATATTGAAAATTGTATTATTACCTTTAAATGTTTTAGAGAGAGTATACATTAGTTGTATCCCTCCATTTCGTTAAAATATATCTTTTGAGAGTAAATAATCGTAGCAGTTCTCAATCAGATATATTAATTTAACCCGATGTATCCTTAAGAAAGCTTTTTATTGCAAAAAGTCGTGTAAAACGACGATACACTACTTAATTCATCTATTTGTTTTTATTTATAACGTTAGGCCTACCAATAAATTTTCATTTTCTTTCATTTCTAATTAAAACTTTAAATACTGTACATAAATTATACGTATACTTACCTAAGTTTTTTATTTACAAGTATAATTTTAAATTCAGTTTATTATTAGAAAGTTTTCCGTAATAAATTTAATACCAAATCCATGAGTCCAAAAGATCATCCGCCATCTTGCTCTCCAATCATCTGGCACTTGTCTAAAAAAAAATTATTTAATTCTTATTAATTTTTTTTTATAATTAGTTTTATCATCTTTACATTAAATGGAATAATATTATTATAAAATGTTTGATGTTATAATTCTCTTGATTTTTTCATTAAATTATTTTATTAAAATATAAGAATCGCCAGAGGGCATTTGAAATATAGAATTATATATATATATATACAGTGTATATATTTTATATTTCTATTAAAAAAATAAAAATTATAATTATTACGTAATATTATTTTTTATCTGAATATGTATAAATGTAAAGATTTTGATAACTTTTTAAAATATTATTTGAATTTTAAAATACGATATTTTCAAATTATGTCGTAATTTACGAAGAAAAACGTTATCTTAGCATTATCAGTTTTGCGTTCATATGCATTTAAAATTTATACATAGAAATTATCAGATTTATTTCTAAAATATTTAATTCATTATTTCACTTTATATTTGTTTTATATTTATAAATGTAATAATTTATGCTTATTTTTATCTCATATCAAAGATTAAGAAATGCGTTCTTATCTGTATCTTTTTTTGCGCAGCGTCTCGAATAAAAGTGTACGAACGTAATAATTATAACCTACAGTATTTACTTTTAAATATAACCGAGATGCTATTTTTTATATTTGCGAATATATGTATTGTAATTATACAATTCGAAAACTGTTTCAATGCAAAATGAAGATATTTCGCTTTGAGTTACAGTACTTTTGTTTATTTTGGAGAATTTCTTGATTTCTCTCCAATAAAACCGGCTTATATCATAACGTAACCAATTCTATTTGTATAACATGGATGTATTTAATAATGCATCTCTGATCTTAAGATCCGTCTTCGCTTTGAATGTATAAATATCGTATTATAAAATTTTCTAGATTATATAAATCAAATAGCTGTATCTTTCGATTGAATTTTATCGAATCTAAGAAAGTACTGATGAGAAAATCAATGTGTCAATCTATCTTTCAACTAGTCTAGCGCAAATCTTAAAAAATATCTCTAGTTTTATCAATCTCTAGTCTGTCTCTTGAATTCAGAATATATTTTAACTAAAATATCTTTGTAAATTTAGAAAACAAACTTTTATCTAAATTTTCTTCTTGTTTGTTTGCCTTAAAATGAGAATAACTTATTGTACAGGTGGATTCCACGTGTACAGCGCGTTACTCTTGTAACTAATGCTGTTTTTCTATTAATGCACAAAATAACTCAACAATTTCGTGTAAAAGTTTACACGAAATAAATTGAGAAATCTTGCTTATTTAAATTAATAATAAGCAAATTCTTTTATTACATTAATTCGTGATTTAATACTGTATATATATATATCATAAACTATATTATATATAAATTTTCAATTAACTTTCTTTGTTTTTTTTTTTTTTTTTTTTTTTTTTGCTTTTATTTATCTATAAACCATCGAAATACAATTAGTATTTATACAAACATTAACTGTTCGGATTGTCGTCTTGATATAAGGATACAGTATTTCAAATGTATTGATCTATTTTTGGCTTTATTTTTGCAACTGAGTATGGCATACAGTACACATTCCATTTTTTGCTTTAGTAATTGCTGAAATATCTTATATATTTTTAGAAAAAACTTTTATTCCATTTTCTTTTTTCGTATAGCCTATATTTGTGATTTTTATAGATAATAAGCAACGCAAATAAACACATTATTTATTAAAATCATGCATAATGTCAAAAATTTAATTTTTTAATGCATTGTAAATTTTTTGGCTATTTGGTATAAATTACACGAGTTAGCTTAATGTCGGCGGTTTCGCTTTCTTAGGAGTTTCATGCCCATAAAAACTATTCATTACTATTATTATTATTATTTAATTCCGTATCTGCATCTGTGCTCTAGCAAAGATACAGATATAGGCCTGTAAAGAAATTCACCAGGCGGTTCGAAATGTATGTACAGCACAGTACAGTATGTAAGTTGACAAATAAAAATATATGCAAAATATAAATAATATAATACAATTATACGAGTGTTTTAATAGGATGAACAAAAAGTACAAACCTTCTCTCAATATAATTAAAATAAATATATCATAGCTAAATGAATAGACGTCATTGTAAGCCAAAAGTGTATATGGAGGCTGCTTGTAATGCTACAGCTTCCTATCGATATCAAAGCAATCCGTTTTATTGCTTAAAAATAATATAATAACGCATAATGCGTGACTTGACTTCAACAGCAGAAAGCAAAGTAAAAATTACTAATAGAAATCTACGAACGTTTAAAACATAATATGGTATTAGCTATGAATAAACACATCGAGATATTAAAATATTCGATAATTAAACTGTTGTTTGCAGTTTGGTCATACAAATGGCCAATACTCATTTTTATGGACATTGTAAAGTTTGCTTGCACCTTTATAATATGAAAGTTTTGTATTAATATTTTATACTCTAATATTGAAGACTGTTGTTAAATCATGTTTTTTCTATATAAAATAATATTGGCACAAGTACTGAAATTCGACGGCCGGATGGCCGAGCGGTAAAGGTGGCAGCCTACCGCTCTGGGGGACCCGGGATCGAATCCGAACGGGTCGAATAATCCCCAGGAATTTTTCGGGGGGTGGTCCGTTCGGATATGTCGGGCCCCGTCCCTCACCACCCGGTCGCCCCATTGTGGGCCTGGCCGAACCCATAATGGGCTTGCTATAAGAGGCCCTCTTAGTGCCCACTGGGCGGAAATAGTTACAAAAAAAAAAAAAAAAAAAAAAAACACAAGTTTGGAAAACAAGCGACACTAAGATGCAGCGGAACGAGTGCTAAACACAAACTGATGTAGCAAGCACACAATCCGGGACTTTCCCTCTCCTTGTCACTCGTTACGCGAAACGTCGCTTGTTAAGCGATTCATATTTTTACAATTTGCTTTGCTCGTTATGCGAGTTACTCCTTAAGCGAGATTCCACTGTATATACGAGGAGAGACACGATCACACCAATTTCATTAGAACTAACTCCAGTTTATTCTTAAAATTTTTGTGTTACGTGCGTGTGATATCGGTGAATCCTGAGTAACATGTCACTTGCTGCACCCTTGTTACGCATTATAAGTTATAAAGTATATAATAAGCCGTGATATTAAATCATAAATACAGTTTTTCAAATGCAAATGCATTCTATTACATGGAAGTATAAATATAAAATTTTGACGGTAGAGGTTAACTTCAAAAGTGAATCAAGTACTACAGTTCGTGGACGTCTGCAGAGGGGGCAAATGGAACACTTGCTCCGCCCTGGGATCGAGTAAAACATTTCCCAAATTATAATCATAAAAGTGATTGAAATGGTTGAAATATGTAACTTTAAACCCTCAACCGTGGAATGTTTCATCTGTCTTAAAATCTCTTGTCTGTTTTAAAAAAATAAAAAAAAAACAAATTGTAAATGCTAATAACGAGTAAAATCGTCACTAAGTCTGACCCAACCGGAGATTCACACCACCTCCATTATCTTTCCACCCCCTCAACCTTTAACCGCCAAAATTAATATCGTCGATCACCCTAATAATCAAACCACCCTGCAAAATTTCTGAAATGTGTAAATTAAGACATTCTGGTAGCATTACTGGGGTGCAAAGGGCGACAATCATTACAGGTTCCTCTTTGGATTTTCAAAAATACAGATAACGTTACTTCAGAATAAATGAATGATTCGACATTTCTATAATTTTATTTACAGTATTAGAAAAAAAAGCATAAGAGCATTAGAAAGACATAAGCATTAGAAAAAGCATCACTTTTAGTTTTTTAACTTAAAATAAAACTTAAAAAACTAAAAGTGACCCTGTTTCTAATGAATTTTATTTTAATAAAATGATCTTTTCTAAAATATTTCAAACCGATTAATGTTTTTTTCGTAATACATGACGTAAAAATATGACGGGATCGTAATACGTCACGCGTTCTAAACAATACATTCTAACAATACGTAACGAATTCTTAAGCCTAACTTTTTCTATTGTAGGTAATAATTGTTAGGCGTAAATTTGTTCGAAAGTTCCGCGTTTCTTTGAGATTTCGCGAAAAAAATGCGATTAAGTAAATTTTGGTAATGTACGGGACGCAGAAAGGGCTCTCTGTGTCGCCTTCTCTTAGGCCCGCTCGAGTAATGAGATGGAATCTCCCGTCGGCCTTTTTACTCGAGTTACTTTTTACTCAAACTAACTCTGTGTACCCCATCTTTAAAGCACACTCGGACGAGAACAGTTGTCCGAGAGGGCCTTAAAGATGCGCGACACAGAAAGCCTTCTTCGCCTCCAGTCAAATCTCCTGCCTTCGTCCGAGAGGGCCTTAAAGATGCGCGACACAGAAGCCTTCTTCGCCTCCAGTCAAATCTCCTGCCTTCGTTCGAGAGGGCCTTAAAGATGCGCGACACAGAAAGCCTTCTTCGCCTCCAGTCAAATCTCCTGCCTTCGTTCGAGAGGGCCTTAAAGATGCGCGACACAGAAAGCCTTCTTCGCCTCCAGTCAAATCTCCTGCCTTCGTTCGAGAGGGCCTTAAAGATGCGCGACACAGAGCCTTCTCCGCCTCCAGTCAAATCTCCTGTCTTCGTCCGAGAGGGACTTAAAGATGCGGGACACGGGGCTTTAAGGCCCGCTCGGAAGAAGACAGGAGAGGCGGAGAAGATTTCCTGTGTCCCGCTTTATTAAATCCCGCGCAGGGCGAGTATTTTTTTGTTTTTTATTAATGAAGTTCGATATGAGATTGAACTAAATTTTGTGGCCCTAACGTGCATTTTATTACGACCAGGTGTATTTATAGATTTCCGTCTTTCTTTATTACTAGTTGTTGTAATATTGCATCCCTTAGTTTAGATAGTAATAATACGGTGAGTTTCGAATAGCTAAATTTGGAGTATTCAGAGATAATTATGAATATTTTCACCGTGCGAGTTAGCAAGAATTCGACTTGACAAGTGATGTTGGTCAGTTGTGGACTTGGATTCTTTCCATCTCTTGGTGGAACTCTGAAGCAGCCATCTCCACGTGGTGAGTTCTGGGTTGTCCTTCCTCTGGTAATGACGAACGGCAGGCGAAGAGCTGCTTGTTCCATTTTTATCCATTCCAGAATTGTAATTTGGCATTTTTAAGTTATATATATATATATATATATATATATATATATATATATATATATATATTATATATATATATTGACTGGTGTTCAAGGTACTGTTGTTTGAGGTTATTGCGATTTCATGCGATTCTACAATTCTGGTAATTTTTCCTGAGCCTATTATTAATTCTACGTAGTTCGGTGAGTCTATCAGACCACCATGGCACAGGACATCTCTTGGAGGTAGTTTTTGGGATGAATTGATTACAGGCATTTTGAATTATTGCTGTTATGATCGAGCGCTATTATTGTGCTATCCCTATTGTCGAGACTGCAGTCAATCAGGTTCAGTTCTAGGAAGACTTTTATCCCATCCCATCAAATAAAATTTAATATTAAGCGTTAAAAGTATAAATTATTTTCTTAAAAAACATTAATTTAATTTGTAAAACTATATCTTTCTTGAATTCAATTATAAGGAATGATATATTAAACTAAGGAAAAATGATAAAATTGTTCGTTTCTAAACAAGCAGCTTATTACAATGGAAAGTAAAGCAATTAAATTTTTTTAAATAAATTAAAAATATGATTAAAAATTGCTGCTCGGTATTGTAACGATGCCACAATAAATATTTGCTCTTTTTAATGTAATACTTTCAATGCGGGTTTTAAGCGGGTTTATTTAACAATTGTTTTCATAGTGAAGGCTAATGGCAAGTGCGTTTTTACGATGAAAACAGTAATTTATTTCCGTGACGGCAGAGTAGGACAGTGACATCACAAATTTTATCGCAGTGTGAATGAACTTAATTGTAGTCACTATTCGTTATACAGTAGGCCTATTATGCACGATTCATTCAAGATCAACTTTATTTGTATAATGATTTATCCAATAAGAACGTATAATATTACATTTTAACATTTCAAATTAAATATGATACGTCATTCTTATTCAATTCTTTGACTTGCAATTTCAAAAGGCAACTCGTACAAAATTTCTAATGTAACGTCTTTTGATTCTATTTAATGATGACAAATGCAATTTTTTGTTTGAAATGAGTACTATTGTTATTTAAATTTACATCATTTACTCTATTATATATAATTAACATTCACTTATCCAAATATTTATCGTGTCAGGAAAATGTCACAATTGTGGTGATTGTCAGAGCAGTCGAGATGTTGTATAGAACTCGGGGTAGAGCGGGCCATTTTAGTCAATTTTTGTTTGTTTTTTTTATCCAAATCTAAAAGAATGAGTTCGGTTTGTGTAGATAGATACAAAGATATTGCAGTGATTGTGTAGATGTTCATAGAAAGAAGGAAGAACTGAATTTAGTTTTCATTGACCTACGATAGGTCATTTCATCCCCGTAACTAATATACTAGTTATAATAATGCAAAAAAGTTTCATGTGGTAATGTTGATATATAGAATCAGTGTAGGCTATATAGAATATATAAAACACGAATGTAACAAGTATATCGCAAGTGTAAAATATAATGGGAGCGGTGATCATTTCCTTTTAGATCACATTTGTATCAAGAATTACAGATTAAATTCATGCGTATTTATAATGATTGCTCAAGAAATTGTGAAATTTGTGCCATCTTAGCATGTGTCACACTTTCATATTATCTATATAACAAAAACAATTTCAAAAATTAATTAAATTTGAGAATGGTGTAAGTAATGTTCAAAATAACCTCTCAGTCGGTTTGACGAAAAACACAAATTTTATATTTACAGTAAATGTACAAAATAATCCAAATTAGAGTTACAATTAATTATGCACAAACAATAATCCAACGACAAACGACTATTCCCGTACAAATTCGTCGAAAGAACTCCTTACGAACAAACAGACTTGTAATTAACAAAACCTCCGAGTCAGGAACAAGTTCATACACAAACACGTAACTTCCAACGAGAGAGTTAGTTAGCACCTCGATAACGACGATCTCCCTTGATCCGATCCGATCCGATCACCTCCGATACGATCACACCATCCGATCCGAACTTCCGATACGAGCTCGATCCGAGCTTAAATAGTCGACGGCGTTCGAACCCTGCTCCAATCAAATTTGAATGTTCCCGCAACGGCCGCCAACGGTCACTTCCCGCCGGCCAATCGTCCGATGGTTGACGATTCGAAACTTAACGGTTCTTCCCACGGAAGTTCCTAACGGCCGATCCTAACGACTTTTCCGTTATGACAGTTCGTTATAACAAACAGGTGGGAATCGCGCGTCTTGGCGATTCCATACCTTACAGTGTAATTTAATAATTTTAATTTCCACACGCTCGGAACACCCTGTAACATTTTTGGAATGAAAGACGTGCATGTACAAAAATTGCAAGATACAAAGTAAGACTTGGATTTTACATCTGGAAACAACCTGTCGTTACATCTGGGTATTGCATGCGGCCCGGGATCCCTAGTGAAGTGGGTGACGAATATAGATGTAGATTCGGTCGATTTGGGCGGTCACAGCTATAGTTTGTTTTCACTTTTTTCTCGATCAAAAATGACGTCAATAATAGATTATCATTGGCTGATTTATCGCAGCTACACGCAACCATCATCGCACGCAATTCTCACAATAAAAACTAGAGGAAAACTTGAAGCGTGATTGCATCAAAAATTTCAACTGGTTTTGTCACCTGGCTGGAAACGGTGCGAGGTGACAAAACAAAACTTGCTAAATCTGATAGTGTAAATATTGCATGTAAAAGTTAGTACTAGGACATCGCGCGACTTTGTCGTATCGCGATAGAATTGAGGCAGAGCCGGAAGGAAAGAAGCGATCCCTGCACCTGTTAGGCACAGAAGAGGCGATTCTTGTACAGTACTGTACCTGACGGACGCGGAAAAGTGAACTTTGCACTTGCCATCACAAGAGGCTATCCTTGTATCTGCAGGCCACAGGAGACACGATCCTTGCACTGGCCAGAACAAAGAACAAAGCAATTGCCATTGATTGCTTCGTTCTTGGATCGTCTTCTTGAACCGATGACGATTGCTTTGTTCTTGTGTTCTGTTCGTTTTTCGCGCTTATTTTCCGTTAGGCGCACGTAATACTGTTTTTATTTTTGACTCCTAGGCCTAAATACTGTTAGGTGCGCTCGTCGCATCAGAGAGCATGGACGTTGTCACTGCAATACCTTTGTATATCGAAAAGGAAGTCATAGACTCCTATTTTTACTTTCCTAGCTCTGTAATAGATACCAGAGGGAAAGTATGCGATCGATCAAAAAATAATCCTCCAAGGTTTTATATGTTTGAACTCATGGGACCTCGAAACGTCGAGAAATGCAGAAACATTCAGAGTTTTTTCTCTATGTATGGATGTTAATATTTGTCTGTGGGGATTTTGTTTATCCTCTTTGAAACTCAATAACTTCTGTGCTTCTTGTCAAAAATTTCTGAAATGTTTCAGGGCAGTTTATTTATTACGGGGCTACTAAATTTGCTACTAAATTTTGGTGATTAAAGGTCAAGAGGGTGGAGAAATAAACGGGGTCATGTATTATATCTCAAGTAGGGTTGGACTTAATGACGATTTTACTCGTTATTAGCATTTACAATTTTTTTTATAAAGCCCATCCCTACCTTCAAACTTAAGCTTTTTGCTATTTTATAATAATTAAAAATTTAAACAGTTTTTTTTAATGATATATCGTAACAGATAGCTCCACCAAAATTTTAAATGATGCCAAAAAATTATGCGATTCGTTGCTGAATCTTTTACATTTAAATGGACCGGCATTACATTTTTGGATTCCTCGTCTCAATTAATGGAAATTGGCAAAGTTTAATGAAGTAGTTTGGATTTATAATTCATGATATGAGATACTTGTTTTTCCACAAGGAAAATAAATCCTAAATTAAATTACAAAGAAAGGATTTGAAATAAAACAGAGTCTGCTAAACTGCGATTATAATTTAGTCACTGTTGCGATAAAAATTAATATTGACAAAATTTTTCACAGCCTACAATTAATACCGGTAATAAGATACAACGATAAGATTGACGATGTAATTAATAGAATTTGAACTGGTATTAAAATGAATGTAAGAATTGGAAATCCTTTAACATAGACACTAAAGGTTTTGTCTATTATTGTATAATGGAGGGTTTTCACTAAAAATCTAATAAAGCTTAAAACTGTCTGTATTTTTCTTGATTTACCTTCGTTTAATAATTTAATGCTTGATTATACAGCGTCAGGGGATTTTCCATTGTTTTTACAGGAAAGATTCAACAACAAAAAAAAACAGTACATTAGATATCAATATGCTATCGTCGTATCTACATTGCTATATTTATTGTTTTCAAATTTTCTCCTAATAATAATCTTGCCTAAGAAAGTTGTGAATACTAAAAAATTCGATTAATGTTACCTATGGTTCCAAGATGGCGGTTCGTCTGATTCCAGCAAGGAAACAGTGGGGACGCACGTTTTAACCTAATCTAACCTAACCTATTCTAATAATTTTGTTGGTAATAATTATGGTAATTTATTAGAATAGGTTAGGTTAGAACGTGCGTCCCCACTGTTTCCCTTCTATTTGCTGGAATCAGAGACGAGCCTCCATCTTGGAACCATAGGTAACATTAACCGAAAATTCTTTATTAATTACTAAATCAATATGAAAAAGACATTGAAATATTTAACAAAATTAACGAAACTAGTGGATTGGATTACGAAGAAAACCCTCTTACCAGTTACACTATAGTTTTAAAATGTATACACTTTTTTCACGTTATAATAATTATAAAAAATACGACTTACTTTTATGCTGTACGTACATGAATCCAACGTTACAAAAATTTAAATGTCTAGCATTTATTATATAACATATCAATAGAACCAATATTTCGAAATAAAAACAAAAATTTACGCAATAGATTTACTGATTGAATTAATAAAAACTAAATTTAATTGATCTATTGTTTAAAAAAATTAGTTTAGTATTAAATTAAATTGAATTACGAGTTTAAACAAAATAAAGCTACTATTTGAACAAATTCATAATTGCAATGTACTAGTACACATACGTATAAAATAAATTTAATTCTTATTTTTCATTCCCTAAGTTGTAATACCAGTACTACGGGAACTAACGTGTTGCATAATACAATTCATTGAATTACTTACGTTGTTAGACGATTTGCGTAGACTCTAACAACTACTAGGTCTACCTAATTATTAAAATATAACCATTTTAGGTCATATATCAAATTTACACAGAAGAATCTTTAAAGTCAATGCAAGACATTAGCTAAATAAAATTATATATATATTTTTTATTTGTACATGTACGGTACATATTTAAACACGTTTTCTATAGATAATAAATACAAACAACCCGATAATTACTTCAAATAAACGGTCTTTAATAACCCCAGCTGTTTGATATTCGAAAATACCCACAAAATTTAAAAGTATTTTTAATGACAGTTGCAATATTAAAGCTAAGTTTATTATTCGTGGTTGTGAACTGCCTAATTCTATAAATATTACAGTGATATTGTCACAATAAAAATTAATTATCATCATTATAACTGCAGCAATGCGTGCAAAACAAGTGAATGTTTCTACTGTAATATCTGTATAAGTAGTCCAAATTTTTATTTTTGGCTTCGACCGCATTTTTGCTTAAAATATTTGTATATAAATAAGTGTATTTATATATGAAGACGTAAATTTATCTAAATATACATCTAAATTGCTATTTTTTTATTTTTAGATGTATATTTAGCACTTAGCACTCACTATATTCACTGATTAAACCCAGAGGTTTAAATTACACCCATTGAAGTCATGTGATATGTGTTATTATATTTGTTATTATTTTAAAATAACAAAACTAATTGCTTTGGTATCGAGTGCTACAGCATCATAAAAATCTCCCTGGATAAAAGCATTTTTAATCATTAGACAGACTATTACAGTGGTTATAAAAATTGCGCTGATAATATGCAGCATGTGTATCTTTAAAATCTATGGTATGCTCTAGCTGTTTATAAGAGTGAAACAGGAATTTCTGAGACACCTGGAACTTTGTAGTTGTTGATGTTTAATGTCCGGCCGTCACTGATACTAATTATGAAGAACTGTTTTTGGGCTACAATTTGAAAAAATTGTAGACCTGTAAATTCCCACTGTCGCTGTCCATCTTTATTTCCTTGATCTCGAGAACGAAGTTAGATAGATGAAAGACGAGACCACATGTGGAGACCTTAGTGGCAGGAGGCCCCGATTAACTATATAAGAACTTCTAGTTTGTACCGGAAGTCACGTTGTTTCAATTCAAAAATTTCCCCTGAAAGGAGTTAGCAATAGAGTCGTACCGATCATCTAACAGGAAAAGTATGACGTACTGTACAGGGGCAAGACGATACTAACTTGAGGTGGAGAGCATATATTTTAAATTAAATTAAACACACGATAAAAAAAATTGCAACCCGGCATTGTGACGATGTCGCAATAAATAATTGCTCATTAACCTTATAATGATTCTGCACGTTGCTGAATGCTTGGCTCTAATCTAGCATTTTACTGATTATATCATCTTGTCTTCAGTTATTTTTTTTATTTTTAATTTAAGAATTTTCATTTTAAATATAATTATTCGATTTCTTAGTTTTGTATTTATATTTGAAACAATACTTTAATGTTCATTTATTCCAGTAAAAAAAAAAATAATTTAATTTTGTTAGGGACGAACAGAACCTAATACATTATATAATGTTTTAAACTAGCTAATTATAAAACGTAATGACTAACAGGATTAAGCCTGTATGAATATTGATCAGATCAGGTACAGAAATCCCCTTAACACAGTAGTTAGGTTCCAAAAATGCACTGTTATGCAAACAGTGCTATAAGAAACAAAGGACAAAATATAGGGTTAGGTTCCAAAAGTTACCATAAGTATGCTATTTCTTTTTGTTACTGTTGAACAGCACATTGCCCTCACTTTTGGCATTCTGATCTGAAAGTGATCTTGTTTAACACTTGGTACTCTAACAGTGATACAAAGGATACTGAAATCAAAGTGCTTCATTCAGGAAATCTTATGCCCTCATGTGTTGCCTTTTGTGGAAGGGCTACAAACAGCCATTTTCCACAAAGATAATTTTTCCAGCCACACGCAGCACAGGTTTCTATACTTCCTTGGTCTGTCTGGTCTCCAGATTTGTCACCCATCAAGCACTTGTGGGACCAGATGGACACCAACTTCAGCCATATAAATGTAAAGGCTCTGGAACAACAGTCACAACATATGGGCAAATCTGTCAGAGAATAGTACACAGTGCCTATATGTCTCCATGCCTAGCTGTATTGCTGCATGTATCCAAGCAAGAAAAACTTAAAAGGTGTGAAGGTTTCTTTAAATTTTTAAATAGTGAACAACATCTTAAGATTAAAATAAATGTAAATCATAACAAACTATTTTGAAATTCATCGTTATTTTTTTAACAAAGCCAAATGAGTAACATTACAAATCAAAAACTGTTAAATTTATTTTTATTAATTCAAGCAGTTATACAAAAAATATAAAAGTAACAAGTTTTATTTTTAAAAATGAACAAAATTGATACATTAAAAAAACATTTATTAGGGAAGATATCATCAAAGCAAATTATTCTTTTCAACTTATTTTAGTATGTGTCTTAGTTGGTTTTAAATATAAACAATAATAATTTGCTAACTAATGTTCAACTCTAAATTCATTTTTTACTGTTAAATATTTTTATTTCAAACAATTATTTTTTAATTAGATTTTAAATAAGCTTCTAAAAAGTTAAATTTTTTACGTTGCAAATTATTTCTTTAGGGAGGAGCATCAATCCGCACCAATGCTCGCCTCGTCAGACCATCTTTATTTCATTAATTGCCGTCATTGCTATGGCAATTGATGAAATTGGCAATTTTTAATACTAAGCACATCAATAATTTGCCATGAAACTGTTTTCTTGTATAAGAAACACTATACTAAATACAATATGTATAGAAAATTTACATTCATTAATTATTATATAAAATACATCTTAGAAACATTTAGTAATTGAGTAGATTAAATAAAAAATATTGTTGAGTTGTTATCTATCTAATACAAAATAATAAACTGAATTTAATTCACAAATATAAACAAACAATTAAGAAAAAAACTTGAGCTATTAAATAAAATTTGTAATTCTTAAATTACACAATGAATTTATTGAAATTCACAAACCTAGAAATTTGGTTTTTTCCCCCTCTTCATTTTTTTTATAAACAGGACTGAAGAATATTTGACTATGCTTTAATTTTAGAAAATCATTGTCTACAAGCTGATCTGTAACTCAATTTCTATAAAAATATGGTCCATTTATAAATCCAATAATATATACAGAAAAACAATATTGGCCGACAATTAGAATTTCAAATAATTCATTGAATATACAAGAACAAACTGTATTATTTAAACTTTAAGAAGTGAATTTTTATTGGTTCATTAACATAATTCAGTTCTTAATTTATTTTCTTACAATTACATACAGCCAATTGTAATAACACAGATATATTTTTTTAAAACAGATCCCTTTTTATTTCTTCAAATTTATCTTATAAATATAATTATTTTTTTATCAAAATATTAATCATACATTTTTATGAAAGTTAATGTACAAATAATATGAATTATGCAACAGTGAGATTATTGAGAGTGATTAGGAGATTAGGAAATATGAGCATAAATATAAATTACCCATTATACAGATTATATATAACTATAACAACTTACTTATTGTACTTTCATTTATTATTAATATATTCTAATTGATATTTCATGAATATTTATAAAAATCAGCATGGTGTGTGTATATGTATATAGTGTATACGGATACATACAAATATACATACGTACATAAAAATAAATTGAGAACATTGAATTTATGATTTGAGGTTATGATATGTTCGTATAAAGCAACCTCTCATATCATCAAAAATTGAGTCCCAGGAACATCAATGTTTTCAAATACTATTTAATGGAACTATCATATTTCATCAAACATATATTTTTGTATATATACCATACAAAATTTTTTAGATCTTTTCTAAAAATATATATTTCTTCCTTACTATGTATAATAATATCCAAAATTGTAATAATACAGGAATCGAAATTTATTTTATAATATAATGAAACGTATGAATGGAAATGAAAACAGACAATTAAAATACATATATACAATACATATTTATATTGTATTATTTAATTTAAAAATATTTATAATTATTATTATAAATTTCTAATTAATATGATTTTTTTGTTTTAATTAAAAATTTTATTTAAATTATTTAAATGTTTGATGCCCAATACAAGACTTCAACTTATTTTGTTAGAGCTATTTGATTATATACCATAATTAAAGTTTAAAACAAAATGATACTCTGAATATTATATTTACATTACAATAACTTTCACTGGATGAATAATAAGCATAGCATCCAGTAACAGAAATTCTCCTTTTGTATAATTTTAATATAACATGAGAATTTGAACTTCTTCAATTCTTTATTTAAAAATTTAAGTCATTGTAGTTTGCACAAATTTATATTATAATCATAACTTATTAATTAATTGTCAGTGTGGTATAACGTTTAAAACTGTTATTTTGAACAATGTAAGGTATAATTATAGCAAGAGCGACTAATGTTATTCCAAGTGTATTGACAATTATTCCTTCTTCTGGAAAGTGTTTATAATCTCTGAAAAAGAAAATTTAGTTATTGGTAAAATGTATATAATTCTTCTACAAAATTAAATAAAATATAATAGTATTTAAAATTTTTAGTTACTTTGCATGTTACAAAACAATAATCCATCAAAATAAAAATATTTTATTTCAGATTACATACTCATACAAATTACTCCATCTTAGGTTAATGTTACCTTAGGTAGCCAAGATGGCGGCTCGTCTCTAATTCCAGCAAGGAAATAGTGGGATGCAAGTTCTAACCTAACCTAACCTATTCTAGTAATTTGGTTGCTAATAATTATGGTAATTTATTAGAATAGGTTAGGTTAGGTTAGGACTTGCGTCCCACTATTTCCTTGCTGGAATTAGAGACGAGTCGCCATCTTGGCTACCTAAGGTAACATTAACCTATCTTATTATGTTAAATTTCTCACTAGTAGTAAATATTAATTATATATGTTTATTATTCAAAAACTTAATATATTATTTCAAAATAATGTAAATTTTATATGAACTTATAATATGAATTCATTTATATTAGACCCATTAAATCAGATTGATTGGTTGAATATAAATTAGAAATAAAAAGCCAACGTGAATATTTGCAAATTCATAGATGAATAATAGTAAATAAAAGTAAACTTATCGTGTAAAGAAAATACAGAGCCTGACAATTCAGATATGCAGACTGTATATTTGAAATAATTAGAATAAGTAGCTCGCTGTGTAAGAAATTCTTTTATAATTTATTATTATAATTATGATAACTAAAAGTTGGTAAAATGTAACTATCTACCAAGGTCAAAAGTAAACTTTGGCCATGGTATTTTTTCGTATTTATTTTAACATATGTGTTAAAGATTTTTATTTATGAAAATAAATATAAAGAATAAAACGCCCTTCCTAAAAGAAATGGAATTTAAAAATCTGCCTTATTTGGGCTCACTAAACTTATTCCATTTAACTGAACTTAAAAATCTACTCTAACAAAGCAATTTTTAAATTTATAAACATAAATAAAAATTCAAATTTCATTATTTTACAAAAAGCTTTTTCTGTTATTAATAACATCAAATATCATAGTTTTTTCAAGATATATGTAATATAGTATTTTCTGCATATAAATTATTGTGTGTAAATTTAATGAATTTTCATTTCGTAGTCATACATGATCCATCCATCAGAAAAGCTAAATTTAGAGATTTCACACTCTAATAAAATAAGCTACAAGACAATAGAAGACCATGCAACTAATTCTATTGAATCTCTAAAGCTAATCTAAATGTAACCTTTTAAAAATAAGATTTATATAAATTTAATTGAAATAATAATTTTACTTGTTTCATAGTTTCTGGATGAAAATTCACTGAGTTCAGCATTAATAAAGTTCCTTTAGCATTAACACAAGCACTTTCGACGATTATACACGCGTCGAAAGTGCTTGTGTTAATGCTAAAAGAACTTTATTAACGCTGAACTCAGTGAATTTTCATCCAGAAACTATACAAAGCTTGGCGTGAGTTTTCGAATTTACTTTTTACTTGTTTCATATTTTACGCATTAACGTGAATTAGAGATTAATACATATATGCATATAAAATTGTATAAATTCTTCATATTGTTAAAACATTGTATTAATAATTATTTTAACACTTTTTTAAAACTCTCTCTGCACTTTGACACTAAGAGAACTTTTTTTAGCAAGCCCATCATGACAAATCCACAATGGGGTTGCCAGGTCTACAATGGGGCAACCAGGTGGTGACTAACAAGACCCAACATATCTGGACAGACCAGTTCCAAAAAATTTCTGGGATTTTTCGACCTGTCTGGATTCAATCCGTGTCCCCCAGAGCAGTACATTGTTGCTTTAACCTCTCAACCACCTGGCCATCTTTTTTAACACTTTAGTTTGAATTAATGGTTTGTTTGTTTTTCTTTATTTCTATATGGCAATGCAACACATGGTGATTTGCTGATCAGATGCCACCTGAGAGGACTTTCTTTGGAAAATTGGGACCTATTTAGATATTACTAATGTGAAAAAAACCTGGAAAATTTTACATGCCAGCCCACTGACAAGGTGTGAACCAGAGATCAACTACCAGAGTTCAGTGGTTTTATCCACTCAGCCACTGGTGGGTCACAAATTAATAGACTAGTGGACTAGTACTAGATTGCTTAGTGAACAATCTAGCATAGTTTCCAAAAATACTATTATGATTATCAATAACCAATAAAATATAACTTTTCTACAATAATAAGAGTATTAGGGTAACTGGCAATATTATTGGCAACTTGTGTTCCTTAACAAAACTGTAAACAATCATAAATTCCATCACAAATTCTTTAATATCTGAGTGTTTGAGGAGGTAATTAATTGATTTAATTTGCTAAATCAAGCCATTAACAATATTGAAAAATTTTTGGAAACATTTAATTAATTAAACTTTTATGCCTCTCAGATTAAGCACGAGTTACGAAATTTACAATTTTATCATTATAATTAATAATCTTTATGCAAATTTGTGTGTTATTCACAAAATTTCTGAATTAGGGAGATAATAGTTTCAAGTCAACTCTTATTCTCCTATAAAGCCCATTATTATAAAAAAGAAATATAAAATTGTATTAGCTTTTAAAAAAGTTTGTTAGTTTTCTAAAAACTAATACGACTTTATATTTGCTTTTAATGCCATGCTTTGTTGTATATTTATTTTCTTATATATTTCTATTATGTTTGTTTTTATTTTCAGTATTTATGGTATTTCATATTTATTATAAAAGTTGATAACTATGTTAACATTATTTATTAAAATCTTTTAAAATTTGTATTCTTTTCAAAGATCTTACTAAAATTTTTATATGATAATCTCTATACACTTTTACATATTTTAATACTACTATCTAAAGACAACATTGTTAAGAGTTAAAAATATATTTGATCCATTTAATAAATTTCATTGAAATTTCAAAATTTTATTTTATTATTGCATAAAAATATGCATATAAACACAATACAGCTTGATCCTCATGCCAAATATCAGATAAAGGAAGAAAACCTCACTGAATATGGCATTAATAGTTTAAATACTCAGTGAGTTTTCCTTCCTTTATGCATACAAATTTTATTGAATACAAATATGTATTTTCATTTTGTATTAACTAATGTATACGAAACAAAACAGCTAATATCAGGTCAGTCCATAAGTTCATGCGTATTTTTATCTACAAAAAAAGCAGCAAAAAATTTTAATTAAATTTTATTTCAATCTATAATGTATTCACCATTATTTTGTACAATTTCTTGCCATCTTGATGGTAGCCTTTTAATCCCTTCTTCGTAAAATGATTTCAGTTTTGAATCAAAATTTTCAGAAATAGTCTTTTTTACATTGTTCTCGTCCTCAAAAGTTTTCCCTTTTAAAAAATTCTGCAAACTGCGAAAAAGATGATAATCACTGGAAGCAATATCTGGCGAATATAGTGGATGAGGTAAAATTTCCCAGTTGTAGCTTTCGAGTTTCTGTACAGTTATTTTTGCAGCGTGTGTGCTCTTGCAGCATTACAATGCTGCAAGAGAACCTGCTTTCTGTTCACTAACGACGGTCGATTTTTTTTCAATTTTTTATTTAAATGCTCTAATTGCTCACAATGCATTTGAGCTGTAATTGTTTGATCAGGTTCTAACAGCTCAAAGTGAATTACACCTGACATATCCCACCAAACAGACAAAAGAATTTTTTTTGGATGCAACCAACCTTTTGCAGTCGGTTTTGGCTGCTTGTCACGATCTATCCATTGTCTTTTTCTCGTCACATTATTATAGAGGATCCATTTTTCGTCTCCAGTAACCAGCCTACCAAGAAAAAGGTTCTAAAGCAATACGGGATAAAAGAGACGTGCAAATGTTTACACATTGTTGTCGGTTAGCTATTGACAGTACATGTGGTATCCATTTTCCTAGCTTTGAAACTTTTCCGATTTGTTGTAGGTGTCTATGAACAGTTCCGTGGGATGAATTTAAATGTTCCACAATTTTATCAACTGTTAAAGATGGTTCTGCTTCAACTAATGCAGAGAGAGCATCATCATCAAAGTCAACGGGTTTTCCAGTACGAGCCTTATCCTCCACACTAAAATCATTGTTTCTAAATCTTTCAAACCACTTCTGCCCAGTCCTTGCACTAATTACAATTTGATTATGTACAGTATTTATTTTTTTGGCTGCATTTGTAGCATTCTCACCACTTAAAAATTAAAAGTATAAAACATGTCTTTTATATTCATCTGTTACTTCCATTTTAACAAAAATAAACAACTAAAATGTTCACAATTCTGAACAGTATTATATGAATGAGATCCAATTTAACACTTCAGTGTAAAAATTATCACATTAGACTGACATTTTTAACAGCAAAACAAGATTTTTCTCAAGGTCATAAAAATGCACATGGACTTATGGACTGACCTGATAATACATCTATAAAGTTTTTATGATGAAATATGTACAGATAGAAAAGAAAGTCACTTAACATCCCTGCTACAAAATATAGAATGTACCCAAAGTTAATTTGCCCATGTCAGGAACACATTATACCAAAAGAGAAACAGATTGATGTGTGATACACACACGGCTACCATCTTGAGGGAGGCCCTATTGAATGCAATTCCGAAACTGTAAATGGGAAGGGGGTCATGTGACACATCATTTAGGTTCAGAACTTCACAAAGAATTGATTGCTGAAAGATTTATTGACCTACCTCAAATGGTTACAGAATTATTATATGCTTCATTTGTTGTTACAGGTTGAAGAACAGACAACAAATGCCCCTAACACAGGAAGAATGCATCAAAATCATCCTGATGGCAGGAGAGAAAAGTTCCAGGGTAATCACACAGGATTTTAATCAATGTCATCCACACTGAGAGCCTGTGTCACTTGTAGCATTTGCCAACCTACTCCAGAAATTCAGGAAGACTGAATTGGTCCATGATAAGAAATGTTCGGGCCTGTGCAATCACCCTGTAACTTTTCTTTTCTGCATCAGGATGCTTTCAACATGTTATTCCTGTGTTAGGGGCATTGTGTTGTCTGTTCTTCAACCTGTAACAACAAAGGAAGCATATTAATAATTCTGTAACCATTTGAGTTAGGTCAATAAATCTTTCAGCAATCAATTCCTTGTGAAGTCCTGAACCTAAATGATGTGTCAACATGACCCCTTCCCATTTACAGTTTTGGGGTTGCATTCAAGATGGCAGCAATGCATGTAACACACATCAATCTGTTTCCCCCTTGGTGTAATGTAAGGTGACCAGACATCCTGCTTCTTAACAATTTGTCCCGCATCCTATGGCATTTTGAAAAAGTCCCAAGTTTTGGAAAAATTAAGTTTTTGTCAATTATGTGTCACAAAATTATGTCTAATGTTTAAGATTTGTAAAAATCATTTTGTATCACACGTATTGGTACAAAGATGTGCGTGAGCATCAAAAATAAAGAATGCTGCGCCAACAAAACGCTTTGTATTCATGGCGAAAACTGACAGAAAATGGTTTAGGTCGCAAAGCTGCAGCAACAGAGCAGTGCATGTTCACAGGCTGTCGAAATGAGCAAACATTTTGTTCATTGCATGTTACATGAATGCATTTTTTCTACCATAAATAAAGTGTGTAATCTGATAAATTACAATTAAGTGTTGAGACTTTGAAATCCATATTGTGTGTGAAATATAACTTAACAAATTCTTGCAAAAAATTTCATTATGTTTTAAACAATGACAGCAATCTACTAAAAAAAATTCACTCAACTAAGAAATATGCAAAAGAATAAAGAGTTTTTAAAGATTTATAATAGTATATATATTTATTGGGTTATTCGGAAAGTAATTTCGTTTTTTTATTATTAGAGGAATTAGATGTATTTTTACCAGCCAATTTTATTTTAAACCACATTTTCATTATATACTTCGACAGCCGACATTTTAAGGCTTATTTGTAAAAAATTTTGTTTGATTCTGTACAATTGTTTTTTTTTGGTGAACCATCAAATATGGAAAATCGAAAGCATCATTTTTGGCATATTTTGCTTTTTTATAACTAAAAAATCAAAATGCTGTTCAAACAAGAAAAAAACTGTGGTACATGTTTAGAGAAGATGTGTTGAGAGAAAGACAGTGCCAAAACTGGTTTACAAAATTGCATTGTGGCAATTTTAATATCGAAGATACACCACATCTGGATGGCCATTTGAAGCCAATGAAAATAAAATAAAGGTACTGATTGAAGCAATCTGCCGTATAACAACACATGAAATCACTAAGAGATTAAATCTGTTAAATTGAACCGTTTATTATTACTTAAAACGAATTGGTTTCGTTTCAAAGCTCGATATATAGGTTCCACATGTTATTAAAGGGAGATGCTTTCTACGGTTGGATTTTAAAGAAATTTTTTTTGAGCTTTTACCAGACAATTTAACAATTGATTCGAAAGTGTACTGCCATCGAGTAAACAAATTTAGTAATATCATCAAGCAGAAAAGGCCAGAATTGATCAACAAACAAAATGTAGTGTTTTACCATGATAATGCCAAATTTCACACAAGTTTGGTAACTCGTCAGAAACTGTTATAGCTTAGATGGGATGTGTTATCACACCAACCATATTCGCCAGATCGGGCACACTCAGATTATTACTTGTTCCGGTCTATACAAATTTTTTTTAACTGTAAGACATTTACTTGAAATGACAATGTCAAAAATCACTTGGATCAGTTTTTTGTAAACAACGATCAAAATTTTTATGAATGTGAAATCATGCTACTACCAGAAACAATGACAACAGGTATTTGACCAAAATGGTCAATATATAATTCAATAAAATATTTATTTATTATAAGAATATTGCGTTTATTTTTCTACGGAAAAAACGAAATTACTTTCCAAACAACCCAATATTATATTTGTAAATTTTACATATGTTGAAATTTTAAAAAATATAATACAATACAATTTTTGCATTCTTTGATAATAAAATTTTGTTTCTCTAGAACAATTTTTTCAACAAGACAACCACTCCCCCATCAATTTTGTTCCACTTCACCAATGTTAAAATCTGATCACCTTAGTTTAATATGTTCCTGACATGAGCAAGTTAACTTTGCTACATTCTATATTCTGTAGCAGGGATGTTAAGTAACTTTCTTTCCCACCTTGTATTAAACCACTCAATATATCTCACTATGTCATTGTTAGAAATATGTGAATAGTTGCTGCCATTGCATATTCTACAATAATGAGATTCTGAAGTAATGTATGGTTCTATTTTTATACATTGTAAGAAATTCAATTCAATTATCAACAAAACTTTTTCAAAATGGATTAGATATTTAAATTTTTTATCATTTAGGCTTTTAAAGTAGCAATTATATTATTTTATGATATTTCATATGCAAATCAAGACATTATTCAGGGAATAATGAATTCAATTTGTAAACTTCTTTTATTGTACTCATATATATATATATATATATATATCTTACTGTATCTTGAATAATGTATGTATATATTTATTTTTCATTAATCAAATATTTTATATGATAATTAGAAATCTTAAAGAAGTAATAGATTAGATTATTAAAAAAATTCAACTTTCTCTTTTAAAATACTACACAGAAATAAAATTTAGTTTTTACATAAACTAAGATAAAATTATCAAATGTGTCAGATTTTTTAGTTATTTACACTTAACAGGAGTTTTTGACAATTAAGCAATGTCCTTCTAACTCTTAATTAACAGACCCAGTGATCACTCAGATGTGTATTAACAAATCATTTTTGTTAGATGTATTTTAGATCAGTAACTTGTCAATCCCTCTTCAGTAAATAGATGTAATCTACAACAAGAATCACGTAATCCTGTACGATAATCAACCAACCACTATATAGCAATACTGAAATGCATCTAATAAAAAGAATTTGTTAATACACATTTAAGCAATCCCTGGCCTCTGGGATTGCTTAGATGTTAATTGTCTGAGTTAGAAGAGCACTGTAGGCATTCTGAACTGTCAAAAAACTCCTTTTAATTTTTATATTTATATTTTTCATCAATATAGCAAAAGATATTATTTTAAAACAAAATTGATAGTACCTTATATGTATTTTATTTTCAATTAAGAATCAAATGATAAAAAATTATATATATATATATATCATTTGACTTATCATTTGATTTTATATACAGGTAACCCCCGTATAACACAGCATTTCTATAGCACAGATTCACTCTGACACGGTTCGAGAATTGGGTAAAACCCTCGATCAACATGAAATGTAATAAATATTTACATACTTAAGTACTAATAGTTCACAAAAATAATAATTTTTGTGAACTATTAGTACTTAAGTATGTAAATTTTCTTTTCCCACCTTCTGTCGATACACATGGTCCTTCTCGATACTTGTTTCAATGTTGCCAGAACTCGACTGCTTTTGCCAGATATTTTTTCCTTATTCCATACTTGCTTTATTCTTCATAAGTGCTTAGCACCATATAAGGAAATTTATAAAGATCTTTTAACTAAAAGCAAGCAATCTAAAATTACACACTTTTTGCAAAAGGTAAAGCATGGATCTGAAGATAATGCAGAAAAATGCTCAGAGGATAAGGATAACTTGCCAAAAAGAAAATGCCCTCTGTTAAAAGTGCTTAGTGATGACGAAGAAAACATTGTTTAATTTATATTAATATGTATCACTTAAGAAAATTTTAATAAAGATATTTATCTTAATTATGAAAATATAATATCATGTTTTTTAATTTTTGGAACCTAACCCCCCTTTTCGTACTAGTTCTTTGTTTCGTATAACATGGATTCGCATAACACAGCAATTTTTTGGAACATAACTCCCATGTTATGCGAGGGTTACCTGTATTTGATTTGACTTGACTGTATATATTTATGTATATTTATATATATTACACATAAACAAACACTCTTAAAAACCTTTTAACCACAGCTGTTTTTTACTATTCTTCTAACGTTTTTGGTAAACTTTAGAAAACGTTAGAAGAATAGTAAAAAATGGTTGTGGTTAAAAGGTTTTTAAGAGTGTTTACTTGTGTTTACATAATGCAGTCATAGAAGAATTTAAAGTTTATATATATTACAGTTTTAATTTAATTTAATTTGAAAAACTAATAATTAAAATTTGATTTTGATTTATGAGTAAAATATAAAAACTCAAATTATTACTGCATTTCTCCTTGATAAATTATATTATATTAACATGAATATAATAATTCATTATAACAATAATAATTTGTATTTTATATAAACAAATTTATATTCTATTTGTTAATAATTATGCTGTAATAATATGGAAAATTACAAGCATGTATCATATTTGTCATAATTATTTTAATTTATAAATACAAAAATTCTTACAGTATACGTCCTGTGGTCTCTGTAAGTCCAGTGACACAAGAAGCGATAGCTAAACTGAATACTATTAATCCAAAAGTAATATGGGTCGGTAGCAAACGTTGTCGAAATTTAGCAGTAGCAGTTTCACAACAAAGGAAGACAAGAAATGTGAAAAATCCAAAGAGTAACTGAAATATATTGAAAAATATATCTTAAATTAGACAAATATATTAATAACATGCATATATTAATAGTTAAAAAGTATTGAACAAGTACTTTTTGGCAACCAAAGTATTGAAAGATTTTCATTAAAATAAACTCCAATAAAGCAGATTGTTTTTATTGTTATATTCTTTAAAAACCTTGGAGTTATTTCACATTAATTACAATAATTTTATTTCCCTAAATTGTGGGTTTAAGTCCCACTTTAAATTAATCTTTTCTTCAAAAATATTCCAAATTATTAAATTTATATCTAAAATTAATGTAATAATTAATATTTATTCATGGCAAATCAGTTGCAACATCTGTATGCATATCAACAAATTCCAATGCATTTATTAAAACTCAATGTGGTGTGGCTTAACAGCCACGTTTATCTTTGACCATTTTTATCAAAGAGGTCCTATAACTTGCTCTATTACTACCCAAGAGGTATTGGAAAACGCTGAACAATTTTGTTGTCCCACAATTGTAGCAGTGATGATATCTTGCATTGACCATTTTTATGCAAGCTAGGGCACCTTCATATATTAGATACTGTTTCCACAGCAACTAGCTTGAGACCAGTGACCAACAATCTGAAAGACGCTTGGTGCTAAATCGGGACTATATGCTGGGTGTTTAAAAAGTTCTAAGCTGGTGGAAGTCTGAAAGAACTTCCACCTCTTCCCTGAACTGAAAATGTGGCTAGAAGGGCAGAGGTATGAGACTAATGATGATCTTCAAAACAACGCTAAGGCCCATCTCGTCACTGGCGGCAACATTCTATAAAGAGGGGATTGCAAAGCTCATTTACATATATGACAAATTCCTCAATCTTCACAGTGATTATGTCGAAAGGTAACCATGTTTGTACCTAACTTTTGGTAATAAATTCATTTTGCTATTTACACTTGTCTTTGTTTTATGGATCATTGAAGGTTGGAAAAAACTGCCCTTGTACATTAGCTATCACTAGCTATCCTATTGTTAGACATGATTCTCAAATTATACTATGCTCTTGCACATTTTCAAGAGATGCCTCCCTTTTTTTAATATAAAAAAAATTACTGCACCCTCTACATTTTTTCTAAAAGCTTACTGACAAAGAGGTCTGAGTGCCTAATCTCCAGTAGCAACATGAACATGTTGAGAATATCATATGGTACCAACTCTTTCAGTGAGGCCATTCACTTAATAAATTCGTGACACGATACGCCTATCACATTTATGTTGCAACTCACATAACTCAAACTAGGCATCCTCGTTGATCTGATGCCTAATCAGACTTCCTTTCTAGGAACAGTCTTTCGGAATTTCTAGAAACAATCTAGAAACAGAATTTCAGATTGTTTCTAGGGATGCAAGCCTCATAGTTTAAGATTCACTGCATTATCCTTTGTTGTAAACAGCAGCTAAATTTATATAAATTTTTTATTAACAAGATT